>NC_137089.1:38662638-39940138 GCF_951640355.1 Cnephaeus nilssonii | reverse complement strand
TAGAACCTTCTGTTTCTATCTTGTGTTTTTATTCTCAAAGAGCTGGTGTGGTTCTAACAGACATGGGGGAAAAGGGAAGATGTAGATCTTTCTATCCATGTTTTATAAATGAGAAAGCTGGGTCTTTGGCCTATAAATCCGGTAAGAATAATTTGTTGACAAGTAATCAGGAAGCACGCCCTGAAGCAACACTCTTTGAACCAGAGCACTGTTGCTGGTGTACAAACTGAAAAATCAGTGGGGATCTTGTGTTCATTTTATTTCCCCACAATTGCCACATATATGTATATTTGTGCTTAAATATCCTTCGATCTTGATGGTAATAGAATTTAGTTCAACCATTTTAAGGTCATATAAAGTTTTGCCACTTTAAAAAACAAGTGCCCATAAAATTACATACTAAATGGTTATTTTACTATGACTACTATAAGACATTTTGTATGTTTTTATTCTCTTTTAAAAACAAATTTTCCCATTTTTTTCCAATTATAAAATGAATACATAACATTGTATTAAAATATAGAAAAGCATAGAAAAAAAATTAAAATTACCCAAATTCTTACCTTGCAGAGTTAAGCATGCTTAGGTTTTGATGTGTTTCCATCCTTTTCCAGGCAGGCAAGTGCATCTATTTTACCTGGAGGAGATCGTGCTACATTTGCATTTATCTTAATGGTGGGATTTCATTAGTTGTTCAAAACCTAAAGTGCCAAACAAAATAATTAGAAGATGAAACAAATTAGAATCTGGTGAGACTGGCTGTGATCCCTAATTTTTAAAAGCATTTGTGTGTATGTGTGCACTGTGTGCCTATTGTTTGTGTATAGAGTGTGTACTGACAGGAAGTTGTCAGCTGTGTTTAGGAGAAAAGATACAAAGGTGTCTGCAATATCTTTATTGCACCGAATGCCAGGAAATGATCTCTACAGTCACTTCTAACACTAACTTGCTGTGTGTCTTTGGATATAATGTTGAACATCCCATCACTTTTGCACCTAAAAAATAGAATGATGGCAAATGGAGTGTTCGTTGATGTGCTTTTAACTGAATAGGCAGTGGAATGACGGTATTGAAATAAAACACTCTGGTTTTGCCCCAAGAATGTAAGCGCCCTGAGAGCAGGCTCATTTGTATATTCACACTGCACAAGACAGCATATGTGTCATGAAAAGACAGGCTCAGAGCATATGTAATTCTGAAATCTGATCTTTAGACTATATTATCACTGAAATTTTTGTAGCCTTCTTATCTGATATGGATAGAAAATGATGAGTAATACAGGAGGCAAGTAGGGAAGTTTGTGAGAACTCTTTATCCTATGTGCTATTTCAATAAGCACGGGCCATTCTTGGTGCTGTTCATTGCATAAAGCACCAAGGATATGAAGAGGAATAAAATGTGTCTTACATGCTAGCGGGAGAGATGGACGTGGGTCACAGCCAAGTGCATTCCAGTGTAGCACCACCTCTGTGGTATGAACAGAGTTACGTGAACTAGGGAAAAGAATAGACCTGCTGGGCTGTTGGAGGTCAGATGGAGAGGGAGGTTGGGGAAGTCTTGTCCACGACGGACTTGAGCCAGTGTTTAGAAATGGATGGGGAGGGCTTGTCAAGTGGCTGAGTGGAGGAGGGCATTGCAGGCAGAGAGAAAAGCCTGAGCGAAAGCTCAGAGGCGTGACAACACACTGCACCCTAAGAAAACTCCAAGTAGTCAGCCTTGCTAGAGCACAGTCTGTAGGGTCAAGAGCTGCCACCCATGGATGGGAAATGGTTCACCAACGTGGCCAGCAGAGTGAATAAAAAGTACCCTGCCACTTCTTAGAAAGGAGTAAAAACATTTCAAAAGTAAAGTAGCCATCTTTCTGCTTTTTCTTAAAGAAAAGCCAAGAATCTAGTAATCTTGGGCCCTCCTTCCTGCAGGACAACAATAGATGGAGCTGACCAGAAGCCACCCACCCCTTAGACTCGGGTACCTTCTCCAGTTCTTCTCAGCCATCACTCAAACAGTGTGCATGTAGTCATTTCCCTGCACTGCTTCCTCCAGTGTGTTACCTGAGGAGCCCACTGGCATGTGAATCTGTGGCCCGTGGCAGAGGGGGAGGGCAGAGAGAGGCCAGTGGGGAGGTAAGAGCCAGAATTCTATTCTGTGGTCAGTGTAGCCCCATCAAAGCTGTCCAAGTGAGAATGACATGAACAAAACTCATTCCCAACAACTGAGGGCTGCCCTCTCCATAAACTGGCCAACTGGCTATTCCTTGACCTCAAGTCTGAGCAGGTACTTGCTGAACCCACCCCATGTGCAAACAACGAACTGGGTGATGCACGTGCTTGTGGGGTGTGTTAGGGGTATTTGCAGGACTAACAGGCAGGAAGGGTAGCACACATGAAAAAACTCACTGTAATTTCTCCAAACCATCCAACTCTTGTTATAAGTTCAGTATTGGAAGAAAAGTTCTGTTCTGAAGAATATCTCTGAGGGATAAATATTTTAATGGTTCAAAAAATGAAGTAAAACATAAAAATATGTACTAAGATAATTTAAAATGTAATGGTATGTCTCAGGTATTTTTCCCTTTCTTTTTTATTAATATATATATTTTTTTGATTTCTGAGGAACAGCGAGGGAGAGAGAGATAGAAACATCAATGATGAGAAAGAACCATTGATCGGCTGCCTCCTGCATCCCCCTCACTGGGGATCGAGCGCACAACCCAGGCATGTGCCAGACCGGGAATCAAACCATGACCTCCTGGTTCATAGGTCAACACTCAACCACTGAACCACACCGGACAGGCCCCAGATTATTTTTAAAAAATTATTTTTTACCTTGACTCTTGTAAATTGAATTTGTCTTTGGGGAAAAATATTCTCTTTCTGTAAATTGCCATGTTATCGTTTGCTTTAAAATGCTTGGATTTAGATCAGGCTCTAGACTTCATTAACAGGAAGGGATAGAAACTAAGAGAGAGAATGGTATGTGTTTGTTTTTTGCTGTTTATTTTTCAATTATAGTTTACATTCAATATTATTCTGTATTGGATTCAGGCATACAGCATAGTGGTTAGACAATCATATACTTTACTCAGTGGTCCCTTCAATATTTCAAGTACCCCAGATCATTTTTAAGCTACAAAGATCACAGTAATTTATTTTGTTCTCAGGATATTAAGGTTATTTTCTCAAGTTCCTGACCTAATTTGACCTCACATTGGCATTGTTTACAATGGCACGTAGAGAAAAATAAGAATAAAGTCCATAGGTGGAAAAAAATGCAGAATTTAGAAAAATGAGAATCAATTGCCCATTCCTCATTGCTGGTATGCTATTAGTGCTGTATATAATTTTTGAGTTCTAACCCTCACTCTGCTCTGGGAAAGTCAGTTAAACTTGGCTTCTTCACTTTCAAAATAAAGGCAATGTGCTTAAAATACATCCTCCCAATCCCACCTCCAGCTGCAGCTCTTGTCCTGGAGCCCCAGAACCACTGGATGAAAGAACTCATTGATACATGTGCTTCAAGCAAAGGAAAAATTAGATTTTCTTTGTTGAGGTAAGCAGACACTAAGGGAAGTGACTCCAGATTTTTCTAGAAATTTTCCTCACGAAGGGAAAAAAAAGATGAAAAATCAAATGAAAGGTAGAGAAACTGGAATACAAAGCTGGTGAGTGTCTCGAGGTCATTGAGTTAATTACAGCTTACCTATTTGCCCAGCAAACAGGTAGTGACCGATCAAGATAAAACAACCAGTACCCTCTACAGGCAATTTGAAAATCTAAGGCATTTAAAATGGAATGTTTATTGCCAGGCTCATACTCTGTTTCTGTAAAATAAACCTATTAGAATTATTAAATGGCTAGACATTCCAATTAGAAGTCTCAATACTCAAATATTTGAGTTTTAAAAGTTAATGGGAATGGATAATGCAAAGTAACTTCTAGAGAAGTATCTATTGCCAGTTGAATGTTGACTTCTACAAAAAGGGGGGTAAGAAATATAGCTTTGGTTTTGTCCAAGAATGAAATACAGTGTGTTGAAAATTGCTTCAGTCGATTGCAAGAGCCTCCATAAATTCTTCTATCGTCTCTCTCTTATTGGACTGTCAACAGTAATAACACTTCAGATTCAAGATATATTCTCCCCTTGCAGAATTTATCAGTTCAGTAGTTTTCCTTTCCCAATTATAGATGAAGTGTGGATGAAATAAGGGAGGTAGTTTCCAGAAAATCAATAAGGAAGAAGTCTTCATTATTTTAGTAATGCTGCTTTGTGAATAGTAATGTAATTTTAAATCTACCAAAAACCAACAATTCATGAAGAGACAACAACCTGTATTTTTGTGGGAAATATTTTCTTATGACATAAGAGAGAAAGGAAGCCATTTTATCACTAACTTCAAACCCTTTACTAGAAATTATAATTTATTAATTTATTTTTAGACATAGGCATTTAGTTCTTGTCCACCATTGCATCTTGCATGTACTTTATTCTAATATAGAGTTTTGCATAAATTAATATGTATATAGGTGGTTTCAAAACTTATTATATGCACAGTATAACACTGATAATAATAGCAATGACAATTACAGCTGTTAGAGCATTTATTACATACCAAGTAAAATGTACGTTGCTGTTTTGTTATTTAATCATCACAGTGACCTCTTGAGGTAGACACAATCTATTTCAAAAGTGAAATTTAATATGTTTAAGGAGCTCAGTCATGAACACTCAGTGTTGGTCAAGAAGTAAAACACTGCCACCACTTTAGAACCCTTCCTGCCTGCACAATCAGTCCTCTCTCCCTTCAGGGAACCATTATCCTGACTTCTAGCCTTATGCATTAGTCTGCCTATTATAAATGTAATGTAAAAAAATGATACAGAATGTATTATTTGGTGTCTGGCGTCTTTCACTCACTATTGTTTGTGAATTCATTCATGTTGTGTGTAGTTGTAATGTGTTCACTTTCAATTTTGTGTAATGATTTATTATTATGAATATGCCCCATTTATTTAACCTTTGTACTGTTATTAGACATTTTTTTCATTTCCAGGTGTTGTTTTTTTTAATGCATATTGTTGCTGTAAGTATTCTCATACCAAGCTCTTAGAGCTCATGTGTACACATTGTCATGGTGTATTCACCGCTTCCGAGTGCAATCATTGGATCATAGACATATCTTCAGGCTATCGTAGATAAAGCTGCACTGTTTCCCTCTGCGGCTGCTTTCTCCTCCTTTCTACTCATCATTGCATTCTTTGTCTACATCAGAGATACAGCTCAAATCAACCAAAGGTACTTCTTAATGAAAAGACCGTAACTAAATAAGTTTCCGTTCCACAAAAACTTTCCATTTTTCAACAAAATAGTAGCAAATGATAACTAAATTTTCTTTGAAAAAGTTCAGGACCCCAAAGAAGTCAGGGTGTGAAGTCTCGTTCTTGTTTAATTATAGGATATGCTGAATGAGCTATTGCTTGCCTATTGCTGTAGGCAGGAAGCCCTCTCAAGGCTGCCTTGACACCACCTATCAGACCAAAGCACTAACATTTCTTTGAACTTGAATTTTAAGTGCCTTGAAATACTGTAATCTTAATTAGCTATGACACATAAATTACTTCATTTTACATCCCCGACCATTAGCATTCAGAATTCTGAGTCAAAGTTTCTGAGTTCCCAGATTAATGTGAATGCCATGAGAGCAACCATTGCCTCAGGAAGGAAATACCTTTTGCCTTCAGTAAAAAGGTATAGAACAGAAAATGATGCCTTCTACTTGGTAGATCTCATGGAATTTATCAGGAAAACCACTGAACTGTTGCCTAACACTGGCCCCCAGCACTTTAAGAAGTGATTATGCAAGTTCAACAGAGAAATATTAAAGTTCCTTCATCAAGGTCCATGTAGCTCATCTGGGAGGTCTGCAAGCTTTCCATGAAAAGAATTTAATTCTGAGTTTTTATCTATTTATTTATTTATTTTTAATTTTTAGGATTTTTTATTGATTTTTAGAGAGAGGAAGGGAGAAGGGGAAAGAGAGAGAAACATCAATGTGAGAGGAAACATCTATCATCTGCCTCCTACCAGGGATCGAGCCTGCAACCTATGTATGTGCCCTGACTGGAAATCGGACCCACAACCTTCACAGGACAATACTCAACCAACTGAACAACACTGGCCAGGGCTGTTTTTATTGCTTTTGGTGATTATCTAAACAAGGAAATGAAGCCTTTTCTAGCTCACCTAGATGAGCATCTCTCATAGAGCGTTTGCATCTCTTAGCTCCAGTACTCACGTTTGCTTTCACTTGCACAGTAGCATTGACTGCCCTTGTACTGCTTCTCAACTCTAGGCTAAAGAGGGGAACTTTGTATGTTTAATGAGATGTTCAGACATTCAGTTTTAAAGTGATTCGAATACATTTTAAATAATGGAAGACTAGAAGTATCATAAAGCATACGGTAATTAAGGAAGGCCAAACTCAAAATAATGTTAGAAGAATTCGTGCTACAGCAACTAGTACCATTTTCAAAAAAACATTAAATTAAGTTGAATTTTGCTAGTTTCATGGGTTCAAACTTAATTTATACCTTGTTTATAGATATGTAATATCTATTGAATACAGGATTTATTTCTCCTTTTAAATACATTTTTGAAAAGTATAAAAATTGAATAACTTGGAATCCGTTAGCAATGCTTTCCTTTAAAATGGATCCTTACTTTTTTTTTTAAGTTTGAAAATGCTGCTCAAACAGCTGAGTGATGAGAATAGCTAATATTTGCTGAGAACTCTACTTGCATTACTAGTATATTTTTGAGTTCTCATGAGCATCCTGTAGAGCAGAGAACTATTACATAGGTGTATTGCTCTACATGATAGGACACTGTTATATAGTAGGCACTATCTCTGGCCCATGCTACAGGTTAGCAAACTGATATTAGATAAGTCATGCCTGCTACTCAAAGCGGCTGCCCTGAGATTCACACCCCTAATCATGACTGGACACTGTGAGTGTGAGGCGTTAGCATGTATCACCAGGAAGAGCAAATTTCCCCAAAAAGTGTAGACAAGGGTGGTCATTGTTCAGAGAGAGAGGTGACTCTTGCCACATCTCAGTGGGAGCAAGACAGCAGTCTTAGGCTCCATTCTGAAAGTTACCTGCTCCTGCTGCCTACCATCCATCCTCCTGGCTTTCGCCTTGGAGAATTCTTGCTTTCACTGTCACAGTAAGCTGCATTCTGAAACATTTTTGAAGAGCACTGTTGTTGTTTCTTGAGACACTAGCTGTACTCTGGGTGGTCACAACAGGCCGAGAAGAGATATCCCATCAAACTGCCATGAGAAGCCCCAGCTCCAGCAAGGACCTTGAATTGTGCTTGTCTTGCAGAATGGTGAGATCATGCAGGCAGTGGACAGAGTAGAAATAAAAGACAAAAAGAATTCCAAGTATGTTTAAGTGGACACTTCTGCCTCTGTGTGAGGAAAGAGGTGATGTTTAAATGGAAACAAGAGCCCAGCCAGCATGGCTCAGTAGTTGAGCATCGACCTATGAACCAGGAGGTCAGGGTTCCATTCCCGGTCACGGCACATGCTCAGGTTACAGGCTCGATCCCCAGTGGGGAGGCGTGCAGGAGGCAGCCGATCAATGATTTTCTCTCATCATTGATGTTTCTATCTCTCTCCCTCTCCCTTCCTCTATTGATTTATTATTAAATAAATCAATAAAAATGTATTTTTTAAAAATTAAAAAATAAAAAATAAATGGAAACAACAGCTGCAGCCTCAGCATTCTCTGGGCACAGAGGCCGGGCGAGCTCCAGCTCAGAGACTGGAACAAAAGCTGCTGACTGGATCTGAAAGAGGAATGAACAATACCGCAATGGCTTTTGTTACGAACAATAAAATGTTATAAGGTGCCTTCAGCTGATAATTCAATTAGATATATAAGGTTCTCAGCAGTAAATCGAAATAAACACTGGAAGAGAAGCCAAGGAAGATCCAAAACAGCGACTCTGAAAGCAAACAAAACTTGTCAAGTTTAATAACTCTTCATTTAGAACTGAAAGTACTATCATTTTAACTATAATTCTGAATGCTTCCCGCTTATGAAATGAGACTTCCATGCTCTAGTAATTCTGCCATGATTATTTTTCTCTGAATCTTCTCCAATTTGTACTATTTTTCTTTTTTTAAATTTATTATGAAGTATTTTAAAACACATGAAAATAAATGTAATATGTATGTGTGCGTGTGTAATGAGAGAAGAGAGACAGAGACATCTGGTATCTCCCACCCAGCTTAAGAAAAGCAACTTTGCCCATAACACTTGCAGCTCTTTGTTTAAATCACAGCAGGTTTCTCCCACTTCCTAGGATCACATCTATATTAAACTCAACTCAACTGTGCCTATAATAGTGTAGGAGACAGATGAAATGTTTACTGCATGCTTATGAATAACTTTATGTTAGGGATATAGCCAACAATTATCTGTATAATTGTCCACCCCGAAAATAAATGAACCATAAGGAGAAAAAGGTTGTATAATATATATATTAACTCATCCTTGGCATGCATGTACTTACCAACAACTCAAAAAATTGTTTCCTCAATGTTTTTCATATACTAAATGTAAAAAGGCAGTATAGTGTGTGTGATATTTTGGTAATAAATATAAGTTAAATTTGTATTATTTATCATTTTCTGCTTGAAACTAAAACAGACTGTGAAGTTACTACTTAAATAGCAAGAGGATTAAAAATATTATCCTCTTTGGGTCTACTAAAGCTTGTCACATTTAGTGCAAACAGAACAGAACAGCTTAGTAATGTAAACTCTTCTGTACTCAATTGATCACATCCAAACAGCTACGTTGCTATGCAATTCCTGTTTAACAGAGTTACCAACCAGGCTTAACAGCGCACATTATGAGCATCTTGGATCCTTCAAAGGGATAAAATGCAATCAATGGACATTTTAAATAAATACTGGCCTGTCAGTTGATTTTCAGAACAGCATGCAGAATATTTATTATAAACTGGGGATCTTTCACATTGATGTTGTTTAAGTCTTATTTGATATTAATATTTTAAACAGAAAAGCACCATTGAGACATATACCTTATGTCTGAATGAACATCCTTTTTTTAAATGTATAAATACATTATTCACTTAGAATTCTTGTAAAACAAGCAGGTGGTCAAGGAAAATAGCCTGAGAAGATTAACGAAGCTGATATTAAACTATATTTGACTATGCATGAAAATCAGAATTATAAACATGCTGTTCTTAACAGATCTTAACTGATAAAGATTTTACTACACACTGTAACCTCTTTCTTTTTCCTAACCCCAGCCACTAAGTATGCCCAGAATGGAAATTGCTTAGCCATTAAAAGCAATTTTGCTGAAATCAGACCTAAGAGCATGCTATTGGGTCATGCATATCTTGAACAGGTTGAAATATTTGTCTGTGGATCTATCTTTAACCTCTTGTGATTCTCTCCCCTCTTGGTTACATAGTACCTTCATCTGTGCTCAGCACAGCCATGCTTTACTGCCCTGGACAACCAGTTCTGGAGTGAAAAACCACCCCTCTTATTGAAGGATGGCTTTGTGAGAAACTATCCAATCATATTATTGAAGATCTTCTTAGTGGCTATATCAATCCCATGCAAGCTACCAGGGAATCAAAATGTAAACAAGAGAACTCCTGTTCTTAGGGAATTCAGTAGAGCAGAGAAGGTTGCTCATCTTGTGCTAGTGCAGGAAGATGCTGGGACAAGGTCCTAGCGGGGAGGCAGGTGCAGGGAAGGAACTGTGCTTATGAGGAAGTGAAGCTTTCTCAGGTGAAGAAATGTGTGAGCTCTTCCTTGAGTGACTAGGGAGAGTGGTGCTTACAGGCAAGGGGAGGAAAGATAAGACTTCCAGGAGGTGGGCGCTGCACATGGAAAGGCACAGAGGCATAAAATAGCTTGTTTGTGCAGAGTATAACCAGTGCTTTGGTGGGGCCAGGGAAGAGACGGTGAGAGCTGTGTTGTAGAGGTAGACCGGGAATTGTGTATACTACTAGAGCAGACATATATTTATTTTATTCCATCACTTCTAATGGACACACATGCTTTCATATTTTAGCATCCCTGAGATTAGGATGCATGTTTCACATGATGGCATCTGGCAGTCACTGTCATTTGGGATATTGTTATTGCCAGCATATGTACAAACCCGATCATATCTCCTCCTGGCTTCAGTTATGTGCAACATGTTTGGATAATGCCATTAAAATGTCTATTAAAAGATTGCATATAATTCAGTGTTGAAACCAAAGGATCATTGTTTATGCAGAAAGGCACGCAAACAACAACAGGGCTTACATTTGATATTAGAAAAGCAAGTAAATCTAAAAATATTATTTTAATAAACACAGATTAAGAATTCTAAATAATAAAAAGCATTATGCCACAGTTTAGTTGTATTTTTTCTTTTTATAGCAGGACATAGAGTAATGATGCACCTTTAATCAAGAGTATGTTAGCTTTAATGAAACATCAATTATTAATAATTGAATGTAGAAATACTCTGTGCTTCTGTTTTATTCATTTTTGTTTTATGGAGGGGTTGATAGCATAAATTCTCATAAAATATGAAAAGGTAGATTACTCTTCTCTCCTTAAAGAATAGGCAGTTGGGTCTTACGTTGTTGATTCTGGGACGCTGTGCCCTATGGGAAGATATTAGTAAGTAGGGTTGGCATTCAGATGAGGTGGATATCCCTGAGGATACCACACACACACTCACACACACACACACACACACACACACAATCACACACACATCTTGACTCTATGACTTCAAGGTAAATGGGATCAGTGGACTTTGAAGAGGAAAGGCAGATGGAAGGGTAGATGGTCCTGTGACAGCCAGAGTCATAATTCCAGGTCATCTCCAGCTTTGCAGACAGGTCAGACTTCCTATAGGGGGAGGCTGAGTCTGAACTCCAAGGCCACATAGATGCCCTGGAGGCCAAGCTTAATGTGGAACAAATGGAGTTACCAGTCCTTGAATGGACTGTGCCAACATAGACAATGAGTGTCTTCAGCATGACCAGGAAAATGGATGCTCAGAGGCTTCTTTCTCCATGTGCCCTAAACTGTTTAAGTCCCCGAATCCTATTGCAATGCAAGGTGGGAGGCATGAGCCATGAAGTATAAAAAGTTATGGACACTATATTTTTCAACAGCCTTGGTCCTGGGGTCTCAGACATTGGTATGAATTGATTTAAAAAAGAAATAACTGTGGCACCTCATTCAACTTAAATGTATTTCTGTACCATCAGGCCAAAGCATTCTGAAAGCAGAGAGGAACCATTGATTAGGGTTCAAATTAGGAGAGCAGGTTAATTAGATCTGCAATATCTTCAATATTGTTCTGACAACAATCAAGGCAATGGAAGTAGAGAAGGGTAGAGATGTGTATTTTGCAAATAGACATGGGAGAGTTAAGCATCTGGAACAGATCAGTATAAGGAGGGGATGTTTTAAGTTAGGAAGTCCTCACAATATGGAGGCAGCTGATTACTCTAATGATATGTATATGTACACTTTATGCAAGATCTTACTTTATCTAATGAAGCTGAATATCAATTATTGACTGAAACACACTGTTTTTCCTGTATTGTGTCACATTTGTATTTTTCTACTGTGTACATGGCCATTTATTATAGGATATTTGTAATAGCAAACAGTAGAAATAAAATCAAATATCCATTAATAGGGGTATGGTTGGACATTAAAGTATATTCTCACAATAGAACACTATATAGCTGTAAAGAGTGAGGATGTGGGAAATATAGTCCTATAGAACTATGGAGTGAATATGCTATTAAATGCAAAGATGGAGAAAGTGTATGTAGTGTGCACCTACTCACCTAAGAAAGCAAGGAATTGTGGCAGGCCAAATAATGCCCCCCAGGTCTGTCCAGGTGCTAATCCCGGAACCTTACCTAGCAAAAGGGACTTTCCAGATGTGATTAAATTAAGGACTTCGAGATGGGGGATTGTCCTGAATTATTCAGGGAAACCCAATGTAATCTCAAAGGTCAAGATGTATGGAAGGAGGGAGGTAGAGGAGATGTGACTACAGACGAATGGTTAGAGAGAGGCAACACTGCTGACATTGAAGATGGAGGAAAGAGGCCACAAGGCAAGGAAATGGATGTCCTTCAAATGCTATCCTTACTGCAAAAAGAAAGGAAGTGGAATTTCCTGTGGAACTCCAGAGAGGCACCCAGCCCTGCTGGCATTGAGTTCTGTCCAGTGAGAGCCATGTCAGCCTTCTAACTGCAACACCGTAGATAATACATCTGTGTTGTTAAGGCCACCGAGTACATGGTAATTTGTTATGGCAGACAGAAAACTAATACAGAAAACATAAAATTAAAAGAGTGGCTACATATAGGGGGCAGGAGGAAGTAGGGTAGTCAGGGATAGAAACTAAACTTGTTTTCTAGATTTGATATGGACCATGTACATATTTTATATAATTATAAAAATAAAGTAGAAAATCAATCTATAAAAATGAAGATGAAATAAACTTATTGGTAGCATAACCACACAGAGGTTCAAAGTGACTTAAAAACACAGTTATTAGACTCTCCTCTCTTATATGATATATCCTAAGAACAAAAAGCTTTTAAACTGCAAGAAAAATCTTATATAATTTTCACTAGTCATACGGTTGAGGGTAAATATTTTATTGTGATTCTGAGAATATTATGGATATATTGAGGATAAAGCAAATGAGAAAAATTTGATATTCTAATTCTATCATCTATCATTCTGAATCATTAGAGCTCAGATTCTGAGCAAGGGAAAGGACATTTGGATTTAAGCTTAAAGAGGTAAACAAAATCCTGCACTCTTCAAATTAACTTCGGAAATATAAATTTAAACTTATGATGAATTCTATTAAAAACAAAATTTTTCCTACCTTTGTTTGCTGAAAAGACCTAGAAATAATGACCAATCCATTAGCAATTAGTACTCTTAGTTTCTATAGATTATTAACCTTCAAATACAATTTCCAACCAACAGGAACCAGTGCTCCTTGGAGATTTCAAAATATTTCAGTTATTGGAAAGAAATGTACATGATGAATCTGGATCAGTTTATCAGACTACATTGCAATGAAGCTGTAAAAGAAGACTAACATCATTTCAAAGAACACAGGAATAACTCAAAGACACCCACAGGTCAAAAATGAGTGAGGGTAAAAAGGGTAATAATTGTGATTGGATTAAAGCATTTCAAGTACATTTCAATAGATAAGGTCATAAAGATAAACTAATTGGCCATTATTGAATGATTCTCAAGTATCAGCTCTTTATTTTGAATACAGCTGTTCCTGTGTGTGTGCAAGCTCTCACAGTGAGTAAAAAAATGAAGCTGAAATTCAAATCTTGATCTGATGCCCCTCTCCCTACTTTTTACATCGTCTATACCAGTGGTCGGCAAACTCATTAGTCAACAGAGCCAAATATCAACAGTACAACGATTGAAATTTTTTTTGAGAGCCAAATTTTTTAAACTTAAACTTCTTCTAACGCCACTTCTTCAAAATAGACTCACCCAGGCCGTGGTATTTTGTGGAAGAGCCACACTCAAGGGGCCAAAGAGCCGCATGTGGCTCGCGAGCCGCAGTTTGCCAACCACGGGTCTATACTATACTGTTTTTAAATATGGATGAAAAAATGTCCTCTCAGTGTCTGCCAATTCATTCCACCTCACTAACCTATCAGGTACAGACTCCAAAAGGGAAAGGATGACTTTCCTGGTGGAATTTACACTATTGAGTTGCGGAGGACACAAGGCTGAATATCAGGTCATGTCTTCAGAGAGAATATACATTTTAGACCCCGGTGGAGCCCCAACAGTAGATATACTGATCTCTTAGGAACACTAGCTAGACAAGTGTGGGGATCAGGATATAACAGGGCACGTATCTGCAGCTGGTACTAGGGTTCAAAGCTCTACTGAGTTAATTCCACTGAATATCTGGAAGTGGGAAGTCAAGAGAGAGCTTGGGGAAGGTGTAGAGTCTGCAGTGATAAATACCAAACTGCAGATTTTTTTAATCAGATGCCATGGTCAAGGTAGGCAAGAGCACAAGTGGGGCATTTGGAGACAGGGCACCAACATCAGAGAGAAGCCTGATCCACAGAGGGAGGGATTTACCCTCCAATTTCCTCTTTCCACTGTTACACATAGTTGGGCCCAGCAGGGGGGCAGGCCACAAAGGCCTGATACAGTGAGAGGACAATAGCATCAACACATTTCTGGACTTGGCTCAGAAGCCTTTTTGAAATCCTGGATCATTGGTGAAGGTACAGAGGGGACGAACTGCTATAAACCTAGACCTGGGAGCAAATAAAAGAGGCATCCACAGGTCAGTTAAATAGGCAAAAACTTGTCTAAGACTCAGCCTGTCTCATGTAAGAACAAAAATATGGGACTAAAATATTTAAGAATTAATAGCAGTAAAAGCTCTCCATGACATCCACATGTTTAGCATGGTATAGACCAAACATCTGGGCAATTAAAAAAAACTAGGCTTCTCTCCTGATTGTTCTGGTCTTTTGGAAGAAACAAGTTCACTAAATTGCATAGTCAAGAAGTGGGAAGCAAAGTAACATATGACTGACCATGAATCAGAAAATAGACCAGATTACCTACAGTAAGAGAAAGAAGTCCTTCCAATTCGAAGTGTGGTTCAGGAGCGTGGGCATCACCTGGGAGGGTGTTGGACAGACAGACTCTCAAGCCCATCATCAGCCCTACTGAATCAGGATTCATTCCTACTACCTGCCCCCAAGTGACTCATATGCAATTAAAGTGTAAAGGCACCTCTAAAGTGTTCCGCATTATTACCAGCACCATCATAGCTACAGTGTAGCTCACCTTGTGCTGATACTGTTCTTCACGTGGATTATCTCAGTGCAACTATGTGAAGAAAACACTCTTGTAATTCCCAGTTTAGAAATGAAATAACTGGCATTCCAAAAATTTTTTAATTGAAAAGTCACATGGCTTCTAACTGGTGGAGCTGGGATTCAAACTCAGGTCCTTAGAACACCAAAATGTAAGTGCAAATTACAATTTTCTTATCCTCGGAAATGGTCATACACATGAGTAGAAACCCCATTGGTAGCATTATGTTTGATTGTAAAATATATTACATAGGAGGGAAGTAGAGAGAAGAGAGATTCACCAACACCACCAAGGAATTTTCAAAGTGAGTTAAGACCAGATTTAAAACAGTGAAGTGGCCCAGCTAGTGTGGCTCAATGGTTGAGCATCAACCTATGAACCAGGAGGTCATGGGTCAATTCCCAGTAAGAGCACATGCCTGATCCCCAGTAGGAGGCATGCAGGAAGCAGCTGATCAAGGATTTTCTCTCATTATTGATGTTTCTGTCTTTTTCTCCATCTCCCTTTCTCTCTGAAATCAATAAAAATATGTTTTAAAAACAGAACAAAAAAGTGACGTGGAGCAGAAAAGGCCACGCACAATAAGAACTGCTAGAAGTCTTTTTTCACCAATTATTGCAACATTAAAAGATTCCATGTTCCACAGAAATATTTATCGGAGAGAAAAACAAAATTAACATTTTGTGTTTCATCTGTTTTGACAAATACATAATTGCCCTTAGTCTGGCAAAGATTTTCCCTGTTGTCCCAAATGAAAACTGACTAAATGCGACATAAGTTTAGAATTAATCCCTACTGTAGTTGGGATTTGCTACAAAGCAGCTGTTTCTTATTCTCGTTTCTTGAGGATCATGTGCTGATTATGACAGACTTATTAAATGTCTTCAGGAGGCTATCTGTGAAGCTGTTTTTGGCTGTTTGTGAATAGTTCCTGAGCTTTATCACAAAATTTCTGCCCGATCTAGGGGTGGTTCATATTAAGTAACTGAGAGATAATAATCAGAAAGAAATGGCATGCCTCAAAATCTGAACCAGGGCTATTTTAATCAGTGTATTTTAATTTAAATTACTTTTAACTTATTTTTCAAAGGGAGGCTTCTAGTGTTTATAATTCTTTCCCTTTAAAATAGTACTTTGAAGTGTGCACAAAACACAGCCAGTGCCTACATCTGCATGATGCAATGGCAGGTTAAAAAAGAGGACACTCTGTCAGAACGACTTCCTGTTAGTGTCCAAAGCACCCAGGCATCCTGAACGAACAGCACTGTCTCCCAGCACAAGCCCACCTGCAGGGGTCTCTTAAAGCACCCCTCCACTTTGAGCCAGGCGGTTCCTTCCTCTGGTTCCCAAACCTCTTCATTTTTTCCCCCAACTCTCTGTTAGCAGCCTTTCACTTTAAATCCTTTCTTGTCCTCTATCTACTGAGGACATACTTGAGGCTATTCCTACTATATCCAGAGAGTTCCCCATATATTACTGGTGTTTATTCTCCATCTTCCTGCCACTGTACTGTGACAGTATTTTCCCTAAGTGGGCGAAAGGACTTGTTTGGTTCCTAGAGGCCACTGTGGCATTTCAGTAGCTTCATTCCACTTGAACTGACCACAGTCCAAGTTGGTTTGAGACCTTTGTTCCCAGCTCAGTGCTTTGCACAGGGTTACTGACATTTTCTAGTATGGTGGTCCCAACAGAGGAGAACTGGCCCAATGGGAAACAGGAATTGTTTGCTCCAATGAGTACCTTATAGATTT
Source organism: Cnephaeus nilssonii (assembly GCF_951640355.1). Classification (NCBI taxonomy): domain Eukaryota; kingdom Metazoa; phylum Chordata; class Mammalia; order Chiroptera; family Vespertilionidae; genus Cnephaeus; species Cnephaeus nilssonii. The sequence continues at coordinate 39,923,410 of NC_137089.1, read as the reverse complement.
GAAGACTTCCATAATCCAGGGGTGATTTGGCCTGATCATATGCTCTGGCCACTGCAGTCTGTTGAGCTAGACCAGACCTGGAAACTCAGTTCATTCAGGCAGGTGGTGAATCTCTGTAATTTGTTTACTTATTTGCAAGTTATTTTTTACATTTTTATGAGGTATAGTATATATACAGTAGAATGAACAGATCTTAAATTTACATTTTGATGAATTTTTATAATAATACACCACATGCAAATTATATTCCATTATCCAAATCAAGATATAGAGCCCTGGCTGGGTGGTTCAGTTGGTTGGAGCATCATCCAGTATACCGGCTTCCCTCCAGTACCCGGGACCTGGGCTTCCCTCGCAGCCCTGGCTTTGTCTGGAAGGTCATCTGGAAGGACGTCTGGTCTAATTAGCATATTATGCTTTTATTATTATAGATACATATATAATTCCTATCATCCTATACACCTCCCTTTTGCACTCTGAAGTCAATGCCCCAGCCCAGAGATAAATGTTATTTCCATTTCTGTATAAATGGAGACATGCATAATGTACTCATTTGGGTTTCTTTTGTTCAATGTAATATTCTTGAGATTCATCCATGTTTGTGTTTATCAGTTTATTTTTTTCACTGCTGATTAGTATTCCATTCTGTGAATATACCATAATTTGTTTATGTGTTTAACTATTGATGGATACCTGGGCTGTGGACATTCATATATAAGTCTTTCTGTTGATATCTGTTTTTATTTCTCTTGGGCCTATGAGTAGAATTGTTGAGTTATATGGTTACCTTTATTAGAAACTGCCAAGGTTTTTCCAAAGTTACTTTATCATTTTTTACTTCAACTAGCAAGGTTTGAGAGTTGGATTGCCATATGGGGAATAAAACCCAAGTCACATCCCTTCCTGAGAGTAAATAGTGAGATGCAGGTGCAGGAGCTCTGGGAGTTGGCTCACTTGTGAGGAATGAGCAGCACACCTGAGGGGCATTCCTCAGCAGGTGAGTCATAATCTTAGCGAGTCATTGAAAACGACCCTAAGAATTCATAGGTAAAGCTGAGGGGCTATCTAGAATATCTACCCCCTAACCCCCATTTAGAACAGTTCTGTTTTGATATCAGGAAGCTAAGATTTCCTCTTCTCTGGCTTTTATCATCTCTCTAAATTAGTTTTCCTGAGGGTTTCATGTCCCCTCACAAACAGGGCCTTAGAACTGCGTGTGCAGTTTATCAGATGATCAGATCCAGATTATCAGACAGAATCTCTCTCCTCAGCTTTTTCTGAATCTTGGACAATGTACAGATTAAACAATAAACGAGCTTCTGGGAAGAGGAGGGTGCGGGGCTGGTAGGTAGTCTGGACGGGGCAGTGAGAGGGACATTTTTAGTTTGCTTTTGTACCCTTCTATATTTTTTCTTTCATCTTTTAATGCAAGTAGGTCTGGTATCACTTGTGTACAAAAAATGGTTTTGAAAGTACCAAAAGTCAGCAAGTGAAAGTATGATCTTGAGGTCAGGGAGAGTGAAGTTCATGTGCTTGGTCTGTGATAAGGGCTAGTTACTGGACCTGTCAAACTCTAGGTTTCTTTATCTGTAAAAATGGAGATAACATTTCCAGGGATAGATTTGGATTTTGGAGGGCCTGTAGCTTTTAAAAAATTGGAACTATTCGTTAAGAAAAAGAATATGAAACATGAAAGTGAATATTTACTTAGAGTGAGAAAACCAATCAAACAAATTATAAACTAAAAACAGCAACAATTGACAAATACGACAAACATCAGGGGACCTGTGACCCGGGAACATTGCTAGGATGCCTCCTGGGGCCTTGAAGATGCCAGCGCAGAGGCCTTGAGAGCTAAGCTTTGTCAGTTCCAGGGTGGAAATGCTCCCTTCATACTGTCATTGAAAGGACTCAAGGAAACCAAGTTACTGTTTGCTTAGCACAGAGTCTAGCACACATGACGTCTCCCATAGATGTAAATCCCTGTCGCTCTTCTTCATTGCGCTCAGAAATTCTCACCCAAAGGAGGCCTTACAAAGGTGCAATTGCATCATTGTTCATCCCACAGATTTCTGCCTTTTTCCCGTGCCAGACCGAGGGCATGAGGGTGAAATTATGATAGGGAGTCACAAGAGGATTAAATTAAAGTGTCTGGGGGCGCCTCACACGGTGCCTGGTCTCTATTAAATGAATACAGGACTGTTGAATTGGATTATGGCTTGCTGAAAGCTGACACCTCTTGGTAAGGTGAGCTTCAGCTAATCTACTTGTGCAATGGGGTGCATGCGCAAGAAAAGAGATGGAAGCGTAGGTCTGAGAAAGTGTTCGTTAGCTGGCCAAACAACACCTTAACTGCCTGGGAGAAATCCTGCCACCAATTTAAAATAGTGCAAATAAGCCTTTTGCTGAATTGCCTACCAGGTGAGTCCTGTTTCGGTGCTAACACTCTGCCGTGCATTCTGTCCTCTTTGGACACTTCCCCAATTGACATTTTCCCAGGAAGTAAACAGGACCGGATAAACCAACAGGATTTTCCAAGTACAAATCTTGTGAATGTTCCTGTACCAATGTGTTCTTATATTCTTGCTCAATGGATGTAGTTTTGATTTTATATATATGTTGAGTGAATAGATCAACTTAGAATGATCTCTTTATATGTGCATTTGTTTTTCTTTTCAGTCACACTTTTTTCCCCACTTTCTCCCTCCCCCCCCCCCCCCAATCTTTCTTGGAAAAATAATTATTTTCTTGATAGGTGGATAACTTTAAAAAAAAATAAACTCAAAACAGAATACATAAAACATCTGTGAGAACTAAAACAAAGAATACAGACTTCGTTGGTAAATCCATGCCCAGCAAGAGTAAGTGACTTCAGGAGCATGTGGCTCTTTCCTGGAGAATTAGCAATCAAAGCAGTCAGATATAATTTTGACTCAAAGACCCAAATCCTGAGCAGACCTGTATCATAATCCCTCTGTTTCAAAGAGCTGGAGCTCCCGCATAAGCAGAAATCAAGCATCTGATGCATCTCTTGTCAAACGCTGAGCTCCTCCCGAGACAGATTTCCAGCCCAGCAACAGGAATCCAGATAAAGGCAGCCAAAAATTTCTCTTAAAAATCAGGTAGTTTGATTTGACAGTGAGAAAAACATCAAAACGCTTAAACACAGAATTCTTGAATAAAATTCAGCAAAATGTCAAAGAATATGAAAATATTTCAATAGTAAGAGAATTTTTTTCTCATTGTGTAGAAAAATAATGATTATTGCCTCAGCCTTTCTGCATTGCTCTAATGAAAATTTTAATCTAGGAAATGTCACTGATAAAGATCTAAGTAGAATCTTGTTTTCTGGATCAAGAAAAACAGACTATGCATAAGGAAACAAAGTCCCCTTTAAAGGCTACTTGAGAAAGACTGAACAAGTGATAGAAGTTATAGTTTTAGGTATGAAAATAAATGCACAAGGATTTTAAGTATACTCAGTATCTGGCATTAGCTAGTACTGTGATTCTGCTTGATGGGTGACTTGGACCTAGCCCAGGCCAGCACATACATGTAGGAGGCATAGGCTAAAGGCTCTTGAAATGATCATTTCACACGTCAAACAACTCAGGTATTTATTGTTTTAACACAATTTTGTGAGTGGTTGGTTAGTTGAAATGACTAGTTAATTTTGCCATATTAAGATAATCAAACCCACTCTGTCATTTAATAATTAAAATGACCACTATTTAGTGCATATTTAATGTGTGTCAAGTACTGCAGGTATGAGGCTAGGGCAGTGATGGGCAACCTTTTGAGCGTGGTGTGTCAAACTTCGCCAAAAAACTGAGCATAACTCGGGTAGTGTGTCACTTTGAGGAAAAAACATTATTTCACGATATTTATAGTTTAAATAACATAAATGTATAATTGTTATATATAATTGTATTTAATAAACCAAAAACTAAATATTTAGTGCTGACACGCGTGTCAGAGGTTCGCCATCACTGGGCTAGGGATATCCATTACCCATGGAATCAACACGACTGTTGTGGGTATTATTACAAGGGCAGCTAGGTAAGTGGTGGCAGAGGCAGGATTCTCTCCAGCTCAGCTGTGCTCCTGACAGGATGGTCCTTCAGAGTCATTGCACGGGGAGGCAAGGGGGCCAGGTTGTATGTACCCTCCCATCAGCCAGTGTTGGCTGTGAGCTGCCCTCTGGGAATGAGAATAATGTTGGGTGGGGCAGTTCCCTGTGGCTGGGGGCGTTGCCCAGTGAGGAACACAGCTGTGAGGCACCAGCCCCCAATACTCACGTCAGCTGGGATGGGTCTTTGGCGCTGAGGAAGGGTCTTTGTGGAGAACCATGGCGTCAACCATTGTTCACCTCTAGTGCTGTTGGGATGCACTTCCTTCTTATACTAAGTTTTTCCCCCTGGGGACAGGCTCTCCAGAATTCTGGTTGGGCTATTTCTTATGGTTAAGAGGATGAACTAACACCCCCTCAACAGTTCTAAGCAAAGCTGTAACTACTACTCGCCATCCCGCTCTCAACTTAGTAAGCACCTGTGCTAAACTAGGCAGTTGGCTGTGGGTGAGGGTGGGGAGGGGGTGATCCAGGCATGCATCCCTGAGGGGTCTGAGCCCCTGGTTCCCAAGCGCTTAACAGGCTGTGGTGACCGCTCACCTGTTTGACATAAAAACCTGAACAGAAGTGTCTGGAACGTGAAGACATAGCAATTGAAACTATCCCAAATAAAACACAGAGAAAAGAAAGGAATTTTTAACATGAACAGAGCATCACTGATGAGGTGTAGGGCACTTTAAGCCGTCATGTAATTGGATTGGGGATCTTCACCTGTGGAAGGAAGAGGCTGCACGCAGGATTGAGCGGAAGTCCAGGCGTGGTGCAGACCTGACGAAGCCTTGGGCCACCTCGCAGGAAGTACTGGGTCAAATATGCCCGTGAGAGTGTCCTGAGTGACCTTCATAACCTCACGTGGCTCAGTCACAGGTCCAGGCTGCCCCAGGAAGGGCGTGATCCTGGCTAAGGGATCTCCCTGCAGCGGAGAGAACCTTGGCCAAGCTGAGAGCTGGGGGACCTGCTCCCTAACCCCACTGCAGCTGGGCAGTTCGCCCCTCCTCAAGAGCCATCTGGAGGCACATCTCCGGGTCAACTGCAAAGCCCACAGTGCTGATCCTGACTCGGCCACTTCCGGTAAGTCCTAACTTCTCTGTGTTTTGGTTTCCCCAAGTGTACGATGGAGTTGGTGACAGTGGTACCTACGTCATGGGGTTTTTGTGAAGATTAAATGAATTGATTTAGGTAAAGCATTTAGAACCTTACCTGGCCCAGTGTAAGTATTTTATAGATATTTGCTAATCTTGCTCTAATGATCTCATTTAACATTCCCATTGACCATAAAATACGGATATTTTTGTCTCCATTTTGCAAATCAGAAAACTGATACTTCAAAAGGTCAAGTGATTTAAGGCAGTGGTCGGCAAACTCATTAGTCAACAGAGCCAAATATCAACTGTGCAATGACTGAATTTTCTTTTGAGAGCCAAATTTTTTAAACTTAAACTTCTTCTAACGCCACTTCTTCAAAATAGACTCTCCCAGGCCGTGGTATTTTGTGGAAGAGCCACACTCAAGGGGCCAAAGAGCCGCATGTGGCTCGCGAGCCGCAGTTTGCCGACCACGGACTTAAGGTTACCCATTTAGCGCATGGGAGGATCAGAATCCGGGCCTAGGTCTGCCTGTGCCCGACGGTCACCTGTCAGATGAAATAAACTTGTTGTTGTTGTCACTTGTTTGTTGGCCCTGAATTATCTAATTAGACTGTAAATCCTGTAAATCTTTTGAGTTCCTTTCATGTGTCAGACCCAGCACAATCTCCAGCAGAGTGAGCGCTCAGTAAGCGCTGACTGGCAGGATGGAGAGCCAAGAGCTTCCTTCGCTTATGGAGACCTGGCCTGTTGCTGCCTTGTTCTGTCCTTGAGCTGAGTTTTTTTCTTCGTTGTTTTAATCGGTGAAGGGCTGTATGTTTGACACCGATATCATATCCTATATAAATAAAATCACTAAGTACAGTTCCATGAGGGGCAGACATTTTGGGTGCTTTGTTCTCTGTTTCCCTGAAGAATTTAAAGCACATAATGTAATTAAATCAATGTGCTTTTTCCCCCCACGAGTGTATCTCAATTTATTTTTAGAAAATTTTAATTTAGTACATATCATTAGAAGATTTATGATTTATTTTAACATACCTTGCTTATTTGCAATAATGAAAATGAGTCAGAGATTGAAGGGATTCATCAGGTAGGTACTAATTCCCATCTTAGCCAGTAACCATGGCTAAAGAGAATAGGTACAAACTTAGGGTGTGCTAAATGCAAACTGGAGATTTCATAAACAACCCATGAAATAGAAAATACTTCAGCAAGATTGTAGCATAATGTGCAGTGAAGTATTAGAATAAGCTAACATATTGGCACAACTTTGGTGGTAGCAGCAAAATTTGTTCTATGTCACTCATTAACGTTTTCATTAATAAATTCATCAGGGGTTAATGGGAGTCTCATGTGAGTAATCAAGACCCAGTATTTTCTTTCCTGCTGCTTCACTGATCAATCTTAACATTTAAGGGGCAATCAAATCTCCTGGAAAAACAAGGTCCAAAAAAATGGTCTGGTTGAGTGAAATATTGTAGCAAACATCTGTGATTGTTGCCTATCCCTTCCGATGCAGCACCATGGTTTCCCCTTGAAACTATTCATCTCCTATTCTCAGTTTATGTGGTTTGAGTGGAACTGTGTCCATGGTTGGGTGTGTGACTTAGACAAGGTTCAAATAGAAACATTATGAATCAGCTAGAACCAATTAGACTCTATCGCAGGGCTCTGTTGGTCTGTTAAAAACAATCTCTCTTCCTGCTGTGGCTGAGTGGATCAGCGATGAGGTAGACATTGCTGGCAACCATGGTGCCACTTCCAGGGAAGGTGGAGTTATCAAATATATTACCTCATCACTGTGAGTTGTATTCACCATCACATATAATTGAAAGAGTCCTAGTATTAATAGTCATTACCTAATGAAAGCCTCTGGTTCCATTATATTCTTAAGTATTTACATCTCAGCTAGTATCAAATACATTTTCTAAGTACTTAAGGTTATTTTCCACACAGCTCATAAGACCAACTGGAAAGTGATATATAGTCAGAGAATCTGCTAGGGTGACTTGTATGTCAGTGTCATTAATATGGTATATTGGATTTACAGTCACAATTTATGCTCTTGATCATTTCTGTCTTTTTGCAATAATTAAATTACATTCAATTAACTTGATAAGTTAATATGATAACAATTAAATACAAATAACTAAATAATAGTAAACTCAAAAATTGAAATAATAGAAAATTAGAAAGGAGAAATCAGGAAATGGAGTACAGACTTCTGGTACTGTAATTAAACAATAAATTTAAGTGTAAGCTTTCTAGCAACTAAGGCCAAAGAAAACGAAAACAGATTTCATAATTTCCATTGTCTGTTGAAAGGAAGTTTGCCAGTTATTCAGAAGAGACAGGCTTATCAAATATTCTTTTCTTTTTAATTTTACTTAGAACCAAGAGTCTGGCCTTTTGTTAAAGAAGTCTCTTTTTGTTTGCTTTGTTTCCAATCCCCCCCCCCCCCCCCGCCATTCTTCAAGAGACTTGGTAGCTACGTTAGTAAAATACTGTGATAACATTTTCATGGCTTGCCTAATGCCTAATGATTACAGAAGAAGAGATAGAAACCAGCTGGTTTACCCTTCAACCAGGCCAAGACTGAAGCGATGTATCTTATCAGACAATTGAAACCACGTGCTCCAGCTCAGACCTCCTGCTCAAAGGTCAAGGAGGTAATGTGCAAATTCGGGATGCTTCTGAAAGTCTTTTAAAAGGACTTCTGGGTGGTAAAGCTTGGCTGAAATGACTCCTTCATGTTCTCTGGAAACTCAAGCCCAGTATTTTTGCACAGAGTCTGGACAAAAGTGGTTGAATTTGACCTTGTTACTTCAAAGCCCCTATTGCACTCTTAAAGATAAAGGAAAACATCACTGCCTCAAAACAAATGGACCGCCGGCTCCAAGCAATCACTGGGAGGTACTTAAACAGTCAAAAGCCATTAATATTATCACAAAGTTGTACCCTCTTCTTGGGAACTTGGAAAGTACAGTTCAGTTTCCTTTGCCGGCATCTGTACTTGGCTCCATTTCTTTTCCGTCTTCAATCACAAGTCTCTTGTCATTAAATTAAGTGCCTCATCAAACAGTTTATGGGACTCAGTTAGTCCCTTTATCGTTCTTCCAGAAACCTGTACTCTGTGTCAAAAATCCAGAAACAGCAAAATTAAAGCCACCAGGTCACGAAATAGCATGTAATAAGAGTTACTGCCATATAAGAACAGTTCTTCAACAGGGAGCTTTCAAATTTGAAGTTGATAGGAAGCTCTAGGCATGATGTCACAGGGTAGTTATAAAGTGAAAATGAGGAAGTCATTTAATCTCTGCAGTGATTGGCTATTAGAATCCCCAGATGGCAGGGGATTGGTTAAAAGGATTATTTTATACCAATTTTAGGAAGATGACAAGTTTTTTCATGATGATCAAAGGCATTTACAAGAAATAATCTAAGGTTTGCTTTTGTCCATGACATAAACCAGATTTACTTTTGCCTATGTAGGCAGATATTTATGTGCTCCGACCTCTAAAAAAATGTCATGAGAGTCTTGTATAGGGGTCAAGGTCAAGGAGACTCTGGATCCCTACATCTTAGATTCAGATCCTTGCTCCACCTCTTACTAGATGAGTGATCTTGACTTAACCTCTCTGTATCTCAGTTTCCCATAAAGCAGAGGTAATGGAAATGAGGGCTACTCCTAGGGTTGTAAGGAGGATCAGGATGTTAATATATAAGAGCTCAGAATAGTTCCTGGCCTGTAGTGCTAATGCTTATACAGTGAGGGTCATTATCATCAAGCCTGCTCTCTCCTCTCTTGTGCTGTGAGGTCTCTGACAGGCCCCTCCAGGGACGGACTTGCAGTGAAAGCAGGGAGAGAAGCATGGACAGGATGGGTCCTGGGTGAGTGCCTCGGTGGCAGGATTTGGCGCAGAGCTAATTTTATCTTACAGCAAAGTGGGGAGGCCTCCTTCAGACCAACACTGGCTCTCCTGAGCCCACTGCACACAGCAAGTGCTGCCCGTGAGCTCTGAGACTCCTGCAGAGATTCATGGAGAATCTGGCTCTTCAGTTCCAAACTGCATCAGTGGAGCACCACACCTGTTACAATTAGATAACACAACCTTGCAAATCAGTCGTGCCACTGACCGATCTCCGGTAGATTCCTCACATAAGCCACAATTCATCCCATGGCTTTTAAGCCATCTGCTCATCTATCCTCACAACTTCCCCATCAGAAAACGGAATTGAATTAACTAAGGATCTGTCTCTTCCAACTCACCCCTCAACTATATGCCCTGTGCATGCAACATGGATACACCGTATACTTGCATCTCAGCCTGATTCTTCCTTCCTCTTTCCTTATTTTCCTCATTCCTTCCTTTCCCGAACAGTTCCAGAAAGGATGTAAATTCAGCCTCCTTTGATAACACCATCTGAGGAAGGAAGTGGGGGAGAGGGCACCCTCATATGTTGCTACCCAAAGATGAATCGCTGGAACATTTACAAGGGGCAGCTGTCGAAATTACGAATGCACATCTTTGAGGAATTTATCCTACAGATACACTCCAGGACCTAAATGGAAGAGCTACAAAGTTATTCAATGCAACATTATTTATAATAGCCAACGATTGAAAACAATCTGCATGTTCATGGATAGTGCACAGTACATCAACAAAACTGAAATCTGTACAGCCTCAAAAAGAATGAGAAAGCTCTTCATGAATTATTTCCCAAGATACACACACACACACACACACACGCACGCACACACACGCACACACACGCACACACTGACACATATGCTAAAATATCTTTATAAGGGCAGGAATTACGTGGTTTGGGAACTTGGTAAAAGGGAGGCTTTTCCCTATTCAAATTCAGTTTGGCTGCATTTTACAGAAAGATCAAAATAATAGCAAGAGCTTAAACAAAAGAGAGAAATGCATGTTTCTCTCACATAACAGAAGTCCAGGGGCAGGCATTCGAGTTGCAAAGCTACAGCTCCATAAAATTAGGGCAACCCAGACTCTTTCAGGCTCTCCACCCCGCCTCAGAGAGTGTGACCAGTGTTCTCTCCACTCAGACCCCCTTCAAGGCAGAAGGTTGGAGGAGGAGAGAAGACCCTCCCTTTCTGGGAGGCCTCCAGAATTCCCTCCAACATCACTGGCTGGACATTCAGTATGTGGCCACACCTTTTTTTCAAGGGCCTTTCTGGGAAATGTAGTTTATATTTATTGACTAGAGGAAAAAGCAAGAATGTATATTGGGAAGCTATTATCAGTCCTTTTGCCCCTTTGAATCATGGAATAAATTACCTATTTAAAAACTGAATAAAAATCACACTTAAAATGTTAAAAAGAAAACCTACAAAGTGATATATAGGTCAGACCCGCCTTTTTTGAGAGTTTACCCCATGGGATGCTGCCCTTTCCTCCAGCCCCTGACCCCCTCTCTCGGAGCCATCGCCCCCTAGTGGACACCTCAGTGCCCTAGGATTCAGAAAGCACCTATCAGATGTCTGCAAGGTTTCCAAGAAGTCACGTATTCACACTCTCTCCCAAGGGTCATTTGCAGACTTGAATTTCAATCCACAAGGTAAATTCAGAATCATTGTTCAGTCTTAGAGTATTATTTTTAAATAATGTCCTGATTTTATTGATGAAAGCAGGTTGTTTTGTTTGTTTGTTTGTTTGTTGCCACATACTAAATCTCCCTCCTTACCTGTCTTAAAATAGCTTTTGGTATTCCTATAATAGAAAAACAAGACTTTTCATTTCAATTTCTATTTAATATGCTTATTGCTGAGAAATACTTAAGGGAAAATATATTAGCTTAATCTTGGCACCCCACATGCTAGAGAAGATGAATTTATATTATTTTAACATGTATTTATTAATATACACAGTCTACATTCCATGTAGTTTATTTAGTCTCCTTTATTATAATAAGCAACTTATTAAAGAAACTTACTTAATACTTTACAAGTAATTTTATAACTGAAACCAAGTACTTTTGCCGTTCTTGAGGAGTTGCAGTCATTAAAACAGAGTGAATTAGTTTATTAAATTTCCTAGTCGGCATGTATTTTTTTAAAAGTACTAACAGTGAATAATAAACACTAAGAGCCACTCTATCCAATAATGATGATGGTGATCAGGGGACTGTTGGCTTCATTAGATGTAATCATCCCACAGATGTTTAGGCCTGGTAGTCACTGTTCAAATTTCCCAACTATTCACAGAGCAGGCCTAGGTAGCAGTTTGCACTTAATACCATGGCCTATTATATCGTATTAGCAATCTATGAGCACTTTGGTGATTCTTTAGATTTAAACAGATGAGTCCTGTTGGAAGAAATCTTCTAGTGTCTGCTTCTCAGTTCTCCATGTAAGAGGGGCTCCATCACACTCTTCGGGGGGGGGGGGTGCAATTTGTGAGATCCTGGTAAATCTGAGTGGGATTTTTTGTGTGTGTGTGCCTCAAAAGCAACTCCCTCCCCTGCACACACACACACACACACACACACACACACACACACCCCTTGCACTTACACACACCTGAGTCAGGACTGCTTCTCTCCTGCACTGTCTCATGCTGCCATTCCTGCCTGGCGTCTGTCGCTTCCCCAGTACCTAAGAGTCTCTGAGAGTGTGACCCACTGGAGGTGGGCAGTGCACACCTGCACAGCCTTATGCTGAGCGCTGGGAATACTGTTCAGTTTAACTGATTTGATCCTGTACTTTTGTTTCACCGACACATTGAAGACAATGTCCAAATAGAATTGAAGACTTTTTTTGAACTCCAACAGGGTGCACGGCAATATTTCAGGAGGCTGGAGGTACAGCAGGGAACAAAACAAACAAACATTCCTGAGAACAAATAAATATATGCCTAGCATATCAGATTGTAACAAGTGTCATGGAAACGAATAGGGTGTACGTGTGATCCTGGGATGGTGATGAGGGACTGCGATTTCAATGGGATGGTCAGAAAAGGCCTCGCTGGGGAAGTGACACCCGAGCATGTCCTGAGGGAGGTGAAGGTGACTGGGTATCTGGGAGGAGAGCACCCCAGGCAGAGTGAACAAGTTCAATGGCCCCAGGCAAGAGCAAGCCTGACGCCATGTTTGGTTATGCAGTGGTCCTTATGTGTGACTACACAGTGACTGCAAAAGATGTGCGACCTGCTTGTTTTTTAAAAATATTGATCCATAAGGTGGTGATAGTCTTGTCAGTGATCCCCCGACTGCACATTCTGCATAAAACTTAAAAGTCAGCCAATCACGCAGGCCACTCACAGCTTAGGTCCACTGATACCTAATACGTGTACATATGCATAAATTGTCTGCATTAATTTTAAATAGAATGCTTCCCTCCCACTGCATTTTATTCATTTACTAGAGGCCTGGTGCATGAAATTCATGCATGGGTGTGTGTCCCTCAGCCCAGCCTGCACCCTCTCCAATGTGGGACCCCTTGAGGGATGTCTGACTGCCCATTTAGGCCCGATCCTACCAGGCAATAAGACATCTCTCTCACAATCCAGGACTGCTGGCTCCCAACTGCTCGCCTGCCTGCCTTCCTGATTGCCCCTAACCGCTTCTGCCTGCCAGCCTGATCACCCCCTAACCACGCCCCTGCCAGCCTGGTCACCCCTAACTGCCCTCCCCTGAAGGCCTGGTCACCCCCAACTGCCCTCCCCTGAGGGCCTGGGTCCCCCCCAACTGCCCTTCCCTGCAGGCCCTGTCGCCCCCAACTTTCCTCCTCTGCCAGCCTGGTCACCCCTAACTGCCCTCCCCTGCAGGCCTGGTCCCTCCCAACTGCCCTCCCCTGCTGGCCATCTTGTGGCTGCCATCTTGTGTCCACATGGGGGCAGCCATCTTTGACCACATGGGGGCAGCCATCTTGTGTGTTGGACTGATGGTCAATTTGCATATTACTCTTTTATTAGGATGGAGTGCCCACTCTTGCTGTTTTAGGGCAACCACACCTGTAGCTGTATGAACAATAAACTGAGACAGGAGAAGCAGGAGGAAGGGTTAAGAGGTTGTCAGGGTGACAGTAGTGGTGGGTCTGACAGTGACTGAAGCCTCGGTGACAGCAATAGCTATGACAATGGGCATGAAATACACAACCAAGCGATATGGATGAAGAAATAACAAGATTTTATAATGACTGAACCCAAAGAGAAGAATAAAGCAGGATTCCGAGTTTAGGGACTGGGCAAAGTCGGCTACTGTTATAAAACTGATATTTGAACAGGGGATTCTGTATGGAAGCAATTGGGTAAGAGATGAAAAGTTAGCTTTCTTACATATGTTTAGAGAAAATTAATCCTTTGGAATTTAAACTGAATCCTACTGAATGAAAAGATTTATTAATAAAACAGCATACTACTAAGGTATCTGCATAATACATTTCTCTCATTTTTATCCTTAATTATATGAAGATAACTTGATTATGTAAGAGAAAACTTTGATTTAGACTATATTAGTTTTCAATTCCCCTTTCCTAATGTGGTTATACAGGAAAAATAGCAAAAATACAAAAATTTGAACATAATTAGGAAAGGAAATTTTTAAACTAAACTTCACCAGTTTCCCAAGATGTTTAAAGAAGGAAAAGAACGAAGTTGCACATGTTTTCTTTGGCTCATTGCCCAAAAAATTGTACTCCAAGCTTCCTAAGAAATCAGAGGAGGGGAAAACTGGCAAAAGCAAAAATAAGACAGGGATTGGGAAAATTGTCAGTAGATACAGCTTGGTTAGAAATAAAAAACTAGAGGAAAATGTAACATTTTATAAGAACTATAATAGTAATGAAAACTTTAAAACTCATAAGAAACAGGTAAAGAAACGTGAAAACTTGACTCATGAGGAAATAGAAAACTATATGCCTTTATCACTTTCTGTTAGTAAATCTTTTTCTTTGAATCCTCACCCAAGGATAATTTTTCCCATTGCTTTTCAGAGACAGTGGAAGTGAAAGAAGGAGGGAGGGAGAGAGAGAGAGAGAGAGAGCGAGAAACATCCATGTGAGAGGGAACATGGATTGCATGCCTTCTGCATGTGCCCCAAGTGGGTCCTGGTATAGAACTTGCAACCAAGGTACATGCCCTTGTCCAGGAATTGAACCCAAAACCCTTTGATGCACGGGCCATCGCTCTAACCACTGCACTACCCTGACTAGGGTCTGTTAATAGATCTTAAACCAGCTCCTCCACTTACATGTAACCACGTGAGATTGGACAATAAGAGTATCAACCTCAAAGGTGGTTGTGGAAATTTAGTGACATGATTGAAGACCTCAGCACAGTGTCTACCATCTAGCACTTCAGTAAGCCATTGCTATTCTAACTCTTGATGATTCTAACATGAGATCTCATCATTGCTAAAAGACTAGATACTGACTTTTCCTAAGTTTGTCCATTGTTCATTTAGGTCCGGGGCAAATACCCGTCCAGCTTGATTGCAGAGGGCAGGATAAACTCTCTGGCTGCCATTACAATTCTTATTGGCTCTTGCACATTTATGAAGGGTAGTTATACTCTTCTGGGCAGAGTCGTTTACTCCCCTGCTCCTAGTTTCTGAAACAGTGAATCAAATATTTGAATAATTCAATCCATAGTTCATAAGGTTCCATCTTTCTCTTTCTACCTGTGCTTTCTGCATTGTACTGTTGGGACCACACTGTCAGGAGGCAGTGACCTCCCTTAGTCTCCTCCCACCTCACTCACCCTTACTCCCAATGCTATCCCTTGGGTTTTCTGGAAGGTTCGGTTTACAATGGCTATGGAAGTGTTGGGAATGAGGTGGCCAGGGATAATAATAGTAGGAGCCAACAATGCTGTGTGCCAGGACATGCTCTAAATATTTTATATACTCCTTAAAAACCTCACTTTTAATCCTCATACCAACGCCATAAAGGTAGATTCTATTACTAGCCTCATTTTTTGGTTGAGGATATGGAGGCACAGATGGCCACGCTCCTTGTGGCACTGTGTAACAGAGCCAGGCCTTGAACCCAGGAAGTCTGGTTCTATCCTCATTACTGCACCAGTCTTCCTCTCTGGAGAGGGTACTCTAGCACCTGGGTGGCAGAGCAATAGCACCCCTTCTCTTGTATGAGGTGCAGCCTACAGAACCTGTGCAGGGTCAGAAAACAGACATATCTTCCCTCTTCTTTCAGAGGAAGCAAAGCACAGGCAGGTCACCGATTACTTTTTTCAATCAAACCCTCTCTGCCTTAGTATAGGAGGAAATTCCTCCCAGCCCCCTCCACACGTTTCTTTTTTAATTGAATCCCAGGGCTTTCTCTAGAAGATTGGAGGAGGGGTCTAGACCTTTGTTTCTTGGTAGCCACCATTTTCACCATCACCGCTCTGCTGCACAATGTCCTCTCCAATACTGGTTACAGCCCCAATGCTGCCATCAGATGCATCTGTTGATGAAGGCACAGCACAGAGACGCTGCCCACAGCTTCCAAGGCTGGAACTGGGGCCATCATGCATATCTGTGCGGGTTGGGTGCTGCATGACCCAAGCAGACACCATCCTCATTGTTGACATCATAGATACACAGATTTATTACAACAGATTTTCAGCACATGACAAGGAAGTCTCTTGTTCTAACACAATGTCTGTGCTATCACAGCTTTCTGATAGATGGAGATAATGTTGCCCCTTCTGGCATTTTTTAAGAGGGCATTGTGTGGGCTAATGACGGTCCTAGCAATGATGGCAGCATTCAGGCATCTCTGGCAGACTTCCTCTGAGTTCTCACCCTATTTAAACTAAACACACTCATTTTCTCTCCAAGGCCTCAAACTAGCCTAATCCTCAAAGAGAGATTATCTTCTGAGAAAATCTACTTCCACCTTACCCTAAAATACAACTATTCCTTTGAAATGAAAATCTGGCGACTTCCTAGGAAGAAAGGGGTAGGAGCATCTGGTAAAAGAAATACATTCATTTTTCCAAGGTGAGTATAGAACAAGAAAAAACAACAGGACCCAGTTCATGCCCCCTCCCCCAAGGAATCCTCCTATCGGGTTAATATTTGCAGCCTTCTCTCCCTGGTCCTTAAAAGAGGATGAGTTCAAAGACCTTCCTTTTTGATTGGCAGAAGGGTGAAATAGATGAGGATGCAAACAAGGTAGATCACTAAACAGACATTTCTGAGCTTGCAAATACTTGGAGAGACTATCTAAAAGAGATCATGGGGAGGGGTGGGTACAGAGGATAGATTAGAGAGAGATGGTGATGCAATGAGGCATAGAATTGGGGGGAAAGGGAAAAATTATAAATTGGATTTTTAGAAAGTTTTGTTGTGTTCCATGCTATGCAGCCCTCTCATCAGTGTCCTTAAAGAACATTAAAAACCACACATTACTTAGAAAGGCATCTGAGAATTAGATTTATTTCTTAAGAATGTGTCACTGTGCTGAGAGGAGTCTTAAGGGAGGAGAAAGAGGATCCCCAAAACATTTATGTTATGTTAGTCTTTGGCATCATATTAGCTTTTTCTGTATCTTTGTTGTTCCATCTTTCCTAAATGTAATTATTTAAAAACCTGTTAATAGGTGACAACAAAGAAAAGTTGTGGTTAAATATGTGTAGGAAATCTCATGCTCTCAACTCCATTATTTCTCTTAGGATATTAAAGGTGCACAGATGTCCTAGAAAAAACTCTGACACTTGTTACTATCTTATAATGTCCTATGGGATACTGATTTGGGAAATGTAATAAAGATATTAATGAAATTAAAAGTAGCTACATCAGGATCTACCCACCTGACACCATCTCAAATTTGAAGACATTTTTTTAATGGAGAGATAATATATTTTTTCAAAACACTATGGCCAAAAATTGTGTTGAAGAGTATGAAATAGTTGAGGATTATTGTAAGCTGAGGACAGCTTGGTTTTAACTGGGTACTTTATATTATCCGTGATTCTCTTCGAGTCATCATGTAGGCAATGATCAGGCTTGCTTCATTTCACTCAGTAACCATGCTTTCTCAAATGTACATTTTAAAACTTAGTAGTAATGCAGACAGCTCCATGGCTCAGCATCCTGTCATAAGCAGCAAGTTTTAACCAGTGTTGCTTGTTGATATTGTTTCTATGGAATTTTGAATTTCCTGTGATGAGCAAGATCTCATAAATTCGGGAGGAACTACTCCAAATTAACCTATAAGTCTAAATGTTTACACGGCACCTAAAAGCATATATGTAAAAGAAAAAGGAAGGGGGAAAGGAAGGATACTGACCTTAGGGTTGCGGACAACATTTAAGTTCATTTAAATCAATGGCTCCTGTTTATTTTCCTTGGGGACTGTGGGCTCTATCAGATTTCATCACATCACACACCTGCATCTCCTGGGTTTGTTTACTTTCCGCCCCTTGACTGCAGTCAATAAACAGTACTCAGAGGGAATAACAGAGACGGGCTGGTGGAGAAACCCAGCGAGAGGAAATCCATACTTTAGTCTTAAAACCTAATTTGAGTCAACATAAAATTTCATTATCTTAATTTTGGGTAGTTATTTGAAATTTCATATTAACTTTACAACAACAAAAAGAAATGCATTTGAAAAGTTGCTTCTCAACGATTCTTTCTGTGTGTAATCACTGTTAGTTTGGTTTTTAAAAATAAAGGAGGAGAGCAGGGGCAGGGTGAAGGGGGGGCAATGGAGGAAAAGGGGGACATCTGTAATACTTTCAACACTAAAGATAAATTTTTTAAAAATAAATAAAGGGAGACCACACTTTACTCATTTTAGGAAGTTTATATCTATCACCATGTCATTTCTCAACAACTTCTTAAACTGGCATATTTTCATTATTCCTTGAGTTTCTTAGTGTGCCTTTGAATGGGAGTGTAGGTGAATGTGTCACCTTTTCATGTCCATGGTGTCATGCAGTTGAAGAGGCTTCTGTGGATTTAAGTTTTTACACTCCTGTCCAAATGCCTTCTTCAGGGGAAAATGCACATCAAGCTAACGAGTAACTACTTGGTGACATCTGAACACTTCCGGATGTTGGTACTGTGCATTCTGTAGATACTGTACTAGTTTCTGTTTTTTTCAGACAGGATTAAAACCAGCTTCAGGACACATCCATTAACCAGTGATGTGCTTCTAGGACTGAGATCCTGCAGAGCCTGAGTGAAGCCATCCCCTCGGGACCTTGCATGGTACTTGGTACACAATTGGCAAGCAGTGGATTTTCGCTTAATTGATTTGATACTCAATTTTATAAATTCATCACGTATAGCAGATTGTAGGATCAGGAGATCTTAGAACTGGAACTAGTCCTCTCGTTTTAACAGTAGGAAACTAAGTCAGTGAGCAAGGACAAACTAGTAATTCAGTATTTAAAAGCCTTGGCATATGGGTACTCACTTATCTTCTCAAGTGTATAGAGTAGACTCTTGGAATCTCAGAGTAGACCAGGTCTGGAATTAGAGACAGCCTGTGATGCACGAGTCTCCTTTACAATATGCTTCTCAAATATTCTTCCACACACTCGTGAGCATGGTGAGCTGGTAGCTATTTCACTTCTGAAGCAGACCATTTGACTTCTTAGTGGCCACATGTTTTCTTTCTCTTTTTTATTATTATTATTGTTTAAAGTATTACAAATAGTAGTACATATGTCTCCTTCCCCCCCCCCCATTGACCTCCCCCACTTGGCCTCCCTCACCCCTGGTACATGCCCTTACCCCCTTAGTGTCTGTGTCCATTGATTATGCTTATACGCACGCATACAAGTCCTTTGGTTGATCACTTACTCCCACCCACCCCCAACTCTCCCCTGCCTTCCTGCTGAAGTTTGACATGTTTTCATTATATTGAGTCAAATCTACCTTTTAACAACTTCCACTCATAGTCCTTGTTCTGCAAATGATGGAAAGTTAAAAAGTAAAATCTTTCTTTTATGTGTCAGTCTTTCAAATATGTGGAAACCTTCATTATTTCAGTTCAACAGAATAAACATTGAGTTCCTAATGTGTTCTGGGCACTGCTAGGTGCTGGAATCTTAGAAACAAAAGGCTAAACGTCCACAGTTCCTTCAAATGCTCCTTCAAAAGTATGCACCAAAAAGCCGTAGCTGATACAAATGCCAAGTACAGCGAAGCAGTTACTGATGATAACACCTGTCAAATGCAGTGGTGGGTTGTATTGGTAGAAAGAGCTCACTCAATATCAAGTGGAATCAACCTTTGCCAAACAGCTTCACTGCTAGCAAAGATTGTTGGTCCTTCTGGATGGAAATTAGGAAAGTTCATTTATGACACATTATCTGACTTAACCCTACATTTTCAAAATTCCAAAATTGAGGATGGACTTAATTTGTGGATAAAAAGGATATATGTTTATTATAAAAACAACAACAACAAACATACCCTGTCACTTCATAGCTAAAGTTCTAAAAACTAATGATAAAAAAGAATCTTGAGAGTAGTCAGAGGTAACAATTACTTGAATGACTATGGATTTCTCATCTGAGTATCATCTGTTTTCAGTAAACTGAGCAACCTTTGCTGGGCAATGTAAACTTTTTTCTTCCTGAATTTGTTAAATGTCCCATGTTCTGTAGCAGCCTGACCCCCAGTCTCCCTCTCCCCCCAGCAGCAGTGAATTCTATTCCCTGGGTTCTATACTCCTGCTTTGGATCTTTAAGTTTAGAGCATGGTCTCCTAAAAATGGCTGAAAATAGAATTTTTATGGATATTTAATTTTTATTCTCCAGAAAGCTGCTGCTGGTGGTAGCTAGGGGCTCCTACTCTTGAGAAATTTTCCTCTGATTTTTAAATTGCATAGCTGTCCTTTTAGTTCACTTCTTTTTACACAAGGGCATATAAGGAAGAATTAATTTGGATTTTCTTGACTCGCTGTCTTTCCCTGATAATTGTGTTTTTGGAAACACAGGGGTGAAACTGGAAACCACATGCAAATATTTTATTCTCTTCTACATTTTATGTCATGAAATCTTAACTGTTTCCAGTTTGCTATTGTTAATCTTTTCTTTGCAGAGTTTTTCTCTTTCTGTTTAAGGGAGAGGGAGGATTATTTTGTGAGGTATCAGGGGAGGAATTACTGGAGATCAGATTTTATTCTGCTATCTTTACTCAGAAGCCTGAGCATGAGATAGAGGTTTTGGCTACAAAACTATATATATATATATATGAATATCTTCATATCCTGCAAAATTGTACTAAAGATAACAGGACTAATGGGAAAAATAAAATTAGGCATAGATCATTCAAAACCTATGCACCTTTGCAATCAGAGCATCAAAGAAAATAATACTCTCATTAAAATACTGGCACAGTTAAAAGACATGTTGAATTTTTTTTTAAGTGGTGAGTGTAGCTTGATGGAAGGAGAAATAAGGGAAGGCTGAGGCTGCTGAGTTATGGAAGCCAGGACAAAATGCCCACATGTTGGAAGGACATTGTGACAGGGACTTTGGCTCTAGAGCATGTAGCCAAAACTGAACTAGGGAGAGTCTGTGGGGTGCAAGCACACCCCACATAGCACCAACCACTCTGCAGCCCGCATTTAGCGGTGCTCATGCAGTTTGTGTGTAACTGCTCCTATCCGATGGTGTAAAACAGTACCATTTAGGGAAAGTACACATAAACATTTCATGTAAAAACTCTTTACATATCCACATTATTCCCCTATTTGCCCATCAGTGTGAATTAACTTGGCTACTGAAAGACACATGAGAGCTTAACAGACTGGCCATTCATGTGTGATGTTTCCTGAGACATTTTAACAGAATCGCTCTCTCTATACTAACTCATAAAGATGGCACTACATTACACATTTTTTAAAGGCATCTTGTCAATGTTTTAAAATACTAAACAATTAAAAGCAGAAAAAATAATATAATACTGAACATGTTGACATTATTATTAAATATGGAAAAGTTGGAAATAACCTATACATGCAACAGGAAAGAATTTGGTAGGGTAATGTACTATGGTTCACTGGACTATAATGTGTACATTAACACAGATTTAGAATTACATGTACTTATCATGGAAAGATAATTAAGTAATATGTATAAGATATATGTAATATACATAACTCTGTGTGTGCAAACACATACCAGAATTTTGTGATGATCTAAATGTGGTAGAATTGCAGTTGGTTTTTATTTTTATTTCCCCCCTTATCTGTATTTTCCTTTTTTTTTCTATAATAAACTCATATTACTCTTTCAAATAGATGAGGGAAAGTTAGTATGAAAACTCACATCTGAAAATATTTTAGCTCTCACGGTATTTTATAGCGGGAACAGCGTGCACTATAATTTCAAAGCCATAGGGAGACTCGTTTTAAAGCGTCTCTTCCGCTTTGACCTACCAGGCTGGCGGAGCTTGGTGACGCGTGGACGTGGCATGAATTGTGGTGCTGGGGTCTGCAGAGGTTACACCAACACTCACTTAGAGGCCTGTTGGGTTTGGTCTGTTGCAGAACCTATGCTTATCAACAGACTTTATTTTCAGAGACCATCCATCTCTTACGGAAACACGATTTCCTTGGAGACACACGTAGATGCAACACAATCCAGGGACTTTATTGGGGGAAGGAAAGTAAGTGGCTACAACAACAGGAAAGCAGGTTAATGCTACATCATGAATCAAGCCACCAGAAAAAGGGAGGGGCGCTTTCTTGCACTTTAGAATGTGACCACATTGTACATAGTCTGGGTCCCCAAGATACAGGGAAGGACCTGTCGGCTCTCTCTTGTTTCTGAGACCCAGCAAACGGGGCTGGATCCCAGTGACTCTGACACAGTGATGGCTTTTCATGTTAATAACGTGTACATTCCTGAGCCAATGACTTCACTCTGAGCCTCAGCTCTCCAAGTGATAAAATGTCTGTGATGATCTCCGAGGTTCTCCTCTGGCTCAGAAAGTCTGTGGTGACCTAATTTAAGGGAATTCAATTAATTGAGCACCTACTACATGTGTCAGAGGGTACAGTTGAGTGATATGCTGTCTCTTCCCTCAGAAGCCTGATGGTTTGAAAGAAGATACAGACACACAGATAATTAAGGCATAATGAAAGTGCCACTAGAGCAGAATATACAGTGCTTTGAAACAGCATAAAAAACTCTAAAACTGTTTTCCTAGACCAGTGGTTATCAACCTTTCTAATGCCGCGACCCTTTCATACAGTTCCTCATGTTGTGGTGACCCCCAACCATGAAATTATTGTTGTTGCTACTTCATAACTATAATTTTGCTACTGTTATGAATTGTAATGTAAATATCTGTGTTTTCTGATGGTCTTAGGCTCTACAGCAGCGGTTCTCAACCAGTGGGTTGCGACCCACAGGTTGAGAACCGCTAGCAGGGTCACCTAAGACCATCGGAAAACACAGATATTTACATTACGATTCATAACAGTAGCAAAATTACAGTTATGAAGTAGCAATGAAAATAATTTTATGGTTGGGGGTCACCACAGTATGAGGAACTGTATCAAAGGGTCGCAGCATTAGAAAGGTTGAGAACCACTGTCCTAGACCATCTTCTTTAGCCATTTTCAGGGGTTTAGCCACCTAGCTCTCTAAAATATAAACAATTTTTTTAAAATTTCCAAACTGAAACATTAACAAGCCAATTAAAATACAAATCTGCTTTGTTACAAACACTAAAGGAATTCACTCCAATAAATTAGAATAAAATCCCAATAATTCAACCAAGGAAGATAAGAATTGAAATTTAATGCAAAGTCCACTATTTCCTATTCTTTGCCATTTCCATTCATCTTGCTCAGCCAGGCGAATTGTAGCCCATGTTGTTAAATGAAGTCCATTTAAAGGAGAAAGTCAACAAATACTTAGTATCCTGGTAGTATGTTTCCAGGACAGGGGCCCAGTCTTCTGCTTTCGCAGCTTAGGTATCCGTCTAGCAGATATTATTGAAAAGTGCTGCTAAGGCATTTTAGTTTTTTCCTCCTGAGAAGTAATATAATCTAGCGAAACGTTAAAAAGGTTGTTTTTTTGTTAGCCTTGATGGACTATTTACAAATAGATGTACGAATTCTGTTAGCTTCTTTGAAATTATGGAATAGTGATAACTCTCCCCATGTCTACGGTCCTTATCTCCTGAAGCAAGAGTCTAAAGAGGTAATATCTTCCACTGAGTTTTGAAGGATATGAGCAAGTAGGAAGAAGTGTACTCTATATACTCAGGGCGGATTTTGCCCAAAAAGAAAGTTGGCAGCTTCCAATGTAGATACAAAAAGGAGCCCTTGTCCTCCAAAAGCCTCTACTCTCCCTCCCTTCCCCCTGTGTCTAAGAACTTATTCTTTAACATTTCATTGTGAAATTTTTCAAATATGTACAAAGTAAAAACAGTAGTGTAATGAGCTCCCATATTCTCATCACCAGCTTCAACATTATCAATGAGCTGCTATACTTATATTACCCCTATCTTCAATCATCCTTTACTCTTTTATTAGATTACTAGAGGCCCGGTGCATGAAAATTCGTGCACTCGGTGGCGGGGAGGAGGGCGTTCCTCAGCCTGGCCTGTGCCCTCTCGCAGTCCAGGACCCCTTGGGGGATGTCCAGTTGATGGCTTAGGCCCGCTCCCCGGGGGATCGGGCCTAAGCTGGCGGTTAGACATCCCTCTGGCAGCCTGGGAGCCCTCAGGGAATGTCCGACTAATGGCTTAGGCCAGCTCCCCCCAGAGCAGGCCTAAGCTGTTAGTCGGACATCCTTAGAGCTTCCACAGAGGCGGCAGAGGCTCCTGCCGTCACCGCTGCGCTGGCCAGCCATGAGCTGGCTTCTGGATGAGTGGTGCTCCCCCTGTGGAAGCACACTGACCACCAGGAGGCAGCTCCTGCATTGAGTGTCTGCCCCCTGGTGGTCAGTGCATGTCATAGTGACCAGTCATTCCTGGTTGTCCGTTAGGGTCAATTTGCATATTACCCTTTTATTATATAGGATTATCACTATTGTCCATTACTTTAAATTGTTAATTCATAATGTTTGCCTTCTCCTACAAATTTTCCCCCCTGAGAAGTAATATAATCTAGCAACACTTTTAAAAAGGTCATTTGTTGGACTATTTACAAATGGATGTACAAATTCTGTCAGCTTCTTTGAAATTATGGAATATTCATAACTCCCACCATGACTACCATCCTTATCTCCTGAGTCCATAGTTCCATAATTCACCTGAAAGGTTCCTTTCCAAAAAGTGGATGTAAGGTCCTTACAGCTCAAATGAAAAGGGGATGGGAATGACAGAAAAAACATCTCAGCAAGATGCGACAGGTGAGGAAAGGTGATGTAAATTAACAGAAGGATTGGATTGCCAGGTTAAGGATTCTGAAATGTGATGGAAAAGATGCTGGATGAATAAAAAAGGAGGGAGGCAGGGAGATCTACTAATTTTCTTTTCTGTATTTCTCTCTCTCTTTCTCTCTCTCTCTCTTTTTATTTTGCATGTTTGTTGTTTTATCTGCAATCATAAATCCTTTTTAGCTTCAGTGTCAACCTTGTGGAACAAATGTATCCTCTGCTCCTGTTTGCCTCATATTTAACTTTAAGCAGACTCTCCTAGCTTCCTGTCATGTCACCACAGAGCCAGAATTATCTTATTATTGTAAATCTCCTTGTAAATAACAAGTGTCACTGTGATATGTGAGTGTGCTGGGGGAGGCAGAGATCCGTTGGGATCTAATTGAGAGCCACTCAAGGAAGGGGCTCTCCCGGCCTGGCTTAGAAGGAGGGGAGAGTAGGGGCCTACTGTGGACAGTTATGACCAGGGACTTCTCCCCGCCTTTGCTATCTCCTCAGCCCCCTGCCTCTCTTCTCTATTGCTACAGCTTTCTCATCTGTCTAGGACTTTCATGCTGCCCTTTGGCTTTTTTAAAAATATATTTTTATTGATTTTAGAGTGGAAGTGAGAGGGAGAGAGAAACATCAATGATGATGAATCATTGATTGGCTGATTCCTGCACACCCCCTACTGGGGATTGAGCCGCAAGCTGGCCATGTGCCCTGACCAGGAATTGAACCATGACCTCCTGGTTCATAGGTCCACGTTCAGCTGCTGAGCTGCACCAGCCAGGCTGCCCTTTGGCTTTTGAAAACTTAATATAACCAAACACTCTATGTTTCCATGGTCTTTTGATGGGTCAACTTGGCTAGGCTACAGTCTCCAGTTGTTCACTCAGACACTACTTTTGGTAATGCTGTGTGGTGTTTTGTAGATGTGGTTGAAGTCCATAATCAGTAGACTTTAAGTAGTGGAAAGTATCTAAAATAATCCAGCTGGACTGATTCAGCGGCTTGAAGGCCTTGAGAGCAGAGCTGATGAAGAAGAAATTTCACCTTTGGACAGCAGCTCCAGCTGGTGCAGAGTTCGGATTTCAGACTTACCAAGCCAGCCTTCACGAGCCTCTAAGCCAGGGGTGGGGAACTTTTTTCCTGCCAGGGGCCATTTGGATATTTATAACATCATTCACAGGCCATACAAAATTATCAACTTAAAAATTAGCCTGCTAGCCTTAGCCGGTTTGGCTCAGTGGATAGAGTGTTGGCCTACAGACTGAAGGGTCCCAGGTTTGATTCTGGGTCAGGGCACATGCCTGGGTTGTGGGCTCGATCCCCAGTAGGGGGCATGCAGGAGGATCCATGATTCTCCTCTCATCATTGATGTTTCTATCTCTCTTTTCCTCTCCCTTCCTCTCTGAAATCAATAAAAATATATATTTTTAAAAATTAGCCTGCTATATTTGGTCAAACATTTAAGTAATTCACCCCTAATGCCTTGGCAGGGCCAGACCAAATGATTTCCCAGGCCTTAAATGGCCTGTGGGCTGAACTCCCTACCCCTACTAAACCAATGCTTTGCAATGCATCTCTTGTATATTATCTGTTATTGGTTCTGCTTCTCTGGTTGAATGCCTCTTGATTTTGAAGCTGCCCTATGACTTTCACACACAGTCCTAGCGCAGCTCCAGCAACAAAAACAATTTGGGGCAAAATTTGAACCACTGCGCTAGGACTGTGTGTGAAAGTCATAGGGCAGCTTCAAAATCAAGAGGCAGGATAGAAAACTGTCAGAGGAGCTGCAGGAGCCAGTGGCTCTATAATACCTTGATGGAGAGTCCTGCTGACCCTGAGTAGACCTGTGGCCTGGTAACAAGCTCTCCTACCAACTACGTAAGGAAAAATTGCAGAGACAGAGGAGAAAAGACTTCTCATTCACAGTCCATGTGAATGGGAGAAACATTC
The DNA here is from genome assembly GCF_951640355.1 of Cnephaeus nilssonii. NCBI lineage: Eukaryota > Metazoa > Chordata > Mammalia > Chiroptera > Vespertilionidae > Cnephaeus > Cnephaeus nilssonii. The sequence continues at coordinate 39,896,927 of NC_137089.1, read as the reverse complement.
TTGCAGAGACAGCTGAGAGGGTGAGAGAACCCATGCCCCTTGAGCTGTGCCCTGCCTGAATAACTGCTGCTAGTGCGAGCAGAGCCAGGGGACCTCCCTCTCCACAGAAGGCTGTTCTGAACATGGGGACCAGCACATTTGGATCTCAGGGGCTTTGGGCATCCCCATACTTCCAGATCTAACCCTGGAACTTCAGAGAGAAATGAGAATTAGAGGAGGGAGGACAGGGAAGCAATGTTGGTTGGTTAACATTAACACTTGCCTATGAGAAGAAATGCTTTTAGGTCCTTGAAATAAAAGGTATTACATGCAGGCTTGAGAGCCACCCAGACTTGGAGCTTTAGCAAGCTTTCTAAGCTTTTCCAGGCTCAGCTTTCCAATTTGTAAATGGAGATAATACCTACATTAGGCTTTAAAGCAAACAGTGGGTTACGTTCTGGGCACATGGAAATGGTGCTTCATAAACCTTTGCCCCCTTCCATATGCACAAACTCACAGGGAAAATAAAACGCTTGCAGGGGCTCCAAAATGAAGATTCCAGTACTGTATCCTGTTCCTTTACTCCTGAATATGTCTTTGCTAATGTGTTTGAGGACTGAATTCATATTATATTCTTCCCCTTTGTAGATGTAAGTCATGTTGTTTTCTGCTCTGCCTCAATGTCCCTAGATTCTGGGTGCTCAGTAAGCATCGTTATACCAAATAAATGATTGCCATGATGGTGGAATACATTTTTGAAAGCCAGAAACATAGGACATTCCTTATATCCTGAGTCGATGACAGAGTCAGAATCTATTCTAAAATGGCTGATTCATTGTCCGATGGTCTGCCAGCTAAAAGGGATCTTTCTTTTAACACCTCTATGTGTAATTAAGTGTGCAGTTCTTCAGTTGTGTATTTTCTCTCTGTATCTTCTTTTGCTGATGGCCAAGGGCATTAACTCCTTCCTTCCTTAGGCAGGGGAGCCTTGGGAAAAAATTCGAAGAGAAACTCTATAACCCTGGGAATATACCACAAAAAATGTAGCCAAGGAAACTTTCATTGGCTAATGATAGAAAGAGTGACCCGGCAGGTTTGAAACTGAAGATGGGCCTCTAATCTCAGCGATACATCAAATACAGAAGTTACGTTTCCAAATTCCTGGAAATATCACATTTCCTCATGGTCTTTTGCTGCATTCTCTTCCGTGGGGATTATTTTCCCCTATTTCTTAAAATGAGTCTGCTTTCCCCCTGAAGATCCTCATAAAATTACAGTATTGTGTCTCAATAGAAAAAGTTCTTGGAGAAGGAGGGTGAGAAGAGCAATACATCATATTCCAACTCAAATCACTTGGAATCCCCAAGATAGGAAAGTCTATTTGCTATGTTCTCCAGTGGAAAGGGGGTTAATCTTCAACTCGGAGCACTTTCAAATATGTGTTGTGATCACACCCAGAGAGGAGCGTGCAAATTCAGCCAAAATGAATTACTCCACTGTCGGGAGGTGGCTGAATGAGGGGTTGAGTCAGCAGAGGGAGAGTTTGGACAAATTATGTTGATTGCACAGTTTCAACGTTGACCATTTTGTCCAAAACAGAAATGGGAAAACTAAAAATGTGTTCAGAGTGCATTGTTATAGGAAAGCTTCTCTTCCTTTGTTGATGTTTCTGGAATTAACTCTTCACCTCTATTAAGCAGTGTAGCCTGTTGGTACTGGAGGCACCGCAAAATCCTTTTTCCACCGTGAAACCCAAATACCAGCTGTAGAAATGGACGTGGTCCAGTTGCTAAGACTCTTTCTGACCAGCCAGAAGGGAATGTCTGTTCCCTGCTACAACTCACTGACTTTTTCTTACCTTCTTTCTCTACCTAATCCATCCTCCTTGAGAGGAGGATTGGTGATTAAATCTCTTAAATTATACACTGGCATAGTCTTAGCATGTGCATATAGCTGATGGGACCAAATGATCAAAATTAAGTGGAGTTTCCTCTTCTGTCCTCACATTCTCCCTTCTTCCTAAAACCTTATGGACACCGTGGCTAGGAAACACAACCATTTAATGAGACATCTGGAAATGGGTGGTTAAGTTAAAGTAGCCGTGGGTAACAAACCATCTGCTCTTGGCAGGGCAGAGCAGCACAAACACACACAGCATTAACTGGAGCCCCAAAACACTCCCAGACCTGACCGAGCGTAAGTATCCCACAGTCCTCCATGGAAGAAGCCCGAGCTTCTTCCTCTGGATTTACAGGCATTGTGTCTATAAATCCATGATAAACATCAAACTATATATACATACTATGTGTAATTTAGGTTTTCATCATTGTACCTTTCTATGCTTACCAAATTTTCTCTAATGTGCCTTTGACTATAATCAGAAAGGAGAGACCCACTATAAATGTTTGTCCTTAATATTGCAAACTGTACTCACCTTCATTTTAGCCCTCAAGACCATACCTCGTTCGTCTGCTTAGTGGCTGCTTACTGTGTGCTAGGCGTCCAGCACAGCCTTAGAGGATTTTTGGTTTGATTCTTTGTTTTGTTTTAAGAATCAGTGGCTTAAGTGAAAGGGATAGTGGTTAGAAACATATCAATGGTCAGAAGAAGGGTGAAAATGGAACCAGAAATAACTCAAATGTCCCTAAATGGGAACATGAGTATGTCACCAAATTTTTGGATGTGATGGGAATTTTTTAGAATTGATTATGCTGATGTTTACACTGCTGTACATATTTGTTAAAACTCAAAAATAAAGTCACCAAAGGTAAATGGAATATTATGAGGGTAAATTAAATAGTATTAAGGCATCAAAAATAAGCAACTTGATATGTAATTTTAAATTATAGTATGTGGAAAAATCAGACACTAAAAGAAAAGGCACAAACTTAAATTGTAGAAATCTATTTCTGCACATTAGACAAGAAAGGAAGTATGTTGGTAAGGAAGGAAACAGTGTATATTGCTCATGGGATTTTTATGTCTACAAATTAGACTGTATTATTTTTGAAGATCAATACTCAGCCATGGGGCTCTGTTTAGAGTAGGCAGCCGAGGTGGGGACCCTAAAAAGATGGTTGCACTGAAACCTACCCAGGAGAGCCGTTAGGTGTGAAGTTCACTTTGGGCCTGGCTTTGAATAGCAAGCAAATGGCAAAATGTGGTACCATTCCCACTGTGTTTATATTTCTATTCAGAGTACAAAGTAGTTTTCTCAACAGGATATAAATAGTGATACTAGAGACTGAACATACTTGCTCTATTGAAACATAGGCCATGAAAATTAAAAGAAGGCGTATGTTAGGAAATAAAATGAAGACTAATTAGGAGTGCTTTCAAGAAAAGTAACAGAAAACCCAGTTAAGAAATGAAGACCTGGAATGAACTCACATCAGCAGCCTGGAGGGGAGTAGGCAGTGTCAGGTTTGGGCCAGCAGCTCAATAGTGTCATCAAGGTGCTACTCTCTTTCTGTCCGTTCTGCCTTTCTGTCCTCAATATGTTGGCTTTTTGCTGTATAATCCCAAAGTGGCTGCTGCTGCTCCAGTCATCATGACTTTATTCCAACAAGAGAAGCTCCAACATGGAAGTCAGATGAAGAGCCATGCATCCTCCCCTGCACCCAGACAACCTCCCCTGCACCCACACAACCTCCTGAGGTTGGTGAGGGGCAGCTTCTTGGGAGAGGAGAAAAAGTTCATGCAAAGTTTGACCTCTTCAATGACTGAGTCTGAACCCTGAATTGCTTATTTACCTGAAAGTGTCTGTACTCCAAACCACAAGACTGAGTTGGCCTGAACTGGGCAGCTTCCATTATTCCTAGGACAGCCTTAGGCACAGTGAAGACACGGGTGAGAAGACACTTTATGTTTTACACTGTAGAGTAAACCCATCCTCCACAACACCTCACTGGCATTGCAAGCACCTTCCTAAAAGCAATCTCACTTTGTTTCCTATATTATAATCAGTTATTTATAAAAGTATTTTTTCTTACTAGATTCTGGCAAGGCCTATGCTTTATGCATCTTTACGTAGCACCTACCCTGTATATAACAGGTGGCTGATAAATGTCTATTGCACTCAGTTGTGTTTTTTCTAAGTTAAAGGTTCAGTATTTGTTTTTCTAAAGATAAACATATTCCTCACTCTATAACAACTTTAGAGCTAAAATGGTATTAATTATCTTTAATTTTATTTCTATCATGTATTTTCTAATTGAAAAATCATTGAAGTGTGTATACACACATGCATACAGATACGTGTATATACTCACATACATGTGTGTATGCACATACATATACAGTGATGACATTACATGGCACAAAAATGTCTTAGTTTCTATATTGACCAGGGTGCCATCACCATACAGGACACGGTCATGGTCTTTATTGGGCTCTCTGGGCAGCAGTGAGCGATCACTGAGACGCCCACGTCTCTCACCTCCCCGCAGTGGACGTGTGCCTGGCTGTCTTTTCATGCACCTGACAGCGTTCAGGTTGCTGCCAGCCACTACCTACTGAACTTCCACTGAGCTGTCAAAGTAGCTTTATCATGCATAACTAGATCATTTTCCCCCTGACACGTGAAAATTAACTCATCATCGCAGAAAGTCGCTGAATTGTTCTTTCCAGGAGACATTACCTTCTACTTAGCAGTCTTGTTTTTGCCTGCCTGAAACTGCAGTGTCTGGCAGAGAGAGAGATGCACGGATACAGGGCTACACAAGCGCACAGATCTCAGCATTGCGGAGTGGCTGCTTGGTCCATGCTCCTATCTGACCCAAAAGACAAGTTCATGAGTACCTCTTAGGAGAAGCACCTGCTGGCCACGCCCACCAAGAACCCTGACGTTGCTGTGAGTTGGCAGAGCGTGGCAGCCAGGGCTGCGCCTCTCTCCTCTGAGATCTTCCCACTCTTGGTGACTTTGGCCTCCCTACTGATTCTGCGTGCTGACGCGGCACCTTTGCTCCATTTGCTGACACTGGTTGTTCCTCTTTTAAAGTGTTCTCCAGGACACCTGGCTGCATCCTGAGAAGCATTATTCTGCTCCACGAGACTTGTCTCCTATTTGCTGAAGGTGGTCTCAGGCTACAGAGTACCGTTCCCTTTCTCTCCCTGATACTAAAGAGATTCTAAAAGTGCTGACTCGGTAATCTCAGCATGCTAATTGTCTACCTGCTTTAAAACACAAGCCAGGAGAAAATCCTGTGACCGATTGAGTCATCTCTGCCCCACAACCAATTCTAATGGCACCTTTAAGCACTCACTCAAGGATATGTTCACTCATTCGTGGGATTTCATGAACAAAATAAACTAACAAACAAAACAGAAACAGACTCATAGAGAACAGACTGACAGCTGTCAGAGAGGAGGGAGGTTGTGGGGCTGAATGAAAAAGGTGGAGGGATTAAGAAAATAAACACACCTCATAGACGCAGACAATAGGATGGTGATTGTCAGAGGGGAAAGGCAGGAGGGGAGGTAGAGGAAGGTATAGGGGAGATAAATGGTGATGGAAGGAGGCTTGACTTGGGGTAGTGAACACACAATACAATATACAGATGATGTATTAGAGAACTGCACACCTGAAACCTATATACTTTTATTAACCAATGTCACCCCAATAAATCCAATTTTTAAAAAAAGGTGCTTGAATGTGCCTTTTCAAGTAGACTGAGGTATTGCCAAGTTTGAGTGGACTATTCTCAACACCTGTTGGTGGATTTTTTTACTCTACATGGCTAAAATATGAACTTTTATGACGATTGAGAATGTTAGACTCTTTGTAATCCAATATATGGGGTCTTCATAAAATCTTCCTGACTTTTAAACTACCACTACTTGAGTTTAAAATACACAATAGAGCTGATGTTTAAACAGCATTCAAAGCAGATTTATTAAAGTTTAGGGCCACATTACACAACTTTGCACAACATATTCTTATTTCAGAGTCTACCACAAAAGGTGGCTACCATACATGGTGAGGTAAGCTGGTCCCCTTGGCTTACAGAATTTAAGAACGAGCCAGCTGTGAGAAGAAAATTCACTGCTTACAAGTTCAAATGTCTAAAACAACACCTGGACTTCATAAAAATTATATGCTATAGATGGGTTCCAAATTGTTTAGCAACACAATCATAATGGCTTATGTCTCTTTCTAAGAAATTTTCTTTTGAAATTAAATTACTGTTTGATGCTTCCCAAAGTTGATCTGTGGGTAGGGGTCTAGTCTGAGAAAGATCTGCTTTTATTTTGAGTGACCACAACATGAAAGAAACATATTTTTATCTTCTTTGCCTTTTTTTTCTTTCAAATTACTCTAAATCATCTGTACTTTAGAACATCAGGCAGTCCTTGTAGGTAGAACTCGATGAGAAAAACAAATTGGAAAAAGTTCTCCAAAATTTAATGAAGTGGTTTGAAAATGCCAGACTACTTATATGAAATAGAAGACTGTTTTGGCTAAAACAATAAAGATTTTGGCCCAGTTTATGACGGCAAATCAAAAAGTTCACCAATGGTTACTCCCTAGATGCAAGAACAATCAGTCCATTTAGATAACTGGCCAATTTAGACTTAAAAAAATTTAAACAGAACATTGATAGAAATGGTTGTTGGACAATTCTTTTCAATGTCTTTCTGGCTTTATCTGAGCCCCATAGGTCAGAAATCTTGTGTGGAGAAAAACTAGAGGTAAACAGCAACTTATCTAGATAATACATGTTACTATAAGCAACCAGTAACTTATCTAGGTAACACATGTTACTATAAGCAACCAGTACCTTATCTAGGTAACACATATTACTATAAGCAACCAGTAACTTATCTAGGTAATGCATGTTACTGCAGGAAACCAGTAATATATCTATGTAATGCATGTTACTACAGGCAACCAGTAACTTATCTAGATAACGCATGTTACTATTGGCAATCAGTAACTTATCTAGGTAATGTATGCCACGCTGACCTCCAGTTACTCAGTTCCAGGGGTTTGGACTCAATAGAGGTTCTAGCAAAACAGTTAATGCAGACAATACAGAGACGTGTGTCAGGCAATTCATTTGATGCCAGTTATTTTGTTTTGAGTAATTTACTTCAATTTTTATCAAATTAATATTAAATAGATTTTGAAATAAATAGAATGATAGGAAATAGTTCTGGCCAATTAATTTTCATAAAGGTTTTTTGTTTGTTTGTTTGCCTTTGTTCATAACCCTTTATTCAACAGTCTCTATTTCTTGTTTAGGATCATTCAAGGTCTCATGATCATAATTCTGAGCTTGAGTTCTATTTTTTTCCTTTTTTTTAATTTTATTTTTTATTACAGTTTGCATTCAGTAATTTTTTGTATTAGTTTTAGGTGTAAAACACAGTGGATAGAGACATTCATGTAGGTTACAACATGTTCCCTCTGACAATTCAGGTGCCCACATGGCACCATAGATAGCCATTACAATATTGTTGACTATATTCCCTATGCTTTACCTTCTCTTTCAAAACAGCACATGTATCTTTGAAATGCAGGTTATTGGGCTGATGCAGACTATCTGAATGCTTGGAGTTGTTGTGATTTGACTTTGTTTTTACATATTCTGTGGCACTAGTTTGTTTCCATCTTGTTCCCTTCTTTCCTTTAAAAATGAGTTATAGAGTACAATTATATGTGCCTCTCAAAATTGCTTTGCTCTAATATTATTAGTTTATCTATCTTTATACCTCAATTTAATAGGTAGCATAATCAGTTTTACCAATATTTTATTTATAGTTTAACAAATCATATTCAATCTAACAAATCATATTCAATCTATTCAGTTTAAGACTTCAAACTGAAAGTACACAATTTGTTGTCCTAACCTGTCTGGCTCAGTAGATAGAGTATCGACCTGCGGACTGAAGGGTCCTGGGTTCGATTCTGGTCAAGGGCCTGTAACCTTGGTTGCGGGCACTTTCCTGGTGTGGGGTGTGCAGGAGGCAGCTGATCAATGTTTCTCTCTTACCGATGTTTCTAACTCTCTATGCCTCTCCCTTCCTCTCTGTAAAAAAATCAATAAAATATATTTTTTAAAAAACACACAAAAAACTTAAAAAAAAAAAGAAAGTACACAATTTGGGAAATACCTAAATTAGAAATTTGTTGCCAAATGTTTACACAGCTGCAGTAGGATACACAAATTTGTTCTTATCACAAGTAATTTTTTATTAATTTCACCTCAATTATTGATTCCAAAAGAGTTTAGGACAAAATGGATAGCATGATATTGATACGGAGTCTTCTGATTAGAGGTCAAACTATTATTCCATTTGCGAAACTACCCATTGGGACAAAAGACAACCAGCCTGTCAAACTAGCAGAGAGCGGCAGACCTGAGACTGAATTGCCCCAGTGTTCCTGTGCTCCTTTCAACACCATCCATCTGGTAAACGCTGAGAGCCTGCTGAATGGCAGACAAGTGCTGGGTCCTGGGAACATAAGTTTAAATAAGACATCAATCCTACCTTCCAGAACTTATAGTGATGATGCAGGAAGATAGGGTAAATGGGTAAATTATTGCAGGTAAATGGGTAAATCACTACTGAATATGGTAGCACAGGAGTTAGGGACATTGACTTGTTAAGGGGACACACACACACACACACACACACACACACACACACACACACCCTACCTGGTCTAATTCTAAGCATTTTGTTCACATTAGCTATAGTGTTCTTCAAAAATGCAGATCTGATTATATCATCACTATCATTCACCTCTTATTATTGAAATCCTTTTATGGTTTTCCATTCCTTTGAGGATAAAAACAAACCTCCTTAATACAGTGGCTTATAAGACCCAGTTCTGGTGTCCCCTTGCCTCCCCTGCCCTCTCTGGGTTCTGGCCATATAGGCTTATGTTTTTTTCTGAGCAGCTTTATTGATATAGTATAACTTATATACCATAAAAATTGCTCTTCATCTGTTTTAACTATACAGGTCAAAATTATGGAGTATATTTACAATTATACAACTATCACCACAATCTACATTTAGAACATTTCCATCACCCTATAAGGTGATTTATAATCATTCCTCATTCCTAACACCCAGCCCCAGGCAACCACTAATCTACTTTCTATCTTTGTAGACTTGCCTTTCTGGACATTTCATATGAATATAATCATATAATAAGCATCCTTCTGTGACTGGCTTCTTTCACTGAGGTTCATCCATGTTGTAAGCATATATTTGTACTTAGTTTCTTTTTATGGTAGAATAGTATTATAAAGTATGGCTAGAGCTCATTTGTTCACCCATTTCTCAGTTGATGGACATTTAGGTTGTTTCTATTTGGGGATGGTATTATGAATAATGCTACTATGAACATTCATGTACAAGTCCTTGTGTAGATAGATATTTTCACTGCTCCTGGGTAGGTACCTATGAGTGGAATTGCTGAATCGTATGTTAAGTTTATGTTTAACTTTTTATGAAAAAATATTTTATAAAGTAGCTCTATAATTTCATACATTCCTGCCCACAATGTATAAAAGTTCCAATGTTTCCACATCCTTATCAATTCCTGCTGTGGCTATTCTTGTGGGTGTGAAGTGGTATCTCATTGTGGTTTTGATTTGCATTTCCCTAATGAGGTTGAACATGTTTTCACATGAATTCTGGGACATTTTATATCATTTTTGGAGAAATATCTATTCCAATAATTCGTGCATTTTCACTTGGGTTATCTTTTTATTATTGAGATATGTGTTCTTTATATAGTATTCTTGATAAAAGTCACTGATCAGATTTATAATTTGGGAATATTTTCTCCCATTCTTGGGTTGTCTTTTCACTTCTTTGGTGTCCTTTGAAGAGGAAAAGTTTGTCATTTTTATGAAGTCCAATATACTTTTTCTTTTATTCTGTGTGCTTTTGATGTTTAGAAATCATAAACCTAAGTCCACTCTGCTATTTTTATTCCCTGCTCCTTGCTGTAACCACTGCTGCCCACAGCACAACCTTTTACATGCTATCCTTCAGCCTGGGACACTCGATTTATCCCCTCCTCCTCACCTATTAACTTGAACCCATCCTTCAACTCTCAGCACTAGCATTACTGCTTCAGAAAAGTCTCCCTGATGTCTTCAATAGGTCAAACCTCACAGGAATGAAGGCCTCAGGAACCTCACTTCCACAGCACTGACCCGGCAGCAGGTTTTCGTTGATCTGGTGATTATTTCATGAGTATCTGTCTCTCCACTCTACTTGAAGCTCCTCAAAAACTTGCCTGGATCTGTTTTTGCTTGCCATTATATTCCCTACACCTAATACCCTTGTTAGCACATAGGAGGTAGTCAATAAATATCTATAATAATAAAAGCATAATATGCTAATTAGACTGGACATCCTTCCGATGTCCTTTCAGACAACCTTCTGGATGAAGCTGGGCCTGCGAGGGAAGCCTGGGTCCCAGGTGCCAGAGGGAAGCCGGTGCCAGCAGCTTGGGGGAGGAAGACCTACTCTTGCACGAATTTCATGCATTGGGTCTCCAGTTTGTTAAATAAATGAATAAGTAATAAGTGAAAGAGTTCACTGAGAAAGTGTCATTTGAACTGAATCCTGAAGGGACAGGGTAGGAATTTAACAGGCAAAAAGGCAGGACAGGGAACTGCAGGCAGAAAGAATAAGGAGTTAAGAATTGTTTTGGGGTTTTTTTAAAGTGAAAGAGCCAAGTGTGATGAGAAGTTCACTAAGACAAAGCCTGTGTTTGCCTGTGTGTGTGTGTGTGTGTGTGTGTGTGTGTGTGTGTGTGTGAAGATCTATGCAAATGTGCAGGGAAAGGCAGAAGAGACAAGATGTTTAGATGAATATAGAAGAAGAACTGGCACCAGCATAAGGTGTAGGCAGAGGGGCTGGAGCGGGAGAGCTTGTTAACATATATGAAGAGGTATCTTCTGTCCCTCACCCCAGCATCTTGGGGCACATCAATGGAGTGTGTTCTACCTCCCAGGAGGTGTGCTATGCAAAAGCAGTGTCAGAGAGGAAAACCCAAGAGGTGGCATTCCTAATGATGGAAGTCAAACGCCGTAGCCTCTGTTCAGGGGAGACACTGGTTAGAAAGGCTCTCTGCATCATCCAGATTGCAACCTCCAGGGAACAGTGTGTATCCCCAGATAGGAGGAAGAACGTTCATGTTATTATTGACTACTAGTTCAGTGTTCAAGTCCGTGAACAATGCAATTTACAAATTCAAACACGTTTTAACATGGGAACGAGATTCCTTCAGGCCATCGGATGAGGAACTACAGTGATAACGAAGAAAGTTGGGCTCTGACAGCAGAACTCGGTAGAAATTAATGTTCCAAAAGATATTATCATATGTCAGTCCCTGGAATAGTTTTGGGAATCACATCTTTAAACTACCTTTTCATTTTTGGGTCATGTTTTTAAAAAGTTGTGAAGTTTATAGTTTCACTAAAAAGAAAAAGATTGTGTTTGCAAAATTTTTCATCCTTTCTGTTTATATTCTGGCAAAAATCTTTCCAGTTTTACCTTCTTAAATTAGATCTTTTTGGCTCATTGCAATGATTTATTTATGTTTTCGTTGTTTCTATTGGCATTTTAAGGATTGGATTTTTAAGGTGCTTAACTTAAAATAAACTCATGCACTGATAAGTTTGAAGGCCAGCAAAAATTTGAAAACCACATGTTCACAATGAAACAGGGAGAATTTTAAAATTCACAGATCCAAGCTAAGCTTAGGATGATGTCAGAAATCTCTGTGCTCCAGAGTTTGAATCTGTGTGTATTGGTTTGCCTTCTTTCACTGCTGTGATGGAAAATCCCCAAAACTATAAAATGAGGTCCTATGGAGAAATGAACACCTGACATTAGAGGTTTGCAACTCGTCTCTAAATATCCTTCCTAGTTATTCTTCTTGTTGCCTATCTTCTTCCACACATTGTGAGGGTGTTTTCTCCTAAAAAAAAAAATAGCCAACTCAACCCTTTCTCAGATTTGACAGCTGATGGGGGTGTTGTGAAATAGAGACTCTGCTAGTAATGTGTGTGTAACAAATTTATCTGTGTTTTCTTTTGATTTCTGTTGCTCTTGAGCTAAGTTATTTGTTCCATTTTTGTTTAAGATAAATATTTTTGGAGTTCTTTGCAGGTTTGCATTTTGTAAAAGAAAATAATGCTCTCTAGACATTTTTCCAGGCCCGACAGTTCATAAATTCCAAGATAACAATTTTAGCCTTAATGCCTGGTAAAAATAAGTCTGTGTTGATATCTTGGTCATGATTTAAAGCTACTATCTTTTATTTTTAATATTGTTGAAAAATGATTTCCTTTATTTGCTGTCATTCCAGTTTATTTCACTTGCAGGAATTTAAAGGCAAGATGTGCATTTTCCATTCTGGCCACTTGAGGGAATCAGACTTTAGAAATGGCTGGTATTTTAGATCTTTATTTCAACAGATAGGAGAATAAACATTTATTTATTGACAAAATGGTTCTCGTGTCACCTAGACATCAAGAAGATCACAGAGCCTCCATTCTAAGATAAATTACTCTTCATATGCTTTATATCCAGGTGGAAAAGAGGAATTGCTGATGAATGGGAGTCCTGGGAGGTACTAATTGAGGGCCCCACATACAATTTATGATCAGCACTCTTGGACTTCAGAATGATTAATACCATCAATTCTCACTGGAATAAGAGCTGTTTTAGCCCAGGAGAGGACTGTATATTACTGTTTATAGAGGCAGATAACATCAAAGTAACCCACGGCTTGTGTTAAGCAAATACAAAATTCTGGGTCAACGCAAATTAATCCTAAAGGAGTCACAGAAAGTTCTTAATGACTGTGAGATCTATACATTATCACTTTTCATTCAAGTGGTGGAAAATGGTAGCACTATTGATGAGATTTGCAACTGGCCTCCTTCACTGCATTGTGCTAACAGCTGCATAATAGCATATTCTCCAATAAAGGGCCCTATTATCTATACATCTGTACTTTGTTAATGAAGTGTAGAAGTCTATGCAATTTTAAAATTACATTCGGGAGCTTCTGAACCATTTTAATATTATGTTTCACAACAAAAATGCAGCAAATCACATTATACTTTACATATTCTTACACTCTAAGTGGCTGTGTGGATGGATGAATTAAAGACTGTTCTCTTATCTACATTATACAAAACAGATGTTATTTCAAGGGCATATCATAAAGAAATTTTTCCCCAAATGATGTTACTCAGTGAATAATTATATATTCTTTGGTTTTAGGAAAGTGATACATTTATAAACATAAGAAAACATTAACTTTAATATTTAAATGTCTTATGTGCACATTTCAAGTAACATGTTGGGGAGTTTGAGTATAATTTAAAGAACTGTGGATAAAGTGAGTTTCTCAACAAACATTTTCATTTTACTTTATTTTTTTAAATTTTCAATTACAGCTGGTCAGCAAACATTTTTATATTTCTCTTTTTATAGAGTTGGTATTTGCTTTAACACATTTTAACCCCCCAATTTTTAATTAACTCATTGCCCCATTTGGGTATGTCATGTATCCATCTTATTAGTTATTTCAAATTAATTACAGGATGTAAGCTCTCTTCAAATAAGCATAGTAATGAATTTAAATTTATTAAAATCAACTTCAGATCCTTTCCCTGACATAAAGTATATTAAGTAACATCCCCCCGCCCTCATTGCTTCAAGCCTTTTACCAATTTTGAAAAGGTAGGAATCTAATTGACTTGAATTTCACATCCTTTTCCTTCTTGTACTGATTTTGCTAAAAGTTGAAATAGATCGTTGGCAGCCTAGCTAATTTGCTAATTACTTAATCCAATCTCTAATAGATTAAGTAGTTGATTTCCTTTGGAAAACACTCATAGGAAAAATAAATTAGTCATTGAAATTACTCTGTGGTGAAATATATTATTTAAATATTTAAAGATCATTTCACTTAAATCAGTGGCTTGAACTCAGATTCCTAAGATTAGTATTTAACCATAGGTTTCATACAATTTAGGGAAGAAAAATTATCTTATTCACTAAAATAACATTATCTTAGTGAAAGCTTCATATAACATTTTTATCATTCAATGTTTATTGACTTGTGTATATTTTTTTGACAAGTCATACATATAAAATTAGGGCTCACTTTGTTCTGCCCAGTCATGAAATAGTCCAGACTTAACTGCCCCTGGGACTGAGCATCCCAACAGCAGTCTCTAACCCACTGGCTGCTCACATTTGAAATGGCTGCACACCAGTAGAGAATCATGAATATATGCCATTTCTGATGTGATTTTCTAAGTCATAATATAAAAGATTTTATCGCATTAAATTGTTTACATCCTCCTGTTGGCCACGTTTTGAGTGTCACAATCCCTATCCTTATAGATGGTTCTCATGATTGGCAAACAACTAATCAGCTTAGACAACCAATTCAACCCATTCAATGACATCTTTTTGACAAAGTGTTATTTTGACATGAATATACTCTTTGGTCATGTGCCATTTTACATTTGTCAAAGTTACCTCACTTTCTTTGGATTGGCATGAGCCAAATCAGGAAGATAGAACCCAATTTAACAAATGAAAAACCTGAGTCCCAAAGGTTCAAAGTCAAGCCTAAGTCGCTGAGGCTAAGGTCGAACAGCAAGTTACTGTGCTTCAGGAACCATGAAGGTATCATGATACCTACTCAGGGATTCCTTTTCTAGCCAGTTGTCCAAATGATCTGTTCAGTTTTAGTGAAGCCATTTTCAAAAGCCCTGTTTGAGAAACAGATTATTTCAACACTAGAGGCCCGATGCACTAAGATTCGTGCAAGAATGGGCCTTCCTTCCCCTGGCTGCCAGCACCACCTTAGCTCCGGCCAGAGCCGCCTTTCTGCCTTCCCACACTGCCCAGAGGACCGGAGCAGCTGGAGCAGTGTGGAACGCCTGCATTGTCGCCATGGCGACAACGCAAGCATCCCACCCCGCCCCCGGCCACTCTGCGCCTGCGTATGCAAATTACCCCACCATCTTTGTTGGGTTAATTTGCATACTTCTGATTGGCTGGTGGGCATTGGGAAGGTGCGGTCAATTTGCATCTTACTCTTTTATTAGTGTAGATACCGATAAACATCCTTCATATGAGGTAAGTGCATCAACCATGGGAATGCTGACCTATCATGTTGATAGGAACCCATGATGAAGATGCTCCCACAGAAATAGTAATGCTCACACTGGACTACAAGGCTGACTTGTTTTGTTTTGCTGCTACTTTATATGCAGGGAAGAGAGGAATTTATCCCAATAGGTATAGATTTTTTTAAAAAAACACACAACAGCTTTAAAAACCTTGTATTTCTTATGTATTTACCTACTGTGTAAATTTCTAAACCAATATCTTTGAGTAATAGCACTTTACCTTCAACTGGGACATGATAATTATTTCAACTTTTTTCATGTGCTTCTTCCACACGTGAATACCTGATATTTTTCTATCTCTTATCAGGGGCAATAAAAACACTACCCCTTGATTGAAATAGTGGAGGATGCTGGCATGCTGTTTATTAAAATGGCATTTATTCCACCTCTGGCTAGAATTTGCAACTATTACTTTTCTTGGGTCCATATCAGTCATTTTAAAAAGTACTAGCCACTTGGGCTACCCTAACCCTGGAGAGTTTATAGGGACTGTAAATCTATTAAGCCACAATTTGCACATAATAAAATAAAACAGCAAGTAGTTAAATGAAAGGCTCAATTCTGAGCGGCCGAACATTTTCCAGGAAAAGGCCTTGAAATTGCTTCTGCTACTGCTCTCTGCCTTTGAGAAATTCAATCACGCTGATTGAGGAAACCTGGAGCGAGTTGGCTGTTCCTTCCTCCAGTTCATAATTACCCTGTAGACCATTTAATCATCTGTAGATGAAACAAAGCTGGTGCTGTGGAGGGCCGGAAGCGCAGGCATGCGCTTATCAATTGCTTCCTACCCACCCTGCCGAGCCAGCACCCATCCCTGAGCCCGGCCGTCCTGCCGGCAGGGGAGCTGCAGGCAGACTGGATCTTCCGGTTGTCAGTCCGGTGGCCTTCCTGAACGCCTTTATTTTATTACCGTAAAGCACACACCGGCCAAGTTTTTAAGAGCTGAGTTCAGAGCAGAGAATGAAGTCTTTCTACTGGCCGGAGAAGGCAAGATGGGCACAGACATACCAGCAAGACAAGAACTAGCTGGGTACCGACGCGGCAAGAAGAAATTCAAGAAATCCTGGTGTCGACTGTGGAAAATGATTGTCTTCCTCTGAATGACCGCTCGCAAATAAGTTTCAACATAAGCACGACGTATGGCTGTATCGCAAATGCGATCTAGACACAGCCAGGTGCTTCTGTGTGCATATTTGGCACATCACCGTGAAAGCTGAGCTTTTTGTGAGCAGTGGGTTTCACTGGCCTCTGTTGGTGGGTGACCCTGGCCCTGCACACAAAAGATCTGGTCAGAAACCACATGCCCAGTTTTATTAAGTAAGAAAAGAAGACCGCCTGGCAAGTGGAGATACTGGAACGGGAGCACCTGAGACATCATACTAATTGCCTCGGAATAGTAGCCTTTTGTAGAGCCATGAAATCGGTTTCCTCCCGAATATAGACGATGGGCCCCCACAGCTTAAAAGCCCCAGAGGTAACTCTGTGAAGTGGTCATAAACCGCAATACCTAATTTTAGGAGTAAATTTGGTTGACTATTATGTTTACAAAGGAATTCCACAAAGAATAGGTCCATTGTTCGGAGCTGTCCATTGGATTGTTACAATACAATCTTCTGCCTTTGTCTTCTCTAAGCTTGTCTTGTCAGTGGGAAATTTTTAAGGAATTTCAATTCTAAAAAAAAACAACACTCACTTCTGGCTGATGTGTGCCAATTAAGTTCTATTCATTGAATCAACAGTTTTCTGTTACCTGTTCCTTCAGGTAGAACAGAGGCTGATAGCCATGCCCTTTCCCAGGCTTCTGTGCAGGGACCTTTGCTGCCTGCGAACAGTGGGGACACCTGTTTTCTGAGCAGGGAAGGCCAGCATCTGAAATCTTAGGAATGGGGCTGCTATTGAAAAAGGGGTGCTTGATAAGGCAGCCAGTGTGATAGGCAGCGGAAATTTGATAATGAAAGGAGATGCCTAATAGATTAATCTGGTGCGATTTGCCAAAACACAGGCTTTTCTGGAAGATTATCCACACTCGCAATAGGAAGCTCTTTGTTTTGTGAAAGTCCCCACTTATCATTGTATTCTTTATCTCAGTAAGAAACATAATGGTTTACTTGTTTACATGCACGGTGGATATATTTGGAGCCGGGCTGTGGGGCTGTGAACTCGCTTTCATTTGAAATGTTTCCAGCCTGCAGGTTATTAGCTAAGGGGGAACAAGCCGTTGGACACATATAAAATTTAAATCTGCCTTGCTTAGGTTGGCAGAAACGACTGTTATTTCATCCACTGGGAAAAGGTTTTATTTCCTGCTCAAATACTTTCGGAGGAAAATCACAAGCTCATTTGTAGCCATCATATATGAATGTGTATATATATTTAGAGCTAAGTGGTCTGTCTACAGAAATGGGCTTCTTGCTGCCAACTTGTTATTTTCCACTAATTTTAATTATTTCATTAGCTTACCATCTTCCATTTTGCTGGACTTCACCATAAAGTGTGATTTACGCCTTTAAATTATTTACATTGACCTCGTGGCTCAAACCTAGCCCTTGCTGCATCTTGAACAGTGCCGCTTTGGTTTCTGGAATTGATTTTTAAATATCTCACACATCCGGCAGGACAGGGCTACTGGAGCAGAGTGCTCCCACTCTGAAAACAAACAAAAATATCCCCGTGGTTGAATACAACTTGGTTAAAGCTCTACCTACTCTCTCTCTTTTTAAAAGTAATCCTATTGACATAACTCTTTATTTTTGTTCCCATAAGAACTAAAGCTTGCCAGAGGAAATAAATATGTACAATGTAGTGTGGATACAGAATGTTATATACCATGCGCCCAGTGTCTCCCTTCTGGGATTCAAATGATTGCATCTCTGACCTTGGGTGAGAACAGCTAACACTTATTGGCTGGTGACGGCATGCCGGGCGTTGTGCAGAGCCTTTTCAGGTGTTTTTTTGGTGTGTGTTGTCTTTCTTCATGTAACCCTCAAACCTCTGTGACCCTCACTCACAGCCGTTATGCTCCCCCTTACAGGTGGGAAATGAATTTGAGGAGATTAGTAATTGCCCAGGGTTTCGAGTTGAGCCGTGACAAAATGAGGGTGTCGGCCTAGGTGTTTGACCATCAGAACAGTGTGATCCTGACTACTTTATTTCATTGCTTCTTGGGTGACCTGACCTTGCTTGGTATTTAATATTTTTATTTGTTTATTTATTTTTTAATCCTCACTCGAGGCTGTATTTTCATTGATTTTTTAGAGAGGGTGGGAGGGAGAGGGACAGAGAGAAAGAGTGATGTGAGAGACACATCAATTGGTTGCCTCCCACATGAGCCCTGACCAGGGCCAGGGATCGAGCCTATAACCAAGGTACAGGCCCTTGACTAGAATGGAACCTGGAACCCTGCAGTTTGAGGGCTGATGCTCTACCCAAGTGGTTCCCAACCTTTTTTTGGCCATGCCCCACCTAAGCATCTCTAAAATCCTGGTGCCCCTCCCCCCATGACATATAATTCTTATTATTCAAAAAGTGCACTCCTATTCACACGGAGGAAACCTAAAAGGCCATTAACTTGGTCTAAACAAGCTTCCAAAGAACATGACATCCATGAAAGAGAAAAATAGAACAAAAGGACAGTTGCAGTACTGAAGGAGAAATCACTAAGAAATTGTTAAAAATAATAATATGAAGTGATATGAAAAATAGCAAATAAAGTTTTGAAACATAATAGAGAACTGAAATGCATAAATATGTCAAAATATATATTTATGTACTTTATATGAGGCCCCTAGAACCATAAGAAATGCAAAAAATTCACTGTTAATAACTCATTCTCAAATTGCCCCCCCTTAAAAATCAAATTGCCCCCCTGTGGGGAGTGTGCCACGTTGGGAACCAGTGCTCTATCCAGTGAGCAAAACTGGCTATTCAATATTTTAGGCAACTGAGAATGAGGTAGGGGGTGGTATTTTTATGGAAGTGAGCAAGGGGGGGATGACTCCCACCAGGAAGGTTTGGGAGGCACGCAGCACACAGTAGACACTGCTTCCCTCTCCTGCTCTTTCTGCTGCTGCTGGGGACTAGGCCATTGAGTGGCCTTTGCCAGTAAATGTCATTACATCACATGTGCAAGCAGGAGAGGCAGGAGGATATAGAAAATCATAAAGGAAAAACGGGGGTGGAAATCTGATAAACCTATCAAAAGAGAATGGATCTCAGAAGAATTGTCTGTCTAGACCGCTGGAGGCTACAAACAAAAGTTACCGGTCCACGCCGCTGAAAGCGGATCCAGGGCTGGGAAAAATTACCAGCAGGTAACACATGGCACCACGTGAAACGTGGCATTGTGCCTCCTTCAAACAGGTTTCAGAAGTTGAAAGCACTGGAAACCGCGTCTTGGCGTTTATAGTTTTTCTTTTATATTTTACAGTTGGTGGAGGCACACATGGCTTTCCTGTCTTGCTTTTCCAGCCCTCTAGTTAATCCAAATTGGGGCGATCCTTGTCGAAACATAACTTTTCACTGGGGGGGTAAATCGATACTGCATATTTTGCAATCACAGTCCAGGGGTCTGACTTGAGCCTGTGATTTCAAGTTTTTCAAATGTCTCCTAAGATGTGTCCCTGATGCAAATATTTGCTTCAGGGTAGGGTCAGTCTGTAGCCTCATTTATTCGGCATTTTGCCTTTTATGCATATTGATTTCTAATTTGGGTCCTTTTGGTCAGTCCAAGAACAGTCTCTGTCAGTCATCCTGGTGTCTCCTGTGCAGCGGCACGTATTTTCGGGCAGTTTATTTATTTAAGGAGCACGCCTCCTCCCAGATCTGTTTCTGAATGGAAACGTATGGCTGCGTGACCAGACCTGAAAACCATGGTATTTCCTTTTCATAGATGTTAAAACACCGTGAATAAGCAGGATTCCTCCCCATCAAGCACCTTCATGGTTAATTAAACCTCCGCACAGGGACACACAGGAGACCCGTGTCTCCGTGGTGTGGTAGCCGAGTCCCAGGGATAAACACGGGAACAGAATTGCTTGTTGGGCTTGGAATGTGTTCACTTGAAGCTGACTACTTCAAATACCTTCTTTTTCCTTGACTCTACTTATTTACCTTGACGAGAATGATTTTATGTTCAGGGAGAGAAATGGTCATTGGCCCTCAAAAATATCTTAGCAATGAGGAGTCCCGTGTGAGAAACAATCAGCGTCACCGGGCACATTCAATTCTGGCCACACATTCATAGAAAGCTTTGAATCCCAGTGAAGTTTCCCTTTTGTAAACCTTTTCTGCCTTGTTTTAGTATTTAGAACAAGCCACATGAGTGAGGATTGTTTTTGTGCCTTTATGAGTCTGATAATTCTGCCTACTACAATGTCTTATTTTTATTTATTATTTTAATTACTATTTTTATTTTGTCTTTTTTCCCCCCTCTGTATTAATATACTTTTAGTTCCCAATATAAGGGTCAGAAACTGATCCTGCCACACAAATGTTCTCTCCAGCTTTCTCGGGGAAGATATACATCTCCATATGAATAGTTCTCAAATCCCCCACCTTGAATATATCTCTCTTATTATCACCCTTGTCCAATCCACCACCATTTTTCACGGGGGCCACAGTGGCCCCCCACCTACTCGACCACATCTACTCAGGCCTCCTCCCCTCCATTTTCCACCTTGCAGCCAGAGAAGATGTTCTAATCATGTCATGATTAGATGTTTAAATCTGATCATGTTACTTTGTTTAAAACACTTGAAGGCTTCCCATTGCCCCCAAGACCAACCCAAACCCTGTAACAAGGTCCGGCCCCTCCGGCCCCTTCTCATGTTCATTCCCTGGACTCCAGGACACCAGCCTTCTCTCAGCTCCTTGAGATCGCTGCCTTCTGTCTGCTGCACAGACTGTGCACGTCCTCCTATCGCCTGGAATGCTCTTCCTGCTCCTTTTCACCTTCCTTGCCGCGGTTTCCCTTCACCTCCCTGACTCAGTCAAATCTTATGCTCTCTCAAACCCTGGGAGCCTCTCTTCTGCAGTGTCTGTTGCATAGCACCTTTATACTAATGCAGGCGACTCTCTTAAATGCCAAGAATCTATCACCAGAACATGCCCGCCTGGCTCCAGTGTTTGAGCATTGACCTATGAACCAGGAGGTCACGGTTTGATTCCCGGTCAGGGCATGTGCACGGGTTGCAGGCTCGATCCTCAGTGTGGGGGCATGCAGGAGGCAACCGATCAATGATTCTATCATTGATGTTTCTTCTCTCTCTCCCTCTCGCTTCCTCTTTGAAATCAATAAAAATATTTTTTTAATTCTTTGTTTAAAGTATTACATAATAAAATATTTGTAAATAAATAAAGAAAATAATTATTGAATGATGAATTCATGAATTAAAAAGTTGAATGCTAGGTTTTGCTAATATATTTGAGGTAAGTCCCAAGTGCAGTTAAACAACCTAAGCTGACAAGTCTTTCCAGTACCAAGAATGAGAGCTGGGTCTCTCTTCTCAAGTAAGACTATCTGAGGCATAGTCAAGAGATGGCAAAGCATACTACGCTGCGGTAAAAAAGAAGGAATTCTTACCATTTGCAACAGCATGGGTGGAACTGGAGAACATTATGGTAAGAGAAATAAGCCAGTCAGAGAAAGATAACTATCACATGATCTCACTCATTTGTGGAATGTAATGAACAACATAAACTGATGAACGAAAACAGATCCAGAGACAGAGAAGCATCGATCAGACCGTCAAACCTCAGAGGAAAGGTAGGGGAGGGTGGGGGTAAGGGAGAGAGATCAACCAAAGGACTTGTATGCATGCATATAAGCCCAACCAATGGACACAGATACCAGGGAGGTGAGGGCATGAGTGGGTTTGGGGGGGGGGGGCAATGGGGGGATAAGGACACATATGTAATACCTTAATCAATGAAGAAAAAAATAAAATTTAAAAAAAGATGGCAAAGCAAAGAAGAGTAAATATCCCTCCTGCAAGCCAGCTTGGGATCCCCACCAATAATATTTGGGTCTGGCAGTTTCTCAGCCCTTCTCAGGAAGGCACCCTATTGCTCACAGTCCCCTGGGGCATATACACTACACTTTCCAAATATGTAAATACTGGCATTGTGTTGACAGGTAAGCAAGCATAGGAAACTCTTTATGAAATCATGCTTTGCTGTCTTTTACTTATTCAGAAACTTGGTTCTGTATACACTGTGTGCCTTGTGATGAAATTGATGTGCAGGATTATAAACTTTTGCAAAAAAAAAACACACAAAAAACTAATTTTGTTGACTGTGTCAGTGAAGGCCAGGGATAAAGTACTTGATCCAACAGCTCATCCAAGCTGTAGTGCCACTGGGAATGCTATCAGCTGGGATGCAGAGACCTTGAAACTACCAGGGACATGAGGTCTTTCACCCAATGCTGCCAAGAGACATGATAAAGCAAAGCTCAATTGAGAAATCCTAACCCCAGCCATTCCAACGGATGACCTGCGATAGGGACAAGCTGTCAAAGCTTGGGGCAGACTTCTATTCATCAATTCCATGATGTTGCAGGGCCTGTGCTCAGGGGCCAGGAGAATTACCCAAAGCAATAAAGTCAGAGTTCCTGCCCTCAAGATTCTTATTATCCACCAAGGAGATCTGAAACAGAGAGATGAAAGACACTTATTATATACAGGGCTAGAGAACTGAAGGAATTCTCTGCAGAGGAAATTATACTTGAGCCAAACCACAAAGGAAAAATGGAGTTGATCAGAGGAAAGACCTTGACCCAGAGCAGGAAGGTGTGAGATTGCAAGGCAAATCCAGAGAGTTGAGACCAATTTATTATGGCTAAAGTCTAGTGAAGGAAAAGGGCAAAAAGGAGTTAGAACAATGTTGCTACTGGTCCATTAGTGGATTCATGGCTGGGAAAAATAGCTGTTGTCCTTCCTTACATGAAGTCCATGTGTTGTCTTTTCAAATCAAGTAACATTTTGCATAATTTAATCTGCCCTCCTACAACTTTTATTGCTCTTATTGGGTTGCTACATCTGCCATTCTGTCACACAATGAGCATTATATGATGACTAGAGGCCCGGTGCACGGACATCCCCAGAGGGGTCCTGGAATGCGAGAGGGCAGTTCTCAGGTGACACACTCCAGAATCGGGCTCCCTCCTCTCTGGTTCCGGGTGCGTCACCTGAGAACCACAGCTGCCAAGTCACCGCAGCTGGGCAGCTTCTGCATTGAGTGTCTGCCCCCTGGTGGTCAGTGCACGTCATAGCTACTGGTTGGATGGTCAGACAGTTGCTTAGGCTTTTATATATATAGACTAGAGGCCCAGTGCATGAAATTCGTGCACGGCAGGGGGGGGGGTCCCTCAGCCCAGCCTGCACCCTCTCCAATCTGGGACCCCTCGAAGGATGTCTGACTGCCCGTTTAGGCCCGATCCCAGTAGGATCGGGCCTAAACAGGCAGTCGGACATTCCTCTCACAATCCAGGACTGCTGGCTCCCAACTGCTCACCTGCCTGCCTTCCTGATTGCCCCTAATGCTTCTGCCTGCCAGCCTGATCACCCCCTAACCACTCCCCTGCCAGCCTGATTGATGCCTAACTGCTCCCCTGCCAGCCTGTTTGCCCCTAACTGCCCTCCCCTGCAGGCCTGGTCCCCCCAACTGCTCTCCCCTGCAGGCCTGGGTCCCCCCCAACTGCCCTTCCCTGCAGGCCTGGTTGCCCCCAACTTCCCTCCTCTGCAGGCCTGGTCACCCCTAACTGTCCTCCCCTGCAGGCTTGATTGCCCCCAACTGCCCTCCCTTGCAGGCCTGGTCCCTCTCAACTGCCCTCCCCTGCTGGCCTGATCGCCCGCAACTGCCCTCCATGCAGGCCTGGTCCCTCCAAACTGCCCTCCCCAGCTGGCCATCTTGTGGTGGCCATCTTGTGTCCACATGGGGGCAGGATCTTTGACCACATAGGCAGCCATCTTGTGTGTTGGAGTGATGGTCAATTTGCATATTATTCTTTTATTAGATAGGATTAGATAGGATAGAGGCCTGGTGCACAGGTGGGGGCCGGCTGGTTTGCCCTGAAGGGTGTCCTGGATCAGGATTGGGGTTCCCTTGGGGCGTGGGGCAGCCTGGGCGAGGGGCCTGTGGTGGTTTGCAGGCTGGCCACACACCCCGGCGACCCAAGCAGAGGCCCTGGTGTCTGGGATTTATTTATCTTCTATAATTGAAACTTTGTAGCCTGGAGCAGAGCCAAGCCTCCTGCTCGCTCCGTAGCCGCAGCTATTTTTGTTGGGATTTATTTATCTTCTATAATTAAAACTTTGTAGCCTTGAGTGGAGGCCTCTGCCCTCCAGGGTGTGTGGAAAGTTTGGCTTCCTCCATTGCAGGAGAAACCCAAGCCTCCTTCTCACTCCCTGACCACAGCCATCTTGGTTGGGTTAATTTGCATACTCGCTCCTGATTGGCTGGTGGGCATTGCTTGTGGGTGTAGTGGAGTGATGGTTAATTTGCATATTACTCTTTTATTAGATAGGATGGAAATGGGCAGTGTTGAGCTCATACAGTAGTATATTTGTTTTATATTGCTATATAACAAATTACTAAAAACTTAGCTGTTTCACCAATAGAAACTTATTGTCTCACAATGTCTCTGTTTCAGAAGTCCAGACGTTATATGGCTGGACTCCATGCTCAGGGTCTCACTGGGATGAAGTCAAGATGTTGGCCAGTGTTGCTGTTCTCATTTGGGCCTCAGAGTTCTCTTCCCAGTTCATGACTATTGGCAGAATTCATCTCCTTGAATCAGTAGGACTGACATCCTCATTTCTTTGCTGGCTCTCAAGCAGGGGACAGTCTCAGTTCCTAGAAGCCACACACTGGCCTTGCCTCCTGGTCCTCTCTGCTTCCAAGACAGCAACAGTCCTTCAAATCCTCGTGATTTGAATTTCTTTTCCACCAACTAAAAAACACTCCTTGCTTTTAAAGGGCTCATGTGATTAGGTTAGGGCCATCCAGGTAATCTCCCTATTTTAAGGTCAGTTGTGCATGTAATGTAAGCTAAATATGGGAGTAAAATCCATCCTATTCATATGAATTATGCAGGGTGTGTACGTTCAACAGGGTGGGGATAGATTAGGAACCTTAGAATCTTGCCTCTTAGAATTCTACCTAACACAATGAGCCACTTCAATGGCTATGATTCAGCTTGGTGTTGACGGAGAAGATAATGGCAATTAACAAGTCCCTCTAAACTACCACATGCCCCTTAAACTCTACCCACACTGACCCACCATTACTAATGCTGAAGTTCTTCCACTGGTATTACTCTTCTAATTTAACCAACAAAGGGATGCTGTCACTAGAGGCCACATGCTGGCCAAGAGGAAAAGGAAGACAATAGTTGGAGCATCCTTCTCCAGTTCTCTCACACGGGCATGCTCACATGCATTGATCTAATGGAATCGCTGGTTACCAATTAGGATACTCTCATAGATAGCTCTTGTTTTTTACTATCATGCATCCTTTACCTTTCTTCTGGCAAAACATTCTTAGTTTCCTTTGGGAAACTACCCTGCCTCTTAACCTAATCCATGGGATTTGGGTGGAAATAATTCCCTGCCATCACCAGAGGGGTATTAGACCCAGACCTGCCTATAAACACACAACAACCCTCCAGCCACAGTGATTTTCTCAGGGATGTCCATATAACCAGGCTGAGCCTACCAGGGCCTGTAAGTCTGAACTTTCAGTAGAACTCTCCAGAAAAAGAAGTTCTCTGTCACTGGTGATAGAATGCCTCAAGCAGGGTTTCTTATCTCAACACTATTGACATTTTGGGCCAGATAATTTTTGTTGGGGGAGGGGCCGACTAGTGGGGGATGTTTCACAGCATCCCTGGCTTTTACCTGTCAGATACTACTAGCACTTTCCACGCTAGTCCCCAGTTGTGACAATCAAAAATGTCTCCAGCCTGGCCAGTGTGGCTCAGTGGTTGAGTGTCAACCTGTGAACAAGGAGGTCACAGTTCGATTCCCTGTCAGGGCTCGCGATCCCAGTGTGGGGCATGCAGGAGGCAGCCAAATTAGTGATTCTCTCTCATCATTGATATTTCTATCTCTCCCTCCCTTCCTCTCTGAAATCAATAAAAATATATTTTTAAAAATGTCTTCACACATTATCTCTCCCTTCCTCTCTCTAAAAATCAATAAAAATAAATTTAAAAAGCCCTGGCCAGTATGGCTCAGTGGTTGGGCACCATCCTGTGTACTGAAAGGTTGCAGTGCAGGTTCCATTCCTGGTCTGGTCACGTGCATGGTTGCAGGCTCCATCCTGGTGGGGGGCATGCGGGAGGCAGCTGATCAATGTTCCACTCTCATATTGATGCTTCTCTCTCTCCCCTTATCTGTCTCTCTCTAAAAATTAATAAAAATATTTTTTAAAATGCCTCCACACATTGTCAAATGTACCCTTGGAGGGAGAATTGACCAACTCCTGAGAACCTCTGTCTGGCCTAGAGCTACTGTGTCCATCTTGCCATCAAGAAGAGAGAGGCTACTTGATAATTAAGCCAATACAGAAAAAAAGAGCTGGGAGATGGACAAACTCAGGTAACAACAACTGAGCACTTGGAATCTTTTCTTACTAGATATGCCCTAGACTTTTTAGTGCTATACAACAATAAATTCATTGCTTTGCTTAAGTCTATTTGATTTAGGTTTCTTGTACTAAATCAGACACTTCAGATGACATACAGCCTGAGGCAAAAGACGCTGAAAAGTCCATTTCAGTCATTTTCTGGTAATGCAAGCCTAGGTCAAATGCTTAGGAAAGTGGACTTCTTAAAGGGAAGGAGTATAGAATTTAATGTTAAAATTCATCAAATTCATAATGCTATCCTTTTTTAAATATGTTTTTATTGATTTTAGGGAGAGAGGAAGGAAGAGGGATAGAGATAGAGAAACATCGATTGGCTGCCTCCTGCACACCTACCTCCTACTGGGGATGGAGGCTGCACCCCAGGCATGTGCCCTGACTGGGAATTGAACTGGGGACGTCTTCATTCACGGGTTGATGCTCAACCATGGAGACACACTGATCGGGCTATGTTGTCTTTTCTTGCCCAGACTGCTTCACTTCAAATTTGTCTGACTGATAATTGCCTGGTTTCAGCCTCTGAAAGAAGTTCCCCCAAAGAGCTACTAAAGAGTGTATGCAGTAAGACATTTCAGATGCAAGTTACAGAAGCAAAACTCCAGTTAGCTGAAAGAAATGTATTTAATCACACACACACACACACACACACACACACCTTCAAAAAAACACACAAAAAAAACACAAAACGAAACAGGAAATTGAATATAGTAGGCCAGAGAAAGTAGAGATGGAGCTGGTCCCAAAACACCAGAAACTATTCTCCTCCCTTTCCCCAACCTCTGCTGCTCCCTGCACATCGATTTTCTCTTGCTGCAGAATAGCTTCTTAAAATGACATAGATCATAACCACGAATAGTCCCCCAGTGTTCTACGTCCCATTCACAGAGGAGGGACCTCTCTGTTTCTCTGAGTTATTCAAGTTCAATTGATTAGCTCAATGAACAGACTTGGGTCTGGTCATCTTTTTCGAACTCAATCAACGGTATCTAGTGAGTGGGCTGCCTGGATGGGCCCTGTGCCTGCTATCTCTCACCAGTGGTGGGGGCCATATTAGCACATGACAAACTCCTGTAGTAACCACAGGGACTAGGAGGGGGGTCCTGGAAAAAGCGGGAAAGCGCATCAAGCAGTCATTTTGGAGGGAGGGCATTCATAGGAAACTTTTTCCTTGAAGTCCAAACCATTAATATTGGGCCTTGCTAGTACTTATATTGTTTCTTCAAGGTTACTTTAGTTCAGTCCATTAGCAACTTGGATAGGGCATAATGATCCTAAGATGCACAGCCCAGTAAAACTAAATTGGGGAAAAAATAAATATAAAAGGGCTTCCTCGAGCACACAGCAGAACCTCATTAATAGTGGCCTTGTTAGCTGCGGCTTATAGATACAACTGATAGGAGCCCGCCCAGACGCTGAGTGGTGTCTGTAGCAGGTCCAGGTAGCAGAGCCTCCCAGCCTTTTGGACAGCTCCATTGTTTGCAGACCTTTAGCTGGATCTGGAGCTTGGTGCCCTGTTGACGCCAGAATCTGTCTGCCAGGTCCCCGAAGGACTTGCTGGATTTCTGGATGCAGTACAAGTTCCCCATGTGTTAGGGAAGTTGAGAAACTTTTCCATGTTCTTTTTCTTTTTTACTAAGCCCAATTTCACAATGGCTGCGGCTGGAGTGAGGGAGGAGAGAGAGGCAGGAGGAAGCTGCTGGCCTGACCGAATGCTCTAGTTTTCCACAGAAAATAACAAATCATCCTGATAAACCCACAAGCTGATGTCCATCTTGACCTAACAAAGATAACGAGAGGGAACATTTTTATTCTGATGAGTTCTGAGCTGTGATCCTGAAAACTCATCAGCAATTTGAAAATATAACAACCCTCGGCTATTCTACCTATTCTTACTCCATGCACATAGGCCAACAAGGGTGGTTAGAAAACTTGTAAACTACAGAGCAGCAATTATTAAGTATTTTCTCTGCAAGAGCAAATGGGCTTGACCAGGATTCTAGCCTAAGGCAGAGCCAAAGGACATTTAAAAAATTCAGGCCAGCACTCAGAGCCGCATGAAGGAAAATACCTTATTCTTCCTTTCCTACTGTTCGCCTAAAAGTAAAAGGCCCAAGTGAGAGGCAACAAGCGTCTATTTGAGATCCAAAAGGACAGCCATTTGGGAAGCACTGGCTGGGGCAGACCCCAAATCGTGTTCAGATTAGGAGACAGGACGAGGGGTATTCATGAGAAGGGGAAGGGGGACAATTACATCAGTACGAGGAAGGCGTTTCTATAGGTGCAGAGAAGCTAATATAGTGATACTAATTCTAAACAATGTTTTACAATTTCAGTTCAACGTCTTATTTTCAGTCATGATATCTGCTTTTTTTTTTTAATCTTTGCAAGCAGTTGTTTGGAATACGGTGTTGCTTTAGGCCCACTGCAGAGGTCATTCTGCCCAGTTTGAACATTCCAAAGGTTTGAGGGGTGAGACCTGCGATGCAGTTCCTCTGGGATGGCTGCTCCGACTCCATTTTAAAGTGGCTCTGTTTAGCTTCCTTTTTATACTACTTACAGGGATAAACGGTGCGTAGACAAAGAGAGCAAACAGTATTCGCCTCAGCTTTCAGGCCTCTTTTTACTTCTCTGCAAATGTACCAGAAGGACATGCGGGTTAAGGGGAAAGCCCAATCAAATCTGTTAGCCCAGTTTTCAAAGTCTTGGGCCTCGTCATCTAAACAGTGCTTTGCACACATATTTTTTTTCTCCAGCAGTTCCACAGGTCACTTCATTCCAAACCCCAAACTATAAAGCAGAAGGGAACTGGGGAGCTGCTGAGGCTGTAATAGAGACAGGAAGGCCCAGCGTTCTCGGGCGTGGCAGCCCCTGTCCCTCAGGCTTCTACAGAAAACCACTGACCTAAATCACCCTCCTGCACGCGAGGCCCTGGACCAAGTCACATCGCGGTCGCTCAGAGACACTTGAAAGGAAGGTCTGGGACAGATTCTCCTGGTGGCGCTGCCGGTCAAGCCGGTCCTAGTGTCTGTGGTATCCAGGTGGTCATCGTACCTTCATGAAGATGGGATTTGAAGCTGGAAGCCACAAATGGGTGCCTTGGACAAAAGGGGTGGCCCACCTGCAAAAGTGGGCTGGCCAGTTCCCCACGTCATGAAATTGGGCTCCATTTGCAAAGAAGCAGTAATTGGCAGGCCTTTCCACCCTAGAAAAGTACCACCTGCTACCAAACCAATCACAGCCCTGGACTCAGGGAAAATCTCATCTTTGTCTGAAGACTGAAGACCAAGGGTGGAGGGGTCGAGAGCCTGTTTTCACTCTGTACCTGAAGTAAAGTTAAGGGAGAGCCACAGGTCTGATTTGTTAGCCATGACAACATGGTGGCCTGGGCGGTTTGAGCCCCGGGTTAGGCAGCTTTCTAACGAGGCCGTCCCTGGGGTCCTGGCTGGCAGGCAGCAATGAAGTCAGACTGAGACGATAGGGCTACAAACCCATGGGATTTATGGATCAACTTTTTACCTGGTGGCTTCCTGCCTCTGAGCACTAAGAACTTAAATCTGATCAATATAATATAAGAATAATTTCCTTCATTTTTATGGTTTCAGTGAGGTTGGACATTTTGTAAACATTTAGTTGACTCTCCCCCTGACCCCTTAGGCGCAGTCAATTGGTCCAAAGACGGTCAGTTCATCTTAGCTAGACCAGTAAATCCATGCCCCAGAAATTTTGGACTTGCAATAAATGAAAGTCTCACATCAATTTCTGTTCAGCCATCAAAACTATAAAATGCAAAATGCCATCAGTGGTTACATTTCCCAGTATGTTAAGAAAAAACATATATAGAGAGAATGCAGCAAAAAAATGAAAGATAAAAAAGTCTTGAGGGCCTTTGGCTGCCTGATTCCTATTGTTCTCGAAGTCTACGTTTTTTTTCGCAGAGTTTGAACGTCCAACTCTTCTTTGGATGTCATGAGCCAGTTCCTACCAAGTTCAAGTTGAATTTCTATAACTTATAGCCACAATAGTCTCCAATAAGAGACAGAAGAGCATGACTGTGTGTGTGTGTGTGTGTGTGTGTGTGTGTGTTTACTGAATGCCTAACACAGTGAATGGTTATTAAATACTAAGTGTGTCCTCTGTGCTAGAGATAGAGTGATGACTAAGACACAGTCCCAGGTTAGTAGGATGCTCTAGGGGTAAAAGATGCAATAGAAAGAATGTCAATATCATCAGAACTATATAGGAGATATTATAACAAAAATATGCTTCTGATTTTACAGGAGTACATAATAAAAGCATCTAAAGGGAGATTCCAGAAGACTTCCCTATCACCATTTATTATATAGGGGTGGGCACAAGTACATTTGCAGTTATGAGTAAGTGAAGCACAGTTTATTTGTGTAGTATTATTAATTATTGTAATTGTTATTATTATTATTATTATTATTATTATTATTATTATTACTAGAGGCCCGGTGCATGAAATTTGTGCACGGAGGGGGGCTGTCCCTCAGCCCAGCCTGCACCCTCTCCAATCTGGGACCCCTAGAGGGCAGTCGGACATCCCTCTCACAATCCAGGACTACTGTGTCCCAACTGCTCGCCTGCCTGCCTTCCTGATTGCCCCTAACCACTTCTGCCTGCCAGCCTGATCACCCCCTAACCACTCCACTGCCAGCCTGATTGATGCCTAACTGCTCCCCTGCCAGCCTGTTTGCCCCCAACTTCCCTCCTCTGCCGGCCTGGTTACCCATAACTGCCCTCCCCTGCAGGGTTGATCGCCTCCAAATGCCCTCCCTTGCAGGCCTGATCTCTCTTAACTGCCCTCCCTTGCAGGCCTGGTGCCTCCCAACTGCCCTCCCCTGATGGCCATCTTGTGGTGGCCATCTTGTGTCAACATGGGGGCAGGATCTTTGACCACATGGGGGCAGCCATCTTGTGTGTTGGAGTGATGATGGTCAATCTGCATATTACTCTTTTATTAGATAGGATAGAGGCCTGGTGCACGTGTGGGGGCCAGCTGGTTTGCCCTGAAGGGTGTCCCGGATCAGGGTGGGGGTTCCCTTGGGGCGTGGGGCGGCCTGAGCGAGGGGCCTGTGGTGGTTTGCAGGCCAGCCACGCCCCCTAGCGACCCAAGAGGCCGGCCAGGGCAGGTGGAAAGCTTGGCTTCCTCCGTCGCCGGGGGCAACCCTGGCCTGCTCTCTCCAGCTCCATGGCTGCCGCCATTTCTGTTTGGATTTGTTTACCTTCTATAATTGAAACTTTGTATCCTTGACTGGAGGCTTAGGCCAGCAAGGGCAGATGGAAAGCTTGGCTTCCTCCATTGCCTGGGAAACCCAAGACTCCCTCCTGCTCTCTGTGGCTGTAGCCATCTTGGTTGGGTTTATTTGCATACTCACTCTGATTGGCTGGTGGGTGTGGCTGGTGGGCGTGGCTGGTGGGTGTAGCAAGGGTATGGTCAACTTGCATATTACTCTTTTATTAGGTAGGATTATTATTAACCTACTTTTGCCCACCTCTATATTCCTTATGCTTCTCAGACTATTCTTTCTGTCTTTGGAGAGCTCCCTTTCCTTCTCCCAATGTTGCTTAAGGTTCTTCTAACAATACTGTCCCTGGATTGTACAATCCACTCACGATTTCATTGGGGGAACATTCTAACTATTTACAACTAATACTTCTCTTCCTCTCTAGATGCTTCTATCTAACTTACTCATGGCCCTCAAACTCAGTGTATCCCAAACTGAACTTGCAACCTCCTTCCAGAACTTATTTCTTCTAGATTTTTTTGCCCAATTAAGGTACCATCATTGACTCAGCATTCAGGTAGAAAGCAGAGACAACCTTGACTACTCTGCCTTCTTGTCCTTACCTGATCCCCATGGCAAGTCTTCATCATCTCTCACAGGACTGCTGTCAAGACCTCACTGCCCATTCTCCACACAGACACCAGAAAGTCCCCTAAATGAAACTTTAATTTCTTAAAAACTTCAATGGTTTCCCTCTGCCCTAGAAATTAAATGCCAAGTTTCTAATATGAGGTTCTCTGATCCCAGCCCATTTTTTCATCCTCATCTCCTATTATTTCCTACCTCAAACTCCTTTTTCTCACAAGACTGAACTTCATGTCACTTTCTAAACATGTCTTCTGTGTAATGACTATACTTTAGCATGTGTCTAATTTCTATGTGGGTTCCTCTTCTCTTCTACCTCCCTACTTTTTTTCTCCTCTTATGTACATAACTAGAGGCCCAGTGCACGAATTCATGCATGGGTGGGGTCCGGCTGGCCCAGCCCCAATCAGTGGATCGGGGCCGGGCCTATCCGGAAGAGGAGATAGTGGAAGGTTGGACGGCTGCTCCCTCTCACCCCCCGTTTGGGGCCAGATCAGAGCCAGGCTGGCTGGGGGGAGGGGCCGCCAGCGATTGGCCGGTGGGTCCCATCCCCATTTGGGGTGGGGGGGCTGATCAGGGGCCAGCGGCCCTGGGGGGGGGGCTTTGGGTGATTGGCCGGCTGGCCCTGCCCCTGATTGGAGTAGGGGGGCGCCAATCAGGGTGGAGCTGGCTGGGGGTAGGGACCGCAGGTGGTTGGCCAGCTGGCCCTACCCCTGATTGGGGTGATGGGGGCCCATCTGGGGTGGGGCTGGCTGGAGGGAGGGGCTTCAGGAGGTTGGCCAGCCGGCCCTGTCCCCTATTGGAGGGGGGGCAATCAGGGGCAGGGAGAGGGGCTGCGGGCCAATCGGGGTGAGGCAGGCTGATCAGGGGTGGGGCCCGCTGGGGGGAGGGGCCACGGGAGGTTGGCTGGCCGGCCCCACCCCCCGATTGGGCTCGTTTGCTGGCCGCAGTGGGCGTCATAGCGACCCGTCATTCCAGTCATTCCTGCGTTCAGGTCGCTTGCTTTTTATATATATAGATTGACTAAAGCAGATTCAACCTTCAGCACTTAACTCAAGCATCACTTCCTCCAGGAAGTCTTCTCTGATACCCAGAGCTATGGTAGGTGCCTTCACTCTGTGGTGCCAGGATACCCTTTGTCAGTTTCATTTCTTTGTCCTGGCACTTACCATATTCCATTATAATTATTTCCCTGACTTGACTGTACTCTAAGGACAATAATAGCATCTTATTAATCTTCGTAACCCTAGTCCCTAGAACAATGACTAGAACACACAGTAGATCTTCAATAAATGTGTCATGGATTAATGAATGAGGGAAGTAGTGAATGGATGGATACATTAGGATATCTCTAGATCTCTACTCCCTTTCTGTGATAGTCCTGCCCACACCCAGGTGATCCCTGGATTGTTATCTTCTGTTCTCTAAAAGTGGGTAGGGCATAGGGTGAATACAGGCAAGGTCTCATTGCTCACACACCACATCCACACTCACCTCTGTTTCAGGCTTTCCCTCAAGGTGTGCACACACACCAGGCCTGCCTGCAATAATTCATTTATGGCGATCTCTTACTCTACACTGAGTGGCCAGATTATTATGATCTCTGAACACATAATAATCTGGCCAGTGTATATCCTATATAATAAAAGGCTAATATGCAAATTGTCCCCTCGACCAGAAGTTGGACCAGCAGGCAGGCTGGCCAACCGCCCATGTCCCCTCCCCCTGGCCAGGCTGGCTGGACCCACCCATGCACGAATTCATGCACCGGGCCTCATATATATATATATATATATATATACATATATATATATATATATATACACACACACACACACACACACACATATACTGAGTGGCCAGATTATTATGCGTTCAGAGATCATAATAATCTGGCCACTCAGTGTATTTTGTCTGTGATCCAGCATCAACATTCAAATTAATCTATTCACTTGATATTCATTATGTATTCACATATTGAGCAACCACAATATGTTGGATTAAATGGTATCCTTGCAGATACAAATATGAGTATTTCAGCATTCCTGCTTTTAAGGTTACATTAGAGCAGATAACCAAGTCTGGTAAACTTTCTAACAGAGGTGGATAATGCCTTTTGTAGTTCTCCACAGTGAGGGGTAAGATTGGCTGCTTACTGCCTTTGGGAAAAAGAAAAGTTCCTCCTCTCTTCATGATACATATGTGAATTATCTTACATGCCATCACCATCTCTTGGATTTCCCTCAGTCTCTTCATTCACCCAATCAAGTCTTTGGTTGAAACCACATCCATGGCCTCCTCCACTCTATCCCTTATACAAGAGCAGGTGTCCACACTTGCTGGACTTGGTCAGCCAGGCTGCTCATGTGGAATAAGAACCTTTAACTGGAGCATGAATTGCCCAGGGGCTACACTGGGGTAAATAGATAGAAAACCTTAGGGCTCAGTGCTGATGGTAAGAGGAACTCTGGGAAACTGAAGAGAGAAAATGTAACCATCTTGTCCCTGCAGAGAACAACTTCCTTCTCTGTCACCTTTCCCTTGGGGCAACCATCAAGCAGAGAAAGAAAAGTGTAAGCACATCGCTTAGCTATTAGGGATAGAAGTCTATCTGTAAAAAGAGATTTGAAGCTATTACACATCCATGGCCCAACGTGACAAAAACCATGCTTCTCTACAAAAATGCTCTGTTAAAAATACATAAATACAAAAACCATGCTTAGTTGGAAGAATGAATGGATATATGAACAGATGGATGAAATGTATAGTTGGAAGAATGAATAGATATATGAACAGATGGATGGATGGATGGATGATAGATAATAGATTTATGTATTTTTCCTTTCAAAAAATATTTAGTCATC
This sequence comes from Cnephaeus nilssonii, assembly GCF_951640355.1. NCBI lineage: Eukaryota > Metazoa > Chordata > Mammalia > Chiroptera > Vespertilionidae > Cnephaeus > Cnephaeus nilssonii. The sequence continues at coordinate 39,861,356 of NC_137089.1, read as the reverse complement.
TTTTTAATTTATATTACCATAATAATATATGCTAATAGCCCTGGCCAGCATGCCTTAGTTGGTTAAGTGTCGTCCCATGTACCAAAGGGCTGCCAGTTTGATTCCTGGTCAGGGCACATGTCTAGGTTGCAGGCTCCATCCCCACTAAGGGGTGTGCAGGAGGCAGCTGATCAATGTTTCTCTCTCACGTTGATGTTTCTCTTTCTCTCTCTCTCTCTCTCTCTCTCTCTCTCTCTCTCTCTCTCTCTCTCTCTCTCCTGCTCCCCTTTCCTTTCTCTAAAATCAACAAAAAACAGTTATATTTTTAAATATATATGTGCTTGTATATATCTCAAATGTCTCCACATTGTGACAAATTTTAAAAGTGTGCAATTTTTCAATTCAATTGTTTCTAGTCTTGGTTACAACAATCTCTTCTTTCAGATATATTTCAACACCATTTCGTTTAAGAAACTTGAATACTAAAAGAAAGGTGGCTTTATTTTGGCATACTAGAAGATTAAATGGCATTTTTGAAACCTTCTTGCTAGCCATATGAAATGACAAATGAAGTGCCTGGCACAGTGCTGAGCATGGCAGGTATCTGGTAAATTTAGCATTATTCCTCTCAGCCTTTTAAATGAGCCAGCCATCATGATGTTGTGGATGTCAATGAGACTTAAATAGTAATTAGCAACTAAATACAAAAATGTCCATACTACTTCCCATGGTGGTTTCAACATTCTAGATGTACATTTCTCCTCATTGTGATAGACTCTAGGATCCAAATTCTGGGTCTGCCATATTATAGCTGTGAGACCCTAGTCAAGGTACTTAATGTCGCCAAGGCTCAGTTTCTTTTTCTGCAAAATGGAGGTAGTAAGAGAGTGGTTACGGTAGTTAAAGGAGACAATAAGGCATTGAAAGGCGTAGAGCAGTGTTGCACATGCGCATACTCTCTGAATGCAGTAGTATGTTTTTCAGGTTGCAAGCTGCAGTAGAATTGGCGTCTGCATCAGAAAAACACGTGGAATTTTGAAATGTACCAACCATAGCTCAAAGACTAGAAACCACACACAGATACCGCAGCAATAGAAATCAGGCAGTGTTTGGAGCTGCATACAACTCTTTTACAGACATCATGGGATTAATTAGCTTTATGTCTCTAAAATCAGCAATTAGCTTTTTAGGACTATCTGAAAATATGCCTAATGCAGGTATAAAATAACATTTCCCACATTCTGTATGGTGGTTTATGGCTGTGGATTGAATTTCAGCCAAATAATATCAATCAAAAAGTAATATAGGAGCAGACCAAAATATGTAATATAGAAATACTGCATGCAACTCAAAAATAAATTGTGTTTTTCACAGTGTGAGAGAGAGAACGGTACAGTCTGGATTTTTTAAATTAGAAAGAGCTGTTATACGCTATTGGAATAATAAGAAGTGAAATAGAGTTACAGTTCATCTGTTCTTGGAATTACCCAGAAAATATACTAGAATATTTTGTGATAGAAATAAAGCAAAGGAAATATAAGCGTAGAAGTGATTGTAAGGAAAAGGAAATGAAATACTACATCATTTGTATACTTGTAACATACCCATCTCAAGGCTCACGTTTGCAATTCTAATAAGCGTGAGACCGCGTTGGTTTTCTAAATATGAGGATGCCACAGGGGGAAGTCTCTTGAAGAGAGAAGAGGCGTTTTGTGTACTCGCAGCCCTGTGCTTAGCATGTCCCATGGAATAATTTCAGCCCGGAAGCTGGTCTTTTGGGTCTCAGTTTGAAACACACAGAATATGCAACTCGGAGCTCATTCTTATGAAAGGTAAATAGGACAAGGAACTATTTTCTTTTTATTTGAATTCCTAGTTTTTCATATTAGCAAGCTCTAATAGCACAAGCATAAAAGAGACCAGGGGAGAACTGGTCCAAATAGCACAAAGAAAAGAGAGAGAAAAAGAAATAACCCGGAGACAACAACAACAAAAGCCTCCTTTCTTTTGGCATTGTTACCTTGGATCCCCATTTCTGTATATTTTAACTTTTATTCTGTTTATCGGCTTTCATCTAAAAAATAATGTCTGCGCCAAATTTTCATCCTATGTAACTCTATGAGGATTCTCTTCGCTTTCTTGGAGTCTAATTCTCCCATGGCGTTGCCTGAGATGTAGATCTGCCCCTCAGGGAATATTAGTTCAGTGAGCGAGAGACTGCCTTCTATGGCAACGTGGTATCATTTAAGTGTTTTTCAATGTAATCTTTACGGGAGATATTGCATTTATAAGTGGTAATGATATCATTTTAATTATTTGAAGATAATAGACCAACACAAAATGAGGGTGTTTTCTTCTTAAATGCTTTGATTAAATGCAGAGTTTAAGAGTCTCCAATTTAGAGATACTTCTTCAAATAAGCACTTTTCCTGCTGAGTCACTGTGGTTTTCATGGCTTCGGAGTTGGAATTTAGATGGTTTAGCTTTTTTTTTTCTGTCTCAAAGAAGCATGCTGTCTTTTCGACCCCCCACTCTGACCACCCATTCTCTGGTTCACTTGCTCTCCTTAGTCCAGAGCCTGAGATGCCCCAGCATGAACCACCCACAGAATCATTTGGCTGCATCTCGCTCCGGCTGACCATGGAGAACTCTTCCTGGAGACAGCAGTGGGAACTAGGGCAGTCCATTCTGCAGAGATCCAGCCATTCTCCATAGCCTTGCTACCCATAAACATTTTGTACCAATTATTTTTTTCCCCCTTACAACTATAAAGATCTAGTGTCAGTAAATTCTGCTATTCCAGCTCTAGCTGGTTTGGCTCAGTGGATAGAGTGTTGGCCTGTGGACTGGAGGGTGCCAGGTTCGATTCCAGTCAAGGGCACATGCCTGGGTTGCGGGCTCGGTCCCCCACTGGGGACCGTGCAGGAGGCAGCCGATCAATGATTCTCTCTCATCATTGATGTTTCTATCTCTCTCTATCCCTCTCCCTTCCTCTCTAAAATCAATAAAAATAATTTAAAAAAAAATTCTGCTATTCCAATACTGGTACACCTTTTTGGTGGCTTGCCAATCAGTAAAGTTTGGGTCTGGTGTGTGTGTGTGTGTGTGTGTGTGTGTGTGTGTGTGTGTGTGTATGTGTTTTAAGAACTGATTGGTTTCTGTCAGCAATGCTTGTTCTTAGCAGAAATATACTATTTTTTTTTGAAAGCCCAGAGAATTGATGGATGGATTTTCTGGTTAAATAAAAATTGAAGGAGGAAAAGAAGAGCTAACTGGGCTATGTTTGCTATTTATGCACAGGATTTAGGCTCTTTCCCCTTTAACCTATACACACCGTTCCTCTCTTATATTCTAGAGCAGTGGTCGGCAAACTGCGGCTCGCGAGCCACATGCGGCTTGCGAGCCGCGGTTTGCCGCTCTGTTGACTAATGAGTTTGCAGACCACTGTTCTAGAGCAATAGAGTAAATGTATTTTTTGCTTTATTTGATTAATTAAAAATTAAATGTAAGTAGCTACATCTGACAGTTTGGGATAATGCCATTCCAGAGTCTTGAGTTATGTAATTTTTAGTTCATTTTTTATAGATATTTACTTATATAATTTTCAAATTTTATTGTACAAAAATTTTAGATTACATTCTTTTTACATATCCCATGGGGAAAATGTATCGGTCTCTCTAGAAACCTTATTGCTTAAAGTTTATTCACCTTTTATTTACCTAGGAAGCAAAATTTATTAAATGAAGATAGGAAAAAGCCTAGCTTTAACTTTGCTCTGGGAAACCCAGCTACTCAGTATGGTGTTTGTTAGTCACTTTAACATAAAATGAGTAGGAAGTTACCTTTATTTGTTTTGGCTTTGTGACCACTTCTAGACTTTTCATTGTTCCTTATTGCCCTAAGAGTGCCCTCAGGGTCCATGCTGTAGGACCAGGTCACAATAAATTTCTTCTATCCTTTCCAGTAACTAACATCTCTTGGAAGGAACCTAAAACATATTAGTGTTAAACCAATTCTACACAGTGTGAGGTTACAATAAAACACCCATGCATTTTGTAATGTCTTTTTGAATGCTTTATAACTTATTATATCAATTTAACTTCATTTAGCAAAATTATAATACAGGTGTTTATGACCTAATTTGTGAAATTATAAACAGAGGAATTTGGAGGTAATTAGGTATGTGTATTATTAAAATACCTGCTTTTAGTAATTCAGATGTTTCAATTTGTGAAAATTTTATAGAGCTCAATCATGTAAAAATCTATAATATGAGATTTTAAATGTTAACATTTTCTACCAATCTTGTTTGATGGTTTACTAGGTGGGTTGTTTAAAATGTTATTCACTACTTAAGATTTAGTTTAACCATTATATCAACATACTTTAAAATAATTAACTGAAAATTTTAGGAAAACTTACTTTTTTATTTTATTTTTTCTTTATTTTATATTATGTTTCCATTACCATTTATCCCCCTGTACTCTCTTCCATCGCCCCTGCAATCACCGCACTGTTGTCCATGTTCATGAGCACTTTATCTTTTTTTCTTTTTTTAAATTTAAAAATAAATTAGGAAGGTTTTCTTAAGACTACCTGTGGTAATATTAAAATTTATGTGTAGATAAAAACAAATTCTAATCTAAAAAGAAGAAATCCTTAAAAGTATCTTTAATTGCACTTGAAAGATATCTCAGTATTAATAGTACATAATTACTCTGTTCTTGCCATAATAAAATCTGTTTGGTGTGATAACTAAAATAATAAAAATTATATTCATAAATATCTATTTGCTAAAATAAAAATATATATTTGAAAGAAGAGAGCAAATATTTTCTTTGCTTAAGCTCTTTTCAACCATAGATGAAATACAATAAGAATTGTAACTAGGGAAATATGGGTGATATTAAACATGATAATCTGAACAAACCATAAATCTCAAAAGATGGCCAAAAGTGATACCCATGTGCATAAATCCTTTTGACACATGACAAGGATTCAGATGTGAGAGAGCTAGCCTTGACATTTACCGTTGTCTCAATGCTTACGTGTTTCTGAAGAGATCAAACAGGAGACCAGCAGTGGTTTTCAGACATGAGACACAGAGCCTCCAAGGTCTTCTGATTAGAGTGATTTTCAGGACTTGACTTTGTGACTCATCCTCTCTCCCTTCTCAGCTAACAAAGCCTTTGCTTGCAAATAATCATTGATGGGAAGGCTGGGGGGGGGGGGGGGAGGAGGGGAGCCGTGGGGAGGGGAATAAAGGAATTCACAAATTCTCTATCAAGACATTAGAACCACTTAGATATTTTTATGGGCTGATATATAGATAAACTTAATGGGAATATGATGTATTCATATACCTATGAACCCTTAGAAATGAGATACAATTTTAAAGGAACACAACTCAAGTAAGAGATAGTAAATACTAAGGCAAATAAGTTAAACATGTACATTAAGAAGGTGAGGATTTTCAAGAAATTGAAATGAAAAATGTTTTTTAAATGCTACATTTTTTATGTTATTTAATTTAAAATCTGTTAAATTGGGAAGAAATAGGAAAGACAGTTTAGAAACAGAGGCAGTCTCAAGAGAGGAAACATGATATGTAAACTGAGTATAATGGATGAGAAAAGTTCAAGAAGTCATGAGCAAATCCAGGGATGTGGAGAAACCAGTTCAACTTCCTCAAGCTTTTTATTCATTAAGTACCCTGACTCCAAAAGTACAAGCTAAGTGATGGACTTTAAGTACCGTATACGACATTATGGTGCCTGACCTAGAATCTTATTAAAATAACTTCAGAGTTTACCAATGACAAGATAGGCGAAACGCCCTTGTAGAGAGGAAGTTTTATCAGTGATTTCCAACATAATTCAGAAAAAAAGCTATGAGGCAATTAACACATGGAACTCCTCTGGTATGGCTGTTGTGTTTGCTGCCATAAGCATCATGGTGTAAACTTGCAATGGTGTTTTTGTAAAAAGCATTAAAATTCTGATCTTTAATTATTGAATTATAGAATTTTAGGGTTAGAAGTCATCCCAGATGTTGCTAATTCATTCGTTCTGCAATATCCCTGCTGAAAGCTCATCCAGCTGATTAAAATCAAGAACAGCATCAGAGAACTTAGCAGATAGTTTTCGTTTTCATAGAGTTTTACTTGTTGAAAAGCTCTTTCTTGTAGAGTTCCTAAGTGCATCTAGCTAATGCCGTTTAATGACAATTTAGTCAACATTGAATTGCATATACAAAGGTGGTCCCATCCTATATAATAAAAGCCTAATATGCAAATTGTCCCCTGGGGTGGTCTTTCGACCAGAGTTCTACCGGGAGACCAGGAGTTCAACTGCACACTATGACATGTGCTGACCACCAGGGGGCGGCACAGAACATGGCAGGCGTCAGTGACGCGGCACTGCCACCCTGATGGGCCCCAATGAGAGCAGGACCACGGTGGGATGGTGAGCAGGTGAGCAGGCAGTGCCAGGCCATGGAGGGGTGCCAGGTGGGGCTGCAGGGCTGAGGGGCTGCGAGACTGGGGGCACGAGCTGGGGCCCGATCCCTGCAGGCCACCCTGAGGGACCCCACCCATGCACGAATTCATGCATGGAGCCTCTAGTAAGATTATAATGGAGTTAAAAAAATTCCTACTGCCTAGTGACATCGTAGCCATCATAACATCAGAGCTTGACACATTACTCACATGTTTGTGGTGATGCTGGTGTAACAAACCTACTGTATTCCCAGTGGTATAAAAGTATAGCACATATAATTGTGTACAGTATAAATATTTGATAATGATAATAAACAACTTGTTTATGTATCATGAATTTAATCCTAAATACCAGTATGTTAGCAATTACATTAAAAATTAAATATACTAACTTATGTAATCAAATACCATATTACATTTTTCACATAATTTTCAATTAGAGTGTATGCTTTCTCTTTACAAAAAGAAAAGTTTGCTGAAGCCTGGCCAGTGTGGCTCAGTGGTTGAGCATTGACCCATGAACCAGGAGGTCATGGTTCAATTCCTGGTCAGGGCACATGCCTGGGTTGCGGGTTTGATCCCCAGTAGAGGGCGTGTAGGTAGCAGCCAATCAATGTTTCTCTCTCATCATTAATGTTTCTATCCCCTTCTCTTTCTCCCTTCCTCTCTCTGAAATCAATAAAAAAACACACACACATACTTGTTTGATTGTTTTATAAAAAAACCAGTTTGCTATAATTCAGCATGACGTGTTACACCAGTAGCAGCCTCAAACATGTAGAGTTTACCAAGTCTCTTAATTGCATCACTTTCTCTTGAGCTTGACTTAGTCTTGTGTGGTTTTGGGGGTGTTGTTGTTGTTGTTTTGTACAGTAACCTGCTGTACAAGTGTGTGGCCTAGGAGCAATAGGCTATGCCATAGAACCTAGGTGTGTAGTGGGCTAACCCATCTAGGTTTGTGTAAGTGCACTCTATGATGTTCGTATCATGACGAAATCGCCTTATTGATGCATTTCTCAGAATGTGTCCCATCATTAAATGTTGCACTACTTACCTTTCTCTAATACTAGTTATACCTTCCTGGAGACACTCAAAGTTTAGACCTCCTCCCCGAGAAACACTGGCTGCATGCTACGTCTTCGCCTTTGCTGTTTTCATCCTTTCGTCCTTACCAGGACTTATGTATTAACCATCTTTGCTAGGTCTCTCCAGTAAGTCAATGTCCTTGTTAGTGTAGGGCCTCAAGAAATCAGCACAATTTCCCAAGTGCTGTATGTCCTAAGTAGAGGAGAGCAGGCCTTTGTGTTCTTGAGTAGAACACAGTGCTTCCTTTTAAGATTGGGTCAAGTTCTTTGGCAGCTACAGCCTACTACCAACTCCTATTGATCATGTGGTCTGCCGTGTGATACTAGCTGCAGGTCTGTTGTAGATAAGGAGGTTCCCTTCCATCCCTGGTTTGCTAAGAATATTTGCCATAATGTGAATTGCATTAAATGGTTTCTCTGCATCTGTTGAAATAGCCATACATATTTTTCTTTGTTCTATTAATAACCTCACTGATGCATTTTGCAAACATTGAAGTAATATTGTACTTCTGGAATCAATCCAATTTGGTCATAATATATTGTCTCATTTATGTTTTGCTGGATTCTGCTTGCACATGTTTTGTTTAGCATTTTTAGACCTATCCTCTTGAGGAATATCAGCCTAAATTATTCTTCTCTTATAATATCTTTGTCAGGTTTTAGTATTAAAGGTATGCTGAAAAATGAGGTAGAAAGTGTTCCCTCTTTTTCAATTATCTAAAAAAGTGCATGTGCTAATTCTTCCTTAAATTGTTTGGTAGAGTTTGCCAATGATTCATGTAGTCTCAGGTGGTCATTTTGTTTATTGGTTGGTTATTACTGAAGTTGCAAAATTACAGAATTAACTTCTTTAATAGCTATGTTTTTTAAAATAATTTAAAAAAATATTTTTATTGATTTCAGAGAGGAAGGGAGGGGGAGAGAGAGATAGAAACACCAATGATGAGAGAGAATCATTGACTGGCTGCCTCCTGCCTGCCCCACACTGGAGATCAAGCACACAACCCTGGCATGTGTTCTTGACTGGGAATCGAAACGAACCCAGGACCATTCAGTCCACAGGCGTCTAATCCACTGAGCAAAATCAGCCAGGGCTGTTCTTTTTATATATAATTTTTAAAATTGTAGCTGTTTCATTAATGTCTAGTCTTTTTTATTTTTATTTTCTTCTTTCTGGATTGAATTGGTGTCATTTTTCTAACTACTTGAGAAAATGTTAGTTCTCCACTTTTGTTATTATATATATGAAAACAGCAGATAATTGGTTTTTGTTTAATCCAGTGTTTGCCCTTTGATTGCATAATTTAGTATATTTAATCTTTAATGTAATTACTAACATATTTAAGGTTAAATTTACAATTTCACTGTCTTAACGTTTTTGTTTTCTCTTTGGTATTCTTTCACTCCATTCTTGCCTTATTTTACATTAATTACTTTTTTCCATTAATTTCTTTATTGATTTGGAAATTATATGGTTTGGGGGATATTTTATTAGTCCTTATCCTAGGAATTATTATATGTACCCTTTACTCATTAAAATCTGCTGTTAGATTTCTGCTTCTAGCCAAAATTGAGTAATAGGGACTAGATTTATCCTGAAACAACTAAAACAAAACAAAACAAACAAACAAAAAGTCAGGCAAAATATAGGAAAAAATACCTCTAAAGACATTTAAAGGACTATGATCCCTGAGAGGCAAGAAATCAATGAGTTGGGCCTTGCAATTACCTCTGCTTACCACCTGGAGAAGGGCAGTCAGCCTTTAGGGGCTGTGATGCAAAGAGGGGATTCCAAGGAAAGTGAGGTGATATTTCTCAGTTGTGGAGATGCATCTGGGAGTCAGGAAAGCAGATTTGGTAGGGTCTCTAAGGCAGAGTCCTGGAGAGAGGGAAGCTGCTCAGAGGAGGAATTCTGGAGATCTGCCAAAGGTTTGTCTTAAGTATTTGGTTGAGTAATAATCAACACATGCATATAAGGAAACTACACAAGGCCAAGGGAAGAAGCACCCAGAATATTAGAGGGAACAGTGCACTCAAATCACCAGGAACAAGAATAGTGCCTGCTTTGGTATTAACTCTATTTTCTGTATTTTTGTTGTTGTAGCATCTGGAGTTTCACTGACTAAAGAGAAACTGTCCTCCCAAGGCTAGCGGATTCTTAGATATAGCAAACTAGAGGCCCGGTGCATAAAATTCGTGCATGGGGGGGGTGCCCCTCATCCCAGCCTGCACCCTCTCCAATCTGGGACGCCTTGAGGTATGTCTGACTGCCCGTTGGGATCGGGCCTAAACGGGCAGTCGGACATCCCTCTCACAATCCAGGACTACTGGCTCCCAACTGCTCGCCTGCCTGCCTTCCTGATTGCCCCTAACCACTTCTGCCTGCCAGCCTGATCACCCCCTAACCACTCCCCTGCCAGCCTGATTGATGCCTAACTGCTCCCCTGCCAGCCTGATTGCCCCTAACTGCCCTCCCCTGCAGGCCTGGTCACCCCTAACTGCCCTCCCCTGTAGGCATGGTCACTCCTAACTGACCTCCCCTGCAGGCCTGGTCCCCCCTAACTGCCCTCCCCTGCAGGCCTGGTCCCCCCAACTGCTCTCCCCTGCAGGCCTGGGTCCCCCACAACTGCCCTTGCCTGCAGGCCCGGTCGCCCCCAACTTCCCTCCTCTGCCAGCCTGGTCACCCCTAACTTTTCTCCCCTGCAGGCTTGATCGCCCCCAACTGCCCTCCCTTACAGGCCTGGTCCCCCCCAACTGCTCTCCCCTCCTGGCCTGATCGCTCACAACTACCCTCCTTTGCAGGCCTGGTCCCTCCCAACTGCCCTTTCCTGCTGGCCATCTTGTGGTGGCCATCTTGTGTCCACATGGGGGCATCCATCTTTGACCACATGGGGGCAGCCATCTTGTGTGTTGGAGTGATGGTCAATTTGCATATTACTCTTTTATTAGATAGGATAGCGGCCTGGTGCACAGGTGGGGGCCAGCTGGTTTGCCCTGAAGGGTGTCCCAGATCAGGGTGGGGGTTCCCTTGGGGCATGGGGCGGCCTGGGCAAGGGGCCTGTGGTGGTTTGCAGGCTGGCCACACCCCCCAGTGACCCAAGCGCAGGCCCTGGTATCTGATATTTATTTATCTTCTATAATTGAAACTTTGTAGCCTTGAGCGGAGGCCAGGGCAGGCCAGGGCAGGTGGAAAGCTTGGCTTCCTCCATTGTTGGGGGCAACCCAAGCCTCCTGCTCTCTCCAGCTCTGTGGCTGCCACCATATTTGTTGGGTTAATTTGCATACTTGATCCTGATTGGCTGGTGGGCGTGTTTTGTGGGTGTAGCAGTGGTACGGTCAATTTGCATGTTTCTCTTTTATTAGATAGGATGATTCTCCAGGAAGCATATTTTTTATATGCAAACCAACCAAATCAGAGTCTAGACCCCCAACTCTATTCTCTACTGAACTCTCACAGTCCATGAGGCAATATTCCTCTGCCCTAATCACCCCAGGGCCACGTACCAGACAATTAGGGGGTACCCTATAGCCCACAGCCCAGCATAATTACTCACACTATCCAGTCCTAAGCCTGCTACCTTGCCTCATCTATTCCCTCCCATGAAAACCACAATAAAGTTTTGCCTGTGCTTCCCCATACTCCTTTTGCCTCCTGACTGATCCTGGTGCTTCCCCGTCTGGCCCTGCATGACATGACATGCCTCTTGTTTCAAGGAAACTGTCAGTAAAAACATCTTCTTTTATAACAGTCATTTCCATGTTTATGTATCTTATATACCTGATTAAAGCAAATCCTAACAGCCAGAGTAGAAAACTGCAAATTTATTGACTCATTGATTACTAAAAAGAGTCTCAGCTCAGTATAGTGGAGAAATTAACCACAGGCTAGATGCTGCTCTGGCATGTACAATGGGTAAAGCAAGATCCCCAAAACAAGATCGCAAATCACTTACTACATCCCATAAGAAAACTTAAGGAATACAAACTAGCACCCCAAAAGGTAAAATGCCCAGTGATTAGCATCCAATAAAAATTCACCAAGCATGAAAAGAAACAGAAAAATTTAATTCATAATGAGAAAGATTACCCAATTTAACCTGACTCTGAAATGACACAAATGATAGGATTAATAGAAAATTACTTTTAAAAATTATGTTAAAGATTGAACATCTTAAGACAGGAAAGATCTACAAAAAAACACAAATAAAATTTCTTACAATGCAAATCAAAATGGTTAAGAAGAAACATACACTGCATTAGGTTAATGGCAGATTAGACGTTGCAGAAGGAAACAAGTAAACCTGAAGACATAACAATAGAAACTATTCAACATGAAACACAGAGAGAAAAAAAATTGCAAAGGATCAGTACTCATTACACTTTAGGACAACTTTGTGCAACCAAATATACATGATATTGGAATTTCTGAAGGAGAGAAAAGAGAGAAAGAGAGAGAAAAGATACTTGCAAAATAATAGCCAATTTTTTTTCAAATTTAATGAAAACTGTTAACCCACAGATTCTTGAAGCTCAACAACACCAAACACAAAAACACATGACGAATATAATGCTGATCATAATCAAATTGTGTTTTGAGTAATAACACAATGGTAGAGTCTAGGTGGTGAATATAGAAGTATTCACTGTAAAATTCTTTAATTTTTTCAGTATTTTCGAACATTAAAAATGTGGGTAAAAGAAAAGTTATCTCTGGAGGAAAGGAATATCATCTTAAGTTTCAAATCATGTTTCAAAATTATTTTTCAAATACAGTGTCCACTAAATCAATCAACTATAACTAAGCATATGAGGAATCAGGACAACATGAACAAGGACACAAGTACAAACAATGTGTAATAGTGGAAGAACCGGACACAGACTGCAAAACATTTTACTATGATTATGATGTTTAGAGAAATAAAAGCTAGACTTAAATTCAGCAAGAAGTTTTAAATTAAAGTGTGATATTGTGCATGTGAAATGAACCAAATAGAAGTTTCAGTACTAACATGATGTTAACCAAAACTGAGTATGCAGTGGCTAAGTTGAAGAGTAAAATAAACTCAGGAAAAAAGAGACAGTAAACTTCATAATAGCTAAGAATAAACTACCCATAATGAAGCACAGAGTGATAAAAAAAAAAAAGTGAGAAAAATATCAAAGATAGTGAAAGACAGAGTTCAGTGACTTGGCCTAATATACATTCAACTGGAGACCTAAAAGTAGAGGCTATACATAAAGTACTATTAAACCCAGGTATTAAGTCCTTAATTTTAATTGTTTTATTTTCGGCATTGAAATTTCTATATAATACTTTTTTATATGGGTTATCTGATAAACTTCACCATCTTGTCCTCTATTGTTTGAACACATTAATCACGGTGGTTGTTTTCCTTTTCTTTAAGTTCATGTCAGATATTCAAATAACTGGATCTCCAATGGACCTGCTTTTATTCTATTACTAGAGGCCCGTTGCATGATATTTGTGCAAAAATAGGCCTTTCTTCCCCTGGCTTCACTCCCAGCCACCTGGGAGCCGGCATATCCCAGCTCCCAGCCCGCCTGGAGCTGGCAAGTCCGTGGGAGCCGGCAAGTCCTCGCTTCTGTGTGGAGCTCGGCTCCAGTAGTTCCCTCCACCCCCCTTCCCCTCATAGCAGGCATCATGCCCCTCCCAGCCGCTCTGCGCCTGCATATGCAAATTAACCTCAAGCTTTGTTGGGTTAATTTGCATACTCACTCTGATTGGCTGTGGGCATAGCGGAGTGATGGTTAATTTGCATGTTTCTCTTTTATTAGGTAAAATTCTCTTGGTTTTCAGTTATTTAATCATGTTTCCTGACATGCTTGTTTATTTTGGTTTAATGTCAGACATTTAGACTTTAGGTGATGTTACTTCCTTCCAGAGAATTTACTTTTTCAGTTAGTTGGAACTAGGAGAAAATTTTAAAGAATTCAGAATTTATGCTGATTTGGGTTTGATTTTTACTCTTTAGGAAGTCTGGTCCATTTATAGTTCACATTTGCTCATAGGTTATAGCCTTCAGTGGTCCCAACAGAAAATCTGAGATGTTTACCAGGACCCCTCTATCTTAAGGACTCTTGAACCCCAATCTTTGTCTCCCCATCCCATGAGAGTGCTGAGTTCTGCTCAGTTTTCCAGCCTCTGCATCAACAAGTGTGGATCTGCAAATCTCTCTCTCAAGATGAGAGGCAGCACTAAATGTTGAGCTCACTCTCTGTACTTACTCTTTTTAGGGGAGGAGAGTGTTTCTTGAAACTTGACATTTTGGTTGTCTTGGTAGTTCTAGTATGCTTTTAATATTTTATCCACCTATCAATTCTTAGTAGGTGTTCTGATAGACTAATTCACCATATTCAGAGCAGAACCATAGAGTTGAAGTCAATCTTGATTATTTTTTCTTTCTCTTTTAAAAAAATATTTTTATTGATTTCAGAGAGGAAGGGAGAGGGCTATATATATATATATATATATATATATATATATATATACTAGTAGCCCGTTTGCACGAAGATTCGTGCAATAGACCTTCATTCACCTGGCTGCCTGCACCAGTTTTCTGCCGGCACCGGGGACCCAGGCCTTGGCTGTGGCCACCGCCTTCTGCCTTCTTTCAGGGTCGGGGCTTGGCCCTGGGCGGTGGCCTTGGGCTCGGCCGCACCCAGCGTCCCTGCTACCGATCGCAGGAGCCGACCCCCAGTGGTTTCCTGTGATCCGTGCAGGCTCCCCGCTGGTGCCCAAGGCCAGGAAAGCCTCCACCCGAGGCTTTCCCGGCCTTGGGCTCCGCCACACCCCAACGTCCCTGCAACGGTTTCCTGGTGGGCATGGTTGGTGGGCGTGGCTTTGTTGGTGGGTGTGGCTTGGGCGTAGCGAAGGTGCGGTCAATTTGCATATTTGTCTATTATAAGGTAAGATATATAGATATTGATATTGATATATATATCAATGATGAGAGAGAATCATTGATTGGCTGCCTCCTGCACGCACCCCAACTGGGGATCGAGCCCACAACCCAGGCATGTGCCCCAACCGGGAATTGAACCATGACCTCCTGGTTCATAGGTTGATGCTCAACCACTAAGCCACTGAAGCCAGGCTTGATTTTTTTCTTTCTCTTATATCACACCTAGGTATGATCCACTAGACAAAGCTGTGGGTTCTCCCTTCCAAATATATGTTGAATATAACCAATCATCATCACTCTTTTCTAAGCCAACATCATATACCACATAGATAACTACAGGAACCTCCTAAATGGCAGAGGAGTTCACTTTCAGGATAAAGGCACTTTTGTATATTTAATGTTGATTCAAAAACATGAGAAGGTTTCTCTCTGATCCCTTCTATTTTCTCTGTAACTTAGGAGGTGAGGTAATCTGCTGGGCAAGGGGCAGAGGTACAAGGTCAGAGGCTGAAGGAGAGTAGGAGAGTGATTTGATCTGATTTAGTAATTTAATGATTGAGATGATTTAATGCACATTGTGGAGGTCCCATTTGAGGCTGGTCATGAATGCTGGGGTGTTTCTCAGCATCTAGAAGGGTTCAGGAATCTGGAGAAGGGCTGCGTGTAAATTAATAAAGAGACTAGACATGAAATATAAATTTGGAATACATGGGGAGCCAGAGGAGACTTAGCTATAGTAACCAAGTTCTCTGAATCTCTGGACCCCTAGCTTTTTATTTACACAAATTGCCCTAAGGCAAAGCAGATATACATATCAAAGGTAAGGCTTGGTATACAGTAGGCATTGTCAGGTTGGAGGAACCTGCCTTTCGCTGTTTTAGTAGCAGGCAATAATATATGCAAATCTTTAGGTTTGGGGAAATGCTTTCCGCCATTCCAGCAGGCAATAATATATATTCAGGCCTGCTGAATATAGAAGCCCATCAACCTTCTGAGGACTTCTTGCATTTTATTATGCCATGCTGGAATTAGCTTCCAGCAGAATGTACTAGAACCAAGCTGCCATGTTACATGACACAGAGGAAGTAAATAGGTGGGCTCACCAAACAGTGATTTGTAAGTAAATAGAGTCAAAAGACAAGTTGTGGACTAAGTTGAGGTTATTGGAAAATTTGTTTTTATTACTGGAATGGTGATGTGCATTGCAGCTCTAATTTAGATAAGAGTGAAATAAAAACAGCAAAGGCTAATGTTTTTGTATAAAGTGAAATGGTCACTCCTGGCTGGTGTGGCTCGGTGGTTGAGCATTGACCGACGAACCAGGAGGTCATGGTTCAATTACTGGTCAGGGCACATGCCCAGGTTGCTGGCTGGATCCCCAGTGTGGGGCATGAAGTAGGCAGCTGATCGATGACTCTCTGTCATTATTGATGTTTCTATCTCTCTATCCCTCTCCCTTCTTCTCTGAAATCCATTTTTAAAATATATTTTAAAAAACAAAATAAAGTGAAATGGTCAGTGACCTGAGGTGAAAGAAGCATTACAGTGGGGGTTTGGGGTGGGGGGAGGTAGTTGAACAAACGGAAAGCAGGAGGGTCATGGTTAGATATGGGCTTCAAAAATAGTGATAGTGGAAGTGGAGACATTACAGATAATGACAACATCTGAGCATAGGCTATGACCTGAGTTACTAAAACAGAGTGGAGAGGAGGCCAGGAGGTGGGAGGAACCAAGAGGCCTTGGTGATGGCAGTTGAACCTGTGGGCACTGAAGTATCTCAAGATGATGGCAGAGCTTGGGCTGAAGAGGACAATAAGCCAAAAGCCAGTGTTGTTCACTGGGCAGTTAGAAGAAGGGCCTAACTGAATGGCAGGAGCTTCCAACAGGAGATGCCTAATAATCTGAAAGTAGCAGTGGGAAGAAAGACCACTCCCAGGGCCCAAGCACACCTTCCCAGCGCTTTATGCAAGTGGCTTCTTTGTTCCCCACGTCTCAGAGCTGGGCTGAGGACAAGAAAATTTAGGGCACTTGGGGACTGACTATAGAGTGGTAGATGGGTAGACTGGTGATCAATGTTTATAACAAATAACTTCCAAGTGGCCATCCAACATTGAGATCCTAGGATAATAAGACGTCCTGAAGAATTTGTATTGTCTGGACATGATGCTTCTTAAAGGAGACATGCCCCAAATTCTTATTTTTTTTGGAAAATACAACCAGTGTGTGATATGAAATAGTGTCTAAATATGAGACAAATGATACTGCTAAATAACTGTCTCATTGGTAAAAGGAAGGAGGACATTACTAGATACTCATTATTTCAAGGATTTGAAGGGATATCCTCGTCATAAAAATTGCTCTCTTAAGTTAAAACAACAAAGGTGCTGATTTGGGTGAAGAAGTGACATTTCTATGTCTCTGGAATGACTTGTGTGATTTCTCTCAGTAACGTGCCCATAATGGCTTTATTTTTTTAGTAAATAATATGGTCATATTTACACATGTGTACCTTCCAGAAAGATGTAGAACATGGTCCTCTTTTTATATAGAAATTTGGAATAAGGCAGTGGTAGGCAAACTCATTAGTCAACAGAGCCAAATATCAACAGTACAACGATTGAAATTTCTTTTGAGAGCCACATTTTTTAAACTTAAACTTCTTCTAATGCCACTTCTTCAAAATAGACTCGCCCAGGCCATGGTATTTTGTGGAAGATCCACACTCAAGGGGCCAAAGAGCCGCATGTGGCTCGCGAGCCGCAGTTTGTCGACCATGGGAATAAGGACATTTTTTTTTCATTTGTTGATTAGGTCTAAGTTATCCAGAGAACCTCAGATTAACCAGAAACATCTTGGTTTGCTTTTTCATTCATTCAACAGATGGTTACTGAATAACCTTGTAAGTGTAAAATACTGTTTTGAAAGCCAGAAACATAATGCAAAAAAGAAAAATATTAGATTTATTTTCCATAACATTTTTTTTTATTACATAGGCCTGTCCTCAAAACTAAAGCCATTTAATAGAAAGACCAAAATGGTCATGTAATCTGATCCAAAGAACAGCAAATAGTTTAGAATATGAATGTCTTTTCTACCTTTATTTTTAATTTGCATTTTAATTGTAGTTGACATACAATATTTTATTAGTTTCAGGTGTGTAGCATAGAGATTAGACATTTGTGTACATTATGACGTGATCACCATGGTAAGTCTAGTAACCATCTGTCACCATACACAGTTATTACAATATTATTGAGTATATTCCCTATGCTGTATATTACAGCCCCATGATTTATAGAATAATATGGATTTCTGACAACTCACTAGCTACTTTGAAAAATTATTAGGTTTTAAAGAACCTTGCACATTTGTTTTCAATATACTCTAATATCAAAATGGGTACTAATTGATTAAAAATTATGGCTTTCTTTTTTCATGAAACCACCAACTTATACCATATCTACAGAATTAAATCCTTAGGTTCATTAAACCTATGCTTATAGATAAAGTGACTTTTCCTCCCTTTATTCCCAGGACAATCTCTGTTGTTCTGGGCAATACTCTCTCAAGTATCCTGGCTTGGAAAATAGAATATACTTAATTATAGATAATTGAGTTATAGGACAGCGCTCAGGACTATATTTCCAAAGAAACTATATAGGAACCAAATATTAATTTATAAAATTACTTTATATTATTTTTAATCCATAAAATTTGATTTGTAATCCATAACTAACTGTGAATTGTATTTTTTGTGTTATTTTTTGCATTAATTATTTGAAAACAAAAACAACACTGATTAATGGGAACTTGGGTTTTAAAACGGATTCTTAATAAGTGGTGACATATGATATTTATCTGCAGAATCAGTAAAAGCTATTCGCTTGGTTCCACCACAGAGAGACAGCAGCATGCTATGCATGATATCCAGAAAAAACACTAAAATAGTTTAACGAGCAAATTTCATTGTACCCTCAGGGGTGATTCTGAGTCAAGATCACACCAAGTCTGCTATAACAAAGGTCAGGATATAAAGAACACAGAGGCACTGTCCAAAGTGCCTTGATCTTTTCTTGGTGACTTACAGTGTTCTCAACGGACAGTCTTTCCTTTAAGTCTGGAAATATTATTTTATATTTTCTTTCACTTATTTTTTTTCACTGGCATTTGTACTAAGTTGCATGAAAATCATATATATGTGCACACAATTTGGTTTTAAAATAAAGATACGTCCTGAAATTAGTATTTAGAATTAAATCCACTTGGATAAATTATCATCCTATTCAAGCCACTGGAGCGAAATTACCCCCTGGGTTTCCGGGGTTAAGAATTTGGCCTAATAAAATGATAGCTCATGTCTCACCAAATGTCAGTTCATTAATAATTTTTATGTGCAGTACCGTAGAGATGCTGTTTTGAGAAATTCCATTCCATGTGAAAACGTTCTGATGTCTTTAAAATTTACCACTGTAGAATTTAGAGTGGGAATATACCCATTTTACAGATGAAAACACCTGAAGTTTAGCTGTAAAAATCACATTGAGGGGGAGGAGCAGCAAATGTTGAATCCAGGCTTCTTTTGTGTGGAAAATATAAATTTGTTATTTGAGTTTTTGATCTTATTTTATTCTTTCTCAAATAATGTCAGTTATTATATTGGCACTCACTCATTGGGCACCTATTCTGTGCCAAGAATTCTATGAGGTGCTTAATGTACATCATCTAACTTAATTCTCAGTACAATGTTGTAAGTTTGTTGTCTTCACAACCACTTCTCAGAAGAGGAAATGTAGGCTGAACAGACTAAGTTCTTTACCTTGGTCTCGCAGCATCCCCGGATTCAGACTCAGCTGTCTAATTCCGCTGCCTCGACCAGGCTGCGAACCCATGGTGTTTAAAAACCTATATCTTGCCGAAACCGGTTTGGCTCAGTGGATAGAGCGTCGGCCTGTGGACTCAAGGGTCCCGGGTTCGATTCCGGTCAAGGGCATGTACCTTGGTTGCTGGCACATCCCCAGTAGGGGGTGTGCAAGAGGCAGCTGATCGATGTTTCTCTCTCATCGATGTTTCTGACTCTCTATCCCTCTCTCTTCCTCTCTGTAAAAAATCAATAAAATATATATATTTAAAAACAAAACAAACAAACAAACAAAAAAACCTATATCTTTGTACTACCTCCGTTTTGCAGACAGAGAAACTGAGGCCCTAGGCTGTGTGACTTCAACACAAAGCTCTTTCTCCTATACCAGGCTGCCTCCTTAATCCCATCACCCTTTGAAATTATTTTACTCTTAAAAGATGTAAATAATGTTCTTCCATTCTCCCTTCCCGTACTCTTGTCCTTTTCCCTCCCACTGAAGAGAGTGCTCTGAGCTCTAGATGTGTGACTTCAGACAAGTGACTTCTCTAGGACTCAGTCTCCTCATTAAGTTGGGAATAATAAATACACCTACTCCCGGGGACTATTGTGAGGATTGAGTTAATTCATATAAAGATTGGGAATTAGATCTGAGAATCCATATAGAGAACCCGGCCATCAGGTGATGATATTCTGAATTTCAATTTTTGATGACACGAGGATTATGGAGACATTTAAACACACACACACACACACACACACACACACACACACACACACACACACGAGCCTTTCACTGATTTATCGCTTGTCCAGCTTTCCCTTTCCCCTGGCAGTCTCTTCATAGTAAATCTCAGTTTCATGAACACAAATTACAGACCCTTCTTAGTTGCAATCATTTTGTTTTTGAAATTGGAGAGATGCTGAACTATGCTAGAAGTGACCCATGACAAAGAAGACCTTTTCAAACTAATGAAATAAAGGGGCTTACTACTAGAAAATGGCAGTCAGCACTGGATGGAAAAAGTCGGTGAGAGATCATCTTGTCTATACTTGTCATCGACTATCTTCTGAAATGGATTGTGGCTGTGGTTCCTGTATGTCACCCTTCACATAAAATAAATCTTGAATCAAATGACTACACCATGTAATGCCTTTCAAAAATGTTAGATGGATGAAATATAGCATGTGCCTCGCAAGAGTGGGAAATCATATTTTTAAGAAGGCAAACCAAATATAGATTCTAGACCCAAAAATACGAGCAACAAATTAACCTTATCTATAAAACAAATGTGGCTGACAGCCATAACATTGAGACCGCTGTCAAAGCTGAGCACGTACACTCCGCTGTAGATCCTCGGAGAAATATGATGGGCTTCAGGAAGAACCAAGACAGGATAAAGCTTCCAATCTCTGCCATTTTAGGGTCATTTTTAAAAGGTATCTATAATGAAAATGCCAAAACAAACTCTTTCCCAAAGATTTGTTGGCAGTTGATTTGTGTGTGATCATGAATACTTACAGTATATGCGTTTTGTCTAATATCATGAGTGAGAAAGTTCCCTAGAAGTTCCTATTTCAAACTGTGTGGGGCATTTTTTTTTCTTTTCTGTAACTTTGCTGTTATGGCAAGTACCATGAACTCTGTTGATTATCATTTTAAATTGGCAGGCAATGCTTGGATTTTCTCTGCTTGTGAGGTGGTGCCAGAACACAGTGAAATCTGCCTATTCTGGAAAGATCTTAGATTAAAGGCAAACATAAAGTGAAGGAAGACAAACATGCTCCTGAATGATAATGAACACAGCACAGTCAGCGCTGAAAAAAAAAAAAAAAAGCGCACCGGTCTTTCATGCCCAGATGTGTATTATGCCTGTATTTGTAGTCCGGACTCAACAATGTGACTGTTATCTTTTTCTATGTACATTGCATGTTCTGATTTAAAATTTCAAAATGCTTTCCCATGTCAATGACAATCTTAATAGAGTCCAATTAGTTCCACAAGGCACTTTCTGATGCACAAGCCTCTGGCTTGATTGCGGTGAATGGTGGGTATTTCCTGTGTTTAAGCCCACATATGGATTGAGTAAGGCAGTGGCAGAGGGACTACTGTTTTCCTTCACTACATCTTCATTTCTTTTTCACAGGCTAAGCCTTTTTTGTTTTTCCTGGCTCTGTTGTCAAAATACTGACCAAAGTTTTGGCTCATGGTTTGGAACACCAGGCCAAAACAATCCTCTGGAAACTAGTGTGGCAAAATGTATTTTAATCTATACATTCACCATTCAACCCTGTGCATAACCACACCCACTGACCCACTCTGTGGTTTAAAAACAACATGGGTTTGCCCCCAGAACAGTTTGATTTATATGACAAGTTTTTTCAAGCCTGCTCTATCAACATTAAAAAATGTTCTGAGGCTTCGTTTCATCACATCTCTTGTGGAAAAAAAAAAAAGTATGAACTACACTAGGATCATTTTTGTTTCTGTTTTTAAAAACAAGGTGAATTCCTTGTGCAGTCAGCAGAAGTTCTCTAAAAATGTACTCAAATCACAGATTATTTTTGATAATGCATGAAAAATATGTCTGAATCAGAAAGTAGTTGAGGCCATGATTAAAAGTATTTCCTAGCAGGTTACAAATAAGAAAAGATTCAGAACTTTTCTTTGAATGAGTCATCTTGCTTTCCAAAGTGTTGAATTCCTTGGAGCCTCAGAATCTACATTTTTTTCTTGTCTTTCCAGAAGTGCTGGCTTAGTTCCTTTGTTAACCATTTTTTCACAACACAAAAGCATCAACAATTGATCTCCCAGCCAGCTTTGCTTGAGAGGTAAGATTGTCCGAAGGTGGCCTCAGAAACGTGACTACTGGTGTATTCATCCACTTCATTTCCTCCTCAGAATATCCACTGAATCCACTTTGTAAAGTTCTGAACTGATGAATATTTTAATAAATGCTAATTGCCTCTTATGTCAACAAAAACGAATTTTGATTTGCATTTAGAAGTACCTACTTCTCTCAGGCTATGCTGGAAATTTTTACTGAATTACATTAAATTTGCCACCTGGATCTTGTCCCAGATGAACAGCAAGAGCTAAAGTGGTAAAAAAAAAAAATGTCCTTTGACTTTAAATGAAGTATTAAAACTTTCAGCAAAACGCAATTTATAGTGTGTCTGCAGAGAATTTTATGGTTCCCCCTCCCTCCACTAAAAAGGCGAAGGGAGGGAGGGAGGGAGGGAGACAGAGAGAGAGAGAGGCAAACTCCATTAAAATATCTCTCTCCCTCTCCTCTTCTCTCTCTCTCTCTCTCTCTCTCTCTCTCTCTCTCGCTCTCGCTCTCGCTCTCTCGCTCTCTAGCTCTCTCTCCCCTCTTCCCTCCCTTCTCCTCCCTCCCTCTCTCTCTCTATCTCATATCTGACTACCTAAATCTCTGTTAACTTTTATATCTCCACTAGGTATGGAAGGATAAGCTTTTCAAAGCTCCAAAATCTAGATCCTCCTTTTTAAAAATAAAGAACAAGGTTGTTTTGGGAGCATGGAATAAGAAAGAACGTGGGGAAAAGACCGAGTGGGAGGCATGGCTTTCTGATTACTGGTGACATACTTTAGGCCACCTGATAATCCAGTGTAGATATCTTAGTGAGTCCCCATCTTCCCACTGACTGGTTCTGTCTCCTATTCTCAATGACCATGCCCTACACAGCCATTTCCATAAACCAGAGACATTCCCAGTTCAAAATACGTTTGTGCTTTTAGGCTCCCGGACTGCTAATACCACCTAAAGCTTTCACAGGCACTTGGGACAAGGGTTTAAGATCTTGTATCTGAGGCAGCTTTTACGGCTGTCGCTCTGTGTGGGTGCCCAAGCCCACTGCTACCAGGGTACACGCCATCTCTGGCACCTAAGCATCCCTGACTGCTAGCATGCTAGCTTGCTAGTCTTCACCGGGAATCCATAGAAGCTGTGCAACCTACAGTAAATGTGCCCGTGGGACTGATCCCCACCAAACACAGGCACCCCAGGGTGGGGGAGGGAGGGGTGGCGACGTCACGTTGTTGCGTAAACCTGAGAAGGGAACACATGGTTTGTGACCCAGACTGCACCGCCCACCAGCCTGTCAAGGAAAATGCACAAATCCTGTAGAAGGCCAACGATGTACCAATCTCCTACACCCACAGGAGCGTGACATTAATAAGCTGAATCGTATGGTACCTTGCAATGCCCCCTATTTACAAGTAAAAATGTTTAGCCATCCCTCGGAAAGAGAAAGGCTGAAAACACAACTATTGGTGGACAAAAGGGCTTCTGTTTAAGTGCGGGTCCTAGGAATACTGGATGTTTAATTACCAAAGCTTTTATTAACTCTAAAGCTAATTTGATGTTCCTTGACAGGCTGAAAAGAATCAAAATTATTCTATTGCTTTTATTTATATTAGGAATGTGCAGTTTATCACAGGCATACATCTGTTTTTAATACTTGCTGTATAGATCATTAGCCCACCAGTCTTTCTGACCTGTTTCTACAGTGGCAGAAGAGATATCATAATTAATGCTACTTTATGCCTATGCGTGTGCCCTTTTACACAAGACCAGGGATGTTATTGGGTCTGCTGATGTGACTCCGGTTTTCAACTCAGGTGGTTCGTGCAGGGAGTTAAGTGTGTCTCCTCATTAGCCAGTGGAGATGGCGAAGACTCACCGGACAATCAGAGCCATAACTCCAAATGAAAGAAAGCGTGATTCTTTAAAAGTGTTTAGAAGAGTGCACAGCGGGGCATATTTTCTTTCTTACTGGCAAGAGTTTGTAACTGGATACGTTAACATTACCGAGAACATGAAAACATGAAACAAAAGTATTGATTCAAGAATTCACTCAAGAATCTGAGTGCACACTGGCTGGTTTTATTTGATCCTTTTCAAGGACGAGTTGCATTGGTTGTTTACGGCAGACAGGTACAATTTGGCCGGTCCTTCTCTTTCCGCATTTTTCAACATACATGAAAGCAAGTGTTATTTGTATTTGTTAAATTTACATTATCTTCCCTTTAATTGCATCAGCTGCTCAGTAGATCTAGAAATAATGACATTTAAAGGGAAAATGGCCGCCATCTCCAGAAGACTGCAGTATAATGGAAGAACCTAATTAATTTAACCTCATCATCTTCGGTAATGGCTGAGTTTCGTCATTCCCACAGATGGAGCTGGGAGGAATTAACAGCCCTGCGTCCCCGCAGACCCCACAGATTGGCTGGCCAGGGGGAGATTTTTCTTAGGTTGCTTCAACTCACATATTAGCAATGTCTGCTTGAAGTGTAGTAGCAAGTGTGCTAGAAGACAAAGTGTGTGGCATTAACAGGTGAAAGTGAAAACCCCATTTTGCAAAATGTCTTTCCTCTGGTTCTATGTGGTGGAGGCAAAACAAAATCTCTTTGTTGAGAGACACGGGACCAAGAATTTAAGATTATCTGTAAATATTCCTTCAGGTTTAAACTGCAACAGAATGGGAAAGCCAGGCTTAACCTCAGGAAAACGAGAGATTTGCATGTGTCTACAGCTCGTCCTCGAAATGCCATTATTCATTTTTGTTCTTTCCTGAATGATTTGTCATGTTTTCTGGAACTGGTGCTAATGCAAGAAAACGGAAAGGTGTGGGGTTCCTGTATGGAACGATAGCATAGGGGATGTTTTAAATTATGTGCATCACCAAGGAGTTTGCCAAGAATTCTCTGCTGCCGTGACTGGTTCCCTAGACACTGTGTTCTGCCCAGATCCACTGTTGGTGAAGAGATCTGGCAGCCTCTCTCCCAGTCATTTTTCTTCCAGAGAAGCCAGCATCTTCCCACTGTCAAAACAAAAACCTGTGTGTGACGTTGTCATTGTGAATATAAACATGGAGTCGTGTTTCTCAGATCACCCCAGATAGAATTTAGCTCGGAAAATACTGACCATGGTGTGTGGGGGAACCCTCGTGTCAGAGCCTAGCCATACCTTACCTGTGGCAGATAGTCTGATAATCCTAGAACGGAAACTGTCTGCTTGGGTACCACGCCAATCTTAGAAGCAGGGAAGAGGGTAGCTGCCGAGGGCTCAGAGAGGAAAGGACGTCGCTGGTATTGCTGCATATCCATTGCCCACCGTTGCACCTCCCTGTGCCAAGGCTTGGGTTAGGGGTGGCAATTGGTCATTCCTACAGATGCCCTGTTTTGCTCACCGTTTCTGTCAGAGCCTGTGTGTGCTCTAAGCTGCTGATCTACATTTCGAAAATGCCCCCAAATCAATCGCTGGCCACCTCCGGAAAACCGAATCCCCCTTCTAGGGGAGGGCGCCTTTCCCTAGAAAAAGCCCTGTTTGTCTTCAGGCGGCACGGGCCGCTGATGACCAAGCTCCCAAACGCTTAGCAAAGGTGTGCCTCCTGCCGGCTGGGGCGCCGGGCGGGGTGACTGCGCCCAGCAGGGCCCGCTGAGAGTTCCGGTGGGAAGAGCCGCACACCGCGGCCTTAGGCCGCCCCGCGGGGGCTCCTGCGCACGCTCCGCGCCTGCCTCCCTCTCCTTCTCCGCACTGAGTCCCAAGGTTCCCCCAGAGTAGTGGCGGCTGCAGAAATCCTATAAGTTTTAGCTCAGAATTTAGCTTGGAGCGTGGTTGGGGTAGGGGGTGGGGGATAGGGGGTGGGGGGATAGGGTGTAGATGTCTTGTCTCCAAGCGATGATGCCCTGCACGCCAGCCCTTTCCTATTTAGACTGTCTGTTCCCGCGGGGAGCTGGGGAAGAGATGCTAAAGCTTCCTCCAGGCGACCTTGAAAAGCGCCACCCCTGCCTTGCAACGGACCCCGGCCGTGGTTCAGGCCGCCAGGAAATGGGGGTGTGCACAGAGTCTGGAGAAGGGGGACTGAGGCGAGAGGCTGCGCTCACTGCGGTCTCCCGCCTGCGGGAGCTTTGGATCCTAAGGGAATGGTCCCGGAGGACAGTCCCAGAACTGCGGGCTGGAGACCGAGCGGGGTTGGGGGCCGGAGACCACGGACGCTTAGAAACCGGCACATGAGGAAGATGGGTTTGTTTCCAGGCAATCTGTGGGCAAAGGGACATCTGCGTCCCCGGCCTTTGGGTGTGCGGGGCTGGGAGGAAAACGCCCTGGCACGTGGTTCCGCTGAGGTCAAGGGTTCGGATCTGAGACGAGGACCACCGGGTTGGGCGTTCGGGCATTGAACCCACGGCCTGAGGGCCGGCCCCGCGCTGGGGAGTATCTTAGACGCGGGGCGCACAGCCGCGCCGTCCAGGGCTGGGCACTCGACCGACCCCTGGGAATGCCCGTTTCTCCGCCGGCTGCGAGGATGCTAGGCCGTGGAGATCCCTTCCAGCTGTCAAACCCGACCCGGGCGCGAAGGGGTGTGCCCTCGCGGGCAGAGGAGCCCCCCACTCCGGGCGGGGGCGGGGAGAAGGCCCCGATAGGCCCCGTGGCTACGGTCCCTGCCAGGCAGGCAAGATGCGATTGTTCCGCACGCTAAGCCGGCAAACAGGACTGTGCCAGGGTGTGGGCACCTAGTGATCCCGGGCACCGTAGGCCGGTTTTCCGGGAGAGAGACCGCCGCGAACAGGTGACCCCTCTCTCTTCAGAAGCGTAGCGTTCCGCGTCTGACCTCGCTCGGGGTCCGAGCAGGCCCCTGTCGCCAGCCGCCGGCGTTAGGCCGCGGTTCAGCCCCGGCCCGGGGCCCGCCTGTGCTCACCGGGCGGCTCTCCCTGCGGCCCGGGGCCCCGCCGTCCGCCCGGCGCTCCGGGGAGAAACTGCTCCCAGCCCCACCTCGGGCCTGCGCCCCCGCCCCGCGCCCCCCGGCAGTGTGGGCTTTCCCGCCCCCGTTTCCATCGGGCCTCGGGGAGAGCCTGCTATCGCCGTCCGCCCGCGGTCATTCGAGCCCCGCTGAACGCGGAGCGCGCGGGCCGGAGAGGGGGCCGCCCGGGTGCGCGGTGCCTCGGGGGATCACCGTGCGCAGCACCCGGCAAGCTTATCCCCAACCCCCGGGGGCCTTGCGACGGGGTGGCCGCGCCGCTGCCTTCTCGCCGCGGGTTCGGTCTCCCGGAAGCTACAGGTGGCGGACAGGGCACCTGGCCCCTGGCCCCGGCCCGGGCCTTCGGCGCCGAGGAAGGCGCACCCAGGCCGGTGGAGGAGCAGCTGTCCGCAGCCAGCCCAGCCCGGCGCCCTTCCTGCCTGCGGCCTCCAGATCTCACCGCCACCGCGCCTTCCTCTACCCCCCCTCCGTGGGCTCCCTGCCTCGTGGTCCTCCCGGCTCGTTGGTGCTCTCCCTCCTCCCTCCCCCATCCCGGAGTCCGGAACCTGCGCGCGTGACAGCGCTACTGTAGCGCAGAGGGGCCGCGGCCGCCGCGGAGCCGGCGGGGAGGCGGGGAAGGGGAGGGAGGGGCGGGAGGAGGTCGAGCCCGGGGAGAAGCTGTGGGTTGGGGCAAACCGATCGTCGCTGGGCTAAGCAGAAGCAGCTGCTGGTAATAGGCGCCGCCGGGGAGGGAGCGGGTTTCCCAGCCCCGGACGCGGCTGAGGCGGTAGCTCTGGCGGCCACCGCGACCACGCGCTGGGGCGACCCGCCGCGGGGGCGCCCGCTCCGAGCGCACGCCTCGGTGCAGACCCTCCCAACCTTCCGCACCGCCCTACGGTCCCAGAGGGCGCTCCCTCCCGATCCCCACCCCCACCCCCTCACCAGGACGCGGTAAAATGCCCTGGCACTCCACTTCTCCCACCCCAACGAGCTCTCTCCTTTGCCCAACTTGCACCCCAACGATGCTGCTAGCTGGGCGTTCTTCGGAGCTTCGGAGGGAGGTGGGATGGTGGACGGCAGCAGATTTCCCGTCGCCTCCGCTCACACCCAGCGTCCTGGCAGAGAGGGCCAGGGCTCCCCATTGTCTCCTGAGGTCTAGGAGCTAGGGCGCGCTTCAAGCACCTCTGGTTCTCGTTCCCCGGGCACTTCTGAGACGAGAAAGAAGGAAATGATGTCTGCTGCAGTTTCAGAAGCTTCGAATATTAGACGCGTTGGTCAATGCAACCATTTGAAAACGTAGGAAAAGTAATAAGCATAGGAAAATCCACGACAAGCCCTAACAACCGATTTTTATCTATCACTTTATATCCGTCCATTATCCATCTAAATATAAAAACCTGTGATTTGATGTAGTTTACATAAGCCACAGGCATTTGGCATTTGCCTTTGTGTTTTATTCCAATACGATCAGGAGCTGGCAATTGGCCTTCCAAACCTACTAAATACGTGTTTTAATTCTGGAAAAATAAAAGTCAGCTCAACTTGTTGCATTTACATTTTATGAAGTATTTATTTTTATTTTATTTTTTTTTTAGCTGGTGTAAGGTTCTGTAGTTTCCCCACCCCCAGCCCACCCTCAAGAGGATCCTACAGCTTCCCTGGCCGTTGGTTGGCTACTTCAGTGATATCAAGTAATGAAATCTTTGCGGTCCCAGGATATAATCAATCTAGAATTTCTTTCTCTGGATGTTTACATCATGTGGAGTTTTCGTTACAATCCTGTTAACATGTTTTGTTTAATTCAAGACATGTCAGAAAAGAAAAATAAAAACTGAGCGCTCTTATAGAGGGAGTCATTTTTCTTAACTCTTGACTTGAGATATCAGCGGCAGCACTGTGAGTTCCCTTTTCTCTCCCCCCAAAAATGTGTGTTCGATTTTACTTATCAGATGAGGCACTTGCATAGATAAAAGGGTGTTTTTTAAAAATCCTCCCCCCCCCACAATAATATGTACTCTTAACAAGTAGAAGGTACATTCCTGAACGAAGCAGCTTATAAACCACTCTCTTTTGTGTATCTGCCTACCTCTGTAGCTCCCCCAAACCTGCCCGGAAAAGCTGCCTGATTCCCGTGGGCTTCAGGTGTCTCTGAACAAATGAAATTTGAATGTCCTGTTGGAGGAAGCAGTGCTTCTGTACCTTGGATGTGGACAAAGGAACTGTTCGCAATCTTTGGGGAAAAGTAATCTCCTGTTTAGAAACCGCCTGGGGGACAACAGCCCTCCATGAGGTTCCCCGCAAAAATCCCCCCCCCCAAGTGTTTGTGCGTTTATGTCGGTGGACACGTCACTGTTGGACCCATTATTTCCCTTCTTCCACTTTTATTGGATAAGCGCAGCTGTGAGGAACCAAAAACAATCCGCATTGGGAAAGAATAAGGGAGATTCTCGAATTCTAAAGCTGTACCATAATTTCTAGTTTCACTTCTCGCTTCCCCACCTCCCCCACCCTCCTCTCCAATTTGCAGGACCACGTGTGCGGTTCCGCATCCCACAGTCGCTTCTCGAGTTTCTGGTATAGTTTTGGTTTTCCCCCGTCTCAAGTAGTCAGAAAACAATGCCGAGGGGGGAAAAGGCCTGAAATCGAATTGCAGAACCACCAGGCTGAGCGGCCGGTCGCGCCTGCACAGTAGCAGCCATGGGTCTCCGGGGGCTTTTCCAGGACGGCACCCAAAGGTGCCAGCTTCCTAGGCTTCAGGGAAAAGAGGGAGTTTTAGGAAAGAAGCCAAACTCACTCCGAGAGAGTGATATCATCAAAGAGAGCCCTCCTACCGGAGGTGAATTTCACTTAGCTACCGGAACCGGGCTCAAGGCGTTCATGGGCTGTGGTCCTGCGATTCCTATCTCGCCAAAGACCCGCGCACCCCCAGACTCTCTCAGTCTCCCTCTTCTCTTCTCTTCTCTTCTCTTCTCTTCTCTTCTCTTCTCTTCTCTTCTCTTCTCTCTTCTCTCTTCTCTCTTCTCTCTTCTCTCTTCTCTCTTCTCTCTTCTCTCTTCTCTCTTCTCTCTTCTCTCTTCTCTCTTCTCTCTTCTCTCTTCCTAGATCAATTTCCACATGAAATGATTTATCCATGATTGATCCTTGCAGCCACATTTGCAGTATTTCTTGAACAGGGATCACCACTTTCTGAAGCAAACGGTTTGATCAGCATTTCTAGGTCACGTTTAATTTTCAACCTCCGTTCATAACCCCGTGTGCCTGGCCTCCCTGGAAACCCACTTCCAACAGCACTGAGTGCAGGGACGATGTCACTACATCTGACTGAGTGTAAGACTTGCCCCAGTTACTTCAAGGACACCCAAACCTATTGAATCAGGGACTTGAGATTGCTAAGAAATTGTGCATAACTTCAAATTAAAAATGTCTGTAGGTGGTCTCACTGCAGTGGCCATAAGGATCTTGTTTTCTTATATATGGAAGAATAACTCCTTTTACAGTCCAACAAACATTTTCCACAGCTGATCACCAGTGGTTTCCTTAGCTGAGTGTAAAATGATTTGAGTTTTCCTTTTGCCTATATAAATAAACTATGATTTGAAGGGAAATTTAGGCAAATTATTGAGCCAGCCATTTACTTAAGGATCTACAACAAATTAAAAAATGAAATTCCGGGACAAAGATTGCAGAATATTATGGCTCTTAGCTGTCAGCATGCTGTGACTTCTGAAAATGAATGATACAATTTATCTGTTGGACTCCTTCCTTTCATGCCTATAGTTTGGTGCTATGATTCAGTTAATATATACATTTAATATATTAAAAGCACTGGTTTAAATGATGCATAAAGCCATTCTAAGTTTTATTTCTTAAAGGAAAATATAAGCTATAAAACATTTGTTGGATAAAATAGAATACCCTACCAAAACAAAGCAAGCAAACAAAATGTCTGGTGTTAGAGGAGAAGAATAAAGTTAAACAAGGGGAAAATAAAACAGACAAAACAGAAACAAAATAAGTCTGCCCCATATAAGTCTGACTAATATTCAAGGACACATTCGGTTTTCATTACCAAGAACAGCTCTCCAGTGCTTCTTGTTACATGTTAAGAAATAAAGACAATTACAATGTTGGAAACATAATTTTCCTCATTCTAAATATTTTATGCTTATCAAACAAACAATGCATCCTTTGCTTTCTCCTTTCCACTACTCTTTGGTACTAATTTTGGCACTTAGATGGTGCTTGATTTGGCATGCAAGTTTGAAAATTACCTTCACAGTGACCTCTGGCACTATTCTTCAGGTTTATTGTTGGCCAACAGATAGTTGATTGTTTTGTCTAAATGGACCTCAATCCAGAACCTATGCTTTTATAATATACACTCTTTCAATGAACCCAAGCTTTCTTATCCTTTCGGAGGCAAGGGTAAACGTATTTAGTGCTAGTTTGCCTGATGACAGAACTCATGACATGGAATGGATTTTAGAAAATGTTTAATAGTCATTTACAACTATAAACCAAAAGTCAACAAAAGTACTATCAGCTATCTGCCAAAAACATGGTCAGGAAATAGTAAATGAGATTTAACCTGGATAAGAAGAAGTACTGTGTCTGGGGAAATATAATCTACAAGTTATAAACTTGAGGTCCAACTCCATATTATTCATGAGTCACATTCCCAAAATTTCTGTTCTGCTGGCCATTAGAGTTTAGTTCAGGAGCATGCAGTCCTGATCTAAACTATATTGGAAGAGCAATTATGTTGGCCAACAGATAGTTGCTATTTTTTAAAATTCACCTGCAATTTTATTCTTGGAGGAAAAGGTGCTATTTTTTAAATTACTCCAGTTGTGAGAATGAAGAACAAATCTGATGCTTCTTTGTCATATGATATTAAAGAAATGTAAAAAGAACAATGAAGCCATTGCCTTTGGGGTGGGGGCAGGGACGAGTGACTGCCACATTGAGGAGTCACTTTCCCCAAAGTCCTTGTTAGATATCATCTCTTTATAAAGGTAAAGGCAACTCACAAATGGATATGTTAATAAGTAGAATGATCTGGACCAAAGCAAATTGGAAGCTCAAAGCTCCACCTCTAAAAGTAGTTGACAAGGAGAAGCATATATATATGTCAAGAGAGAAAATGATAAAAGAAAAATTATACAAATTATACAGAAACATTGTATCTCAATAACTTTGGAAAATTCACCTAAAAGGAAAAGATCAATAGCACAGGTGGATTTTAAAAAATTAATCAAATACACAATAAAATTTACCATAGTAATTATTCGTTACACATAGGTGATAGGTAAAACCTTGCTTGAAAATTCACCTGAAGTCTTTCATAGAAATCTGGCCAGGAACCCTAGTGTTGCATGCCTCACCTGGTCTCTTAAGCTATACATGCATGAAGATATAGGTAACCATGTTAGTTTTACCTCAGGTCCTCTTACTACATACCTCCAAAATCCCTGGTATGATAAAAGAATGTGATGATGTTCTTTAGAAGTCTTGATAGGGGGAAACGTATTTCCTAACATTAGTCAACAATAGGTGTTTTTACAAAACCAGTCCTAATGTAACAAGAAATTGGATGTAAAAGTTAAAATTTATGGCTCATGTAATAAGTTCCCATTCAGTGAGTAAACTATTCCCTGGTTTACCTCATACATTTTTTAGGGAAGCAATAGGCAAGGAACTTAACTTTCAGAGGATATAATATTCCCATAGACTAAAAAGCACATGTACTTTTTATTATTATTTTTAAATATATATTTTATTGATTTTTTTACAGAGAGGAAGGGAGAGGGATAGAGAGTTAGAAACATCAATGAGAGAGAAACATCCATCAGCTGCCTCCTACACACCCACTACTGGGGATGTGTCAACAACCAAGGTACATACCCTTGACCAGAATCATACCTGGGACCTTTCGGTCCGCAGGCCAACGCTCTATCCATGGAGCCAAACCGGTTAGGGCCACATGTACTTTTTATAATATAAAGTTCCTAGACTATAGGGACTGTGTCTTTAGTCTTGTGCATAGCTTTTCTTGGAATTATTATTCCAGTGGCTTCAATTAATGCTCTCCAGTCACATGCACTCAACACCAAAGGAGTTAACGTGGTTCCTAACAGTATGAAGTGATTTAGCTAAGTGAAAGAAGAAAGGCCAGTGTTGGGGGAAAGTGACTGGTCCTTTTAAAGTTTCTTTACATTGTCCCTGTACATAAGAAAATTCCTAACTCACATCTGGGGAGTTGGCTTCATTCTTGGCTGTTCCATATGGTCCAGTCCTCTCCCACTGATGCTCAGGAGTAAATCTCCACCTATGCTGGTGGGCCAGACCTTCCTCCTTCTTAAGGAAAACTCCCATTGGGTGCATTTGAAAGTGTTTCTATATGAAATTACATTGCCAAACTAAATAGTAACGGAATTTTTAAGAGAGCAAGCAAACATTTCTTTTGAGTCAGGATTGGTCCTACATACCTAACCTGTCAGTGTAGGCAGAATACAAATCCTGAAAGATCTGCAGAACTGTTGGGTTTTGCCCTCTGCCTTCTGTGGGTCTCTTTTGAGAGTCTAAATAGGACCCAGATTTAAACACACATTTCTGTCACGTGTCCTGTGTTTATGTCATAAACCAGAGTATAACTCTACACTTAAGCGATTTTTTTTGTTCCTTCCTGTGCAAAAACTTGGTCATTTCTTTATTGTACATAATGCAGGTTAGGAGAGCAGTTAAGATTAGCATTTTATGATATCTAAGTGGCTAAATATTCTAAGTCCAGTTTAAACTAACAGATACATAATTGAGTCCTTATGGCATTTCCTAGTTACATGGAAATGCTACAAATATATCTATATATATATACACACACACCAATACATGAATATGAACTCCCATATATATTCTCAAAAGGATTATTATGAATATATGTTTTATTGGGTTTTGGTTTGGTGTTGCAAGGGACATTTAAGTTTTTATTGAAAATTTCTTCATACTTGCATTCACAGCCAATAAAAAAATTAAGTATATTTTATGTCAAAAATAAACCTGTCTTGGGTGGTACAGTGCATTTGCAGATTGTGACCCTATGGCCAGGCACGACTGCAAATCCACCCTGTATGCCTGTAACTGATTTGGGGCTTGGATTTCTGATTTGGCTGAGAGATGTGTAAAAACCTCAAGTAGTCAACAGCTCCCTATTGGCTGTGCATCTGAGGGGCTCAAGAGCATGTTTATTCCAGCAAGTGTCTGGGATACATTATACTCGATAAATTCGCTCCTGCTACTCCTGTTTTGGAGAAGATGAAGAATTTGTATACTGTGCTAAAATAAATGTACTTTGCCCAAATAACAATTTCCCTTCATAAAAAAATTCTGAATATGACTCTATCTTCTGAATCTTGTACTGCCAATATTTTAAACACGTGGCATTTCTGAAAGAACAATAATGAAATAAATTATCTGACCCTTCAAATTCAGAGGCTGGTTCAAAATCTAGAATTTTATCCAAAGGCCATCTGAATCTAGATTTTGAGAGGTTAAAAAAATAAAATGGTAGGATATTTGGGTTGAGAGTTGTTCTACATATTTTTTTAAGGAAATACCAGGATCAATGATCAAAAGACTCCCTGTATTAGTACATAAAAAATTTAGATTTTAACTGATTTCTGAATTATAAAAATTGACTTAAAATATGATTTTCAAATAAATACCATGCCTGTAGTCTTTGACAAGAGAAAACTTCCATTGCCTTCAGTGTTCTCAGCAGACACATATTTGGTAGTTTTGGGTTATTGTTGCTCCCTCCTTAAATGAAACTTATTGATCACCTATGCTTTAAGAGACTCTGGGTTTAAACTTTTAAAAAAATATTTGTGAATGGGTAGAAAGGGTAAGCAGTGGGTTCAAGAAGGCTAAGCCATCCTCATCAACTGGCTAATTTGGTTCTGAGGTAATGTGGTCTTACTGGGTTAACATAATTTATCAGTGCATTGACTTTTATAAGAAGTCCTCTTCACAGGATATAGATGGTCTATTTTGAAAAGTGTCTGGGTCTGCATACATCCAACAGTTTAGGATAAAAGAAAGATCAGTCTTGGTGTAGATTTCTGCCTGTTTCCTGTGTACTGGTCTTACTAGTATCGCCAAATCTATAATCGGTGGTCTTTGAAGGTGAAGGATTAGGTCTCATTGTTCTGACTCTGACTTCGTGGTGTCTAGCACAAATCCACAGATACTTGATGACTGATAGAGACCACAGTAAAGCGTGTGAATCTGGCCCATTTTGAAAGGGCGTATAGGATAATACCCATATTCATGCCGTGCTTTATACTCTCGGAGGCCCTTTTGCTTACATTATCTCATTTGAGGTGACTAAGTGAGAGGGGGTGGGGACAGGGTTTCATTGGAGAAGGGGAGACAAGTGAAACTTTCTGAATGCTCACTGAGAAGTGATGAGTCCTTATAAGAGCAAATCATCAAGGTATTTGCATATCTGTCACTGCTTGTGATTGGATTCCCTAAATCGAGTAAGAGGAAGTTCCTAAAGAAGGGCAGCTCAGATTACTGGCCTGTAATGGAAGCTTGGTCCAATGCTGAAACACTTCCCAGGCCAAATCAAGATTCTCTCTAGACCCCATTAAGTCAGATGCAGAGGGACCTGGGGGTTACAGAAACTTTCCCCTACCCTCCCAAAGGGGTTCCCGGGTGCAAAGAAAGGCAAACATTTAAAAACAAAACAAAACAAAACTAGTAGAAAGGATACATGACATTTAGTCCCAGCTTACTTGTACGATTTTGTGTAATCCATTTACCCCTCTTTGCCTCAGTTTCTCTAAATATAAGAAGTTGGATAACATAGCTTTAAAACCACTTATACAATATTTGAATCCTGGTCGTTTGAATACATTTCAGTCTGGTTGCTTATTCCTTTATATTCTCCACCCCACCAGAAAAAAAAAATCACCCTGTCACTCCACCTCCTGCGCACCTAGCTTGGCAGTTAACCGAGCAAACCCCCAGGCTCCCTCCGGTTTAAGCACGGCCCCGGGATCTCAGGCACCCCGCGGGGCCTGGGCGGCTGGGGGAGCTCAGCTCTGTGCAGAGCAGCCCGGGGAGAGAGGCTGGGCCCGGGGTCCGGGAAGGGGGTCCTGGGAAGAAGGCTCTGGTCGCCGGTGCCGGCCCCGGTGCTCTCAGAGCCACGTGAAGGGCGCCCCTCAACCCGGAGGCGAGGACGCATTTAAGAAAGAAAGAGAGAAACGCCGCCGCAGGCTCGAATTTCTGGAAGCCCGAGCAGTCTTTGCCCTAAACCCTGAGACAGACCCCCGCTTAGCGCTGCCCTGGCCGTTACCCATTTTCCGTCTGTGTTTGGAAGAACCGGTTCCTCAGCCCCGCGTCGCCGAGTCGGGACACCCGTGCGCCCAGCCGCCGGGCCCGGCCGCCTGCCACCCTCCCCGGGGCGGGCGAGCCTCTCTCGCCACCTTCGTCCCGGCCGAGCTCCCGCCCCGCCCGGGCTGCGGGCGGCGCGGGCCTCCGGTCGGATTGCGGTGACGAGGAGACTTTGTTGTGAAACCAAATCTGACCCTTTGGCTCCGAGGCAGGGCCCCGAGCCCGGGCCGCTGACGCCGCAGCCCCACCCGGGCAGGAGGGCGGTGATCGGAGCCCAGCCCGGGCGGCCGCGGAGGGGGCGCAGCTGCCGCGGGCCGACCCCGGAGCGATCGCGCCCACCCGCAGCCCGGCCCGCCGCGCCTCGGAGGCCGCCTGCTCCGGAGGGCGCCGCCGCCAGGTACGCCAAGCCACCTGGATGGGCGCCGGGGGCGCGCGCCGCCACGGGACCCCGTCGGGGCCAGCGGCGGGGACGCGCCGGCGGTGCCCCCTGGCCCCGCAGGCTTAGGGCGCCGCACGTGCAGGGACCCGTTTGTTTTCCTGCGGGGAGGTGGTGACTGATTGGGACGTCGGGGGACGGAGGGGAGGTCATCTTGACCTTATTCGATGTTGTGATTGCGGTCTTGGACGTGTGCTTGCGCGCCAAGACCAGCACTGGGGAGCTCCTGGGGGGGCGGGGGGGGCGAGGAGATACTATATGTAGCACTTTCTAGCCACCCCGATTTCCTGCCTAAGGTCAAAGTGGTTCGGTTGGTGGGAGTCAAAGAGGCCGGTTAAAAGAAGTAGCGGCTGGGTAGGAGGGGTCAAGCAGGTCCAGGCATTGTTATTTCTATGAATAATCAGGGAAGCAGTACAAAATAAACCGGATCTTTGTTTTACCTTTGGTGAGATTAGGGGGTGGGGAGAATGCTGCATACAGTAGAAACCGTTTGGTTTTGTTGTTTATTGTTTTCTTTATGTTAATGAAGACCCACCCAACTTTTTTGTTCTGGTAGCCAGACTGACTAATGCGAAGCGGGTAACTAACGCTAACTCAAGGCTTCTTGAAAAAATTTGGGTGGGAGGAGCGCTCAGACCCTTCAAGAAATGTGGATTGATATGTAAAAGAATCCGTGTCAAGTGTCTGCTCAGCACAGAGGATCCCAGCTCTGAGTGCTACCCGCAGGAATAAGGTAGGAGCAGGGTGTCCACCTAAGGAAGGCATCCTTCCATCCCGTCCAGAGACCCTAAAGCCCTAACTGCCCTGTGTCTCCTCTAGCTCTGGGCTGTTCATTCAGCCAACCCTGGGAAACAGGCCATGTCCCAAGCATCTTGTAACAAGGATAAAAATGGGTTCTGCCCTGAAGGAGCAGGCTCCTGGAACATTGTGACCTAATGTGACTAGTGCTCTGATGGGGAAAACACAGGTGTGCAAGGCTTGCTGGAGGACAGGACCGGAGGAGCCTGGGAGGCTGTGCAGGAGTCTGTGTGGAAGATGTCTCCTCCAGGCTCAGGGGAGTTGGCACCAGGGGCCCTGGGAGTAGGTTGTCATCATTGCAGGTGAGCAGGAGAGGGCCGGGATGTGCAGAGGTGGTGGCTAGGGCCAGATGGGAAAAGGCGTGGATGTCAGAACAAATGAGACCAAATCAGAATGGTTCCCTACTTGGGGGAGAGCAACATCTACGTTTCACATCTTGGAACGTATGGAGGCCTTAGAGAGAAGGCAGAGAAACGTGCTAATTAAGATCAATTACAAAATAGGAACTATAAAAAAATCTATTAGTGGGATTATTTAGCCTATAAGAAAGTCAAAAGGTGCCCGGCCAGTGTTGCTGAGTGGTTGAGCATCGACCTATGAACCAGGAGGTCATAGTTCGATTCCCAGTCAGGGCACATGGCTGAGTTGCGGGCTCAATCCCGTGTGGGGTGTGCAGGAGGCAGCCGATCACCATTGATGTTTCTATCTCTCTCTCCCTCTCCATTCCTCTCTGAAATCAATAAAAAATATATATTTAAAAAAATTTTTTTAAAAAAGTTACAAGGTAATTAGAAGGAGCACTATAATAACAATATTGTTTTACTAATTGTTATTGTAGTAATCTGAAATGAAGCTTCTAAGAGTGTCCTTAAGCAATTGACTTACATGATACTTTTTGGATGTAAAAACTAGAGACAATTAATTATTAATTGCATTATATTTTTTTATAACCTTTCATCCTTTATAGAATTCTTATCATTTGCTCAACAGACATTTATTGGACATATACTATATGTAGGACATATTTTCAATCAGCTCTATCCTACTAGATGGTATTAATGTCATTGTATAGGTGAAGAAGTAGGCTCAGAGAAAGGTAATTAATTTTTCCAGGATTACAGAGTTGATAAGTGCCAGAGTTACCAACTTCAATTCCTATTCTCCTACCCTGTCTTCAGTAGTCTTTTTCTTTACCCTTTGACTCATTAGACTAGCTCTGTTTTTGGCTTTTTCCTCTTTATCATTTATATCAGTGACTTGAGAGAAGAAAGCTAAAATAATGGCTTTTAGGTTGGTGTATTACAGAAAGCTGGACATCTCAATCATTGGCTTACAGAATGAGTCAGAGAAAATATGAGCGAGCTAGACTGATGGGCAGAAACTCACAAAATGAGAATTTCACAGGGCAGAATCAATTCCTCAAACAGAGAACAGAGGGACTGTGACTTGAAAACAGGTCATTTGCAGAAGGGTTTGAATGTCCCTAAGCTCAGTAGCTGCCAGTGGTGTTTGGATCCAACTGAGCACTGAGCAAAAGACATGTCCTGTGGAGGGACATCAGAAAGTTAAGAACTTGGTTTTTAGAAGATATTTTGGGCCTAGGAAGGAGAGCTCTAAGGGGATAACATCATAATATTAAATATTTCAAGGACAATTTTGTATAGGAGGATATTGAAATGTGTTTGTGTTGGTGCAGAAGAGAAATTGAACCTAGAGAAGATGTATCTATTTCAGCTCCGTATAAGGAAAAACTTCCTAAAGGTTTAACCAGCCATGGACCAGGTTGGCTTGCCAAGCTGGTGAATTTCCATCTCCAGAGGTGTTCATGCCGAAGCAGGTTGGCTATCTGTCAAGGATGTTTTGTGAGATTCCTGCTCTGGAAATTTGGATTCCATAACTTCCTCCGGTGGGCCAGTCACAACATCCCATGCCTTATATGTTCCTGTCACATTACATCACCCATGAACTGTTTTCTCATTGAACTGAAGGGAGACAGATTTCTTAAACTCTTCTAGTTTTGCACTAGCGTCAGCTGGCCTTTGATTTTAAGGAAAGAGTGAAATTCAAAGAAACCCTGACTCAGTGCCTCTTTTCTGACAGCTTAATGCTTTCCCCATTACTGACTTTATTTTCCATGTTTTGACCTTAGAGACTGCAGACCTACAGTCTTATTTCATCAAGTAACCCTTACTCTTGTCAAGAACCAACGAAAAGAGTCAGCATCCAGGAAATGAAATTGCTTTGCTAAACTTTAGTTGGAATTGTCAAGGATGAGGGAGGGAGTGGTGTTGGAGTAGAGCAGGGAAGCATTCACTCTCTAGGTCCGCCTAAACTGGCACATGAAATAGCATTAATCCTGAGGTCTAATGAGGAACTTAGATCCCCTGTTCCAAATAAATATGTTACCATTGAGCTGGACATTGAAGTCTATGCCTATATCTGTGGTTAAAATTGCCTTTGAATTTTAGTAGCAAAAACAAACAAACAAACAAACAAAAAGAAACAGCATAAGAGTCTAAGAAATATATTTTCACCTTATTTTGATAAGTGAAACTGCTTTTAAATTTTTGGACAGCTGAGCATATTGTGGGCTAGGCACAGACCAGGAACTTTCTGAATTTTTATTTTATTTTAAGTCTTTATTGTTGACAGTATTACTTATGTCTCCCTTTTCTTCCCCATGAACGCCTCCTAGCCTGCTCCCCACCCCACCCCACCCCCACCCCAGGCCTTCACCACCCTATTGCCTGTGTCCATGGGTTATGCATACCTGCATACAAGTTCTTTGGTTGATCTCTTCCCACTCACAATTTGACCAGGGTGTTACTGAAAGCCAAACTTCCATTCACCATTCTGATTCAAGTCCTTAAAAATTAAAGCCTTTAGCATTATATCAGTGATCACCATTCCAACGGAATCTTCGTATTAAAGAACATTATATACTGTTTATGCTTTACCTCTAAACCAAGAGTGTGTTCTTCAGCCTCTTCTTTACTTCTATACCTAAACCATGAACATTATTGGTTGTTGCACCCGTATCATTTACTCAAGCAGGAATGAATGTCACCTGCATTAGAGAGGAGTGTTGGTGGATGGACATCTAGACAAAGATCAGCACTGGCATCGTGTTCGATTTGGAGGGGCAGGGACTGTTATTCCCAACGAAGAAGGCAGCCACCGACAAAACGGGTTGTTGCTTTCTTGACTGTCCTGGAAAAAAGACGTTGACAACTGGTAGGAAATGTGAGTTGTGGCACATTTAAAAAAAAAAATGTTATTAAGTGTATGCATCACTGAATTTTGACAATTATATAGGTCCATGTAACCACTACCATCAAGATATAGATTACCTCTAACCCCCCCCCCCCCCCCCGCCCAGAAGTTCCCTGTGCCCCTCTGCAGTCCAACACCCTCCACCCCCACCCCAGCCTGGGTCCAGGCAACCACTCTTCTGCTTTATCCCTGTGAATGAGTTTTGTGGTGTATTTTTAACACCTTAAGAGGTATTTACTGGTAGATCTTTCTAGGCAGAAGTAAAGAAGTAGGTAGTTCATATCCCATCTTTTTCTTTTGAATATAGTAAGAAAATCCATCAGTTGGTTATAGTCATATATTTAATGAGCATCATAGCAAACATAACCATTGGATGGAACCCGTTTAATTTGTTACCAGTCGTTCTAGAGCACAAGTTATTCTAAAACTGAAACTGTAGTCTTAGTGGGATGAGAATCTATTTCTGTGACTCATTGTATCTGACCACATCTGTGGAGGGACTAGCAATGCCCTAAATTCAGTAGATGCAGCAGAATTAATGCACCAGCCTGGTGAAATATGAGATAACTTTACCATGTGTGATTATGCTTTAGATTGTTTTCTCTCAGATGTATGAATTGCCTCATTACATATGCGATTTATGGGTCTGTGGTTCTCAAGCAGTGTGCTACGGCACACCGCTGTTCCTCAAATCCATTGTGGGCATGCCACCAGTCAGAGCCACTGGGCAACATTGACTTTTTCTGCGCTTGAATATTTTAAGACAATGGCTGTCAGACTCAACCGACCGAGTCCTGTGACATGGTTGATTGTAAGGTAAGAGGAGGAAGAAGTGTTCAGGATAAAAGATCCCATGTTTACTGGAATGCATTTTGGCTGTTTTTCTTGAGTCGTTGAGAGCAGACAAGAGCAAGTCAAGTGTGTGATAACCATGTATACGTTTACCAGCACCGTGATCGTCCCCACCAATGATTCAGTTAAGGCTTTCAAATGTCCAGCCATGGTTTTTAGTGTTCAGAAGTTTACCAGGAATATAAAAATTTGGTAACCTGTAGCATAGGGAGATTCAGGAATGCTGTAAAGACTACAGGTTTCTGTGTAGCAATTTAATTTGAACATTTTTAAAATGTGACTTCTGTGTTTCATCCTTCTATCAGGGCCAGTGTTATAAGTAAGGGAAATCTGAATAAGTGAATTTGACCTCACTTTGCTATTCCTATTTTATTTTTCCTTCTCTTTTCATAAAAATATAATTATTGATTTCAGAGAGGAAGAGAGAGACAGAAACATCAATGATGATAAAGGATCATTGATCGGCTGCCTCCTGAACACTTGGGGATCGAGTCCACAAGCATGTGCCCTGACTGGGAATTGAACTATGACCCAGCTGGGCAGGAGAGCTACTGTTTTTCCAACTATCATACCTTTTGATCCTTTAATTATACTCTTTGGGATTTATTCTTAAAGAAATAATGAAAAAAAAATCTGATGAATGAAGATGAAGTGTCATGTGCTATAGTGAAAGAGTGAAAAACAAAACAAAACACATCACCTCACATGCCTTATCTATAGAAATATCTCCCCGATGGAATATTACACGGGCATTAAAAATGACAAATGCTCATGGCACAATATCCAGAGAAACTGGAAAAACACAAACATGAAGATTCACAATGATTATAGCTATGTGAAATTGTGCATGCACGAAGACAAGTTGACTTTATGGGATTATGTGTGTATTTAAGGTTTTCTTAATATTGCTTGTGTAGTAAGTGCTGCATTGAAATAATGTGTAGGTCTCATGCTCTTGAAAGCATAGTCTGAATTCA
This sequence comes from Cnephaeus nilssonii, assembly GCF_951640355.1. Classification (NCBI taxonomy): domain Eukaryota; kingdom Metazoa; phylum Chordata; class Mammalia; order Chiroptera; family Vespertilionidae; genus Cnephaeus; species Cnephaeus nilssonii. The sequence continues at coordinate 39,818,519 of NC_137089.1, read as the reverse complement.
ACTGTAGTTACTGAATAAGGACACGTCACTGTTTTCCTAATTAGTGTCAACTCATTTGATTGACCCCTGGCCTTCCATTCTTTACCTGTATAGAAGGAAGTCCCACATGGTGGAACCAGAACTGGTCACATTTATTCTGAAGTTTTATAAAGCATACCCAAGCTTCATACTTAAAAATTTCAAATAAATCTGGCCAGATTATTTAGAAGTTCTAAAAAGAAGAAACAGACCTCATACTTAAAACTTTAAAACAGTGGGAAAGCTATAAAAACAAAGTGGTATAGACATTTATTTGTGTAGAAACCAGTGAAGAGCTGAGCTTGTTTTTCATGTATGACACCGTGGTTGGGATGTGTTCCTCAACAATTGGAAAGAGCAGTGATCATCTGGTTTCTGAATCTGACTTACCTGATTATGCCCGATCTCTGTTTTCCTTCATCTAAGCACATTTCTTAGGCACGCGAAGAAAGCAAGGAGGAGGGGACAGTGAGACTAGCATCTTGTGGCTTCTGGAGCCGAGGAGTAGTTGAGCTGGGCAGACCTCTGGAGGTGATTTATCCAAAGGTTCACTTCACTGCAGACTTCTGTTTGTAAATTTTCTTAAAGCCCCCTTGATTTGATATGTTTATTCAATCTGTAGTTGTAGTCTTCTGGGGACATACTTAAGAATAGCCCCTTTCTTTTCATAAAGCAGTGTTCCACCACTAGTTTCCTTCTGCTTCTCAGGAATGTTAGAAAACTCAACACTTGGTGAGAAGGCAAAGATTAAAGTGATGGTGTGTTGCAATGAAAACACTCTTTCATCCACGGAGCCACAAGTTATTAACAGTGTCTGATGGGTCTCTGGGTCATTAGAGATGATTTATGTGTCATTGAAAATATAAGCCATTTTTCAAAATCAGCACGAAAAATGATAATATACATGATGTATACAATTAAAAAAATATCATTTTCTTCCCAGTCACAGTAGTCCCCACCACCATGCCCACCTTATTCGTCTTTAATTTAGAAAGTCTGTCCCCATAGCCTGCCGGTCTAGATCCTTTCTCTATCCATTTCAAGCCTCAAGTAACTTACACACTTCTTCCAACTTCCCTTTTCCCAATCTTTTGCTCTGACCATAACCAGGATGTTCGCGATGAGGCAGAACTAAAGTGAAAGCAAGGAAATGTTTACTGTGAAATGAGGTGATATTGATTTTTTTTTTTTAAGCAACTGCCTAGCATTGGCTGACGGGTGGAAAAGAGTAGGAAGTATCTATGTGGAGTGATTATGGATTTTTACTGGACCTGGAAAACTTTAGGTTTAGAGCTCCTCCATACTACTTTTTTTAAAAAAGGAAGCACAGAATAGATATTTTTGTCTCACATGCATTAAAGTTTCTGTGTTTAGAACTATTCCCTATTTTAAAAACTAGCAGGCTTATCGGTTACAAAAGGGCATAAAGTATCACTTCCAAATATGCATCACTAAATTCTATAGGTATAATTATTATGTCATCATCAGGGGCCCAATTTCACAATTCCTCTGAGCCCCCAAAGGGGGTTTTATGTAATTGTCAGATGTGTCAGATTGTACTCTCAACTTGATGCCTTCTGCCTTATCACTGTATGTATCTAATATTTACTTGCCATTCTTTAGTTGCTGGTATGTGCATTCTAATTTCAGCCGCTTTCTATCCCACTCCTCCAAGATTGGCAAATATAAAGGAAATTCCTAAGGTTCCCATTAATCCTGTGTTGGGTAAGTTCACCTAATGAGGTTAGCTTTTCAGTGGTGTTTCATCCACAGGCCAGGGGATTGGGACTGAAGAAGGTATAGTTCCCTCCAGTGTCAAATAGACCAACTCAAGCAGGCCAGTACCGCTTGTTTCTTTCTTGCCCAGGAGGCCTCCCACAGTCTCTCCTGCCACCTGCCTGGTTCCACTAAGCACTAGATGCCTAGGCTAGCATCTGGTGAGGGGATGCTAATGCAAGTCAGGGGCTCCACCACCTCAAGCTGTGGGTGCCCCTACCCTGTTACTCAGGGGCTGCAATGGCCTTGGAAGGGGCTGCTCACCACTCTCTCTGCCCCTGGAGAGAGTCTTCAGGTGTCCACATGCAGCTAGCAAGTATGGAGAGTTGGGATGTACTTCGGTGTATGCCCAGCTGTGCATTTTTATTGTTTCACTATTTTGTTCAGTTGATTTTTTCTTCCTATTAGTCAATAACAGGCTCCGGAATATTGAACTTGGCCAGCAGAGCCCCAGGACATCTCTTAGTCCCTTGTCTCTTCATTAGGGAACCTTACACTTCAGTGGCTAATAAAAGGGAAGCCTTCCATTGTATACAGCTCCAAGAGTGTACCCTAGCAATTGAGTCAGTGGTGGGTAAAGAAGAATTTGGCTTTTTGGAGTAAATGCACACGTGGGTGATTGACTTAATTCTGTGCTTTGACAAGAGCAAATGTTGGGGATGGACATGTGAGTGCATAACCACCACCAGACTCTTGGTGCCTGTCTTGTAGGGACACTTCTTATACCAAGACACCTGCCTCTACTGCTGCACAACTTTCCCCAAACAAATCTCATCCCACTGATCCTTCCATCAGGGTGCACCTCCCCTTCCCATCCTATACCTTGACTAGCCTCCTTGGACATCCTTTTACTCCTTCCTTCTAGAAACGATCCTTGGCTTAAGTCTCTGTGAAGATTACCTGTAAGGACCCAATATGTGTTTATGTGTAATTCTATATAGTTTCATAACTAGCTACTCCCTATGTGTGTAAGGTAGGTAAGTAAGTAGGGAGGTAGGTAGATATGAAACAAATAACTCATTTTTGCTTGAGTCTGTTTCTTAGGGTACTTGAAACTAATTATCAGGACCCCAAATTTGATGCATATATTTTTTTTATATTTTATTGATTTTTTACAGAGAGGAAGAGAGAGGGATAGAGAGTTAGAAACATCGATGAGAGAGAAACATCGATCAGCTGCCTCTTGCACACCCCCTACTGGGGATGTGCCCGCAACCAAGGTACATGCCCTTGACCGGAATCGAACCTGGGACCCTTGAGTCCGCAGGCCGACGCTCTATCCACTGAGCCAAACCGGTTTTGGCTTGATGCATATTTTTAAGTCGATTGAATGATAGCACCATCATTTAACTGCCCACCTAATTCTAGCTCAGCATTGACATATATTCAAAAATTGCCATGCATCAATAACACTCATTCATTCATTCATTCAAGATATTTAATGAGTGCCATATGTGACTGGAACAAGAAAGTAAGGCATGGTCCTCACCCTCATGGAGCTCCAGTCTAGTGGGGGCGACAGGTAGAGAAATAATTACAGTCCATTAGATAAGTGCTATAATGGGGCCAGGCTGATTTATAAACCATGAGAGAGAGATCAAGTCCAGCAAGTGAATTAAGGATTTACCAGAGCCAGGCTCCTAAATATCAGTAGACCCAGTCATGGCATAGATTGCATGGTTTGGATTGACATGTAGAAATCTGGAAACAACTATGTTGATTTAGCAAGCAGGGGAGGCTTTGTAAATAAAGGCCACGGCTCTCCGTGATTTTTTGATTTTTTGAGTGGGAGTCTTTCTTAGCGGAGACATCTACCTGAAGTAGATGAATGCTGACTCGTTCCACTCCTCAATAATCTCAGTCTTCGCTTTTTAGTCCAGGAAACAATAACAAACACAGCATTTAGTACAGAATAGTTTCATCTTCAGAAGAAATAAAATTACAAATGAAATACCTTTCATGCTCATGTAACTTGACCATTCTTAATACCTTAAACTGTTCAGTAAGTTCAATATGGGAAGATGGAAAAGAAACACATGGGAAATAATCCTGGAATATCAAATATACAGATTTTGATTGAAACATGTTCCCGGGACAGGTACAGAGAGGATGGGAATTTAGGGAAAATCAAGAGGGGGCTTTGTCTTGGGCCTGCTCCCTTCTGTGAGGCATGAGACTGGCCTCTGTCCCCACATAGAGGTGCACTGTGGGAAATTCATGTGAAAGCACTTTGTAAACTGTGAAGCATTTTACCAATGTGAGGCGGGATTATTATCATTATTTTAAAATGCTACCTTATCGCCTGGAAAAGTTAACGTGTCTCCAGAGAGTCACTTAAGCAATGAAAAAAAGTCTAGTTTCTGAAATATCTCTGCCCTAATTATGCAGTGAATCCTCTCCAACCAGTGCTGGTGGATTTTAAGACTCAGTCCTGAAATTTTGCATAATTCAAAAGAGAGTGCTATATTTTTCCCCCTCAGTTTAGCAGACCATAAATGCATTCATATGCTCTTTGTTGATTCCTCACCTGGAATTATAAAATAATTTCTGGTTAAAATTACAAGAACACTGTGCTTTAATAAGGTTCTCAAAATTTTAGGGGTCTAGGTATTTGTGAGTCTTATATTGCCCAAAAAGCATCACCTTTGTGCTGACAGTGGATAAGGTACAAGTTTTCCAGCATCGATCATTGTGAGCAAAATAATCATAAATGAGAACTGGCCCAGCATTTCAAAATTACATCCCAAATGGTCCAAGCTTGAAACATTTTACCTGAAAATTATGCATTTCAATACATACATTCCTTAAATTATAAATCTAAAATGTAAACCTGTATGACATCATCTAGTAGAAGTCTTCCATTTTGCAGATAATAAAACTGAGGCGCAGAGAGTCTAAATTATTTACCTGAGGTCATTCAGCTAGTTAGTGGCAGAGTCAGAACCTGAATTCAGATCGCTTGATTTCCACTACAGTGGTTTACCTACCATGCTAACATGCAGAAGTTCAAGTACATTTACAAAAAGTGATTCTGTTATTTTATGTTGGGTGATATTAAGATCGTGGTGTGTGTTTTAATCCTTACCCAAGGATATGTTTGCTTGTTTTTAAATTGATTTTTAGAGAGAAAGAGAGAGAGAGAGAGAGAGAGATTGATGTGAGAGAGAAACATTGATTAGTTATCTCCCATATGTACCCTGACCAGGATCGAATAACCTAAATATGTGCCCTGACCAGGAATCAAACCTGCAACCTTTTGGTGTAGGAGATGATGCTTCAAGCAACTGAACCACCCAGCCAGGGCAAGATCATGCCTATTTTTTTTAAAAAAATTACATGTATATTTAAATATCTGCATTGAAGTTGATGTGAGGCATGTCTTAGTTACCAAGCCCAAGTAAGTAAACCTGTCTCTTTTGGGTTCTTCATTTAAACTTGAGCCTGAAAATTAATGTTGAAAGGAAATGAGAATAGGCAACAAGATGGCTATATTCTGTTTCTGGAAGATAGCTAAATGTAGAATATATTTCAAAACACTCCATTTATTGTCCATGTCTTGAAGTACCCCAAACCTCATTCTTCTTGAAGGTGTTGAGTCTCTGACGGGTTAGACTTGATCAGCCGTGAAACTGCAACTTAATGTAAACTTGCTAAGAAATAGCAGAATAATATCCTTGCCCTGAGGGTAAAACACTCAACTCTAGGTTTCCCTCTTTTATCCCTGCTCAGACGACAGTCATATTTCTTTGTTAGTATTTCCTCTTTGCATTGTGGTCCAATTGACGTTGATAGATAGCGAGGAGAAACTGAATTCAAAAGGAAAAAAAAAAAGAAAAGGAAAAAAACAAAGCTCTCACACTGTTGGCTCCAAACTAACGGGTGTGGAAAGCTCTCTAGCTGGGCCTCTCCGTTCTGTTATTTCCTTGGGCTGCAGCTGCTGACAGCAGACACACTGAGCTATCATTTGGCCACATTTGGCTCATGTAAATTGTGATAAACAGCGAGCCCGTAATATTTATTTTAAAGATTCGTTCCGTGAAGGTAAGCATTCTTGACGTGTGTATACATGCTGGTAAGTGGAAAGCTGCAGCTGGGAAGATGGGCTCTTCATTTCATGCCACACGATTAATTTGGCTGCTTGGTGCTCTCTCCCCACAGGTGCAGGGGTGCTGGGGCCCTTTGAAGAAGTGTGTAGCTAATAGCCCATCTATAATTCAGAAGGAGTCTTCGATGGAAGACCCCCGGGGGATAAATGGACCGTCTGTAAGTAAACAGAACGTCAGTCTTAAGGAAAGAGTTATTACTTTCAAAATCGTAATGACTATTTTTGTTGTAACCTGAGTGTCTAGAAATTCCTCAAAAGCTCTGCACCGATTTTTAATGATTTTAAAAGTTATGAATTAAGGAGTACACTATTTTCTCAGCCAGACCGACTTGATATCTTTCTTAGAGGCATCAGTTATCAAAAGTAGAGTTCTAAAAGGAAAAGCCAACCAACCTTCAGAATTGCTTAATTACACCAAAAAGCATAAGGTAATTTAAAGTCTTACGGTTTTCTCTGCCCCGGGGAGAACATGTATTTGTCTCATACAACTTGAAATTAACCTTTTGCACTCGGATGTCGAGTGTGACTCGACACGGTTAGCATTAGAATAAAGGAATCGAGAAAAAAGCGAGTGCAAAGGGTTAATATCTAAGTTTGGGTTGTTTTATATGTATTTGTTTTAGACATACGTGTGTGTGTGTGTGTGTGTGTGTGTGTGTGTGTGTGTGTGTGTATCTTTCAAATGTTTAGTGTGGTAGTTTTGCCATTTCATGAACTCTAGGAGTGGCTTTACATGAAAGAATACTCTAGGTCTCTGAGGTTTTCTTTTGTTTGTTTCTCTTGTGAGCAGAAGAGAAAGGATTCAGAAATTTCCCCCAGATTCCTATCAGGAAGAAACATTTGCCTCATAAGCAAATATTCCCAATTAGAGGTAATCTTAGGAATAACCTTTCCGTTCTTTAGAACTTGAATAAGTCAGCGGGTATTAATTTTAGGAAAGCATCTTTCAGTAAATGAGGCTGTTTCCTTGGAACATTTCCGTAGCAATATGTGGGGTGACATATGTGACTTGCTCTGACCAGTTGTGACGCCCTTAGACCTGTGGTTTCGTAGCTCAGCCTTGTTCACAATGGAATTATTACAAACCCAAAGTGTGATCTTTAGTAATGCTGTTGTGGTTCCTGTAAATGCGTGTCTTACAAGACCTCTTGGTGTTAGGCAATAAGCAGGAGCTGCTAATGGATGAGGATTTTAATAACAAAGGGTCAAGTGCTATATCGGCACTTTGCAGTCAGACTGTATGCAATTACAGTGTATTTTATGGATCTCCTCGGTCATCTTGTGAGGTAATTCAAATGAACACTTCCAGATCATCCTGTATAGCACAACTTTTACCCTGGACAGGCAAAGCACCCTGAACTTAACCCATCTAATTTGTTTGTTTGTTCTTTTAAGCTCCCGTTATGGGTTCGGGATATTTGATTTTATTATCATGTTAAAAATACTTTTGTAGTGCATATAAAATAAATGAAAAATAAACTCACTGATCACTACTCCCTACTGCACCCTTTTATGTAACTTTGCTACTTAGATTGATGACAGTATCTGCAAATAAATGTTGCTGATAATATTTCTATTGCTACTTTATATTACACAAATTCTAATTGAACAACTAAGACATTAACTATGATTTGAGACTGAAATGAACAAACAGAATGTAATGATTCATTTCTCTTTTGCCTATCATCACGAAATGACGTGTCCAGTGAGCAATCTCATTACAGGTCATTTTGAGGTTTTGTTTCATCCCGTGAAGAGTGAAGCAGTTTTGTTCTTAAAGGGTACCTGGCTGTCTCAGAGGCACAAGACTGGGGAGGGTTTTTCTCAAGGGTGAACCCTGCAATTTGGTTCCTGCCTGCTGGACCATGGAGGCACGCAGGCCCCTGTGCAGAGCCTTGGCTGGGCTCTTGCAAGCTCACTGCCTCTGGCTCTCTCTCAGGTTTCCTCTTTTCCTTAGGACGGTGGGGAAACAGGTTCAAGATGGGAAGAGGACCTAGAACGTAGAAAATGTTAAGATAATTCAGGAAAGTAAAGGATGGAAAGGAGACCTAGAATAATTCCAGAAGCGCTCATACTTCCAAACATGAATAGAACTTTCCCTTGCTCTTCATGTTTATCTTTCAAAAGCTTTCTTAGAAAGCATCTCAGAATAAACACAAGAGTATATGGGGACCCCCACTCCCCACTTCAACATTATCAACATTCTGCCATCCTCATTTTATCTTCCACACCCCCACTCTCCTCAGCACCACCAGGATAATTTTTTAGATAAATTTCACATACATTGAAAGGCACAGTCTTAACTGTATCATTCTGACAAGTGGTCATACCTATCACAATTAGAATTTCCATCTCCCCAGCCAGTTCTCATGCCCCTTCTCACTCAGTACCTCCCTAATACCTGTCCCCAACCCCAGAGACAAGCGCGGTTCCAGTGGTTTCCATCTTTGATCGGTTTCACCTGTTCTAAAAGTTTACACAGATTGAATCCTCACAGAATGTGTTCTCTTTTATTTCTGCCTTTTTCATGCAGCATTAGGTCTGCGAGACTCATCGTTATGGAACGTGTGTCAGTAGGTTATTCATTTTTATTATTGAATAGCATTGCATAGCACATTCTTTTTAAAGAATATTAAACATATTCTAAGCACTTGTCTGGGGACTTCAGTTTCTGCAAATGTAAAATGAGGAGCTTGAAATCCGATTAACGTAATACTGCCTCAGCCTTATTATTTATAATTCGTACTTGCCTCCACTCTGTAGCTCATAGGAAGACTGCATACTTGCTTCCCTCAGCCTGTTCCTGTGAGAAGGAGGACCTTTGGTTTCCTCACCAGAGATGGTATTTAAAAACCAAAAAAAAGCTCTCTGGTAGGTTTACATGCAAAGCCAGTTTATAAGACATATCTCTGCATGTACGATTATCAGTATACTCTTGTGAATGTCTGTTGCCTTTGTAAACAGTGATCCTTTCTCAACCTGACATGGTTCTTTCTTTACCCTATGGATAGACATGTATGTGACCAGAGAGGAGAGGAGTCAGTGAAACGCCCCCATTTCTTCCTATTAGGCCAGACAGGAGGCTAACAAGCTGCCGTGACCGCTGGGGGGCCCAGGGCGGCTCGCTGTGGGAGAGGCCAAGAGGAGCTCCCTTGGCATGTCAGTGGGCAGCGAGGGGCCACAGTGCGGGGGTCCCTTAGACAAGGGTGCCTTTTCTTAATCTTGGTGCGGTCATGCTATGTGAGACCTGTAGCTGGGAGTTGTGAGGTGGCTCGTGACACTTGAGGGAGGAGAAATAATTGATTATTTGAACATCAGAAGCTACAATATCCCTGCAGTGTAGCCTCTTGACCCCAGGCGGGCTTTGGAGATGCGTCTCACGTGACAAAGGACCATGGGCAGAGGTGAGGTCATTTCTCATTCTGATCCTGGATTGACGCAGCACTGGGCAAAGGCGTTCAATCAGGAGTCCCACCGTTTTTGTTCTGGAATGTTCTGCTGGTGTGTTTTCCACATCTCGGAAGAAGTAGCTTGTGCGATTTTGTAAGTTTTGTCCACTCTTCGATACCCCTGATGAGGACAAAAAGGAGAGGAGGGGGGTTTGTGGGGCTCTGCCTCATTTCTGCCACAGTTCTGGCCACTGCTCTGTCGCCTCTTGAGGAGTCCCCATTTGGATGAGCATAAACCACTCTCTCTCTCAGTAAACAACTCTGAAGCACAAACATCAGAGAGCCAAGCTATGGCTGCATCTTTCCATTTCTTTAGTTTATGAGGATTTCTAGAGAGAAATCATGTCATGATAAGGAAAGCATCTACTAGCTCAGTGGTCGGCAAACTCATTAGTCAACAGAGCCAAATATCAACAGTACAACGATTGAAATTTCTTTTGAGAGCCATTTTTTTAAAACTTAAACTTCTTCTAACGCTACTTCTTCAAAATAGACTCCCCCAGGCCGTGGTATTTTGTGGAAGAGCCACACTCAAGGGGCCAAAGAGCCGCATGTGGCTCACGAGCCGCAGTTTGCCGATCACGGTACTAGCTCCTTGAAAAAAAAAGTGAATTAAAAAATAAATCACCATATCCTTTCTTGAAGCTGTAAGGCTTGCAGTTAAAAACACCCACCATGGAAGCCTGGCTGGGATAGCTCAGAGGTGGAGCATCGACCTATGAACAAGGAAGTCACATTTTGATTCCTGGTCAGAGCACATGCCTGGGTTGTGGGCTCGATCCCCAGTAGGAGGTGTGCAGGAGGCAGCTGATCAATGCTTCTCTCTCATCACTGATGTTTCAATCTCTCTCTCCCTCTTCTTTCCTCTTAAATATCAATAAAAATATATTTTAAAAAAAAACACCATGGAAAAAACTAAACCTTGTGTCTGAATTGGGTAGGTAGTGTTGTATCTTGAAAACTACTTTTTAGATTCAGAGGCAGAAGACCTGATTTAACATTTACTAGTTATAAGACCCCGGGCAGATTTCCAGGCACCAGCCTCCTTAACTGAAACACTGGAGATAATAATATTTACCTTCTCTTATTAAAAATTACAATTTTGTAGGTTAAGTGGGATCATGTATTTTAAATTTCTTTGAAAACTGAAAAGTACAACATAACTTTAATGCACTTTTATTGGAAATGTCTCTGGAAAAATGTGGTTGTGGATAAAAAAAATTACCTGGTCATCTATAAGTCTACAGTCAATATTTAAAAAGCACCCATCACACCTTTGCCAGGTATTACATGCACCAACACTACTTATGTTTGGTCATAATGTTGTCAGCTGTGGGGAAATCAGGTTCCTGATACTCTAAAAGGAGCACGTTATTATGCATGGTAGATAGATAATTTACTTTCATGACAAAAATTTTAGGTGGTGATATTTGAGAGCTTTGCAGAGTAATTATATGTAGGGCTCCATTATGTTATGTCTCCTTTAAATTATGGTAAATTTGAAATGCTAAGAGCAGCTTTGCTGGGATGCTGGGTTTGGCAAGAAAACCATTAAATAAAATATGTATGTACCCTATTGCTATACTTGGACATTCTAAAAGTGAAAAGTGACTTTTAACCAAAATGGAAGAATTAAATATCTATTTCATTAACAGAAAGAAGCACACCGTTTAGTAGAATTTACTAAAAGTAGTTATAACAAGTCTGATACATATGTCAAATTAACTGGGAAATTATCAATTAAACCAGGACTTAATTTTTTTTTTTTTTAGCTACACCATGAATGAGATGTTTTATATAAGTGAAACTTTTAGGTAACTTACATGTAAAACTATAGAATCCAGTGGTTTTATTTCTTTTATTAAAAAGCAGGAGCATCTTATTGGAAGCCTGTGTTAGTTTCTTCAGATTCCTAGAACAACATACCATAGACTGGGGGCATAAAACAGCAGGCATTTATTGTCTTAGTTCTGGAGGCTAGAAGTCCAAGGGCAGGGTGTGGGCAGGGCTCTCTCTGAAACCTGTAGGCAAGCCTTCCTTGCTTCTTAGCTTCCAAGGTGTGCGAACAGCCCTTGCCATTCCTTGAGTAACAGCCCCAGCACTTCTGTCTCCGCCTTGTCACATGGCCTTCTCCCCTCTATGTCTTCTCTTCTTCTGAGGACACTAGTTATATTGGACCAGGGTGCAACCTAGTGACCTCATCTTAACTTGATTACATCTGCAAACAGTTTCCAAATAAGGTCACATTCCCAGATACTGGGATTAGGACTTCAACCTATGTCTTTGGGGGAGGAGGGAGGATACAATTTAATCCATAACAAAACCTAATAATAAGAAAGGCAAGCCTAAAACCTTATCTATGTGCCTACGCATCCCACCCCCCTTGAATAATTCTAGTTTCTTTGGTTGCAAGTAGTGGGACTCACCAGGAGCTGACTTAAGCAAACAAGAGGAAAGTCTTAAGAAAAATGGTATCCAGGGAATTCAGGCAGTTTTCTTTGTATATTTCTCTATCTTTTATTATTATTTTTAAGTCTCCTCTTTGTTTACAGAATGGCTCTCTCTATTCCCTTTGCACAGTGCTGGCTGCTGACTGGCTGCCATGTTACTGGGCCATCTACGTGCAGAAGGCAAGACTGTGGCTCCTCCTGCACCGGCCAGGGCTCTGGCTGGTGGAACAGGGAGCAATAGCAGCCACATGGCACTTCCCAGAGAAGGGGCGGGCAGACCACCCAGTAGGTGCCTCTGGCCCTTTAAGAAGCCCCAGGCTGTGCGTGTTGAGGCCCCAGTTTGAAAGCACAGCTCTAGTCCTACATCTTCATCCTGCAGATGGGGAGGTTCAGCCCTTAATGTGCCGTCACCAACATCTAATCATTTTGATGGAAATATCTAACAGTGAATATAGATAATTCTTTCCTGATGATTTAAGGTCCTTGTTACAGCTATCGGTTATAAGCTGTATCCCTGATGTACTAGTTTTTCTTCTCTCCCTTGATTTGTCTGAGAGCAGCGATGCTGTGCATTTTCAGTACTAGGCGGTAAAGCAGGCACCAAACACAGCAAATAGATACTAACTTGAGAATGGGCAGGCAGGTGGGCATAGAGGAGAAAGGCAGGGCGTGGAATCAGAATACCAGGTTTTGAGTCACAGCTTACTAAGTATGGGACCTGGGGAGAGTTATTTCAATTTCTGAGCCTCAGTTTTGTTTTTATAAATAGAGATGATAATATCTGCACTGCTGGGTCACTGTGATGAAGAAATAAGGTACCGTCTGCCAAAGTACTTTGTAGGCTGCACAGCAGCACACACAGCCAGTAGTGCCAAGCCCGCGGGCATCCTTTCAGACGGGCAGGGCACCGTGAGTCAGACGTAGCTGCTTGGGTCCTTGCTCTGCACTTGGACTGCTCTTGAACCTTTCTCAGTCTCAAGTTCATCCCACTACTGCAGGAGGTGCCTCCTTTGGGCCATCTTCCTCAGCTGTAAATGAGATGATGCTCATAACTTACAGCACAGCACAGGTTGGTGTGAAGATGGAAGGAGGTTACATGTGAGAGTTCTTTGAATGGTGCCTGACACACGGTGAGTGCTATCTTAGCATTTGCTATTGCTACTAATATCAAAGATGCCAGGCACACAATAGAGCAAATGCTTAAAAACACCATTGTTAGTTAAATTGATGAGACTGGGGCGATGAGGTACTGTCTCTCATTTTAGACACAGAGTTAAGAAAAGATTAGGACTAGGGATGTCTGACCAGGATGGGAGGAATTAGGCAAAGTTTTACCTTGAATAGGCAAGGCTGGTTGGGCACACTAAAAGAGACATGTTGGGATGTGATCCAAGAACTTGGAGGAGTCTCGCTGTCGAACTTCAAATTGGGACCAGGTTGTATTAACGGTTGGGTATTTTAGGTAAAGAGTAAAACCTAGACAGGAAAATTGTTCCAGAGCCAGGACAGTGACTTGTTTATATTTCCAGGGCCAAACACAATGCCACACCCCTTATTTGCATTTGTTTATCTGAGCTGGCCCTTGTGTCCTGGTACAGCTCACGTGGTCCATATGCCCTGAACAGATGGAGTGTGACAAGGATGAACATTGCTTGTGGCGGATGTTAGAAAGAAAGGAAAGAGGATCTCTAACCATTCAGATTCACTGCCTGTGGCCTGCCTCTGCTCAATGCGCAGGGGTCTGAGAGCTCAAATTACTGTGGGGGTCAGGACCGGGGACTTATAACCAGTTAGTGGTGATGGGATACAATCTCTCTTTCTGAGGAAAAGGCAGAATTTGGGATATTTTTGTTTGTTTGGAGGTAGGAAGGGCAGGTTCAATACTTAAAAGAAAAAAACTAAAAACCTTCCTGGTTGACAATTCTGTTAGGAGTGATGCTAATCACCAGAAGAATGAGCTAGAATAAGAAAGCCAATCCTATATAATAAAAGGCTAATATGCAAATTGTCCCCTCTACCAGGAGTTTGACAAGGGTGTGGGCCCCTCCCCCCCCCCCCCCGGCCGCCCGTACACAAATTCATGCACTGGGCCTCTAGTTTAATATAATGCCACTACAATAAACATTTTTCTGTAAAGAACCTGACAGTATTTTAGGCTTTGTGCACCAGAAGATTCTATGACCTGTCTCAACTCCTCAGTTGTGGCATGAAAGTTGCCACAGGAAGGTAGAGATACCAGTTCTCTTGTCTGTGTGGGGCGGTTCAACAACTGCACCTCTGTCCCCCAAGTTCTCTTCTTTTCTTCCCGTCAGCCCAGTTCAGTCATCTTGGATTTGACTTATTTCCTCCCTCTGGGCCTCATTTTCTTCTTTGGTAAAATGAAGAACTGAGGAGCTCTCTTCTAGTTCTACCCAAGTGTGATTCAACTCGTGTCCATATTGTACCGGATAGTCAAAGTTAGTAAAGTTTATCCATCACAAAATAAATATGTGTGGTGGTCCCAAGGGATGGATGGAGGACCTCCCACAGAAGCCAAGCTCGTTGGGAACCTACTGAGCACTCAGTGTAACAACCCAATCCCATTGTTCCAGGATAGCATTGAACCCCAATATGATGCATCCCCACCTTTCTAAGGTCCTCTGATCTCTTTCTTTTGCAACCTTCTTCATCCACCAGTCAATGAATATTATTATTTGTAGAGCCCATAGTATATCTTTATATTGGCACTAATACTGTGATGAGGGTCTTGATGCCCATATTTCTGTACATGTGTGACTTTATTTGTATAGATGTTCCTATGATTACTTTTAAAAGATACTTGGAATATCAATAAAGGCCACTAATACATTTTGTGTACCTTCCAGAATGTGCTGTGATTTTGAAATATGTTCATAAATCCCTTTAAGGGATGGAGTCTCTTGATGTTGACCCCTCCCTTTGGATGTGGTCTGGACTTAGCGACTCACTGGCTTCTAATAAGCAGAAAAAAGAGCAGAAGTGATGCTGTGCCACTGTGGATAGTAGGTCCTAAAAGCTGAAGTGAATCAGTCACTCTGGGGGAGGCAAGCTGCCATGTTGTGAGGACATTCAAGCAGCCTTGTGGAGGGGCCCATGTGACCAGGAATGGAAGTTCTTTATTCCCATGTGAGGAAGCCTTCTTGAAAGTGGATCCTCCAATCCCATTCCAGCCATCAGATGATGCTGTCCCAGCAGACAGCTGAGGTACAGCCTCATGAGAGCCCCTAATATCTAATAGCACCTAACTCAACTGCTACCAGCTTTCTGACCTTGAAAAAGTATGTGAGATAATACATGCGCATTGTTTTCCGATGCTAAGATTTGGGGTAATTTGTTATGAAGCAATAGATAACTAATGCAGTGATCCTATTGATTTTTTTTTGCATTAAAATGATCTCTACTCAGTATTTTGAACAGAACAAGTGAAGCTTGGTTATTAATATAACTATATAAATAGATATTAAATATGTTATAGAGAATATAACTATATAAATATGTAATTATATAAATATAATTCATATAATTCATTTTCCTACTGCATTTCATGTAGTCAATCACTGAGTGTTTTTCTCTCTTTTGCACATTGAGTACCCTCAGATGTCAATTTATTTATCTTCATCTCCCCTCCCCTAAGCAGAACTCTTTCTTCTTCATATAATAAATGCTTTGAACTACTGATAAGCATACACTTTATTCTATTTTACATTTTCACACGTATTTAGAAATCTGTTTGCCGTCTAGACTTTGAGCTGCTTGAGGGCAGAGAGCATGAGAGAGGAATAATTACCCTCCCCGACACTCAGCCCTGTCTATTTTGCACATGGTAGATGTGAAAAATGTTTTGGTTGAGTGAATGAATGAATGAGTGTAATTACCTGGAGTGGCAGTGCTGTAAACAGAGAGAAATCTTCACATGTGCTTGTTCGGCAGCTTTCCTCGTCATGAAAGCACCCGCCTTCGGAAAGAGCCCAGATCACGCTCAGAGCCGTTTGTGCCCAGCCAGGTTTCGTGAAGGTAGAGGTCCGCCCCAAACACACACCTCTGCTGAGAGCCCTCACTGAGGGTTAATGGGAAATTTCTGACAATTCGAGCAGAGGAGGAGGTTTATTTTTACATGTACTTTTATGAAAATAGGATTATCAACGAACATAACAATATAGTTTAATTTTACCAATGTATATGCATATGTGAAAATAGATGGGCAAAATATGCTGACAATCATATACCAAATTTTCATATGCGTTTTGCAAATCTTATTCATTGCAGAATTTTTCTAAACTGCTCTACAAGGTTAAACTAGGTCAATTAAAGTTCATATTTCAAAGAAGTTCTTGAATTTTTAAAAGAGGTATCTCAAATTCAAACTTAACATAGATTAGACTAACATTCTCCTAATTTGAAAAAGTTTGATTCATATAATGCATGAGCCTGTACGCCCATGTCGCATTAATAAAGCAGTAACTGAGCTTGTGTTCTTGTCAGTGGAAGTCAGAGGATACCCGTGAGGGGACAGGTGGGAGCATGAGCTTAGGGGCAGTGGAAGGCTTGTGGTGGAGGCCTGACTCACCTGCTGCCTGAGTGGGTGCAAATCTCTGAGCATCTTTGAACCAGTGTCTCCATCCCTAAAATGGGGATAATATTTCAGTGCTGTGTATATCAGAATTGTGTGAGGACCAAAAGGAGAACACGACTAACTTCACTGAGCAATGTAGCAATAAACATAAACATTATGTGTTTACCAAGAGCACATCTTAAAAAACAAAGAATGTCTGTGTGTTCTTCTAGGTGGAATTAAACAACAACAGACCTTTGTGTCCTCTTCAACAATTTTTGCCTTCCTTTTGGAAGGGAAAGGGAAACAGCTTTTTAAAATTACTGATTTTAATTCATTAATTGTTTTATTTTGAAGGATGGTATGCATAATGCAAAGGGATGCAAGAGAGAATTGGTATTGGGTTGTAAGTAATAAAGTGGATGACTGTATATTCGCTTGTTCTCACTTTTACTTAAATCATGAATTAAACTAAAATTATATGAAATGCTGAAGGGTATTCTTTAAGAAGAGGAAGAAGAAGAAAAAGGTAAAGATAAAAAAATTATGTACAACGAAGTGACAACAAATACATATCTATCAACAAGTGAATCTAAAAATCAAATGAATAAAAAATCTGATGAACAGAATAAACTGGTGAATGTAATAGAATCAGGGACATGGAAATGGAATGGAATTGTCAAATTCTTGGGGGGATAAGGGGGTGTGGGGAGGGTGTGGGAAGAGATAGGACAAAGATCTTATATGCATGTATGCAGTACCTATGGATGCAGACAGTGGGGTGGCGAGGGCCTGGGGTGGGGTGGGAACCGGGTGTAGGTGAGCTATGTTGGGTGGGGGGGGCAGGGGAGGAAAGAGGGACATCTGTAATAATCTGAATAATAAAGATTTAAAAAAAGCAAACAAACAAACAAATCCTAAAATTATTTTCAGGGATCCCAGGATTTATGGTAATCGATTTTGATATCTAGAAATTCTCAAAATTTTATTATATATCAAAAATCATTTGGCAATTATATAATACTAGAGGCCCGGGCACGAAATTCGTGCAGGGGGTATGTGTGTGTCCCTCAGCCCAGCCTGCACCCTCTCCAATCTGGCAGTCGGACATCCCTCTCACAATCCAGGACTACTGGCTCCCAACAGCTCACCTGCCTGCCTGCCTGATTGCCCCTAACCGCTTCTGCCTGCCAGCCTGATCACCCCCTAACCACTCCCCTGCCAGCCTGATCGACACCTAACTGCTCCCCTGCCGGCCCGATTGCCCCTAACGGCCCTCCCCTGCCAGCCTGGTCGCCCCCAACTGTCCTCCCCTGCAGGCCTGGTCACCCCCAACTGCCCTCCTCTGCCGGCCTGGTCACCCCTAACTGCCCTCCCCTGCAGACCTGGTTGCCTCCAACTGCCCTCCCTTGCAGGCCTGGTCCCTCCCAACTGCCCTCCCCTGCTGGCCATCTTGTGGTGGCCATCTTGTGTCCACTTGGGGGTGGCCATCTTTGACCACATGGGGGCGGCCATCTTGTGTGTTGGAGTGATGGTCAATTTGCATATTACCTCTTTATTATATAGGATATAATGATTTCTTTAATGAGGCTGCTGTATTTCTTTCAAAGTATAGTCATCTAGGATTTTTTTTAACAATAAAATATTATGTTTTGAGAGTGACCAAACAATAATCTCAACATTATAAAGATAAAAATAAATGTTACATTATTACCTAAAAATGCCATTAAAAAGTTAGGTTATTTATTTTAAAATGATCTATTTTTTAAAATTCCATAACTTGCTGTATTTTTTTTCCATTTATATCAAGAAACAGATTTTGTTAGAATAAGGAAAATGACCAAAAACACATTTTACTTTAGCTGCCTGTAGTAGTGTCTATTCCAGTTTCTGTGGAACAAAGAAAACCCATACATTTACCTGGCCCCATCTGTTAAGCTGGGCTGGGTAACTTTAAAAATGAATTCAAAAATATTTTGTGTTCAGGCATGTAAAATTATGTGCCCTGAAAAATGTTTATAATTGGTTAGTTATGCCTGCATTTAACCACTTGTGTTCTTAAAATAAGAAACTGTTGGTGGTGAGGAGAAACCCAAATAAGTTATAAATAATTCCATCTATAGAGCCGACTTTTATTAAAGCTCATTTGTTAAGATGTTCACATTAGACATTAAAATTAGTGGTTTGCTCAGATTCCAAATTATTTGGGGGGAAATATACTCACTAATACTATGGACTAACAAAATCAGATCTATATTTTAACGTAATAATTAGCCTGTTATCTTATATTTTTTAAAAAGATTATCTTTATGTTTGCCCTAGGATAATTATTGAATACGGTGACTGATTTCAATAAAAATCAACATATCTCACACTTCTACATTTTAAATTCAAACTCTGGGTCAGACTGCCATCTTAAAACAATATAGCCAACAAAAGTTTCACATGAACATGTGATCTATTCGTGATATTAGATGAGGACTGTAATTCACAGACCCATCAGCTCAGGCAGCAAGAGAAGTAACTGGGCTAATTCACACTTGTGTGCCATGAGTCTGTGGTGAACTTCTCATTACTTAGCGCATTGGAGTCCCTTTAAAGGTTGCATTACTTCTTGGGACAAAGGTGATCTGCAATTTTAGTTGAAGTTTAGTGACTTCCATGTAGACTGCTAATGAGAAGTGAATCAATTTTGATATTACCTTGTTCTCACCTACCATAAAAATTGAGAAAAGAGAGTATAATATTAAAGGCATTTGTAAAAGCAAAAAAAAAAAAAAAGTTTACAACCCTATAGCTTAATTGAAAGTTTTAAGATGATAAATGTGTTTTGCTAAAAAGTGAAAAAATGTATTGTATATAAAATTGATTGAGATATTGTTCAAAGAACCCTTTAAAGTTGTTGCCAAAAAAAGTTTGTATTTTTTTTAAAAGTTGTTTGTATTGATAGCTAAATTCTGCAGCCATTGTATATTTGTTAAGTTGATAACAGTTCTTAAACATACAAGTTACAGAGAAAGATGAAATGGGCTGGTTTTCTGGGAAGGTATCAGTTTTATGTCCTTGGAGATGTTCAGTTACAAGAAAGAATAAATAACATTTGTTAGGCATTTACTGTGTAGCCAGGGATGTTCTAAGCACTTTACACATATAGCTTTGGCTCATAGTACCTGGTGGTAATCTGTTGGAGACTGTGCATGGGAATTGGAAGTGGATTACCTCCCAAATCCCTCCCACTGCTGAGATTTAGTGAATCCACATTTATTACCTAGCGCCTGTGAAAGAGAGGAAATGGGGCTATCAGGATTAAGGTAGTTTTTCCATATTCAAGGAGGCAAAATGGATAATGCTCTGTGTTCCTTTGGGGTTAGCATATAATTTGGAAGAAAACTTGCTGTATTTTTTTCCAGAAAGGTTCACATGAAGTACATACAGTTTAGAAATACTTATGCTGTTTCTTGCCATTTCTCAAGCCCTTTGTAAGCCCCAAAATATAGTATTAAAGCCCCTTCATTCTTTTGAATATCTTACTTATTGATCTGTGATAAAATAATATAAGCTTTAGCTGGTTATAAATGAACTCAGGGGGCATAATCTTGTTTCTTTTCTTTTCACTTTTTTTTTCTTTTTAACAGAAGCTCAGATCAATAGTGACAAATTTAATCTCAAAATGGGAAATCTAATTTCTTATTGTGTAGGTAATAAGACACCTTTGAAAATATGTGCAGCCTTGAGAGAAAAGTATAACAGTCTTGCTTGTGAAATATTTAGAAAACACAAAGCAATTTATCTAACTTTTCTATGGATTTAGGGAAAAAAGGTATGTTTAGGTTTTGGTGGTTTAAGAAAAATATATATCAAGAGGCCCTATTTCCCCCAATCTGAAGTCTTAGAGAAGTAAAGGAATTCTACAATAATTTCTCCAGTTAACAAATGCCTGCTTTTCCATGCATCCTACAAATTTCTGTAGGAATTCTAGGGATAAATCTTTATCTTGCTTTGAATAGTCTTTTGTCTAACTTCTGCTGTTTCTTCACATATACACGAATCCCTTCCTATTTGTAGTTCCACATTTTTCAAAATATTAATCTATGAGTATTTTCAGTTAATTTAGAATTAAGGTCACAAAGATGCTCATCTTATTAGCCTTAATGCCATGTCACTGCAATGTAATATGAGGACAAATCTGGGAAATGACTGCAAACATCATATTCAGCCTTTTTAAAAAAATTCATTTTACAGAGAGTACGAGAGAGAGAGAGAGAGAGAGAGAGAGAGAGAGAGAGAGAAACATTGATGTGAGAGAGAAACATCTATTGGTTGTCTCACAATCCATCCTGACCAGGGATTGAACCTGTTACCTGGGTATGTACTCTGACAAGGAATGAAACCCGCCCACCACCTTTTGGTGTAAACTGGATGATGCTCTAACCAACTGGGCCACACCAGCCAGGGCTCAGACATTTTCAATATTTTTTTTCTTATTTTTTCATTGAGGCTGTTTTCATCTATTATTAATTATACTACATATAATCTCTTTGATTCAACTCTAAATAACAATGCTGGCTTAATTTGAATTAGAAAAAAATTAAGTGTTTATTTTTTTATTTTTGGAGGGGACTCAAGTATAGCATGAGGGGAATAGTTAATCTACTATGTCCAGCCTAGAGTAGTCTAGAGATAAATATTTATTTATTTATTTTAATTTAGATACATGTTGAGATTCCTGGCACTTTGGGAGCTGAAATATATTTGCAATAACTACATAGAGCGTTAGCTGTGATTCCTATGTAAGTTTTAGAAAGACATACATTTCATTTAAGTTTTATAAAGCTTCTTGACGATAGTATATTTTAGGTTCATTTATTTTATGTGTGTATATAGTTTTGGATCTAAAAACATGTTCCCCACTTCAATCTTGATTTCTAATCTTCACTCCCTTGGAAGGAATGATCCCAAATTGACGAGGAGTTAGCTTCAGCTCACTCAAGCTGAACTGTGCCTGGGGGTGTGGCGGGGAGAGGAAGCTCTTCATCTGGCCCTCAGAGGTGTGGTTCTGTTTGCTTTGGAAAGAAAGGATACAAGTATCTCCTAAAGTGGATTAGACACGGCCGGCCAAGATGACATACATGTGCACTCTAAACTCTCAAGCAGCTGTGAGAAGGCCTTATGTGTGAAATTTCTTACCTTCTTAAAAACCTTCCTTGATGGAGTTGTAGCCGAGCTCTTAACAGTCAAAAACAAACTGCCAATGAAGTTTATTTTCCTTTTTGCTGAGTTTTCTGGACCATTGTTCCGCTTGAGGGGCCCTGTTTGTTAGTTTTGGCCCTTGGACCTCTCTTCCTCCAGGATAAGCTGTCCTGAGGCCCTTGCGCACCTCGGAGCTCAGGGCGGCCTGACAGCTTATTCACAGCCGCTGCTGGAGCATAATTCAACTGCGGGGCTCCCTGCCTCCGAGCAGGGTGGGGGTCTGCTCTGTCATGTCCATGTTGTGAAAATCCGGGCCGTTTTTGTTTGTTCTCACAGAGGGTTCCTGCTAGAAGTTTCATCCCCAAGGCTGGCTCTCAGCCCTTTTCGCTGGGACTTGGACACTGATCGGATTTTCTTGCTTTCACGGCCCCTTTAAAAAATAAAATTAAAATATGTAATTCAACATTAACGGTGCTTACAAGCTACCCAGCAGAATGAAATCACATTACAAACATTGTAGTATTAGATTTGATCGCCACTTATTTCTTCTAGCCTGTCCAGGGATTTCTGCATGTTCAGTAGAACTAATTTGCTGTCAGACGTTGAGGTCTTCTAGAAGGCCAGCAGGCTCCAGAAATTAATTTATCCAAATAACCGAGCCTTCCTAGGCCAACCATAGAGGGATCCCAAAATGGCCTGGGAAGGCAGAGCGTCCTTTTGAAGTCTGGAATGTTTTGACTGACTTGAAACAGGCGGCTGGAATGAAAGGATAATTTTCAGTGACCCAGGGGATTTTTTTTTTTTTTTTTGCCATTTTCAAATATTAGGTAAAACAAAGAGAAATTGCTTGCTCTAATTTAGAAAGACTTAGTAATCAGGAAGGCAACCAGACTGAGAATAAAGTTCCAAGGTATAGAGCAGAAACATTTACGAAGAGTAGACGGCTGGCAATATCAGAAGTTATACCCTTAGAAGAAAAATCTTAAAGGGGCTCTATTTTAGTCGACATATCTGTATTTTCATCTGCTACACCTGAATTATTTTCATAATATATATTTTTAAACAGAGAAAGTTAATTACTTTGATTTATTGTGATCTAGAAACATTGCTATATTTTAATCTTACTTTTTATTAAACAAACAGGAGGTTGTAATTTAAAATAGCCTACTCTACTAAATTGGTTTACTAGAAACACTGAGTTGATATTTCATAGTTGTCTAATTTTCAAAAAATGTCAGTAGATCTAAAGAGGTTCTGTGAGCTGACAGGACTTTCCAATGTTTTTTGACTCCAAGTGGGAGTAGTCGGTCAAAATCATTTTGAATAGATTCATTCCTTATACTGTAGACAAATATTCATTGCCACAGAAACAAACACACACATACACACACAAAAAAACACCCTTTCTGTTCTTAGTGAAGAAAATGAATTAAAAGTAGAAATGGTAACCAAACAACTGATCGTTGAGACAGAAGTAGGAAATGCTTTTTTTTTTTAACACAATATATACCATGTCACCTATAGTGCAATTAAGCGCTTACATAGTATACTTAAGAAAAAAAGGATTAAATAATACTTGCAATTTAAGAGTTCTGGACAGTAGATGCCAACTGATGATGAATTTAGGCTTTATTTTACAGTTTTGGAGAATTATAAAGTAATTCGTGTACTGATGAGGCCACAGGCATGCCAATCCTGTTGTTGGCAATTGTCATGCTTTAATTGGTGAAGTATGTCCTGATTTAGTTTAAATAATAAAGAAATTATGGCTTTATTTACTTTGGTGTGTTGTCGGGTTGGTTGGCTTGTTTTGAATTGGGTGGATCAGCATTCTACATTCTCACTGCTAAACTTACTTCCTTAAGTTTCACCTTTAATTTTTGCACCAGTTTTCCATTTCCTTGGCTGCCCTTACAAAGCCAAAGAACCTGGTAAATATAAGGAAAACCTCTGAAGACAGTGTATTTCTCTTGGGAGGTGACATTCACATTATTCGTGGGTGTTATAGAGGGACAATAGCATTGTCCCTTCACCTTTTCATCATCTTCAAGTTCATCCTTTACCTACTGAAGTTCTGAGTAAAAAATGTCAATAAGTTGTGGGAAATAGCCTTTGAGAGAGAAGGAAATAGAGAGGGTTGAGGGACAGTTGACTGGGGGCAGGAGTGTTGATTAATTTTGAAGGGAAGGTGAATCAAGCTATCTTTGGTAATAAGAAGTAAGACCTATGTAAGTACATAGTAGAGATTTGAGAAATGTGCTCAGCTGTATGGCAGAAAATAATCATTGATATGAACTGGCTGAGGATCAACTGTACTAACTCTCATTATTCTAAAAGCCATAGTTTCCTCCTTGGCTTCACATATTCTGTGACCACCTCTCTGCTGGACAAAAGTCTCCTCCTGTTTTGAAGTCAAAGGTTAATGCCTGTGTGAAACCTATTTTGCTAACTCCAACTCGTTGTCTTCTCTCTTCTTGATCCTTTAAGAGCTCTACTGTAGCCCTCAGTACATTAAATTACAACTCTGAATTCTCAGAGGAGCACCCTGTCCTGTCTCTTAATCACTAGTCCATTACTGTTGCCTGGTAGTTACTGGCTACTTAATCAATATTGTTTCAATGAATGAATGAATAAATGAATGAATGACATGAGAAAAGATAAACTATAAGTACTGGGAAAGGTACCAAGAGCTATCTTTGTGATGACAGGTTATTTTCATTCATTATCCTCATCTTTATTTTCATTCATTATCCTCATCTATGTGTAACTAGCTAATGCCAACTTGATCTATAGAGGGGGTAATTATTACAGTTAATTGAGATTATATTTGCACATCATGATCCCTGTTTATTCAGTTTATTAATCCCATTCTTTAAAAAATATTTCTGTAGATTTTATATAGTATGTAGTATGTCAAAGTACAGATATACTTCGTTTATTATATTCATTACTTTGCAAATAAGAGAAAAATTAGAATTTCAAAAGAAAGTTTGACTTGCAAAGTGTCTTGTTGGGAGTATTTAGAGTAAACAATTATAGTTTTGATAGAGGCTGTAGTGTTCAGTGGCCTATTGTTGAAACGTTTTGTTTGCTTTTAATTCTTTTATTTACAACAGTCACTCCCATTGCATAAGAATCTTCAAAGTAAGTGGAATGCAAATTTGTGTAAAAAAAAGCCCTGGTTAACATAATTTTTGGAGTTTCCCATCATTTATTCCAACAGTACTAGACTTGGCATCTTTCTGTCATGGTGATGCCTGATATGAACTCTATCAGTAGTAAAGAAGTGCAAACATAATTAATGAGCTTATTCTTTTGATGTTGTTCAGAGTCAACTTGGTTTTGAACCTGTGGTCAACTGCATAGTTTTACAGAGCCAGAAACAGACACTTTCTTTATTATAAAAGGGTAAATGAGATTAATTTCTCTTAGAGTTAGTAGTAAGAAATTGGGAAGCAGAGGATTGGGGAGGGAGAACATGGCTTTGAGGTCATGTGACTTGGATTCTCATTGGGCATTGTTACTGACTGGCTGTGTGATCCACAACAAATTACTTATCTGGCCTTCCTCATCTGAAAAATGAGCTAATAAGATGTCATGGAGTCACAAGAAATAGATGATACAATGCTTGACATATGGTAGCTACTCACCTAACCTTGGTCACTGTCTTCCGAGGCAATTTCATTCTTTCTTTTACTGGACATTAAAAATAAGTAGCTCAAGCTTTCTTTTTTTTTATCTTATTACCAAGAAGGAAGGTCAGAGGCAAGATTAGTGCTAATTATTGGAAATTGTCTTATTCCAGATCTTGGTATAGTTCTCTACTTTTTGTCTTCTTTACTGATTTTTATGGTGTGTTTTTTTTTTGTTTGTTTTTTTTTTTGCATTTTCATAAAAGGCTGTGCTATTTCTATACAAATACTACATTGAAATAAAACTTCAAGCAATACAACAAATTATTAAAAAATAAAGCAAAGGAAAACCACTTCATATCTTACTATTGACAAATAGCCATTAGTAATATTAGATATATCATTCCAGACTTTTCTTGATGCATATGGAAAATAATTTTATAAAAGTTGGATCATTCTATGTAATTCTATTTGATTTCAAAAGAAGAAAAAAAACTTGAGTGAGCTAAATAATTGCTGAACCCCAGGAAGATTTTATTTTTACAAATAATAGTAATTTATAAAAGACAATCTCAAGTTAAGAGAAAAAGATTAATATGAAACTACCAAGGAAGAGTTCTATTTTAACTACATGTATCAATGTTAGACAGGCTATTGACTTTTTGTTGTAAAACCTGAGAAAATTAGCCCACTTCTCAATTCCATTTTCTGAGCTGCCAGTTTTTGTTAGTTATTCTTTTGACATTGTCAAGGTTTATGACATTCTGTTAGGAACAGTCTAATAGTCATTTAATCTTAAGTGCTAAATACTCTACCATTTTAGTAAATCCAGTTTGTTTGCTTTGATATCTGTAGTAATTTTTTTGGGAAGGGCTCATGGAGTGCTCTGCTCCCCAATTTTGTGCAAGTTTGAGAATGCATATGTGCATATGGAAAATAATTGTCTTCATACTTAAAAGGCAACTTGGAAGCGCATAAGACTAGTGCATCTCATCTCCCTCCCTGACCCCCTAATTTTTTAGACATCACACCAATGTCTTTTGTTATTGCATGTTACTGTGGAGAATAATAAGATCGACTTGTTTCTTCTACCTAGTGCATGGTTAGATTCTTTTATCTTGAATATCCTTATGCTCTTTCTTTGTCCTTGAGGTTACATGACAACATATGTTTGGGAATTGAATTTTCTGTACTACTGTTTTGCCTTTTTTTTGTGGCACATAATGCGTCTTTAAAAAATGTATTTATTAGGAAAATTTTATTATGGTTATGTGAGATTGGTGTGCTCTTTTGATTGTCAAGTTCAAGTATAGATTTCAGGGAAGATTTGTTTCATTATATTTAAATTTTTTGATCTACTTCATTTATTGAATTAATTCCTTCTGGGTACTGATTATGCATATGTTAGATATCTTTTATCTGTCCTTCATATAATTTCTACCAAATTTGTTTTGAATTATTTTTCATTTCATTTTGAATAATTTTCTCTAGCTTCTTTTTTTGTGGTTCTTGACTATTTAATTCATATTTAGACTATTTACTGTTGCTTATAGGGTAGCTTTTGTCTTTGTGACATTCCTGGTCTTCTTTTCTTATTTTTTTTCTGGAATTCTGCCTGATCAGCTTATAGCACCTTTATTGTTTTATGTTGTCTAATTTGAGCTGGGTGTTTGTTTGTTTGTTTGTTTTATAAAGAGATCATATGCTCTATATTTTATTTAAAACTTCTTGTAAACTCTTTTTTCACTCTTCCTGCATAAGGTCTCTTGTGACGAAGAGTTCTAGGCTATTGGGCACCTTTCTGACATCCAGCTTTGAACTATAATGAGCTTAGAAGACATTATCATTCATTCATGAGGCCACTCAAAGGGGCAGTAGGGAAGCTAGCGATTTCCTCTGAGAAACCGGGTGGGCATTGTACAAAATGCACAACCTCTTATATTTTGCAGGAATGCTTAGGTTTTATGTGGCACTTTCCAGATTGAGGGTTCTTTCATATGTATCATTTGGTCATGGCAACACTATATGAGTAGACAGGAAATATTACATGCTTTTTTACTGTGGAGGGGATTGGATTTCAGAGTGTGTGAGTCTTGGTCAGGGTCACCAGGCTAGTGAACCAGGCCCGGGACCAGGTCACCAGTACTGAAACCCCACCTCTGGTTCCTAGTTTGGTTGTGTTTTCTTCCTCTCACTTTGCTTCCTGTGCTGGCGGGAAAAAGACACCTAAGATTATTGCATTAATTGCATAAATTCTCCCAATTTTTAAAGTACAATCCTGCATCTTGATTTACTAAATAGCAACAAAAATATCAGGGACAGTATGTCTTAAGTGCAGCATGGGGCATGGAGCGTACAGGGGGTCTAATGGCTTCATGAACAGCCCCTCCCACCTCTCCTCCCCAAGTGCATCTTTGGTTCTAACCATGCACCTTCCTGTTGTGGCATAATCGCTCTTCTCACCTATGCTGTTTACTCTGCCTAGAAAGCCCTGCTTGCCTTGCCTAACCCCTCTAGATCTCCTCCTGGAGTTAAATACTACTCATCAAAAGAAAAAGAAAAAGCCTCAACTTAAGCATCATCTCTTTGGGGAAGATAAGTTTTGTCCTAACCCAAAGGCCTGTGGCCTTGTCTCCGAGCTGTGAAACATCTTCTTTCCTTCCTCATCTCTTCCATGAGCCTTTAGGTCCCTTTGGATCAAGGACCATGTCTGATTTTGGCTTTTTATTGCCTACATCTTATAATAGTGCTATTTGTTAATAGATTAACAAATTAGTTTAGTCTGCAAGGGGGCATGGTGAAGCTTTCTCAATAGGCAATTTATGCTACCGGTTTCTTCAGCACCATTCATTTGGCTTTTATGTACAGGGTCCTTCAAAAGTGATTAAATGGGGAAGAATCCTTAGGAGACTCTTACAGTTTTAGGCAAGATATGGAGATGAATCAACATTCTCTTCAAAGATGTCAAAGCAGTAAGAATAAAAAAAAAGAATAGACTCAAAAAATATTAGAAAGAAAGAATGACAATCCTCAATGAGAGATTGATTGATAGGATATCTTTGCTCAAATGGTTCTTCAGCCTGGGAAGCCCTTTCTCTCCTTTTCATATATTTAAAATTTAAATATTTCAATTTTGTCTACCCTATATGTCCAATTCAAACCCCATCACCAGTCAGCTTTTGCTGTAATAATTCTGCATAACAAACAAACTCAACATCTCCATGGCTTCCAGCAGCAGATGCATTCTCGTGCCGGGTGTCTGCAGGTTGACTGCGGTTCAGCTAATCTAGGCTGGGCTCAGCTGGGCAGCTCTATCTCAGGCCATGGGTCAGCGGTGTTGGCCTCAAGGTTTGCTTAGGTTCATATTTGCTCCATAAGTCTCTCATCATGCTGGGCCTAATGACTACCTGATAGCAGCACAGGTGTAAAAGAAAGCACTTAAAGTCTCTGCTAATGTCACATCTACTCACAGCCCGTTGGTCAAAGTCACATGGTCAAGCCCAACTTTACTAAAATACTACTGCATTTTATTATGCATTAAAATAATGAAGTTTATTGCATGAAGATGAGATAGTATGTAATTACAGAACAACAGTCCAAAATATCATAGCATCTTCCCTATGATTCTCTCAGCTAGAAACACTGTCTTTTGATTCTAAACTACCACTGCATAGCATGTTCTTTGTGTTATTAAAGCATGGACTCTTTAAGGCAGAAAGTGATTTATTTTCTTTAAGAATCTCTCCTGAGGAGCAGATTCCAGTATATAGTCACAATGCTATGCATTTGAACCTTCTCTAAGTATATTTTTGAAACATACATGGCAATCTATTTGTGTGCAGTTATAACATACTAGAGGCCCAGTGCACGAAAATTGTGCACTTGTGGGGGAGGGTCTCTCAGCTGGGATTGTGAGACGGCACAGGCCAAGCCGAGGGGGTGCACGATTGGGGCTGGGAAGGGATGCGGGAGGTAGGCCAGCTGGGGAAGGACCACGGGAGGGCTCCAGGGCATGTCCGGCCTGTCTCACTCAGTCCTGATCAGCCAGACCCCAGCAGCAAGCTAACCTACCGGCTGGAGCGTCTGCCCCCTGGTGGTCAGTGCATGTCATAATGACTGGTCGACTGGTCAACTGTCTGCCCCCCGGTGGTCAGTGCACATCATAACAAGCTGTTGAGCGGCCTTAGCATATCATTAGCATATTATGCTTTGATTGGTTGAATGGACAACCGGACATTTAGCATATTAGGCTTTTACTGTATAGGATTTGTAGATGTAGCTTGGTGAAGCATGTAGAAATACTTCCTTTTTATATCCTATTGACTTGCATTGGCTCAGACACTTTGCTTTACATTCAAAGTACTGGAAGTCAGAATGCATTGAAGTTTACTCAGAAAGGAGCTGTACAGTCTGATGCCAAATAATTATTTTTCTCTGTTAGATTCCAAAATTCCCTTCCAGACAGGTTATTAAGATATTTTAGGGATGGGTTTCTTCCTACTTAAGCACACTTTTTGAAGTAGCTTTATTAAGCAGCAAACTGCCAGCATATATATATTTTTTTGGTATGAAGGTAGTTTCTAAATTAAACAAATTATTACATCAATTACAAAAAGTTGACCTATGTGAAGGAATAATGGCATTAAGGAAAAGTTTGTTTTCTTTTCCTTTTTAAAAATATAATATTTATGAGGTTGTATGACTTAGGCTACTTCCAGGAAAATGATATATTTGCTTGCATTAAGAAGCCAAACAAAATAAACTGTTATGCAAGATATAGTATAGTAATATATTTTGGCCACCTTGGTTAGTGTAGTAGAATAGGGTGACAAAATGTACTTTCTCTAAATAACCTAAAACAGTCCTCTTTTGAAAAGCCAGTTTGTTCTGGTGAGTTCTGTCTATTTATAGTGTCACCGAAGACCTGGAGCAGAGTTTGGATAAGTTTTTCTGTGTAATGGAGAGAGATGTGAATCCAAACACAGGAGAATGTGCAGACACAGTACGCAGAGTAGGTGCTCAGGAGAAAAACAGGTCCCCCCACTTGAACAGTGAGGTAGCATCTTGTTAAAACCCCAGCAAGCCATGATCAGACCAACAAAGTCAGCTGGAGACTCACAAGAATATAATGAATTCATACTGTATCATTTTATTTTAACGTAAAGACATAAGGTATGTTTATGTCAATGTTTTCCCTTTAATCCTCACCTGAGTATATGTTTTATTTATTTTAGAGAGAGACGAAGGGGCAGGGGGAGAGAGAAGCATTGATGTAAGAGAGAAACATCAATTAGTTGCTTCCTGTACCAGAGAGCGATCCTGCTACCCAGGTATGTGCCCTGATGGGGAATTGAACCTGCAACCTTTTGGTGTATGGCTGATGCTCCAACCAGTTAGGCCACCAGACCAGGGCTTATATCAATGTTTTGATGTTAAGACAAGGCTTCTCCTTTGAGGATGGACCAAAGTTTAGAATTCAGAATCCTTTTTTTCTTGCTTTCTAGCTCACACAATAGAATATGTATCCGTATTACTTCTCTCTGTTCAAAAGATAGCTCACTAGGCACACTGGTCCGCACCTTACTTTTTGCATCTTAATTTTTTGGATATCATGTCCTATCAGTACATAGAGGATTGCTTTATTTTTTATAGTTGCATAGTATTCCGTTGAGTGGCTAGGCATTTGGAGGTGTTTTAATCTTTTGCTATTATGAACAACACTGTGTGAGTAATCTCAGAAACATGGCATTTTTGCATGTGTACAAGAATATATGTAGGGTAAGTTCCAGGAGGGGGATGGCTGGATCAAAGGATGTATGCATTTGTAATTTTGTAAATAGCCAGTAGTTATTGTAATTATTTACACTTCACCAACAGTGAGCTGGAGTGCCTGGGTTCTCCACTGCTTTGCCAAGAGTACGTTATCAAACTGGAATTTCTGACGGTCTAAGAGGTGAAAAACTGTAAAACTCTCAATGTGGTTTTCACATGTGTTTCTCTGATTAGGAAAGGAAGTGTGCCTAATGGTGAAGAACTCAGACTGCAGCCCAGCTGCTTGGGGATAAATTTGGACTCCACCAATGATCAGTTCCGTGACTTTGGGCAAATCTCTTAACCTCTAATTAGCCTCCAATTCCTGTGCATAACAGAGAATATTAACTACCTCAGAGGGTTGCTTTAATAATTAAATATATTAACACTAGAGGCCCAGTGCATGATTGAATCATGCACGTGTAGGGTCCCCTACACGCTTTCGCTTTCGATCACGGGGGAGCTGGGTGCCTGTCCACTGGTGCACCAGGCCTTTCCGAAACCTCCGGCGCGGCAGAGGCTTCCGAAAGGCCTGGTGCCGGAGCAGACAGGCACCCAGCTCCCCGGCTTTTGATGGTCCGCGGCGGGATGTGAGCTTGCAGAGGTCCCTTCTGTGCCGCAGCACAGCCATGGCGCAGACGCTGGCCCAAACGGCTACCCCGGCCACCCCGAGTCCCGCCCCCTGTGCCTCCCGCTGGCCCAATCGTGGGCGTAGCAGAGTGATGGTAATTTACATATTACCATTTTATTAGGTAGGATATGCAAAGAGCTGGACTAGTGTCTGGCCCATGGTATGTTTTGGCTATTATTATTGTTATTGGTAGTGGAGTTGAACATCTCTTTGTGTTTTAGAGCCAGTTAACATTTCTTTTTTTCCCTCTTTTTTTATTGTTTAAAGTATTACATATAGTAGTACATATGTCTCCTTTTTTTCCCCCATTGACCTTCCCCCAGCCTCCCCTACCCCCTGTCGCATGCCCTCATCCCACCTCCCCCCCCCAGTGTCTTGTGTCCATTGGTTGTGCTTATATGCATGCATACAAATCCCTTGGTTAATCTATTTCCCCCCCTCCCCAACACTCCCCAGCCTTCCCACTGTAATTTGACAGTCTGTTTGGTGCTTTACTGCCTCTGTATCTATCTTTTTGTTCATCAGGTTATAATGTTCGTTATTTTCCATAAATGAGTGAGATCATGTGGTATTTTTCTTTCATTGTCTGGCTTATTTCACTTAACATAATGCTCTCCAGGTCCATCCATGCTGCTGCAAATAGTAAGAATTCCTTCTTTTTTATAGCAGCGTAGTACTCCATTGTGTAGATGTACCATATTTTTCTAATCCACTCATCTGCTGATTGGGCATTTAGGCTGTTTCCAAATCTTAGCTACGGTGAATAGTGCTGCTATGAACATAGGGGTGCATATATCCTTTCTGATTGGTGTTTCTAGTTTCTTGGGATATATTCCTAGAAGTGGGATTACTGGGTCAAATGGGAGTTCCATTTTCAGTTTTTTGAGGAAACTCCATACTGTTCTCCACAGTGGCTGCACCAGTCTGCATTCCCACCAGCAGTGCACGAGGGTTCCTTTTCCTCCTCATCCTTGCCAGCACTTGTCGTTTGCTGATTTGTTGATGATTGCCATTCTGACAGGTGTGAGATGGTACCGCATTGTCATTTTGATTTGCATCTCTTGGATAATTAGTGACTTTGAGCATGTTTTCATGTCTCTTGGCCTTCCTCCTGTCTTCTTTCGAAAAGATTCTATTTAGGTCCGTTGCCCATTTTTTTTATTGGATCATTTATCTTCCTTTAATTAAGTTGTATAAGTTCCCTGTAGATGTTGGAGATTAAACCTTTATCAGTGATAACATTTGCAAATATGTTCTCCCATACAGTGGGCTTTCTTGTTGTTTTGTTGATGGTTTCTTTTGCTGTAAAAAAGCTTTTTATTTTGATGTAGTCCCATTTGTTTATTTTCTCTTTAGCTTCCATTGCCCTAGGAGCGGTAGCGGTTCGGCATATGTCTGAGATATCTCTGTCTGTGGATTCCTCTAGTATTTTTATGGTTTCCCGTCTTATGTTTAAGTCCTTTATTCATTTTGAGTTTATTTTTGTGTATGGTGATGTAGTTTCATTTTTTTGCATGTATCTGTCCAATTTTCCCAACAACATTTATTGAAGAGACTGTCTTGACTCCATTGTATGTTCTTGCCTCCTTTGTCAAATATTAATTGAGCATAGTGGTTTGGGTTTTCTATTCTATTCCATTGGTCTATACATCTGTTCTAGTGCCAGTACCAGGCAGTTTTGAGAACAGTGGCTTTGTAATACAACTTGATATCTGGTATTTAGATCCCTCCTACTCTGTTCTTCTTTCTCAGGATTGCTGTGGCTATTCGGGGTCTTTTTTTATTCCAGATGAATTTTTGGAGAGTTCTTTCTAGGTCTGTGAAATATGCTGTTGGTATTTTAATGGGGAGTGCATTGAATCTATAGATTGCTTTGGATAGTATGGACATTTCAACGATGTTGATTCTACCAATCCATGAACATGGTATGTTCTTCCATCTGTTTACGTCTTCCTCTATCTCTTTTTTCAGTGTCCTGTAGTTTTCCGCTTATAGGTCTTTTACTTCCTTAGTTAAGTTTATTCCTAGCTATCTTAATTTTTTTGGTGTGATGGTAAATGGGATTGCTTTTTTAGTCTCTCTTTCTGTAAGTTCATGTTTGGTGTATAGAAATGCCATAGATTTCCTGGCATTAATTTTATATCCTGCTACATTGCCGAATTCATTTATTAAGTATAATAGTTTTTTGATGGAGTCTTGGGTTTTTTATGTACAATATCATGTCATCTGCAAATAAGGACAGCTTTACTTCTTTTCCAATTTGGATGCCTTTTATTTCTTCTTCTTGTCTAATTGCAATGGCTAATACTTCCAGTACTATGTTGAACAGGAGTGGTGAGAGTGGGCATTCCTGTCTTGTTCCTGTTCTTAGGGGAAATGGTTTTAGTTTTTTGCCCATTGAGTATGATGTTGGCTGTGGAATTTTCATATATGGCTTTTATTATGTTGAGGTATGATTCTTCTATTCCTACCTTGTTGAGAGTTTTTATCAAGAAAGGGTGTTGGATTTTGTCAAATGCTTTTTCTGCATCAATTGATATGACTATGTGATTTTTATCTCTCAATTTGTTTATGTGATGTATCATGTTTATTGATTTACGGATATTGTACCATCCTTGCATCCCTGGGATAAATCCTACTTGGTAATGGTGTATGATCTGTCTGAGGTACTGCTGGATCCAATTTGCTAGAATTTTGTTGAGGATTTTGGCATCTATGTTCATGAGGAATATTGGCCTGTAATTCTCTTTCATTGTGTTGTCTTTATCTGGTTTTGGTATTAGAGTGATGCTGGCTTCATAGAATGAGATTGGAATTGTTCCTTCCTCTTGAATTTTTTGGAATAGTCTGAGGAGGATAGGTTTTAGTTCTTCTTTGAATGTTTGGTAAAAGTCCCCTGTGAAGCCGTCTGACCCTGGGCTTTTGTTTGCTGGAAGCTTTTTGATGACTGCTTCAATTTCTTACATAGTTATTGGCCTATTGAGATTTTTAGATTCTTCCTGATTGAGTTTTGGAAGGTTGTATTTTTCTAGGAATATGTCCATTTCCTCCAGGTTGTCCAGTTTGTTGGAATAGAGTTGTTCGTAGTATTTTGTAACAATCCTTTGTATTTTGTCGGGGTCTGTTGTTATTTCACCTCTTTCATTTCTGATTTTGTTTATTTGGGTCCTCTCTCTTTGCTTCTTGGTGAGCCTGGCTAGAGGTTCATCAATCTTGTTTATCCTTTCAAAGAACCAGCTCTTGGTTTTGTTGATCTTTTGTATTGTCTTTTTGGTCTCTATGTCATTTATCGCCGCTCTGATCTTTATTATTTCCTTCCTTCTGCTTACACTGAGCTTTTCTTGTTGCTCTCTTTCTAACTCTTTGAGTTATAGGGTTAGGTAATTTATTACCATTGTTTCTTGTTTTTTTGCAGTAGGCTTGTAGAGCTATGAACTTCCCTCTCAAGACTGCTTTACCTGTGTCCCATAGATTTTGGATTGTTGTGTTTTCATTGTCGTTTGTTGTCATGATGTTTTTTTATTTCTTCTTTGATCTCTCTGGTAACCCAGTCATTGTTTAATAGCATGCTATTTAGTCTCCATGTGTTTGATTTTTTTTGGATTGTTTTTTATTGTAGTTGATTTCCAGTTTTATGCCACTGTAATCTGAGAAGATGCTTGATATGATTTCTATCTTCTTGAATTTGAAGAGACTTTGCCTGTGACTCAATATATGGTCTATCTTTGAAAATGACCCATGTGCAATTTTTTTTTCTAGAATGTATATTCTGTGGCTTTGGGGTGAAATGTTCTAAAGATGTAAATTAATTTCATCTGGTCTAGTGAGTCATTTAGGATTAATGTTTCTTTGCTGATTTTTTGTTTAGAGGATTTGTCCAGTGGTGATAGTGGGGTATTAAAGTCTCCTACTATGATTGTATTGCTGTAATCTCTCCCTTGATATCCTCCAGGAGTTTTTTTTTAATGTATTTGGGTGCTCCTGTATTGGGTGAGTATATGTTTACCAGAGTTATTTCTTCTTGTTGGATTGCTCCCTTTAGTATTATGAAGTGGCCTTCCTTATTTCTTTTTATGTCCTTCACTTTGAGGTCTAATTTGCATATATAAGTATTGCTACCCCAGCTTTTTTTTCATTTCCGTTCACCTGACAAACCTTTTTCCATCCTTTCACCCTCAGTCTGTGTGCATCTTTTTTTTCTGAGGTGGGTTTCTTGTAGACAGCAGATATATGGGTCATGTTTTCTTATCCAATCCATTACCCTATGTCTTTTGATTGGGGCACTTAATCCATTTACATTTAAAGTTATTATTGATAGGTACTTGTTTGTTGCCATTTTTATTCTTTACCCCTGTGTTCCTTCTTCGCTTCTTATTTCTTTTTTTTACAGCAGATCCTTTAGCATTTCTTGCATTGCTGGTTTTGTGGTAATAAACTCCCTTAGTCATTTTTTGTCTGTGAAGCTCCTGATTTCACCCTTAATTTTGATTGATAGCCTTGCTGGGTACAGTATTCTTGGATTGAGACCCTTTCTTTGCATGACTTTGTATATTTCATTCCATTCCCTTCTGGCCTGATGTGTTTCTGTTGAGAAATCAGTCGCTAGTCTGATGGGGGATCTTTTGTAGGTAACTTTCTGTCTCTCTTTGGCCGCTTTTAATATTCTTACTTTGTTGTTGTGTTTGCCAATTTAATTATAATGTGCCTTGGTGTCGGTCTTTTGGGTTTCATTTTGCTTGGGACTCTGTGACCTTCTTGGATTTGTGTGGGATTTTTCTTCCCTATATCAGGGAAGTTTTCTATCATTATTTCTTCAAACAGGTTTTCTATTCCTTGCTCAGTTTCCTTTCCTTCTGGCACCCCTATTATGCGGATGTTGTTTTGTTTCATGTTGTCCCAAAGTTCCCTTAGGCTCTCCTCCTGCTTTTTAATTGTTTTTTCTAGAAGCTGCTCTACTTGAGTATTTTTTCCTACCTTGTCTTCTAGCTCACTGATGTGGTCTTCTGCTTCTTCTAGTCTACTCTTGATGCTTTCTATTGAGTTCTTTACAGCAGCAATGTCATTTTTCATTTCTTCTTTGTTCTTCTTCATTTCCTCTTGGTTCTTACACATATTGTCGAATTTGTCTTCCATTTTTTTCATCCACCTTATGATCATTTCTCTGAATGCTTTTTCTGACAGGTTGCTTGCTTCCATTTCATTTACTTCCTTTTTTGGTGATGCCTGCTTTTCTTTCATATGCGGGCTGTTTCTTTGTCTCCCCATGATCTCTCTTCTCTGGGTGTCTGGTTATGTAATTCTCTCTCTCCTTTTTGTGAGGGAGTGTAGAGCTCCTCTGAATCCGTGTGCTTGCGGCACTTGGGGACCAGTGTTCTCGGGTTCGCAGCTGTTCGGTGGGTGCCGTAGTTATAGATTCCCCGGGCTTTTCAGGCGTCCGATATCACCCACTTTCCCCTTCAAGATGGCATGGTCTCAGCGTCCAAGCAGGTTGCTCCGGGAGGGAACCCAGCAGCAGTGGGGGCTGCCCGGTCAGGGGAGCCCCATCCAGCAGTCCCCCACAGTCTCCTGGAGTATAGCTGTCCCTCAACTCACCAACAAACACTCCCCGTGTGACCACACACTCTCCCTTTGTTTTCTCACTCACACACTATCTTGCAGTCTGCCTTCCCGTCAGCAGCCATCTTCCTCATTCTAACATTTCTTTTTTATGAATTTTTATCCTTTCCCTATCCCTGTCTATTATTTGGTCTTTCTACTATGGATTTTTATGAGCTTTTCATTAAGGTAATCCCTTTAATAGAATCTGCAAATATTTTTGCACAATCTGTTGCTTGTCTTTTATTTTTGCCTGTGATGTTTTTTCATGCCCACTTTTGACATTTTTGCATTTAAATTTATCAATCTTTTCTTCCATGGTTTTAGAATTTTACTTCATAGTTAGATAAGCCTTTCCATGTTTAAGGTTATAAAGCAATTCTCCACCGTGTTTTTCTCTAGTACTGTTATGATTTCATTTTTTACATTTGATGTAAATCTTTGACCTATTTGGAATTTATGCCGGTATATGGTTACAGAAAATATTTTAATTTGCTTTCATCAAAGATCTTCTTCACAGCCAGTAAGATTAGTTTTCAAACAACAATGACAATGGACTCTTTCCACAGACAGAGTGCATTTCTATGTAATATAATTAAAATTGCAAAATTACAGTAACCAGTGTGATAGACACACGTAGGTTTGAAAAGAAACACCCATAATATCTTCCTTCATATTGTGGCCAATGGGTAAGGAGGTACATCATGTCTCACGGTGGGGAAAAGGATACTTGGAGCTTAAGAATACTGAGATAAACAGACAAACAAATCAGAACTGCCATGTCTAGTGACTCCACAAATTAAATGGAGCCTTGAACTGGTACTTCTAAAGGGTGGCCTCCTTTGCAAGTCAACTTTTTCTTTTTTTCTAAATGCTTTCACTG
The DNA here is from genome assembly GCF_951640355.1 of Cnephaeus nilssonii. NCBI lineage: Eukaryota > Metazoa > Chordata > Mammalia > Chiroptera > Vespertilionidae > Cnephaeus > Cnephaeus nilssonii. Next base: position 39,780,409 of record NC_137089.1, on the reverse strand, counting down.
TTCGATCTTCCTTGACATGCCTGATGCTCTCTGTGACTGAAGACTCCACTTCTTCACTCTATATTTTAATACAAAAATAATTGAGATGGAAGTGGGCAAAGGGTAAGAAAGCTGACCGTGCAAATGAACTCTGCTTTTCTGGTTTTTAAGGCATTTGAGGGACCAATATTTCGGGCTGAGTTCTCCAAGCTCCTACCGTGGCTGTTGCAGCACCCACAAAAATCTGTTAGGTCAGAAAATTATGGAATGCAGAGAGTGGCAAACTTGGCTGCTATAAAAGCATTTCTAAACTTCACAGTTTTTGTGGACACCCAGGGGAGAACATGGCTTCTCCTATGTGGGTGGTCACCCCAGGAGTCACCTATTCCTGTCACAAGTTGCTAAGGAATGAAAAATGAAGAAATTTAATGAAAGTGTTTTTGTTGCTGTTGTTCCTTCTAAATACAAGATCTGCTTATTAATTAAGACTTCTTCTCCAAGCAGCATAAGAAATGTGTTGCAGCTTACTCATTCATTGAGTCGCCCGGAGTCGGAGCTGACTCAACGGCACGTAGCACACACACTGTAGTCATTCCTCATATTTATTGAGCCAGTGGTTCTCAACCTTGACTCTAGACCAAAATCGCCTAGGGCATTTGGCCCAGCTCCAGACCTAGTGATTCTGATGTGCTGCCAGGGTCGAGAACAAGTGCATTAATCTTCACTGTATTTTATTTTTATGTGAAGTACCAGGCAGAGGACAAAAATAAGGGTTTTGAAAAATGTGTTCTCTGGTTCAACTTCTTTGTTAAAAGGAAAATTTAGGGGCTCCAACCCAGATTTACGAAAGCAGAAGCTCTAGAGATGGAGACCAGAAGTCTGTATTAATTAGTATTAATGAATTGACATTAATTAATAAGCTTCTGGGTGATTTTGATGTACACTGAAGTTTAAGAATTGATATGAAGTAATTCCTGGAATATTTGAAACTAACCAAATCCAATCAACTTTCTGATTGTGAAGATATGTTAAATCTGATTAAGTTTTAGAAGATCTACTTTATAAGAGATTTAAAAACGTGTAAATTTAACTATGAGTTTCAGTAGTAAGAATATATATCAAAGAGAGAATAATGGAAAATTAGGTGGTTTTTAAATAAATTCTGCCCTTCCCATCTTTATTTAAGAGTACTGAAGCCTATCTCTTCTACTTTGAATATTGTCTGTTTATTTAAACTGGTAAACCATGTTTTACAGATTTATTAAATATTTTGGGAGAGGTGACTGTGAGCTAGGGCCCTAGTCATTGGGTATATAGAGATGACTAAAGTTCTTGACCTCAAGAAGTATATTCTTGTATTGGAAAGAATATATGTATAGAAGCAATTATAACTCAATCTCAGAAGTATTACAATGAAGGAAATAGTTAACTAGTTTCAAATTTATTATGAAAAAAACATGTCTTGTTATATTTGTGTGTGTGTGTGTGCGGGGCGGGGGCGGGGGGTGGGGTGGGGAGGGGAGGTGCAGAACCCACCACTTAGTATAATAAAATGCCCTGAATCCTTGAAAGCTAGTAATGACATCTACTCAGCTAAATGAAGGCAGGTGGATAAGTTTACCCAGTTGAGGCAAGATTATAGAAGAATTCTTATGTAGGGGTTAGAGGCTGCTACTGGGTGAGTCACACCAGCATCTTCACCTCCATGCTTGAGACACCTTGAAGTTCTAAGTCATGCTCTATAATTTCATCAAATGATTATTGTTACCAGATAAAATATAGGATATCCAGTTAAATTTTTTATTTCAGATAAACAATGAATGCATTTTTTGGTATAAGTATGTTCCAAATGTTTTGCAGGACATACTTATACTAAACATTATTCTTTGTTTATCTGAAACTAAAATTTAACTGAACATCCTGTATTTCTGTTTGCTAAATCTGGCCCTGCGTGAATTAGAATGGCTAAATTCTAGCCCTGCCAGTACGAGTGATGAGAACTGGGAAGCTACAGCAGTTCTTTTCCTGTGAAAGTAATATTCGGAGCACAAGAAAAATATTGAGAAAGAAACGTTGAGAGGCCGATAAGATAAGATACAGAATAGGAAATAGTCACACAGCTCACAGATCTCGATTCCTGTGTTCATCAAGACCTTTGTGTATCATTTAATCTAATGGAATGTCAGAGGGGGAGGGAAATAATCTAGTGTTGTATTATAAGGTCCCAATGGTTAAAGTGTTTTAAGAGATATATTTAAGAAATCTTTGTTTTCCTGGACTCAGATTTAACAAACACTTATCAAGCACCTCATATATATCAGATACCACACAAGGTCCTCTGACATGTGTGGCTAATAAATGAAGGGTAGTGTCAGTCAGTCATAGAATTAAGAGAGCGTTATTGAGTCTGAAAGGTTATGGTGTTAAAGAGACAAGATGCAGAGCTTGATAGTCTAGTTGCACACCCCCTAAAAATATAAGTTCATAGTTCAGCATAATTTGAACCTGAGAATTATGAAACATGTTTCTGTAGCTAACAGAGTTCAATGCACAATATTTGTTATTTCCAGAAAAACAAATTCACAGGTTGGTTTTGTTTTATTTTTAAATCATTTGGAGCTCGGCAGAGTCACTGTGGTGATTTCCCCTGGAGAGCATGCACCTTCCCTTTTAAAATCCCGAAGTTGCTTTAGCATCCAGCATGCAGGAATGAAGAGTTTCCTTGTGTGTGTGTGTGTGTGTGTGTGTGTGTGTGTGTGTGTGTGTGTGTCTTTTTTTTTTTAACATAGATGCAATGTACAATATGGCCTGGTTTATGCTTCCAATCATCTAAATTTGTGCAGGCATGGTAGAGGATGCCATACAATTTTCTTTTGGTACTTAGAGCTTTACTGACATAATTGCAGCCCAATCACATTTCTAAGATAACTAGTACAATATGCCCATATTTAATTCAAAGTTTCCTGGTGGATTTCAGGCAAATAATGACTATGTTTTAAGTCATCTAAAAAAAAACAGAGACTCAGAAGTGAAAGTGCTTTAAGATCATCTGGGCAAGGTTCTGCCAGGCAAATGTGTTTATTCCCTCTGCTTTTGGTACCCTTCCTGGCCAAGGACCTTGCCTCATATTCTGGACCATTCTCTTTTCCCTTGCAGCCCAGACCTTGCCTCATATTCTGGACCATTCTATTTTATTCTGTCCCACCATCCAAGTTTAATATATCAACCTATTGTCTTAAAGTCCTATCAAGTAGCTTGTAGGTTAATATGATAAGTTTATTCTAGTATGTTAATAAAACTTATTGGCTGGGTGAGTTATCTACCACTGCAGATGACATATTTACATTTTAATTGCGACCTTTTATGGCTTAACACAAAGTTGTGGCCAAGGTGGGAGTATAAGCTGAAATCAGAATGGGTGGAGATTAAGGAAAAGTATTTTCTGCACAGAATCTCTCAGCCCTCATCACCTCACACCCTGAGGCCTCTTTCTCTGGCCCAAGTTTGCAGCTGACTTAGCATGTAAAGATTCTGAATGTTCAGCTGAGATGAGGAACCCATGTGGCTTTTAAATGTCTTTACTTTTTAGAGTAGCACAAAAGAGAGTCATGACGAAACTTTCTCTCTGTGTGTATGTGTGTGAATAAAAACTCCTATGCTGCAGTGAAGTGGTAATCAAGTGTGGCGTCCAGATTAGCCCTCTCATTTGGATCACAGACTTAAATTGAAACAAAATCTAGAAATATCAAAATTGAAGATGGAGAGAGTCATAGTTAAAATAGTCACTTGAGAGCTTACCCAGAGTACATACTGCTCATGGCAGATGATTTTTCTCTTCTTTTCACTACATATAAATAGCCAGCTTCTAGAGCAAGTAGGAAAATTCCAGAAGGAGGAACCCGGAGACACCACTGGAAAATTGGGAGGGTAAGGATACAACAGTGCTACAAACAAAGAGGAGAAGGGGAGAGAGAGCACACTTTGGGGAGGGGATGACAAATCCAGAAGAATCATTCTGAAATTCCACAAGAAGTTGTCTCTTAGCCGGTAGGTGTGGTAGCTTCTGACTACAGTCGAGGTTGTAAGCCAAGTGTGGTTTCTCTTTTCCCTGTACATGGAGGTCAGGCTTTCAAGTTAGCTTGCTTTTCTGCATATTTGTTCCCTGGCAACATACCTGATCTTTTTTCATTTAAGGTGGTTAGAATGGATTAGAACAAATTTATTAATACACTAATATTCTCACACATTTCTCTTCGGTTCAGACCTCCCCCTGACGGTTATACTCATGCATCCAGATGCTTTCTGGGCATCCTCTGTACATAAAACATTCAACACGCCTGAAATGACCTCATTGTCTATTTGTTCAATTTCCATTCACCCTGAGAGCCATCATTTTACTGGCCCTGCCAATCCCTCATTTTTAAAACCAATCAATCAAACTATGCTAAATGAACACAATTCTCAGACCTTGCCAGCAAGTTTATCTCAATGAGTATCCCCCTCCCTCCAGTTCAGTGAATTTAATCCTTAAATTTCCTGGACTGGATTGTTTCAGTAATTGCCAATTTACCCATCTCCACTCTTGTCTCTTTTATATCTACCAGGTATATGCAGCCAAAATGATCTATTTAAAAGACAATTCTACTACAGCTGTAGTAAAAATCTCAAGGTGCCACAGAAAGTTCTCCATGGCCTGATCCTTTCAACCCTTCAACAACATCTCTGCCCATTTCTCACCCTATATTTTATAGCCCCTATTGAGTTGGATGCCCCATTCATAAACCTGCTATAGTCATATCACACTGTATTTATATAAGTTGTTGAGCTTTCCCATCCCCATTCCTGCAAACAAGCAAATAGATAAGAAAGCAAAACCTGCCCAGCCAGCATGTCTCAGTGGTTGAGCATTGACCCATGAACCAGGAGGTCATGGTTGGATTCCCGGTCAGGGCACATGCCCAGGTTGTGGATTCAATCCCTAGTTTGGGGCATGCAGGAGGCAGCCAATCAATGATTCTCCCTCATCATTGATATTTCTGTCTCTCCCCCTTTCCATTCCCCTCTGAAATCGATAAAAAAACACACACCAAAAAACAAAAAAACACAAACAAAAAGAAAGCAAAAACTCTGCTTTCCCAGTGGGCAGGGACAGAATCTTATTCATTTTCAGCATAATGTGATGGCTCTCAGCAGGTCTGGTATCAGACTGCATTCAGTTCTAGCTCTGTCATTTAGAAATGAGCTAGTAAGTTACTAGCGCCTCCATGCCTCAGTTTCCTCATTTGTACCTATTTATGGGTTTACTGTCAGGCATAAATAGCAGGCATTTAGGACAGTCGGTATCTGGCATAGAGTAGGCAATCTATTGTTATATATTATTAAAGAGAATGTGCTCAATATTTTACAAAACTGAAGGTGTTTAAAGAGAAATTATTGTAGGGGAAGGGAGGCAAGTTGCATTTCATGAAGGTCCGACTCTAATGGTAAGAGCTGACTCAAGTCCACTTTTCATTTGAAAGAATAATTAGACCATTTGTGCCAGTGGCTGTTTTTTAGGGTGTGAGGAAATCCCTAAGCTGAGGTCCCCAGCTCTACACCCAGAACTAATACCTGGTTGAATTAGAGTCCGAAAATCCTTGGGGCCAGCCCATCCTGTGTAGAATCTGCTTTTCCTTACAGAGCTGACAGAAGACATCATGTCCTTGTCCAGGTTAAACTTGTTGAATAATCACCTTGTTCCTGTTTGGGAGGATAATGGGTGCTTTCAACAGGAAGATTCTTCCAGATAATGGTTCAATAGTGGCATACCTGTTATAGACGATGTTCCAAAGAATGATCATTCTTTTTTGACATATTTTCCAGGTCTTCTCACAACCCCAGTGCAGTCTCATATGACTCACAAAAGTGATCTTCTGAGTCTTCTCAACTATTTTTTCACCATAAACGTAGAGCACATGGACTTTAACAGACAAGGAGATTGCTTGCCTGGTGGTAGATTGATAGCCTAGTGGTAGAAGAGGTCTTCTCATATGGTCTGGAACTCTTCTCCCCTCATTTGAGAGGAGCAATCCTGAGAGTGCGCTGCTTGATTCTCTCTAGCCATGTGGTCTGGAAGACTGAGTATGGCTCTGTGGCTAATATTCAAAAACATTATGTCCACTGGATGGTAGACTTTCTTGGAATGAACGTAGTGGTGTTTTCCTATATTCTTCTTCCTCTTTTACCCACCAACCTCTCAGTTAGTATGAAAATACCAGCATCCAGAAGGGTTCTGCAACCAGGTTGATCACAGTGGAAAAAGGAAAAGTTTAAAGTAATTCTACTCTGACTATGAGAATGTTTTGATACAATGGCTCCTTCATGGGCAAGAGACTGTAATGATTGGATTTTAATTGGTGGCCCTTCTCCCCCCCCCTTTTTTTTTCTCTCTTCCTCTTCTAAACAGTTTACCACGCTAGAAAAAGTGAAAGAGGTAAACAATGTGGTCCAGATATCAGATTTTTCTGGCTCTTGAGAATTTAATCGACCAACAATAATTGGTGGTAATTGACCGATACAATTGGTTTCCCTGTGGTTCCCTGAAAAGCTTGTGTGGTAAATGATTTAAAGACCGAGGGTAAAATTGGGGGCCATTTTGAAGTTGCTGCAAGTCTTTGAATCCATGAAGGTACCATTTAGTAAATTAGTGTTTTGTTGATGAAGTTTAGTTCCAGAGGTTGTTCACCGAATAAGAGAAATTGGCTTAAACCATTGGAGAAAATGCTGATATATTTTCTCTGTGGGTAACTATAACTTCTAAATTACAGTGAGCTTAAGTATTTTAAATTAGAAACAGAATAATCTGTTTTCTTATGAATATTTAACACAGTTGGAGTTACAACATTTCAGTTAGATATAAATAGAAATCACAACTCATAGTTAATTAAACAATTCAAAGATCCCTTCCTGTTTTACAATCTGTTTTCAGTATCAGGGTATAATCTGAGTGAATTAAGTGCAAAGACCCATAATACAATGATTTGCATAAGGCTGCCAACAAAAATAAACCTGGCTGTGATTAAGGCTATGACAATGGTGTTAGCTTAGCTCTACAAGCTCATGGAAGCATGCAGAACACGAGCAATTAGATCCACAAACTGATTTATTGCCTGGGCTGCAGGTGTTGAGTTTTATGGGAATTGGGGATTATCAGACTTGCCTCTACATATTTCAGTTTAGTTATATGGTTTCTTCTTTAAAAACATTCACTGGAACATTTTAAAAAATAGATGTAGTGTCTAAATTCATGAGTTTTTGTTTTTAAAGTTAATTTGGTGTGAGTTTTAGTAATGTCAGAATGAAACCAGTGTTTAGGAATAATATAATTCACTTCTCACCCATTGCAAAATGTTACTTTTAGACTCCATAATTAAGTGGACAAAGTACCCACAATGCTTGTGGGGGGCATTGCTGGGGAAGAGGGGGTTGGGAGAGTTGTGGAAGGGGGATCTCCTGGCAAGGCATTCTCTCTCAAAATGGGGGAGGGCCACTCACATCATTAAATAATGCATGTCATTTTTATTGATTTTTTTCAAATGGAGGACTTCTGGGTAGTTAATTATGTTAGTCAGGGAAGAAAAAAATAACCACCCTAGAATGTTGACTTAAAACTGAATATAAGATGATAGTAGCTCCAACAATTCCTGAAATTAAATTTTACTTAACTCTCAAAATAAATTTCACATCAAATCAGAGCTATTGCCACAGTGTGTTTGCTATTATTTTTATTGTGTGTGTGGAGTGGGGGGACCTGTCAGAGTCATACTATGGTGGTGATTTTGAAGATTTCAAGATTTTATTACAAAAAGGAATGATCTTTTATAGCAGTAAATTTTAGAGAACCACTAATGTTTCCCTCTCTAATGTGTGGATTTTGCTTTTCTCAATTTCCTTTGAAAAAAAAAGTATAAATTTGCAAGGTCATCAGCCTCGAGTTGGTGGTTTTCCTAAGTATGTTCTCTATTGTGGTATCCTCCAGAAGTACAGAAAATATTCATAAACTACTTAGGAATTTGCCATTGCAGTGTTTGTAAATACTATATTATTCTGGCCTTAAGAAATGGAATGAACCTTACACAAGTTTCAAAACATGGTTCAATTCTTGTCCGTTAACTGTTTAATGAATACTTGACTGAATTTGGCTTGAAAATATTCACATATGTGTGTCTCATGCTTAATTCTGTTATTTGCAGGGTATCTTCCTTCTACATATTTTAGATTATAAATGCTTGACTTAAAGCAGCTGCATGTTCACTTCGATTCTAACCCTTGGCATGGAGGCCTGCTCTGGGCCTTGTCTTCCCTTACCTTTCACCAGATTTCAAATGTGCAGCGTTTTTCTTGCACTTCTTGAAACCGAGCAAATTATTCACAAATGTTATAGGGTGACTGAAGCTAATGGTTTACTTTTCTTAAACTTCTTTGGCCCCTGTGTTTTACTTGAAAGAATAATGATTTTGGCTAGGGTCTACGTTTCTGAGGCCATAAGAGTAATTTGAATGTACAAGTAAAAAGAATTTTTTAAATAACCTATTCTTGATTCATTTAAATAATACAGCATTATTGTTGCAATGCTGAAATGGCTGAAAATAACACATTGATAAAATGGAGGAAAAGTTATATAATCTAGACCTAAGCAAACTGGAGGTCTTAAGTGAATTAACATTATAGGGTAAAACTTTTTTTTTATGTGCAAGGAACCAACAACCTTTATATTTTTACTGTTGGCTTACAATTTTGTTGTTTTTGAGGCTTGTTTGGATTCTGTGAAATGAAGCAGTATCTAATTTCAGATCTACAAAGCCCAGCTTGGAAATTTTATTCTGGATTTTATTCTGAAATTTTTCATTATTGATCCAAACCAATCCTATGTGGACTAATAGCCTTTTGAAATTCATTATAGAATGTTTCAACTTGGAAAAATATAATGTATAATAGATAAAGAAACTCAAAATACAGGGTGGGGCAAAAGTAGGTAAGTACAGTTTATTCTTGTGTCATTATTAACTATTGCATTGATTTTCCATATGAACAACTGTAAACCTACTTTTGCTCCATCCAGTATTCCAAATGTTCAAAAAAAAATGAAAGTACTTTTCTCCCTAGTGGGAATAAATGATTTTTACATGTGGTATTGGATAGGAAGGATTTCAAAAAGCTCACGTGACACAGTTTTCTATTAGTAGTTCACTCCCCATGGTCTTTTTATGTAGGAAGAAAGGTGCAAATTCCTCATGGGCTGTGTCACTTTGTATACCAATGGCTCCGAGATTACTACTAACTTGATAACCTACACTGGTCTAATTCTGGGCCTTCGAGCTCCTGAGCGAGCATACCCCAGCCATAGAGGCAGAGTGTGAGGCTGGTGAGTGGCAGAAAGAACAAGATTGTCGATAGCACAAGAGGTATACCTGTGTCTACAGCACATGTGTGTAGGTGTTGCTTTATTGTCAGACCCCACTTGGCCATATGTGCTTTACACATGGTCTCTCTAAAATGAAGAGGTGGGACCAGGTGATTGCTTAGGTTTCTCTTAGAGCCGCTATTTCGAGACTCTCCCTACTAGTATTTCATTCATTCACTCATGAATGTATTCACTCACCAGTTACTTGAGTGTCAGTAGTGTAACGCGTTATGTGACCTTCCTCCTTGGATCAGTGGTATCCACCAGGAGGGTCCAGGGCTCCTCCTAGGTTTTAACTCCTGCCCCTTTCTCTTGTGCTCTCCTCCCTGGACAGTGCTTCCTGACAGCATGCAAATCACTTCCTCAGTGAAAACCAGCTTTACGTTTGACCAGGTTACCACCTTCTCTGCCAACCAGCTGCAAGTTGCGCGTGCTTCACTTGGCTTCCAAAAGCTTTTACCTAAAGGCGTTAAAACTTTTCATTGTGATTTTTTGAAACATGTTTTAAAACATAATTACGCCCTAGTTTCTCAAAGAAGGTTTATCTTGTAAACTTCCTAAATCATACCCTTCTCTCATATATATGATATACAATATACATATATGCATATGTAAAATATGTATAAATGTCACCCCTTCAAATATTTTTTCTAAGTACTTCTATTTGTTTTCTATAAACATTGGTATTGATATCTCTAATATGGCCAACGTTTATAATATATCTTTAAAGTATCTATTTATAAACAACTAACTTTGTAATTATTTCATTAAAAACATAAGTTCTGAAAACGTTTATGGTTCTGTTGACAGTGTAGAATAACATTAACACAAAGAACCAGTAAGGTTTAATTCTGAAATAACTATCCCAGCATTAGCTACCCCATGGTTACTTAATTAAGCAAATCAAGAAATCTTGTCAGTCAGTCTTAATGGTGGAGAATCATCTCCCTTCAGGAAGGCTTGTGGTCAGCGGGCAAAAATGGCAACCAGCTTCTCCAAAGTTGAAGGCATTATTATGTACTAAAGGTCACCCACAACTTTTATAATAGAAGACCAGCTGTGTAAACTGGAAGATGTTGTCAAAAGGAAGTGCCAAGCAAAACTTTGGTGCTGTTTGCTGACTATGCTGAAGGGCAGAGAAGCTACATTCTTGCCCGTCGTTTAGAAAATTCTTGGGACAAGCTCAGCCCCTGGGAGGTGCCTACACCCCCCAGGCCTGGGATCCAGTCCTAGAGATCACACTTGGTCGATCATCTTGGTCCTCCACGTCTTCCTAATGACAAGGGCTGAGGCCTGCAAGGTCAGGCTCAGGAAGCAGCTGGGAGGCCGTGCTCCTGACTGGCCTTGTTAAACTGCCAGTTCTTAAAACCTGGAAGTAATTCTTTAGATGGTTTGGGATCAGCATCAACTATGATGTGGTTGCAGCGTTGTCAACTGAAGTTGATTAAAATACATGTCGTTCTCTATGACATTATAATTAAAAGAGCCCAATTTCCAAATGGTGTGCGAGTTTTTGCAGGCCTAGAACTAGAGTTCTTTCCTGGTTTAAACTTGTGTGCATGCTCCCGCATGATCTGAAACCTTTGCCGTTAACTCTAATTGCCCAGGAGCAGTCACATGGTGCTCGTTATGCCCCTACTGTCTACCTGAAACTGTTTAAAAACTCACACAGGGGCCAGACCCACAGAGATCACACGATAGTGAGAGAGGTGAGACAGGCTGTGTGAAAGGTTAGTGAGCAGGAAAAGAGTAGTTAACAGCGGCACCCTCCTTATGTATGCATATACCTGTGCATCTATATGTTTGTTTTTCTCTATCAATACTCTAGTTGCTTTAAAACAAAGCATCTGGCATAGTTGTGCCACAGTCCAATAACAAATAGTAGAATAGGATAAAAATATAAAGAAACTAAGGTGTAGCGAAAATAAGGATAGAGGTAAAATAAAACCAGGGATAAAAATAGTTAACAAAAGATGAACATTCCAGAAAGTTCTAAAAGAGAGTGTCTTGAGCCGTAAGTGGAAAGTCAGAAATCAGTGACTCACATCGATGTGGGGTTTTCCTTTTATGTTCCGACCACCACCAAGTTCAGTTACAGGATTAACAGCATCCATCAGATAAAAACATCCCAGAAGCTCAGAGAAATAGCTTTCCTGAAATGAGCCCTGAAGGAATTTTCTCCAGTGCTTCTGTCCATAAAAGGGAAATGGTAGAAAATTTCCTCAAACAACATCCTTATAGTAAAATGACATCACCTGCTTTCTTTCTTTTTTAAAACTTTTATTTCCCAAATTTTTTTTGGTTAATCCTCACCTGAGGATATTTTTCCATTGATTTTTAGAGAGAATAGAAGGGAAGGGGAGAGATAGAGAGAAACACTGATGTGAGAGAGACACATCGATTGGCCGCCTCCCACATTTGCCCAGGATTGAGCCTGCAACCTAGGAACATGCCCTTGACCAGAATGGAACCCAGAACCCTTCAGTCTGAGGCTGGCCTATGCTCTATCCACTGAGCCAAACTGGTCAGGGCCACCTTCTTTCTTATAAAGCCCTTGGCATAAGCAGGAGATAACTCTAAAGAATGTATTCAGTGAATTTCTAATTAGAGACTAAAGGTCCGCAATGCAGTTGAAGAGGTGTGTATGGATCTGTTTTTATTCAAGAGTGAAACTTAGGCTATCCCAGGAAATCAGTGGGTTGGATAGTATTCAGTTAATTCTCATGACTGTTATTTGGTGAGTCTGAGCTTTTATTATGTTTGGTTGGTATTTTTAAGGTTGAAGTACGACATACACACTGTAAAGTGTGTAAAGATCAAATCTCAAGTGTGTAGTTGGATGAATATTTACATCCCTAGAGCTTCGTTACAATTTAGAACGGCTCCCGCAGCCCGCAAGTTCCCTCGTCCTCCTTCCCAGTCAGTACCCATCACTGTTTTGACTTCCTTGACAATTGGTTGGTTGTGCCTCTTAAGCGAGCCTTATATAATGGAATCAGATAGTATCTGCTTTTTTGAATGTTGCTCAGTATAATGTTTGTGAGATTCAGCTTTGTCTTTTTGTATAGCAGTTCATTCTTTGCATTTTTATGCAGTATTGTCTTATATGAAAACATTACACTTTCTTTACCCTTTAAACCATTGATAGACATTTGGGTAGCTTCTCCCTTTTTTGTTATTATGAGTAAAACTGCTATGAAAATTCTGGTGCATGTCTTTCGCTGGACATATACACTCATTTTTTCAAGGACTGGAATTGCTGGTCATAGGCAGACAGTGATACTACTAAACTGCTTTCCAAAACCAATAGACACTCCCACCAGCAATGTTGGAGCTTTCCTTGTTGTGAATCTTTAAAAAATGGTAGCAATTCTGGTGGCTGTGTGGTATTATCTCTCTGTGATTTTAATTTATATTTCCTTGATTAGTTGAATTCCTTTTCTTAGGCCCATTGGTCATTTGTTTGGCGTCTTTTGCCCACTTTTTAAAAAAATGGGATTTTTTTATTGTTTTCTTAATTGTTTATAAGAAATCTTTATAATTCTGAATATGAGTCCTTTGTTGGGTATATGTATTGCAGGCACCTTCTCCTAGTCTGTATCTTGCCTCTTCATTGCCTTCATGCTTTCAGACGAACAAAAGACCCTAAGCTTTTGGTAGGAGTCGGGCAGAAAAGAGAGCATTACAAACGATATTCTCTGGCAAGAACTTACAGCACAGCATATGTTATGGTAAAATGCTTAAATTATAGGTACAGGTAGAAAATAGGACTGTGGAGAATAAGTCAGTAATTGTACGGTGGATAAGTACAGGGAGAGTTACAGATCTTTGTAGACTCAGAAGGTTCACACTGGGAGGATTTTTGAAGATCAAGATCTGTTTGAACTCCTCATTTTATAGGTGAAAATGAGGCCTAAGAATGTTAAATGACCCACAGTAATTAAATTAGATTTGATGTGGAAAGAGAAATTAGAGCTGCTTCCTAAGAACATGTGAACCACACCTGGGAAGATGTTTCTGGCCTAGTCCTCACTTCAAATGATTTGTGACATTATCCCAACAATACACCTGAATTTCTCAGATTGTTTCTTGGTACTAGATTTTTCTAAAGGGAGGGCATTGAGAAAATATGGCTGCTGTTGACAAACCACCTACTACGTGTGTGATCTTGATTATAGATCAGTTCACTTCTATGAAATTCTTGCTGGGATGTTAAGGGACAATACATCATTCCCCACTCCTGAATTTGGAACTATCTGAGAAGTGACATAGGGTCACACTGACATAAAATAGCACCTTTATTACCAACAAGACTGAATTCAGAAATGTGAGGTGAGGACAGGGTTAGAGTCTATAGCGTTGTGTGAGCTCTTTTCTCCTTCTCCAGCATGAGCTTGAGACACCCCCTTTGAGGGAGAGTTTGGGTCTGCAAACTGAACCCCACACTCGCATCCTTTGGGGGCAGAAAGGGAAAGAGAGCCAGCCGCCCAGCTCTGCCTCTGAGAGTCAGGTTTGGTTTCTGGGCTTCTGGCTTGCACAGAGGAGTGTGGGACAGAGCAGGCAGGTCTTCTCTGGAGCCCGAAGATGCAGAGGGAGAATGCGCCACCTACCAGGCAGGGGTACCACCCCTTCTCCCCAGAGGAGCTGACCCAGCAGCAAAGGGCCTCACAGCTGCTTCCCAAGTGCTGTTTTCCTTGAGGTGGGAGGCAGAACCTCCTGATCCAGAGGCCATTGTATGACAGGAGGGAAAGAGAATGATAACACCTCCAGTTCCTCTCTTTCAAATAGGGTTGCTTATACCCCTTTTGCGTACCTCCCAGGGCTGTCGAGGGGACCCAAGCAGCAGCCCCAGCGAATGGGGGAAAAGCCCTGTTTGTATAGTGCATTTGCCACGTTAGGTCCCTAAGTCCGCTCCACCATTGTAATGGGAATTTCCACAAGTCCACTGGGCGAGGCGCCTCCTGCCAGCTCTGAGCATCCTCTGCTCAGTAGGAAGTTTTAACCACAGCAGAGGTCAGCACTTGCTGGAGAATCTGCTCCACCCCTCAAACCACAAACCTGAGAGTACCAGGACCTCCCTCCCCCTCCAAATGTTGCACTAATTAAACTCCATTTCTGAGATCCAAATCTTTGGAGGGAGGACAGGGATTTCATGGGTCTCCTAAAAAGGTTACAAAACCAATGGACTCTTCTTTCAATAAAAAGTACAGGAAACCAAATTTCCAACATTTTTTTCAGGAGACTCAAAACAGCCCTAACTCATCCCTGGAGCCCTTAGGAATGCCTTGGACCTCAGTGAAACTCCCCTGTAATTGGATTAAGGGAATAACTCTGCAGGTTTTATTAAAAACCCAATACATTTAAAAAATACAATATAAAGGAAAGCAAAACCCATAATCCATTTATCTAGAACTAATAAAGAACTTGGGATGGCAGCTTCCAAAACCAGTAAATTCCTTTTTTAAAAAAAATTAGTTTATTTTCTGTTCACTTGTACTTTTATTCTTGTAAATCTACTCTCTGCTTAATTAAAGCTCTTACATGACTTAGAAGAATAAGAAATCTGTGTGGATATGAGCCTTGAAATTCTTAGCCTATGATTTTTCTCCATTGCCAACCTGTCAGTTTTATGTCACCCGCAACTTTTAGAATGAACACATTATTTGTATTTATGGATTTATTTTTGCTAATCTAAAGGGAAATGTTTCAAAATATAAAGCCAAAATTCTTGGTACTCACACATTTACGAAATAACAAAAGCTTTTCTCAGTGTGAAACGTTTGATCAATTAAAACATTTACATCAGTCTTTTGTTGGAAGAAACCTCTTGTTGCTTAATGTAACATTGCTAAGTTTGAATTTGAAAAGCATTTTCCTGCCTGATCTGTGTGGCTCAGTGGTTGAGCATGGACCTATGAACCAGGAGGTCACAGTTGGATTCCCGGTTAGGGCACATGCCTGGGTTGCAAGCTTGATCCCAGTGGGGGGCATGCAGGAGGCAGCTGATCTATGATTGTCTCTCATCATCAATGTTTCTATCTCTCCCTCTCCCTTCCTCACTGAAATCAATAAAAGTATATTAAAGAAAAAGAAAATCATTTTCCCACCTACTTTTATGCACAACAATAGATACACAGCATTTAACATATACCAATGAGCAGCTTGGATTGAACTGTGCTTCAATCAGCCAGACCCTTCCCACATTTTCATTTTTGGAATCTAGTCCCACTTACGAATGACCACGAGGCTGTTCAGGGAGGTTGGCAAGTGCAGTTCAGGCTGTTGAAAGGGGCACAGAGCTTTTTTTTTTTTTTTTTGAAAAAAAATATTTTATTGATTTTTTTACAGAGAGGAAGGGAGAGAGATAGAGAGCTAGAAACATCGATGAGAGAGAAACATCGATCAGCTGCCTCCTGCACACCCCTTACTGGGGACGGGCCTGCAACCAAGGTACATGCCCTTGACCGGAATTGAACCTGGGACCCTTCAGTCTGCAGGCCGACACTCTATCCACTGAGCCAAACCAGTTAGGGCTGGGGCACAGAGCTTTGCTTGCACGTGGCCTGTAAAGAATTTCACAGGCGTGGCTCCCAACCCAGCACCTATTCCTACCCTCCACTTCCCCAGGGACAGACCAACCTGGAACTAAGGCCTGTGCTGTCAGCCAGCAAATGGAAAGAGGGCAAGGGTGTGTGGTAAGATGGCGCTCCTCAAGGTTGGCTTGGTGGTCGGCAGCAGGAAGGTCTCGGATGGTAGGAGGTTTGATGGATTCCCTGAGCTTTCCCAGTAACCTGCAGTGAGGTGGCATGGAGAGTCAGTATTTGCTACTGGGCAGCAAAGCTTGGGGCTCTTGTAAGGGCCTTCCTTATAGACAGGCAAACTAGAAGCTCTGGGGCACCAGCAAGCAAGGCACCTGGTGCAGTAGGACACTGGGCCTGCTCTGAATGACATATCGTCATTCCCTGCTGCAGGCGGCATGGCCTTGCTCCAGAATCCTAGGGCTGGGATTCCTTTGCTGAAGCCAACCGTGCACTCCGCACAGCCTCTTTTCCCACTGTAGATACACTAGTACCACAGGCCTGCAGCTCAGTTGGCCCCAGTTGGCAGAGCTGCTTGCATCCCCCATTTACAAGGCATCCTGGGAATGTTTCAAGTCACCCGAGAAAGGAGTAGAAGCAGTATCCCTTTGTGTGGACTCTGTTGCCTCTCAAACCTGCAGAGGCCTGAGGAGGCTTGTGTTTTCTTCTTGGCGGAAGGAGGAATGTAACGGGTCCTTTCCTTTGGAGGGGATTGTCCCGCATGCCCAGGTCACTGGGCACTGCTAGAGGATTTGCAGGGCAAGTGCAAAATGAAAGTGTGGGGTAGGAAAGTCATCGGACCCTTCCATGTGCCCACTACCCCAACCCGCAGAGATGGACGACCCCCAAGGGATTTAAGCCTCCAGGCCCGGACATGCGAGGTGCCTAGATGGGCAGTTCCCTCATCCGAGCATCGAGCTGAGAGCAAACTTAGGACCAATAGCAAAACCAGGCCATTCCGGCCAGGGCGTTGGGTCCTCATGACCACCCTTGAGGTAGTAATAGAAGAAATATGTAACATTTGCCTGGCATTTTATAGTTAGTATGTTTTTCCTCTTTCATTGACTAATTTAGTGCTTACATTCCTGTCCCTCTTTCCCCTACAGTGCAAACCTCAGCAAAACAGATTCTTGTAATTTTCTGAGCTCCACACTCTGTTTCTCTTTTTCTACAGGACGTAGCTATTCTGAAATAAGAAGGTTCTGCTACACTTTTATTTCTTAAAACTGTCATGATACAAGTACCAGTCTTTTCTTTTTCCTCAGTGGGGATGGGTGGCTGTGGGTAATGAGGCCATGAACAGCAATGTGTGTGTGTGGGGGGGGAGGGGTGGCCAGCCACACCACCTTCCTGGACCAGTGAGGTCGACCAGTTGACT
This sequence comes from Cnephaeus nilssonii, assembly GCF_951640355.1. NCBI lineage: Eukaryota > Metazoa > Chordata > Mammalia > Chiroptera > Vespertilionidae > Cnephaeus > Cnephaeus nilssonii. The sequence goes on along the minus strand of NC_137089.1, from coordinate 39,763,032 downwards.
AGTGTATGTGGCCCAAGTATAATCTAGTAGCTGGCTTTGCATGTCTGTGGAAGTCCCAGAAATCCGAGGATTCTGGGCTAAGAGACCCTCCTCCTTTTTGCTAAACTTTATCCTCTGAAAAAAGAAAACAATTCACCCTCTCATTTTATTGCCACCCCCAATCCAGTGCCTCATGCTTACTTAGCCAAACTCATTTCCTCAGCATAAAGGAGAAGCAAGAAGCCATCTTTCTGTTGTACTTGGGGTCAACGTAAGAACACAATGAAGGAAAAGCTCTTGTAAACTTTGATTTGGGCCATTTTTACACATTTTATCATGGCTTTTAACTTTTGCCTTTTATCCTATGTTTGCATACAGGAAAACACACACACACACACACACACACACACACACACACACACACACCATTGACACTTTTGGGAATATGGTCATATTCTTCCCACATCCTGCTGGTTTTCTCCAGCTTCCCCAGAGGCCACATGAAAAGTCTTCTTGTATATTCTAAATATTTGCTGAAGACTAAAGGGGAAAGAATGTGCGTGAATTTTGCATATTTTAAATAAACTGCTAAACATTAAACAAAGTCTAAGTATTTTTGTTTCTTGATAATTCACAGAATCTCAGTTTCTTTTTTATTTCTTCTCTAGTGTTTGTCAGTCTGATTTTCATTGGTTCTACCAATCCTCCCCCACCAGCATGCACACACACACACACACACACACACACACACACACACATACATAGGAACTTTGATATTTTAAGCAGGATGAGACCAGGCTAGGGCTTGAGTGAGAACATTAGAACAAAGTCTTGAAGAAGGTGAGAGAGTGAGCTTGTACCTATCTGGAGGAGGAAACAGCCAGAGCAAAAACCTTGAGACAGGGATAGTCACGGTGTGCTTTAGTAGCAGCAAGGAACAGAGTGCATAGCAGAGTAGAAGGAGCCAAACTGTGTAGGTTATTGTGGGCCATTACAAAGGTTGACTTTTATTGCATGAAATGGGAGTCACTGATGGGTTTTGAGAAGAAGAATATCATGCTATGGCTTATGTATTCAAAGTAGCAGGAGACTGGTTAGGTGTATCATGGTGAGAGCATGAATTTTTATTTATGTATACATCCTAGTAACCACTAAGAAGGGATAAAGTATTCTCAGCACCTCCATTGTACCCTCTCTTCCAGTTGATACTCATTCACAAAGGTAACTATTACTCTCATCCAGATATCTGTTTTGCCTCCTTTTAATTCCATATAAAGAGGACTCAAATATTGAATGCTCTGTTGTGTCTGGTGTTTATTTCTCAATATTTTCTGTGAGGTTTGTCCATGTTATTGTACATGTCAGTAGCTCATTCTTTTAATTGCTGTCTAGTAGTTCATTGTTATGAATATGCCTTAGTTTATTCACTATGTGTGTGTTTTTTAAACAGAAAATGCTTTTTAAAGAAATATATTTTATTTATTTTTTACAGAGAGGAAGGGAGAGGGATAGAGAGTTAGAAACATCGGTGAGAGAGAAACATTGATCAGCTGCCTCCTGCACACACCTCCTACTGGGGATGTGCCCGCAACCAAGGTACATGCCCTTGACCGGAATTGAACCTGGGACCCTTCAGTCTGCAGGCCGATGCTCTATCCACTGAGCCAAACCTGTTAGTGCTTCACCGTGTACTTGATGGACATTTGGTGGTTTCCAGGACTTGGCGTTTATGAATGTAGTTGCTATGAATATACTTGTAGATACCATTAGGTGCACATGTGCTTTCATTATTCTTTCTTTTAAAAAAATATATTTTATTGATTTTTTAAAGAGAGGAAGGGAGAGGGATAGAGAGTTAGAAACATCGATGAGAGAAACATTGATCAGCTGCCTCCTGCACACCCCCTACTGGGGATGTGCCCGCAACCAAGGTATGTGCCCTTGACCGGAATCAAACCTGGGACCCTTCAGTCCGCAGGCCAACGCTCTATCCACTGAGCCAAATTGGCTAGGGCCATTCATTTTTCTTGAGGTTAGGTCTCTGGAGCATACAGTCTCTAAGGACTTGAGTAGCTGTGTGTTAACTGATTCTGTCACATTGACCAAAAAGAAGGCAGATTAAAATAATATTAACAGGATATCGTGCAGGAAATACAAAAACATTTCATTTATTGTCTAATGCCCTAAATATTCAATGCTGAAGAAGGAAAATATCTTTGTAATGATACTGCATAACTGAAAGATGAATGTAGCCCAGCTGGCATGGTTCAGTGGTTAAGCTTCAACCTATGAACTAGGAGGTCACAGTTTGATTTCAGTCAGGGCACATGCCTGAGTTATGGGCTCGATCTCTAGTGGGGAGTGTGCCGAAGGCAGCAGATCAGTGATTCCCTCTCACATTGATGTTTCTATCTCTCTCCCCCTCTTGCTTCCTCTCTGAAATCAATAAAAATATATTTTTTAAAATGCGCATACCCAGTTAAAAAAAAAGATGAATGTAGCATTTTATTTTTAAAAAAGCCATAGCTACTTAACTCTCCATGATGAAAAAACTGTTTGATGAATCTTTAATTTTTGACTAGAGCTATTGCTGTGGTTGCTCCAAATGTTGTGACACAGTAAAGAGCAGTGCCAATGGGCTTTTTAAAAAAAGAGAAAAACCTTACTCTTCCCACATCTTTTAAAAATGTACTACTCTTACTTAACTCATCTTGAGACATTAGTCGTTTCAAACTATGTGTGGTTCAGAGTTTTATATTTGGTGGTCCTAGTTAAGCCCCAGAGAGCAGCAATCCCTATAATAAAACAGAGATTTCATAAGACTCTCAGGACTCAATTAGCGTAGAATTGGAATTGCCTTTCACTCTAGGGCAAGGGTCAGAATTCAGATTATTGAGATAATGTGAATACAGATAGAAAACAATTGAATAATTGGGGTTTTTAATTAATTTCACGAATGACAGATGCATGTAATCCTTATTTTCTGAAAGTAGGGGGAATTTTTTATTATAAATTCTATATGAAGCAAACTATAACATAAGCTGATTGATATATATTGACATATATATGGTGTGAGACATAATTTTAACAAAGTATATGTGTATATAAGGATTGTATATGTATAAGTGTTTGTGTTTATGCGTATCTACAAATTAAACTTGAAAAATAACTGTTTTCTCATGAGTAAGACACCAAAATTATTGTCAAGTACTCGGGTTTCTAAATTACTTTGTCCTAGTTATATTTTCACCCCAGAGTAGTATATTAACACATTTTAAAATTGTTACAAATGTTCCAATTATGGGCACATCCCCCATTGCACAGACCTTCCAACTTCCCAAGGTATAAAAGCGATTTTGTTTTGTTTCTTGCCATGTTGTGGTTGGTTGGATGACAGGGAAGGATGGGAGAAGAGGCTATTACCATGTAATGGAAATTAAGTTTCTGGAGTTGTGGCAAAGTTGTGGTTATCAAATATGCAAATTTTACTTTGATTTCAAATCATGGACACTCCTTTTACAGCCGGCTATTTCTCCCTTACAAACTGGCCACTTACACTGGCAAAAGCAAGATCACCCTTTGTATGCTCATGACAAGGCTCACAGGCGGTTCTTCAGAAGGAGCCGCTACTGTCCCCTGGGAACCAAGCACCCTGTTGGTATCAGGTGAATGAATAGAAGTAAAGACCATTTGGCTCTTAATATCCATCCTATATCCCCGCATAGAAATATCCATCCTGTTTTGCAACTGCATTTCTGTCTTTTGTGAAATCGTTCTGTAAGCCTGTGCTAGTCCAATGTTTACAGCTTGGCTTCTTTTTCACTTTAAAACAAGGCATTCCGCCAACTTTAAACACTGCCTATTTCTAGCCAATTGTTCTTTTCTCTCTGTCAACATTTTTGTTAAAGGAGAAGCACATGACTAAATTTGATGTTTCTAACACCTTTAAAAAGGATGGTAAGCCTCATTCAAGTCAAGTAGCAGAGAAATTCTGTTGAGAAGGTGGTGATGTTTAAGAGATAATCACTGCAGGTCTTTTCCTGGAACGATGCCTGAGAATTCCTAATTTCCCTGCTGTACTTTTGGTTGCTGATTTAACCCTGTATGTCGTTTTGAATTAAAAATAGACCAAAGCCATGACCATTATTCATTAACATTACAGATAAGAGTTATTAAGCACTCAGAAAGCAACCATTATTATTATATCAGGCCCTATCTAAATCCTTTTCAATGCATAATCCCATTTAATCCTCATAGCAATTCACTCAGGAAAATACTATTTTCTTTTTATAAAATAATGAAGAAATGAGGCTCAGAGATACTAAATATCTTGCATAAGGTAATTGCCAGACATTAAGTGGCTCATGAATAAAATACAACTCAGGCTGCCTAAGTTATGCACTTCACCAGTATACCACACATGTACAGAGTACATGTATTTTAGATGTATCTTTGGAAATATGTATGTATGCATCTATGCATACATTCTATATATATTTATAAATCTATATTTTAAAAAATTTCAGCTTACTATCTAGATAACAAAAGAGTAAAACTCTGTATTATGGGGGCAGTAGATAATTGTCAAATTAATCCCATAAAGCAATGGTTTTCAAGTATTCTGCTAACAAGACAAAGAAGCAAAGCATACTCTCAGCAGAAATGCTATGAGCCCAAATTATACCCAGTTTCAGCTTGGTGGCTTTAAATCTATCTCTTCCTTTTCTACCTGAGAAAACATAAAGGAGGGCATGTACAAAATAATGGCATTACAATATAGATTGTTCAAGTTATTTATTTATTCAACAAATACAGGGTGTCCCCAATAAATGTTTACACACTTGAACAGCTGATAGCTCAGTTTTGAAAATAAAATTATTTTAATAAACACTGCCTTTATAATTATTCAAAGTGTATGTAACTATTTTTTAGGGACACCCTATATTTATTAAGAAATAATTATTTTTTAAAGAAAGTTAAGACCCCTGCCTTCATGAAGTTTATTGTCTAGTGCAGTGGTTGGCAAACCGCGGCTCGCGAGCCACATGCAGCTTGCAAGCCACGGTTTGCCGCTCTGCTGACTAATGAGTTTGCCGACCACTGTGGAAGAGACCGATATTAATCAATGATCCCCATATGTAAAATTTCAGCTGAAGCCAGTGCTATAATGTATGAAGACATAAACTAGAGGCATTTGTCAGGACTGTCAGTCAAGTTTCTCTTGATGTAACAGTACTTGACTGTAGACCTGAGAGATGAGAAAGCAAAAAGGAGGTGGAATAGTGCTCTGGAAAGAGAGGACAGACTGCTCAAAGGCTCTGATGGGAGGGAGCAAAGCAAATGAGAGTCAAGTTCATGTGGGACACTAAGGGGTGGAGTGGCGGAGGGCACAGAATTCAATAAGGCAAGAGATAGATGGGAATAGCAACCAATCTGTTCTAATTCCTGGAAATAGCAACAAATTGCATGCAAACAGCATATTACACATCCTATCACAACATGCAAGTTGAGAACTGTTGGTGTTTATTGATTTCACCAGAATGTAGAGAGAGTGCAAATGCCTATTGGAAGGCTGTTGAAACCCTCACCTGCAGCTCCTTTTTCGTGCTTGGTCTTCTGGACAACTTGCTCCAGCTTATCATGTTTAGTTCTAGACAAAATCCTGACTACTTGTTCCATCTATCAAGCAAGTCCAATGTATATGTCGGGGAAAACAGGGTTCAGAAAATAAGAGCTCAGATTCAAATGGATCTTCCCTAATGCTTCTTGGAAGGGTACCGTACCACTTTCCAGATGAGCATAACACTGAAGGGCCCTAGGGGTGAGGTTGCATGGAACACAGCAACAAGAGAAGCTGTAGAGGACTACATGTTTTAAGCCACTCTGATCAGCAACTGTACCATAAAGACATCCCACAATACCATGTTGTTTTATAGTATGACAGAATAAAGCTTCTACCTAGAGAACTGTAATATCGAAATCACAGCTGCCATACACACTCATTCTCAACTCGATGAATTGTTTTCAATTCTACTCACAAGCAACCTTGAGAGACTATTAAATAGTGACATATATAAAATTGTGAAAATGACAATGTATATAACAGAATAAATTTTGTAGCCAGTGCAAAGACAAGAAATACTTTTTATTTCTCTCTCCTACATCATCGATATGTAACTAAAAAGACAATCTACATGTTTAGCAATAGGGGACTGGTGAAATAAGTTATAGTCCATCTATATAATGGAATACTGTGCAATGGCTAGAAGAGTGAAGCAGATATATGTGTTGACAAGAAACTAGCAACAGCAGATTATTTAGTTAAAAAAATCTAGGCATGTAATAGTGTGTGTAGTTTGGGTCTAACAAGGCTGGGTATCCATACATGCATGAAAACGTTATGAAAAGGTAAGAAACAGTTGAAGGGCTATGTCTGGGGGGTGAAACTGGAGGTCAAGAGCAAAAGAAAGGTTTGCTTTTCACTGATCTACTGTCCTCTTTGAATATTTTTAAACCACATGCATATGCTTTTTTTTTCATGAAAATAAAAAGAAACTAAGCTTGGTTTCAAATGTTAGCTAGTTGCTATAAAGACATAGGCAATAAATAAATAAATAAATAAATAAATAAAGTAAAACCAGAAAGAACTAGGCAGTAAATCATAGTGAACTTTCCTTTATTACATTATTGCTTCCTTTTCTCATCTGTCCCAAGTCTAACTCTGTAGACCCAAAATAAGCACAGCAGTATAACAGTTGGCAGGCAAAGACCAAAGCTTTGGTTCCTCCTCCAATTTCTTTTCATGGCTGTTAAATTCCTCCTCTCCAGTTTGCTTAGCAGAGCAAATGGTTAGAGATGGAAGATTTTTTTTTTTAAACAAAAATTCTTGCTGGCTATAACCTTCATTTGTTTATTTTGTTACTCAGTCTACCCTGAAATAGAAACCTCAAATTATTACCCATTTTGTTGTTGATATAACTAAAAGCAAAAATCAAAGGAATAAACAAATTCTTGAAGACATTTTTAGTCTTCACTAGAAATGCTCCTAAAAGTCATAAAATATTTTGAAATTTGGTTTCTCAATTTAAAATAATCATTCAGCCAAATGACTGCACCAATTTATCTTAGTCTATCCAAGTTATGAATTCATCTGAAACTTTATGGTGAGTGAACTGGTATGGGCTTAGCTGATCTTACAAATAACTTTGAATAAAAAATATTGAAGTTCTGGTCACCTTTTCCTTCCCCAACATTCAGTCTTTCATATCCACTTTAACCATGTGATATTCTGCAAGTCTTACATATATAGCATTTTGTGTATTATCTGTTGGTCTCCAGTATAAAATATTTGTAGAGCTTATACAGATAATTTATAAAACTTAATTCTCTGAGACAGAACAAAAATCCAGAAGTACTTTTTCCTTTAAATTATCATGACCTTCTTATGGCCAAGATAAATGCTAATTAAGTATTAACCCAAATAACTAGCCATATTAATTTATCAAAGATTAGTGACACAGGTATATTCATTTTTCAAAATTGTTTGAACTATACCCTGAAGATTTTCATGTTATATGAAAATCAAATTTAGAAAACAGTTCCATTTATAATAGCATCAAGAAAGGATAGACGTATAGATCAATGCAGTAGAACTGAGAGCCCAAACATAAACCCATATATCTATGGTCAATTGATTTTCAACAAGAGTGACAAAACCATTCAATGAAGAAAGAGCAGTATATAGTTGCAAATCCACATGCTATCCACATGAAAAACAAAAAACAAATAAAAAGCCATTTAAAACCCTACCGCACGTCATAACTGAAAATTAACCCAGAATAAACCAAAGACCTAAATGTAAGAGCCAGCACTATTAAAACTTGTAGGAAAAAACAAAGGAGAAAATCTTTGTGACCTTGGGTTAGCCAAAGATTTCTAAGATACAATATCAAAAGCCCAAGCAATAACAGCAACAAAAAATTGGACTTCATCAAAGCTAAAAACTTTTGTGCTTTAAAGTGCATCATCAAAAATGTGAAAAGACAACCCACAGAAAGTAAAAAATATTTGCAAATCAAGAGATCAAAAGGGACTTGTATCTCTGCTGTATAAAAAACTGTTACAATATAACAATAAAAAGACAAATTATCCAATTTTTTTAAAAAGCTATGAATCTGAGTAGACACATTTCCAAGAAAATGTACAAATGGCCAACAAACACATGAAAAGATGCTCAACCTCATTAGTCATTAGAAAAATGTAAATGAAAACTACAATGAGATACCACTTCACTTGCACTAGGATGGCTATAATTTTATAAAAACGAGGAAATTAGAACCCTCCTATATTGCTGGTGGGAATGTAGAATGGTGCTGCCTCTGTGGAAAATAGTTTGGTCTTTCCTCAAAAAGCTAAACATAAAAATATAGACATATACCTAGGAGCATTTCCACCCTACTATATATCCCAGACAAATGAAAACATATGTTCACACTAAAGCTTGTAGAAGAACATTCATAGCAGCATTATTTAAATTGGTCAAAAAGTAGGAACAAACAAGTGATGAATGCATAAATGAAAGGTGATATGCACAGCCATATAAGGGCGTATCATTAGGCCATAAAAGGGAGTGAAGTACTGACACATGCTACAACATGCATGAACCTTGAAGACGTTATGCTAAATGAAGGAAGCCATGCATGAAAGGTCACAGACTGTATGATTTCATTTATATGAAATGTCCAGAAAAGGCAAATCCATAGATACTGAGAGTAGATGTGTGGCTGCCAGGGGCTGGGAGGAGGGAGGATTTCACCATGACAGCTACTAGTTAAGGAGTTCCTTTTTGGAGTGATTGTAATGGCTCAGAATTAGATAGTGGTGATGGATGCACACATTGTGATTATACTAAAAAACACTGGCTTGCACACTTTAACGTAGTTAAAATGCTGGGGGAAAAGACTTGTGCATTTTGCTCTGTAAATACCGCAATACATCTAGCATGGTTGGGGATGGGGGTAGGGGGAGGTCAGCAGCAATTATTTTTAAGAACTTGTGAAAGGCTGGGAAGGTGAAGAAAGAGAAGAAGATGAGCTCCAACTTTGTAAATGGTACCCACAGACATTATTTGGAACAGATGTACCATTGCAAATCTATCACCGATACTGTATGGAGATGACACAATCAGTGACAGTCCAATAGAGCTATCTAAGTAAACAGAGGTGAGAAGCAGCAAGCCAGTAGTATGTTCATACTTTCCACAGTGGTCACTTTAAGAAATGCTGTCCTTGGTGAACCCATGGCTGCCTTGAAAATGTTGGAGGTGAATGAAAAAGGCTTTATAAGATGATGATGGTCTTACTTCAAAGACCTCTCTGCCTAGGAACAGCCACTGAGCCAGAGAAAGAGCATAAGAGGTAGCAAGAGAAAAACTGCCTACATGCTGTGGGCGCCAGCCAGCTAAAGGCAGGGGTGTCCCTGAAGATCCTTCTTAAGTTATGGTGCAACAATGGAGAGGAACAGCTGCCCAACTCCCCGCGGGCTCACAGTGGGGTGGGAGGAGGCATGTGAAGCTTCCACGGAAAACCCACGGCTTAATTAGTCATAGAGTCCTGGGCAGAGGAAACAGCAAGCCCACAATGAGGAGCTTTGCCATCAGAAGGATCAAAACCTGGGCACCTGCGTGTCGCTAGTTTCATTCATCCATTCAACAAATATTTACTGAGCAACTACCAAGCACCAGGTACTGTGGGGGTACCAGGAAATAGTTGTTTTTGCATAACATTCTTTTGCGGGCATGAAGAAGAATGCAAAACAACAGGATCTTCTGCTTACAACCCTGCATGACTTCCCATTTTTCTGAGAACAAAATCCTTGCAATGGCCTTACACGGCTTCTCATGCCACCCCCTCCTTCTTTACCTCTTTGACTGCCCCCACTAACTTTTCTAACTCTTGCTCACCCCTCCCATCCCCCCCCCCCCGCCCCGCTTTACTATGCCATAATTGTCTTTCTCTTTCCATGGTCCATTCGAACACGGTGTGTAATTCCATGTACTTATTATACTTGTTATTGCCCCAACCCCTACTATAAGCTCCACGAAGACAGGGATTTCTTTCTTTCTGTATTGCTCACTGCCATTGCTCCAGCACCTACAACAGTTCATGATCCATCAATATTTGTCAAATGAACAGAAGTCATCAATATCAATCCCGTTAGACCTTACAAGAGAGTCCCCTGGGACTGGCTGCTTGGGGACACTGTTGTAGAGGATCTGAAATCACAGCTGTGTTCCTGTGGCACCAGCAGCACCCAGCCCCTGAGGTGTGAAGGTGAAGACCTGTCACTCAACAGTGGATAGCATTTCCCGAGATACCTGGACGCCACTCAACTGTGCTTCCCATCGCTGCTCGTCCCATTAATACCTGTCACTGAGCTATGTGGGTGGATGAAAATTATTTTGATGTAAAATCTTTATTAGGTAACTGTCTCTGTCTTCCACAAACAGTCCTAAAGAGACGAAACACTGAAGTGGACGGGAGTTGTTTTTACTCTATTTTTCTAAGTCTTCTCTGGTTCTCTTTAATCCCTCGTATTTCAGGCAATACATGTGGTCATTTAAATTTTTCATTTCCTCATTTTGTTCTTATTTATTTCACCCTCAAAAAAAAATGAAAAAAAAAATCCCTGGTGCTTTACTCCTAAGTAAAGTTTACCCATAATGTATTGTTAAAGTTTCCTGAATTTTGTTTGTAATTCCTGTTTAATCGTGTGCATTCACAGGCTAAGAAAACCTACGGTCATTTAATCATGACAGTTGTAATCTATAGGAAAGACTTCATTATTGAAACCTTCACTTAGAAATGTGTGAAAATGTAAATGGGGATTATCTGTATATGACATGAGATTATCAGGATAGAAAATGGGGTGCTTTGTTTGTCTTTATACAGCAGTACAAAAGCAATAACGTGGCTGAAAGCAAATGCTGTTTTCCATTCTCGTCACCGGTTAAGTCACCTGTACACTTGCATTGTCTTGAGCCATTTCACCTAAATCCCATTGATTTGTCTGTAAAATTGAGAGATTAAGATTAGCCTCTGAGCAATTTATTTACTTTCTAAAGTGAAGAAAAAAAAATATTGCAGGCACCTTCAGCCAAAAAGTAAAAATCCCATGAATGCCTTTCTTGTTTTCAAACCTGAGTTTAATTTCCCAGGCCTGTGGAGTCCAAAATAATGAATGTATGTCAATGGACTTTGCTCCAAGGAACCGAAACATTATATCTGGTTCACCAAAAACAATCAGTAGAAGGGATAGTTGAACCCTCACTTTTAAAAAGAACTTTAAGCAAAATATAAACTGTTTAGAATATTCTAAAACAAATGAGTTACTTATATCTACCCAATGCAAATTCAAAGATTTTGCCTTTATGTGCATATTAGCTATAAAAAGTCTGATGAAATACCTTTGAGTGAAAATGACTTTTCTCAATGAACAAGAAAATTAGATTTTTTTCTCTGATGAATGAACTTTCAAAAGCAAATGTCAAAAATTGATTCAGAAAATTTCTCGCAGCTCTGTTAATAAAACAAGTTGGATATCTATTGTAATATTTTAAGATGTTAAGCACACATTTTAACTGTAAGGACATAAAAAGGGAATAAAGAAAATGCATGGATTTTACTCCATTGCTGTAGAAAAGAAAAGAAATTCATACAACTTACTGGAATTTACAAAGTAAATAACAATTACAAATAAAATTAAGCATGGAAAGTTTTAAAACTTAAAACTATGAGCATAAGAGGCAGCAAATGAACAAGATTTACAAAATATATATTTGCATTTGCATGAATAGTATTTTTTTTGTTGTTAAAAAAATACAAGAGGAAACATGCTAGCCAATGCTGTCATCAATTTTAAGATGAAAGTCATTGAGTGACCAGTAAAGCATTTATCACATCATCTCCTACATTGTACTGGAAATAATGATAACTTCTAAGCTGTTACCTTGACTGCAAGAACCACTGATTCTTTAAAAATACTTTCTGAGTGCCTCCAAATATGCCAGGATTGTGCAAGGTGCTGGGTCTGGTGTCTGGTGTGGAATAAAAATGATACTGCCTTTGTCTTGTGTCTATATTTGGTCTACATGTAGCTGTACCAATTCCCTTTCCATGATGAACTTAATATACAACTGAAAAGCAAGTTGATCAACAAGCGTCCTCTGTTACAGTCTCTCCCCACGTTGTTTGCAATCCTGCTGGGCAGGCCTGCAAATGGCCTGCAAATGATCAGCAGCATTGGTAATTGCCACATGGGAAACTGAAGCCAGGACAACCGCTAGGATGCAATTGCTCTTCTGAAGGAGGAAAAAGAGAAGGAGGAGGAGAAAGAGAAAAAGGAGCAAGAAAGGGAGGAGCAGGAAGAGGGGAAAGAAGAGGAGAAATAAGATATTTTAGTGAGTGGTTTAGTCTCAGGCCTGCCTAAAAGCTGGTTAACAAAGTTGCTTCCATTTCTATAACTTTTCTGTTTATGAAGAAAGTTAAGTGAAGACCATACTTTCTTTATCAGGACACAGAAAAAGTATCCTTGAAAGAAAATATTCATAAATTAGTCTTTATTAAAATTTAGACCTTCTATTTGTCAAAAACCACCATTAAGAAAGTGAAAAAGCAGGTGACAGATTAGGAAAAGGTATTTACAAAACATATTCTAATAAAGGGCTTCTATCCTAAAATTTTAAAGAACTACAGATTATTAACAAAAATGATTGCCAATCTCATAAAAAAAGGGAGGCAAAAGAAAAGGTAGTTCATAAAAGACCATCAAAATAGCCAATAAGCACATGAAAAGCTGCCAGTCATTATTAATCAGGAAAATGCAGATAAAACCATAATTACATTCCATTGGTTATCAACCTAACCATACTTCTAGTAAGTTCTGAGCTGGTTCTTTTTTTTTTTTCTTTATGAAATCATAGGTGGGTTATGAGAGGAATTTCCACTGAAGGATGGAGGAAAAAAGGGGTAGAGAAGTAGCTTGCCCTGAGTTTCAGATGTTAGAGTAAAAGCCATGGTAGAAAGCTAATCATTCGTAACCAGATATGTAATTCTCCCTGTTTTCTTTAAAATCTTGTTTGAGAGCAATTACATAGATCAGCTAATTAGGACATGTTCAGGATTTTACAGTTTTTCATGGAAAGAGAAACCATCTGGCTAATCCTAACAAGAGAACCCTTGCCCAGCACTATTAAGTTTTTGTTAGTTTGCTTGTAACAGATACTGACTCTGGGAACTGAGTGAAGAGGGGGTTTTAGAAGGATGCTGTCATAGCTCATACAAAGGATTTGCTGAACAACCAAACCTCCAGAAGGGTAGCACCTGAGGTGATTCAGGGACTGTCACTCCCGAGTTTTGCCATTAAGAATTCTCATCTCCAATGACCTTCCATTTCTCTGTGTCTTCCTTTCAATGATCAAATGCTCCAGAGAAGAAAATCTGAAGGATCTGATCCAGCCTAGATCTTGCATCTATCCTCGCTTGTCAAGAGGAAGGTCAAGGGCACTGATAGGATATATACTCCAAGTCCATATTTGCATATCTGGCTATTCCCAGAGGAAGAGGAACCCCTGTGAGCTGGTGGCATCTACTAAGTCCCCGATTTGATTGTGTAATACATATTCTGAGACCTGATTCCAGATCTCAGAAAACAGAGCGTGGTTTTGGCTCAGGGTCCTATACTAAGGCAAAAGGAGGAGCTAATATTTATTGGGTGTTTACAACGTGCTAAGCATAGTGCTTAGCATGACACATGCAGCATTTCACTTGATCCTCATGACAACACTGCGAAATGGGTACTGTTTTCATGCCCAGTTTGCAGGGAAGAAAGCCGAATTGTTAGAGAGGTGTGTATCTCCAAATCACAGGTAGCTAAGTGGTAGGAGTATTTGTACTTAGCTTTGGCTCCCCAGCCCACGATTTTAAGGAGTCATTGAAGTTTCTCCAACTAAAAAAAAAAAAAGCTAATACCACGTGGAAATATAGCTATTTGTCCATAGCTTTTCTCTCCTCCCAAGATTTGAGCACTTGAGCACAGATTGTCTTACGTATGTCTCTATTTAGACATAGCAGAGCACCTGATACATTCAAGGTGTTATAATTAGTTTAAGTTAATAGAGGACAAATGAATGGACATTTGACCCAATCAGGTACAAATTTCAAGCTAATAATTCTGAGTGGAATAAGCTAAGCCTATTGCTAGATGGCATATTGACTTTAAGAATCATTTATTAAGCTTTTACTAAGTTTAGGATAGACTATTTGAGGGTGTATGAATATTCAAAGGAAGGTAACACAGATTGCCTCCCCTCAGAGGGCTTATCGTTGATTCACAGTGATAACAGAATTCATCAATATAACTGAAAATATTTGTGAAGTATTGCATTTCTGGTACGATTACATGGACAAATACTGTAGGAGCTCAGGGGAGCATGTCATACCAGAGGCTGGGGCAATTGGGAAAATTGTCATGGGGGACAGAGAACTCCACGGGGGGCATTGATCATATTGAACAGCTGGAAGGAAGACATTTTAGGTGGGAAACACTACTAACAACAGGACAGCATCGAGAAATTTTGGTGGCATTAAAAGAATTATTTTCTGTCATAAAATACACGTAATATAAAATGTACCATTTTAACAATTTTAAGGCATATGATTCCGTTGATTTATGGACATTCATGATATATGTTTGTTATATTTTTGGAAAACAATGATCTGACAAGTTTTTTTTTTTATTCTTGATGAAAGTATTATATATGTCTCCTTTTCCCCTATTGACCTCTCCCGACCCCTTCCATCCCCCCAGCACCGGCCCTTATCCCCCTACCTTCCCATTGTCTGTGTCCATTAATTATGCTTATATGCATGGATACATGTCCTTTGGTTGATTGCTTACCCTTCCCCCACTCCCCTGCCTTCCCTTTGAGGTTTGATGGTCTATTTAATGCTTCCATGTCTCTGGATCTATTTTTTATTCATTAGTTTATGTTGTTCATTATATTCCACAAATGAGTGAGATCCTGTGATGTTTATCTGACTGGCTTATTTTGCTTAGCATAATGCTGTCCAGGTCCATCCATGCTGTTGCAAATGGTAAGAGTTATTCATTTTTCACAGCAGCGTAGTATTCCATTGTGTAGACGTACCACCGTTTTTTAATCCACTCATCTGCTGATGGGCACTTAGGTGGTTTCCAAATCTTAGCTATGGTAAATTGTGCTGTTATGAGAATGTGTCTATTTAGGGCCTTTGCCCATTTTTTTATTGGATTGTTTATCTTCCTTTTTTAAAATTGTAGGAGATCCCTATGAATTTTGGAGCTTAAATCCTTATCAGATGTAACATTGGCAAATATGTTCTCCCATGAAGTGGGCTCTCTTGTTGTTTTGTTGATGGTTTCTTTTGCTACACAGAAACTTTTTATTTTGATGTAGTCCCATTTGTTTATTTTTTCCTTAGTTTCCATTGCCCTAGATGCTGTATCAGTGAAGATATTGCTATGAGATATGTCTGATATTTTGCTGCCTATGGATTCTTCTAAGATTTTTATGGTTTCCAGACTTATGTTTAAGTCTTTTATCCATTTTGAGTTTATTTTTGTGTATGGTGTAAGTTGATGGTCTAGTTTCTTTTTTTTTTTTTTTGGCATGTATCTTTTCAATTTTCCCAACACCATTTATTGAAGAGACTGTCTTAACTCCATTGGACTATATGTCTGTTCTTGTGCCAGTATCAGGCAGTTTTGAGAACAGTGGCTTTGTAATATAACTTGAAATCTGGTATTGTGATCCTTCCAACTTTTTTCTTCTTTCTCACGATTGCTGCGGCCATTCGGGGTGTTTTTTTATTCCATATAAATTTTTGGAGCGTTTGTTCTAGGTCTGTGAAATATGTTGCTGATATTTGATCTGACAAGTTTTAACCAGTTACCTGCTGGAAATTGCCTTTAGAATCATGGAAATTTGGGTTATATTCCACCATTTTCTCCATTCCCCTCCCCACAAGCTTATTTATGAAAAATTGCAACATGATTTCCACAGACCTGGAATTGCAAAGCTGGTATGCCTAGAAATATGAAGTAAAAAATATGATAAATTGTACCAGATGAGAGAGTAGTGAAAATCCTATTGAATAGGAAGACCAGAGACCAGAGCTGGAACAATAGCTCTGCTATTAACCTGCATGTTCTATTGCCTGTTGGGATAAACTTAGGCCAATTATTTATACTGCTTAAGACCCTTTCCCAATAGTAACTCTCATGAATTCAAATATTTTTATAAGGCTTTTTAAAATATATATTTTTATTGATTTTAGAGAGGAAGGGAGAGGAAGAGAGAGATAGAAACATTAACGATGAGAGAGTATCATTGAATGGCTGTGTCCTACATGCCCCCCACTGGGGATGGAGCTCGCAACCAGGGCATGTGCCCTAAGGGGGAATTGAACCGTGACCTTCTGGTTCATAGGTCGATGCTCAACCACTGAGCCATGCCAGCTGGGCGAATTCAAATGTTTTTAAATGGCTGATGGGAGCAAGGTCTGTGCTTCCCTGAAAACAGAGAGTAATTTTGTCTCAGCACGAGGTGCAGAGGCCAGAGTCACAGTCTAGCTCCACTGGGCTTTGCCCTTGGGTTAGTTATGCCACAAGACTTGGCCTTTGAACAACTAAAACTCCAAAGTGAGAGCTACAGACACCTTTCCTACCAAGGTTCAATATGGTGTCGGTCTACTGAGGCTTAGTCAACCGTGTAACCAATGAGGAGGAAAATTCAAATTGTTCGAAAAAACTGAATGCAGTGAGGTATTACAGAACAATGAGTGAAATTCATGCTGCCGATAGTCTACTGTATAAAAATCATTATAATTTATAAGGCTATTAATATTTCTTATAACTGCATGTATACTCACGCATAATAACGTATCATTTATGCCAGTATCCATACCAACCCATGACCACTTCAGACGCTATGTATTTTGAGATGCTTTCTTCCCTAGTCAATGCCTCTAATGGGAAGAGGCCCTTAGGCACTTAGAACCATTTAAGAAACGCTCAAAATTAATTATGAAATAGTGAGTTTACAATAATACCCTAAGGACACAAAAGGTCACTTATGATTCCAAAGGTACCAAACTTCCTTGGAAGCAGGAAATAGCTTATAACTTATTTAACATGTTAAACAAAACATACAAACAACAACAACATACAATAGCAAAATTAAATTCACTTTCGTTTCCTAGGTACTACTAACTTTTTTTTGTTCCTTCTCAGAAGGGAGTATGTCTCAAAGGAAGGATATTGACTTATAAAACATTTAATACTCTGCAATAATAACCGAACTGGCAAACAGAAAGATGACTCGATGCCTAATACATTAGACACTGTCTTAAACACAAGGGATATTAACAGATATTGGACTCTGGAAAGCACATTAATTTTGTGTATGTTTAAACAATGAATGTTTAAAATGTATGTTTTAAGTTATGTTTATTTTTAAACCCATGTAAGTATATTTATAATTCTGTTTCCCCACATTTATCTAATCATTACTTTCAAGAGAACTGGGCTCCAGTATACCAGAATGAATTAAGTTTATAGCTTTATTAACCTAAAAAGCCTGAAATGGTTTAGAATATGGCTAGGTACCTATTTATTCCCAACTGGTGTTTCATCCCATGATGTAAACAAATGTTGGACGTTACATATAGGAATCGCATTGTTAGTAAACATCACAGTTTAAACAAAAAGGCATTTTTAAACCCGTGGGTCAGGATGGCTCTTATCCAGACCCCAGAGATAAGAAGCAAAGACAGGAGACTTCAGAAGACCAGCAATGCGGGCTCTGCTTCCTATATTTTAATGTTCAGAGGTTCTTTTTCCCTCCAGAGATCTTACTTGTAAATATACATAAATGTCCCCTCTGTGCTCTATTACTTGTATTCCCTTTCAATGGGAAAACAAGAACATGTTTAATTCAGAAAACCACGTATAAGGTGTTCCACTGGGAAACATTTTGTTAAGAAGTATAGGTCTGTGGTCATAAATTTATTATGTGTACAAGCTGCCCAGAATACTGATGAAGCATTCTATCTCCATACCTGCTTACATAAAATGAAATTACTGTACTCTTATTCAGATTTTGCAGTCACCACATGTTTTTCTCATTCTCCTTTGAAGATTTAGGTTTGAAAACAATTGAGTCAAGTCACTATAAGTATACAAGGCACTGCATATTACATCACTCAATGCAAAGCACAGGTTCTATTATTAAATACTAGCCTTTTCTCCCAATGCCTGTGCTTCAACAGCGTTCCACAGAACAGGCGTTGTTTGGGGGACGCTTCGCGCTTTATGCATACGCAGAAGGACCCCGTTGCCATGACTTGTTGCTTGGATAGTTCATGGCCACTCTGGGGCCACCACAGCTTTCAGTGCCAGGCTTCCCATCATGTTAGGAATATTGCTAGTTCTATATTATAGAAGCTTGCAATTAGCCTTTTAAAAAAGTAACAAAATTCTTCCAGTGCAAAAAGACATATCCTTCAGAGAAAAAGACTTCAGCGGCCCATCTAAGAGCATGGCATGGTGGTAGTCCATCTTTTCATCTGCAAATCTTTTTTTTCTTTTATGAAGTATGTATGGAAGTCATCTTTGGTTTGTAGAATTTGCATCTTTCCATTACTTTGGAAATAATAGGTGATTAATAAATATATGGATAAATAAGTCACAATCCTACATAATAAAATGGTAATATGCAAATTACCATCACTCCGCTACGCCCACGATTGGGCCAGCAGGAGGCGCAGGGGGCGGGACTCAGGGTGGCCGGGGTTCCTGATTGGGCCAGCAGGACGCTGAGCCGGAGGCTTTCGAAAGGCCTGGTGCACCAGCGGATAGACAGCCAGCTCCCCCGCGATCAAAAGCCAAAGCCGGGGAGCTGTCTGTCTGTCTGCTCCGGCACAAGGCCTTTCGAAAGCCTCCGCCGCACCGGAGGCTTTCAGAAGGCCTGGTGCACCAGCGGACAGCCAGCCAGCTGGTGCACCAGGTGCATGATTAAATCATGCACTGGGCCTCTAGTACAATTATATTTGACTTTATGAAGAATTTTGCCTTGCCTTTTCTGATTTCAAAATACTTTTCATAAATATTTTTTCACTTTATCAATAGTATCTGTAATCTCAAGGAGAGGTTTTTGAGAAATATCTTAAGTATAAGAATATTACTTTTCTAATAGTGATGCAAGTTGCTGAGCCTAATATAACTTTTTTCTCTCTCCCTGCTTAAGAATGTCTGAGCATCTTTAAACAATGCTGCAGCCCTGGCTGGTATTTTCAGTGGTTAGCGCATCATCCTGTGCACTAAAGAGTCATGGGTTCAATTCCCAGTCAAGGGCACGTACCCGGGTTTCAGGTTCGATCCCTGGCCCTGGGTTGAACACGAGGCAACCAGTTGACGTGCCTCTTTCCCATGATGTTTCTTTCTCTCCTCCTCCTTCCCTGCCACTCTCTCTGACAAACAGTGGGAAAAATATCCTCGGGTGAGGATAAAAAAAAAAGATGCTGCAGATGACGTCAGTGGAATTGAAGGCCGTGTGGGGGTGCCGATGGTGCAATCACAATGGAAGGACACGTGCGACTACATTTTAGCTGGAGAGTGGAAATGCAGTTGGCATGCTCTTCAGAATAAGAGTGATTTATAAGAGCGAATTCGTATGAAACATTCACAAGAGAGCGTCTGGCCTCCCACATGTGAGGGGCAGGACTTGGGTGTCCAATGTGTGGTTCTTGGAACTTGATGACTGGCTGCAAAGGCTCTGCGGTGGGAGTGTAGGCTGGTGCACACGCTCCCTGAGCTGCCTCCACGTTTTCTGTTCTTGTTTGTTTTTTCTCTTCCTGCTATGAAATTGTTGTTCTTTTTCTTTCACTTGTAATGAGGGAGGTAGCCATATAACGTTTTCTTGATGAAGAAAGACTTGCTGACATTTAGAAAAGAAAGGAAAGTTCCCGAGGTTATGCTGCTGAGGGGTGAGGAGTCAGGGTCGACTGGTGTCTCAGCCCGAGGAGCCCGCGGGAAGGCGGCCGCGGGGGGCTGTGCCGAGACCACCCGCCTGTGGGCAGGCGGCACTGTGCTCAAGCACGGCGGGCGGGCGGGCGGGCGGGCGGGCGGGCCGTCGTTCGCTGTGTATTCCTATGATTAACCACCATCGCCACGAGGCACATTAGCAAAGCAAACACAAGGTAAGGATGAGGGGCTAGTATCCGCACATCTAATTTTTAAACTTATTTTTTGTGTGCGAAAAATCATACGTGCAAAAGTGTGCGTGACGTTTAGCTATACTGTTTAAAGAACAGTAGAAACAATTTTGGTGCTGAGTTCACCTCGTGAAGAAATGGAACGCTGCCAGTATTATGCCTCCCTGTTGACATCTCATCTTTATAACCTCCTTCCCAGAGAGAAGCATTATCCTGAATTTCTTTTAAATATCCCTTTGCTTTTCCTGTGTGTTACCCTCTATGTATATATCTATACACTTATATTAAACTAGAGGCCCGATGCATGAAATTCGTGCAAGAATAGGCCTTCCTTCTCCCAGCTGCAGGCACCGGCTTCCCTCTGGCACCCGGGACCTGGGCTTCCCTCGCAGAAGGATGCCCTGCCCACCCGCCACAGCCCGCCAGTCGGTCACAGCCGCAGTGGCTTGCCTCCGTCCTCACAGCCCTGGCTTCTTCTGGAAGTTTGTCTGGAAGTTCATCTGGAAGGAGGTCCGGAAGGACGTCTGGTCTAATTAGCATATGACACTTTTATTATTATAGATTACATTAGCTATGTTGTTAAATATATTTTTAACTTTTTAAAGTAAGAAAATATAAAAATATTACCCAATGCCAGTGAAGATGGGAACAAATTGGAATTTACTGTTCTGGCAGCTGTGTTAAACATTCGGCATGCCATGCTGTACATCTGAAACTAATGTAAAATAATATTGACTACACAAAAATAAAATAAAACAAAAAAATAGTGCTCCCATTAAATTCTATATGTCCTTACATTCTTCCATCTCTCTTTTGTTATCAAAAATACACAATTGTATTTTATGCATTTATTTCTTCTACTATACATTATTAAACATTATAAAATTTATCTACTTTCTTGCAGAGTGTTATACATAAGAAACTATATGTGTGGCACTATATTTTATGGATGTAAATCCACAGTAACAGATAATAAATATTAAATATTAGTTTGATAATAAATATTAAAAACCATAAATCTTTCATATCCTTTGTACTATTAATTATACTTTTGGAATTGATTCTAGAGATATTTTTTCCTAAAAAAGAGTAAAGTTATAGGATAAAGATGTTCACTGCAGCATTACTTATGATTTCTAAAAGTTGAAAATATAATAAATGTTGACTAGAGAAGCAGTAAAGAAACTGTGCTATTTCTTCTCATTGGACTCTTATAGCAATTACACATAAGTGTAACGACTACATAAAAACATGAGAACGCTTGTGTTTAATGTTACATAAAATCACAAAGCGAGATATATAACTTGTGTGTTCTTATATAGAAAAACACATAAAAACACTAGGAGGTAAAGTGAACAAATTATTTTTTCATTTGATTGTGGAAAATAAGCTACTTTTGCCTTATTCATGAATTTTTTATAATGTTGTAGAATCTTTATGATTAACAACTTTAAGAAAAATAAAATAGATGTAGAGAGTTTCCAACAAAAACTTTGAAACAAATTATCTTAAGTCTCAAAGAATAAAATTATTTTTGATTTTTCTGAATGAAATGGGAACAGTGTTTTGCATATAGTTAAGACTCAAATACTTATTTGACTGTATAATCATTTAAATTATGATAAATTACCTTTAAATTGGGAGCTTTATGATATTATTATTGGCTGCATAAACACTAAAACAGTTTCTCTGTATTTTAAGAATCTTTTTAGGGAAACAAACTCTATAGAACAGGCTATAGCAGTCATAATCTATCAAGGTATTCTGCACATGGCATAAAATGTTGAAAAGTTAAGGAATAGTAAAATTCTTATTCAAAAAGTGAATTGGGCCCAGCCGGTGTGGCTTAGTGGTTGAGCATCGACCTATGAACCAGGAGGTCACTGTTGGATTCCCAGTCAGAGCACATGCCTGGGTTGCGGGCTCGATCCCCAATAGGGGGCGTGCAGGAGGCAGCTGATCAATGATTTTCTCTAATCATTGATGTCTCTCTCTCTCTCTGAAATCAATAAAAATATACTTAAAAAATTTTTAAAGTGAACTGGAATAGAAGCTCTCCTGACTGATCATCGTTTATTTGACTCCCTAGATGGACTAAATTGTTTCACCCCTTTTGTGAAACATACTGACTGACATAATACTCTATGTCTGCACACACACTTGCTCCTGCTGATTGAGTTGTTTACTTACCAAGAGTATCTGTTGTCATTGCAAATTTTGTGCAAACCAATGAAATGATCTGAAAGGAATGTGTTGTTTCTAGAACTAGGTTGAAATTCTTTGGAAAGAGTCGCTAAAAAAGTTACCCCCTAATTAGGTGTGGCCATAACAACTGCAAAAGAAAGAAAACAAAATTGTGAAACACAGAAAAGGACTACATTAAATTGCTTCAAGAGTGTCAAAGTTCTAGTTCTGGATGTGTAGATGATGCATTATGGGTGTGGCTTTATGTAGGAATTGATTTTGAATTACAATCTCCAAAGAAAGCAACTTAGGCTTCCATAACCAATGTAAATTTATATATTTTTAATTAAAACTAAATATTTTGAATGTACTTTAAAACATTCTTCCCTTTAACCAAGTCTTAATTATGTGTCCAGCTACCAGTCTTGTTTGCATTTCATTTGCTTTAATGTTATTGAAATCTTCTGCATCCTAAATACAATTGTATAGAGGCAACAAACATAGAGTTTTAGCAGTAACATAGTTTAACAGTTGTCTTCCAGCATTTCTGAACAAAGTGTGCAGTAATAAAGTATTATCATTTAGCAGGAAAATGTTAAATTTAGGCACAGGTTATTTTTAAAAAAAATAAATGAAATTCTACTTTATTATTCCAAGTTTCTTTAAAGCTATATATGGGGTCTTACATGTAAATTGTACAATGAGAAATATTATTAAATATTTTAAAAACCGAATAAGAAATGATCCTTTGTTGCTCAGAGAAATCTTGTTGTTGAAACCAGACAGTAAAAGAAGTGAGAAATGGAGGTAAGGGTTTGGTCACATTATCAGTGATTAGATATACCTATAATTTCACTGTACCCTCATCCCATTAAAATTATGGTTTAAATTCTTTCCCATTTAACGGGTGATAATGGTATTATAGTGTGCATTTCTCTTATGATTAGTGCAAGTGAACATTTTTCCTGTTTATTGACTGTTTGCAGTTCTTCTTTTGTATATTTTTAGTTCATGATCTTTGCTTTTTGTGAAATCATTTTAAGAAAGCTAAGAAAGCATTAGAGAAATGTAATTCCATTTTAATATATACACTTACAGTTATAATTATATAGTGAATCCAATAGGCACAGATTGCAATCTCTACCTTCCTTTGTGGGCATCTTTCTAGTTCCCTTTGTACATATCAGCATTCAATGACTATGAATTATTACAATTTAATTCAATGCAGCCAAAACCGGTTTGGCTCAGTGGATAGAGCGTCGGCCTGCGGACTGAAAGGTCCCAGGCTCGATTCCGGTCAAGGGCATGTACCTTGGTTGCGGGGACATCCCCAGTAGGGGGTGTGCAGGAGGCAGCTGATGGATGTTTCTCTCTCATTGATGTTTCTAACTCTCTATCTCTCTCCCTTCCTCTCTGTAAAAAATCAATAAAATATATTTTAAAAAAATTTAATTCAATGCAATTAGATAGAACTTTTCCTATAAATATTAACTACCATAAAACAGATTAATATCAATAGTCTTAGAAGTGCAGACAACTGGGAAAGTTGAGAACAAATGCTCTCCTATTTGGCAATGTCAGTCATTGTGAAGTAACTAGTAAAAGGATAACGTGGAACAATTCACAAACGCCTTCAAGTGGGCTTTTGAAGAGGTACTTCTGGCCTTTTCAGAATTTACAGATGCTTATATTATAAAGAATGGATTGGGGATGATGCCAGGAATGCTTTAGCAATAGTTTAAGGCAAGATATATTTAGATCAGTTGCAAGTTGGGGAATCTGAAGACCCCAAAGCAGTGGAGAGCCTAGTGCTGAGGAAGTAACAAAAAAATCAAGAGGGCTACTGCGTTCCGTGGTCAAAGAAGCACAGACTGTGGGCCTTTCTCTGTGGTGCTCTGTGTAATATGCAAATCAGGCAGAATTACCCATGAGGAGGCTCCAGAGCTGCCAGTTGTAGCAATCGCAGAGCAATGTAGACGCTAGCTGGCTTTCTTTGACTGTTGCAGGACTTAGAGTGGATACTCGGTGCTGCAAGTGGCACGGCCAGGACCATTTTATAAAGACCCTCCAAATTGTAATGTGAAGTATCAGCATTGCTATCAACCTCTGAAAGTGGGGGGCAAAAGTCCTGCTAATAGCAACCAGGAAGGCCATGGTTAGCTCTGAACAAGCCTTAGGCGGATGGGAGATGCCATGGGATAGTCAGGACTAACCATCAATCCAAAATAGCAGCAGTCAGCATAATTCAAAAGCTGGTTTTTAACATTTATGCTGAGCTGGTCGCCCGACTTGTCATAGACAGAGCTACATTTTGTCATATGTCTCAATGTGAGATTTTCCATGAGGTAAAGGATATTTTTTAAAAAATTATTTGAACTAGAGGGTATATGGATTTTTTAAAATATTTTTTTTTTTATTGATTTCAGAGAGAAAGAGAGAGGGAGAGAGATATAAAACATCAATGATGGGAGAGAATCATTGATCAGCAGCCTCCTGCACGCCCCCTATTGGGGATCGAGCCCGCAACCCAGGCATGTGCCTTAGCTGAAATCAAACCTGGAACCCTTCAGTCTGCAGGCCGACACTCTATCCACTGAGCCAAACTGACTAGGGTGGATATTTAATAAATAATATTTCAAAATAGTGATTTAATTTTTTCATAGAATTCTGAAATCTTCTGAGAAATAAAGCCAAATACTTTCTCAAAGTATATATATTTACCAAGTCCTTATGTCTGAGACTGGTTACCAGTTTCAGTCAGTTTTATTCTCATTATATGTAGTTCTAGAAAGGAAATGAGTGAAAAAGGCACAGAAGGAGATTATAATACCAAATTAAGGCCTATAATACTCACATGTTTGTTAATTTCTGAAAAGTTTATAATGATTTGTGATAACAAGAAATATCTTAAGGCAAAATACACATCCAGAAAATAAGAGCCTAAATTAATATTAATTAATGTCAATACTTTAAAAAATCAGTTCCTACTGCTTCCATTCTGTCATTACATATCAAGCTAGACAAAAATATCATTTTGAACTCAGCATATATTAAGGGTAAGTCATAATTTGCATTTTACTTAACTGTGAGTTTTTCTTAAGTGTTTCATTTGTTAGTCAGCTTTTGATTTTCTGTAAATACAAAGCCTCCATTTCAGCTACCGGTTTCAACTTCTCTTCTGCTAAATCTCTCGACGAGGTTTAAAACCCAATCTTTTCCCAGCACAAATCATTCAGTCTAGTAGAATAGTAAAAGAGGTAATATGGAATGGGAGTTTTAAAAATAAAAGGAATGGATGATGAAGGTGGGTTTTTAACTGCTGAACTTGGCTAGATTCTGGAAACACTTTCAAAATCTCTCGAAACACACACACACACTAAAAACTAAAATAAAATAAAACCAAACAAAAGCTACCCTACTAGTGGCAATGTTAAAACATTGGGTTCATTATCTTGTGAAAACTCATAGACTTTTTTTTGATAGGGTCTGATTTGAGTTCCATTTCTCTCAGATTTCACACATGGTTTGAATTAACGTCTCCAGCCCTTGGAAAAAAATATTACATTTTAAAATTGCACTTAAAACTACATATTTTCCACAAATAGATTGGTAACGGCCATCTTGAGGAATATTTTTCTAAAGGTAGTTTTACTATTGCTACCTCCCACGATGTGAAGTCTAGTTGATGGGGCAGACAGTTCAAATGCAACCTCAATGGTGAAGGGTCTAGTCTTGCCTAAGGGGATAAATTCAGATGTCTAGTTCCGTCTCCTACATCTCTAACTTCTCTGTGCAGAGTTAGTGTTGTGAGCAAGAAGCACATAACGATGCTCCTTTCCTCAGCACCAAGCTAGCCCTCCCCTCACCTTGGTACCAATTGGTTCCATCTGGCAGCACCTCCTGCCCTTACTTACATTTTAATCTTAGTTGACTCAGTTCTCAGTACTGATGCGAGAGAATCAGTTCTAGATCCTTAGTATCAAAATCTTTCTTTATTCCTTCTCTACTCCTTTTTGGTGGGAGATCATGTATTCTGCTCTTGGTACTTAATTTCTGATTGTGCTTTCTGCTCCTGAACTCATCTCTCTTGTTATTGCTCTCTTCTGAATCTGTGTCCCCATGAACACAAATTTCCTTAGAACAGTGAATGCCTCTATGGGGTCAAGTTTAGATGCAGTCCTGGAAGTCTACCTCTGCTCCTGTTCATGGAGCACTTCTCCTTTTGTTGAAAGGGATATTGGGCTTTCTTTATGTAATTTGAAGAGAACTCATGTTCTGTACACTGGCCACCTAAGTTGTGATAGAGGTAACCTGAGCATAAAGTGGGTGGAATAAACACAACTACTTCTTATTCTTCTTGGAAATGAATACGTGTAGCAATCCGACAATTCATTTAGTCAGTAGATATTTATGAAACAACTACTTTTGTCACGGATGTAGGAATCCAGGTCATAGACGCTTTTGGCATCAAGTTATGAGGTTGTGTATTGCATCTTCCTAAAGAAAACAAATAGTCTCATATCTATTTGTAGAAATACTCTAGGAAGCTGTCCACTTGTTCTCAGAAACTTTAACATTCCTAATGTTTTTAAAAATTCTGTTTTACATAAGAGCAAAACTTAAATTAGATATTAAAGTTAGAGGTTATTAAGGAGTCTCAGAACTTGTAGGGTTTGAAGGTGGAACCAATGAGAGTAAAAGTAATATCATTCAGTTATATGTCAGGGGAAACACTAAATGTTCACTGTCAGTTTAGTTTGGAGGGTGGGCCTTGGGGGAAGTATTCTTGGATATGGGTGTGCTAATGCATCAGGCCTAGGTAGGGTTGCATGTAATCATTATAACACAGTCCTCTTGCAGGTGCATTTTATATATTAAAAATAATTATTTTGTTTTATTTTAATCTCTAAAATCACTACCTGTCTTTGCCCATAGATTTCCCCCACTAATAATCATAGAATTGTT
The DNA here is from genome assembly GCF_951640355.1 of Cnephaeus nilssonii. NCBI lineage: Eukaryota > Metazoa > Chordata > Mammalia > Chiroptera > Vespertilionidae > Cnephaeus > Cnephaeus nilssonii. Next base: position 39,735,595 of record NC_137089.1, on the reverse strand, counting down.
GATCAATTATCCTAGTCAACAGGATGTCAGAGGGCTGATTCATTATTATCTATCTTTCCTGGACCATATTCTTTAACTTGTGTTTTAGTACCTAGCATGATATTCTTTCTTCTGTTTCTTGTGGCAGATCCTAGTATTAGGAGCCCATCTAGAATAGTCTAGTTGACAATATTTACTATAAGATGCATAAATTCTTACTGGTTGAGAGTACATAATTGAGTGCCCTGGCTCTTGTTTGGTTGTGAGTATAAAGCCTAGGAGAATAAATAGTGAACTGTCATAAACATAAAGAAAAATATTTCAGATATAAAGTATTATGACATAATATTGGCCAGGACATGTTAAATGAGATACACATGTTCCTATTCTATGTATTAGCCCTGTGATTTCTATCAAGAAATTTCAAGTATCTCAGTTTGCATATTTGTAGAATCCTATATAATTAAAGGCTAATATGCAAATTGGAGTTCCACTGGGAGTTCGAACATGGGGCAGGGCCGGCCCACCAACTGCCTGCAGCCCCTCCCCCCTGGCCAGCCCCTACCCTCGCCCCCGCTCCCGAGTGGCCCCCCCCACCCAAATTGGGGTGGGCTGTCCAGACCCCACTTGTGCACGAATTCATGCACTGGGCCTCTAGTAATGATGATAATAGTATCAACCACATAGTGATATGGCAAAGATAAACTGAGTTCATGCATATGGAATTCATAATATTTTACCACCATAATACCTAAATTGGTGCTTAATAAAGCGTAAATTGAGAATCTACCAGTTCAAAAGTCTTGATGAACACCAAAAGAAATGTGACCTTCAGAGTCAATGTAACCTGCTCTGGCAAATGGCCCGCATTGTATTGCAGCCACCCTCAGGTAAAGAAGCAGAACCCGAAGCTGCATGCATCTTATGGACTTTTGAGATACATGCAGGTTTATATCTCAAACATTTCTAGTTAAACTGGGCGAGGGCCATATGCATATGTTATGGTTGCTCATACAAACATGAAAATAAGATTCTGTTACTTTGAAATCTTGTTATCTAGAAAGCAGTTCAGTTGCCTTAGGATTCAAATGTCTTCAAAAGAAAATGTCTTTTCCCCATGAGACCCATCAATTAATGGTTCAGTCCATTCCCTCAGAGAGCTGTTGTGAGGATTAAAAAGATGGTACATGTAAAGAGTTTAGCACATTGCCTTGCTCATACTAAGAAATAAAAAAATATTATCTAAAATAATTTATCTAACTTTATCCTCATTCATAACAAGCTACGAGTGGGCTATATTATTATATTTAATTAAATATAGAAAGAAGATAAGTTTATTAACTTGTTCATAATCACATGGTAAGTAGAAGAGCTGGATTTTGAAACCAGAAATGCCTAACTTAGAAGCCAATATTCTTTCTCATTCTATGTATATACGCTGCACTATGTTGGTTCAGTGGGAGCTATTTGAGCAGTAGACATGCCCCATCGCTCTCCTAATATTAGTTCTATGTGGGACCTGCCAGAAATTAGCCTTCCAAACTGGTTTTAACTGTCTTCTCTATGTAAGTGACTGTAAAGCAAATTACAGGTATATATCTGTCTTCACTGCTCACTCTGTTACATATAAACTCCCACTTATGGCCCTGGATGGTGTGGCTCAGTTGGTTGAGCATCATCCATGCACCAAAGGATCGCCGGTTCTATTCCCAGTCAGGGTACATACCCAGGTTGCAAGCTCCATCCCCAGTGGGGGCATGCAGGAGGCAGTTGATGGATGTTCTCCCTCACATTCATGTTTTTCCCCCCTCTCTCCCTCTCCATCCCCCTCTCTCTAAAAAACAAACAAAAAACATATTTAAAAAACTCCTATTTATGACAGTGATATTAAAGTTCCTCGAGTCATTGAGGCCTCAAATCTTGGAAGTTCCCTTGTTTCTATTCTCTCCTTTGTGCTATTTTGGGACTTTTCTGTGGTTTTAATGAGTGTGAGAAAGAGTTTAACTTTCATAATCAGTGTAACCTGCTCTGTAAAATTGTCCACATATGGGTTTAAGTAGGCTTCTCCCAAGCGTGTGTGTCTACAGGAGGGGGCTCTTAATCTGTTCTCTCCAACTTTAGGGACCTGAGCAGGAGCTTATACCACATAGACTTGGTTCTTTTTTCTTTATCTCCCATTTATACATTCCTTTATTCTCTGTATACTCCTCTTAGCCAACTTTATCCATATTCATATTGTTAACTACAATTAAAAAACCCATAACTCCAAAATTTGTATCACTAGTGACATCCAGGTAGGGATGACCAATAGGAACTTGATATATGAGCTCCAAGTTTGTATCCAGATGCCCACTGCACATACTCACCTGTGTATCCCACACTTTAGACTAAGCTGGTCTGACCCTAAACTCATCATCCCCACTCCTAAGCCTGTTGCATGTTTAGCCTTCTTCATCTCAGAAAATGGCCTGTTCCTGACATAGTTGCCCAAGACTTAGAACTTTTGCTATTCTGTACTTCTCTCTCACTTATTTCCCATATCTAATTATTTATCGAGTCATATGAAGAATCCTTCCAAACTCCTCTTGATTGTGTCTCCTTGTCTTCATTTGCACAAGCGTCTTAATTCAGGCCCTTGTCCCATCCTGCCCTTGTTGCTCAAAGAGCTCCCAGAGCTGCTGGAATGATCTTTCCAAAGCACAAAACTGATCTTGTCATACTCCCATCATAAAATTTCCTGATGGATCCCAAAAGCTTTAGCTTAGCACACAGGGTCTTTTGCGATTTGGCTCCTACTTCCAAATCTTCAGGCTCCAGCCAGAAGGAGCAGTCCCTATCTTGTTAGCTCACACCTCCATTTATTTCCACAGGCTACTTCAATTTGCCTCCGAAGACCTTCTCCTATTTCTTCTAAATAGAAAGTGTCAACTAACATGTCAAAGTTTTATACAAGTGTCTCTACCTTTGGAAGACATCTTTGATTTGGCATGCCCACTCTCTAATCATCCTAATGACTAGCATTTATTGAGGAGATAATATGTGCCAGGCATTTTAGGTGGCTGAACCTATTTAGTTCTCATAATTACCCTGTTAGACGAGTGTAGTCATGATCAGAGCTAAGGCACACAGCTCGTATAGTGGAGAAGCTAAGATCTACCTGCTCATTAAGCATAACAGTACTCGCTATCTTTCCCTTAGTACCTGTAGGTACTTAGTGAACATTTGTGAAATGAATAAATTAACAAATGGTCTTACAACTGAGTTAATATTTGTTATGGGAAGGACTGGCATGGCCCATTAAGCTTTATAGCTCTAGTTTCATGTCACTAACACCAGAATGAATGTCAAGCCAACTAATTCCTTGAAGGAAAAAAAAATGATGGAGGAGTCCAGTGAGTATTTATGAATGAATTAATTAGAAAATATGAATCTACCCTGAAGTTCAGGTCCCAGAATCATGGTCAAATGGAAAGACATTTACCAGCACTCAAGGTGTGTCCTGGGACACCAGCTGGATGACCAGCATCCAAACTAATACATAACTTTCTGTCAAAATTCAGCTTGAAACAGCCACTCCTAAGTTCATTACCTAACCCCCTCTTCAACTTTTAGAAGCTGGGATAACTACCTGGTCACAATCCTTCCCATTCATTGGAGACCAAACAAACTCAAAGAGGAAAGAAGCTAATTGCAGGGAGCAAGGAACTTGAGGGGTGGTGCTCTGGAAGGAGCTGCGAGGAGGTGGGTAAGCATTATGAGTTCTAGTCCTGCTTTGGGGCCACCTTGAATGGTGAGCATGGAAAAGGGTGGTGACCTTTCTGAGATTCAGCTTTACAGAGATTTGTAGCCTCCACTGGTGCTGCTGATTTAGGGACTGCACAGGGTCCCTGTATCAAGATACTTCACCTTGTCTTTGGGTCCCTGCTTGGCTGGCTCCTTGAAACCTGATGGATCCAGTGCAGCCTGGCTGATTGAGTTGGACTCATGGCCTGTTCTGACCAATACTTTCTTCTTCAAGGTTTGCCTCCCAAACTCCAGGTTTAAGAATTGCTCTGATCTGTTGGATCCAAGAAGACATTTTCCAAACCGCAATACACAGATTTGGCTCTTCCCTGCAAGTTTTGCCACGTTGTCATATACGCTGCAGCCAGAGTCTATCTCCTGATATTCTCCTTCTGCCCAGGGCTCTCACTATGACTCAGCATCTCAGCCACATCAATTTATGTGCCATGCTTACTCCAGCTTTTCCTGGGCCCTCCGCTCGGTTCCCCCCTCCTTTCTCTCCACCTATGCACACTCCCCACAATCCAGGCATCACTGTAGCAACCCTCACATCCTTCATGGAGTCATCGCCCGTTATACCCTTTGCATTGATCAACCCTGATAGCACTTCCTGCCTATAGCACTCATTTTAATCTTGTTAAATCTTTTAAGTGTCTATAATTCTTCCATGATATCTTATGATCATTGGGGTCAAGAGTTGTGACTTATGTCAATGGCATTCTTCAGTGCCCAGCACAATGTTATGTATAAGGTAGTACATGTTTGAATGTATTTTATTTATTTATGTAGGTTATTTTTATGCATAAATATATCATCTAAATTACTTTATTTAATTCACTAATGACCATTTGATTGTGATCAAGTTAGTTGGTTAGGAGCTATGGGTAATCTTGCATATTTTAGAGAGCTTTGTATATCGTATGTATATTTTAGAGATGGAGAAACTGAGGCCTTAAGGATGAGTTTCTGATTATAAAGATTTTCCTTTATAAATTTGTTCCTGGTTTTAAATCTGGTACCAGGGAGAACTAGAATTAGAACCTGGCTCTTTCTAACACTGTACATTGATATTTTAGTAGATGGGATATATAACACATCTTTAATGGAACTACCAGGATAGGATTTTTGAAATATTGTACCTAGTGAAACTACTCCGAAAAAAGAAATACTGACTGAAACAATAGCTTTTCCTCAAACAATGGGAAAGTTTGGTAGCTTAAAAGCATATGTATATACTTTAAAAAAATACATAGTGTATATGCATATATAGATATATGTGTGTATACATATATATGCTATATATAAAGTGTATATACATTGAATAAATATACACACATATACCCTAAGCATAATGTGAAATCATTCATGTCATAATTATAAAACTCAGGAATGTGATAAAGATAAAATGTACACATTTCTAACATCATCATACTGTTTATTGAGGTAGTTTACAAAAAGGAGATAATGTAGTTAATTTTAAAGTCCCCCTGATGAGAGGTACCGTGTCTGAGGCAAGATGACCTCTCCTTTATTAGTGTGAATTTACCTTCAAGGCAAACATTTTTCAATCAACACTAATTTGCATATAATTCATCAAGAGAGAAGTGCAAAATAATTCTGTTTAAAGATTTCCCTTTGTTTTAAGTGTCATTAGCAGTCCCGACTAATCCGATTTTTCCAATCAGGTGCTTTTAGGAAATCTCTCTGAACTCGTCTGGAGGATGCATTTATTCCTAAGTGTCCCATATTGCATTACAGCACAGCAGAGGGGCAGCCGCTACAGATGTTTATGTGAAATGCAGTTAACACTCTGCCAATTTAGTTTTTATAGGGACACAATCAATTTTTATTCATTTAAAAACCAGAATGCTTTCTTTTATTGTGTGCAGTCTCTTCTGATTATATAGCTAAACAAATTATTTCTCTGTTTGTACTAAATGGAATTATTTCTGTTTGTACTAAATGGTACTATTGGGGAAGGGCAATGGTGTGGTCTAAGTGTACCATTTATACCTCAGGCAAATAAACAATGGTTCTCTCTTAGGTATGTTTCTTGCAATGGGTTATTGAAAACATGTACATTTTTAAGTTTTACTTATTTAAAACATATATATTTTATTATTTTAGTAAATATGCATACATGGAATGTAAATCTTGCAGTGGGTAGTCTGTGGACTATGTCATCGGATCTTACATTTCCCTAGAGTTTAATAGTTTATAAGCTGTCCTCATGGGCATTCTCTCACTTCATGTAAAATGCTTAGGTTCTGCTGTCAAGACGGAATATTCAGGTGTTCCCATTGTTTTGCCAACATTCCTATGGCTCTACAAGTTTATTGTACTACAGTTTGAAAAAAAAATGCTTCATTAAATGTCAGTACTCTTGAAAATATGTAGCACAAGAGTTAGAGGACTAGTGTTCAAATGATCTTGGTGATGTGGGAGAAATACATTTATAAATTTGATATTTGAAATTCCATCAGATGTAGTGGAAACTGCTAACAGTGGAGTGGAGAGACAGCACTAAAACTGGCATTACCAACCACAGCTTCAAACTCCTGGTGTATCTGAATCCACACATTGTTGAAGTGGGTTGCATATTGCTGAGAGAAGCCCTGGGTCAGGGGATTTCCTTAGGGGCTGATGCTCAAGGCAAAGACTATAGAACCTCTCCTTGGACTTGAGTAGATCCCCTTTCTGGGATAACACTAAGTACATTCTTTTAAATTACAGTTATATATAGTTATATATATTTTTGAGATTTAAGCAGCCTGGAAAATATCATAAACATGGTTAGGAAAAAGTAGAAGAGTCTAAGCAATCTTCTGGTTTAACTTAATAGCTTTTATTTTTCTTTCAGAATTCTTATTTAAGTGATTGGATCATTTCCAGATGTGGCTTTATACCAAAGATAAAACCTTTATTTTAAGGATGACTTTTTATTAAGCTTATATTCCAGCTAGAGGCCTGGTGCACGAAATTCATGCACAGGTAGGGTCCCTAGGGCTGGCCGGCAATCAGGGCCAATTGGGGCCTTCCGGCTGCCAGCCGGGGCCTCCCTTCCCTGGCTGCCAGCTGCCGGCCTGGGCCTTCCTTTGTTCTGCACCACCCCCGGTGGTCAGTGCATGTCATAGCAAGCAGTCAAACTCCTGCTCTCCTGGTCGAACTCCCAGGGGAAACTTTGCTTGTTAGCATTATATATATATATATATATATATATATATATATATATATATATATACACACACATACATATATATATATATACATATATATATATATGTGGATAGATAGATAATTTTAATCATTAAAAGGAAGAAAATGAATCTATATTTATCACTTTTATTTCTGAAGCAATTTATGTGTTCAATAAAGCATCATAATGCCCCTAGACCACTACCTATCAGCTGCTAAAAAAAAGCCATATGTACTCTACCCTCAAAATGCTCACAATTCATTTAGGTTGCACTGAAATTACAAACAATAAAGGCCAGTTAGAAGTATAGTATTGCTATGAGAAGAGATGCCATGGGCAGCTGTGATTATGGATCATGTGAATGGAATTATATAAAGAGAGTGAGCTCACAGAAGAACCACTGTGGGTTGGAAAATCTAAGAAGGCTTCCCGGATCCTTGAATGATAGGAATTGGATAGATGGGAAGCAAAAATCTGGAGAAATTGACTTTGCTTACTTGAAAGATGCATTTGCCACAGTTTCAGAACTGTGAAGTTTTTCATGAGTCTATGAAAGGGAAACTGCATGGGCACGTGTAGTGTGTGTGTGTGTGTGTGTGTGTGTGTGTGTGTGTATGCTATTGAGTAAATATGTATATGTGTGTATGTATATACACACATTTTTTACTTAAATGGCACTTGCTTTGGTAAAATTTCTTGAAGGAAACTTGGATTGCCTCTTTAAGTATATTTAGGCTTTTAATTGCACACATACTTTTTATGGAAATTACACTCAACTCTTTTGTTTTAGTATGCCAATTTAGCAAAACCTTTCTGATAGCCAAACTGTTTTTCTCTCTGTCTTACTGCTGGTCCATTGATTTATCCCTAACTATCAATACGATCTCACATCTATCTGTATTTAGTTAGAAGCTGAGCAACTTCACAGTTAAAATGTATGACCTCTTAGTGAGGTAAGGTAGCCATACTTTTGAAGAACCTCGTTTCCTTGGCAAGCTTCTTCAACTTTCTAACTAACCTCGAATTTTTTTCTTTGTGTAAAAAGTCTGCGTTATTGCACTTGTTTTTCACCAAGAGAACCATATGTGAACAGCTTTTCAGGTTAAATTAATGCCATTGCTTATAAAACTTTTCCTTCTGCAAAAATGCTCTTATCATCAAGGTAATGTGCAAAGAATGTCCTTTGAGAGACAGGTTTATAGAACACTAAAATGCTTTATTACTTACACATATTTCATTACTGTAATTAAGTGAGCATTGGCGTACCTACATGTGTGACCTTATGTGCTAGGTGCTAAAGCATGTCATTTCTCAAGTTTCATCTTGCAACTAAAATATCTAGAAAATTATTAGTATTCTTATGAGTGAGTAATAGGCATATGAATATATATTTAATGACAACTCGATCCTTCAGTTGCTTAGGCCCCCAAGCTTGGAGTTATCCTTGATTTTGTTTTTCCCTTCATACGCTGTATCTCATCCATTAGCAAAACCTGAGGGGTCTGCCTAGAAAACATACCCAGAACTGACCACTTCTCAACAGCTCCTCCGCTACAACCATAAGTTACCACCAGTCCCCAGTTGGGTTACTGACATAGCCTCTGAACTCCCTGCTCCCCCTGCTTTGTTCTATTCTCTACAGCCAGAAGTGTCCCCCTTAAAATGCAAATCCAATATTTGCTTCCTCTGCTCAGAACCCTCCATGGCTTCTCACCTCACTCAGAGGAACAGCTAATGGCCTTCAAAGCACTGAATGATCTGGCCGCCATGTTCCTTGCCAACATGAACTCTTTCTCTTCTCGCTAACTCTGCTTTAACCATGCTGGCTTCTCTGTGGTTCCCCAGATCCACCGAGCGCACGCCCAACTGGGGTCTTTGCATTTGCTATTGTCATTTTCTAGAATATTCTTTCTCTCTAACATCCCCATGGCGTGTTCCTTTTCCTGTTTCTGATCTTTGCTAACATGGCACTTTCTTGGTGAAACTTGACTTGCCTTTGTCTTCATTTCCCATTTAAATTGCACCTTTTAAGTTCCAGCAGGGAACGGTTGCTTCTGTTGTACTGACCACCATCAAATGCAATAGGCTTTTCCCTTGTTTGTTTTGTGCCCCCCTTCCTAGTTGAAGGTAAGATCCATGTGAGAAGAATCTGTGTCTGTTATAAAACTGAGACTAGTGGAGTAGTCAGAACTGTACTCCGTGCAATGTAAATAGCACTCAGATATGGGGAGGCTGGGACCATCTAGAAAATATGAGTAGATCAGACTAGTTGAATGGAAGGGTCATATCTTGACAGGTTGCCAAATTTAGATTTCATAAAGTATTAGAGGAGCCTCTGAAAGTTGTGATTAGGTGGGCAATATATACACAATAATACCTTTGGACAAACGATATGGTAGAAATGTGTGGAGTGCTTTTGGAGATGGGAATGAGGTGGATACCCTGTGGAATCTATTCAGTAGTCCTGAATTTCCTCAAAAGAAGAGACTTGTGGTTAAATAAGTTATAGTATGTGTTCTTGGGGAAGCACAATGCAAATTAACATATTTAAAAGGCCTTAAGCACTTCCTCAGTAAAGATACTTATTTAATTATGCTTAACACTGTGTTTCCTACACTTTTCTAACCCTGGGACCTTTTTTTGGGGGGGTGGGGTATTGAGGTTGACAGAGTGATATCTCTAAACTAGCGGCCCGGTGTACGAAATTCATGCACTCAGGGGGCAGGAGTCCTTCAGCCTGGCCTGCGCCCTCTCGCAGTCTGGGAGCCCCGCGATTGATCACCCCACAGAGGGAGGCCCCACCCACCCACCACAGCCCGCTGGTCAGTGGCCTGGGCCTCCCTCTTTGGTGCGATCACAAAGCCCCCTGATTGATTGCCCTGCTGGCCAGTGGCCGGGCCTCCCTCTGCGGGGTGATCATGGGGTGATGGCAGGGCCCCTCAACCAATCACATCACACCCGCCTTGGCTGGCCTGGTGCCAATGGGTGTCATAGCATGGTCATCCTGACGGTCGTTCTGCAGTTCAGCTGTTCGGTCGATTTGTATACATACTACTTTTATTATTATAGATAGTCCTTGGAATTAGTCATCCACAGAAGAGTGACTTCGGGAATTGCTAGTCTAGGCTTGTGGACCCGATCAGAGCGGTGGAAAAGGGAAGTAAGAGGAAGTACAGGGATCAAGAGACACTGCAAAGGAAGGGTGTTGCCATGATCTCTTAGGGAGTCAGTGAGAAAGATGCTCACTGAATGGTTATAAAGTGCAGAGGAAGGGAGACTGAGATGATTCTCCCCAGCCTAACCGGAGGTAAACCAGAGGAACATGGGCCAGATCTTACTGCCTTTTTTTTCCCTTTGCACTTAACAGAGGACTGAGAACATGATATATACACAACCAATAGGAATGAGTAGATTTCTTATCTAGTATCTGAGTTAATACTAGTGAGAGTACTATTTAGATATCACAGTCTAAGCTAACATAACTGTCAAAGCTAGACTAAAAATTTCCTCTTACGTCCTAGACGTTTGGGGGTGTCTACCTTGATCTGCAAAGGCCTTACCCATGTAGTCAAAGCCAAGTTCTCTTGTCCCATGTTCTTAGGCTCTGGGTTTTGCTTCAGCTTCCTCTTCTCTTCCAGTTTATTTCTAATTGTCTGGCTTTTGGTTGTTTCTTATCTTCTCCCACTGTCTCTTTTGGGCTTGGTCTTCAAGGGACAGGTAGCTTTGGACTGCTCTGACGAGGATTCTGTTCTTACCGTCTGGCTTCCCCATGTCTGGCTGCTTCAGGAACTTTGCAGCCCCAGCCCCAGCCCCAGTTGGTTTCAGGGTAACAACCCCTTGGCCAGCATCCAGATGGGCTGGCTCCAGCCTCCCCTAAGAGAATGAATTATTTTCCTGGTTATTTCTAGGCATGACTCAACCGGATGTTCTTAGCCCAAATCAGGGATGATGATGCAGGGCACTATTTCATGATTCCCATCTTATTCATGATTTCCATCTTATTCTTATCTCTTCTCTTTTTTAAGGTTTTAATACAGATTTTCTCAGTATTCATTTACCTAACTTATTTGATTGTCTTACTGGATTCTCAGGATAGTCTTTGTCCTTAAGTACAGACTTCCAGGCCTGCCACTGACTGGCTGTGTGTGACTCTGGGCAATGTATTGCCCTCTCTGAATATCATTCTCCTGCAGCTGTTGCATGAGGATAGAAATTATCTTAATAACATCTCCCTTATGCTTACAGAAAGATCAAATGAGATAATACATGTAAAGGATTTAGCAGAGTTGCTGGCACAACTTGTTAGATAAAGGATAGTTATTGGACTCTCAGAGAAAATAAAACCTGTGAATTGAAGTTTTTACTATAGGATTAATACACTTTAAGTAAAATATATCTATTTATTTCCAATTTATACAGTGGCTCAAGCTATACTAACAATCATTGTTGCTTCCTGGGTACTTATAAGCTATTTTTACAAACACCAAAATGTGATTTTTGTCCAAATGATTAAAAAGAAAACTTATTTTGAAAAACCTTAATAACTGTTACATTTATAGATCACCTTTTTAATCAGTAGGAATGATATAATAGTAGTGACACACATACAAGAACCATGCTCTCTACACAAAATATCCCACTCCCAATAAATACATGCATCAAATCATGTTTGTCCATCTGAAATTTACACAATTATATCTCAATTATATCTCAATTATATGTCAATTATATCTCAGAAAAGCTGCAAAACATTATGCCAAAAGGTCAGAAATTCTATCAGGAAATAAATGAGTAATTTTCCATGAAATAGAATGATAGTTTCTTCATCACCTTCACCTCTCTATTCAATAAATATTTTTTGAAGGCCCCATATTTATTGAGAGCCCACTATGAGTCAGGCTTTGTTTTTCCATCTATAATATTTTGAACAATTCTTCAGATTAAGTAAGTGATCTTTGACAAAGATCTAGTTAATTCTGGGATTGATAATGTCTGTGCTGCTTTTTCAGTCACAAGATAATTCAACATTTCTATTATTATCAGGTGCTTACCAATGTAGAATATTATTATAATTTGACCTAAATTTTCTAAAATACAAAGATTTTTATTTCAACGATATATTTATCAACATTTTTAAAGTGTGCTTAAAAATATTTTTTTTCTTTTTCAAATCAATTTAAATGTGTACTCGGGTGATTAAATATCTCTAATCATTTACTAAAATGAAATGGTTTTGGTTGTAGTTAGATGCAATTTATTTATGAAAATCTGTAATATGCCTTATAAATCTAAAAATTATTTTCTATTCCTTCAAGGAAATAAGTGTCCAAGTTTATTTGTTAATTTCAATGAGCTAACACTTTCAAGAAAACAAAGGAAATGTTTGAAAAATGATGACTTTGACATTCAGGATAAATTACATATGCAAATGAATCTGGCAGAACGAAGCTGTCTGAGGCATTCCACTGGAACTATTTTGAACTGATTTTCCCTCCTATAGAAGGTGACCAAATCCTTCCATCAAAGGGGCTAATACCAATAACTCACTTTCAAGCTCAGTTTTCCTGGGCCTCCCTGCAGACAGGACTGAGGGCCTCTGGGGCATTCAGGTTCAGTGAAGTCTAGTTGAATAATTGTAGAAAATAAACACCCCTAGGAAGTATGGAAAAGGTGAATGGTAGTAAAATGTTATTAAACTTAGGGATTTCAGCTTTCTCCCGGTTTCTCCTGGCATTTTTCAAAGGAAATGCCACAATGACGCGGAGGCTTTTTAAGTCCCGTGCTGAACTTGCAATGGTATTAGAAAGGAAAGCCATTGTGAAATACAAAAAGAAAAGAGCAGTTAGGACACTTTAATGAACACTTGAATGTACCTCAAATGAAAACCAGATGTTCTTTGTTAAATTTAACAGCGTTTCTTATTCAGATTGAGGTAACTAGACGAGCCAGTGGGGTAGAATTGGCTACAGCAGGATCTTGTTCTAGGAAAGTTTGTATATTTTATGTTGTTCTGTAGAGAGAGAATTTCTACCAGCTTTTCCCCCCACATTCAGATAAAAGTGGGCATTTGGAAGTTAAACCTGAAAGATTGATTTTATTCATGTAATTGTTTGTATTACTATTTTTTTCTATACAAAGTAAGTCCTGTATGTTTTAAATTCATGAAAGAGTTTCAGTTTTGTGACTATTGCATGAATCTCATTCTGGCATTTCATTAGGTGTTGTTGTGTTTTTTTTTAATGTATCATTGAAACACAATAATATAGGTTGGCATTAATGTTTTAGAGCAGCAACTGATGTTGTATTAAATACATTTTATTAACACCCTCTCCCTTCTAATAAATGTTTATGCATACCTTACTGTGATTCCCCCCCTCCCCCCACTTTCCAAAAAAACCCTATTAAATAAAGCCTTTTCTGGACAATTCATTTTAGTCCATCAATCAGTGGCACATTCTCCTATGCACCAAAAATTTGCTCTCCTATCTCAATTGATTCATGCAATGGAAACATGGTCATAAGCCAGTGCAGACTCACCACAAGACTCTTTTATGAAAGTATAAATTATAATACTACTCCAACTCTAACAAGCTTTGAGATACACTAGGTTTCCCTGGTCCCGGGGTGTTTTCTGCTTGTCTGTGTTCAGCAAATACATTGAGCTTCACCTGGCATCCTATTTACCCACACATGTGCTGCAGAGAACTACGATAGCGAGCAAGAAAAAATAAAGACAGAGGAAATAATAATTGGGGGTCGGGGACTAGCCATTTTTTAAGGTATAAAACGAGACACATTCTTGGCCCACAATAAGGTGAGAGAAATATGTGATTTATTCAGCAGCCTTCAATGAGGCAATGAGAGGAATATAGACCATTCAAACTGTACTCAGTTGCTCTGAGTGGAGGTATCTTCTTAAATGTTCCAGGCTGGTTTATGTCTATGTCTGTGTTGGTGACTGGGAAATTTATGCTCTCTTGTTCTTAATCTTTATCATTTAAAAAGAAAACCGATGACACAAAACTGCACCCAGGTCAGGAAACAGCAGGGGAGACTATAGAATAAGCTACGCAAACAATGCAGGAAGGAAAGCATCCACAAGCCTGTAGTTCAGCAGGGCCAGCCTCCTGGAAACTCCCATCTGAGCAACATCAAGGCCAACCTCAATATCCAACAAGAGATTGGCAAAAGGAAAAACAACAACAAAAACCCAAATCACAATGTTTCGAGAGGACAAAAATCATAGCCCCAAAACCACATCTAAGTTTACGTCAGCCACACTGAAGAAGGAAAAGGAAAGAGTAGTTCAAAGCCAACTAGCTTAATATTCTGTTAGGAATCACATGAGTCTCGCAAGTTGTAATCCTGATTTATTCTATTACACGACACTCCATTTCGTGCAATTTTTAGGTCACGGCTTCAGGTTTCTCATTCTAGTCTTCTTCCTGTTTTTTTTCTTTTTTGTTTTTTTTGTCTTTTCTCCTTTAGGAATCTTCACGGTTATTGTGTAAATTCTGCATTTTAAGTAGGACAAAATTTTCAGTGGTACCCAAAAAGTCATTTTCTCAAAAACAATTCTCTATTTTAGAAAAAACAAACAAACCATCCAGCAACTAATAATTAAAAGAGTTCCACTACTGCAATACTAAAGGAGCTTAGATTTGGGAATCTATTTTTCATTTATAAAGCAAAATGGTAACTTATTGATATTTTATATTATGAAGCTTTGAGATCTCTATTTTGCAAACCTGGTTGTTTAAATAATAGGAGGGGGATTCTAGAAAGGACAAAGAACCCAATCAAGATGTCAGCTGTCCCTCTCCAAAGCAAGGCAGAAGACCAGTGCTCTGTAAGAGCAGCCTCCTCCTAGACCAGGTTGGGGAGTATCTCTGTATTGTCCCCTATTGGTGATTTTCTGCACTCCTCATCCTCCCCAGGCCTTTCTCCCTCTGAACTCTAGCGACGCTTCCTTGGCACGATTCTTTGGCAAATGGTACAGCAAATACATCTGTACATCTACTATCCCTTCATCTACTTGTGGTTCCTCTGCTTGTTGAGTTGTTACAACCTGAGGATGCATCACCTGTAAATGGTAATTCTACTTCTCTTGTTGATGTCTCCCTGTGCAAATGAACAGATTGCAATTGCAAGTTTTCTTAGAACTTACAAAAGCACTATTATTAAGAGCTATGTTTTGCATCCTATGATTAAATAATAAAATTACCTACAGCAGTTTAAGCCAGACTGAAATATTTGATTAACTTATAAGTGCATACTCTTGTTTTTATTCAACATTATAAAATTTCTACCAGAATGAATAATATCATATTTCCTTCCTTAGTCTCACCTCCCTAATCCTGCAAAACATCCCAGCAAAAATAAATATGAAGTTGTATCGTATCAGATGCAGCCTTAGGAGGATCATGTGTCTTGAATCAGGACCTTCTCACCTTTTCTGCCCTCTCAGGCCTTTGGACATCCAGCCTGAAGCTGAGATGATCCCAGAACTTCTTTTTTGGATTCTTTGCCTATTGTTTGCAGTGCCTTATCTCAGTGCTGGCTGGGCTACTGGCTCGCTGGAACATTGCCCTCTCTGCCTATTCCAACATGCATGCTTGTTAGAATACTGAGGCATGATTCCAGTGACAACAAAGCAGCAAGTACATCTATCTACAGTCACACATACAGGCGCACTCACACATGCACACACACGAATACAGTAAGGATTTAATAGAGAACTCACTTTTAAGAGAAGATGCCTTTCTGTGGTCCAAGAATATTCCAATCTGGAAAGGAATCAGGTCCTTACAGATACTAAGTTTCTTAGGCGAGCTTTCCCACTAATCAGGTGTTCACTGAAGATACTTCTCCCCATTGTGTGTGTGTGTTGCAAGAGGGATTTTAAATCACATTTCACTACATGTGATACTTTAAATTAATGTGAAAATGTCATTGGCTTATTGAAAAATAAGAACTTTTTTTGGATTTTGAGCATTCATTAGCGTATTTTTTACAAATTATATTCTACTGTTTCAAATTGTACTGTTTGCTTTCTCAACTTCTCCCTCTTTAAGAAATTGTTTTAAATGTGCATTTTTCTAGAAACTATGTAGAAAATGTCCCAGGAAGCTCTTTTTTCCTCTTTGGAGTTCTACAGGGTTTTCTCTAAGGGTTTTGTTGATGGTTTCTACCAGTAGCCTGATGTCACTGCTCCGAATTAAGAGGCTAGGACGGTAACCTGGCAGGCCATAGGAAACCATCCATCAGGCCGGGTCAGGACGGACACCCGGAATGTCACAAAAGACATCTCACCTTGTGCAAAGTAAAAGGAAAACCCTTAGCTGGCAGAAAGTTCAAGGGGCACTAGCATCGATCACATGTAGCAGAGAGGGGAAATATGCAGATGCAAACATCACCTTCCCCAGCTGCGCAGATAAGATGGCATACTCTAGTCAGTGAGGTGAGCATTCCCAGTCAGAACAGTTCTGTCTCTAATGCATTTTTATTTGAATGGGCTTCATGTTTTATCAAAGCGAGTCTTGGATTTGGGGGGACTTACATCTTAATATAAATATACCATAAATGATGTACGTTCATGGATGTAAAAACCCAAGATTCTTCTTAGGCAAAGCATTTGAGGACATTTGAAGTGCAATGTTAGAATTTTAGAACCAACAATCACGCTTGATTTTTCTGTACTTTATTGATCATCATTATTATCTGAATCACTGAATTTTGACCTGCAAGGACCTAAGTATGTTGTAATAATAAATATATTAATTAGTGATCTTGATCTGACTGTAACAGTTGCAATAAATCTGATTGCTTTTGTGATTTTCGAGAAGCACATTTCCTTGGCAAGAGTCAGTTATTGAAAAATCCTGGGCCCTCAAATAGGAGGTAACCAGGAAGCACCTGTAGCAGGTGATGGGCATCTCTTGGGTACTTTCATCAAATTTTTTGTTTTATATTTGAAAGTAGCAGGAAGCTTGAAACTTTGATAAGTAGGAGGTAGTTTTTCTAAATATATGAAGTTGTTTCTTAACGTCATCCTAAAGTTACAAAAGAAAGAGGAACATTAGCAAAAGACAAGGGAGCAAAGTAAAAACAGTTCACCTGGCTAGAAAGTGATCCTACCCTGCTCCCGAAACCTGTTATCTACTCAGTTGTTTTCAGGTCTTGCTTATGCATTTTCTGGAATGTGTTCCTTTGAATCAAGCATCTTCTATAGTTTTTTGTTAACTCTTTTATGAAAAACAATGTGGATATACAGGGGAAAAAATATTTCATTATATGTGTTCAAATAGAGGTATTGTGTGTTTGAATCCCATTAAATAAAAACACCAAATGAGTCATTTGTCCCTTATCTGTCATGGGTCACTCATCCTATATACCAAATTATAGTCAGCAATGTGGACAAAATGGGTTTAACTAAACAGGGAAAACAATGAAATATTAGACATTTGTTGAAAAGTATTACTATTATTTGGATATCCTAAAGAAATAAAATCAATTTAAGTATGGCTTTCTCTTGAAAATTTGAAGAATAAAACCATAATATTAAGATAATATTCCATTAGAATGGGATGGGTCAGAGAACATAAAAGATAAAAATGATTCAAGAACAATAACGAAAGCCATGTTCTAACGAGGGACATTGAAATGAACATCAGACTGGTCCGTACTGTTATTGTTGGGAGAAATATTTCAGATGTTTAAGACAGTATCTTATTGTTGCTACTTAAATCCAGTCTTCAAGAATTCTTTTGTTAGCCTAGTTTTTTCCTGTAACAGCTCTGGACTTTGGATTGGTAGCAAAGACACCCCCCTTCCCAATCACAACAATATGAAAACATGATGCTTTTCTGAACAATAGTACTTAACAGCATTTTATAGTAAAGGAAAACAGCACATACTTCAAATATATTTTTAAAAGAATCTAGATTCTGATTTTGCTGTTTGTTTTTGTGATCTTGGATGCGTTTCTGCAGGTGTCCGAGTTTAGAGATTTCATGTAAAATGAGACTAATCATATTTGTCGTATGGCATTGTTTCTACTAAAGGTAGGCGTCTGTATATAAGTTCCCGCCCCTGAGAATGCACTGACAACCACAGTCAAAGACAAAACCCTAATTACGACTGGATTCACAGTGAGTCTGCCTTCGGCATTGTACTTTCTATGCCTGAGAAATGACTGAAGCAAATATCCGGCCGCTGGAGATCATTCTCATTATCAAGGACCAGGAATCAATCTACTAGTTCTTGAGGAGACAGCAGTTCTAGAAAATAAAACCCTCTGTGTCTCCAGATGGAGAATGGATTAGAACAGTTGTCCAAAACATCTCTCCTTTCCTCAGGAAAGCTCAGCAGATGATGGACTTCTTTGTAAAACACCAAAATCAAACTAGAAAGCTTCCTTATCAAAGCAATCTTTTTTTTTTTTTGCAGAAGCATTCAAAAGAAAGGGTGTTTATTGATTAATACATTTTCAGATACAGAATTTTCATCTTTATTTTAAGTGAAATATGTAGATTAAAAATATCTAAAAGGAGGTATCTGACCATTGCAGAAAAATTAATCTCCTTTAAAAATTGATAGTTATAGTCAATCACTTGTCTCAATAGTATCCAATGTCCCTAGAATATTAATGCCTGTGCTCTTCAAGTCTTAGGATACCCATGGCCCCATGTCAGCTGTGCCCGCCCCCCACACACACACACACTTTGCACACACACATACACATGGACAACACAACCCATTGTTCATTTTGCAGGTGCAGCAGTAGCAGCTGCTGAGAGCACATTAGTTCAGTTTCAGGTACCTTTTTGACATCCCATATGTCTTAATTGAAGGTTAGCAAGAAAGGAGGAAGTTTGGAGGAGGCCGAGTGAAGAGCTGGATAAAGCCAATTCACTGTATTTGTGTAACCTACGGTTGACCTCTGCCACCATCAAACAGCCCTTCAAAGAGCTGCATCATTTATTTCCTCAACCTTTTAGGACTCTCCATCCACAGCGTGCCCCTCCCCACCACACACACACTTGAGCTTGCAGTGATGGATATCAATTTTGAGAAACCCCGACTATTACATCAACATCATTTTTAAAAATTCCTTTTGGCAGGTTGGTGTAGTAAATAAACCTTAGACTGGCGCTCAGAAAACCTGGATTTTCGAGTTAGTTCTGCAGTTAAACAGTTGGATGGCCTTGAGCAAGTCGCTGTTCTTGGCCTTGAGTTTCCTCATTGTCAAGTGGAGTAGTAGGACTAGATATCTATATATATTCATTTCCACAATTCTCTATTTCTGTGATAAATTCCTAGGCAGGAGATTCTTCAAAGTTTCAATGGAATTCATTGCTGCAGCACCAACATTAAAGGAATTGATGGATCACCCTTGGGGAGTGAAGTAGGGACCACTGCTCATCCATCTCCTTGTCCCTGATTGAAAACAAGGAGTTTCCCTGTAAACAAGGTGCCTCTCTTCCAAGCCTTGGAGAGCCCCATGACTCAGGTTTCAGGGGCTGGGCCATTTGCCCCAGATATAGACCCAGCACTCTGAGGCCAACAGGTTAGTTCTGTGGTGTTCTAAATGCAAATTTGAACAGAGTCACTAGTTGAAGTATGTTTAACTTTTTAAAACATTAAGTGTGTCTGGTCTACACATTATTTGCCGTGTTATTGGTAGGAAAAGAAATCTGCCCAGACCACCTGGCTCAAATTTTGTGGGGTTTGCACCTTTGCCTCTCACAAAATGATGCTTTTAAAAATAATATCTGATAGAAGAATGATGCCTTTCACCATTCATATTAATTCATAGCTGATCACCTGTAACAGATAACTACTTAGACTACGATTTTACCATGCCAGTCTGGCTAAGTGCTTTGGGAGACTTGAAGCACAAACTCTGCTCACTCAAAAAGCTTGTTAATGGGTCCCTCATGACTCAGCTATCAATTTTTTAGTATCAGATATACATGCTGTAGCCATTATTACTTTCACTTAGAGCCAGATCTGACCTAACTGTACATCAGCTTATGAGATTTTATTTTCACTCAAGTAGTAGATAAAATTGAGAAATAATGGTGCATAGAAAAAAATATATATTTTAATAAAAACTTCCAGTGTAATATTATGAGTGTAGCTACTTTGTCTTTTAAAAGAATTGTTCATTTTTTGGCATGTTTTCTACCTTTAACATATCCTGGGTTGTTTAAATGTGCTTTGTAAGCAATGATAAAATGACAAGTTATCATTGATCTGTCCTTTCTTCCATCTCAGAGGGATTCATTAAATAATGCATGCACCCATGTGAATTACTTTCTTCACTATAGTATCCCCAGACCATTAGCCAAATATAGCAACATTAGCATCTTCCAACCCTTAGAAACCCTTTTGGCTTTCATTTAATTAAATTATCCCATTATGAAAACTCTTATAATGAGATTAAATTTAATTATTTATTAGACACTTATTTGCACTAGGGAACCTATCAATTATGCATGGTTGAGCTAAACATTTTTCAATCCATCACCTTTTCTCTTCAAGGAAGGTACAATTTATTAAGTACATTTGGGATACTATATCTAGCCAGCCTTAATGGGAATAAGAATTTAGCCCTCTAAAAAGCTACTATAATACGGATTAAAATTACTATGTCTGAAAAGTAGACAAGAGAATTGCTGTCAGATATTTTAGTATTCTAGACTTCCAGTTTTTGTAAACCCTAATATAGTTTTTTAGTCCATTATTATTACGCACTTACCAAATATATCAAATATAGCTTAAACTTTACATATAGGATTAGTTATGGAACTAGGAAAGTATGCATTTAAATCATTGAGTTTTTTGAGTAATCCTTTATTAAAATGTTAATATTAGTAATATTTTAAATGCTGATCTTAAAATTTTTTACGGCTCGGCCAGTGTGACTCAATGATTGAGCTTTTTTAACCCATGAACCAGGAGGTCATGGTTCAATTCCTGGTCAGGGCACATGCCCGGTATTGTGGGCTTGATCCCCAGTAGAGGGTGTGCAGGAGGCTGCTGATCGATGATTCTCTCTCATCATTGAAGTTTCTATCTCTCCCTTTTTCTTCCTCTCTGAAATTGATAAAGATGTGTTTTTTAAAAAACAACATTTATGGAAAATTTTAGGATAGACAAAAATAGAATAGTATAATGAACCATTGGGTAACTGTCTTCCAGCTTCAACAATTTCTAACTCATAGCCAATCTTGTTTCAGCTGTCACTTTCTAGCCCAGTTGAAGCAATTCTGAGAGTATATTATTTTGACAGTTTATGAAAATAAAGTTGAGTGTCTCAAAGACAAACATTTTTTATAATGGGCTGAGTTTTTGATGAATGCTATGATAGTAATTGTCAATTTATGGCCTAGGTTCTCCCATCAGGTGCCATCAATACGCGTTAATTATTCTGGTATGATGTGTGTTATGTCTTAAGTCAAGATGGAAGGAGGCATATGATTTTAAATAGCATGTAGGTTTTTAAGTAATATAATGGACTATTATAATAGCTCCCTAATTGGCCTCCCTGCTTCTACCCTTGGCATGATAAAGTTTATTTCCCACACAGCAGCTGCAGTGATCTTTTTAGGAGGATTATGTCATTATCCTACTCCAAACCCTCCAGTGGTTCTTTATTTCATTCTGGGTAAAATTAAAATCCCCATCATGGCTACAAAGCTCCAT
The DNA here is from genome assembly GCF_951640355.1 of Cnephaeus nilssonii. Classification (NCBI taxonomy): domain Eukaryota; kingdom Metazoa; phylum Chordata; class Mammalia; order Chiroptera; family Vespertilionidae; genus Cnephaeus; species Cnephaeus nilssonii. The sequence goes on along the minus strand of NC_137089.1, from coordinate 39,713,928 downwards.
ACAATCAGAGTTTCTACTGGTTCTCTGGTCGCATCCCCTCCACCCCATAGCTTACTTCCCTCCACCAGCGATGCCCTTGCAGATGCTCAGATACCTGAAGCACATTTGGACCTCAGGGCCTTCTCGCCTGCTCTTCCCCCGCCTTCTCTGTGGCCTGCTTTCCCACTCGCTTTAGCTCTCTGATGAATACTATCAGAGAGGCCTTCCCTGAGCACCCTGCACAACACAACCCCTCCCTCCCCACCAGTCCCTGCTTCATTTTTTCTTTGTGGCACTCATCACCATCTGACAGATATGTTTGCATTTCTGCCTCTCCTACCGACAGGAGTTTTCTGAGAGGAGACACGTTGTCTTTTCATTGCTTTCCTCTGTGTCCCCTATGCCAGACAGTGCCTGCCACACAATAGGGTATTCAAAGAATATTTGCCAAATAAGTGAAAGAAAATAATTTAACCAATTTTCTGAGATATATATATATATATATATATATATATATATATATATATATATATAATATTTCTATTGATTTCAGAGAGGAAAGGAGAGGGAGAAGGAGAGAGAGAGATAGAAACATCAATGATGAGAGACAATCATCAATCAGCTGTCTTCTGCAGCCCCACACTGGGGATTGAGCCCACAACCCAGGCATGTGCCCTGACTGGGAATCAAACCTTGACTTCCTGTTCATAGGTCGATGTTCAACCACTGAGCCATGCTGGCCGGGCAATAATGTATATATTTGAATATTCATAACAGTGCAGTATTTTTTCAAGATTTTGTTTGGGTGTGGGGCCAGATGAAGTGAAAGGTAAATTAGAACCATTTGTGTCACCAGCATTATAAGTCAAATTGGAGGCTTTTAGGTATTATTCTGTAAGTCAGAGTGCTTACGAGGTCAAGGCAAAAAGTGGGTTCCAGTAGAATGGGAATAGGGGCAAACTGAAGAGCTCATGACCCATCAAAAGAGAGAAGCAGAAGCAATGTGTGAGGTTTTAGGCCTCATAAGAGTTGGGGACCAGATAACCCTTTAGGTGGGAAAATGAGGATCACATTTCTCTTTGGGAAAGTCCCCACTCGGGTATCCTGTGAGGAGTGGATCCTCCTGGTGAGAATCAAGAGGCAGAGAATCCAGCTAAAAGTCGTAGATGAGGCAGGGCTGAAGGAGGTGTGTGGGAAGGCGGTCTCAGAGGAGGGAGATTTTCTGAGCAATTGGGTGAGGTAAAGGGAGGCATTCAGGATGACTTCCAGTTTTCTGGTGTAGGAGAGCATGATAGAGGCTCAGAGGCTGACTTGGGTCTGGGAATGATGATGGTGATTGGAAAAACAATGTGACTTGCCTACTCTCTACATATCAAGATAGAGGTATCTTTCAGGCAGCCAACAATGTGGGTCAGCACTGAAGCAGGGTTTCTGAACGTTGGCATTATTGACATGGGCTGAATAAGTCTGTGGTAGGGGGCTGTCTGGTACATTGTAGGGTGTTCAGCAGCTTCCATGGTGTCTACCCATTAGATGTCAATAGCATTTTCCAGTCGTGACAACCAGAAATGTCTCCAAACATTAACAAAAGCCCCCCTGAGGGGCACAAATCACCCCTAGTTGAGAGCCACTGGTCTAAAGATACAAAATTTGGAACCATCACATTTGTCTAGTGTTTTTTAAATTTTTTAATATGAATATACCGTAAATAACTGGGGGCATTTTAAAATATAGAAACTGATTCAGTAGGTCTGGAGTGGACCTGAAATATTGCATTTCTAGCAGGATCTCAGATGATGACGAATCTGCCAGTCCAAGGACCACATTTTTTAGTACAAGATTATAGATGACACTTGAAGTCATAAGAATGGATGAGAATCACCCAGGAAGTTTGTATAGAGCAGGGGTTTAACCTCAAAAACATGGGTTTTCATGGGGTTATAAATTAGGCTTCCTGGATGACTATTTCCTTTCTCTTTTTTTAAAAAATTATTTCTTTTTCTCTTACATGTCAAACATTTTTATTAGAGTAGTACTGCTCCCTTTTACTCTGCATCAGTGAGAGTTCCCAGCAGAAGCTAGAATTCCACTCCAATGACACAACTGCAGAGCATATAATAAAGGAACTGTTTACACAGATGTAGGCAAGTTTAGGAAACCAGTCAGGAATGGTGAGGCATCAAGACCCTGGCAACTTTGGGATGTCCAAAGAGTGCTGGCGCCGTGGAGGAGGCCGCTGAGGGGGAGCTATTAGCCCAGAGGGCAGCAGCCTCTGGCAGACCCACAGCACAAAGCAGGAGGAAGTAGGGAAGACATACCTCTCCCTTTCTTGCCTCCACCCTTTCCACCATCCCCATGGAAGCCTGTGGGCATGGAGCCCGGGCAATAGACCTGTAGAGACCAGCCTCCTGAGGCAGGAGGGAGTGGAGAAGAGCAGACATGAGGGAGAAGTGGACAAGCAAAGAGTCACTAACACTTCAAACAGGTATAAGGTGTACATAATCAAGCAACGTGTATTTGTCATCATCCCCACATTATGGTACTCAGAGTGGTTCCCTATCTAGAGGTTAAAGAAGAGACCCTGCTATTACCGCCATAAACATTTGGCTTTGTTTGTGTTGGCTCTGGCTTCAATTGAAAAACATCAATGAAAGTAAGGCAGGGCTCGGCTACCTTTGGTTCTACTTTCGTTGCTGACCACGCAGCGAGGAGCCCCAGTGCTTCTTTGTGGCCATGTCCTGTCTGTAGAGCCTGAGTTTTGGAGACAAAGAAGCAGCTTGTGTGTGTTGCCCTGAGAGCATACCAGGCAAGGTAGAATTCTTTGATGAGGGGAAGGCTCAATTTTAAAAGGTTGGGCTGACTCCCAAACTAACAGTTCTCTCCAAAAGATGCTTGCCACACTGTGCAGGGAAGAGGGCAGACGCTGAGGTTGGACAGCAGCGTGTGTTTGAATCCGGGCTTCCCCACTTGCGAGGTATGTGAGTTTAGGCTCACTATTTAACATCATTTGGTATCAATTTTCTCATCTCTAAACAATGGAATCTGTAAAATGGAAATTATTGTACTTACTTTATTGGGTTATCATGAGAATTAGTTGAGATGATACACATAAAAGAGACTTATATGTGGCATATGTAAGGTCCTCAATAATGATTAGCGTGTTGTTAGTATAATCAGGTAGGTTGCCTTGTATCCAAACAAAAGGTGTTAAAATTAGTGAGAACTTCAAGTGCTCTGGAAATGGTCAAAGAAATAGAGGAAGAAAACTGAAGTGGTCCCTTTGTCAAAGGATGTTATCACCCACTAAGAATCACTGGTATTTCTCTACTTTCCGTGTCACTGGGTGAAACTGTTGATAATTCTCAGGGAACCCAATGTCTATGTTTTTCTTCTGTTATGTGCATCCTCATGCCATCAAAAAAGACTTTCTTACTTATAAGTTTTTGGTAGTAAAAAATATTGATCTTCTATGAATAAGTGGAGTATCTACAACACTTCAGAACCTGATAGATTTTGTTGTTTCACTGAGGAATGTTCCAAATAATCATCTATCATGAGAGTCCTGAACTCCATTGGAGCTACAGACATACATCACTATCTTTTGTGGAAGCTTAGTTCATGAATGGAGAAACAGTGTAAGGATTTTCTCTTTTCTACCTAATACTTGAAGTTCTTATGAAGTTTGCAGGTATTCCAGAGACAAAGGCTTCTAAGCAAGAAACCATCAAATGGACATTTCATTTTCTCTGAGTAAAAAGGAAAGCTACTCTCAGAATATTTGACTCCACAGAGTTTCAACACATCTTGGCCCACTTAGTGGAACATTTTGACATACATGTTTGAGGTAAATATTTTGATTCAAGAATCTGAAGGAATTCTTACAACACAGGCTGAGAAGCTGTTTTGGCTCACTAGCCTCTCTGGGAGAGGGGATTGCAGGTGGGTTTTAATGCTGAATGTTTGGTGCTTGGAAAGTGTCTACAGACTGGAGACAGAAGTGATAAAGCTCTAGCCATTTCTCTGCAGTCAAATTAGAAAGTTTGCAAACCTGGTCAAAGATGGCTGCCTACACTTGGGCACCAAAAATGATGGGACAAGAATTCAGTTCCAGCTCAGACGAAGTGCCTCAGTGGTTGAGCATCGACCTATGAACCAGGAGGTTATGGTTCGATTCCCGGTCAGGGCACATGCCCCAGTTGTGGGCTCACTCTCTGGTGGTGGTCCTTTAGGAGGCAGCTGATCGATGATTGTCTCTCATCATTGATGTCTCTATTTCTCTCTCCCTCTTCTTCCCTCTCTGAAATCAATAAAAATATATATATTTTTAAAAAGTAATCCAGTTCCAGGAGTCTTAGCACATGCTGGTGTTTCATGATAGAAGCCTGCTGTAGTGGTGGCTGTCATGTGCTGCATACCTAGATTTCCCTCGAGGAACCAAGGACTTATTTCCCAGTGTCTGGGATTGTCACTGGCAGTGTGACTGGAAGCTGTTGTTAGCTGTCAGCTCTCTTCAGGAATTGACTTTGCTGAAAAGCCCATGAGTACAACCTTCTTGGGACAGCCTGTGTCCAAGGACTAATTGAGATGCCAGTACAATGGACTTCTCTTGGCCCAAGTCAGGATTACTCTGCAGGGCCTTCCCCTTGGGATGGCAGAAGGCTTCCTAGAGGTGGCCTTGCAGTCACCCTCTTTCCCTGCCCATTCGCCTTTACTCCCTAGCCTCCCGTGGTGTTGATCCCAACAGCACTCCCTAATAAACATACCACGTGCTAATCATCTTTGGACCTGCATTCTAGGGAACCAAGCTTGTGACACCCTCAGCAAGTGAACAAAGCCAAAGGATTATTTCCTTTAGAAGCAAGATTTTTAGCTCCTCTTACTAACTAAATGGAAATTCATAATCAACTGAGTATCCAAACGTGATACAAACATACCATATCAGGAGCCACACTACAAATACAACATTGCTGTCAAGCTAAGCAACGGTATTGAGATTTACTTTCGAACATAATTAGTTGGTTTTTTATTTTGCATATACAATTTATATTTTCCTTTTTGTGTAATAAAAAAATGGCTGGTTTTTATATTTGTGACATGGAGATCATTTCATAGTCTGCATATTTGAAGTAAATTTCCAATGCAATAATATAAATGGCATGCTGAATTTTATGCCTAGGTGTTTATGGGCGTTTTATCATGGGAAATGGTCCATGCCTTTCATTGGATTCCCAAAGGAGTTCATGACCCAAATAAGGTTTAGAACAATTGGTATAAAGTGAAATGAGAAGCAGAGCTAGGATAATATCCTGAGCATATGGAAGGCGCTCAAATACGTGCTGAATATCCAGGGGCAATAGAGTTGCTAATGCAGGTGACTGAGCAGCTCCTGTCGGAGAGGCAGGCTGCTGGCCAGTGGCACCTGGAACTGTCATCACCACCACCAAACAGGTGCTGGGGACTCCTGAGAAGTCAGCTTAAGACACCCAATGTCTCTGGCTTGCTATTTGATGACATTTGACAGGTCATCGCTTTGATTTTTTGCTCATCTTGAGTTCTCCTTTACTTCTGAACCTCTAAACCACTACCTTTGCCACATCTTCCCATTTTGGTCCTTCTCTCATCCTACAAAATGAAATGATGGCTCTTTCACTTACAACATTGGTTTGGACTACGATATTTCAGCATGTCTCTCTAAGAAATAAGATAATTTAAAAATACATAGAATTGTCCTACCATCATTGTACCTCAAATCAATGAACAATCATTTCTTTATATTGTCAAGTATCTCGTTAATGCTCATTTATGTAATTGCAAGTTTCCACGATTTTGCATAAATGTCATAAATTGATTTTGAAAGTTTGCTTGAATTAAAGGGGTCCACAAATTGAGATCCATGTTTCTAACATCTATTTTTTACTTGCCTCTCCCTCTTCTATCTCTCCATTTAGTGCTGTTAGTTGCTTAAGAAATCAAGTCATTGCCCTGCAGAGGTTGCCAGTCTGCCTTTTGTGGATTGCATCCCTGTGCTGTATTTCAATGTAGTCCCGTCATCTGTATTTCCTGCAAATTGTAGTTGGATCTAAAGGTTTGACCAGGGAAACCATATTTTAAGAGTTGAGAAGGGAAAATGAGCAAAATATGACTAGCTTTCCAGAAGTTTGGCTGTGATAAGAAGGAAGAAAGTACCTTAAAAATTTGAGAAAAGTTTTGTTCTTTTCTTTCCTTTTGTTGTTGTTATTGTTTTAGTAAAGGGTATATGGAAATTTTGCACAGGCTTTTTGAATGATAAAAGGAAAGATCCAGATGTTAGAAGTTTCAGATACAAGAAAGATGACCACTTATGTAGCAAAGCCTTCATAAAGACATGGAAAGATAACTGGGTGAGCGACTCCCCATGTATTCCTTCATTCAACCATTCTGTTTTGCTTTCTGTGTACTAGGCCCAGTTCCAGGTCCTGGGGAAATATAGATAATTTCAACAAAATAACGAACCAAACTTACCCTGCATTGGAAGGGCCTTCTGTGCTAGAAGAGAGAGCCCGCCATGTGAACTAGTAAAGGGATGGAACAGCAGGTGACTCCAAGGCGGGAGGGCTCCAGTCTTTCATTCCGCAAGGCCTGCTTTCTGTGCATTAAGGAGATGGCTGCCCAGGGAAAGGCTGGAGAGGAGAGAGGAGGTGGGGATGGCTTAAGGAACCGTTGTTCTAAATGCAATCTCTTGTTTAGGAAAAAGAAAAAAAGAGCTGGCTCAGAATGAACAAGGATTCAGAAAAGGGAAAAGAATGTCCTGGATTGCGGTCTGGTCCTGGAAGAGGGGCCTGTGTTGGCCACTTGCCTTCCCGGAAGGCCTGATATGATACCATGTTGGCACCCATACCCGTCTTATTTGTAAGAATTGGGCTGGATCCTACCTTTGTTCAGGCATCTCAGAGCAGATTAACTAAAGAGATGGGGTCCCAGCGGTGGCTGTGCTGTTAAATAAGATGAAGTATATTACTATCCTTTCATTTTTTAAATTTCAAAACTTAACATCATTTGAGCCTTTCTTCCTTTACTTCACAAACTGCCAGTTGATGTGTTTTGCTTGTTTTACCTCTAAAAAAAGTGACTTTTAAACATTCTAAACTGCCACCCACAGTTGGAAATACATTTTCATCCCAATTGGATACAAACACATTTGTATGTGTGAATATCTACATGCCTGAGGAAAAAAAATTATGAAATGATACTTAAATTTATCAGGGCTGATGCCCTGAAATATTTTATATTCAATTTCAGTTTTCAAAAATGTTCATAGCAAGGCATTCAAGTCACTTCAAGACCCATTAAGAGGTTGTGACCAGCGGTTTGAAAAAGACTATTTCCATATTTCTCCTTCCTCTCCTTTTGGGGACTTTAAAAATAATTCTATGATATGATATCTTCAAAATTTCCTAGTCCTATTCTGAAGTGTTATTGTTTTTTAATGTAGATTTCTTATTTGGCCACTATCTTTCTTACACACACAAAAAGTTCTTGAATAGAAGTGAAATATGTTAGTCCTTCATAATCTGACCCCAGTGCCATTTTAAATCTGACTTCACAGGACATCTTTCTTTGCCAATCACTGTGCTGCAGTCAAACTGACTTACAGTGGGTCCCCCAAACAAACACAATTATTTTTATGTTTTTTTTCCAAAGTCAAAAAAATCAAATATGCACTTTAGGAAGAGAAACAACCCACACATATTTAAAGAAAGAGTTCATAACCTTCCCTCAACCCCCCTCCATTCCTATTCTCTTGACAATGCCAACAGCCTGAGGTGTATACTTACATATCTTTCTCCATCTTTTCCCAAACATATATTCTTTAGAAGGTTTAATTAATTTTCTTTTCAAAAAATGATATTAGAGTATGTACATTACTCTCCAACTTGTTTTTTTTTTAATTTATAAAAATATATCTTTATTGATTTCAGAGAGGAAGGGAGAGGGAGAAAGAGATAGAAACATCAACGATGAGAGAGAATCATTGATTGGCTGCCTCCAGCATGATAGGGAATCGAGCCCGCAACCCAGGCATGTGCCCTCACCCGAATCAAACCATGACCTCCTGATTCATAGGTCGACGCTCAACTACTGAGCCACTGCGGCTGGGCTGCAACTTGTTTTTATTTGAAAATGGATATCCCTTCAGGTTTATAGATATGGTTCTAACTTAGTCTTCATAGAAGCAGCATGCAATTCTTTAGTGGCCAGAATGTACCCATTTATTTCTCTACTGGTAGAGGATCAAGTAGATTCCATTTCTGCCATCACCAAAATGATGCAGTGCAAGTCCTTGCGTGGTCGTTCTTTTTATTCCTATAGGACCGTGGTCGGCAAACTGCAGCTCACGAGCCACATGAGGCTCTTTGGCCCCTTGAGTGTGGCTCTTCCACAAAATACCGTGGCCTGGGTGAGTCTATTTTGAAGAAGTGGCATTAGAAGAAGTTTAAGTTAAAAAAATTTGGCTCTCAAAAGAAATTTCAATCATTGTACTGTTGATATTTGGCTCTGTTGACTAATGAGTTTGCCGACCACTGCTATAGGATACGGTCCCACAAGTAGGATAGCTGGTTACAGCATATGCAAAATCTAGTTGGTTTCCATAAAGACCACCAATTTACATTTCCAGGATGTTGTGGCATTTTGCACTCCCACCGGCATCATATGTGAATTTCCACTTCTTCATCTTTCTGCCAGCACTACCTGTTACTCCCTGAGCATTGGGGGTGGGGGGTGGGGGGGGGCGGGGAGGGGTCAGTTTCTTTGGTTTGCCAGTAATAATGCCTTCCTTTTCACATGTTTTTTTTTTTACCACGGGGAGTCCCACCTTTGCTATTTGTCTGTTCATATTCTTTGAACAAAGAAATGCCACATTAACAATGAGGAGATATAAGCACGTATATGGAAGAGAAAGACTTATGAAAACATTTTTCTTTGTAAATCTGTAGCAATACATCTGAAAATTCGGAAGAAAATGAATAATTTCCTAGCAAAATATGGACTAAAATGTTGACTCAAGAAGAAACTAAAACCCTGAAAAGACCAAAAACCATAAAGCAGGTTGGAAAAATAAATAATGGCCTGTATTTCAAAAGGCATCAGAACTCCCAAAGACAGCCAGGATGGCACAGGCCCACGGTAGCCTATCTCTCCCAGTGATTACAAGGGAAACTGGCCAAAATACAAAGAGCAGCCATTTAGAATTCTGAAAAGGAAATAAAAGCAAGAAGATGGGGAAGGAAGGCCAAAAGTTAGGAAGGGAATCATATAGCACCGAGTCTGGTTGCTTTTCTCTTTCCTCTCATGGCTTTCAGTTGAGGGTGATCCTCCAGCCACGTCTGTAGCTGCAGAGATACAGGAAGCAAGGATGAAAAACATCACCTTTCTAGCCAGCCAACAAGTGTGGAGGTAAAATCTTCAGGATCCCTCTCTTTCTTCATCCCTCCTTCTCCCGAAGGCAGCCCCGTGGGCAGTTGTGTGAGTAGGGGGTACAGGCCACTAAAACTCAGAAAATCCCTGTCTTTCTGTCCAGAGGACCTGGGAATACAGAACCATGTGGTCTGAACAGGGTGGGGGAAGAGAGGGAATACCTGTTATTGTTTTGTTTCTTCCTCACTTTAAGTTTTCTGCTTTGGCTCTTAGGCAGGCCCCAGTCAAGAAGCTGCAGATGCAGTTTTAAGAGCAACTATATTTTTCAGCCAAAGGATAGATAAAAGAGAGGTGTAGGATGGTGGGGATCCCAGAAAGGAGGATGTTGGAAAGGAGGACTCCGTAATTCTGTGTATTAACTGGAAAATATTCTGGGCTCACACCTGAGCTCTGCATGCCTGGAATAGACCAACAAGAAGATGCAAAGGCTTTGAAAATCACACAAGTATATAAACTACTGTCCAATTCCCAGACTTGCCTCTGTGTGGCTCACAAATACTTGGAAACTAAACAAACACTCTCAAACGACTGTTGGGTCAAAGAGGATATCCAAGGGAATTTTAAAAGTATCTTGAGGCAAACAAAACAAAAACACAACATGCCAAAAGTAGTGTGGCACAGCAAAAGGAGTACTGAGAGGCAAGTTTATAGCAATAAATGCCTACGTTAAAAAAGAAGAAGGTCTCAAACGCCTAACCTTTCACCACATCTGTTGATGACATGATATTACCTGTAGAAAACCCTAAAGTCTCCACACACAAAAAAAGAACTATTAGAGTCCTAGCCGGTTTGGCTCAGTGGATAGAGCGTCGGCCTGTGTACCAAAGGGTCCAGGGTTGGATTCTGGTCAAGGGCATATACCTTGGTTGCAGGCTCCTCCCCAGCCCGGGCCCTGATCAGGGCTCATGCAGGAGGCAACCAATCGATGTGTTTCTCTCACATTGATGTTTCTCTCTGACTTTCTCTTTCTCTTCCACTCTCTCTAAAAAAGATCAATGGAAAAATATCCTTGGGTGCAGATTAACTAAAAAACAACAAAACAACAACAACAACAACAAAAAAACTGTTAGAACTGCTAAACAATTTGAGTAAAGTTGATGGATACAAATCAACATACAAAAATCAGTCACATTTCTATACACAAACAATGAATTATGCAAAAAGAAAATTAAGAAAACAACCCATTCACAATAGCAACAAAAGGAATAAACTACTTAGGAATAAATTTAACCAAAGAAGTGAAAGACTCGTACATTGAAAATTATAAAGCATTGATGAAGGAAATAAAGATAAATGGAAAGGCACCCCATGTCACGGATTGGAGGAATTAATATTATTAAGATGTCCATACTACTCAAAGTGATCTACAGATTCAGTGCAAACCCTTTCAAAATTCCAATGTCATTTAGAAATAGAACAAACAATTTTAAAAATTTATAGTTCAGTTATAAATTTAATATTTCAGTTATTCAAGATGAGTAATTTCTGGAGATCTAAAGCACAGCAATGTGACTATAGTTATCAATAATATATGTATATATGGTGCACTTGAAATTTGCTAAGAGTCTAGAGCTTAAGTGTTTTTACCACATACAAAAAATGGTAACTATATGAGATGATGAATATTTTAATTAGCTTGATTGTGGCAATTATTTCACAATGCATAGGCATATCAAAACATCAGGTCATGTACCTTAAATATAAAAAAAAAAGTCAATTATACGTTAATAAAGGTGGGAGGGGGGGAAACCAAGCCAGTAAGAGAACATGAAAGTTCTAGATCAACCTTCTTTGATAAGAGCTGTATAATCAATACAGTGTCTGCTTTGTCAGCTCACTTTCTGAAAATCTTGCCAAATGCTTGTGGTTATAAGCAGGGTGTTTACTACATCTCATTAAAGGCGATTTCCAATGCATTTCAGGTCTCATTTAACCTGCATAATGTGGAGCTGTTTTATTTTTTTATTGTTGTTGTTAATAATTAACAGAGAACACATATTCTGACATTTTTGCTCTAAAGCAGAGATTTAACAATGTAATTACATACTATTTGCTGTTTTAAAGTATTTATGATATGTTCAAATACTGAAGAAAAAAATAAACAAGTCCAGTATACTGAGTGGTAAATGTTGTTAGAATAAAAGACCATGTGAGTTTTATGGCAGTAATGACTTCCCCCCCACCCCCCCCACCCCCCCGCCCCGCGACAACTAAAAGGGCAGGGGAGGCAGGAGAGACTTCGTTGTTTTTCTCTCTCTCTCCCTTTTCTTTTTTTGTGTCTTGTGTTTTGTTTGTTGGTGGTTATTGTTATTGTTGCTTGATTGTCTTGGCAAAGTCCTGCAATGAAGCAGATTGGCAGGCATCCTGGTGCGGAGGGGTGAAAGGGCCCAGAGGAGGAATGCGCTGCATTTTCTACTCTACAGAGGGACTTGTGTGTAGGGACTGGCTGTCTTCCCAAATCGCCTGGAACTGGCTGGAGGCTGTGAAGTTGACAGCATGGTGTTTGATAACCAGGACCAGTGTGCATAAGACTTGACCTATGTAATTCATTTCCAAGCTGATTTTGACCATCATTCTCATGCTTATGAAATATGAGAGGCCTGGTGCATAAATTCGTGCATGGGTGGGGTCCCTCAGCCTGGCAGGTGATCGGGACCCATTGGGGCCATCTCACCCAGTCCTGATTGGGGCTGATCGGGCCGCAGGCCAGCAGGTGTGGGGGAGGGGTCACAGGAGGTTGACTGTGGGAGCGCACTGACCACCAGGGGGCAGCGCCTGCATTGAGTGCCCCCTGGTGGTCAGTGTGCATCATAGCTACTGGTTGGTAGTCCAGTCATCCAGTCGTCCTGTCGTAACAGTTGCTTACGTTTTTGTATATATAGATACTTCCTCTGATCTGAGCTACTCTGTTAAGAAAGACCTGCTCATTTCCTCTTCCCAAATGCGTGTGCTAGAGCTTCAGCATCATAGTGTTCTGTGTTTTTGTTTGTTTAATTAGAAAATTGATAGTATTATCATTCTCTCTAGTTCCTGTTCCTAAATAGCTGAGATTGAGGCTAGCTGGAGATGCTCAGTAGAGTCATAGTTCCAGAGAGGTTCTTGGACCATCTTTCTGTCTGTGTGTTTAACTATACATTAGCTATCATAATAATGAGCCCCTTATAAAATCTTCAACAACTAACTGAATAGCTATGGGCACCCTCACTCTCTAACCTACACCCCCCTCTGCTTTCTTTTTCCTATTGTTATAGCCAAGCTTTTTTCTTTTTTTACAGGAGTTTCATGCCTTTGTTAACTCCATTCCCAACTCGCCAGCGGATGCAATAAAATGTTTTTAACTGCGATTACCAGTGGCCTCCCCATGGCAATCCCTTGGACACTTTTCAGTCCTTATACTCAACCACTTTGCTGAATGACCTTGGGGATCACTGGCACCATGATAAAGTAGAAATTGTTCAGTCTTTGAAATGTGGCAGAACTAGGTTCGAGTTACAGGTGTCCTAATACCAGAGGGACCTTGAACAAGATACTTCATCGTTTTGGGTAGCTGGGTTTTCTTGACTGGAAGATGACTATACTACAATGGAAATTAACTTGGGGGATGAGACAGCATGTACAGGTTTAGCACAGCTCTAGGAAAATACTAGCTGTGCCATCACTGCTTCCCTTCTTGAAGCCTCATCACATGTTCTATCAGTCATCCACATTCTGATGCTTCCTTGTCTCTGCTATGTTGCCATAGGCGCCTATGTTCAGCTTTTCTTCTCAGTACCCCCTCACTCTACATGTTTTCTACTGCTCTTATGCTTTATTTAATCACCACCTGGTTTCTGAGAATTCTCAAAAGGATATTTCCAGTTCACATCTTACCCCCAAGAGTTAGACAACTGAAAATCCCCACCTGAACATCCCATAGGCCTCAAGCATCCAAACTGAATGTGTCACCTTCCCTGAAACCTGTTCCTCTTCATGCTTGATCTCTTTGGATGCTACCACTATCTAAACTATGACCCAAAGAAAGAAGTTTATGAGTCATTGGCATCAGCTCTACCATCATATAAATCATTCAGTTCCAAAAATTCACCTTCCCAATATTTTTCAGATCTCTCCTTTTTCTCTCAACTCCCTTTATTTCTTTATTTTTTTTCCTAGTCTAGGTCTTTATCTCTCAACTGGTTCACAGCTATAGTGTCTCCCCCTTATTTGCCTCTCTTAATTCTATCCTTCATGCAATCCACCAGGATGATCTATTTGAAAGAGATGGCAATGTTACTCCTTTTCTTAAATGTTGTCAACAGCTCTTTGCTTATACATTGATAATGACACCATACTATTTCTATCTTACATCCTTTCAGAAATGCTAAAATCTAAACCAATGGTATGAAGCATAGTCAACCCATTCTGCTTGTTAAAATAGAAAATGCAATTGGTGATTGTAAACTCATGGCTACAAATGCTGTTTGGGCTAGGCAATGTTGTTCCATACACTGTTTTAAAATTGCTTTAAATTGCAACATTTAGAGATTAGAAACTTTCTTATGGAAAAAAATATGGATTTTTGGCTTCTCTCAAAAATCTCAGAAGATTCAGAGACAATGAATCCATAGTCCTACATGACAACAACCCACTTAGGTTGAACAACAAATGACCAGTCATGAGAGTTTACACTACACTGCAGGCCCACCCCAATTTTTCTTTCACACGTACCTGCTCCTAAAGGCATTGCATTGCCAACCACATCATAGGTGTTGACCCTGGTCTCAGAGACAGTGCTGATTCATGGAAGTTTCTAGATTTGTGAGGCTCAAAGATTCAGAAGGTGGTAAAATTAAAGAAACTAAAGAAGTGTAACTGAATAATTCGACATAATGGAGAAATTAGCATGCCTGAAAAACAGAAACATCTTACTAAATGTTGTGAGAGTAATACAGTTAAGCATATTTTTTACTACAAAACCAAAACAAGCAGGGACGGATTTTATAGCTACCTAAATGGTGAAATGTCAGGGACAGATTTTCAAATCATTAAATGGGAATTTATCCACCTGATCTCTATTAGTGTTAATAAGAACCACACCGCTCAGCGCTTTGAATATTCCTCTCAGGTGTTTCTCTATGAATATTTATGCAATCAGAAGTAAAATGCTCAGCTAAGTATAACCCAGAGAGATATTATTCAATTATAGAGAATTTGAAAATTTTCTAAATTCCAGTATAACTATATTCACTCAGAAGCATTTTTTTTTAATTGGAGGGAAATTAACTGAGGGAAGATTACAGTGCTACATTAAAAAAAAAGAGACTGAAATGAAAGTAAAAATAATATTGTATTTGAGTATCACTTCTGGCATTATCTCTGGACCTTAGCCTCTCAGAGACTTAGTTTCCTCATCTGTAGGACAGGTATTTTTCCTGAGCTTTCTAATCTAATTCTTGTGGGCCTCCTCCCATGGCATTACATGGGGGAAAGTGCTATATAAAGAAAACATATGGAAACTCCAGATTTTGCTATTTGATCAGTAGCACTTGTAACAAATAAAATGTTGTTTTTTTCTGTTCATTTCCTTAACTTATCTCCTTTATTACCCACATTTTCCCCATTCCTGTTTCCATGATGCCTAGCGCATGAGGTTTACCCTTACTCTTGCACAGTTAGAGGCTGTTCTGGCCTCCGGAGGCCTGATCTCGTCCCTTTGATCAGTCACCTGATGCCTGGCTGCTTTGAATAAGATTCTAGTCACTCACTTTATTTAAATAATAATTCTTAGTTTACTTACATATGAGAAATTAAGTGCTAGCAATATACCATTAGCTTCACTTGTCATTACTAAGAGTAAATTAGAAAAATCTTTTGGACCATATTTTAAAATTTTCTACCTATGGGGGTCTACCTGCATAGGCCAGTCTAGGAATATATCTGACCTACTTAAACGTTGCTGCATCAGTGAACATGCCATTGTGAGAACTGTTATTTTTTGGATCAAAGCACCGCAACCTATAAGCCCCTCCATGCTCAGAACTTGGATTCAAGACTGAGTCTTCATTTTTCCCTCCAGGAGGCATTGCTATTTCCTGATGGAAGGGTTCCATGCCGATTTCGCCCTTTGCTTTTCTGAGATACAAAAGCACTGTCAAAAGAATAACACTAGTGGGAAAACATTGATCCTGATTGTGTGACAGCCTCTTTCGTTCATTTAGTCATTCTGCGAACAACATGTCAAAAGCAAATATAGGACAGTGCTAAGACCTTGAGAAGGTCAAAGTAGAACACAGTTGCTGCTTTCAGGACGCTTATATCCCAGGGGAGGAGATGGAGGATGGGCAGGAACAGCACCGGGTGACATAGTCCCCAGTCCAGGCATCTGTGGGAACAAATCAAGTGCCAGGGCGGGGCCCCAACCTGGCCTCTCTTGGTCAGAGAAGGCCACCAGGGGTGGCCCCACCAGAGAAGTCCTGTGTGAATGGGCTGAGGGATCTGGGGCAGGATAAGTCAGCCACCTCCCCCCACCAATCGCCACCCCCTCCCCCCCCCCCCCCAGAGTTTTACAATGCTTAGGGAAGAAGACATCTGTATGGGAGGTTAAGGTCTTTAAATAAACCTGCCTAAAAATGTTTCAGTGAGAACAGACCCACCAATTTAAAATATAAGCAGACTGATAATGTCAGCAACTTGAAAACAACCAATGATGTTATCAGATCGTGTATCATCAGAGGTCTAAGCTTGTCTCTTAGTGAGGCTGGGAATTGGATGCACTCAAAGATCT
The DNA here is from genome assembly GCF_951640355.1 of Cnephaeus nilssonii. Lineage (NCBI taxonomy): Eukaryota > Metazoa > Chordata > Mammalia > Chiroptera > Vespertilionidae > Cnephaeus > Cnephaeus nilssonii. The sequence goes on along the minus strand of NC_137089.1, from coordinate 39,697,730 downwards.
AGAGAAGATTATGAAGGTGGAAAACACGTAAAATTGTAGTTGCTGTCTCTGAGATGTAGAATTTTAAAAAGTAGTATAAGCATGGTAACAAACATTCTATTTTTATCGGGGTGAAGAGGTCATTGTTTTGCTCTTTAAAATCTGAAATATTTGACATATACTGAAAATTAGAAATAATTCCTATATACATCCACCTAGATTTCGAAAATGTACATTTTTGTCTTGTCTTGTTCAAATGTCTTTTTCTTTTCTTTTTTTTTTTCAAGAAATAATACATTAGCCTGGCCAGCATGGCTTAGTGGTTGAGCATTGACCTATGAACCAGGAGTCACGGTTCAATTCCCAGTCAGGGCACATGCCTGGATTGCAGGCTTGATCCCCAGTGGGGGGGTTTTGCAGGAGGCAGCCAATCAATGAATCTCTCTCATCATTGATGCTTCTCTTTCTCCCTCTCCCTTCCTCTCTGCTACCAATAAAAATATACATATTAAAAAAAAAAACACAACACATTAAAGAGGTAGTTAAGTCCCACAATGCATTTTCTTCATCTTGATTCTCCTTCCTTCCTTCCCAGAGGTGACAACTATTCTGAATTTGGTGTTCATTATTCCCCCTCCTGAACTTATATTTTAACTGAAATCTGACTTTTTGTACACAATTCATATTATTGCATGTTATAAAGCTTAAGTAAAAAATACCCTATAATCTGATATTATCATTAAACTTGCTTTATTGCTTTAAGTATATGTATATATTTATATTTACTCTATGTAGCTCTAGGTCATTGGTTTTACTATCATAGAGAATATACCACAATTTAAAAATAGATTCTCCTGGTGATGGAAATGTAAGTTGTTTCCTCTTTTTAAATGTTTTAAAAATAGCCGTGGCCCAGTGGCCCAGTTGGATGGAGCTTTGTCCTGTACACCAAAAGGTTGCAAGTTTTTGATTCTCAGTCAGGTACCTAGGTTGAGGGTTCAATCCCTGATTGGGGTACATACAGGAGGCAACCGATCCATGTTTCTCTAGCACAGTGATGTATGTTCTCTCTCTCTCTCTCTCTCTCTCTCTCTCTCTCTCTCTCTCTCTCTCTCTCTCTCTCTCTCTCCTTTCCTCTCTCTCCAAAATCAATAAAAACATATCCTCAGGTGATGATTAATTTTTTTTAATATTTGAAACTATGTTGTGGTGGGTGTTTTTGTGTGCATTTTTCTTTATGCTCATGTATAGGAATTTCTCAAGAAATATACTTGGAAATGAAATTGCTGGATGTGAGGGTATTGGTATAGCTTTTCCTACCCCTAACAGCAGTAGATAAGAATTTCTATTGCTCCAATTTCACCAACTTTTGGAATTGGCAGAATTTAGAATTTTGGTTGAGCTTGGAATGAAATGATATGCTATTTTAGTTTGTGTTTTCTTAAATAAGTTACATTTTTAAAATTGGCTATGAATTTTAAAAAGGTGCTCTTAAAAAACAATGTAACTAAGATTACCATATATTATCATAACTGTTCTATGAAAGAAAAGTTACTTAAGGAACAGTGCAACCTCCCCTCAAAATTGTGGCATTAGAATATTTTTAAATTAAGGTAACATTGGTTAGTAACATTATACAAAGCATTAGAATTTTTAAAAATCACTATAGCCCATTCTTTTTGATCTGCCATGCCACATCCACATAGTTTTGTCATTCTTCCAAAATGTGGACTGATGCAAATTTTCTAATAATTATAATGATGCCTTTACTCTAGCATCTGCTTGAGAGCCTAGAGATTTACATGCTTTCTATGAGATGTAAGTTTCCTCTGTACTGTGACCTAACACGCAGATTGAGGCAGGGAATTGCTGAATTTCGAAAGTGTAGGTCCACCAAATCATAGAATTCTGACTAAGATGACCTTGGAGTTGCATAGTCTGACTTCCTGAGTAATGAGAGCAAATGTTTGTCTAGATTTATCTAGTTTGACTCCTTCTGCCATGTAGATTCTTTATTTTATCACCAACTCTGCTTTATTTTATGCAGTGACTGAAGAAATAGGCATATACATCCTTTACTAGTAAAGGAGAAAATGCCATGCCCTTCAGAACATAAATATTGCTTATCTGTTTCCTATTAATGCAAACCTTTTAAGGAGATAAATTGCAACTTTAAAGAATTAGAGACTCTTGTAGGATAAAATAATATTGTGTGCTGAAATACATGCGAAGTGAATATAAAATTAAATTTAATATATTTAAAATGTGGATACTTTACCTCTGGTATACCTTTAACCACTGGGACACAGTTGGTATATTTGATCTTTTAAATTTAATTTACTTCTGTTAAGGTAGGGAACCTTGAAATATATTTTACTCACAAATTTGTGTATATTTTAGCGACCTGTAATGCAAAGTAATTCAATATTCTACATAATAATTTGTTACCACTGTTCAAGTACTATTTCAATTCAGTATAACATAATTTAAATTATGAAAATAAAGTTTTTGTCTACTTTCATCTGGTTTTGATTTCTTCATTTTTGTTATAAGAGCCCTTCATAAATATTATGTAATTCATCTGCTGCTCTGCTAAACTGTCTAGCTTTACTCTAACAAATGGAAGATCAGACGGTAGCCTTAATATATGCGTTCTGTTTCTTCTCATCTTGTATGTCATTAGTAAAAATAAGGATGGTTGTGATGTATAATGAAAATGTAGATTCATAACATGATTAACTTGATGTAAAACAAATTTTAAAGTGCCCCGGGCTTTAAAGACATTACGCTGGATCTGTGCCCATGTTGTGTATACAAAGTGCTTTTTATATTATAAGGGACTAGAACCAACCTGTTAACTGAAATACCCATAAATCCCCAAATGACACATGGAGGGAGACAATTACAAATGGTGTCTGCACACAGGAGCATGTGTGCTGGGGGCAGTGTGGGTGCGCGTGCGTGCACATGTGTGCACACATGTGAGTGTGTGTGTACGGGGGGAGCATGTTGGAATATTTTTACGTTCCTCTAGGAAGGAAGGAAATCTTCAAAGCACTTTTAGAACCGAAGTGCTAATATGTCTGCTCCACTGGTACAATGTGGACCCTGGCTTTAGAGATAATGCTTATAAGGCTAAATTTCACAAAAGATGATCGTTCTGTGGCAGTAAAACAAAGCTGACCTTAGTCCTGATAAAAACGAATTCTAGTCTCTTGTTGTCTTTCAAAACCCCCAAATCTTGCGATCGCGTTGCTCCTAAGTCATTGTTTGAATGAGTCTTGTCCCAGGCCTCCCCCAGCTCCTTGTTTACTCTCCTCCTTCCTCTTTCTCCCAGTTTCCCCACCACCTCCCATGCTCCTTTGCAGGCGCGTGCAGCAGAAGGAATCTTACCTCACGTTGGCATGGAGAAGACTTGAGCCTGCTTGTAGATGCTGGTGAAGGGGTTGGTGGTTAGCGCAGAAACCCTTTTCACAACGATCTTTCCTTCTGTGTTTGTTCCATTGAAATGTATCTCAAGATACACCACGGCCTTCTCAGCCAGTGTGACTCAGTGGTTGAGCATCACCCATGAACCAAGAGGTCACCAGTTTGATTCCCAGTCAGGGCACATGCCCAGGTTGCGGCCTCGATCCTCAGTAGGCAGGGTGCAGGAAGCAGCCAATCAATGATTCTTTCTCATCATTGATGTTTCTATCTCTCTCTCCCTCTTTCTTCCTCTCTCTCTAAGATCAATAAAAATATAGTTAGCCCCAGCTGGTTTGGCTCAGTGGACAGAACATCGGCCCTCAGACTGAAGAGTCCAGGGTTAGATTCCGGTCAAGGGCACAGACCTCGGTTGCAGGTTGCAGGCTCCATCTCCAGCCCAGGTTGGGACAGGTATGGGAGGCAACCAATCAATGTGTCTTACACCGATGTTTCTCTCTCTGTGTCTCTTCCCCTCCTTTCCACTCTCTCTAAAAGTCATCGGGAAAATATACTCTGGTGAGGATTAACAAAAATAAATCCTATCTAATAAAGAGGGAATATGCTAATTTACTGTCACACCCTTAAAGATGGGGGTGCCCACAGCCACAAGATAGCAACACCTCAGTGAGGGGTGACTAGGCCAGTGTGGGGGGGGGGCAGTTGGGGGCAACCAGGCCGGCAGGGAGGCAGTTAGGGGTGACCAGGTCAGCAGAGGGAGGTACTTGGGGGTGACCAGGCTAGCGGGGGGGCAGTTAGGGGTGACTGGGCTGGTGGGGGGGGGCAGTTAGAGGCGATCAGGCAGGCAAGCAGGTGAGTGATTAGGAGCCAGTGTCCAGGATTGTGAGAGGGATCCCAGACTGGAGAGGGTGCAGGCTGGGCTGAGCCTCCCCCCCCACCCCCGTGCATGAATTTCGTGCACTGGGCCTCTAGTAAATAAATAAAAATCAATAAAATCAATAAAAACATATTAAGAAAAGAGATACACCATGGCCCTAATTTGTTTTTTTATTTTATTTTGGTATGTAACTGAAAGTTTCAAGGACATTTCACATGAATACAGGCATCTTGAGAAAAAGCTTGAATGTCCAGGGAACTACAGGCAGTTTGAAGCTAGAGCATAAAGAGCAAGCAGATGGTCCTGGGGGCCGAACTAGCAAGGCGGACGGCATCTGGACCACAGAGAGACTTGCGAGCTGTTTTATGGCTTCGGTCTTTAATCTTTCATTATGGAGTGGTAGCTGCTAAATGATTTGAAGCCCCGCGGTGTTATCACTAACATCGCAGTGCTTGAAGCTGATGCTTGCTGCAGCGTGAACTGAAGAGAAGGCTGAGGGGCGGCGGGTGTGTGTGTGTGTGTGTGTGTGTGTGTGTGTGTGTGGAGGGCAGCTGGGCTGCCTGAGCTGGGCAGTGGAAATAAGGTGAGACAGAGGTGCTGCGTGCAGAGATATGTAAAGGTGGCATCCGCTGGACTTGGCATTGGATTTGGATGTGAAGGAAACCTTTAGACTTTTGGTTGTGCCCCAAGTGAAATAGAGAACTAGAGGAGCAGGTAGGAATATGAGTTTACTTTGGTAAAGATTGGATTGGACATGTTTCTGGGACAGCTGGCTCATCACACGGAAGAGGGAGGGGTACAATTATTTGGAGAAGTGAGGCCCAGGTAGTGCTCCGCTGAGCTCTGACAGACCCGAGGGGCTGGAAATGCCAAGCACAGGGAACAGCACAGGGGCAGGAAGTGAAGGTCAGGTTTGGGAATGGCTGTGTCTCCCAGTGGCTGGAAGGAAGGAGGACGATCAGCAGGTCAGGACTTCAGGCTGGAGGACGAGGCTAGTGCCGAATCATCCGGGGCCACTGTGATCAGCTGACAAGTTTGAACCTCACTCTAAAATCTATGGAGGATTTTAAAATGAGAGATATGATGCGATTCATCTTTTATAAAGGCAGCCGGACAGTGTGGTTACCATGCTGTGTTTAGATTGGGTTTGGAGCTCAGATGCTGTCTGTTAGGACTGTGCTATTTGAGTGTTCACAATTCACATGTGAAATCAAAGTTCATTTTATTTTCCACATCCAGTTGCCTCCTGCTTCCAAGCACACAGTAGCAAAACAGTAACAACAACAAAAATCTTTAAATGTGACAATTTCCGAGCAATGCCATTAAGCCTGGGTGGTTTTAGATGCTCCGGCTGGCCCTCCCTTCCTCACCCTGCTCCCTGGGGTGCACTCAGTGCCTGGGGCACATTCGTGTGCCATCCTGCCCTGCATGTGTGGCTCTCACGTCCCAGGTACATGTGCTGTGCTGACTGCTGTCCTTGGCCCACGTGGAGCTCTGTGAACCCTGCCTGGCGGCGGGCGCAGGTGCAGCTGGTCGGTGTGGTCCTGTCCAACATCAGGCTGGTCCCCACCCTTCAAGTCCTTGGTCCTCACCAAGGCCTCCAGGCTCAAGTGACCCATTTGTAGCCTCCTCCTTTTCACAAATAGCCTCTACCTACTGAGCTCATCAGGTTTCTTTCCCCTTTTGTGTCTAACTTCCAGTTAACGTTCAACTATTTAGATTCTAATTATTCAGGCTCTTTGTGTTTATGTTGTGTTATTGCATGAGCAAGGAAGCAGAAAGGAGACATGAAGGGAGATGAAAGTCAAATCAGTGGTGTTTATTGTTTATGTGGAGAGACTGGAGTCATCCTTAATTTCTTTCTTTGCTTCAAACCCACATCCAATCTACAAGTCCTGTTGGTAGTTCTCATTCCAAAACAGGCCCTCAATATGGCTACATCTCATCATGTCCCCATAACACCTGATTCTAAATTACCCTCACTTCTCACTTGGACCACTGCGACAGCCCCCCACTTTACTGCCCTGCCCCTGTTCTTGCTCTCCGGCTGTCTGTCCTTTACACAGCAGCCAGAGTCATCTTGTTTACATGTCAATCAGATTGTGTCACTTTTCTGCTCAAAAAGAGAATAAAAACAAGCAAGCAAAAAACACCTCTGGTGACTTCCTTTTATACCCAGTCCCAGCTCTTCACTAATCTGCCCCGCCCCGCCCTCCACACCCAGCCCTGGTCCTGTTCTTTCCGTCGTCTCTACCCTGCTTGCCAAACTTGATGCCTTTGAACTTACTGTTTCTTTTGTGAAGACCACATTCTCCCTCCCCTCAATTTTTTCAAGTCTGTCACCTTTTCATCATTTATGAAACTCATAAATGACACTTCCGCAAAGAGGCTTTTCTTGAGAAGCTAATATGACACCAACCACCTCCCCCATGACCCTCTCTACCAAATTTTACCTGAAATGTTTGTGCTACTTGTCAATAATTCACACACACACACACACACACACACACACACACACACACACACACACAGAAAATTGTCTATTTTTTCTTTTTTGTTTTTAATCAAAATTATATGTACATAAGGTTAAAAGACAAATGATTCTATAACAATTACTCCATCTACATGCATGCTCTTTACAGCAAAACCATGTAGTATTCTATGACTCCTTTTAACAATTCAATTTCCTATTCTCCCCTGACTGTTTATAAATGTCCTTTCTACAAGTTCAGATGTATCCACTATTTTTATTCTATCCATTTTTTTTCATCTTGAAAACTGTCTTGGTGCCTTCTGACCTTCTCCAATCTGGAATGCCATGCCTGGTGCAGAGCCCTCACACTAGACATTCCCTTACCCACCAGCACCAGGGATTAGAGTCTTCCTGTTTGATGTACTTATTTCATAAAGGAGGTTTGCTCCGAAATTTGGATGGGACACACCCTCTGTTAGCTTTCCGAGAAAGGATACTTGGAAAACACATTTTTGAGACCTGACGTGTCTGCACATACCCTTAATTTTTCTACTTGTTATTAAGTTTGTCAGGGTACAAAATTCTAGGTTGAGAATTTGTTTTCCTTAAGCAATTTAAAGCAATTGCTCTGTTACCTTCTAGAAACACATGCTCTAATTAAGAAGTCTGAGGGCATGAGCTGTGCTTTGTGTCTAATCTGTTTTTGTTTTTTCTCTCTCTAGAAGAAACTTGTAGGAGCTACCCTTTTCCTAAGTCTTTAGAAACTTCTCAACAATGTTTGTTGGTGTGGGCCTTTTATAAAATCCACTTTGTTGAGCTCTTTCTATCTAAAAACTCATATCCTAGAAAACATTTTAGAATTATTTACTTAAGTTTTACTCTTGATTTTCTCTGCTCTCTCTCTGAAATTCCACTTATTTGATGTTGGACCACCATATTTTCTTACAGCTTTTTATTTTCTTATCATGTTTTCTCTTTTCCCCTATTTTCCATCTCTTTTGCTAGTCTATTCTCTAGGAAACTTCCTTATTTTATTTTCCAAACCTTTCTAAATTTAATATTTCTGTTATCCTACTTTTAAAACATATGTATATGTATTTTTATTGATTTCAGAGAGGAAGGGAGAGGGAGAGAGAGATAGAAACATCAATGATGAGAGAGATTGATTGGTTGCCTTCTGCATACCGTCCCCCTCCCCCCAACTGGGAATCAAGTTGGCAATCTGGGCTTGTGCCCTGACCAGGAATCGAACCTGTGACTTCTTGCTTCCGGGGTCGATGCTCAACCACTGAGCCACACCTGGCTGGGCTATCTTACTTTTTATTTCTAAGGGCTCTTTTTGTTGTTGGACGTTCCTCTTTTTAAAAAATCATATTGTTATTTTCCAATCTTGTGTCATGGCTGCAGTATCTGATTTCTCTGGGGATATTAATGAGATGTTTTTGCTTTTCTTGCTTTTGCCTAATCTCTGTTTCCGGCAAGTTGTTTTTCTTTGTCCATAGGGTTTCTACATCCTTGACTGTTGGCTCACATGTAAGAGTGGGCACCTTAAAATTGATTGACGTGTAAGGACTTCTAGGCCCTGGTTTTTCTGTGGGACGATTAGGCTTGGTTCTTTCCTTGAGAGACACCCAGGTCTTTCTTCTTGGGCTGGTCACAATTCTTAAGGAAGGTTCTTTGAGGCTCCTGCCTGGATAACCTGGATCTAGCAGCTAGTGTTCCAGGAATCCTAATGGGGAAAGTGTTCGGTGGAAGGAGCAGAGGCAGTTGTCCTAGAGGTCAGTATTCAGCACTCAGCAAACGGAATCTACCTGTTTGAGTGTGACACGCCTTCCTCAACATTTTCCAGGGCTTCTCCTTCAGTCTACATGTTTGAATGACTTTGTGAGTATTGAAAGGAACTGATTCTTACACCAACCTGTACCCAATCCTCCATTTTTAAAAGTCTTCCTTTTACTCCCATTTCCAGAATTACCCGGTACCACCCATTCCTGAGAGGTGGGGGGCTTTGCTGGTTTCTGTTTGATCACCTTTTGGCTTTTTCAGATCTACTAAATCAGTTATTAATGATTTGCTTGTTTTGTTGTGTGTGTGGTGTGTGTGTTGTTTTTTTCACTTCCAAAATGTGTTACTGCTTTCTTATTACATACCTTGTTTGTTCTTTGGGATTTATGCTTTTTTTAAAAAAAAATTCATTTACAGCTGCTCTAGTGGGATACATAGAAAAGGCAATAATAAATGCCTCTGTTTAGTAGGCCACTTTAAAATTTGTTGACACTCTTGAATGCACACATGGAAAGTGGAGTTTCTGTCTGTCTTGCTTACTCCTGCATCTCCTGCTGCCCACAGTACCTGGAATGTGCTGGATGTGAGTGACTCGCTGACAGACCAACTAACTAGCTTGGTTAGTTGGATTTTTAAATAGCCTTAAAGCTGCACAATTTTAAAATGACAGTGTTTTGGCTACATCTACAATGAGATAGTTCTGAAAGCAGGAGATGCGGGGTTTCTTTATCTATTTTTGTTAAGTTATCTTTATTGTTGAAAGTATTACAGATGCCCCCTGCCCCCCCCCCCCCCCATTAAACCCCTCTACCCCAGTCTCTTCCACTCCCCAGGCCTTCCCTGCACTATTGTGTGCCAATGAACTGTGCATATATGCATATAAGTTCATTGGTTAATCTCTTCCTGGCCACACTCCCCCCACCCCCCAACTTCCCTCTGAAATAGTCTATTGCATGCTTCAGTGTTTCTGGAGCTTTTTTGTTTAAAGATACTTTCATTCGATTGGGTATCCTTTTAAATTGTTTTATTAACTTATCTGGATTTTTGGTTAAGATTTAAAAGGGAATATGGATTGCTATAACGTTTGAGGAGGAACATGATGGGTATAACTAAAGCACAGTGTATGACAGCTTTTTTTGTTTATTTGGTTGGTGTGGTTTTTTTTTTTTTTTGTTGCTGTTGTTTTTTTTATTCAGCCTTAACTTTTTATTTCATTATCCTGTCTCACTCAACCACATACTCCATGCCAATACAGTAACTTCAGATCTCTTCTAATTTTTAAAATTTCCTTAAGGTTTGCTTATTCCCTGTTGTCAGGATGGCAAATTCCTAGCACAGTTTCAATGGCTCCATTTGCTCCATAAAATTATTTTAAATGTTTTGAACATGAGAATGAAATTAACTCCCCTATGATGATAATGCCCTAGCCAGTTCAACTTTAGAGTTCCCCATGGGGGCAAATATATGTAAGGAAAATAATGGAAAACAAAGAAGCAAAGGAAATTCAGGGAAGTCATTTTTTCTTTCTCAAACCAGAGCCATTTTGCATCAAGTGGCCACGTGTGTGTGTGTTAGTTAATTTTAATGAAATTTATTGAGCACCTATTATACGTACCAAGCTGTGCTGAAACTAAAGCTGTCCTGGCCTGTCTGAGCTCTCATTCTATACGCATTTAATTAGATTGATTTAAAATTCAGTTTCCTGGGGCTATTTTACTATCCAGGACAGCTTTACCATATCAGTGGGCATTTTTCTCCCCATGCCATTTTGTTAAGGTTTGTAACCTTCTTGCATCCATTTTATAGTTAGCCTGTTTACAGATTATTCATTGAGAGTACTGACTACATAGTATGATAACAATGGGCACAGAGAAACCCATGCTGAAGCTGGAATTAGAACTCAAATATCTAGTGCATTTTTCTTAAAGGTCTAGTGAGTAGTACCCTTGACTATAGGTAGATTTTAATTATTCTACACATATAAGGAAAAGGACAGCATTTAAACCTAGAACAGTGATAGGAATAAAATCCAAAAGTATAGAAAATGGTATAGAAAGATGGGAGAAGGAATTCATGGTCATCATATGCTTACTCAGGAAGGTCTTAATGTGAAATAGATAATTTTAAACATCTTTTTTTCCTTTTTATTAAATTTATTGGGGTGATACTGGTTAACAAAATTATACAGGTTTCAGGTACACAACTCCACAACACATCATCTGTACATTGTATTGTGTGTTCACCACCCCAAGTCAAGTCTCTGCCCATCATCATTTATCTCTCCACTAGAGGCCTGGTGCACGAAATTCATGCACGGGGATGGGGGGGTATTCCTCAGCCCAGCCTGCACCCTCTCCAATCTGGGACCCCTCTCACAATCCAGGACTATTGGCTCTCAACTGCTCACCTGCCTGCCTGCCTGATTGCCCCTAATCGCTTCTGCCTGCCAGCCTGATCACCCCCTAACCACTACCCTGCCAGCCTGATTGATGCCTAACTGTTCCCCTGCCAGCCCGATTGTCCCTAACTGCCCTCCCCTGCAGTCCTCGTCCCCCCCAACTTCCCTCCCCTGCAGGCCTGGTCTCCCCAAACTGCCCTCCCCTGCAAGCCTGGTCACTCCCAACTGCCCTCCCCTGCAGGCCTAGTTGCCCCAACTGCCCTCCCTTGTCAGCCTGGTCACCCCTAATTGCCCTCCTCTGCTGGCCTGGTCACCCCCAACTGTCCTCCCTTGCAGGCCTGGTCCCTCCCAACTGCCCTCCCCTGCAGGCCTGGTCACCCCTAACTGCCCTCCCCTGCAGGCCTGGTCTCCCCCAACTGCCCTCCCCTGCAAGCCTGGTCGCTCCCAACTGCCCTCCCTGGATGGCCTGGTTGCCCCTAACTGCCCTCCCCTGCAGGCCTGGTTGCCCCCAACTGCCCTCCCTTGCTGGCCTGTTTGCCCCTAACTGCCCTCCCCTGCAGGCCTGCTCCCCGCTAACTGCCCTCCCCTGCAGGCCTTGTCCCTCCCAACTGTCCTCCCCTGCTGGCCCGGTCACCCCTAATTGCTCTCCCCTGCCAGTCTGGTCCCCCGCAACTGCCCTCCCTTGCAGGCCTGGTCCCTTCCAACTGCCCTCCCCTGCTGGCCTGATCGCCCACAACTGCCCTCCCCTGTCGGCCATCTTGTGGTGGCCATCTTGTATCCACGGGGGTGGCCATCTTTGACCACATGGGGGCAGCCATCTTGTGTGTTGGAGTGACAGTCAATTTGCCTATTACTCTTTTATTAGATAGGATACTCTCCTTCACTTCTCACTTCCCACCCCCCACCCCACTACCCCCACCCCTAGCAATCACCAAATATAGTCCACGTCCATGAGTTTTTTTCTCTTTTGTTTCTTTTTTGCTCAATCCTTTCCCCCATTTTTTTTTAAATATAGGTCATTTAAATATAGGTTATTTATTGGTTGGTAATAGGTATGATTTTAGGAAATTATAAATACAGAACTTAGAGATATGGGTTCTCTTTTCAAATAGTCTTCAATAATTAATTATGATTTATTTATGGTGAGTAGGTCATTCTTTTTAATTTTTAAATGTATCAAATGCAGTGTCTCTCAAAAGAGATAGGTATACTTGTAATGGTACTATAAATTTAACACATATCTAAAAACATTCTTTTTCCTTTAGAATGTCTAAGTCAGAGATACACATCCTTTCCAAAAGACCTGGGACCCTGGAGCTGGTTTTCTGGGTATTGTCTTGAATAACTTCTTTCTTTTCTTCCACTTTGTTTCTGTCCTGTCACTCCTTCACCTCCTCCTTACCCTCTCCACCCACTCTGCTGGGGAGGAAGATCCCTGGCAGGCAAGGGCAGGAAGGAGGGGAATGGCTCTCCCAGGAGGCCAGAGCTAATGGGGGCTCTGCGGATCTGTCAGCAGGGCTTGTCAATGATGACCGTGCCATAGAGGTCCCTTCTACAGGCTCTCTGACCTCTTGGTAAACTATTTGTTTTTCCTTGTATTGATTAAAACACACACACACACACACACACACACACACACACACACACCAGCCTGTAACTCCCTATCAACCAGGGTGTTGTTTTTAAAAATCATACACATTTAAAATCTTCTAATTCAGATAACCCCAGATCCTTGACGTTATTTTACTCGGCAGTTCAGGGCAATCAGATTATTGATGATGTTAAAACAGAATCCCTAAAAGCAGCAGAGGATGCTCCCAGATTTCCTCTTTTTTTTTTTTTGAAAGAACATGAACCACAAATGTAAAAAATCAGTATAATACTCCACATAGTAAACCATCCAAAATAAGAAATTCTTATTGAGAATCTGAAGACTGAAAGCTTTCATCTCTTATTCGCATTTTGACCATAAAAAAGTCCTCTCAGTGTTTGAACAAACTGAAGCTATTGTTTTCCCTACTATGAAACGCAGAGTCTATTTTTCCCTTACTCTACAGCTTTCTAAAGTCAAATACAAGGACCCAAAGCAACTTGATCTCCTGCAAGTATGAATCTTTACAGTAGAGAGAAACCTCCAGGTTGTATACCTATTGACATTGCTTAATAAAAACATCTAGAATAATGGTGCTTCTGGTTGTGTTTCCAATAGCAATGTGATTGCAGCGCACTGTGGATTAAGTTACCGAGCCTTTGAATGCTGACCTTCTGTCTAAAACAGCTTTAGAGGTTACTTTTTTACCCCCGATTGGGAGACGGGAGGGGAGGGAAAGTTAATGCTGCTTGAAGGAAGAAAAAAATTCTATAGGTTATTAGGTTTGGGTTTTTTATTTTTCCCCTTCTTGGCATTTCCTTTGTAAGAATAATAGAGCTTCTTGATTTAGAATACTTAAACTATACCCCCCAAAGCATAAGGAGACTTGGAGAGTATTTTTGTATGTAATTATTTCCTCTGCGAGCAAATCAAGTGTTTATGATGTAATAACTATGAGGATCAAAGCATATCACACTGGGTAACTGAAATTAAGGAACACAAAAGGGAAGGAATTGACAGAACTGTGAAATGAGTTGTCCATATAATTGCTTGTTGTGAACTCAGACCCTTAGCTTTTCCTTTTTATTATAAAGAAAAGAACTTAGGACTATTTATAATCCCTACTTTGGGAAGGTAGTTCACCTTTTTAAATAACCAATGAGAGAAAAAAATATATCTCCTGATTTGATAATTTCAAGTTTAAGGATTCATCACAATTTTTCCCTGTTGCTGATTTTATGTATTTCTATTTTTGAATCGGCAAATGAACTTGCAAATGTGTTTGTGAGTAATCAGATATTATATAGTGCTGGTGTCTGTTCTATATTAAATATATCATTTCTATATATCATCTCAATGTATCACACACCTTTCAGGATTCATTAACTTTATTGAGTGTCACACCTTGCTCCAAAGTCAAGATACAACCTGGACACACTGATGTCCCAAAGCTCCATCTACCATTTGGTGGTCACTTTGATGGTGCTAGGTAAATGAGGTTGATTCCAGAACAAATAATAGGTGGGAGGGGAGAGACATATTTTTTTAATAACAGGATTAAAAGAGATAAATGGTGACATCATTTGTTAAAATAAATGAATAATGGATATAAAATGCCTAGCACAGTGCCTGGCACATAGTACACAACTCAATACATGTTAATCCCCTTCCTCTTCCATGAGATATGCACTATTTCTGATGAATTTAAAAACTGTGAACTCAGCTGTCATGAAACCTGGAAAACACAAAGCAAAATTCCAGATCCTCTTACACGTATTGGGAGGTGCTGACAAGGTTGGTTTTGCCCATGGCTTAGAGGGAGAAAAGGCTGAAGAGGAGACGACCGGGATTTTCTAGGTTGCTTCATGTCAACAGAAATCCATCTTCCAGTGTGAGAAAGGAAAACAGCATATTCCTGAGATTAAGCATATGCTTCCAAGACCAATTATTTACATATTTTTGGCAGTAGGTAGAAAAAGTAACTCTGCTTGCCATTTTAGAAAAATCAGTAGATTTTAAAATAGAAACCTGATGTCATATTTTTCTTAAAGTACCTCTATCAACCCATTCTATTTACCTTTTTTTAAAAAATATTATTTTAGAAAGAAGAAGGGGTGAGAGAGAAAGAGAGAGAGAGAAACATCGATGTAAGAGACACATCGATGCCCCCCCCTCCTGCACGCACCCCAACCATTCTCTTTTCTTAAAAATTTACTACTGCCCTGGTTATCATTATTAGTTTCAAGAAGTTCTGCTCCAAGTTTCTAATAAGAATAATATTTAAAAAAAAAACATCCTATAGGCAGTCATTACTACATATGATAACAAGTATCCCACCCTAAATAAATAAATGGTTATTATCCATATGTAATAACCAATGTGCTTATTAAGGGGACAGGAAATAGGTCATATTTCCACATTGTGTTGGCATAAAGACTATAATATTTATTAAAATAATTTTCTGTGCTACAGTGAATAGCTAGTAATTGCCTTCTTAAATGTACTGTTAAAAGCTATTCATGTCGGAGTTTGAATGGAAAACATTTAGCAAAATACTGGTAGACATTCAGTTTGGTGGATTTCATATCATTCTTAAAATAAATAGAGGATGTTTTACTTGGTTGCGTTTCAGCAGAAGGCTCTGGGAGCAGGGCCCTCACTGTAGGTCTCGTGCCAGTGGGGAAAGAGTAGGTCATGGAAGTGACCGCTCCAAATGCCAGCAAGGATCATCATGTCGGCCATCTGGACACGGTTCCAGGGTTCCAGAAAAAAGCCCAAAGTGCAGGGCATGGCAGGAGCCGCGAGAAAAGACAGCGATCTGGAAGCAGAAGACTAGAAGTAGAGCATTTGGGAATACTCTATCCGCTGCCGTTCCACTTTGAACGTTGGTAAAATGTTGAATACTTGCAGCTTTATTGATTTTCATGACGTAGAAGAAAAAAAAATCACTAGGACTCTGCTTTTGAAGAAAGAGCACTGGTCTTGAAGTGCTAATTATATTTTGTAACTTACTCTCCCATTATTCTTGAGAAATAATCTCCTAAGAATGGTGGGAGCAGAGAGATAAGTGATGGTTTACATTGGACCAGGTAATGGCATGCATGCTTAATTCAAAAATGATTGAAAGATAAATACAAATAGGAGGAAAATGACCTCTGAGTACATCTTGTATTGGAAACTTCACCACTGCTCAAGAACTCTCTTATTGTTAACTGGAATGGAAAGGGGAAAAGGGACATTTGTGTTTTGTGCTTTCTTTTCTCAGTGTTTGTTATACTTAATTGGATTAATCAACTGCTTATTCATGTAGTTTTTGAAAAGTTCCAAGTTACCTTTTTTATTGTTCTAACGAATCCCTTACATCTGCTCTTGCATTTTTAAAAACCAGGGGCATTTGTTTATTTTTGCAATCATGCCTCTATTTAAAATTCTCTGTTAATTGAGAAGCACTAACAATTCTATCAAAATTGCAGACTTCTATACAATCAGGCATTTACCTAGGTAAGATAAAACCTATTTGGAGACACAGTATATGAAAGATATTGTCCCTTTGAAGGTATTCAAACATTTCATTACAGCTGATTATTTCAAGTGTTTTCCTTTTCCAGATAAAAATTATATATATATATAATTATATATATAGATAGATAGATAGATGTATAATTATATATATATACATATATATGCATATATATATGTGTGTGTGTATATATATGTATACAAACACACACACATATGTATACAATTTTGTTCTAGGAAGGAAAATCATATTAGAAAATATTTTACTCCTAGTCATATGTGTTGAAATTTCTGTAGGAAATATCAAATAGTAATGTTTCCTACCAATATCTGTCTTTACTAATAGCAAAATTTCGACAAATTTTCCTAATTTCTGTTGTGATATATATGATTTTATTTAGGGAACACCTTGGTCCTTAAAGTTGGTTGTTAAGTATGTAATTCTAGTTGGTGAAAATTTAGAAATAGGAAGTTAACAGTAAACCACAAGATGGGTCTTTTTAGTAATGGCTTACATTTTGGCTATTTATCAGATAATATGTTGGATGTAAGTTGTATGGTACTTATTGCATATTTGATATCCAAAGCAGTAACCAGACAATTTGTGGATGAGCATGTGATCATATTTAATCCTTCTAATTCTGATTTAGGGAAGGAAACCAGTTAAAAGTGCTATATATGCACATGGATATTTCTTTTAGCCAACGACTATGCTCTTTGTTACATAATTATGTTGCATGACCTATAGCATGTCAATTAGGGGTCACATTATGTTCATGCTTTTCATAATTATATACATCATTTATTTAATAGTATCTTGTGTTATATAAATAAAATTGAATTTCAATATAAAAACTAATGTAATGAATTTGATTATAATGTAGGCAATTCTATACAAAAGTCAGGTACTTTACATTATATCCCTGAAGTTCTGACTTCATACAGTGAGTATCTTTTGGATTTGCCAATACAACCTTTCATGGATGAGAATGATAATATTTTACCCTTTTATATGTATAATAATTTTTAAATTAGGGGAAGCCTGGGTATAATAGCTTACTGTAAAGTTTCAAACAGGGGTTGCATTTTCCAACCAGGACTTCAAATTTTGTATTTTATGGAGCTTAGAAATAAATATGAGAGCAAAAGCAGTCATTGTTTGATATCATAGAGTGAATCAATGTAACATTACATTGAACTCATGACTCTAGAAACCTCTATTAAGTGCTGTATTTTATTTTCTGTGTATTGAATAACTGATACTTCTGGTCTGAGAAAGTGCTGTGGTTGTAACGTCATTCTATTTCTGCTGCATATATGCACAGATCCAATAGCAATGAACTGATTTTTGACCTGGCTTCCCAAATATGGTAGATGACTAGCCCATGATTCCTTGCCGCTACCGTACAAAATGAAATCCTAGGTGAGTGTGCAGTTTAAGTTTTCTTTTCTGAAGAATTCAGATTGGTATCCTTTCTGGGGGAAGAAGAGGGAAGTCTATATTGAATTTTGATCATTAGAAGCTTTTTGTTTTGTTTGCATCAGAATGGTGCTTTCATTTACAAATTAGGAAAGGTAACACTGTGTCTATGTCCTTTATTAGTTTGTGATCTGAAAACATTATAAAATCATTAAAGAAGTTACTGTGACAAAACAGTTTTAAGGACAATCCAGTGGGTATGAAGATTTTAGTTTAGAGTATAAAACTGGTTTTGATGAGTGAGTAGTATCAAAAATAAACACTGGTGTTTGAACTGTGGCATGGGGCTGGCACATAAAAATAGAATAGTCACATAAGTGATGCCTTCTTCAAATATGAGATCAATATAATGGTTAAGTCACCAATCTAACAACTGAAGCCACTTATTTGCCTAAAACATGATAGTAACTAAGTATCTTAAACTGGACCTGTAATTTAGTCATAATCTGAATGGCTCAACCCTCTAGGTAGTATAGATTTTCATGCATAGATTGAGTTCTAATTTGTTTTAAAAAAAAGAAGAGACTATAAAGAGTTCTAGGTAAAACACATCTTTGTCCCCCAAATCACTTAAAAATACTAACACGGCAATATTACCTGGTTCATACCCACAAAAGTGGTTCAGGTAAAACTCATCATTCCAGAAAACTTCGCAGAATCACGCTCAGGCTTCCATTGTTAAACTGGTAATAGCTTACACGTTTGCTCCCCCCCACCCCCAACCCTACCCTTGATGTACTTAATGTGGAAACGGCCCTTCTCCTTTTTTTTTTTTTAAATTTCCCCCAGACCTGTGTCAGTTGTTACATTTAGAAAACAGCATTTGAAAAGCATCCCTTCCCCGAGTTTCAGGGCCTGAAAAAAAAAAAAGTTTTGGAAAAGTATAAAAGATAACGCGTAACGACTCCCCAAAGCTCGTAATTGGTAGCTGCTGTGGCCAGCGATGTGTGTTGACAGTGTCTCCGAGAAGTTCTTCCCACACAGCTGTTTATTCTGATAGCATGGGGCGCGTTCATTTATATAATAATTTTTTTTTTTTTTAAAGCAGCAAGGTTGAGTCAGACCAGCCGGGCTCCTTTCAATTGTTGCATTTAAACCAATAAGGTTAGGACGAGAGAATAGCTGCGGTTGGCGTGGCAAAAACAACAACCAAAAGCCCGGAGGCTGCACGGGCAGACCTACAAGGCTGCGCCAACAAGCCGGGATGCGAGTCTGCTGCTGCTTTGTCTGCGGCGCTCAGATGCTCTCAGCTGCCGCGGGGCGCGGGGCGCGCAGGGCTCGAGGCGGTCTCTAAGCTGCGCCGGGAGCCCATGGCTCCGAGTCTGGGGCGAGGGAGACACTCGGCGGTGCCACTTCCGACTCTCAGCCTTCCTGTTGCCGGCCGCTGCGGCGGGCCGCTCGCTGGGGACCGCGTTTGCGCTCAGTCGCTCGGCAGCCCGAGCCTGCAGCAGCGGCCAGGCGGCTGTCCCCGCGGCCGGGCTCTGCCCCGCGGACGCGCGCGGCTCCCAGGAGCGCCCGGCTGCCCCGCGAGCGCCTGAACCCTCCCGCGTCCCCGTCCCGGAGCGAAAGGATGGCCGGCACGGAGGTTTGCTAAGCCGGGAGAGGCGAAGGAGCGCAGGGTGGATGCAGCAGATGTGAGCGCCGTAAGTACGAGCTGACTGTTTGAAAGATTGTGGGCACTGACAACCGCTGTCCGGTGGGCAGAGCTCGAGATACCAGGAGCGCTTTTAGTATTGTTTTTGGTTTCTTTTAAAATGAAAACCTTAGGGCATGAAGATGATGACACTTTTACCTAGTACTTGAGGAACCACAGGGTTCCATCACACACGTATAATTAATTCTCAGCCCCCAAATTATCCGAGCGATTAGAATCATTAACTGATAATTACAAATTAATTGTTCACAGTTACTTTTGTTGTGACCTATATCAATAAATATAACCTCCTGCCGGGAGATCACTTCATAGCTCTTTTCTGAATTGCTGCACAAACCTCAACTATGATTGTGTGGTATTGAATAAAGTAATATACCTATGTCAGTATCTATCTATCTATCTATCTATCTATCATCTATCTATCTATCTATCTACCTATATCCATTGCAACACACAGATAACTTTTCCTACACACTTTAGATTGATCTGAGAAAATGAGGAAGAAATTAACATTTTGAAAGGACAACAAAAGTAGATACCACTTTTAAAGGGAGGAAATCCTTTTGCTTCAATAAACAAATTTTCCAAACATTATATTAAACAGGCTCATCTTCAAAAGGTGAAATAATAAACATTTGTCAAATTAATACTATTTTCCACTTCTTGACACTTTATATGACTTGAATGGACCTTGAAATTTAACCAGACTTAAACTTTTGAATTACCATTTAAAATATCTGTCGTTCAGAATCAGTATATGAATTGCCAATGTATCTTGGGAGGAGTTTTTGAACACATTTAAGCATAGCATTTGCAAGAATTCAATAAATTCAGAGCTGTCCTTGCGGTTAGACAACCGTTTTGTATGTTTCATTTCTTAAAAAATGACAAGGGGCCCAAAAAGTTGGTAGTTAAGCACATAGTGTAGTTTTATAGGTTTGGGTTTTTGTTTTGTTTTTTTAATGTGTCTTTCAGAGTAGGTTTTATTTTAGGCTTGTATGAGTGTTTTCGCCCACCCTTTGGATTCGAGGACGTGCACACACGAATAGTCATGCTTTTTTTTTGCATTATCAAATATTTGACTTTCTCGCTGCATGAGTTCTCCTAAGGCCCAAAGTGTTCAGTGAGTGAACAGGCAGCCATGGATTTTCAATCCTGAAAATTCTTTGCGGTGACAGACAGAGAAGCCTAATTGAGCCACTGTTCAGTTTGAGAGTGCCAAAGGCAAGTCAGCTGCTCTCTGGATTTCCTAGACATGATAAATGATTTTTCTCAAAAGAAAATTTCCATTGGGATGAAAAAAAATGTATTTTATAAGAGTACTTTGAAATGAAAAACGCTCAGAGCGGGAATAAAACCACTTGTTCCATTTAATCAGATATCAACATTTACAATACATGCTATTTTGAAAACAGTCCTTTAAAACTAGAGGCAGAACCAAGTGCCATTTAAATACTTGTTTTTGTGTCCAAGGGGACTCTCTTTTGTCATTTTCTTCAAATTAGGTACTTCAAAAAGTAGTACAGTATATTACATTAAAAATCAGAACTAGTATTAAAGAAGTCATCTTATGGAGTCTTTGATAAAGAAGGAAATAAGTGTTAACATTTCAAAGGCATCCCTCCATTTCTTGGCAGAAGTTTATTTCAATTTTAGGTTTAGGTTTTAACCAGAGCATTGACACCATAGGTAGAAATATTGATTTAGGAGAGTTTTAGCAAGAATACATTCTGATTAAAAAGCAGATTTGTGCCCAAGGCACATTTTTTTTCTTCACTATAAAATGCATTCTGATTAGAAAATTGCCATTGTCTTTCAAATTTGGGAGTACTCAGGTTGATCTGTGGTTGGGCAAAACTAGCTTGCCTGCCAACTCTATTTATTTAGATAAGTTCAGTACTTTCACTTTGAAAATTTCTTTTTGGTTTGAAGAAAGTAAGTTTAAAATTATAGTCGTTTTGTAAAAATTGCTTCTAGCAAGCAGAAAAGCCTGTGGAAAACCCATAATTTAGACAAGTACCTACATTTTATTTGCTCTGTGCTGCTGAGATTTAGAATCCCTTTCCATTTACAGTTTACTTTTCACAGAACATTATTAACTTTTTGGCTTCATACATGATCTTCTGTCAGATGCTTTTGATTTGTAATTTAGCAAAGTATAATAAACAGTGCAAAAGTCATGAATTTTGCTCTGCATCCTGAGCTCTGTGGTAGGGAAAATGTGATAAAATGTGTACCTTAAGTCTTGTTTGATGATCCCTCAAAGCAAGTTTGCCTTCTGGAAATAATTTCTGGGGTTGAAGAGCATGGTATTAACAGATTTAATGTGGCTATTCAATGGATTGGCGAAGTACTATGTGAGGTTTAACAAAATGAGAGAGACAAATTGAACATCAACAAAAGTTACATCTGTGAAGAATTATAAATTTAATTAGAAAAAAGGCAAACTTAAAAGACCTCATTAACTAATCAGAAGTCAGAGTTACTAGTTTAGGATTCTTGAATATGAATTCTAAGAAGTTCTGCTATCTTTTTTCTCTTTGTGTTTTCAGTAGCCGTATGCTACTCTTAGTATTCTATAGGAAGAGTTTTAAAAAGCATTCAAGTGAAATGACTTCATTGTAATATAAGACGACCATTTATAATGTTAAGGGAAATATTGTTGCACTCATAGGAGCATTTGAATTAAAAATACCAGATTAGGAGAAGACAAGAAACATTAAGTTTATGGATGGGAAGCAGAAAATGTAAGCTTACAGATGTCTAACAGCATTTTTTCTGAAAACCATGAAATATTTTTTTCTCTTTTGAATGGAAATATGCCTAATTATTTTTGAAACACATTAGGGTTTTAGACCTTGAAAATATAGAAATTTCCAGAGATCTTGTCATATATAAGAGAAAATCAACACCAATCAGAAATAGGTGTTCTTTTTAGATAAGTCATTATGAGAGTATGTTTCCTTACTACACTGCAATCTTGTACTACACATAAAAAACTAAAAGCATGTGAAGTGTAGCATTTTGTAAACTGTAACTAATTTTGTTCACATCTGTGTCTAATTGTTGTCTGCATTCGCATTCTTGAGAGTAGATTTATTTTTCCTGGACCACGATGTGGATTCAGCTGACCAGCCTAAGTGAGGATTAGTTGTTTTAAAGTTATTTTGATTAAAGAGTCATTTTTAAATACAGTAACACACAACACATGGTTTAAATAATCCTTGAGACACAAAAGAATATATCTGAAGTCTACTTAATGAAATGAAGATCGTGAATGTGGACTTTCAAAAATTGTAGTGTATAAAAAGTACAGTAGAGACTGAGTCGAGTCAGCAGAAAGGAAAGATATTTTGAAAATACATTTTTTAGTGAGAAAACGTGTTAGAATAATTCTTATTTTGAACTCCAATGAACAGTTTGACTTTGAAATTTAAATATGACAGGTTAAACCTCAAATATAAATATAATCAAACTTTCAAAGTATATAATTGAACCAAAGTTATATTTCTAAGCTTATACAATCCAGCTAATGTTAAAATAGCAATGTATTTTAACACTTTTAACATTAAACAGAAAGTATGTTTTACATACTCTTTCACATAATTAAGCCAAGAGAGTTCTTAAAACTAAGTTAGTTCTCACCTATAATTTATTCCAGGTGTATAAAAGTGGAAAAAAAAGAAAAGAAAAAAAGGAGATTTATTCTTGAGGTATATTGCTGCAGTTTCTAAGGGGAAACATTCAATCTTGTGTAGAACATTAATTTTAACAAAAATTGCAGAAGCCTGTTATCACAGAGTGACATATCCACAAGCATTCACATTAAATGTTCATTTAATGCTCAGGCATCTCTTAAAAATTATTTTCCATCCTGTACATACTCTAGAAAAGCATACCCAGAAATCGCACGTAACATTCCCCAAGACATGTAGACTTGAACGGTGCTTCATGCTTGCCAGAAAGGGGGTATTTCTTAATTTCAGAAATCATAATTTAAAAAGAACAGGACTCAGTCGTAGGTATTTGGCCGGATAATTTTCAGGCCACGTGAGACACACCAGTTCTCAACTTGGTCCTGTACCCCTAATGCATGTCAGTTCAGGTTGAATGAAAATGCACATCAAAGGTTTGGAATCCGGAATCATTTTGAACGTCCTGCAGAATGCTCTCTCCAGCTGAGGCATCAGCCTGCGCCTGGGAGCCAGCAGCCCACCTTCGCCTGAGCTGCTCACCTGCTGGTGGTTGGCGCTGCCCCTGGAGCGTGGGCAGAGATCAGCAAAGGCTGCCCTGCCTGTTAGGCTAGTTGTCCAGTGAAGTCCCGAAACCCAGATTCTTCTGGAGGCAACAGACAGCGACATGCTGGCTACCTGGGACACAAGCTGATGACTGTCTTATCCATCCTCTCTCGGTTTAAAAGATGGAAAATCAGATCAAAGCGAACAGCTTTCCCTATTTTATCAGGCCTTGGGGAATGCACGTGGCTGCCTTTTAAACCTGCGTGGGTAAATGAGCATAGCGCTCCGGGATGGGGAAATATCGGGGTATGAAAACTTGCCTTTGCCACTTGTAACGAGTCCAGCAGGGCCTGGAAGTTGCCCAGAAGCCCTTTCCGTGAATGTGAAATGACAAGCAGTCAGTATAGGAGAAAACTGGTGATAAGGATGAGAAACTGTCGGGAGTCAGAGGGGTGGGCGGGCACTCCGGTTCAGCTGGTGATAGCTGCAGATGAAAGATCCGAGGATGCTGGAGGGCCGTGGCCTGGGCCACTGCTGTGAAACACACTCATTTTGCTACTAGCGATTTTTTTTTTTCTCCAAGCACCTTTTCCAAGCTGCCTGGGCAAGGCTGCTTTGCATGTTGATTGGGGGAGGGGTAATCCCGTTTGCAGCTGTCATAGGCCAGTGATGAATCACTATCCAGTCATTTGGCCGCCGTCCCCCCTGACCAGGGGAGGAGGAGGGTAGACCTGCAGGAGGAAACAACAGTAGAGACCTCAACTTAAAGACAATATGCCTTTCACTGCTGCCGTATCCTCCTTTTTCTCTTTTGGTTAAAAGGGAGCATTGTGGTTCTCAGCCATGTGCTCTGTGTAATTAAGAGCTGACACCGAAGCAGAGTTAACAACAGCTTCTAATTTTTTTACCCCTGATCACAGGTGCAAACACCTCAATCCAGTTCAGATGTTGCTGTTTCCTCAAGTTGCAGGTAAGGATATTGTTGATATTTGACATTTTGGGAGATTACCTCTCTGTGACCCATATCTATTTTTGTCTAGTATTTCTTAATTATTGCTATTAATAGCAACAGCCTCTGTTGGAAATTACTTAGCAGTGTGTGTGTGTGTGTGTGTGTGTGTGTGTAAAACATTTTGAGTATGTAGAAAGGGAATAGGAGCCTGGTTTTGAAAATGATTATGGGCTATGGTTTCTGGAGTTAGGAAAACTGTGAATATAAAGGGAATTTAGAAAAGAGAAATTAGATTTTAAGCCATTTTTCGTTTGAATTCAGATGACTTGGGGAAATAAAAACTCACTCTAGAAGAAAAACGGTTCATCTTAAGCCATTTTAAATCAGTTTAAGTGCAACCTCCAAATTAAAATGACTAACTTTTAGTCTTGGCTTCATAGATAGGATATTAAACGTGCCCTCCCCCCCTTAAAAATACACATACATTTAAAATAAAGTAAGTGGGTCTTAGATTCTCAAAAACTTCAAAAACAAGATGGTATCTAGGGATGTTTTTAGTCACTTTAAATAAATCCTCCCTTCTTTACTGCAGTGGTAAATACACATGGGTAGTTGTACAATGGTGCACATGAGTAGTGGCTTTTGTACCTTTTATAGAGTAAGTAACTGCTGAGTCTAAGGACTTTCAGGGGAGGTGGAACTGTTTTTATAGGGTAAAAATGCACGCTTGGAGCACTGAAGTAGAATTGTTCTTTCCCTGAGTGACAGTTGAGGTATTCCAAGTGCTAATGCTCACAGGACTCCCTGTACGTGGGCCTTATCCCTTTTCAATTGGGCACGCTGTATGTAATCCACAAAGCAAACAGGAGAGCCGACATCATAATGTTTTAATGCTGCATTTGTTTCAGGGGAAACAGAGGGACAATTAAGCAGTTTGCCAGAGTAAACACATGCAGCAGAACTATCTCATTCTCTGTCATTAGACTATAGGCTCCGAGTGTTTTATTTGGTTTGGGGACCCATTAAATTACAATTGGTTGGTAAATTATAAGGGAGTACTTAGTGCTAATTTATTAGATCAAACAGATTCCAGAGAAGGGTGGTGTTTTCCTACTTGTTTACACATTTTTTTCTTTTAGAAAAATGATGCCTTTTTTAATGTAAAAGAAGCATGACTACATTTTTAAAAAAAACAACATGAAATTAGGTGTAATGGTCTCTTTTGATCTGTTTCTCTTGATGAGCCCTATAAGAGAAAAAAAAAAAGATTTTAAAAGCTCCCTGTGAATGTTTGGCTGGATAGGTAAGGCAAGTGGCTGACACCTTTCATTACCACATGTTATGAAAGGGTGACGGGAGGTAAAATGTAAGATGAACTATTTTGAGTCCAAGAAAAGAGATACAATGGGACTTTTGTGCGAGTGTGTTCCAGAGGCGTCAAGTCGTTAGCGCATTACATAGCGGCGTTATGAATTTGGTACATCTGTCAAACGGAAGGCTTCTTGTCTCTAGGTCTATGGAAATGCAGGATCTAACCAGCCCGCATAGCCGTCTGAGTGGTAGTAGTGAATCCCCCAGTGGCCCCAAACTCGATAACTCTCATGTAAATAGTAATTCCATGACTCCCAATGGCACCGAAGGTGAGTGTCTGCCTTCTCACTGTTTACTTTGCACCTTGCTTCTTCATGACTGTATGCTCTGTTGTTAGGTGGTTACGAGTTCAAATCCATGAAATTACTCTTCTGTTTCTCCTTACGTAATTTGACTTATGAATCAGTACTCATTAGGAGCTGCACGTCACTAGGCTATTATAACACTACATAGACTGGTTTTATTTTGCATAGATACATATATATGCATATTATACATATGGGGCGTGCATAACATTTTGAACCTTTTTGTTGTATCTCCTGCTGACCATTTTCCACAGCACAGTATCAATTTGCATTGTTTTGCTTTATGAGTAATGAAAATTTAAAATTATTTCCTTTATTTTGCTTTCACCTTTTGTTACTAAATAAAAACTATTTGTTGCATGCATATAACATTGGACTGAATTGTTTCTAAATATCAATACAAGAATTTGTGTGCCTTTCTTGGCGCTTTGGACATTAAGTTATAAGTAAGTTAAAAAAAAGAAATCTATTGTTTACAAATATACAACCTCATTTGGATGATACACAAAATTTATTTGCTTCTTAAAGTTAAATAGTATATTTAAAACATAGTACTATTACAATTATTTGTCTATGAATACATGAATATTTATATACATGTTATGTAAATAAAAATACCTACTTTAATCCGCATATACATAAGTCTAAACATGTAAATACGACTATATATATGTA
This sequence comes from Cnephaeus nilssonii, assembly GCF_951640355.1. NCBI lineage: Eukaryota > Metazoa > Chordata > Mammalia > Chiroptera > Vespertilionidae > Cnephaeus > Cnephaeus nilssonii. The sequence goes on along the minus strand of NC_137089.1, from coordinate 39,671,007 downwards.
TTGTAAGCTGTTATTCATACTTACTGTGTATATTTTTAAATTTTAGCATAAGGAAGGATCTATGACATATTGTAATCCATTTGTTTCCACGTTAGCCTAATGAAAAATTACTTCTTCACAGATTATATGTTTGCTTATTTATTCCCTCCTAAACCTCTGGACCTTGATGAACTTAGAGCAAAAATTTCACTAGAAGTTCAATAAATTATTCATGTTAGAATTCCATCCATAAACATCATTTTCCAATCACCATTGTGATCTTTTATCACATTTCTTAAAAGTAAACAAAACTAAATGCCATGAAATTGTTTGGTTCAGTATTCCAGTATGTATTAGTGAAGGCTTTTGAAACTATTAGTGTTATGAAATTTATGATGATAGAAAAAATATAAAATCAGCTGTTTTTCATGTGAGACATCTTAATTTTTATACTGTGACTGTTGTTTTTAATGTGTAAATACAGGGGTGGGAAAACATAGATTTACAGTGGCTTGTGTGGAAAATAATAAATAATAATAAACTCTGTTTCATGTACTCACAACTGTAAACCTACTTTTGCCTACCCTTGTAGTCTGTATTTTGCATTTAAGTAAATACTTTCATTGCCAGTGGTCATGAAAGATGGTCACTGTCAAAAGTAGAAACTTCGCTGACCTAGCCAAAATTAATCTCTGAATAAGGTGCCTTTTCATCTGAAACTCTTTTCTTCCCATTTCGATAGGTGATAACAGAGAATTTTAAATTGTTTAAAGGAAAACAATCCTAGGGTTTAGGTAGATTTTATAAAGCAAATAAAAAGCGAGCAGTCATTTTTTTCTCTCCTTTGGAATTCAGACGCAGGTGGAGGGATGGCTAGGGCACAGTGTAGACTGGGGTGTACATAGTCACAAAGAGGTCCCTGGGCTCGTGGGCCCCACGCCAGTGTCCTTGAGCAGGTAGACACTGACCTTGAGCAGGCAGCCACTGACAAGCGCCAGAGGGGGCCAAACATGTAACAGTTGTTCTCATCACTGAAAAATCCCAATAAGATAATCATTTAGAGTAACTTACATATATAGAAGAATACATATGTCAAATTATTTTTGCTTAATAGGCTATACCAATACATGTTGGTAGGATTAATATGAAATAATGGTAGTTAATTTTCTTACAGATGAAGAAATGAAGTAAGGGTGAGATGTTTCATTTTGCCATCATTCACAGGCATCTCGTCTCGAACAAAATAAGCACCACACCATAATGAAACCGAGTGTGTGTGGGGGGACTTCCCCCTGGGGTGGCTCTGTGTGAATGATGTGTGGTTTGTTTTTTAAGGGCTTGTGGGGTGGTAATATGTTTCTGAGTATTTATACTTAATAGCTGATAATCATGTTCAGATTTGGGAATATTTTTTTGCACAACTAAAATAAGTTCAAAATAATAAAATATGTTGGATACGAGTGTAATCTGATGAGCCATTCAGTTTGGGAAATATTTAAAAATGACTCCTTATCCTTAAAAAATCTTAATCATCTTATATATTGGAAATGAGATTTTTGGGGCAATTTCAGATAAATACACAGTTACTCATTTCACTCTGTTTTCAGGCATTCTTCAGGGGTGGATGTTGCAGGGGTTCTAGTAGTTAAGAGAAGTTAGAAGATGTCAAGGGTTCCAGTCGTTAAAAAGTGACGTTAGAAGACGTTAGTATAAATTGTCTGAAAAATGGGATTTTAGTCAATTGACTGGCATATTCAGTTTTATGTTAGTATGTAGTTTGAAAATGTGGACTCAAAACTTTCTTCACGATCCCTGTTACATGCCTGTTTAGATGCAAACAGTATTAGAAAGTTCTGGGTTATTACTCAGTTTGTGAATCAATTCATCATGCTACTTACATGTTCTATAACTCGTTGGCTTCATTCCTCACAGTCACCACTAGAGGAGTTAAGCTTAAATTAGTGAAGTCACAATGTCTGGCAGGCTTCCCTGGGGTATAATCATTAGAGATTTTCCTGTTCCTTCTTTGAAAATCTTATTTATTTTGAAGCCAGCAGTGTTTACCAACGAATTAGAAGAATGAAAAAACAAGAAATTCATTACAATTTCAAAGAGCGTTTAAAATATCCATCACCTCCCCTAACTCCCCAACACATATTTCTTTCTAGCTTTCTAGGCCGTGATTTATATTTGAGCGACTTCACTGCCGCCTCCTTGAAGCTGGTCCCCTTAATTAGGTCAACAAAACTTCCATGCAGTGTACACCGTTGTTGGCTTTGCCCACATTTATATTGACTGTCTTCTCTCACTCAGGGCCATTTTTCCTTCCTGCCACCACTTGTCCCTATAATGAGGCTAAGAAAACATGAAAATCTCCTGTATCAAAAACCATAACTTCATCTGAAGAACAAACAAGGAGGGAAGGGAATGGAGAGGCAGAGGATATTAAGTTTCTCCTTAGGTCTGCTGCCAAATTATCATAAGACTCAGTGTTTGTAGGTTCTGTGCTCACAGGCTAGCGCCTATTTTCATGGTTCATCTAAGGGATAAAGACAGAGGGACACCGAGCTACAGCCTCAAATATTGTGCTTTTTCATTTCCTAGATGAAATGTTCCTCAGTTCGAAAAGCTGTTTGAATGTTTCATATTTCAAAACTTTCAACTCTTCATACTTTCATGTTCCATTCCAACCTCTCTGAGTTGTTATTGCTGCAGTTAACTGTTGGTTTCACCCAGTTTATACATCTCTGAATTATAAAACGTAAGTAGGTAAAAATATGAAATAGCCTAAGTGGATGCTTGACCTGCATTCAGAAAAGCACAGTTGGAAGTGTTGTTTCCAAGCGAATTAATAAATTGTGTAGTTACTCTTAAACAATTAAAGCTTGGCCTGGGGGGAGAGGGGGATAATGGATGGTTTTGAAAACATCAACTGTGGCTTTTCTTTTACCTGTTTTTCCTCGTCTTCCAGGATAGGATGGAATAGAAATTTCTTGTTAAATTGTTACAGTATAATTTTTAAGACCTAGGACTTTTAGCGGTGATGCTTTTTTAGATAACTGGAAATCTAGAGGGTTTCCAGTGTGTGGGTGTATGTTCACGCCTCAGCTTGGTAGAGGCTGTGTGCTGATGTTTGTGTTGTGTAAGCGTGAGAAGTAGTTGGGAAATCTCCCTTCAGAAGGACTCAGGGCTGGAGCAGTAAAAGGATTTTTATTTACGGACCTAATTAAGGCCTTGTTTGCAAAGCAGTGATTCTTCCCATCTTTGTTTTTCCTGGTTGTCTTAAGTCCCCGGGAGCCCATGATTGGTCAGTTCATATAGTCCTGGGTTGAGTGTTTATTTTTGGTTGTCTGGGGGGTGAGGAGTGGAGAAGGGCCAAAAAGAGGTGTGAGCAAGCGGAATTAAGAGTTTTCCTGTATTGAAAACTTAGATTTATACGTAAGAAGAAGCTTAATTTTTGTCTCAAGGCAGATGAATTTGCCTGTGAGTGACGTAAGACCAGATGCCATTGGAATCTTCCCTACAAATAGGGCTTCAGGAATTCTGTAATTCAGATAGTCGTTTTGAATGATATATCAGATTTCCAAGATGATAAGAGATATGATCTTGAATGAGGTGGCTAGATTTTCTGCATTTTAAGATGTATTTAATTGTTTATTGCATATTTTAGGTCACAGGTTAATTCAATTATACAAATTGGTATTACCAGAAGTTATTTTAAAGTTGTTTTATCATTTCTGCAAAGCTTAGAACACTAATAAGTTATCTGACATTGTTTTTCTCACTGTAATATTAATGTAGTAAAATACAGTTTTGTCCAACTGGAGTATTTTAAAGAAATCTATGTACAAGAAATATGTAAACTGGTGTGAGTGTGCATAAAATTATGGTCTGAGGCTGCATTTGAAGGCTATATTTATCTTTTTGTGGTCCAATATTCTGTCGTCAATAGAAACACGGTAATCTAATTTTATTGTTATTTACATTCTGCACATGATTTTGTTTCTGGAAGATTAAGGGATATTGTGAGTAAAGGAGTTTTCTAAGTGACATTTTTAGAGTTTGCAGCCATAGAATTAGCCTCTTATAAATTATTATTTAGCAAAATCCAGGAAAGGATGAACAAAATAATTTGTTATGGTTTTATGTTTGCCTGTATAGTATATGAGAATAATTATCACGTGCCTATTGCTAATTAATAGTAATAATGGCTACTTTTATGAATAACATTGGCAGTCCATTATGCTGACCATTCCCCATGATTTATTTCATTAATCTTCACAAACTTCCCTTTAGATTGCCATCATCATAGTTAGGAGACTGGGTTTGAATCCCAGCTCCATTTACTGGCAGTGTGAGCGCAAGCAAGCTAGTGTCTGTGTGGCTCAGTCTCCTTATCTGTAAAATGGGATCATAGCGGAGCTTCACCAGGCTTGCTGTGAGGATAAGTAAAACTTGTAGCCCACCTGGAACGTACTAAGTGCTCTGTATCTATTAGCTTCTAGGCCGTGTATAAACAATAGTCACCTCTATAGTTCTTATCACTACTTTCCACACAAGAAACTGAGTCCGAGAAAGTGAAATGCCAACTTGAAAGACACATGGTTATGAGGTGCCACTGGTGTCTGACCTGTTATTTGAATCAAGTTCTGAGTCCAGAGCCTGGGTTTTCAAATCCCCATGATATTCTGCAGGGAGCACGAGGTTCCCCTCAGCTGCCAATGCCTTTCCTAAAGCCTTCACACCAAACACCGGGCCCACGCTGCCACGTCGGTGTCTTCAGGCCTGGAGAACCCCAATCCCAGCAAAGAGCGGGGGACCGCTGCGAAAGGACCGATGGCAGAGGCTCTGATGACAGAAGGACTTTAGTATAAGGTCAACTCCCAGGGCCGTTGCACGCTGGTCTCTAAGTTCTTGCATTTGTGAGATTTCTTCCTGGGGTCACGCATGCACAGCATGATGCATCCATAGGGTAACTTTTAGGGGATGGTCTCTTTCTAATTTTCAAAGTTTTAGATTTAATTATAATTCCACCAGCCATCCGTCTATGTTAAGCCTCTCTGGGATTAAATGGAGATGGGAAGTCATCTCTGCTTTTCATTACAAGTCATTTTTATGCGCACATTTGGATGGGAGCAGTATTACTGTGAAGGTTAAAAAGCAGTTACAGTTTGACTGCCTTAGAAAATATTTTTAAGTAGGCGAGACATTTGGTCACGTGTATCTTGACTTTGAGAGCCAAATGATATGAAACAAGCACAAGCCAAAAAAGAAGTTTAAGTGGCATTTGTCGGGGGCTCCATAGGAACAGCAGATGTCAAAGCCGAGTGTGGGGGACATGCCTGGTCTGTTCCAGGAACAGCAAGTGTGGCTGGAGGAGAGAGAGTGAGGGGGTATGAGGGATAAAGCCAGAGGAATAAAGGGGTGGCCTGTATAAGGCCTTGTAGGTTGGCATATATACTCTAGTCTATTGTGTAGAGCTAACTGTATCTTCCATACTAGGAATGGGGACTGCAGTGCTGATTGCCTGAATCTAAGCTCAGAGGTTCTAGAGAGACAGGCTTCTTGATAAATGAGCGACTCAGTGGAGACAGTTTTCACCTACTCCCAATACCTGATAGTTCAGAGAATCACAGTTCCGTGGCCTGTCCCTGGTGGGCCAGAACTTTGGTACAAGCAGCAATTCATCTCCCTAAGCACATCCTATCTTCAGGGAAAAACTTTTGGTTCCCTCCAGAGAGATGTGTGAACCTTTAGTGAGGGCTGGTATTTAGGCTAATTCTTATCCCTTTGGTCATGGATTCCTTGCTTTAAGTAATTCCTAATTTCTCATGATGGTCAAGGATGCCTTGGAGTGAGCAAAGTGGTGTGTGTGTGTGTGTGTGTGTGTGTGTGTGTGTGTGTGTGTGTGTTTATTTACTTGGAGTAATGTCTAAGTAATTCACTCTCCTCTCTTTGGCTTCAGACATACAATATAATAGAAGTAGCAGGTACATAATGACAACTTTTCCATTTTCACTGTAGGTAGGAAAAAAGTTTTTTGTCACATAGCTGTCCTCAGTGACTGCTAGCCATTGCCTTCTCAAAATGTCAGTTTCGAGAAGCTAATGAAGGATTGACATTAAGTTTTAGGATCCCAAATTACATATAAGTAAAAGCTGATTATGATTATGTTCCTGGTAATTTGCTGGGTTTGCAGAATTTTAGTTTTATTCCATTCCTCCGATATCCTATCACACCAAGGGTACAAAAGATAGATGAACTCTACCAAACACATTCCAAGGAGGTATGTTTTATAACTCCCATCACACAAATTGGAAACTTCTATTTTTTTTACATAAAATGGATCAAAATCCAAAATGCTTATCTATTTTATCATTGTCCCTATTGCTGATAAGAGGAATTTTGCATGGAAACGATAATTTTTAGCAAGAGGAAGAATATGAACCGAATTGACTGAATTCTTACTATTTACTGAGTGCAATATTTATGTGCTCTACATACCTATTTTATCCTCAAAAGAAGTTGGGGTAACTTTTATGCACCTCATTTTAAAGCATTTAGATGACTGGTCTCTGTTTACACAGCTTATTATCTGAGCTGAGATGAGATTCAAAGGCACATGAGGCTGGTTTCAAAGCCCACTCTTTACACTGTAAAACTTGGCCTCCTTAGTAGCCAAAACGCTTGGCTCTTACTGAAGCACTTTATCTGCCTTAAAACATTCCTTTCCCTTATCTACGAGTGTGGCCTAGTGAAGGCAACATCGATTTACATGTGTGTTTACATGTATGTGGGTATAGTCTCTAGGTCCTTAAAGGCAGGGACAGACCTCTTCGCTGTTGTGTCCACACCATCTAGCAGAAGGCTTGGCAGTGATTAAACAGTCAACAAATATTTGTTGAATGGATGCCCCTTATTACCAAGCATATAATACAGTTGAATAATTATAAGAGCAGAGATTCATTAATTTTACTTACAAAGCATTACCAGATTTAATAAGCATCTGAAGTCCATTTCCAAATATTTGAAAATGATCAGTTCACAGACCAATTCATATAGTAGCCATAGGCTGCCCATGCAGAGAGCATCAGCCATCAGCATTGTTACTGATTTGAATATGGATTTGTAGTAACTAACTGACCCGCATTTGTCCTGCACTAATAACTGTCAAAGTTAGTAGTATTTAGTAATGATGAAGCAACTTCCACATAGTCCAAGAAACAACAGAATGACATAAAGATCTAGCAGTTAGTACACTTAGGTTTAGTATCCATATGCGATGATAAGCAATGATTGGCCCTAAATAATAAATTATATATTATTTTTATATAAAAATATATATAAGAATATGTATCACACTGTATATCCATTATTGCGTTGTGAATTCATTCAAGAGATAGTTATTGAGTGATTGTGTCTAGAAATTTACCAAATACCCTCCTGGCCAGGGGAAGTTCACAGTCTCCCGTGACTTGCAGGCCTGTGGTTGATGACTGCAGTTGGGGCTACGCTCTGCAGAGAGGAGGGGCATCTAAACAGGACTGAGGTGGCTGAGGGTGGAGGTTGGTTTCCACACACGGATAACACTTAAGAGTCTTGCAGGAGAGGTAGGAGAACAATGGGTGCCAAGCCGGGAAGGAAGAGAGAGCAAGAATTATTCAGTTGTAGCAAAGACATCCCTAATGCCAGGGACACTGCGCATGTGTGTGAGATGAGGGACATGTGCACAGTGCACAGAGATGGTGCTCAGAGCCACCCTGCCAGATGGTAAAGGATCTTTGGTACGCAGTTCAGGAGTTGGGATTCAGTCCTGCAGGAGCTGGGCGACCTGCAGGCTTGTAAGGAGGACAATGATGTGCTTGTGCCTGTGTTTCAGTAATATACTTGGGTGGTATTTTGAAACTGTATTTAAGGAGTGGTGGGTGGTGGGGAGATTCCAGGTGAGAAGTAATGACGGCATTTTTATCTGAAATATATCACCATTTCTTCCAGCATAAACTTATACCTGATAATTGCCTTCAAAAAAAAGTAGGGAATGAATAATATTTATAATGTAGGAAAGCAGGATAGTGAGAAGATGGATTTTTTTTTTACTCAGACTGATCTGGGCTAGAAAGTCGCAATCCAGCTATTTACTGTCCATGTAACTGAGATGTGGGTTTCGTGAGAACACAGAGGTGGGCGTTTCACTTCCGGGTTAGTGTGACGCTGTGTAATGACATGCCTGCTCTCTGCCTCTGCTTCCTGGTCTGTAAAAGGAAGGAAATAATGGTCGCTACCTGCGGGGTTGTGAGGATGGGTACATGAGTTGGAAAAGCACTTAGAGCAGTGTGTGACTCGTAGGAAGTTCTTAAAATTCATTGGCTGTTAATATCTTCATCTCTGATCTCCGAACCTCTGCTTTCTCCCTTGTAAAATTGGGATTGCACCTTAATCACAGGGTGTTACAACCATCTATCTAAAATACTAAGCACAGGCATTAGCATCTATTGCATGCTCAAAACATCGCAGCTATTAAGTAATAATAAATGTTATACTTTATAGGAACATATCCACTAGGACTGGCTATTGTAGTGTCTCCCTGGGAGGAGAGGATCTTTTCTCCTTTAAGATTTTTTCTCCTTTAAGATCTTCCCATCGCCTAAGGGCCTCTGCAGGGACTGAGGACTCCGGGTGCTCAGGAAGGACTTGCTTAGTCAGTACACATGCAGGTAGGGTTTATGTCTGGGTGCTCCTGCGAGTTGGTAAAGAATGGAGAGAGATGGGAAAAGGGTATGACGTGAGATGTCAATTTGGTAGGTTGATTACATTTTAGGCAAGTAAACCATGTTTTCAGATTGATATGATTGAGGTTCTGAGTTCACATCAGCTCATCTGCTTCCAATCTTGGTCTGCTAGTTTATTTTAGCATCTGCTAATTTGCAACATCCACTGATACACTTGGGATATTCTGGGACTTTCCTTTTGCTGTGCCTTTCACTGATTGTTCAGATGTCCATCTGAGGAATGATGAAGGATGATAAAACCCTAATCAGAAAACATTTGACTTTCCAGTGGTGTCATAAAAGGTATGGTAATCAAAGAAATTTGAAAGTAGCCATGTGTCCTTTAGCTAGTTTTTAAAACATCGTTAAGGTGCAGTTTCCTCAAAATGTGACAGTTATCATAGATATATCATAAAATTACCACAAGGAGCAAACCAGTTATCACTTAGAAAGTGCTTACACAATGCCTGGCATGTAGTAGGTGCTCACAAAAAACATAAACTACTTTAAAAATTCTTACTCTTCCATGCTAAAATTCTACTTCACTATTGCCTAGGCCAGAAATTGAGAAAGTCCTATTGCTACCTGAGTTCTTAAAATTGGAGCAATCTTTTCATACTGTTGTGTTTTGCTCCCATTGTTAAAACAACCTAAAAATATTTAGATTGCACTTTGGAATTTAAATGTGGGCATCTGTTAAAAGTCATTCAATGGCACATTTAAGATTTATGCATTTAATTATATATACATTTTACTTAAAGGAAAAAAGAACCATAAACAAATATGAACTCTAGTTAATGATATGAATGCTGAAGTATTTAGGGGAAATATATTATGTCTGTAACTCTTTTTGAAATGCATGAAAAATATGATGGTTTTATGAGGAATAGATACGGAAAAGTAAATGGCAGGTTTATAAATGTTCACCACATAATTATTTTAACTTTTCTGTATTTAGGAAATTTTTTATAATAAAATACTGGTGAAAAAATTGAACCTAAAATACTTAATGTGTCATAGAAAGGAAGCATTTATTTAGTTTTTACTAGTATGCAAGCAATCTACCAGATTCTAGTAGATATGCAGAGAGGTATGTGACACTGTTCCTACATTGAGGAGCTCACAATCTGGTTGGAAGAGAGAAAACATTTTGAAAATTTGGCAAAAACTGAAAGGTCATAGTATGTCAATGAAATTATGAGATGAGGATTTTCAACCTGCAGCTCAGAGATCCCCAGGAGGTGCAGAGCAAGTACTGAAGACCAGCAGATTCTTTTGTGCAAAACCTTTTTAGGCTGAGGAAACGAATAGGCCACATATCAGTCAAACTTTCCTCACATACGGATGATCTGTGATGTTTTTGAAAATACGGATTTTCTTGTCTGAAAATTTGCAGTAGGCTTTTGCCATTATGCAGCTTTCTCAATCAGCAGATGAAAACTAGGCTCTCATTTGGTTCTGAAATATTTTGGTGTTAGAAGAGGGCTTCATTCTCGAGAAGGTTAGCAGCCACTGATCCAAACAAAAGTGCTCTCAGAGTTCAGAAAAAGGAGCTCTTCAGCTCCGTGAGGTCTGGCCAGGCTTCAAGAAGGAGAGATGGAATCTGAGCTGAGTGTTGGGAAATGGGTAGAATTTGAATAGGTTGAGACGAGATGGAATGCATGCTAAATGAAGGAGCAGTGGGGACAAAGGTAGGATAGTTCTGGAGGCTGTGAGGAGACCAGTTATGGCTGAAGAAGGAATTGATAGTAGATAAGGTTTGGAAGGATCAGCTGGAGCCAAACTGGGGAGGACCCTGAATGGGAGGCTAAGGAATTTGGACTTCATCCTGGAGCCAGTGGAGAAGCCACTGAATATTTTGAGCAAGGGATTGATATGGTGAAGGTGTTTTAGGTATTAATCTGGCAGCAATTTCAAGGGTAGATTGGACTGGGGGAGAGATGAGCAGCAGCCTGGAGCCTCATGTAACCTACCCAGATTTTACGTGTCAGGAGCCTGAGCTAGTGTGGCAAGAATGGTAAGTGGACTTGCAAAAGGTATTTCAAAGGAACAGTCATCATTTACCACAAATCATTTCTTTTACAAAAGAAAAAAGTCTACTAGTCTAGACCTCTACAGCTGATCATTGCACAGTGCTACTCCAACATGCTGTACTTCCTGTGAATAACACGTTTTGAAACTGACTAACATTTCTTGTTGACCATTGTATACCCTTCAGTTCAAGTTTAGTCTATATGTATTGATTTGGTTTTCAGAAGGTTGTACCAGATGTACTATTTTGAAGAGCTAATATTTTCCTACCCTCTTTTCAGAAAAAGAGGAAGATTTGAACTTTATAATTTGGAAGAGATAACAGTAACATTCCAGACTATATATGAAGCCAATCTAAACATACACGGATGCCTCATTTTCCAAATGGGAACTGACCAAAGAAAAAACATTGCGTTTATGGATATATAAACTTTTACATCCATATGACTATTTTGTCACTCCAATTAGTACTTCTTAATCCCTTCACCTTTTTCACCCAGCTCCCCATCCTCCCTCCCTTCTGGCAACCATCAGTATGTTCTCTGTACTTATGAGTCTGTTTCTGTTTTCTTATTTTATTCTTTAGATTCCGCCTATAAGTGAGAACATATGTTATTTGTCTTTCTCTGTCTGACTTATTTCACTTAGCATATTCTCTAGGTCCATCTATGCTCTCAGAAATGCTCAGATTTTATTCTTTTTTATGGCCAAGTAGTATTCAAATGTACCACAGCTTTTTTTATCCACTTGTCTATTGAGGGGCCCTGGGGTTGCTTCCGTACCTCGGCTGTTGTAAATAATGCTGCAATGAACATAGGGGTGCACACAGTATATTCTTTCAAGTTACTGTTTTGAGTTTCTCAGGATATATACCCAGAAGTAGAATCACTGGGTCAGAAGGCAGTTCCATTTTTAATTTTTCGAGGACCCACCATACTCTTTTCCATAGTGACTGCACCAATCTGCATCCCCACCAACAGTGCATGAGGGTTCCATTTTCTCCACAACCTTGCCAACACTTGTTGTTTGTTGATTTATTGATGACAACCATTCTGACAGGTGGGAGGTGCTATCTCATTGTGTTTTTAATTTGCATTTCTCTGATTATTAGTGACATTGAGCATCTACAATTTTTGATTGCCCTATGCGATGTACCCAGGGGTATGAAGTCAGTTGTAAACTGTTTTTTAAAGTCAGTGGTACATTTCACCTTCATGTTTCCCCCAATGAGTTTCCAACTATGTGTTAAACCTTGTGCTACGTTCTGTAGGCATATAAAAAGGTGATGTTCCTCCCATGAAGAGATTTATAATATATGAAAATGGATAAGATTATGAATTGTAAAGTAAGGTAGAACAGGATATATGTTCTAAAGGAGATATATACTCAGATTTAGTAGCTCAAGGAAAAGAAAGTTCACCCCTGAGTAGTAGATCAGGCAGAACTTAACTAAGCAGGTGGGACTTGGGTTGAGCCCTGAAGGAACTGTAGAATTTAGTCAGTCAAATGGAAATTTTATAGAACATTTGGTGCCAGAGAGAAAGGCACCAGCAATCCTGTGGGTTTGGAGAAGCAGTAAGCATCCTGGTAGGTCAATTCGCTTTAAATGTTGACTCTATATACGGACATGTGGTTCTGTAAAATGGGGATATAAAGCAAAAAAAAAAAAAAAAAAGTAAGATTGGTGTTAGAGGGCCTTAAAAACATGATGAAGGAATGGTAACAGTTCAGGAGCAAATAGAGAGCCTATTGACAACCTCTGAGCCAGGAGTGACTCACTCAAGTCTCGGCAGTGGAAGATGAATATCTCTGCTTAAAGTAGAGAGAGCAATGGCTGGAAGGTAAATTTGCCAGCTTTAAAAGAGAAGAGGTATAAGGTAATTAAGATAGTGGCTGTGAAGTTGAAGATAGTTGTGTAAGATTAGGGTGTTAGAAACTATAGACTTGGCATTAGGGTATGAAGAAAGAGGAACCATATCAGGCCAGGGTGGCTCAGTTGGTTGAGTGCCATCCTGTGCACTGAAAGGTTGCTGGTTTGATTCCAAGTCAAGATACATACCCAGGTTGTGGGTTCAATCTGTAGTCGGGGCACATACAGAAGTCAACCAATCAATGTTTCTCTTGCACACTGAAGTTTCTCTCTCCCCCACTTTCCGCCTCCCCTCTCTCTGCCTCCTTTCTTCCCTCACCCTTCCTCTCTGTAAGCATGTCCCCAGGTGAGGATTAAGAAAAGAAAGGGGAAAAAATGAGGAGCCAAGGTAACTCAGGGCTGAAAAGAAAACTTTCAGTCGAGGTGACATGGCCATTACAGAGGGATAAGATGACCGTTTATGTTGGGGCAGGTTGAGTTTGACCCGGGTCTAGGCAAGTTCATCGCATCATTGGGATGTGGGGATTGGTCCTCATGAAAAAGGTGTGCACGTGGATAAGAGATTTGGGAGTCAGCTACATGAAGGTGATTTTTTAAAAATTTGTAGCCAGGAAAGAAATGATTGTGAGAGAAAATTCAAACAGATAAGAGGGAGGTGGAATTATAGAAGCATAGAGAAAGGAAGAAAATGCAGAGAAATAGACAGATATAAGGAAAAAGAGAAATATTGCTGTATTATATTGATCAACGGTGATAAAGTGTCAGAGAAAGGCCCATTACAGGAGAATTAAGGAAAATCAGGATTGAGAAAAGTTGAATTGGGGAATTGGAAAAGTCCTTTGAGTAAACTAGTAGCTATAAAGGGATAATGCAGAGGATTAAAGATTACGTAGATAAGAATTTGAAACGTATTTTGGGAAACTTGATGATGAAAGAAGGGAGAAGTATCACGGTAGAGAGAAGATTTTTTAAAAATTAGAGAAGACCTGTCTGTTTTTGTAGGTAGAAGGGAAGTAGCCACTAGACATGGGATGATCAAGGACGTTGAGAGACCAAATAACGAAGTAATGAGTATTGCTGCAAAGAGGTGTGGAAATAGCAGCAAGAATAAAGGTGTAAAGGTTAACCCCGCTAAAGGAAAAGTAACCTTCACTGAGATTAACCAGCGGGAAACTGAGAATTGTTGCAGGAGGATAATTGAAAATTTAATGAAGCTTCAATCTTCTTTATAAAATAATTGGTGCCCTGGCCAGTTGCTCAGTGATTAGCATGTCAGCCCACGGACCGAAGGGTCTGGGGTTTGATTCCCAGTCAAGGGCACATACCTTGGTTGTGGGTTTGAGCCACAGCCCCAGTCAGGGCAAGTGCAGGGGGCAACTAGTCGATGTGTCTCTCTCATGTCAATGTTTCTCTCTTTCAACACACACACACACACACACACACACACACACACACACACACACTCTCACACACACACTCCTTTTCCCTCCCTTCCAGTCTGTCTGAAAATCAATGGGGGGAAAATCATTTGGTGAGGATTTAAAAAAAGAAAAGTTGGTGATGGCAAATAAGCTTTGGTTCAGAGACTTGAGGAAAGTGGAAACTGTTCAGTGGAAACTGTTAGAGGCACAATAAATGGAGAAGGAGGATTGTCAAGCAACAGGATGACTCAAAAGAATATAGAAGCATGGATTTTAATCCAGTTGGTCAGCGTGCAAATTGTGAACTCTTCTCCCAGGCTCAGCCATCCAGAACAGCAGCGGAGGAGTGAGCAGCGAGAGGCTGCCAGTCCTGGGATGAGAGCTTGGCAACCAGTTGCTTGGAAAAGTGAGTCAACACAGGAGCCTAGGGTGGAGCGCTGGGTTCCAGGCTACGCTAGTGCAGCTGGTGGAGGGAATGGATCAGGGTTTGGAAAGACAGGATGTTCTGATGAGAAAGTCTGACCGAAGTGAGCAAATGAGAAAGGTAAAAGGTGACATTTCTTGGCAGGAATGCAGTTCTAGACAGTGGTGTTACTGAACCTTTAAATAACCAGATTGTAATGAAGGTACATTTCATTGAGACAGGAGAGATGAAGGGATCCTAAGGAATAGTAGAGGGATGGTGATCTGGGTTTTTGAAGTCCTGATGCATTACAATAGGCAGCAAAATAGAGAGGAAGCCCAAGCACGTGCCCCAAAAGACAAACTGTGCTGTTAGGGTTTGAAGAAGAGTTAAGAAAGGAGCTTAATACTGCTTGGGAGGACCCACTGCGCACCTCGGCTGGGGCGATCCTGGGTGAATTGATAACAACGAGTCTGGCTCCCGATTCGGCAGGCAGAGCTGCCCTTTGGGGGTGAACTGGTTTAACTGTCCTCCTAATCCATGGTGAGAAATAACCAATCACATGACTGATACTCGATCCTCTGACCAGCCTACCATCTTCCGGAAGATTATGCATATGACCACAACATTCAAAGTATAACCAGAAGTTGCTTCTTGAGCAGAGGCCTAGTGAGATGGGTTAGTTGATGACCTTTGCAGCTATTGTCACCTGCTCCAATGGTCTGATCTCATTTAAGTTTATAGTGAAGGAAGACAGTTATGTTTTTGTTGTTGTTATTTCTCACCCAGGGATATTTTTTCCATTAATTTTTAGAAAGAGTGGAAAGGAGGGGGAGAGAGAGAAAAAAACATCAATGTGTGTGAGAGAGAGAGACATCCATTGGTTGCCTCCCGCACAGGCCCTGACTGAGGCCAGGGATTGAGCCTGCAAGCAAGTACATGCCCTTGACTGAAATCAAACCTGAGATCCTGCAGTCTTTGGGCCGATGCGCTAACCACTAAACAAACTGGTTAGGGCAGGTGTCTTTTTTTAATGGACCAGTAACAGTATACTTACCTTAAACAGTGCTGAAGAGATGCCTACATTTTTTCCTGGAATACTTACAATTCCCTGCTAGTAGCCTGTTTCTTCAGAAAGAATATGTACTGATTGTAATGACAAAGGTATAAGTTTTCTCAATCATGATTTAGTCCTGCCTTCTTAAGTGACCTCCAGGTTACCTGGATTTGAATTCCGCTCTCCTGAGGCCATGGCCTCATGGTTGATGTAAGACAAGTCACTTAACCTTAGATTCTTCTCATTTGCTTTTTAAACGTAAGCTTAACTTTAATGTGACTATTATAATAGATTTTGCCCCATAAGAAACACTTTGATTTCTCTAATTAAAGACACTATCATGATAGAGTGACTATGAAAGCAGGGCCTCTGGACCAAGGACAGTGCTAAATGATTTATAAGCATTTATCGTTTTTATGAGGGTATTTACCCACTTACAGATGAGGAAGCTCAGGCATGTAGAAACTGAATAACTTTTCCAGGTTTGCACTGTTAATAGCAAAGCTAGATTGAAATTCAGATGACAGTTCCAAAGCTGATGCTTTAACGTCTTCGTTTGGTATTTTTCCCCTGGGACTTACTCCCCAGGAGAAGGCATTCAGTGCAGCAGAAATAGAATACCTCGACTCCTAAAGACGGTGATACATACAGATTCGGCTTCTGCTTCAGATCAGCTACTTTACATACATTTTTATGGCTTATGCATGCCTGTAATGTAGGTATCATTAATTTTTTTTAATTCATGAGATAATTAAGGTTGAAGAGATCAAAGAACTTTCATAAAGTCTTACAGTAAGTAACTGGATTCTCTGAGTCCAAAACCAAAGCTTAACGGCATTGATAGATGGAAGTCTTGGTACCTCAGGGGAGTCCCGTTGCTCAGTACAGCTCAGGCCTAGAGTGCATGGCCGAACGAAGGAGGTGGGGGCATCAGGGATATTAAATGGGCAAAAGAGAATTCTGAAACATCAGGTGGAAACTTGGGGTGGTAGAAAAAAATAGACTCTTGAGTGGGGGTAAAAGAGATTTTAAAAAATACCCTTTTCTTATAGACTAAAGGCATGTCATGAAGGAGAGAAAAGAGTCCTATAGTTATTTAGAGAACAGATTGTGCATGGATTTTTTTTCCCTTTTCAGATAGGTGGCTTAGATGGGAAAATTGTTCACAGATGTGACAGTAGCTCAACTCTCTAAGACCAAAAAAATTCAGCATGTGGTGTTTTTAAATCCAAAGCCTTGGAGCGGTGCTCTGTTCCATCCTCCACAGCATGTTGTACCGCGGTGGTGCAAGCTAGCGGGGATGGGAACGTCTTGGTGGCCGGGATTATTCTTGTATTTTTAACTTTCTGGTGGGTGGGTGCTTGGCAGCAACAAAGGCAGAAGTGGTCTCGGTTCCTTTGGCTTTTATTCAGAAACTATTTACCATCACAATAAATCACCAGTCTCTTTAGCATCAGGTCCCTGGTGATGAGGTGTTCCATTACAGCACCTGATAGCATCACCACTACCCGGGTAGTCACCTTATGTACATCCTCTTCTCTTCAACAGTGAGCCTTTTAAACATTGGATGCATTAGGAAAAGGGAGTCTTTATTCCTTAGTGTGTGTAGATGGGCATATTTGAACAATGGCGAAAGGCAATGGACTTGGGGCCTAGAAGAAAAAGTATCCTCTTCCTTTCCTTCCTATTCTCTTGGCCTGTTGTGAATGGATTTCAAGTATAACTGAATGTGTCTCTTGGGAGTGAAAGCCGCATTTGATTAAGCCAATCGTATGGGGCAGAGCTGGGGTGGGTTTTAGGGGACAGGAGCAGAAGTTTTGGTATCGTCCAGCTTTCACAGAGTAATTTTATGGTCCAGTTGACAGAATCTAGACCTGAGTTTTGGCAAAGATTTAGAAGTAATCTGGGCTAACATCCCGCGCCATGGACAATTGATTCTTCACCATCTTTCCCAGGCAGCTCAGCATCTACCTGAGATCTGCTAGCCAGTACGCTGGCCGGAAAGCGTGAACGTGCTAGCACAGCGAGGACTTCCCTGCGGGCTCTGGGACTGGAGGAGTGTGCAGTTAGACACTTTAGATCTGTCTGGAGTAAACAGACAGAGTTGGTTATGATTATGCTTCATAACGACAGTGGCATGGCACCTCAGTCATCTTGTTCTGTTACAGAGCAGCTCTAATTGTTGGGAAGTGCTACTTTTTGCCATTTCTTCAAGCCTTGGAACCAAAAGTATCCAAAATCCCATTTCTGCCCCCTCCTGACTTGGAGCAAATTCCCAACCTTCTGGTTTTAAGTTTTTGCATGTGAAAAAAAGAAGACAATCTCTAACGAGGGAGTCTGTGAGTTGTGCTCTGAGACATGCTTGCAGAATCTGACACACAGTAGGCATTTTACATGACTGTATCCTGTGGGCCTAATTCTCATCTTCACTAGGCATGTGGTAAGTGATTCTGAGCTAGAATTCCAGTGGTCACCTGTCCAGGACAGAGTAAAACAGCTCTTGCTTTAGATGTACATTGTAGGAGTTTATAATATATAACTCATTGTATGAGTTCTTTTTGAGGAAGGTAAGACAGGATGTGGGCTACTGAGCAGGAAACTTAGGGACTATGCACCAGCAGAGGCGGGTCTGCTTTCCTGAATCTATGGCCACATGATGGTTGCAAAGAGCAAGATCATTAGGTTGCCTGGAGGCGTGAAGAAAGAAGGGAAATACAGGCTTATGTCAGAATTTATTAGCATCAACTAAGACTTCTAACCCCCGACGAGGGGTGGGAAAGTGAAAACTTCAGTTACACAATTGTTTGGTCTGCATTGAAGCAAGCAGTTGAAGTGATTCCTATTAGTCTCACTGGTTTTATTTTTCAACTTTGTTTAGAAACAGTCTAAATAATTAATTTTTTTGGAAGTGACTTTCTGCTGCAACTATTTATAATGCCTATTTTTAAACTACTCAGTGTGCATTAGCAAAAATTTCAAAGGCCCTGGGGGTTAAGGGGTCAGGTGAATGAGTCCTTGCCTGATATTTGTAAGAGATTGGCAATGTTGAGAGAAGGAAAAGCTACATTTTCTCCATCACCCTTCCCCAGAATGTGTTTCCTTTGTGAGAACAGCCTCCCCTGATATTCTTGTTAGGACTTTCACTTTGGAAAGCACATTATTAATTTTTAGGTAGTCCCTAAATAATTATTGCACTCTTTATGAAAACCTGTTAATGGGGACGAATAACTTCCATAAAGTAGGCTAGGCAAATTCTGACATAGCATTTCACTAGGGAAGGTACTAATGCTATTTCGTCATTCTAAAATAACCTGAAAATAGGGAAATGGCTAGTATTGTGCAGTGGTCTGGCCCATTTGTTTGATAGGGGTGCAATAATACCGTCACTGTCTCAGTAGAGTGGGTTGCTTAGAGAACCTGTAACATAAATCTAAAGGTTTTTATTTTACAGCTCCAAGGAGCTTTACCAAAGGTCATATATGTTTTCCACAAATTGACAGCTATTGGTATTATTTTGACATAGAAAACATTTCTGCTTCATTTACATTTAGTGTGTTGTTGTTGTTTTTTTTTATATTAAATGTACCTTAGATACTGATGAATTGGCCGTGAGTTATGGCTGGATGGTAATAATAATCCCATTAAGTTGAGCATTCTGTTTTCTAGCCCTGGTGGATAACTGAGAAAGTGTGTGTGCATGTGTGTGTGTATGTGTGTGTGTGTACTTGTGCACATAGGCACCTGTCCTTGAGCACCGTGAAAACCTGCTGCCAGTATTTCTCACATCTTCACGTCTCTTTATCCTATCATCTTGACTCCATTTGGCCACATGGCTACAAACCCATTATAATTTCACATTCCCATTATGTCAATTTCCAGATAAGTTATTTATTAAAAAGCAGTTCAGTAAATATGTAAGGAACAAATGAATTTAACTACTTTTAGTTTAAAGCATTTCTTTTAAAGGGTAACTTTTCGCAATAGATTTTTTTTTTAGGGAGAAAATATTTAACATTCGAATGTTTGGGTTTTTTTAAAGAGAAGATTCTATTAGGAATATTAATCTGAATTATATTTAAATACAAAAAGACTGAATTTGAAAATAATTTTCTGTGTCACTATTTTGAATGTTGTATCTCTTCTGTAGTATCTTTACAGATAACTATTAATTAGATATATGACATATGTTGTTTATTTTTGTAGTTAAAACAGAGCCAATGAGCAGCAGTGAAATAGTTTCAACAACAGCAGACGGGTCTTTAGACAATTTCTCAGGTTCAGGTAAGGAATAAGTATTAGATTCTTACATTAATACAAGACATTATTTTTCCCAGTTTATTTATATATACAAGTATGTATATGCATGTGTGTATATGCATGGTAAGGTATATATCTGTATATATATCATATATATAATATAACTTTTCTCAGAGTGACATATTTGCAGTTCTGATATTTTTATTTAGTATAATAAAGTGTTTGCAGGAAATGTTGGTATCCTACAAAGGAGATAAAATCAAAATGAATTTTTCTCTTTTTTTTCCTTTTGTAAATTATCTTTATTATGGTCATGGCTCCTTCCCTTTTTGTCTTGTTTTTATAATTTTTCCAATCATGCAGATTTAAGTAGGTGAAAGTAAGTTTCTAATACCCCCTATGCAGACTTATGAGCCTTCCTTCTAAGCATTTGTCATGTCAATTATAGTCGTAAGTTAGACAGATTTGTCAAGCAGCTTTAAAACCTCGTTAGTTTTTAAACTGTTTCACGTTAAAGAAGTCTGCCTCCAATAAGCAAAATGTCCAAGTTTCACATCTGTGATAGTGAAATTGCTGATAAGAAAGTGATTGTGATAATAAAACAACTGTGAGGATATGATTATAAATTTGCCAAATTTGCCCAACTTGGACTATTTCAATGAAAAATTATTTCTATCGGAAGTAATTCTTAAATGTTTAACCATTTTCATATTGCCTGCTGTATTTATTAAACCTCTCAATAGTAAATGCGATACTTGCATAAATTTGTGATTGATTTAATCTAGCTCTCAGGATCATTTATTTAATACACACCACAATCCAAAGGAATTATAAGTAGATATAAAATAAAATACAAATGCATAACTTTTATACTAATGATGCCAGTACCCATTAGTTCTTCTGTAAAACACTCACTAGAATTTGGCTTATGCCAGGCAATGTGCTTTGTGCTATTATGGATTCAAAGATGTATGAGAATGGTCCCAGCTTGGGCTAAAGGGGCTGAACTCCGACCAGGCCACCGCAGTAGCGTTTCATAGTGGCAGAGGGAAGCCTTGGACCCCAAAGAACACCCAGGAAGAGCCCAGCAGAGACTGGGGTGGGGTGGGGTGGTCAGGGAAGGCTTCTTGGAGGAGATGCTTGCACTCAGCCTTAAAAATAGAGTAGGAATATATAGGGGTCAGCCCTGCACCCATATTCTGTGAAGGAAGGAGACAGCCCCCACTCCCACTTTGTATGAAGGAAAGGGTCAGCCTCTACCCCCACTCTAGGAAGGAAGAGGTCAGGATGGAGGCATGGAGACTTTCTAAGCTGGTTTTTAAAAAAGAAAAGGAAAAAGAAAAAGAAAGGTGGGACAAAGCACAGTGGACCTGGGGCATTCCGTGGGAGGAGACCAGGTGCGGGGCACGGGCTGTGGAGCAGCTGTTAATAGTTCGGTGTCCTTGGGTGTACCGTGTGAGCCAGCAGCGGGGCCATGCTGCAGAGGGCGCAGGGCTCGAGTCCTGCATGGCGTTTGTGCAGTGGGAGGCATCAGAGAAAGGGGTTGTATGATCATGGTCACATACAGAAGCATGGCTGCAGCTGGATGGAGGGGAGCATGGTGAACTGAAGTGGAGGCACTGGTTTTATATATATGTATTTGCATTAATTTGGGCAAGAAATACTGAAGACCTGAGGTCAGGTGCTGGCAGTGGGTGTGGGAAGGTGACAGATTAAGATGTATTAAGACATAGAATTTGTGGTCATCGTGACCAATGAGCACGCGGATTGCGGGATGGGTGAGGCAGAGAGAGAAGTTCAGAGTGAGGGATGTAAGAGGAGAAGACTGAGAAAGAAGGGTGGAGGCTTCCTTTGGGGTGTGTTGATTATGAGGTAACACCCACCTGAAGAAGTGGGAGCTCAAGAAAGATCTGGAAGGGAAATTTCTGAAAGTGTACAGAGAGTATACAGGGTTGAACCCAGGGTAAGCCTATATGTAAGACAGGGGATTGAATGAAAACAGAGGTGACTGGAGGAGAAGGAAGAGTGTTGAACCTTAAGCAAAGGTGGGGAAGAATTTCAGGGAAGCCCTGTCTATACGACAGATTCATATACAGTGATTAAAAATAGTTTCTTAAGAAACTTAATGATGAGAAAATGTTAACTATATTAAGTGAAAAAGCAGATTACAAGTAGTGTAGTCCGTATAGTCACAGTTTTATTTCTTTTTGAAAAGGGCATTTGTGTGTGTGTATATGTTCCTGTGTGTGTGTATATATAAATTAATGATGGTGCTCTCTGGATGGTGGAATAGAATTTGAATTTTGTTCTTCTTGTGTGTTTTTTCAAAAGTTTTTTCCCCCAGTGCATATGTATAATACATATACTTTTAAAAAGTAATGATTTTAAAGTTGAAAATCACATACTAAAAATAGATAAGCTTTTGAAAGTATGGGTAATAATAGTATTGCATCATTTTCCTGTTGTTGATAAAGGTATTGTGGTAAAGGGATTCCTTGTTTTTAAGAAAGATACACTGAAGTGTTATTAAAAGGACAGCAGATTGCAGATCTAAAAATGCGAAATACACATTGTATACATATACACCTATAAAAAAAGAGAATAGGAGATAAAGCTAATCTAATAAAATGTTAGCATTTGGGGAATTTGGGTGAAGGGTACTGGAAGTTTTTTCCTTTTCTTCCAACTTTTCTGCAAGTGTCAAATTTATATCAAAATGGAAAAATGAGAAGCATCAGTGGAGTGAGTCTATAGCCATTTCCATGGATGGATGGATGGACTTCGGTTCCCCCTGTGCCCATGGCCCAGAGGCCCCATTTCTGTGTCTCCAACATAGTTCCTGACAGACAGTATGTGCTCCTAAAGTATATTGAATGGATGGATGATTTAATGAATAATAGGAGAAAGTGGACACAGAAGAGAAAAATGTCTTTCAAGTACACATGTTAAAAGGAGAAGGAGAGAAGGTAGTCATTAGAAAGAGGCTACAGGGTTGAGGATGGCATTGAGAAGTTCAGGGGGCGTTTGCTGCCCACAAAAACTTTCCAGAGGTAGAGGAGGGTCAAGATATAGGCAAAACAAGGATAATTGGTGGTGGAAGGAAGTCCTTAATGGGACTGCAATGGCTTAAATCCCAAACAGAAGTGAATCAGCCTAGAAAAGGAGTAACTTCCACAGAAACATCAGGAAAGACGAATGGAGAGTAATGCAGGTGAGTTTGAAGGGGAGGAGGAGGCAATACATTGAGGGGACTCCTGCCTGATTCCTCTGCTCTGACTCTTCAATGGCTCCCATTCATCTCTAAAAGCCACGTTCTTGCAATAGCCTACATGCCCCATCAGACCTTACTGCCTGCCTGCCTTGCTTCGTGCCATTCCTCCAACATGCCAGTGGTTATGGGAAGGTGACAGATGTGTTTCCAATCAGGACCTTTGCAGGGGCAGCCCCTCTGGCTGGACTGCCACCTTTAAGTCTGGGCTCAGATCTCACCTTCTGAATGAGCCCATCCTGATCACCCTAGTCCAGTGGTCGGCAAACTCATTAGTCAACAGAGAGGCAAACTTCCCTAGTCCATGTTGGAAAGCTCTCACTATGGACTTGGCAGTCTTTCTAACACACCGAGCCTCCTCCACCACACACACCCCATAACACTGAGACTGTTTTGCCAACTATATCATTTACCCATGTATTAGGTTTATGTTGGTCTCTCCCCCGCAACAAAATGTAAGTTTGTGGGGGCAGGGACTTTGTTGTGTTTCATTCATTTGTATCCCCAACACCTGAAATAGTACCTGGCACTCAGATATTTGCTAGGGGAAATAATGAATCCATGAGTGAATGAGTGAATGAATGAATGAAGGCTCCTACTTTTTCCTCTGACTCAAAATGAGAGTAGTAATAGGCTTGTGAGCTTGAAGGGGTAGAGATGATTGAAATAAATGCTGTGAGACTGGAGAAGTACAGGCTGCTTGGGAACATAAAGGGGGGTTGACAGTAGAGTCAAAGGTCCAAACAAAGATGGAACTAATGAGTGGACCCTCTATGGCAGAGCGATTTTTCTTTATAAGGCTTAGCTGCCCAGAAAAGACACTTGTCTTGATCCAAGATTGAGGATTTTCCAGGTAGGGCACGAAGAGAAGAGAATTGAAATGACCAGTAAAAGAATGGTTTAAAGTAATTATTTTGCCCTGATTGGTGTGGCTCACTTTGTTAAGCATTGTCCAATGCACTGAAAGGTCACTAGTACTGAGTCAGGGCACAATTCCTGGTTGGGGTATGTGCTGGGGGCAACAGATCAATGTTTCTCTCTCTCTCCTCTCTTTCTTTAAAAATCAGTAAAAACATATATTTAAAAAGTAATAATTATTTATGAATCCAGAAGTAGAAAGAATGAAAAGGCAGGGACAATAAGTTGCGAGAAGATTAAGGACGTCAGGGGTCCTGCATCTCTTGATGAGGTTGGAGAACAGGTACAATGGAAACAAAGCAATGAAAATTCTGGAAAGAGGATGTTCCTTCCTTAATCTCAAAACCAGTGAGGGTTCTACCACATGCTTCTGCAGTTGGTTCTCTGTGCTTCCCTTCCTCAGCCTTTGGCACTACTTTTAAAATTAGTTTTCATTGTCCTTCCTCCTTCTAAACTATAGCCCTATAAGAACAGAGGTTCTATTTGTCCTTTTATACTTACTGTGTAGTCCCAGAGGCCAGCATGGAGTCGAGCACATGTGCAATGGTCAGTAAATGTTTCTTAAGTGAACAACTGATTGGGTCATTGCTGTTGTGGAATGAAGAAAGAGGTCCAGGATGTGGTATTGTGCTTGGTGGTTGACTTAGAAGGCTAGAGTTGAGGGTTAGATAGAATGAGAAAAGGGTTGGATGCATAGCCCAAGATAATGTTGGGACTTGTGAGGGGACACAGTCAAAATACTACATCTTGATAAATGCAAGGCAGTGTGTAGGAGATGGGTCACCATGGGAACGTTGTCACAAATTTCCGAGAAGGGAGGGCTTTATGGGTGAGCAGAAAAGCAATCGTTTGGAAGAAGCAGCAGTGAGGATACGTTATCAGGTCTTTGTGGTATCTGGAATCTGAGAGAATGAGCAGCCTCTGCTTGGAAAAGATGTGCAGGAAAAGCATGGGCTGAACTGGAGGCCGAGGGAGAGTTTGGTGAAAAGACTGAGGAAGCTGCAGAGCATCTTGTTTTCCATGGATTGATTCTCTGATGGACACAGGGGGAAGGATCAGGTGAGCTAGGGGACTGGATCAAGGCAGGGGAAGCTTGGAGCACCAAGGGGATGGACATTCTTTTCACATCCTTTAACCTTTCTTTTCTTTCTTTCTCTTTTTCCTTTTCTTTTTTTTCTATCTTCCCTCTCCCCTCCCTTTCTTCCTTCCTTCCTTCCCTCCTTGAGTAAAGATGCAAAAATCATGGCATGCTGGAGCAGGACTTAGGGTTTATACAAGAAAGAAGAGGCTGTTGAAAGCATCCTCTAAGCATTTAATGCCAAGATGGCCTTTGCCTCTGCGATTGCCACTCTTTATTTCCTTCTTCATGATGGCTTAAAAATTTATACCCTGACTATTCTGGGTGTCTTGAGGAAAAAACTAGCATGAAAAAGAAGTAGAGCCATTCTGACATTGGTAATAACTATCTCTATGTCTGGCCTTCAAGGAACCCTAGCATTTTAAAGGGTTAAAGAGGCAGAGGTTCACTCTTCCAGAAAAATGACCAGATATCCTGGTGTGAGGAACTGGAGGAGAGGAATTGGTTTTCCAAGGCACGTGGCTAAATTGAAAATTGCAAGGTCGATTATTAGGTTTTTAAAATATAGTGATGTTCTGGTCATTTACTATTTACCAATGAAAAGCAGTATTTTAATGATTTAAATGTTAAGAACTATTGGGGTTGAAAATAATGTGTTTTTAAGGGATTGCAAAATGTCTTGCCTGCTGCTTCTGCCATTTCCATAAAGCCTAAATGTGTTATTAATTTGTTAAAGAAAATGCCAGCCAATGATATTACTCATAGAAAGTTGACTTCTGGTGGTATTGGAACCTGGAAATAGAAACAGAAATGCTTCTAGAGGGGGGAAAAGTCACTGTGTGTGGCAAATACATTTTTATTTTAATTAAAAAAAATGTTTGTGAAAAGATAAAACTTTTTGGGTCTGATTCTTCCATTCAATAATTACGTATTGAGCACCTACCATATGCCAGGTAATGTTCTAGACAGTGGACTACAGCAGGGAGCTTCCATTCTTATGGGAGAGAGAGAGAGAGACAGTGAATAGGAAAGTGATAGTGTAGAAACATAATGAAGAGTGCTATGAAGAAAACAAAAGCAGATCAAAGAATACAGTGAAGAACAGGGGGAGGTCTCATAGGGAAGGTCAATCTCGGGAGAGGGCATCTGAGCAGAGATCTTAGTGGCGTGAAGGAATAAGCTTGGGTCAATCTAAATGTAATAGGAGGGTAACAGGGCTGGGAGATGGAGAGGTGGGTGTTGTGGTTGTCACATGATCTAATTTATGTTTTTAAGAGATCACTGTTTATTATATGGAAAATGCTCTGTGGGACAAGAACGGGCAGAGGGCAATGGAAGCAGGGATGTTAGCCTTTCCCTGGTCAGAAGAAAGAGGGCTGTGTGAGGCCACATCCTTCTTAGAAGAGCCACCAAGTCAGGATTAAATGTGCCAGGATTCTGTTAGGGAAAAGGAGTGGAGGAGAGAGGGAAGGGAGGGGAGGCAGGGGGCGTGTCCATGTCCTGCCTGCCATTCTCTGGTGGCTACAGTGTTGGCGATCGGGGTCAGTGGTAGTCAACAGGAAGAGAGAAGTTGCCAGATTTAGAAGATATTTTGAAGGCAGAGCTGACTTAACTTACAAAAAAAAAAAAAAAAAAAAGGGTATGGGAGAAAGAGAAGAATCAAAACATACTTTTAGGCTTTGGATGTGATTGTCTGGCTGAGTAATGAGATGGGAGTTGTGAACTGAGAACTTGCTAATTTTGAAATTTCTATTGACCTTTTCATTGGATTCTCAAACTTGTGAATATTATTTATCTTGGGTTCTCCGCCCCCTTCCTACAATAAGATTTGGGGCGCTTCTTCAATTTATACATTAGAAGTAGGAAAAAGAATGGAAAGTAATACGAAACAACTGTGCTAAACTGGAGAGGTATTAGTTGTCCATAATTCCCAAGGCTCTAGCATGTGGACCTTGGAGTTTGCTGATGGAAAGATAACCATTTTAATTATCTTGATAGATGAGCTGCGAACATTCTTTTTTGCTTAGGTTATTCTAGTCCCATAAAATTAAAACTCATCTGAATTCCTAGATCACCGTTTTAAAGAGTGTTTTAAACAATTAAGGGGATAAGATACGTGAGGCTTACGATGGGAGATGCTTGACTTCAGACCACACAGAGATGGCAGGGATTTGGATTTCGAGAAAGCCCAAAAGATACAGCATTAAATACTCAATAAATTTTGGTCCACGTAGTGAGGGAAGTAGCAACAAGACACTTGGGCAGCATTGCAGGCTCTTATTCACATTTACTTCACAAGAATACTATTTAGTCCAGTTTCTATTGCCAAAGAGATGAATTGTGAACTAAGAACTAAGTACTAGTACTAAGTTTATTGTGCATGTTTATAAATAACTTTAAAAAATTAACGATTTTTCAAGTCATTATGGTTTTTAAAATATCTACTTTGCTCATGACCTAAATCTCACAATCTCATTGAACACATATTGTTTATTTTTTTTATTTTTAAATATATTTTTATTGATTGCAGAGAGAGGAAGGAAGAGGGAGAGAGAGACAGAAACATCCATGATGAGGGAGAATCATTGATCAACTGCCTCCTGTATGCCCCACACTAGGATCAAGCCCACAACTTGGGCATGTGCCCTGACCTGGTTCATAGGTTGATGCTCAACCACTGAGCCATGCCAGGTGGGCCAAATATTGTTTATTGATTACTTACCACATGCCAGGCCCCATCAGGTGCTGAGACAGAGTAAGTGGTCCTTGGTCCCAGAAACTCATGGTTAGCAGAGAAATCCAACATCTAGAGGCTATATATGCTGACTGCGAGGCAATGTGTTGAGTGCTGCATTGCCATTGTTCATAGCATTTTAAGAAAGTAAAGAGAAGGCAGCCATTATCCTAAAGAGACAATGATGTTATAGTCCCAACAGAGTGGTGAGTGTTTGTCAGGAGAGGAAAGAAGAGCAGGTCGGGTATAAAGAGCAATTGAGATGACATGAAAATGCAGGGCATGGATGGGGCGTCCTCGCATCCAGGGAGGCTATGGAACACTAAACCCAGGGGAGGGTGGAAGCTTGCAGCTCTTCGTGTACTCTGCCAAGGGTTTGGAATTTTTCCTAGGGATCATGTGAGCTCAGTGGAGAGACTGCAGGCTGGAGAATGACCAAGAAGTTTCCTTTGGAGAAAGATCACTGTAGTGACAGTAGTGGGAGACAATGGGTGATGGGTGGGATGCAGGGACGGAAGCTAGGGGGCAGTTGCGGTTGTCCAGGTGAGACATACTGAGGACCTGAACTGGGAAGGGAGAGGAGGGATGGAGGATGCAGGAAGCTCAACAGGCAATTTCTGGATTTGGGATGGGTGACTTGAGAGTCATGAAATAGAAGGGGGGAAAATGAGATGATTTTGAGATTTCTAGTCTCCATTATGTAAGCTGTCAAGAGATCGTACTAGTATGTTTTGATGAAAAGAGTCAGGCTGGCGGAAATACTTTCTCATTTAGTCACTTGGATGTGTTACTCCATTTCTACCCCCAGATGTAAATGGGGGGAAAGAATCCTGCTTTTAAGCATTTTGCTGAACAGAAGGTGATGCTGCCCATTGAATGTAATTAAAAATATAAACGAAATGGCAAATTTTGGACAAAGATAGTGGTTATCTGGGTGTCTGAGAAAGTAAACATATTACAGAAACACTGTATTATGCACTTTATGTTATTTCATTTAGTCCACACAACACTCCTACTGGTAATATTATTGCCATCATTTTACATGAGAACATATCAAGGCTGAGAGGGTTCAAGTCACTTGACTAAGACCACATAGAGGAGTCGGAACTTAAATCGGAGCTGCAATTAAATTCTGATTCCAGAATATGTGTTTAATTACCACACACTGCAGCCTTTCAAATCTCTTTTGTCATATGTACACACATAGACTGTGTGTTTAATCTCATTCAGAGCCTCATAGAACTTCCCATACCCTGTGTAATAACTTTGATATCTTCTATTTTATTATTCTGTTGGAAACAAAACATTGCTGGGTGTAACCTATAAAGTTGAGTTTATGATCTTTTTATGGGTCCCGGTTCACAATTTGAAAAACACAGGGATAGAGCTAGAAAAGAATAAAAAGGGGTTTCTGTGGTTTCCGTCATCAGATGGCATTTGTGTAATTCTTTTGGTAATAGTGTTATTTTTAAAAATTTTATCTTTAACTGTGATTGTGCAGGGACTCTGTGGGATAAGTCTGCTTTGCCCTTGGTTTCTATTCAGGCTTCGAAAACGGGAGTAGAAAAGGTTGTAGTCACAGGTGACCTTGGCAAGTGGTAGTCCTTGGGTCCCGGTGTTCTCTCACTAATCCCTCCCTCCTCTAAACGGCAATATTTAACTAACCCTCCCAAGGCTATTCGTGTGCCCCCTCCCTGCGTGTGACAGGCAGAACTTGTCTTTGCACCTGTAGCACTTAGTCGATGCCTGGAACAAAGTAATGGCTCAACAGGTGCCTGAGGACAGAGGGACATCAGTGGGTCGGCCAGCCATTTCTTCAGTGTGGACCCCATCTCAGCCACAGGGTTGAAGTCTGGCAGCTAGAAGGAGGGGTGCCAGTCCAGATCTATTCTGTTGCCACTGGGTTGGGGCTGCTGACTTTCCAAGGATAAATAGATTTCGAGATTCTAGTTCAATCCCACCACTGTTCTCCCAAACACGAGCTAGAAAATTACATTTGAGGGGCATAAATGTACTGATGTGATGTCATGAACAATATATAAAACTTTGAGTGCATGGAACCTTGAGAAGGGTTTTAATGAAGACTACAGTGAGTAAATAATAGAACCTCTGAAGAGAGGAATTATTAGTGAAGAAGAAAAGAAACATATTACATCTGGTGATAATTTACCCAAAGAGCCAAAGAATATACATCTTAGCCAGGCAGAGACTAAAAAGAGTTTGAGGGAAACTGTATATACATTTACATTATATATATTATATAAAATACATATATAATATATATTATACATGTCTGTATGTATGTAATTAAAATGTATATAGATATATATGTACATAGACAGATAAATAGCCCTTATGTATAGCGAAAAATGCTGAAAACTACCATTGAAGGTCTGATGTTAGCAAAAATGGATTTGTGTTTCTTTTGTTCAGAATGAATATAAGAGAACATTTGATAGAAGAATTTAGTATATTTTTGAGACATAATGAACTAAATGTATGTGATTTTTGGAAACAAAATTCTGCTTGAATGCTCCCTTTGAAAAAAAAACACACAATACACACACAGCTTTTTACTTGGACACTGAAGTTGAGCACCTATAACTGAAGGCAAAGGAACATCCACCTCAGCCAAGAAAAAACAGGCTCAGCTTGCAACTTGAGAAACTTAAGATAGTTATAGGAATGCGTTTTCACTAAGAAATATTGCTAAATCAGTGCAGGCAAATGAGGACCTGTCCTATTTCTGCTCACTGGAGAGAAGATTAGACCGTGTTTCATGGTAATCCAGTCCCAGGTGTGTGTTCCCGTTGAGCAGAAACAATAGGCCAGGTGACCTTCTGGTCCTGCCCAGCCCTGCAGTCCCACTTCACATCTCCCCTTTCAGCATCGTTCCACACAGTAGCCCGGACTCCTTGTGCTCTTCAAGTTCTGCCACTGAAAAACCCAGCACAGCATGCTGGCAGGCATTTTAGAAGATTGTGACTATGTGTTCTAAGAGTTCGTTTAAACTTAAAACCACTTAGTCAGTTCCTATCGGTTTCTTAATATGGTTTTACTTTCTATTAGGTTGGCTTGCTTTCTACAGGTTAGAAAGGTCTCTATGGTCAACCTACAGTTCACACTAGATCCCTGCTTGATACATCTTTTGTATTTTGCTTTGATCATTGTGCATTTCTTTTTTTTTTTTCAGCAATTGGGAGCAGCAGCTTCAGCCCAAGACCAGCTCACCAGTTCTCCCCACCACAGATCTATCCTTCCAAGTAAGATGTATTTTCTCTCCATCAGTAGCTTTTTCTGAGTAGTCTTTTACCTTATTTCCAGTCATGTCTTGTGCCCACGTTACATCTTAATTTAAACTCAAGTGCGTTTCATAGAGACTTTACTGTATTTATGCACATTTGTTTGGGGCCTCACGTGGCGGAGACGGCGGTCTCTCAGCACTTTGTGTCTCACATTTGAACTTGTACTTGCAGAGGTAGTCTAACTGAAATTTGTGAAATGCTTGTGAATCGATTTCCTTGCATGTTTCCATCTAATGCATGGGCTTTCATTTTCTGTCATTTCTGACAAATAGCAGAGCATACCCACATATTCTCCCTACCCCTTCCTCACAAACTATGGCTGCATATGGGCAAACACAGTTCACCACAGGAATGCAGCAGGCCACAGCCTACGCCACCTACCCACAGCCGGGCCAGCCATACGGAATTTCCTCATATGGTGAGTAAGTCCGATTTTCAGTTTAGGGGTACCATTATCGGGTGGGCATACCTGAGCGGCACGGAAAGACTGTCATCTTGGGCCACTTTAGAGAGTCCTGTCACCTTTTGTGTCTCCCTTCCTAATGCGATTGTTTCAAACGAACATTGGGAGACCTGGTGGCCGCTTATATTGAGGTCAGAGGTGGCAAATGGATGGCGTGGGTCACAGGCCCTCTTGGTCTCATTTCCTTCTATTTATATCCCCCCTCTTCATTTGCCATTTGAGCACTTGGCTCTGGAATCCAAAGTATGTGGGTGCATATTTGCGATAAAACGTCTGTGAATGAAGTCTTTTGGGGTAAAGATTCATTTCCTATTTATCAGATGCCTGGCTACGATTAGGGAAGTACAAGCGGAATTCAGCAAAGCCTCGCTCTGAACTCCAGGGTGGCAGTGTGATCACGTTTCAGCGTTATCCGCTGTTAGGAAAAGTGAGCTACACAGCTCGGCGCGGGCTGCACTTGAAAGAGGCAAATCAGGAAGCCGTTCAGGCTCACCTCCGTTTGTTCCTCCTCACCTGCAGATGATCAGAATCTCCATGTAATTTAGCTCAGTTGTTACAGGGCCGAGACCTGCCCTTTAAAAATAAGTCCGGCAAAACCTCAAAGTTTACTTTTACAGAATCTTAGGATTTCAAAATACCCTTTCTTCAGTTGAATTGCAATTCTAATTTTAAATAAATTGCAACCCATTTGAATAGAAAATGTATGAATTATTGGCATTTTATGAAGAAATACATAAAACCTTATCAAGAAAAAGTATGTTAATTTTGGAGGAAAGAACTGGTAGAATAAGTAATTCTGTGCTTATTGCAAAGGGTTATATTTTGTGATCAATATTCTAATTATGTTTCTGCTGCTATTGTTTTGTAATATTTTTCCTGCAGTATATTGAGAGAAATGTTTTTAAGCATTTCATTAATAATTAGAAGGTAAATTACTTCATTTCTTTCATTTTCTGTCTTTACCCCAAACCAAGGCAACCATATATAAATTTCTTATAAAATATCTAGAAATTGAAATATAAATTATCTATATATGACTTTACCCTTTATAGTTTTATTTCAAAACCATCAGCACTGACTGTGATCTAGTTAAATGTTTTTAAACTAGACTTTAAAAACAGCCATACAATGGACTTCCTAGAATTGTCTTTCATTTCCATAACTTTGACTCAAGGTTTCTCAAAATAATATTAGCCATAAATCAAAGTTATCTATAATTTGCTTTTTAACTATTCTTTTGCTAAAAGGATCTATGAATTGTGGAGCTTTAGTTCTATAATGTGAGTTAAGGATTCCCCAGTGTATATTCTCAGATTTTATTGTAAGCTGATGATTTGAAGTTTCAGCGTCGTCTCCAGTATAGGCCATGCTAGCGTTCTGTAGACCTGCCAGCGGGGTTGTGGGAAGGTACCATTCCCGGTACTGCTTGGACTGCCTCTCACAATCTCTCCCCCATTCATTCAGTCATGGTAGGGCCCATTGCCAACATCTGGGCTGTGGTGTAGGGACTCCTCCAGTTCTAAACCATTAGCAAATGTCCCTATTGTCTGAAACAGTTGTTCCTGGTGGATGAGATGAGCAGAGTTTCTGAGATTAGAATCAGAACTAGTAGAGTAAGGATGGGAAGTTTAATATGACCGGTAGGGTTGGGGAGGAGGTCAGAGCAAGGCTCCTTGTAAAGGGCTTTGATCCCTGGGCCTCCCATGCTTATAAATCTTCTGGGAAGGATTCTCAGTCCTTAGAAGTTTCCTGATCACCTTCTTTCTTCTCTTTTTTGGGCCTAGACTACACAGGGATGCCCCCAGCGCTTCTGACCAGGCATTTTATTTTTTTCTGGGGTCAGTGCATCAAGAAATATGGCAGCCTTCTCCCCATTGCGTGAGCGCATAGTTCAGGGTTTTTAACTGCTGATAGTCAAGGTGGTCTTAAAAGATCTTCTCCAAGAAAGATCTTCCAATGTTCTTAAAAGATCTTCCAATGGTCTTAAAAGATCTTCTCCAAGGATTTGTGCCCCCTGACTTTTTACTGAGACCCTGTAAGAAAAGATAGGCAAATCTTTTCATAGTTAGAACAATAGATCGGTGGGGAAGAAGAGCTCATACTAGTCTTCACTAGACCTGCTTGGAGTTGGTAAGTGAGATGGATTTGCCAGTTTGTGGGTAGAAGCTACAGCGATGGGTGTGGCTATGGGCCTTTTCTACCTCTTCCTGCTTTTCCTTACCTTTCTAACAGATTCCCATACCTCCAGGCTAACAGCAGAGGTGGCACAGGTAGAGACTTGGAAACAGGTCATTATAGCCTCGATGGAGAGAGGAGGGGGGCGATCCCTATTGTGACAATATGGGAAGACCGAGAGGTTCTAGAACCATCACACCCCCTGCCCCAGGGATTGTTTTTCCAGGGGCCATTTATATGGATGGGTTATTCATTGGTTGGGATTACCTATACCGAGAAAAATCACATTTTTTAAAACGTTAAGGGTAAGACTTAAATGTCATGGCCATTGTGAGGTTACTTAGTGATACTGCAGGAATTAGAGGAGGCTCTCTCAGCCGAGAGTCAGATTCTTCTACTGCCTCAGGAAAATTACCTACTTCATTCTACTGATGCAATTCCCCTAAAATGGAAATAAACAGTGAGACTACTGTGTACTCTAGATCCCAAAGATACCATTTATCTGAAGTGCAAAGTAAAATTATTAAAAAATGTGAATTCCCTTGGCAGAAATTTTCCTCCCCTCCCTCTGTGGGAATGAAGGACAATTGGGAACTTTCGTGACTGTCTTTAATTAGGATCCAGGGCTGAGCCTGTACAGCAATCCTGCCAGACCCCAGTCCTGAAACTCGAATGGCAAACTGATGCTTTAGGAAGTACTTGGAGGCCACAGTACATTATTTCTATTACAATACAATACAAAAAAGGTGTACTTTAGGCTACACTTGAACCAATTCTGTTTGAATTGTAATAGTTATGATGCCAGGTACTCAATTTATCGGGGTGATCACTTCATAAATTAAGTAAATGTCTATTCAGTGGGTTGTATACCTAAAATTAATATAATATTATAAAACTATAATTGAAAATTTTAAAAATATTTAAAGATATTTTTAAAATATACAACTTAATAAAAAATTAAGTCAGTTGATTAGCAACCTTAAAAAATATATTTGAATAAATAGTTAAAACTACAAGGGACAAAATGGGAACTATTGGGCAACTTCACTTGTTTATAAGTCACTCTGCTGTTCTACAGGATTTAGTTCTTAATATCCTGCTTTTTGTGTGGCTTATTCTGTGCCTAAAATTGCCTCCTCTGACTTCAAAATAAGTGTGTACTAAAAACATCCTTTTGGTAAAAAAGTAAAGAAAGAAAATGCTATGAGGCTAGAGAATCTAATTACTTTTTAGAGGGGGGGAAAAAAGGATTTTGATTCTGACCTTCCTCAACATAGCAACTTTTGAAATACTTTAAAGTTTAGTTATGACCATTTCTTGACTATAGAGGAGAAAGATGATCTTAAACTCTTGTAAAACAATAAAACAAGTATAAAAGTTCTATCATTGGAGTTCAATTTCATAGAAAATGGAATTCAGAAAAACCTTAAGAAAGTACAATGTGAGTAGGCATTCAAATCTGCAATAATCCAGTTTTTTAAATTGAAGCTATAGTTTAGGGTATTACACTCTAAGCATATATACACTTGATTATTGAGATAATATTGAGAAGCATTTGAGACAAACGGTTGTGGGGATGTTTTTGCATATTTACCAGTTTTTGGAAATGAACAGATAGATAAGCTATCACTAACTGATTTAGGTGCATTGTGGGCAGGCATCAAGACTGAAGGTGGATTGTCACAGTCTCAGTCACCTGGACAGACAGGCTTTCTCAGCTATGGCACCAGCTTCGGTACCCCTCAACCTGGACAGGCACCGTACAGCTACCAGATGCAAGGTCTGTATACACACTGACGTCGCCCCGCCCTGTGTGAACCCTGTAGGAGGTACTTACTAAAGTAGAATCTGAAGGTCCACGGAAGGAATGGGTGATGGTGGAAATGGGATTGTGCTTAGAGGCAAGATACCTGATTCTACTTTTGCTCTTCACTTACCTATTCTCCAGGCCTAAATTTGCACATTTATAACATCAAGGGGTTAGACGGAATGATCTCCCAGCTTCTTTTCAAAAAGCTCCAGAATTCTTTGTGAACTCGAGGTTTTCTGCCCTTCTTGTGACATATGCTAAAAACTCTGGCTCTTGCTGTGGCCATCAACCTTTCTAAAAGGGCTTAGTTTTCACCCTGGCTGGTGTGGCGCAAGACATTGGAGCATTGTCCCTTACACCAAAAGGTGGCAGTTTGAGTCCTGGTAAGGACACATACTCAGGTTGTGGGTTCGATCCTCGGTCTAGGCACTTGTGGGAGGCAACCAATGGATGTTTCTCTCTCACATCAGTGTTTCTCTCTCTCTCCCTTCTCCCTAAAATCAACTTTAGAAAAAAGTAAAAGGACTACATTTTCTTTATTTTTATTACCACCCTAGAAATAGAGTATGTGATATGTGTTGACTAAAATGATCTACCAAAGTCCAAGAGAAATGGGTAGCCACTAGTGCATCTTCAAGAGGGGGCTTCCAAGGACCAGTCCCTGGGTTCTGGTTTTAAAACTGGAGATCAAACTAGTGTAAGCACCTCTCTGCAGCCTCGTGATTACCATCCCAAAATGAGCTTACAGAAATTTTCAAGTACGCGTTTAGACGTTTCTCCAGTCACTCGCTAGCCAATTTTATGTTGATTAAATCAAACCTTAATTTTTAAGAAATGGGACTTGTACTCTCTGTGTCTTTTCTTTTTTCATTTCATTCTGTGAGTAATATTTGACTATTGTAATTTCCTGAATTGTCAGTCTAGGAAGGATTAGGGTGCAAACTCGTCCTGCACCCCTGAGAGTTTGAGAAATCTTACACTTGGGAGTCATTTTTATCTTTCTGTCCTCAAGCATATGCAGCAGAAACAGTTCTAAGAGGACTAACCAGCCATCAAGTGTAATCATAGTGTTAGAATAGAGAGAAGAATAGCAGTGAAGGAGGAAAAAAAAGTTAATTTGGAGGAAAAAACCAAACTCTTCATTAAAAAAAAAGAAGAAAGAAGGACATTTATTTGTAGCATTGAATGGAGGATTGCCTTTCTACCCAGAGGCTTCATTGCGTCTCGGCTTATTGGATATTGCATTAAAACTTACTTGTGGTTTTGTGTGTCCCTTTGTTGAGTAGCCTTTCTGGATGGATTTTAGAACTCATTTTCTGTGACTGAGTTAATATTTCATATGGGTATTTCTATAATGACACTTCACTCAATTTTAGATTATTGGACATAACATGATGTCCACAGATCAAGCCAGGTAATATGCTATTAACTTGAAACTTAACTGCCCAGTGTGATGGTGTATAATTATATATTATAGATTCCTTACGGACAAATTTGGGTAAACAATTAGATTCTGTTTAATATGTATTTCTTAATTATTAAACACATGATAAAAAAGATCCACCATTATTAAATGATTTTGTGTGCCCTGTTGTGGGAGTCTATCAAGGTAAGAGTGTCTTTTCAATACACCTTGTTTTAAATATAAAAATTTCTATAATTTCTAAGATTATTTTTATAAAAATTTCTAAACTCTGCTATTTTTAATAACAGTGATTTTTTTACTGATATAGATCTCATGTACCAATACTAAAAGCTCATGAAGTAAAACCTGAGACTGGGAAATGGCATTCACCTTTGCTGCAAGATTGCTGGAAATTCCTATTTCTGCTTTATCTCTTTTGTACATTTAGTGAAAGATCAGAAACTTAAGTTTAATTGAGAAAGACAAAATGTTTTTGTTTATAGACAACTGTAGAGTTCACCCCAAGGAAGAGAAATCTTTATTAGTTTTTGACATCTTCCTGCTCCCAGAGTCAGCCTCCATGTTTCTGGAAGAAGTTTTTGAATGGTGTGTGGAGGTCTTCACACACCATTGACAAACCTTATGCAAATGAGTTAGCAGAATGGATGAGTGTGGATGGACAAAGGATGCCTGCGACCTCTGGGTCAGCTGTACAGATGGTGTGGAGTGTTTTCAGTGCTGCTGGCCAATCAGAGGGCATTGACAGAATGAAGCAGAGGGGGAGCATGGTGATGGTGGTGTTGTATGTGAGTGTGTGTGTGCGCGCACGCGCGTGTTTCTACCCATACATACTTGTACTAAGGGCAGGAAAACTACTTAGGAGAAACTGCTTCAGCCTTTGATTTATTGACCAGTTTCACAGAATATCTGCCCAGATTGTCACAAGCAAGTCTTATTCTCCTTTCATGTAAAGAGGCATCGGAGTTGACATCAAGCTTTAGTTATAATTTTTTTAGAACTGCAAGTTCTGGTCCTCTTGCTGGTATCACCACCCATTTACCCCCTCAGCATAGACTTAACTTCCCTCCACCACAGAGGTTCAGTCATGTGAGGAAATGAAATTTTATTTAGCAGTCAGGTAAAGAAATGCAAAAGATTTTCACACACACACAATACCCACACACAATTAAATTAAGTCAAGTCACTTAACTGGTTAAGGGTTAAGCTTCAGCTTTGAAGCAAGCCCAGTTTTCCCTAATAACGTAGTTCTGTTGATTCCAGACATTTGCAGGCAGAGACCTTTTCTACTCATATTTCATCTCTGCTATCTAGTTGCATGTCTGAAATTTACAAATGTTGTTGGAAGTGGAGAGGCCTCGGACACAATGACAGAAATTAAGATTCATAAGAACTCTGCTTCTCTTCGTTTGGAGAAATGAATTTGGACGTTAGCATAATAAAAATCCCTATTAGTTCATTATTGTGGGTTATTCAAGTCAGTCTTCCCTTGTGCCCATACTGGTAGGTGGAGTGGAGCTGATTGGTGCCCTCCCAGAATCAGGTGGTGGTGAGAAAGCCTATCTGAGTGTTTTATTGCCCCAGAGTAGCAGGGATGGTGCGGGACGTTCCTGTCTTCTGCACCAAGGAGGGGTCAGGATTCCCCGTGATGGATGGAAGGGGCTGCACAGATGCACACGTCGGGGACCCAGAGGCCTTGTTTATTTTCCTAAGGCTTTATTGCTCTTGCCTAGAGAAGAAAATAACACAAATTCTAACTCAACTCCCTCTTTGTATACGGTGTTGTTCGTTCTGTTAAAGAGATTGGGGTTCAAAACCAGTGAGGAGAGATAATAAATTAAGGGCAGAGACTTGCTAACGGGGCTTGGAAGAGCGCATAACTCCATGGCAATCTGCACCACACTTCTCTGGGATTCGTTATGAAGAGGGAGCGAGCTAATAATAATCTAATAAGGGACCCCACCCTCACTCCCTGGGGGCTGCCTCTCTGTAGCTTTTCAAATAGATAGATGAAGTATTTCAGTTTATCAGTCATTTAGAACCTCAAAACTGCTTAGCAAAGTGCACTGTTAAGAGTTTTTCATTCACCAGAGAAATGGTATTTTTCAAAAGGGACAATACCAAACTCCAAAATAATAGGGTTTTAAGAAAATGTATATTATACTTTTTTCATAATCTGCTATGACAGAGCATTTGAGATTTGCACTTTCTGGTGTAAAATGACAGTAGGCAAGAGTTATTATTGCAGCTAGCTCTGATGTCCACAATTGCTTTGCCACTCACACCTATATTTTAGTTTGTCTTTTCTTGCATTCTAGGATTTATTTTTTCTTAAGTTGATTTTTTAAAAGTCATATTCCATTTCAGTTCTTTTAGCATCATCTGATATTTCAAATGACACGTGCTGAAAATTATATGGAAATCTTTTGCAATCCAGTTAGTTATACCAATAATTGATCAGAGATTCATACCAATATTATTGTTTATATAAGTTTTTAATTTAAAACATATAAACATAGATCAAGAAAGATCAACGTAAAGGCTTTGCAGTCTTTCCTACCGAAGTTAACAATTCTCTTGAGAATAGAGAAACTGTAACTGGGGTGAAAAAGAAAACTTGGTCATTTAAAATCCTTCTCATAAGGAATGGGGAAATGTTGGTCTTCAATAGCACATCTGGCCTTTGAGGCTTTTCCCCAGGGAGCTGTGCGAACTTCTGCCACATAGATCGCGCCCGATGATGGACACAGCCCATGGCGAGGAGGCCAGGGAGGGAGAGAAGTGGGCTTCTGGGAAAATACACGAGGGATAGATCGCATCCTGCATGCCCAGTGAGTGCTGGAAAACACTCTACGACATGGGAAGCACAGACAGGCCCCAGCAGGTCCCAGCATTTTCCTGTTGGCTGGGACTCTGGTGTTTAATGTGGTCCTTATTCCCTGTGAAGTAGACCTTTGACCTACACATTACCTTCTTATTTTTTTAAGTTTTTTGTTTTTTTTTAAGTTCTAGCTAGGCAACGTTCTTCAGGTTAAGTCACACACAACACTTTGACTTAGCATTTTAAATCATGTTATAAATCAACATAGACTGGGTTCTTCTTAACTGTCAAAAAGTAGTAGGGATTTACTAGTGAAAGTTTTAAGGGGTTGGTTAATTTTTAAACTACAGTTGCTTTGCGCCTACAGAACTGGTGACCCGCACAGGGTCTTCCAACAAGACTGTTTCTTGTTTGTTACGGTTGACGAGACCACCACCCTTTCTCTGTAGGGACCCCTGACAGTGACATGAAAACAATCTTTGTGATACACTCTCTCTGGGTGACTTTATATCATTTATTTTAAAAATTATTTAGTAGCCTAAAAGAGAGCTACAATGATAGTTTTACTATAAATTTATTTACTGAATTTCTCAGATACCCTTGTCTCTACCCTTTGTGTGTCTGTGATGTTCATATAACCAAAAGTGAATGCAACTTTTTATAATCGGTAATTCACTTTCCATGTAACGGAATCTGAAAATCTAAGAGGTAGATTTGACGTAGTAGAATGGAAAACACTGACCTGGAAGTGGAGATAATGCTCAAACCCTAAGCAAGTGTCCTTGGACAAGGAAATCACCATTCTCTTTGCTTATAAATGTGTTATAAATGTACCATTAAAACATAGGATGTTATTGCATTCTGAATTTGAAATCTTTCATATGTAAGCAACACTATTATCTTATGTTGACTAATATATCCATGATATGCTAATATCTGAACTAACAGAGTTAGTAGTCTATACCTGTACCATAAGGTCAATGTTCTGTTAGGATGCCATGTAATATATGGATGTGAACTCCTTATACCATCTCTGGGCTCCAAGGTACTCATATCTGAGATCAGTGTGATCTTTATGAACTGTCTAAAATCCATGATGCTTGATCAGTTTAAAATTTTATTTGACTTAAAACTCTGCTGGATTTTATTTCTGGAGATTCAGAAATACTTTAAATCCTTCCAGCAAATACTTCTGAGTCCTGAATTTGATTTCTTTATATAATTTAAATGTAAAGTAGGGATTATAATCTAGTTTTTTTTAAGATAAGCCTTTATACACCCTCTACTTAAAAAAAGCCAAAACAAAACAGTAAAGTATGTGTCCTCTAGTTAAAATCTGAGAAATAAGCTCAATTATCATTTTATTATTTTTCCTTTGCCTATTCTTCTTTTTATTGAACAAATAAGGAAGTTAAGAGAATTTTTCTCTGTCTGTTGGCCTTTAAGTCACCCTTCCAAACTGCCCTATTTTCCTTCTCTCTCTCTCTCTCTCTCTCTCTCTCTCTCTCTCTCTCTCTCTCTCACACACACACACACACACACACACACACACACACACACACACTTATGGAAAGACTTTCTTCCTATTCCTACACCCAATTCTTTATGAAAGTCATTTCTCACTGGACTCTTCTGTCACTTAACACACTAGATTGAAATTTTCAAACACCAGCCAAAGAAGATATAATTATGAGGTGGACAGAGACCTGATAACATCATTTGAATTCCTAGATACAACCTTGCTACATGCAGCTTCAGACTTTCCAAATTTTATAAGCCAATAAATTATTTTTTAAACTTAAAAAAAGAAGAAGAAATTTTCAAACACCAGTTCTGTCTCCCACTTG
The DNA here is from genome assembly GCF_951640355.1 of Cnephaeus nilssonii. Taxonomy (NCBI): domain Eukaryota; kingdom Metazoa; phylum Chordata; class Mammalia; order Chiroptera; family Vespertilionidae; genus Cnephaeus; species Cnephaeus nilssonii. The sequence goes on along the minus strand of NC_137089.1, from coordinate 39,629,379 downwards.
AGCCTAGATGAAACCCTTCGAAGGCCTGAGGCAGATATGGTTTACCCTTCCCTGTGTGAGTCAGTGAGATCAATATAACACAGAAATTTAAGAACTCATGATCAGGATGAAAAAAAGACGAATGAGCACTTGTTTAGTATTGTTCCAATGAAGAGATAAATTTCATGGTATAAGTTATAACTGAACTGAAGAATAGTTGGAGAAAGCTTATTGGAAAGATGGGAATTGAACCAGGCCTTGAAGGAAGGGAAATGAGGACTAATAGAGAGAAGCTTTAAGTTAGAGAAGCAAGAATAAGATGAGTTTCCAGGATAGCAGTCCCCATCCTGAACTAATAGAGTGGACTGTCGATGGGGAGCCTCAGGATATAGTATGGTCAGCATATTCCTCTCCCTGTACCAGCATCCCAAGTCTCCACCCCAAGCTCCAACTCCAGACCCAGTGACATAAACATACAGATCATTGCATTTACAATAGCTCTCCCCACCCCCTCATCTCCTCCAATCCTTAAAAGGAGAATGAGAATCATAACATTTCCTGTGTCCCAATGTGCTCATATTGCTGTATTCACCACCATACATATTCTTGGGGTTTTAGTTAAAGAATGCCATTTCCTATCCTGAACTGTTAATTCTTTCCTTAAACAAATGATCAGGAGACTTGTCGTTTTCTGTGCACAGTTGTGTTTTTCTTTCCAATCTAACCAGGTGTTGTCATTTCATTCATGAGCAGCTCCATGTCAACACATGTGGTGCCTATGTAGGTAATGCAAACAGATGTTTCTTTGTGTTGTCTTCATGAATGTGTGTGTGAGTGTATGTGTGTGTGTGTGTTTACATTTTCTCCAAGGGGTGGACTCATGACACCTGCTTCCTTCGGTCTCCAACACCCTCTCTAGTAGTGATTATGGCTGTAAAGACTGCCAGTAGGTGCTGTCGACTGAATTAACTTGAAAAGGGTTTTTCATAATATGATATAGTTAATCTGCCCTCAGAATGTAAACATTCTTTGTTTTAAAAGAGGGCAATGAAGTGAAAAATAAGTCTGTCTTTTAAAGAAGTTCTAGCAAGAAAGATTTTTCCAGTGTTAGTATCCCCCTTCCCTGCCAGAAAAGAAGTATGGCTATGACTTTTCACAATAGTAAACTATTTAAATGGATAAGACGGATACGATTTTTTCCTTTTAACTAATGGGTAAGAAGGTACTCCCACAGCCACCCTGCTTCGAGCATAACTTAATTCAGACTCTACCAAGAATAATACTGGGTATTATTGGAGCTTTACTTGAACCCATCTCTACCAGACACCTTAATTGAGAAATAATGGATTCTAAGTAGGGATTTTTTTCTACTTTGGGGAAGTTTCGGGATATAATGTTACATAAATGTAAAACACTTTATCATAAAATATTTCTGCTCTCCCCCCCCTTTTTTTTTTACCTAGAGGTGACTTTTCATATAAAGTCATTTGTCTCTAAGAAGGAAAATACTTTTTTAAAAAAAACTTATCCTAACCTTCTGTTTCCTTATGTATAAAATTAGAATATGAATACTTCTTACAGCATCGAGTTGTGGAGATAAAGCATGTAAAAGAAGAACACAGTCCTAACATATAGTAAGCATTCAATGGATGTTATAGATTTTTAGTTTTATTATATTTTGTAGTCTGTGTATGTTTGTATGGGTTGTCTATAAATACCCAATTGCTTATATAACCTCTAGGGCAGTGGTTCTCAACCTTGCTAATGCCGTGACCCTTTAATACAGTTCCTCATGTTGTGGTGACCCCCAACCATAAAATTATTTTCGTTGCTACTTCATAACTGTAATTTTGCTACTGTTAATGAATCATAATGTAAATACCTGTGTTTTCCGATGGTCTTAGCGACCCTGCTAGCGGTTCTCAACCTGTGGGTCAACCCACAGGTTCAGAACTGCTGCTGTAGAGCCTAAGAACATCGGAAAACACAGATATTTACGTTATTATTTATAACAGTAGCAAAATTACAGTTATGAAGTAGCAATGAAAATAATTTTATGGTTGGGGGGTCACCACAACATGAGGAACTGTATTAAAGGGTCACGGCATTAGAAAGGTTGAGAACGACTGCTCTAGGGTTTCTTTTTAGACTATTTTTGTTGTTGTTAATCCTCACCCGAGGATATTTTTTCCATTGTTTTTTAGAGATTGGAAGGAAGGGAGGAAAGGGGAGAGAAGGAGAGAGACAGAGAAACATTGATGTGAGAGAAACATCAATTGGTTGCCTCCCTCAAGTTCCCCAATCAGGGCCCAGGATCGAACCTGAAACTCAGGTGCATGCCCTTGACCAGGAATTGAATCTGCCACCCTTTGATGCTTGGGCTGATACTCTAACCACTGAGCAACATCAGCCAGGGCTCTTTTTAGACCAGGCGTCCTCTAACTATGGCCTGTGGGCCACATGCGGGTGTTTTTGCCGTTTTGTTTTTTTACTTCAAAATAAGATATGTGCAGTGTGCATAGGAATTTGTTCATAGTTTTCTTTTTTTAAACTATAGTCCGGCCCTCCAACAACGGTCTGAGGGACAGTGAACTGGCCCCCTGTTTAAAAAGTTTGAGGACCCCTGTTTTAGACTATTTGATAGTGAAAGGACTAATTAGATATAATTAGGATTAGATAATTTGTATTAACTGGTTAATTCATTATTTAGTACAAATTAGCTTAAAATACTGATTAGTAACATATATGTAAATATATCTATACATATAAAAAACCAGCAACCATAACGACCAGTCGCTATGATGCCACTGTGGCAAACCACTGGGCCCAATCAGAGAGTGGGGCCTGCCGGCCAACCTCGAAGCCCCTCCCCCCTGCCAGCCTGCCCCTGATTGGACTCTCCCACCCCAATCAAGAGCGGGCTACTGGCCAAACACCCCCTCCCTTCCCACCGGCCAGCCCCTCCCCACCACAATAGGCCCGCAGCCCCTCCCTCCTGGCTGGCCCGCCCCTGATCGCACCCGCCCACCCCAATAGGGGGGAGGGCTGGGCAATCAACCTCCTGCATCCCCTCCCCCTGGCCGTCCCACCCCTGATGGCACCCCCCACCCCAATAGGGGGCGGGGCTGGCCAGCCAACCTCCTGTTGGCCCCACCCCATATCAGCCCCCCACTTCATCAGGGGCAGGGCCGGCTGGCCAACCACCCACAGCCCCTCCCCCAGGCCCCTGGCCCCCCCGATCAGCACCCCCCACACCATTCGGGGGCAGGCCAGCCAGCCCACCACCCACAGCCCCTCCCCATGGCTGGCCCCGCCCCCAGTCATCCCTCCAATCCCAATTGAGGGTGGGGCCCACCGGCCAATTGCCCTCAGCCCCTTCCCCCAGCCGGCTCGGCCCTGATCAGCCCGATCAGGGCTGGCCGGCCAGCCAACCTCCTGCCATCTCCTCCTCCTGACAGGCCCAGCCATGATCCACCCCGATTGGGGCCGGGCCAGCCAGACCCCACCCATGCATGAATTCGTGCATGTGGCCTCTAGTATATAATAAATACATATCACAGAGATAGAAATAATTGGTTGATTGATTGACTTTGTAATCCAGGCTTAGGAGGCGAGGGGATAAGACGGGAATGCAGGGGAGGTTTTTCAGAGGAAAGGGGTTTCTTGTCCATGCTGAATTGTGAAATGCTGAGCCCATTAGAAATTAGCAGGATACGATGGGAGGGAGTGGCCTTAAGAGAACTGCGTGTTGCTTCACTAGTGTTGGAATGTGTATCTGGGTGGGCTGGGGTTGGGGTTACTGGGAAGAAACCAAAGAAGCCCAAGAGGTAAACTGGAGCCAGACCAGGGCTTGATAGGGAAGCCTGGTAAGGAGCTGGAATTTTATCCTGAGAGCGGTAGGGAACCCCTGACTGTTACTTTGTAAAGCAGGGGAGTGAGAAGATGAGATATGCGCGTTAGAGAAAGTATGGCACTGCCTTTGTGAAGAATAAACTGGAGGGGCCAGAAGAGGGCAGGAAGCCAGGAAGGAGGCTGTCACAACCTCCCCCTCCCCCCCCTCCCCCCCATGCTGCTGGTGGCCTGGACCAACCATTAGCCACTCTCTGTGCCTGCATCCTACATGAAGGCAGGCAGGCAGCCTGCAGGTCTGATTCTGCTGGTGAGAAATCTGTATTGCCTGAGGCTGGTTCTCTAGTATGAACACCTCTCCCTGAAGTTAGATCCTTTGGAAGTTGCTTTGCCTCCTGGGCAGCTGAGTGCCGTTAAATGCCTGCTCAGCATACTAAACGGAATGGAATCCAGCCCCAGTCAGCCAGTAAATGAGTATAACTTATGTTGGATTCCAGCTAATGTGCAGGCTTGGAAGTAGCATGAAGTCTGGGCAGTCACTGGGGTGCCATTTGGAGCACTGAGCTGTGATTTACTTGGTCATATCTCGGTGGCCTGCATGTGCCAATATAGCTTCCATGGTCTTTTCTACCCTGTTCCAGGGAATAACTTATGGAATGAAAACATCCATTTTTAAAATGTATTTTCTATATCTTGTTCATTTTCTTGGTGGATAGGGATTTTTGAGGTCAGTATTTATTGTTAGAAAATGTGTAGTACAAATTAAAGTAGCAAGTCATAACCTAAAAATGGGGAGTTTAAATGCATTTACAAGTCATAACTCAAAGTAATTTTTCCTTTCAAATGTATAAAATAGTTAAAGTTTATTAAAAAAGCGTTGATAGTCACACTCCTATTCAAAAAAAATAATATTCTCAAGGAATTTTAAAAAGCCATTGTAAGTTTGTTTATGGATAATATATTAATTGTTCACTGATATGTAAATACATGATGAGTCATATGCTCATGAGGTTCAATGCTTATAAAAACAAAACAAAACTGATGTTATCCTGGTAAGTCCTGTGAGGTCCAAGACTATGACTTAGTCATCTTTTTATCCCCATGTAATTATCACCATGAGCCCAGTGTTTAATACGATTAAGAAGAATGAGATTGCCACATGAAAATGAACATTAATAGGGGATCTTATCTCTCAAGGCCCTGATGTTCGTGGTGGCATACATTTTAGCAGCGAGAGAGCTTTCTGCTTATCTGTGATGGGTGGGTGTGCTGGGAATTTTGAACAGTATTCTTGAAAAGATACAAATGAAAAGATAATCCTCAAATATGAGTCTGTGTGATAACTAAATTTAAAACAATCTTAGGAATTATTTTCCCTTCTTAATTAAAATAACAAATCTTTGGACTGAGTTTTCAAAGTTCAGAGATGCTTGATAAGTAGGAAAAGAATTTTAGATATGCAAAGAGATTAAGTAATGTTTATCTAGTTTGGGAAAGTAAAAAGAGAGAAAAGATTCATAAATACAGTGGAGAATGTTAGAAATGTTTGCTGGAATAAATAATAACAGTTCCTAACATTTGTTGATACTGTAGATTATTGACTGTGCTCTCCAAAACATTACCTCATTTGATCTGTTTTAGAAACCCTATGAAGTAGAGTTTTTGCCAATAGGGAGATTATGTCTTAGAGGGATTAGGTGATTTGTCCAAAATCCAAACAGCTCATAAGTGATCAACTGGAAACTTTGTTTTCTGGCTCTTAAGCCAGCACTTAAATGTTCAGTAGCAAGTAAATAATTGGCATATAGTGGTTACTACATCATATCTGGGGCATCTGTGAATAGCTCATTCACATTGAGCTTTCTCATTGAACTGCCAACACATTTATTGCCTATACCGTCATTTGCCATAAAAATTTCATTTTTTTAAATGGTTTTTCTATTGACAGAAACAACACAGCTCTGAGTAGAAAATTTAAAAATATACATTGGCTTTATGAATATTATGTGACCAATGATTGTACCTCTCCTGAGATTCCTGTGGTTTTAAAAATGTCTTGTGCTTTTAGACACAGACGACAATGACGCTTACCTGGGGGAAGGGCGTTAAGGGGGTAGTAAAAGGTAACGGGGGTCAAATATATGGTGACAAAAGATTATTTAAGTTTGGGTGGTGTGCACACAATGCAATATACAGATCATGTATCATAGAATTGTACACTGAAATCTACACTAATAAAAGAGTAAGATGCAAATTGACCATACCTTTGTGATGCCCACCAGCCAGTCAGGAGTGAGTATGCAAACTTACCCAACAAAGATGGTGGGTTAATTGGCATACGCAGGCACCGAGCAGCCAGGGGCAGGGCGGGACACTTGCATCATCACCATGGTGATGATGCAGGCGTTCCGCACCACCCCAGCGGCTCTGGGCCTCTGGGCAGCATGGGAAGGTGGAAAGGCAGCTCCAGCAGGAACAAAAGCGGTGCTGGCAGCCAGGGGAAGGAAGGCCCATTCTTTCAGGAGTCTTTGTGCATCAGGCCTCTAGTCTATGTATAATCATATTAACTAATGCCAACCCAATAAATTTAATTTAAAAAAATGTTTTATATGTTTAAAAATATTTCCAATGAGATCACCAAAAATATTTTTGCTTTTAGTGTTTACTTTAGCAAAATAGTATGAAAATTTTTCACCATGTCATTGAATGCCATTATAACACCATTCAAATAGCTTCATAGGGTTCTGTTTTCTTGTTAACACCTATGACAAACTTGGGGATACTTTCTATGTTCGATTATTAGGAATAACACTGAAGAACGTCTTTGCTATCTCTTTGCATAAATCCATATTTATTTCTTAGGGTAAATATCTGGCAATAAAATTTCTGGGTTAAATGGTATACAAAATTTCTTTTTGTTTTAAATATTTTTATTGATTTTAGAGAGGAAGGGAGAGGGAAAGAGAGAGAGACATATCAATGAAGAGAGAGAATCATTGATCGGCTGCTTCCTGCATGCCCCACACTGGGGATTGAGCCCGCAACCTGGGCATGTGCCCTGACGCGGAATTGAACCATGTCCTCCTGGTTCATAGGTCAATGTTCAACCACTGAGCCACTCTAGCTGGGGCCAAAATTTCTTTTTCTTAAGTATATGTTTTTATTGATTTTAGCGAGGAAGAGAGAAGGGGAGGGAAGAAAGGAGCGGGGGAGAGAGAGAGACATTGATCAGTTGCCTCCTGTATGCTTCTAGACTGGGGACTGAACCCACAACTTGGGCATGTGCCCTGACCAGGAATCGAACCAGAGATCTTTCGGTGCACAAAACGATGCTCAACCAACTGAACCACACTGACCAAGGGCCAACATTTCTTAATCATTGACCAAATAGCTCAATAGAATGCATTTGCCTATTTAAATTCCCATTTTGCAGTGTATAAATGCCCTCTTATAAAACTGCTAATCCCTGATCTTGTCATTTCCAAAATCTTTGTCAGTATGATCTTGAAATTAGTATATTGTTGCTTTGTATAATTTAACAGGAGGATAGGAAATAAAGTGAGGGACAGAACTAAGATTTGCTCTTAGGTTTATATCCTGCATAGCGCTTACTGTTTATTGTTGAACATGCGTAGACATTCAACACATAGAATGTTACCTAGCACATCCTATATAATAAAAGTCTAATATGCTAAGTGTCTGGTTATCCATTTGGCCATTCAATCAAAGCATAATATGCTAATGATATACTAAGGCAGCTCAACTGCTCACTATAACATGCACTGACCATCAGAGGGCAGATAGTTGACTGGTAGGTTAGCTTGCTGCTGGGGTCTGGCCCATCAGGACTGAGTGAGATGGGCTGGACATGCCATGGAGCCTTCCTCCAGTTCCTCCCCTGCTGGCCAACCTCCCATGTCCCTCCCTGGCTCTGATCATGCACCATTGGGGTCCTTCGGCCTGGCCGGCACCCTCTCGCAATTTTGGGACCCTTCAGGGGATGTCAGCTGGTTCGGCCCGACGGCGGAATGACTCATCGCTATGATGTACACTGACCACCAGGGGTCAGATGCTCAGCACAGTCGCTGCCCCCTGGTAGTCAATGCACTCTTACAGGGGGAGCACCGCTCAGCCAGAAGCCGGGCTCACAGCTGGCAAGCACAGCAGTGGTGGCGGGAGCCTCTCCTGCCTCCATGGCAGTTGGACATCCCCCAAGGGCTCCCGGATTGCGAGAGGGTGCAGGCCAGGCTGAGGGACCCTCCGAGTGCACGAATTTCGTGCACTGGGCCTCTAGTGTAATAATAAAGCATTGGTCATATTCCTTTCTGACCTCTGTTTTATCAAATACTTCAAGTGCTACCTTTCATTCTTCTGTGAAATGAAATAGTCAACTTTTTCAGTGGGCTGTTAGGATAAGTATAAGCACTTTAAGTTATTGGAAGTAACAACTTAGTTTTTGAACTTGCAGGAACTCTTAAGATCATCTAATCTTGTCCTGTCATTTTACTAAGCATACTTAATGTGAAGATGGGAAAAGTCCTGTTGTGTTTTGCTAATTGAAATGGAAAGCTCAGTGTCTCATAGTTTGGCACAAATGTATAATTTCATCAGTAGTTTACATGGATTATTCATTCATCACAAATGTAAACCTCCTTACTTTTTAAATCTTTGTAATCTGGTAAAACTAAAATTGTCAACCATTTTAAGAAACTGCAATTTTAGCCATGTCAATGGGTTCTGGTTCTGAAGAGAAACCAAATACATTTGCAGTGAACTCCAATTCTGCCTTGTCTAAGTAATAATTTCCTATAGGCACATGATTCTACGAAGCTTAGCCTATTTCTTTTCATTTTGTTTTAGGTAGCAGTTTTACAACATCATCAGGATTATATACAGGAAATAATTCACTCACAAATTCCTCTGGATTTAACAGTTCACAGCAGGTAATTTTAAAAGCCTATTTAACTTCTGAAATTTTTAAAATGCACAGATGATTTTCTTATATGAAAAAAGATGTGTTTATCGTACACTATAAGTGAGAGCTTTTCTAAGCCTTTTAATAGTTTTTTTTTCTTCTTTGAATATTTCTTTAATAGTCTTACATGGTGAGTTGTTTGGTTTGGGGGTTGGTTTCATTTTACCTAGTAATGCATCATGGCACATAGAAGACATGGGAAGAGTGTTCTGGTCTTACATAAAATTCATTTGTAAGTCTGAGCACTTCAGTCAATGGTGTTTTGTGTGTTCCTATGTAAATTCAGAAACACAGCTTTATTTGCAATATAAGAAATAAGCAGCCATATTTTTTGACAGATGATTTTTTCATGGTTTGATTTGCTAGGACTATCCGTCTTACCCCAGTTTCGGCCAGGGCCAGTACGCACAGTATTATAACAGCTCACCGTATCCAGCGCATTATATGACGAGCAGCAACACCAGCCCCACCACGCCTTCGACAAATGCCACCTACCAGCTTCAAGAACCACCATCTGGCATCACCAGCCAGGCAGTTACAGATCCCGCAGCAGGTAATTATGCTCGTTTTGTTGGCTCTGCAGGCTATATTTCTGGTGGTTTAAATGCATTTTTCCACAGTCATATAGTCATGCAGTGGTTGCAGGGTTTTGGCAAATTTGGGCAAGCCTACAGATAAATCAAGCAGCATGAGCGTGGCATTGGCTTTCTACTAAAATATTTAAACAAATAAAAGTATGTGAACTTCAAAAGCACATGAAAAGGAGATTTTATTTAATTATAAATATACAATTTTCAAGATTTATATAGCTTCTTACATGCATGATTATAAGTAGTTATAATTCTTAACTATGATTATAAATAATTTGCTGACATTGAAAATGAAAATAAATGTCATCACCTTGAGATTAATGTTTATCATCATTAAATATTTAATGTTTTTCAAGAAATCAAATAGCATCAAAGGGTTGGTGATGGGAAACTGATCCCCTGGCCAACCCATTCCCACTCATGCAGGCTGTGAAATGGATAACAGCGTGTCAAAGTGAGGCATTTTCTGGGCAGCCTTGACGGGCCCTCTCCGTTCGTGGAAGTTTTCCTGCTATGGTTTTGATACTTCTTCATGCTCGCCTTAACATTTTTTAATGTAATCTCTCCTTTCATGGATTACGAGTGAGCTCTTACCTGCCAAGAGTCAGAGAGGGTTCTTCCTTTGCCTTTTATTCCTGGAGCCGACGCCCACCCTGTTGCTACCAGTCAGGGGAAATGGTCTTATATGGAAAGACTCGCTTTTATGATAATTTGATCAGAAGGTTAATTCTGGGTGGTTATCCTATTCATGAAAAAACAAAATAAGGTTTTAGTTAATAGATGCTAATTTAAATTTTGACTATAGGTTTATTCTGTAAGTGTTAGCAGGCGACCCCCACAAAAAAAACAACATCTTTACATTTTGTGTTCTACCTTTTCTCTTAAATGCATGCCAACTCGGTTTATTCCAGAGTAAGCAGTTAAATCTGTGTCCCTAAACTGTGTTCCAGCTCACTGCAAATACTCACTTCTGATGCACGTCCCAACTCTAAACATTTTTATCTTTGGTCATCACTTTATTTTTTAAAAATCTAGTTTGATATTCTTCACCCACTCCACATGTGTAAATAACAGTTTTCATAGAGCCTCGTATACATGTCTCTTCTGTCTTTTAATTAGATTCCACATCTATGTAATCTCACTCAGGATAAACTTCGTTATAAAAGGTACTGAATTTAATGTAGCTATTATTGTAGAGTTTTCTACCCTACTTTCATAAACTTCATGAGGGAAGATAAGGGCTTGTCCCAAATTTAGGGAGTTCTCGTGTTTTCACATGAACCCCCTGGGTCATGCAAGAACTTGAGGACTAAAAGGGGTCTTGAAATCTTGTAATGAAGATTGTTGTGTGACTGAGAAGTAGAAAAACTCTAGGATCTGTGGGATATCAGGATGAAAAAAGGAGAAGGCAGAATAATTATACTCGATTCATGGCATTTTGGTTTGTGAAAAGTACAGCATACTAGTAAAACAATCTGGTGGAGATTTAATTATGCGTTTTAAATTAAGGTTGATTAGAGCTTTATAGGAAAAACAATTTAGTCATATCATGAGTTTGTCTCTGAAATTGGACACTGTTTTAAGTGAATCTTATTTATGAAAGGGATGCCATGAAAAGAGTGGGTGTGACTCATGCCACTAGGGAAACAATGCAGAATTATCACTTTCTAAAGGTATGATATGATTTTAAGATTGAATGATCTATTTTAAGTTTTATATTAATAAACACTTAGTGTTTTAGGTCCTTATTTCAATTTCAGTATCTTTATGGCTACAGAATAGGAATTAATTGAACTGGGGAGAAAATAATATTTTTCAGATTTCTTGTGTTTACCACTTCCCACTGAAATGAATATGTATGGTTAAGCCTTTCTTGTGTTGCATAGTTAGAAATGGAAAGTTCAGTGAGTTTCCACATTGAAAAAGAAATGTGGATTACTCTAAAAAAATTCAAGGAATATTTAGTCTGGGTTTTTTTCACATTTGCGGTAAGCCTCAGTTTTTTGGCGCTAACCTCCCTTTCTTACTAATCATATATAGGGTTGCAGACTTGTCCTTCTTGATTAAAAGGAAATTTTGTTGTTAAAGTACATTAATTTAATTAAAGAATTAGAAGGAGATATTTATTACACATAACCTAATGTCTTTGTTTTAAGATAGAGATAAAAATACTTGAAATAATGTTTATTTTTGTTGAAATAATTTCAAGTGTTTTTTCTTTTATTTTTAACCCATCTAGTGGCTTTAAAGTCAGTATTCTAATGCTTGAAAGTTAGACTCTAGCCATTATCTGATCTTATGTATGACCAGGATGCTGTCTTTCAGTTTCATGGAATTGTGCAGTACAGATAAACACATACTTATGGCATCTGTTATTGTATTGTTCACAGAATCATTATGTCAGAATGAACATATAAAGATAACCTTCAGGGCAAACATGTAAGGACTCATTTGTTTATCTTATTGTGCATTTTTAAAGCTATATGAAGAATATGTATCTTTTAAGTACATGACATTATGCAGTGTTACTTATAAATGTGAACCTACTCATGAATCTTAAGCTCAAAAATTATTGTACTGTGTTTATAACTAAATCTGAAAGCTATCTTCTCCCTTGGAAAGGCCAGTCTAATACATTAAAATTACATCCTCTCTAATAAAACGGTAATATGCAAATTAACCATCACTCCGCTACATAAGCCAGCCCACCAGCCAAGCCACGCCCACCAACCAATCAGGGTGAGTATGCAAATTAACCCCAATCCAAGATGGCTACAGCCACAGTGAGCAAGGTTTCCTAGGTAACAGAGGAAGCCAAGCTTTCCATAGCCGTTGCAGGCCTAAGCCTCCACTCAAGCTACAAAGTTTCAATTATAGAAGGTAAACAAATTCAAACAAAGGGCGGCAGAATGGCCGAAACCGGTTTGGCTCAGTGGATAGAGTGTCGGCCTGCGGACTCAAGGGTCCCGGGTTCGATTCCGGTCGGGGGCATGTGCCTTGGTTGCGGGCACGTCCCCAGTGGGGGGTGTGCAGGAGGCAGCTGATCGATGTTTCTCTCTCATCGATGTTTCTGGCTCTCTATCCCTCTCTCTTCCTCTCTGTAGAAAATCAGTGAAATATATTTAAAAAAAAAAAAAAGGCGGCAGAATGGAGCTTGAGAGAGCAGGCCAGGGTTGCCGGCGGCAACAGGGGAAGCAAAGCTTTCCGCACACCCTGGCCGGGCTCACCCGCTTAAGGCTACAAAGTTTCAATTGTAGAAGGTGAATTAGCTGCCACAGAGATGGCTGCCACCCCGGAGGGAGCAGCAGGCTTGGCTCCGCTCCAGGCTACAAAGTTTCAATTGTAGAAGGAAAATAAATTCCAGATACCAGGGCCTCCCCTTGGGTTGCCAGGGGGCGTGGCCAGCCTGCAAACCACCACAGGCCCCTCACTCAGGCCGCCCCACGCCCCAAGGGAACCCCCACCCTGATCAGGGACACCCTTCAGGGCAAACCAGCTGGCCCCCACCCGTGCACCAGGCCTCTATCCTATCTAATAAAAGAGTAATATGCAGATTGATCATCACTGCAACACACAATATAGCTGCCCCCATGTGGTCAAAGATCCTGCCCCCATGTGGACACAAGATGGCCACTACAAGATGGCCAGCAGGAGAGGGCAGTTGGGAGGCACCCGGCCTGCAAGGGAGGGCAGTTGGAGGTGATCAACCCTGCAGGAGAGGGCAGTTAGGGGTGACCAGGCTGGCAGAGGAGGGAAGTTGGGGGCAAACAGGCTGGCAGAGGGGCAGTTAGGCATCAATCAGGCTGGCAGCGGAGTGGTTAGGGGGTGATCAGGCTGGCAGGCAGAAGCGGTTAGGGGCAATCAGGAAGGCAGGCAGGCAAGCAGTTGGGAGCCAGCAGTCCTGGATTGTGAGAGGGATGTCCGGCTGCCCGTTTAGGCCCGATCCCACCAGGATCGGGCCTAAACGGGCTGCCTGACATCCCTCCAGGAGTCCCAGATTGGAGAGGGTACAGGCTGGGATGAGGGACAACCCCCCGCCGTGCACGAATTTCGTGCACCGGGCTTCTAGTAACAAATATAAAAGTTTAATCTCAAATATTAAATTCATTTTAAAAACGAAAAACAATGCATTTGCATTCATTTTTGTTTATTTTTTATTGATATGTAATTGACATATAACATTATATTAGCTTTGGGTATACAGGATGATGATTTGATATTTGCATAGACTGTGAAATGATCACAGTCTAGTTAACATCCAGGATTACACATAGCTACAAATATATTTTTTCTTGTAATGAGAACTTTTAAGACCTAGTTTCTTATCAACTTTCAAATCTTTTGCATTCACTTAAAAATGTGTTTGATAGCTATGTTTTGACTATCTTAATAAAATTTACATCATATGAAAATATATACAGCATCTGAAAATATATAAGAATCTGTCTACCTTGAGAAATACAGTGAGGTTTATCATTCAGCAACATTTTAATTTATTTATTAGGTTCAAGAAAGTCATGCTTACTTTCCAACTAGAAATGCCTGCCTCCACCTCCCAATTGAAGGATATTTTGGTTGCTTCCAATTTGGACAATTATAATATAAAGCTACTAAAAACATTGGTGTACAGGCTTTTGTATGGACATAAGTTTTAGTTCATTTGGGTAAATACCCAGGAGTGTGATTGGTGGATTGTATGGTAGTAGTGTTTCGTTTTATAAGAAACTGCCAAATGGTCTTCCAAAGCGGCTGCACCATTTTGGGTTCCCACCCGCGAAAGAAGGAGAGTTCCTCTTGTTCCACATCCTTGCCAGCATTTGATGTTGTCACTGTGTCACATTTTGGCCATGCTAATGGGTGTGGAGTAGCATCTAGGTGTTTGAATTTGCATTTTCCTAATGAAATATGATGAGTATCTTTTCATATGCTTATTTACCATCTGTTTATCTTCTTGGTGAGGTGTCTATTCAGACCTTTTGCCCACTTTTTAATCAGGTTGTTTGTTTTCTAATTGTTGAGTTTTAAGAGTTCTTAATACAAGTCCTTTATCAGATATACATTTTGCAAGTACTTTCTCCCAGTCTGTGGCTTTTCTTTCCATTCTTTTAACAGTATCTTTTGCAGAGCAGGTTTTAATTTGAAGTGTAACTTATGAATTTTTCTTTCATGAAACATGCTTTTGGTTTGTATCTAAAAATCTTACTGCCGTGCCATAGGTTTTCTCCTACATTATCATCTAGAAATGTCATGGTTTTTGCATTTTACATGTAGGTCTCTGATCCATTTTGAGTTAATTTTTGTGAAAAGTATAAGGTAAACGTCTAGATTCACTTTTTGCATGTGGATACCCAGTTGTCGTAGCATCAATTGTTGAAAAGCCTATTTTTACTCCATTGAAGTGCCTTTACTCCTTTGTCAAAGATCAGTGGACGATACTTGTGTGGGTCTATTTCTCAGCTCTCTATTCTGTTGCATTGATCTATATCTATCCTTTCACCAGTACTACATGGTCTTAATTACTGCATCTTCATAGTAAGTCTTTAAGTTGGGTAGTGCCAGTCCTTCTTCAATATTGTGTTGGCTACTGTGGGTCTTTTGCATATATATACTTTAGAATCAGCTTAACAATATCGACCATGAAACTGGGACTTTGATTAGAATTGCATTGAATCTGTACAGCAAGTTGGGAAGAACTGACAATATGGAATATTGACAATATTGAGTCTTCCTATCCATGTAGACGGAATGTTTTTCCATTAACTTATATTTTTATTTTTCTCATCAGTTTCACAGTTTTTCTTATATGGATTTTGTATTTATTTTTTAGATTTATATTTCTCTTTTGTATACTAGTATAAATGGTGTGTGTTTTTAATTTCAAATTCCAATTGTTCATTCAAGGTATATGGGAAAGTAATTGACTTTTGTATATTATCCTTATACCCTGCAACCTTTCTATGATAACTTATTAGTTCTAGAAGGTTTGTTGTTGTTGTTGTTGTTGATTCTTTGGTATTTTTTACATAGACAGTCATGCCATCTGTGAACAAAGACAGTTTTGTGCCTTTTTTCCCAGTCTGAATACCTTTTCTTTCCTTTCTTATCTAATTGCATTAGCCAGGACTTCCTGTACAATGTCGAATGGAAGTGGCAAGAGGAGGCATCCTTGCCTTATTCCTGATCTTAGAGAGGAAATGTCAAATTTTTCACCATTAAGTATGATGTTAGCTGTAGGTTCTTTATAGATGTGTGTTGTTGTTTTTTTATATCAACTTAAGGAAGTTCCTTTCTAGTCCTAGTTTGCTGAGAGTTCATATCAAGAATGCCTTTTCTATATCAGATGATATGATCATATGATTTTTCTTCTTTAGCCTGTTGACGTAATGAATTACATTAATTGATGTTCAAATGTTGAGCCAGCTTTTCATACTTGGAATAAATCCCACCTGGTCATGATGTATAATTCTTCGTATACATTGTTGGGTTTCATTCTGCTAATACTGTATTAAGGATATTTGCATCTGTGTTCATGAGAGATATTGGTCTGTAGTTTTCATTTCTTGTAATGTATTTTTCTGGTTTTGCTATTGGGGTAATGCTGACTGCATAGACTAAGTTAAGAAATGTTTCCTTTGCTTCTGTTTTGTGGAACAGATGGTAGAAAATTTGTATTATTTGTTCGCTAAATGCTTAGTGGAAATCCCCAGTGAACCCAGCTAGGCCTAGTCCTTTATGTTTTAGAAAGTTAAGTATTGATTTCATTTTTTAAATAGATAGGCCTACTGGTATTCAGATTTTCTGTTTCTCCTTGTGTGAGTCTTAGTAGATTGTCTTTCCAGGAATGGTCCTTATCATCTATGTTATAAAATGAGAATTACGCCATAATATTCCTTTATTAGCCTTTTAGTGTCTATGGGATTGCTACTGATAGCCCCTACCATTTCAGTATTAATATTCATTCACAATATTCTTCCTTTTGTATTGGTTAGCCTAGCTATAAATTTTATTGATCTTGTAAAAGAGCCAACTTTTTGTGATTTTTCTCTATTGTTTTTGTTATCTCAATTTTATTGAATTTTCTGCTTTTTATTATTTCTTCTGGTTACTTTTTATTTAATTTGCTTTTCTTTTTCTAGTTTTCTAAGGCTTAAAGCTTAGAGTATTGATTTTAATTTTTTTCTAATATGTGCATTTAATGCTTTAAAATTCTCTCTAAGCACTGGATTTGTTGCATCCCACAAAATTTGATAGGTAAATTTTTCTTTTTCATTTATTTTGAAATATTTTTATTTTCATTATCATTAAAACGTTCCTTTTTAAAGAGGTATAACATTTATTGAAAAAATCTTAGAAATTTGATGATGTACAGTATATATAATTTGTGACAACAGCCCAGTTATTCATATTTTCCAATTAAATGACTTTGTATTGTTAGAGAATGTGATTAGTTTCTGAGTATTCCATTCAAATCCCACAATCTAAAATAGAAAATTTTGGTCAGAATCAACTCTTTTTTTCTTCTTATTTAAATCTAAGACTGTAAAGCAATATCCAAATTAAATGCATGATTATTTTAATTTTTAAATGATGGACTTCATTTAAAAATTTTTTCAAGCCTGACTGGTTTGGCTCAGTGGATAGAGCGTTGGCCTGCGGACTGAGGGGTCCCAGGTTCGATTCCGGTCAAGGGCATGTACCTTGGTTGTGGGCACATCCCTAGCGGGGGATGTGCAGGAGGCAGCTAATCGATGTTTCTCTCTCATCGATGTTTCTAACTCTCTATCCTTCTCCCTTCCTCTCTGTAAAAAATCAATAAAATATATTTAAAAAAAAAAAAAAAATTTTTTTCAAAACAAAAAATTATTTTAAATTTCTTTTTTAAAAGTAATTAAATTTATTGGGGTGACATTGATTAATAAAATTATATAGATTTTATGTGTACAATTCTATAATATATCATCTGTATATTGCATTGTGTGTTCATAATTCTTCTTTACAAAATCAATTATTGTTTTCTATGTTTAAAAACATATAAACATTTAAAAAAGAAAAGAACATTATAGGATATTTTATTTTTGTGCTACTATCTAAACATACCTTATCTCTTAGCCACTGATGTTTAAAGAGTATGTTATTTCCTTGTACTCAACCCTAAAATCTTAAGGCATGTTATTCCAACATGACTAAATAAACTTCTTTTCAAAAGAGTGATAAAAAATAATTTTAACACTTGAAAGTAATTATCATGAAATAATTGTTTTCTAAAAAGAGTACCTAAGCCATTTAAAAAAATATATTGTATCATATGATTCATATATGTATAATCAAAATATGAACACTCATTTGTAATTCAATTACTGTACTATATTTAAATAATTTGGCTTGAAAAGATTTCTTAACTAAAATCTCTTAGAACATTGCATAATAATTAGGACAGCTATCATCATCATCATCATATTTAGAAAAAATACAATTATTGTGTTTAGAGGCTTATGTTACATTCCTTGCAATCTTACTACATACCCATGAGGTAGGTATTATTTGTTCCCATTTTACAGATGAGGGAAACTTGACACATAGCTCTTAAATGCTCAGTAAATGTTAGGCAGCATTAAGTTAATCAAGAATTTTGAGGCCAAATACAAAGCATGGGGGAGAGGTGGGAGAGGGGAAGAGAGAAAGAGTAAATGATAAATAAAACATTTCAGGTTACGGTGAAATAAAAAGCAATTTTATTTATTAGTAATGAGTTTTAGTGCAGATACCGTAGAAAGGTTAATTTTTCATCCAATTAGTTCATTTGAATTCCTTACAAAAACTTGCTGTTGAAATGTACCTTTTCATGCTCTGACTGCATGCAGACGATTTACTGGTGAAGGTGATGTACAGGAATCTTGCCAATATTGAATTTCAGTGACAGAGGAAAAGTCAGTATAAGAGGGAATTCAATATGCATGGGAAACCATTTGTTCCCTCTGCTTCTTTGATCCTTGCCAAGGCCCCCGAAAGTAGAGCGGAGCGCCTGAAAACAGGGGAACATTCTTGTGCAAGGTTGGAGAATGCTGAGCTCTCACAGGAAATCAGTGTGACAGGCTGAAAAACTAAACTGCCCGCGACTTCCCTGTAAGTGCAAGGAATTTGGGCCACATCTAGACTACCTAGCACGCCTGTGTCTCCCCTGTAGGAATGATCCTGAAGTTTGCAATAGCAGGCACCAGGCGTCCTGCGTTTTGCAGCGTGAGTGGTTTTGAACATCTCTAGGCCATACTTGCTCCTTTTCACAGATGCCCCTTGGACTTTGGAGAAGTTTGCGATTTGTCCAGCTCAAAAATAAACTATTTGAGTGAAACCATTTTCACGCACATGTTGGAAACATTTGTCAGCCAAACAAAGATTTGTATCTAAAATAGCCGGGCTATTAAGACGTGAGAAAACAAAACAGATGTTTGTTTGGGGTTGTTGAGTTGGTTTGTCTTGATGGTGTTTGTTTTCTTTCTTTTTTTCTCTCCCCAGAGGATTAATGAGATTATAAAGTTCTTGGAAATAAAGTTCATTCTTTGTTTTATATTGTCAGAAAGCAATAAAAATGAGTTTTCTTACCTTTGAAATCTGGACTGTATTTCCAAGAAGTAAAACAATCAGTGTTTTAGCATTTTCCCATTTTGTGCCTCATGACAGGGTTGAGTAATTTTTTTCAGTTAGTTAGCTGGAAGTCATGATGCCTTATAGCATCAAATTAATATAGTTGGATTCTAGTATGTAATTCTTTCTTATATTTATATATAACATATGACTTGTACATGTCATAAATGATCAAAATAAAAAGGTGTATATTTTTCAGCTAATGAAATTAGTTTACTAACTCTCCTAAACATTTATTATTTTGTCTTTTTTTAATAGCTAATTGATTTATTGTTTCTGCAAAGTATTAAGTGTCTTATGGAGCCAACACAGATCATTGTAATATGTTCCCGTGTTTAAGTTGGAGGACCTCAGCACTGACTGATTCGGTTTTTTAATTCAAGATGGTTGGGAAGAGAACCTAGTTATCTGTGTTTGCCTTCCCTCTATCTCATTTAATTGGGATTGGATGGTTTGGTGGATGAGTTTTGGATTAACTTTTAAAACAAGGTAGGATTGATGAACTAATGGCTACCAATTTTATCCCCTGCTTGAGAGCCACAAAAAAATTAAGTTTACTGAATATTTTTTTTTAATTTACTGGAGGATAACACATGAGCCTGGGACAGAAGTACAAAAGTACATAAGGGTTTACAGAAAAGAATGAAATTCTCTTCCTCTTCTGTACCTCGTTTCTTTCAGCAGTTTCTTGTGAAACTATCTTCCAAGGATATACTTTGCTTACATAAACATATACGTAGCACCTTCCCTGGCCACTTTTTTTTACATGCAAGTATATAAACTTTTTATTATTTTTTTCCTTAAAGTAGAATACTATATATGTACTATTCTATACCCTTGTTTTTTGACTTAACAATATATAGAGAAAAATTCAATAAGTATTTTTGTTTGGATATTATATTCAAGTATAATAGTAGCTAATTTTTTTTTTTTCAGTGCTTACTACGCTCCAGAGCATTCTAAGCATCACTCATTAATGAACGTAGCTCATTCCCACACAGGTCCACAAAATAGGCAGTGTCATCATTTGACTCTTGGCTCCTGACAATCATTGTCCCCATTTTACAGATGGGGAAGCTAAGGAGAGGTCCATGACAGCCCTGGGACTTAACCTCCAGAGGCTTGGCTTCACACCTGAGTTCTTGATCAGGAAAGCATGCCACTTCTTGAAACCACTGTGTCTGAAGGTTCAAACAAGCAGAAATATGAAAGTGTAAATAAATGAGTTGTGAAATGTAGTAGCTACCTGGTATTCATTCTCTTTAATCATTCATAGCAGCCAGCAGGGCATATATTAGGAGGGATTTGGTTAAATATGTGTTAAGTGAATGATCTCTATTTGCTGCTGAAACATGTAGGTCCGGAATTCTAGAGAAGTGGTGTGTAGGATAATGAAGGTTATCTTGTACTGTAAGTTTTCCCTGAATTATATTTTCCACTTTCTTGAATCTGCTCTACCCTCACTCCCTCCTTCATCCTATTTAATAATTACCTGTCATGGACCTGCTTTGGATACAATTTTCCACAGTATTTCTTTACCATGTCCCTCCTCTTCCCCACCAAGGAATTCATTCTCTACTTTGGTAACATTTCTTCTTCATTTCTCCACTCCCAGCTCACGGTGGATGAGTCGATACTTGATGACTAAGTGTAGGGATAATGGTGTTCTTGTCTCAAGGAAAAGGGCAGCCATCCACATGGGAGTGAAAGTTGGCCTCTTAACCCAGTACGATCACCTTCTAATGCTTTTGAAAACATTTGTATGACTCCCTTCAGAAACTTCACCCATTTTATAAGATTCAAATTGTATTTTTTTCAGTAGTACTATTTAAGACAAAGTTTACTGTTTTTCACTTTTAGATAACTGCTAATGTTTGAATGCAATGTTCTAATACTTTACATTGTATACAGGGTGGGGCAAAAGTAGGTTTACTGTTGTTCTTATGGAAAATAATATGATAATACATAATACAAGAATAAACTCTGTTTCATATCTTCACAACTGTAAACCTAATTTGTCCCACCCCGTATGGGCAATATTTGCCGGATTATCAACTAACTTAATAATCATGGATTGGTTTGGAAATCATGTCTATCATTATTTCTCTGAGAACATAGTTTCTGACTTTCAAACAGCTGGTTTTAAAAGATTTCGCATATAGCTGATTTTAAAGTGACAGCTCTCATGTCTACAGGTTCACTTGAGTAACGTAGTCTGAGCAACTGGGCAATGGGGAAGTTTTGAAGCTTAAAGGTAGAAGTGACCGTATGAATTCTTTTGCCCAAGACCTGCCCTTGGGTGATTATGAATAAGGAATCCAGAAGGGCTACATTTTCCCAAAGCAGCACAGCC
This sequence comes from Cnephaeus nilssonii, assembly GCF_951640355.1. Taxonomy (NCBI): domain Eukaryota; kingdom Metazoa; phylum Chordata; class Mammalia; order Chiroptera; family Vespertilionidae; genus Cnephaeus; species Cnephaeus nilssonii. Next base: position 39,607,991 of record NC_137089.1, on the reverse strand, counting down.
TGTCATGTCATCAGGGGCGTCTCTGGATGGCGCTCTGGAGTGGCAGCCTGGGGAGACAGCATGACCTGCTGTGGCCTTTCCCTTACTGCCCTGGACAGCACCACTGTCTCCTGAAGATGGATGTCCCCTGAGGAGTTCCAAAGTAGATCAGTTAGGGACACAAGTTGTTGGGGTTAAGGTTATCAGGGTTCTTTTTCCTTATGTCTTTTCTGATGCTTTGATACAGTAGGATTCACTGGGAATTCACCCACCCCTGTAGGGGATGTCTATGAATGTCGCTTGGGCACCATGCTTCCTTGGAGTCATGCTTCCTCGGAGCACCAGGGAGAGAAACTGGAGTAGGGGCTGGAGACTTGGAGCTGGGACAACCTGGGTGCTATAATTTACTCTGGGCAAGTCACTTAGCACTTTGGTATATCCGTTTTCTATAAACTATGGACAATACCATTCTTCTGCACAGAATGAATGTGAGAATGAAGTTATGTGGCTAGTTGACACGTACCAGGCATTCACATATTAACCTTTTTTATTTATGCTAATATGCAAATCGACCGAACGGTGGAACAACCAGTTGCTATGATGCACACTGACCACCAGGGGGCAGACGCTCAATGCAGGAGCTGCCCCCAGCCTCCAAGCCCCTACCAGAAGCAGTGGTGGGGGACAGGGCCAGTGAGCGGACTGTGCCAGGCCAGCCAAGGCGGGTGCCAGTGGGCCCCCCAACCCCGATTGCCCTGCCAGTCGCCCCACAGAGGGAGGCAACTGGCGGTGGTGGCAGCGGGTGGGGCCAGCGAGCGGGCAGCGCCAGGCCAAGGTGGGTGTGAGCGGGGGCCCTGATCACCCCACCGGTTGCCCCACAGATCGGCCCTGATCGCTGGCCAGGCCTAGGGACCCTACCCGTGCACAGATTTTGTGTACCAGGCCTCTAGTTTATAAATAATTGCTATATGCCAGGCACTGTGCTTGGTGCTAGGGACATAGTGGTGACAGGAAAGGCAGATTCCTGGCCTCAGGAAGCCAATGTGTTCTCCCTCTTGACTATTATTCTATAGCGCATTGTGCATCGTGGTTGTTTCAGAGACTACAACCCCCAATGTGAGGTCACTAAAATGGCTTCACATAGAATGACCGTGGGGGATTTACACGAAAGGTTGAAATGTGTAAGAAGGACGACAGAAGTTTCTATGAGGTTGCCCATGGAGTACTGGAGAGTGGATAATGGCTGTACTCCAGGGATGATAAAGCTCTATTAATTTAGTTACTAGACCTTGACTGAGGAACTAATTTACCTAGGCGACCTCAATTAGTGATTGTGTGGAAGGGAAGTAATGAATATGGAATACAGATAGGGAAGTCAAAGCAGTTCTCTAAAATTAATTCAATTAATATTTATTAATCTCTGACTTCTCGTTAACTCTGTAAGACTAGTCACACGTTTTCTTGCCTTTGGTTTATTATGGCTGATGATTTAGAACTGACAAGTTTCCCTTATGTTAAGTCTTTTATCCTTTGATAAGGTAATACTCACTATGAATCTAATATAATTTAATTATAATCTATTCAAGGGCTTACAAAGTCCCCCATCCCCCTCTTTGTAACAATATAGACAACTTCCCCCTAAATAAAAATCTCCTGGTATAAAATTATCATAGTCACATTCTGTGGCATGCAACTTTGAGGGCTTGATGGTCCCTCACTTTGAAAAGTCTACATCAATCCCAAGTAGCTTTTTGAGGCGTATGTCAGACCCTCTCTCAGAACTATGGCTTTCCGCCTGGGACTCTTTCTTTATTCAAACTCTTGTTATAAGACAGTGTCATTCCTCTTTTCAGCATAGCTAGCCTCCTAAAGCTATGGGTCTCCACTCCGCCCAGCAGCCAAGCATAGCTCCTCTCCAGGTGATTCGTTAGTATAACCTCTTCTTACCGCACTGCTGCTTACACCTCAAGGAGAAACTAGCATCTGTCAGCTGCCGGAAAGATACATAATGGCCCCTTCTTCTAGATATTTTCAGTTTTACCCTAAAATAAGCACGGTGTCTGACCCCAGTGCTCTGTGCTCTGAGGCACTGAGTATGGAGTCAGCCTTACAAGTAAACATCTTGGGAAACTCACTGTATTACCTGCCTTGAGGCTGTGTTGCTGGCCCCACACAACACCCTCTCCATCAGCAGTCCTCTGAGGTGTGGCTGCCTCGTCTCTCCTATTAACACCTACGTTTCCGGGGAGAACTTGCTCTGTCTGGTCTTCTGCACCATGAGAACTGTTGGTGCCTTTGCCCGGGTGAGCTAGACCTCTGGGCAGGCAGACCCTTTGCCGGCCATGCTTTCCCCTGGCGTGATCTTCCCTCGTCCAGCCAATTTGTCTTCTACCGCACTCACTCATTGTTTAGAAGATTGCTGTGTAGTCATCTCATAGGTATTTGGTGGACTATCGTAAGCCCTTTTTGGAGAAAGGAAGGATATAAATCGTTCAGGAAATAAAATAAGAATTTAAACGTTTTATTCCACAAGAATAAGGGCCAGAGCAAAGAGTCCACAGGCACACCATGCTCAGGAAGCACGTACTTTGCAAATTGCATTGTAACTCATTGTGACCATAATTTTGTAAACATCGCCATTTTTGCTTAATATGTGGACAAAAACCGTAACCATCTTGGTTCGCATGTGCACAAAACCTCTTCTCACAATTACAGTGTCCCAAGAGCACCTCTCTCTTCTCTCTGCTCAAAGCCCCAAACCTGCCCTGATTAATAGGCTTGTTAGTATTTTCAATTCAGCTAATTTGTATAAAAATCATGTTGCCAATAATGAAGTGTCTCCCAAATGTAAGAATTCATTTTCTCTACCACTGACATTGTTTTCAACTTCTGCAGTTTATTTTCCACCCCTGACAGCATTTTAGATGATGTCCCTTTAAGCATTTGAAGAACTTTTTCCTAAGAAGTCTTTCTTTCTTTCTTTCTTTCTTTCTTTCTTTCTTTCTTTCTTTCTTTCTTTCTTTCTTTCTTTCTTTCTTTCTTTCTTTTCTTTCTTTCTTTTCTTTCTTTTCTTTCTTTTCTTTCTTTTCTTTTCTTTTCTTTCTTTCCTTCCTTCCTTCCTTCCTTCCTTCCTTCCTTCCTTCCTTCCTTCCTTCCTTCCTTCCTTCCTTTCCTTCCTCCCTCCCTCCCTCCCTCCCTCCCTCCCTCCCTCCCTCCCTCCTTCCTTCCTTCCTTCCTTCCTCCCTTTATTTTTTAATATATTTTTATTGATTTCAGAGAACCGTGACTTTCTGGTTCATAGGTTGAAGCTCAACCGCTGAGCCATGCCTTTTCCAGTTTCCCATTTAGTGTTTTCCCTAAAGCGCCGGTTGCAGTGCATTTGTTCAGTAATGACCTCCCTTGGCTCGGCTTTGATATCCTTAGAGGCTGCTGAGGAAGCACCTCTCTCAGGAGACGTTTTCCTTAATTGTGCGGTTAAGTTGCGTTACACTATTTGCTGCTTGTGGGGAAGGTCGAAAGCGCGGTTTCTTCCGCTGCCACACGTAAATGGGGTTGATGATGCTCTCCCCCGTTTTGTTAGCTGTTCATGGAGCATCTCTCACTTAGGAAGTACTGTTGGGGTCTGGGGGGATTCAGAGAGCAGGAGAGTCACTCCCTGTTTTCAAGGATCATTATACTGTATGAGCAGCCAAACTTACTGAAGGTTGGATTTGAAAAATGTTATGCTGGAAGTAGCAGAGTGCCCAGGAAGGATGCAGGAACAGGAATTTCTTATGTAAAGTGTTTGGAGAAAAACTAACAAAGGAGGTGAAATTTATCCTTGGCATTGAAAGATGTGAATGAGTGTGGGACAGAGGATAAGGAAGGGATATTCATTCAAGGATAGAGAAACGGACCCTTTTAAATGGGCTTAATGACAGGGTGTTTTTTCATCAGCATAAGCTTAAACTGCATATCAATGTCACTAACAGATGAAAGCAGTTTTTGAACTGGATGATCATTTTATGGTCATCTTTATGAATAAATAAGGGAACTGAGTCTAGAGAGGTGACTTTGAACATGACAACACTATCGTGTTTATACAAAATACTTTATCATGCATTATCTTACGTAATCTTCACAATGGTGCTGTCCCCATTTTACTGTTGGAAAAAAACCTAAGATTCAGATAATAATATACATTACAAGTTACTAAGTCCATTCTGAAATATATGCAGATCCTTCTGTCTGACTTTGTAGATTATGCTCTTTACCACAAGGAAATCAGAACGGCTCAACTTCCCATGTTCTGTCCTGTAAGTCAGGGATGTGGAGATGGACCAAAATGGGCAAGATCCACCACCTCCGCAGGAGGGTTGGGTCACATTTCTGGAGTCGGTGCAGGTTCCATAATCCAGGGGCTAAGCTTGGTCCTGGGCTGTTCCTTTCCCCTGGCCCCAAACCTCCAGGAGAAGGTGGCTGCCAGCCTGGCTGGGCAGATGCCCCCCAGAGGCTGCCCACCTGTCTTGGTCCTTTTCACTGCAGAAGAGTGGTCTGCCAAGTGGCACTGTCGCAGAGTCCCACCATGATACCTGGGGAAGGGTATCCCTGAGAGGAAACAGCAGTCACCAAGGCCGGAGGTGGGACTGTGCTTGGTGGATTCAGCCGGTGACAAGAAGGGGAGAGGTGGGAGCACAGTGGGAGAGGAGAGGAGTAGGGGTGAGTAGAGGGGTTGTGGAGGCCAGATCACCTCAGACGTGGGTGGGGGAGGGGGGGCTTGGGATGTGATTTTGAATGAGGTGGAGAAACCTTTAAGCAGAAAAGTGACACACATTGGAAAATAATCTGTCTGATTGCTGGGCAGAGAGTAAGCTGTATCAGGACAAGAAGGGAAGCATGGCCATCACATAGGACATGATTCCAGGGGTCCAGGTGACAGGTAATGGGGTCAGTGCTCAGCGTGGAGGTGGTGAGAGTGGTCAGAATTGAGAGAGAATGGAGAGTGACCGGGATTTGTCATTAGATTGAATGTGAGGAGTGAGAAGGCAGAAATCATGGAGGCCACCACAGATTTGGCCCAAACAGCTGGAAAAGTGCATTTGCCATTTGTTAAAATGGGAAAGCAGCAGGAAGACAAGGTGTAGTTGAGGAAAGCAGGAGTCTGGTTAGCACATGTGAAGTTTGAGATCTGTTAGAAGCCCCAGGGAGAGATGGCGAGTTAGTTGCTGGATGCGTCTGATGTCCATAGGATGGTGTAGGACCTAAATTTGTGAGGCATCACAAATGGCATTTAAAGCTTATGTGCCTGGATGAGATGACCAGGCCAGCACGTGTCACTGCAGGAGTGAGAGCCACCAAGCCCAGGACCTTATTGAGGAGAAGGCCTCCTGGAGGCGGGGAAGCTGGTGTTGCAGAAGGAAGGGGTGATGGGCTGTGTGCAATGCTGGTGAAGGTTTGAGAAAAATGGAAATTGAGGCTGGACCATTGGATTTGACAGCAAATCGTTGATGACCTTGACAAAGTGGAGCGTTGGTGTTTTGGAGAAAATTGCATAATTGAAGTGGGTTCTGAAGAGAATGAGAGGAGGGGAAGTATAGGCAGCAAATATTCACAATTCTTTTAGTTATTTTTTTTCTACAAGGTAATTGAGAAGTGGAGCAGAAATAAGAGAGAGTCAGGGGTATATTTTAGGCAAGAACTAGATCTAGCCTGTAAGCATAGGGTGATCCAGAAGAAAGGAAATGCTGGCTGGTATAGGGGACAGGGACCCGTGATTTTGTGCTCAGATGAGAGGTTGGCCTTAGGAGCACAGAAAATTCATCTATCATAATATACATTGAGTGGCCAGATTATTATGATCTCTGAACGCATAATAATCTGGCCACTCAGTATATATATATATATATATATATATATATATATATATATATATATATATTAGAGGCCTGGTGCATGAATTCGTGCATAGGTGGGGTCCGGCCAGCCTGGCCAGGGGGAGGGGACATGGGCGGTTGGCCGGCCTGCCTGCTGGTTGAACTCCTGGTCGAGAGGACAATTTGCATATTAGCCTTTTATTATATAGGATATACACTGAGTGGCCAGATTATTATGCGTTCAGAGATCATAATAATCTGGCCACTCAGTGTAAGGGAAAGCAGGCAGAGCAAGTAACGTCCTGGTTGGAGGTATCTGGCACTGAGAGTGGAGTAGAAGCTTCCATTTCCTCAGTGAATGAGAAGCCAGGTTGCTTGCCCCGTGGCTGGGGGTAGACTTGGTTTTAAAGAGTGGCAGGCTGTCTCTTGCTGATGCTTGTGACTCCTGGCGGCCTGAGCTGCTCTGTTAGAGATGAGCACAGAAAATTGCACCCAGAATATATGTGTCGGGTGCCCATATCCACCCATGGAGAATCTCTATCTTACATGCTAAGTTACTGTGTTCAGGAGAAAAAGCAAAATCTTACCCTTCCTTTGCTTGCCTTGTTGGCATGTTCAAGGTAGATGCACTTTGATTTCATGATGGCTCAGCTCCCTGGCCAGCAGGATAGGGCCTTCTAAAAGGTACATGTTAAATTCCTTTTCTACTTATTAGCAACTCCAAAATAATAGTACTTTGTTTTGCATCTTGTTCTCCACTTAGTTCAGCACATGTTTCACTTACTATCTTTCCCACACAGTTTTAACACTTAATGCTTACAACCGTTTTTGAAGAAGTGGTATCACCCAGAGAAGTCAGGTAACAGTCACTTACTTGAACCTCATAGTCACCACAGAGTTGCACAAAATACACAGTTACTTTAATGAATACAATTATACGTTCTCATAAGCCAGATCTGTTTTGTAAATAAAGTTTTATTGAAACACAACCACGCTCCTTCAGTCACATATTGTCTGTGGTTTTTTTTGGAGCTATAACAGCAGTTATCATATGGCCAACAAAATCTAAGATATTTACCATCCGACTCTGCATTTAAAAAAAAATTGCTGAGCACTGCATTAGAGTGTACAGGCCAAAAATAAAAAATTAAATTAAATAGTATGGGCAAATTGGCCCCATGCGTCACCATGGCCTGTGACCCTGCTGTCCTATAGGTCGGTTTCGCTGCCTTTGCCTCTCACAGTGCAGCTGATTGAAAGAATTTTGGGGTAACTGTGATTACATGTGGTTTTTACCATGTGCATTGATTATACAACCTATCCCTGGAATAAGATGCAATCTCACTTATTTACCTTAAAGTAATTAACTTAGCTTTACAGATCAGTTTTTTTCCCCTTAAAAAAACAAACAAGTTTTGAAAATTATAAACAGTAATATACCCAAGGGGTGTATAGGGTTCTCCTGGCCAGTTGCATCAAGCTTGATGCATCTACTTCCTTGGGGAATACCGAGGGATCCATGACATCCTTTCCTCATTAAATCAGAACTAGGCTCTCCGCTTGCTTTCTCTTAGTCTTCCTGATTTTGACTTGATATGCCACCTTTTGAGATGACTATTTCATATACTTTGGTTGATTTTAAGAGTCTCAAAGTTTGGGGGTGCCTGGGTGTTGATTGCGGTCTGGCATCTCCTTCATGCTCACCTGTATAATTGTCCCCTGGACTTTACGTCTTGAATCACCCATGATAAGTCTGCTTTTAGGGAAGTAATATACCCTATTCTTTTTATCTGAGTTCCCTAAAGCAACAAATAGAGTATAATTATTGATTAACATGTTTAATAGATTCCAATAATCTTTAAAAGGATTTTCCCCAGAAACTTCTTTTTGTAATTGATATTAGCGTAGACTCAGGGTCCAGCCAAAGATAGCTGCCCTGGCCTCAAGCCAACATCATACAAGGACAAGAGCGTCCTCTCTGAGAGGAGTCAGTTTACTTAATTCTGTGGGTGTTTTGTTTTTTTTTGGGGGGGGTGTCTTTCAATTTAGACTGAGCAATTAGCCCTCCCAGAGCACAGAGAAGGGAGCCTGCAGGAGCCCTGTATCCTGCTTCCTTTACATCTATCCTGGCAGATGTAGTCTCAAGAGTGTAAAGTTAGAGCAGAAATTCCCTGCTACCCTAAGAATAAATGTGACGCTTATCCCTAAATCTTCAACCAGGTCTTCATGCTGTGCAGCAGGACTACATAAAAATCAAAAAATTCTGTGAAGGAAAGCATACTTTAAGGAAAATCAGCATAAATTTGAGGAACTATCAGGCTTGGAAAAGTATCTGCAAATATGCAAAAGAAACGAAAATATATATTAATAAAGGAATTTAAAAATTGGGCAAAGAATTTGGACAGTTCATAGAAGGATATAACTTCCAAGCACATATTCACAAGCATCTCCAATATCTCCAAATTAAAAGCATGCAATATTACTCAACACCTAATAAAGTAGCAATGACTTCTTTAAAACAAAGACAACCAAAGTGGGTAAAGCTATGGTAAAAATGACACCGTTTAAATTAATATCATCCTTTTGGAAACTATTTGGCAATATGTATAAGAAAGAAGACAAATGTTAAGGGAGGATTGAGAAATAAAACCAGATAAGGAGTTTGGATTAGATACAGTAGACAGTGAACTCTGATGGTTTCTAAGGGTTGGAGTTGTCCAAGGTATTCTATATAGATTAGTCTGCTGATGAGTACTTCAAGGGGAGAGGCCAAAAACTAACACCTAGGAGGATTGGTAAATATTGTACATCCATAGGTGATAGAACTTTAAAGCTAAGTAACTAGGCTGTCCTCAATTTGACAAACTAAGAGACTAAGGACGAAAAAATCTGGAGGTAACTTCCCCAAGGCTCAAGGAAGACTTGTGAGCTCAGGGGAGCTAGAGAAGCCAAGAGGAACTAGATGGAATCTTCTGAGTTGCATTTTTTTAAAAAATAATTGAAGGCATTATGGAATGATTTAGCAGCATCTACAAATGTAGAATTCTAATGATCTTGTGTAGAGTTTAATATTTTCTGAGTGAATATATAAAAATTAGTTTTAAATATGTTTACTATATAAACATTAGTAAGATTTAAAAATAATCACAGCTATTTTCCATTTGAAAATGTTCTGACTAGCTAGGACAAATGATGAGATCACCTCCGTAGATTTGCTAGAGTGAGAGCTCAACTTGAGAAGCGCTCATTCCTCCAGTCATTCATCTTTTTTTAAACGTCTCCTTTGGCTCTTGATGCAAAATTAATGCCACCAGTTCTGCCCACCAGGAGCAGGAGTGATGGACATAATAATTCAATCAAATTCTGTGTTATCCACTGTGAACATAAATATCTGCAAAAGTTGTCTAACCGTATAATAGAGATCCGTGCAGTTACAAAGGAGGAACCAAGATTTAAATGGAGAATTCACAGAGAAGGGACTTGAACTTGACCTTTAGGGATTTCCAAGGGAATTTTACAAGTCGGGGGAAGCAGTTGAGTTGAGAAAGGGCTTTCTAAGAACAGGAACAGAATGTGCAAAGTGGTGAAACAGCCTGGCACGTGGCAGCGGACTGCGAATGTTAGGTGTGTTTTTCCCAAGTGCTGAGCACAAAGGGGAGAGAGCATTTAGAGGTCAGGTGCTCAGGGAGTGACTCAGTGGGACTTTTCTATTTCTCAGGGGAGCTAACACCATAGAGTTGTCAGTGCCATTCATGGTTCTAAGTACCTTTACTATATATTAGTTTTATTTGATCTTATTTATTCCCATTTCATAGATAATGTAATTGATCATAGCAAAGGCATATCACTTGCACAAATGATACTACTAATCAGTAGTGAGGTCAAGATTTGCTAAGTGGCAGCTGAGTCCCTAGTTCAGTGTCCTGAAATCGAGACTGTCCTTCCTGTCCCACATTGGGAGTTTTGAAGGGTTTGTAAGCTCTCGGTCATGGTGGTACGACAATCATTCAAAGGCTCTAAGTGACAAGCTTGGAAACAGCCAGTTGCAAGGGATGGTGAGAGCCTGAATTAGAACAGAAGCATTCAGGAGCTGAAAACCACAGAACTTACTCTTGATTTGATCGGGCTTGGAAAATTGGGTAGATGTTGGTACCACTAATCAAGCTTGTTAATAGAGAAGGAGGATTCAGTTTGGGACGCATTCAGTTGTGCTGTTCATGGAATATTCTCATAGCGTGGTGTAGCAAACAGTGTGATGTTCAGGTCAGGAGATAAGGAAATAAAGCTTTAAAATCATCAACCTGGAGCTTATCAGTGAAATCCCTCTTACAAATACTACCAACCACTGAGAGCTTATAGCAAGATAAGAGGACGATAGAGAAAACTTGGCGCACTACTATTAAAAATGTAGTCCAGCCACTGGCTGCCTGTCCACTAATTGTTTCTTGCTAGTCCTTGATAGCACAAGGGATTTGCCTCAGAATATAATCAACTGCATCACTAAGCCCACTGTTTACTTTGGCTGACATTTTCCTTTTAATCTTAGAAAGATTCTCAATGAAGGAAGCATTGCATTAATTAATGTCTAGATGCAAACTTCTTATTTTGTCCCAGATCAGCACTTTGAGTATCACTAATATAGAGAACTCTAATATTTAAGCTTTGGGTAGAGGAAGAGGTGTCCAAAGAGAGTGGGAAGAAATAGTGTGAGTGACAAGATGAGAAGCAGAAGAAAGGGATGTACATGTGCGTGGTTTAAAAGAGCGAGTGGTCAGCATAGCCACGGAGAGATCAAATATGATTGAGGCCTAAAAAATAATGATTGGAGCCCTGGCGGGTGTGGGTCAGTTGATTGGAGCATTGTCCTGTGCACCAAAAAGTGGCGGGTTCAATTCCTGGTCAGGGCACATGCCCAGGTTGTGGGTTCGATGTTTTGCTCTCCCTTCCTCCCTCTAAAATCAATTTTAAAAATGATTGGATTTGGCCACTACAGGGTCTTCAGTAACATTTTAAGAGCTTTAACCCCTGCTTGTTCTTCCACCTTCTGCCATCTCATTTTTATCCCACCAATTTATATCCCAAATAATTCTCAAATCTATACTTTGGCCAGATATACCAAAGACTTCTTTGATTCTAAATCTAAAATACTCTTGGATTCAATCTTCCTTTTATTTAGCTCTTGCTGATCTGAAGTTACTGATCACTCTCTTTCCACACCCCACCTATCTATCTCTGCCCATCTTTTCTACAAATACTGCATGTCTTTAATTACACCAATTTCTTAAGTTATGTATGGTATCAATTTCCAAACCACATTTCTTTCCTGAACTACAAGGCAGTCTAACAGTCTATTGGACATGAATGCCCCAGACTCTTCAAGTTCAATATGTCCAAAAGCTGAACCTGAATTCTCACCTACATTCTTCCCTATAATCCTTTCTTCCTAAATATCATACCTTGGATTATCATCTGCCCTGTTGCCAAACCATGGGCTTGAGCATCATACTTGACTTTCTCCTTCTTTCTTATCCAGCTGGTTTCACCTCCTAATGACACTTCCTAACATTAACTCTCCCTGTGCCCACCACCTGTATCTGGGCCACCAGTATTTCTGACCCGAATTACTGAATTCTCCTCTGGGCTGGGGGCTCCCTTTTTCAGTCTTCACTTGCCTCCGTTACCCTGGCCACATTGGAGCTAGAGTACTCTATCTAAATGGAAATTTGGTCACATCGCTCTCTTATTGAATTATTTGCCTGTCCCCCAGTCTTACCTCTACTCTTTCTCTGTAGATTCAGGTCAGATTGATTTTTGTTTCAGTTCTTTAATTTCAATCTCTCTCTCTCTCTCTCTCTCTCTCTCTCTCTCTCTCTCTCTCTCTCTCTCTCTCTCTCTCTCTCTCTCGCCTACCCCCACCTTCACCTTCCCAGAGGCTCCTGTGGCAGCCTGGAGCACATTTCTATTTCCTGTTTACTGGTGAGTTTTTTCTCCATCCTCAGGAAGCTTCTACAACTCTGTAAATCTGAGTTGTGTGGGCTCCCTCTGTGGTCTCCTAGCATTCTGCCTTTCCCATGTTATAACCCTTGACATATTGTTCTGTAATCTTTCATTTTTGTCATGAATCAGTGCTTTCCTCTGAATTTAAATCTCCAAGGCGGCAGGAACAATATCTCTCTGGCACATCATTTTGCTTCAAGCGTCTACCTAGTGCAGTGCCTAGAATAGTATGAGCATTCAGTCCATGTTTGTGAAATGAAATGAATGCTCTTCTGAGAACTTTCACATCCATTATCTCAGTGGGGGTAAAGTTGAACAATTTGGAGAGGATTTTAACGAAACACGAGATGTCAGTGCATTAGAAGATTAAATTTTTTGTTGAGTTGTTTTGCACTAGTAGGAGGAAGGAGAAATTAGTCAGGAAAGCTGATTAGGAGAGTAGATGCATTTAATTCCACCTCATAGAACAAAGAGGAAGAGATTTTTTAAAGCCAGCTTGCATCATTTAAATTTCATCTTCTAAGAAGCTAAGACCTGTACACTGTGTGTGTTTTAATATTTAAAGATATTTTAATATTTAAAGGTGTCAGATTGTCCATCTTTTAGGGCTTTTTCTTTAGATAAGATTATTTAAAAATCTACCTGTATACTTTGCTCATTGAATTTAGTGTGTGTGTGTGTGTGTGTGTGTGTGTGTGTGTGTGTGTGTGTAGGGGGGTCGGGGGCAGAGGGAGGTTACAGAAGTAAGCAATCAATTTATAGCTTTTCCTTTTCTAAAAAAAATTGAAGTGGAATATATTTTTAAAGATTTAATTGAGTTTTTAAGACAGAAATACAGAAGTAAACATAAAGAAATGGGCAACAATAGGAGGAAATCGAGGCTAAGAAAACCTAGGTAAGATAAACTTTGAGGACAAAGGGTATCTGGAAGTCAAGGCAAAGATATATGTGATAAGATACATTGCTTGCGATTCTTTAACTTCTTCTCAAAATGAACTTCTGAAAGCTGGAGAGCTCACAATTCAAGATAGACTTTGCAGGCCCTGGCTGGTGTGGCTCAGTTGGCTGGGCGTTGTCCCATGCACCTAGAAGTCACTGGTTGGATTCTGGTAGGGGGCATGCAGGATGCAGCTGATCAATGTTTCTCTCTCATATCCATGTTTCTCTCTCTCCCTCCCCCCACTTCCTCTCTCTCAAAAAAAAAATTAGTAAAAATACATATTTTTTAAAGATAAGGACATTGCAGTCAAGTAGTTAAAAGCATAGGGCAGATTCAATGCCAGCTGTGCCATTGCAAAGTAAATGGTCTGTTTTGCCACTAGTTAAGAGATTGGCATGTGTTCTGTCTAAAATGGTGGCTGTCTAGGGTTTGCATGGAGATGTAGATTGTAGAATCTTTAAAGAAAGGGAAGGTAAAGACTTTTTCTTCAAAGCACAACTTTGAATCCACTGAACTCCTTAAAATATATATATCCATTTGGAGCTCCTAATTCTCTATAACACATGGAAGAGAGATGCCTGGTTGGGAACAACTTGAGGAGAGGATGCCAGAGTTATCTGCCTCTACAAGACAAATGACCTCACGTAGATTTCATGAACGCTTAACTTTGACCAGCCAGCACCGTGTTCTCACAGATCTACAAGAGAAGTTAGCTCAAAATGCATCCCGAATAGCTACATAAACAGACCTGTTGAGTGGCATTGTATGAGACTTTCTTCCCATAATTAACTAATGGGCTTGTAGGTCATCACAGTGGTTTCTGGGTATGAGGATCACATGACCAGTTTGTATGAGGAAATTTGCCATCTTGTTTGGTATGGCAGAGGAACATGAAAAAGCCTCATCTAAAAGTGACAGGAATCTATTTAGATTTCAAATTAAACAGGAGGTATAGGGCTGTTTCATGTGATTTAGAAATGGACTTTATCACAGTCCATTCCTATCTTCCCTGACTCCCAAGGCTTAAACATGGAGGTAATACTGAGACCATGTGGTTTGACAGAGTCGGGGCTGACAGTCCAATAATAAAAACCTTTAACCATTCTTCATAGTTTTCTAGTTGGTGAAATGTAACATCAACAATGTCTCAGTAAGAATAGTCATTCCTCACATTAGATTTTGAGATTCCAAACCATATCTGTAGAGAAATCTGACCAAGATTTTGGGGAGAGTCAGCACACTGGCACATCTGGAATTTGGGGAGTCAGAAATTGTCTGATGTGTGAACTGGATGGACTAAGGGGGAAAATGTACCTAAGGGATGGGAGTAAATGGTTTGTTCATTCTGGTAACGGGATAAGAGTTTCCTCTCAACTCCACAACCACTGCCCAGCCATTCCTCTGAGCTGCATGGGGGTTGTTCTTAACGTTGTGGTTTCTATATGATTATTTCTGTGGTTTCTCTGAGTTACCCAGATGAGTAATTTTAATGTGGTGCCTGGCTTGGGATTTTGGGTTCAAAGACTGAGACACAGGAAGAACCTGTGGTGAACGCTGTACAGAGTGCGGGTATTGCCCATGTGTCTCTGTTCTCCTTATCTTGCCGCTCCCTTGTTCTCACATCAAACGAGGGAGAAATTTTTAAAAATTTTCCAAAAAAACAGAACTCTGCATGGTGATGGTTTCCCCGACCCAGAGCTGATTTTTCTCTTTCATTTCTTTGCATGGACCGGAAGCCTTTTTGTAGGTGTGAGAGCAGCTGGTACGGCTCATTTGTGAGTCTCTCAGTGTGGCCAGGCACTGTCCATGGAATGAGAGAAACAAGAGTGGAAGTGGGGATGAGGATTGGGGGATGAAGGGGAACACTGTCTAATCATAGAGAACCACAAAGAAAATGTAGGCAACTGAGTACCACCTGCTGTCTTCAATTAAATTTTAGTCATTTCTGATCATGTGTTTTTTTCAAAACAAGTCTTGGCACCAAATATCTCAGATTATTTGCCAATGCTAGTAAAAGGTAATGTAGAGTTTATTTGACTCTTCAAACTTCCCCATGAATTGAAACAAGGTTAATCATGGCACTGGAACCAGGAGATAAAGTTGTTCCTGTCTGTCTACAGAATACAGTACCATCCACAGCCCGTCAACACCCATTAAAGATTCGGACTCTGAGCGATTACGTCGAGGTTCTGACGGGAAATCACGTGGACGAGGCCGAAGAAACAATAATCCTTCACCTCCTCCGGATTCTGATCTTGAGGTATGTCATTGCTAACACCCGAGCAAATAACTCCGCGTCTTAGGAGCTAAATGATGGTTCTGAAGACCTGCATTGTTACAGCAGTGACCAGGGTGAACAAGTGCTTTTGTTGCTGCTTTCTTTGCCATAGTAACTATAAGGAAAGCATTATTTTCTCCCTTCTGCATTCATTCTAGGGAAAGCAATAATTTCTGTTCTCTCTCCCATTTTAACTATATGGTAAAGTATCTGCTTATTTCTCTCTAAGGGAATATAGTCAATTACATAATTCTGTTTGAACAAAATTATCTGATAGTGCTCTGTATCACTGTCATTTCAATTAGGTAATTAAAGACGTAGTTATGTATGTTAAGAAAGGAAAACCTGGAATGTTCTCAACTGAAGTGGTCACCCTCTTATGAGGTGTGTGCTGGTGGAGTTCAAAAGCAGGAGGGATTAGATAAAACCTTCCGGGGTTGGTAGGTTTCATAGCCTTGAATCCATTGCAATTAAGTTTCTGGTTTTTGTTGTTTTTTTGTTTTTGTTTTTGTCAAATTGGAATCTGATGGTGGGAAACGTAATTACTTTTGCCAAAATGATGAAAATTTTCAGCAGGATCTAAATGACTATGTACTGGTGTAAGTGGGAGTGGAAAGAAGAAAAACAGGCGTGAGGCCTTTTGTGGTATCTCAAAGACCTTCTTTGAAATGAGTTCTTCAAATCCAATTCCAAATACCCCGAGACTGTGTCAAGAGCAGTGTGATATGTCTGCTTACGTTATTAACTATCTGGAATCATCAGAAAATCAAATATATAACCTGGCCAATTGATAACAGCCCAGTAGGTAACATAAGGTGAATAGATGATGGAAAGTTTTAGTTTTTGTGTGCAATTTTTTAATACTTTGCTTGATAGAAATAAAGCATCAGATTAGCTCCTTTAATACTTCCTAATGAACAGAGAGTAGAAATAAGGACAAGATAAATTGAATGATTTTTTAATTGATTGTCCCTCTCTGTCTCAGAAGTTATAAACAGCCTAGTTTGAGCTCGTTTTTTATTTCTTCAGAGCTGAGACTGAGAACATGTTTCAGAAGTAAGAAGGCCATGTGTTATTATGTCTCTCCTGTATTTATGTTGATGTTGCTAATAGAATTATCCTCTTCTATGTCATCTGAGGTTACAGCAGAAGAAAAGTTGGGAGACATACTTTGAATAGTTGAATTTTTTTTAAATAGTAAATCAGATTTTTCGTTTGTCTCCCATTTCAAAATGACTGCTCATGTTGGAAGTTATGAATAACAAGGTTTCTTAAGCAAAAGAAAGACACACCGATTTGGTTCTTCCTTTGTAGAGGGTGTTCATCTGGGACTTGGACGAGACAATCATCGTTTTCCATTCCTTGCTTACTGGGTCCTACGCGAACAGATATGGGAGGGTGAGTACCAGGAGGCTTTTTTTCTCTTTAGAATAACAAGGCCTAGAATTGATTTTTTGTCCAAATGGGAATGTGGTTAAACTTTAAATGATAAATCAAAAATCTAAAAAAGAAAATAACTGATGGTTGACAAAAACATGTAAATGAACAAAAGGAGATATTTTTTGATTCTTAAAAATGAGATAAACTTTATGCAATTTAATTCATTCTTACTTTAGATCCCAATGAATAAAAGTGATTGAATGCTATTCTAAGATGATATATTAGAATGTTTAGATGACATAGAAAGATCTTTTGGGTTATATGTTTTTATTTGCCATGCCCTTCTATTTATTTATTTATTTATTTATTTATTCACAACATATTCAATGGAGCAAATATTCACTTGCTATTGTCTTCAGTGATTAGCAGTATTAGTATTTTATTTTCAAAGCACCTGTTATGAATGTCTTTACAAGTCCCTTTGCCATGAGACTGAATTTATAGGAATGGTATGCACAGTTAGGCCTCTGAATGACAATAGAACCAATACATTTATGTTTGAGTTGTTATAATACTTACCTTGGTGTTGTAGGTAAAAAAATAATAATGTTATAGACCACCTATGTGAATAGACCTTCAGTTTCAATGTTCTGCATTTGAGTTTTCTAAAACCTTGGTCATTTTTTTTTGATACATTGCTTGATGGATTCATAAACCTTTCCACACAGTAATCATGCTATTTAAAGTGGCTATAAATAATGTCTGAAATTATTCTGTAAATATGATATTTTAATTTTTTTAATATTGAAAGAAATAATATTACCAGTCTTAGATTTGTAAACTATTGGTTGGAACCTTAAAAATGAAACTGTGTTTATCACAGTTGGTCCCCATAAAATGTGCATGGTGTCATTACAGATTCTACCCAGGTGTTCGTTGTTTCAGTAAGTATAATTGAGTGCTTGCTGTGTAGGTATAGTGTGGAGGTGAAAGTAGGGAATTATCAATTGAGCTTCACAGTGCAGCTTTCCTTCTCCTAACCCTAAAGATAGGCCTAATAAAAGAGTGGCTGAAAAAATGCACATTTGTAAGAGTAAGAATAATCCACCATTTGAATTTCTGTCCAGAAATAAGGTATCTGTAAACACAGTATGCCCCATCTTATTGTTAAATTTCTAAGAGAAGACAACAATGAACAAAGATTAAGATTATGAAAATAAAATCATAGAATCAGTCATTCTAAGAAAACCTATTATGTGCCTAGCACAGTAAGGCTTCAATAATTATTAGCTGTGTTATTGTTTTTGTATTATTTATAGTAATACTCTACTTATACTTTTATTTACTAGAAATAGTGATATTCCTATTTTTACAAAACAACGTAAAAATTGATTAAAGATTAATACATGTCGCCAGTAGGAAGAATCTGGGAGATCTTAACTAAACCATTACCATGTTCTATAACTAACTTCTATGGGAGAAAGGTGGCTCTTGGAACTTACACAAAATTGTTGGAAAGAGCAGGCACGAAGAAAACCAGAATTTGAAAATCATCCAGAAAGTCCTGTGTCTTTAAAAACTTTTCACTAAGGGCCAAATTGATGCAAACAGAGTTGTCTTCATCAGTTCTCTGTGACCATTGAAAGGAGCCAGCTTAGAGCATCCTATGACCTATTGACCTCATGTCAGTCTTTGACCATAAATTACTCATTTACATATGGAATTCACACCTAAACTAGAAACTGCTGGCTACCTAGAATTTTCCATTCAGATTCTCAACAATATCATGAGTTATATTTTAAAAAGTGTCAATCATTAGTATTTTGAGGTTTCATCAAATAGTATTTTGTTTGTTAGTCTGTTTACTTTTGTCATACCAGGGCAGGTGATAAAAAGTTTTACATATAATTCCCCAAAACAAAAATTGAATATTCTTCAAAGTGTGGGTAATTTGATATATTTAAATGTAAGCTTACTTATTTATAAGTTGATGGGGGTCTGGGAGAAAGCAAATTTGGAAAGCCTAGTTAGGGAAGGTTTTCCTGAGGTCAGAAAGATCTGAATAGGCCAGTAGGTGATGTGACCCTCAAGAGAAAGAATATTCTTTAAAAAAAGAGAGAATGTCTAAACAAAGGAAATAGCAAGTGCATACACAGAAAAGGGCTTGATGCTTGAGGGACAAAGGGTAGTGTTGTCAGCTTTGTGATGATGATACAGAATCAAGAAAGAGGAGGGCCAGGACAGAGGGCCATCCAGCCATGGTCAGGAGAGTTGATCTCATTGTACATGCCATAGGATGTCATTCAAAGTCTTCAAGAGAGCACATGACAGAACTGGTTTGGATTTTTAGATGTCTTTGGCTGTGTGTGGATAATCAAAGGTAGGGGCAGAGGAATGGAAGAACAGGGGAGGTTTTAGCAGTGATCTGATGAATTAGCAGTAGAAATGGAGAGAGCCGATTGGATTCTAGATTCTAGTGCCAGTGGGAAAATTGGATTTGGAGATGATTTGGATTGGGCTGGTGGGCAATCCTATCCTATATAATAAAAGACTAATATGCAAATCAACCGAACGGCGGAACAACCTGTCACTATGACGTGCAATGACCACCAGGGGGCAGACACCAGGAGCTGCCCCTGGTGGTCAGTGTGCTCCCACAGGGGGAGCACTGCTCAGCCAGAAGCCGGGCTCTTGGCTGGTGAGCACAGCAGTGGTGGCGGGAGCCTCTCCCACCTCCATGGCAGTCGGACATCCCCCGGAGGGGTCCTGTACTGTGAGAGGGCACAGGCGGGGCTGAAGAGAACCTCCTCCACCCCCGCAATGCAGGATTTTCATGCACCGGTCCTCTAAGTAAGTAATAGAGAGGAATTAAAAGATAATCATCAGTTTTTGGGGATTTTTTTGTTCTGAGCAACCGGGAGACTAGCCATATGAGGGTGTTGAGATGGGGAAGAACTCATTTGGAAGAGAAATGGAAAGTTTGGTGTTGGACAAGTTTGAGATGTCTATGAGACATCCCCTTGAACCAGGCAAGGAGGCAGAGATGAACCCAGGAATGAGGCAGTGGTCAGGGCTGGAGATGAGTCAGCAGTGCGCAGCTCGGGATCAAAGCCCCTCAGAGGCTCTTAGCTTGATTTCTCACTAAATGTCTATTGCACACCTTCTTTGTGCTGGATGTTCAAGGTCAGCCTGTTGTGTCCTGGTCCAGATGGGTTTTGAAGACACAATGGCTAATTGAATTGTAGCCTGAAGCATGCAAGAACTCTTGCTTCATGTTCTCTTCATTGGAGAACTTTAGAGTCGAGCAGAGTTTGCTCTCAGATCTGATCATCATGCCTTGTAAAAATGTGGTCCAACAAGGATTCTTCCTGACAATAATAATAATAATTAAGATGATCAGAACATCCTGTATCCTTTCGTCTCCCCTGAGGCTGAGGAGAGAGGTCGTAAAGCAGTTCAGGTCTTAAAGGCAGCCTTCCTTCTTGGAGCACAGGTTCCATGGTGTGCCTTGTGCCTGCGCATTGTCAAGGGGAGCATGGAAGGCTGGGCCTTACTCTCCAGGCCTAGAAAGAAATGAATGCCTGACAATGTGATAGCTGTTCTGTCTCCATGGGAACCAGACACTTGAGAAGTAGCTTAGTCACACTAGCTTAGGCAACTCAATGAGTAGGCCATTCAGTAAGGGGACACAGGATCTGGTTGATATAATGCAAAATTAGGGCATGTTCCAGCAATATGTACCAAAAAAAAAAAAAAAAGTTTGAGAATGTCCCACCTTCCGTGTAATCCTAGCTCTGGGAAGCAGGCATGTTGGGTGTTATGAAGAAGTGTTGTTTTAATAACAAAGGTGATGGGAACTAAAGGAGGGTGCTGGGTCCAGGGCAGGCTTGGCTGGGGAAGAGAAGAGAAGAGAAACAGCATATTAGCGGGAGAATAAATAAAGCCCATGGGCGTTCCTGTTAAGTAGGCTGTTGGTAAATAATATCTGTCGCAGCTTTCTTTGTTTAATGCATTTTTAGAAGTTGCTCTCAAACTAAGTCCAGATTCCCCAATGTCACTGAAGAAAACTAGTCTTGATTTTTTTTCATTGAATGCTCTTTTAAAAATAGACAATGTATTTTGGAATTTTCATGGAATTGTTATTCCGATGTGAGTTCCCCATGAGCATGTATTAAACTTTGATTTTTCTCCTGTTTAAAAAAAATAGATCAGAGCGTGCTCTCCCTCCCAGCAGCGCTCCCACACCTTCCCCCTTCTCCTCTCCTTCCCCCACAGGCATGCCTTCCCCTCTCTCCTCTCCTTCCCCCACAGTCATGCCTTCCCCTTCTCCTCTCCTTCCCCCACAGGCATGCCTTCCCCTCTGTCCTCTCCTTCCCCCACAGGCATGCCTTCCCATCTCTCCTCTCCTTCCCCCACAGGCATGCCTTCCCCTCTCTCCTCTCCTTCCCCCACAGGCATGCCTTCCCCTCTCTCCTCTCCTTCCCCCACAGGCATGCCTTCCCCTCTCTCCTCTCCTTCCCCCACAGGCATGCCTTCCCCTCTCTCCTCTCCTTCCCCCACAGGCATGCCTTCCCCTCTCTCCTCTCCTTCCCCCACAGGCATGCCTTCCCCCTTCTCCTCTCCTTCCCCCACAGGCATGCCTTCCCCTTCTCCTCTCCTTCCCCCACAGGCATGCCTTCCCCTCTCTCCTCTCCTTCCCCCACAGGCTTGCCTTCCCCTCTGTCCTCTCCTTCCCCCACAGGCATGCCTTCCCCTCTCTCCTCTCCTTCCCCCACAGGCATGCCTTCCCCTCTGTCCTCTCCTTCCCCCACAGGCATGCCTTCCCCTCTGTCCTCTCCTTCCCCCACAGGCATGCCTTCCCCTCTCTCCTCTCCTTCCCCCACAGGCATGCCTTCCCCTCTGTCCTCTCCTTCCCCCACAGGCATGCCTTCCCCTCTGTCCTCTCCTTCCCCCACAGGCATGCCTTCCCCTCTCTCCTCTCCTTCCCCCACAGGCATGCCTTCCCCTCTCTCCTCTCCTTCCCCCACAGGCATGCCTCTCCTAAACTCTAAGGGACCCCAGGAGACTTGAACCTGGGCAGCAGCAGCTTGTCCTGGACTAACCCCCTGAACCTGTCCCTAAGACCCCCTTTTCTCTGAATTCCCAGGAGCCAAAGCAGCCCAGCCGAGGCTCATTGCTCTGCCTAGTCTCTCTCCTATTGCTTATTCTGTCCTACGCCCTTTCTTGTTTCACTGCCTCCAACTTTAATAAACATTCTCTCAAAAAAAAAATTGGTCAAGATAATCCAGTTACATCAAAGCAAGTACCCCAGACTTCTATTCAAAATAAGTATTGTGTTGATACCCCAAACATGACTCCCCTCTGTGGAAGGACTCCCCAAGATATCTAGACCCAATGGCTTCATTGTTCCAACACTTACCATTTATCATTGTTCATATGGATCTGGCCTAGTACACGCCTCATTTTAACACAAAAACCTAAACATAAGCACTTAAGCCAACATAAAGCTTAGTATTTTTAATTCTAGGTCCTCTTTGTTAAGGATTTCCTATGTGCCCAGTACTCATATAATTCAGCACCAGTGCTCTGAAACAACCAATGCTGTCACAACTCAGCTAACGTAGCCACAGACAATAGGTAAACAAACCAGCGTGGCTGTATCCCAATAGAACTTTACTTATGGTTCCCATTTTGAATTTCAGGTCATTTTCAGGTGTCATGAAATATTATTCTTCCTTTGATTTCAAACGCCTCTACCAGAGCTCTAGATCCGAGATCGAGACCATGCCCTGTAGGCCGCATATGGTCCGTGGCCTGCTTTCCTAGCACCTTCAAGGGAAGAATGTCATGTCAGTTTTAAGGGTTGTTTAAGGAGAAGAAGAACACTGTGTCTCAGCTGGCACATGTCCAGCAAAGCCTAAAATATTTACGGACTATCCCTTTGGAGAAAAAGTTTGCCTACCCTTCTTTATATTAGGCTCTTTGTTGTTGTTGTTGTTAAAACAACAAACATTTTTTATCTCAGTTTTGTAGGTGAGAAGC
Organism: Cnephaeus nilssonii; assembly: GCF_951640355.1. NCBI lineage: Eukaryota > Metazoa > Chordata > Mammalia > Chiroptera > Vespertilionidae > Cnephaeus > Cnephaeus nilssonii. Next base: position 39,585,523 of record NC_137089.1, on the reverse strand, counting down.
TCAATATGGTCTCACTGGGCAAAAATGAGAACTGTGTTCACTTCTGGACGCTCTAGGGAAGAATCCATTTCCTTTCCTCTTCTAGTTTCTCGAGATGCCCATAAATCTTGGCCCATGACCCCTTCCTCCTTCAAAGCCAGAAGAAGTGGGAATCCTTCTCACAGCGCATCCTTCTGACCTCTCCATCGTCACATCTCCTTCTCTGACTCTCTTCTCCTGATTCCATCTTCCACATTTAAAAAAAAAAAATTATCTTAATTGTTGAAAGTATCATAGATGTTCTCCGCCCGCCCGCCCACCAATTGATCCCCTCGCCCCACCCTCCTTCGTGTTGATGAGTTTCAGCCCTGCCTTCAGGGCACCACGACAGTTAATTCAGTGGCAGCCACACTGCAGCCCACTAGACTGTCCACTCAGTGCAGGCACCACGGGTCAGCATCTAGGGTCTCGCTGAAGGACTTTGTCTTGTGCACACGCCATTCACCTCATGTGCACATCTTTGGGATGGGAGGAACCTGAGTCCTTGGAGAAAACCCACACAGACGTGGGGAGAATGTGCAGATTCCACACAGACAGTGGCCCTGGCCAGGAATCAATGTTTTTTCCTCATCAATGTTATAGGGAAATGATGTTATTCGAGGACCCGCTATATAGAACTGATACATATGTTCCTGCCACCTTATTGAGGAAAGTCTGATCTCTCTCATGCGTACATGTCAACGGGAATGCAGGGAATGAACACAGGCCCTCGCAGCTCCCCAGCCTCCTGTTCGGCCTGCGCTGCCCAGCCTCGGGGCTCCCTTGCTCTGGGGCCTCTGCAGAAACACCAAGCACCTCAGAGTCTCACTTGTTCTGTCTTAATCTTCCCGTCCGGAAGGTGGAGATGATCACAGGGCTGTTGGGGGAACAGTGGAAAGCACCTAGAAAATGCTCCTAGGCATTCCATAAGTAAGAGCTGTTGTTGCTCACTTTGAGGATCGGAGGACGCAGTGGCAATAGTGACTGGTGTGTGTTCCGGGTAGCAGGAGCGGGAGAGGCTGGAGCAGAGCACAGCCCCGTAGGGAAATGGGAGCCCCAAAGGCTGCGTATGTTCAATGTATAGTTAGTGAATCGGACTCACAGAAGATGGGCAGCAGAAAATGTGCTGACATGGTAATAAAAACACTGTGTCTGTGTTCGGCTTTTACAGTTTACACTGCTATCTCCCATTAATTATCCAATTAGTCTTTTTTTTTTTTTTTCCAGTGAGGAAATTGTGGCTCAGAAAAAATGAAATAGTTGGCCCAAGGAAGCACATCTGTTAACTGACCACACAGGGAATATGATCTAGACTTCCGATTGGCCCATGGCCCTCAGGGAGCACCCAGTGCCAGGGTTTTGTGCCGCAGTCGTGGGGATGCCGTGAGCAATAGTCAAACAGTGGAGTGACACGCTAGAAGTGTACACGTGGGAAGATTAATCTGATAGCCAAGGAGATTATTGCAGTGCCCCTGGTAGGAAATAATAAAGACCTAAGACAAGGGCTGTAACCTGAGGGAGGAGAGAGCGATAGGGGAATGGTTACAAATGAAATCTAGATGGCTCTGTGATTGGGTTCAGCCTTTTCGTTGGCACTGCGTGGGCCCCTATGTGTGGAGGCCAACTTGGCCAGGTCTACTCTGGCTTTCTTCTTCTTCCTCCCTCTTTGTACCCCTTCTTGGCAGTTGTCCCCTGTTTGGGCTTCAGTGGGTTTTCTCCACAATGAAAACTAATCTTTGGAATGGTTAGGTTCTTTCTCTGATTCTCTACTTGGCTATTATTTTCCTGATGTTGAAAGAGGGAACCTCTTAAGTAAGGAGAAAATTAAAGCAGTCGAGTGTCACATATCTAATCAGTAAAAAAAGACCTGATTAGCTCCACCACAAGTTTGGATGGTGTGTGTGTTTAAAATCATTCAGCCAGTAGTTGAACTGTGACTTACATTTCATGTGAATACAGACTCTCACAATAATCCAGATTATTTCTTAATTGTCATCAGAACTACGCCCAACTCCCAAAACTTGGCATTTCATGCCAGCTGTCCCGTGAGAGATCCTTATAAAATTACAAACAGTTAATTTTTTTATTGGTGGTATTGACAACTTTAGACAGGTGGCAGGTAAGCCGTGGAACCTCGGGGTCTCATAGGTTGCACACATCACTTACATAACACATAATAGTGATATTTTTTTAAAAGAAATAATATTTTAACATATATTTTCTTCCTTCTCTCAGATGTGGGAGCTACTTTTCAATCTTAACGTTAATCCTTTCCTTGTGAGCAGCCAGCGTGGGGCTTTGAAAATAAGCCACTCCTGTATGCTGTGCCCTTTCTTGTTTATCAGCTTCTTTTCCCCCAAAACAAAAGATCTTGAATGGGGAGTAATTATTTTAAATGACATTCGGGCCCCATTTGTGGCTGTAATGTTAGCATTCTAAATAAGGAATTGATTACAGGGTCCAAAACGGGTATTTTTTTTTCTTTCATTTGATTGATTCCGCCCAAAGATTTCTTGTTGAGTTGAGCATACTTTACAAGATTTCCACGTTGACTAACAAACCCTCATAAGCTGACTCACATTGTCAGTGTCACTCCGCACTGGGCCTCCTCACCTGAGTAGCCGCCCACATAGGACCAGTGTGGGAACATTTAGAAACCTTATCTTTTATTCCATACATTCAAAATGTAAGTACCTGCATTACTAGTCACATTTTCTGAAATAGTTGAACCATCTTCCAGCAACTCTTTCTAGCCTGAGATGAATTCTTTAAACAGCAATTTTTAAACATGATAGATCTACTTTTTGATCCAAAGTAGAAGAGCAGTTGCTAGGAGTTTGTGTAGAGTTGACCTCGGAGATGTAAGAGGGTGCAAACTCACTAGAGATGCAGGAGACAGTTATCAGACATGTAAAATGTACTTACAAATTGAAAATAGTAATAGATAAATTTAAAAGCAAAATTAATTTTTTTGGGGGGGGACCAGCACTGTGGGTACTTTGTAGAACCCAACAGCTAATTCAGAATGCTATAGCTATCTAAAATTAGAACAGTGACTTGAGCATTAAACTATTTCTTAAAGGTCTCAACTGAAAGAATTTAAATTGGACAAATTTATGTGGCCTTATGGGTTTGTTTTAATTGTTCAATATTTCTTCGCTTTTTAGTTTATAAAAATAAGATGGAAAAGAAAGAGAAAATGGGGGCAAAATGTTCCAGGGTGTGTAGATAAGAACCAGAGCTACATTAAAAATAGGAACAATTTTTTTCCTTTAATGCTTTACTGGTTCATCTAAACAATAAAGAGATATCGCTTCCTTATTAGCATTTGGTGCTATTTTTAGTGGTTCTTTTAGTAAAACTGAAATGACTTGCAGTTCTTTTTGGACTACACACGATCTAATGTGATATTTGGCATTTGTGGAATTGTTAAAGCTAAAAATCTTGGGATGTATCTTTTAAAAGTTACATAAAAGGGGGAAATATTTTTATGGTTAGATGAATGCTTAGCTTTAAGATTTGTAGAGAAAGGAGAAGGCATTTTATTTTTGTACTCAGAAGATCATTCTGGATCCTATTCTAAAAACCCAAGAAGAGATAAACAGGTTTTTCTTAAACTTTCTATCTAGTTTGAGGCTCAAAGGACCACGGACACTCTGAGCCCAAAGTAGAATTTTTGAGAAATTAAAGGAAAACAGGTTCTGAAAATCATTTTTGAACCAGCCCCAATTCTGGGAGTGGCATTTAAAATAGATTAAATTGCCATTTGAAGGTAGGAAGTGAGAATTGGGAATGAGTTTTTGCAGTGCTTACTTAAAAGATAGTTAAGATCAAGATCATGTACAAATATAGGAATCAGCAATGCAGATGTAACTATAATGTTTCTCAACATAAAATTTGAGCAGCATGAACTTCATCCTGATCACTGCCCCTCCTCACCAGGGACCTGGAGGCATTCACCATGGTGTCCCATTGGGTGAGATCCCATGCTAATACCATGTGGTCTCCATGTTAGGACTGCCCAAAGTGAAGACTCCATCAAAAGAATTTGTCAAAATAGAAGCAGTAGATGCTACTCAATAGCTTAGCCTTATGGTGTATAGTAGTTCAGATGAAGTAATGATCACTGACACCATCCATGAGGTAATTTAGAAAACTGTACTGACAATTTTGAAGTTATACACACAAAGCCTTTGGTGTTATATGGGCCACAGTACCCATGACACATCTGGCTTCCCACCCCTCTCCTGCCGAGTCACCCTTTGTTTCCTGGCCTGAAACTAACAAGTTTTTCAGAAAAGTCAGTCTTTTATAATTTATTAGAGGCCCAGTGAATGAATTCATGCATGGGTGGGGTCTGGCCCAGCCCATTGGGTCGAAGGGGCTGGCCAGGGGGAGGGGACACAGGAGATTGGGCTGCCAGCCCCGCCCCTCAATCGGGGTGGGGAGGTGGGGAGTAGAAAGTGAGGGGGGGCGATTGGGTGTGGGGCTGGTCGGGGGGAGGGGCCCTGGGCGATTGGCGGGCTGGCCCCGCCCCCTGGTTGAACTCCTGGTCCAGCGGACAATTTGCATATTACCCTTTTATTATATGGGATTGAACACATACATACTAGTGTCAGAGGTGCCTCGCCATAATTCTTCCCTTCAGGGAGTTTATAATTGAACAAAGGAGGCTGCTGCTAGGGAGTGAATGAATCTTCCACAGCAGTCCTTCATGGGGGCAAAACTGTTCTGAACTAAATGCCACTTTAAATCCACACAGAGTGAAACCACAGACTCTGACACCTAAAGGAATTCAGGCAACCAGTCTCCCTGTATTATTCGTGACAAGTATTCTCTAGTAGCTACAATCATTGAACGAGTAAGAAGTAGCCCATGATAGGATGTCAAATGGTCACACTAGCGCTGTGATCAGGAAAAACCAGGATCCACAGAGCTGTACCACCAAAAAAGAAATGCAGCGGCCCTAAGTGAGATGCCTCTCTGGGTTACTGCTCTTACATGACCCTGGGAGTTCTCCTTTGCCGCCGATCAGTGTTGCCCTGTGACACTGCTGTTCCAAAATGCATGAGATGTAGGTCCTGTTATAAATGTGGGCATTCCTCTGATTTTCTAGTATAAGAACATCCCATAGGATAAAAATCAGTGGAGTTCATACAGGGAAAGCAGTGTTGGACATACATTCTTGAGTGTATTCTACGCCTCACCTAAGTCTGGGTACAGATCGCCAAGGGAGTCCTGAGACCTTTTTGATAAATGGTGACATACTGGGGAGCTTTGCTTGGCTCTTAGGATTTTGACTTTTAAAAACTTTTTTGGCATTTTTAGATTTGGGTGTGTTTCACATTTCCAAAAGAAATATTTTTAATCCATAGTTACACCCACCAAAGACAACCAATCTTGTCTCAGCAAATATTTTCATATAGTTTTTAAATTTTAACTATAGAAACATCTTAAACATATACAAAAGTAGATGGGAGAGTGTAATGAAACCCAGTGTAACCTCTCCCAGCTTCAACAGTTACTAAGTCCAAGGTCATCTTTTTGTGTCTGTATCCTCACCACAGCCCTCTCCTCCCCTGCTCTGCCCTAGGATTATTTTTCAAAGCAAATCTCAGATATTACTTTATTTGTATATATTTCATTATGTTTGTAAGACTCCATTGAAAGAGTTTTTTAGAATAGAAATAGTAGGTGATACCCAGTACTTTAGCAATTTAGAAAAATTAAGTTATTTCCTAATATCATTTAATGTCTAATCAACAATTCCATTTCTCCAATTGTTTTTCATTTTTATTTTAAATTATGATAAAATGCGTATAATATAATAAACTCTACCTTCTTAGCAATTTTTAAGTGTACGGTTCAGGAACATGAAGTACATTCACATTGTTGTTCAATCCCCAGAACTCTTTTCATTGTGCAGAACTCAAGTCTGTAGCCAGTAAACAGTTCCCCAGGCTCTCCTCCCGCAGCACCTGGCAACATCCGCCCTACTTTCTCTCTTAATGGTTCTGATGACTTTAAGTCCCTCATCTAACTAAAATCATACAGTATTGGTCTCTATGTTAGTGGCTTATTTCACTTAGCATAATCTCTTCAAGCTTCATTCATGTTGTAGAATTCTGTGTCAGAATTTCCTTAATCTTCAAGGCTGACTAATACTCCATTGTATGGGTATACCACATTTGTTTGTTCATCTGTCAGTGGACACTCGGGTTGCCTATACCATTTAGCTATTTTGAAGAAGGCTGCTATGAACATGGATGTACAGATATCTCTTTGAGACCCTGCTTTCAGTTATTTGGGGTATATACCCAGAAGTAGACTTGTGGAATCACATGGTAATTCTATGCCTAATTTATTGAAGAATGCCAGACTGTTTTCCACAGCACCATTTACATTCCCACCAGCAGTGTGCAAGGGTTCCAGTTTCTCCACAGCCTCATCAACACAGTGTTTTCTGTCTGTTTTTTATAGTAGTCCTAATGGGTGTCAGGTGGAATTTCATTGTAATTTTGATTTGCATTTCCCTAATGGTTAGTGATATCGAGCATCTTTTCATGTGCTTGTTGACCATTTATGTATCGTCTTTGGGGAAATATCCATTCAAGTCCTTTGCCCATTTTTATTGTTCTTGTTGAGTTGTAGTTCTTTATTCTTCCTGGATATTAACCTCTTATCTGATATCTGAGCTGTGAATATTTTTTCCTACTCCATAGGTTGCCTTTTCACTCTGCTAATTGGGTCCTTTGATGCACAGAAGTTTCTAGGTGTAGTGTGACTTATCTAAGCAAAGCCACTGGCATGACCATTATGAGAATGTGCATTTTGGGTGTTTTTCTGACCTGTGTGCAAGAACTCTTTCCCTCAGGTCATGAGCACAATTATTGTAGAAGAAACCTTTTCAATGTCTGTGTTGAGTAGCAAAAGTGCCCCTGCTAACAATGCCTTGTGTCAGGAATCGTGTTAGAGCTAGTTCAGTGTATGGGTGAGCGGGATGGCTTCATCGTAGACTCCCTGTGCAGTGTTGTTACTTGTCATCCTAAGGCAATTCCTAGATGTCGAAGCAAATGGGACCGCCTGCAGGAGCAACAGTGTCTTCACCGGGTGGCTGAGTCTTGGTAAAATCACATTTCTGAATCGCTAAGGATTTTGGTAACTAAGAATATTTTTTAAATGACTCTTAGCGTTTATCAAATGTCCCAGCTCATCTGTGAAACAAAACAGGGCAACAAGAGGCCGTATCCTAGTTTCCCAGAATTCCGGTTCCCAGCTGTGTTTATAGACACCCTTTTCTTTTCTTCACCTCGAATCAGATGATAGATTTTCAACATGTGACTGCAACACTGACGGACATCAGTCTCTCTAGAGGCTGCATTTCAGGTCAGCATTGCTGCGCACTGACTTGGTCTAGAATTCCTTTTTCCTTTTTTAAACCTTTTCATAACATGAAGATCTAGTACACCAGCAGTGGCCAGGCTGGGGGAAAAGGAACAGGAAAGGAATGACAATAGGTCCCGGGTAGTGCTGGTGATGTCAGGTGGGATGATGATAACTTTAGTCTCTGTGGGCAGTTCTGTGTTCTAGAAACAAGAGAAGAAGACCTGGAGGCCAGGGCTAATTACAGGTCACTTGACAGGGAATGAAAGCAAAATGATTGTTTTAGGCCTGAGTCTCCCCTCAGCAGATTTCATTGTTATTTAATTTTTTTTACCTTCTGTTCAATAGAAATTCATCCTTTTTGGTTTAAACCACACCAGCCATGGTAGCCTAGCATTGCAACTGTTCCTTTGCTTCATTTTCATGACTTTAAGGAGACATTTGCAATTCATTACAGTATTAAAATAATTTAGGAGCAGGGTTAAATTTCATTCCTGTGTGTGTTGTGGTGTGTGTGTGTCTGTGTATGTGTGTGTGTGTTGTGTTGGATGCTATTTGTTTTGTTTTGGTTAAAGAAAGTCTCCGTTACAAGAGCTATAGTAAATTTGCACCGTTTCTTTATTAAATAAGACGAATGGTAAAGCAATTGATTGTTTTTTTCCCTTTCCAAGTCTCTCCACTGCACTATCCAAGTTTTACTAGGGAACTAAATTGCAGAGCACAGAAGAATACATTTTGCAAAATGTAATGCATGCCACTTATTGCATTTAAAAAATAAATAATTGGCTGCTGATCTTATGCTAATATTACCCACCTCATTAAGTAGATAAGGAGGTTTTGTAAGCAGCTATTCTAAAAGTGGGCTGCTCTTTAACCAGGTACAAATGAATCAGGCGTCACTAATGAACATGTTTAATACTATATTATGTAGCTGAAATGATTTTAGGGTTCAAATGTCTGTTTGTGTATCCTAATCTAGGTATCTAGGAGTTTATTTTCCCCAACACTGAACAATAGCAACTAATAAAAGATCAAATTTTATATTTTTTTCTTCTTCATTGGAATTATTTGAAATACCGGGTGTCCCAAATATATATATACACACTTTAACAGCCAGTAGCACAATTTTGAAAAGGAAATGTATTTTGATAAACCCTGCCTTTATAATTATTCAAAGTGTGTGTGCACACTTTGGGGGGATACCCTATATTCTCATTTACTGCGTTTCGTTCGTTTGTCCTTCTACCAAACTGGGAAAACCCTTGTGCCTGGCATTGTGTTAGGTCCTAAGGGTGTAGAGAGAAGGATGTTAAGGAAGTCTCTGCCCTCCTTAGACAGGTACACTTACAGCTGTGGTACCCAGCACTGAGGAGCCGGTGGGAGGAGTCAGGGAGGAGACTGAGCTGATGCAGGGGCGGTGGGAGGAGCACTGTGGGTGCAGGGATGCAGGAGGTGAGTACAGGCTCGGTCAGAGACCTCATTATATTAATGTGGGGAACCCATGGAGATGGTTGCCCCAGTTTTCTTTAAGGTCTTTGGTGGGAACTGCCATCAGAGCCACTTGGCTGTTCCATTAGGCCTCTGCCTAGTCATCTTTTGAAGAAAAGATTTTGTGATTAAACTATAACTAGGTTATGTGTTGGGGAGGTAAACAAGAGCCAGACGTCTGCGGGCCCCCGTACTTGCTGAAGTGTTTGGATGTTTCCTAAAAGAGATGGGAGAATGGAACGGACAGGGTGACACCTGGGCTGAGAGCCCGTGAGGGAGCCTGTTGAAGAGATCTACCAAACAGACGCATGGCTGGGGAAAATTAACGGGGCGGTGGCTATAAGGAGGTCATGGATTCCAGGTCCAAGGGGCAGGGTGTTGAGACTGAATTGGTGTGGGGGAAAGAGAGGCTGTTTAGGAGATGCCAAGGTTTGGGCTGGAAGGGTGCTGTTCTCCTAAAGAAGGAACACGGTGGGTTCCAGGGGAAACGATGACTCCAATTTCTAGCACACTGAGATCCAGGTGCTCCGCAGGACATCCAAGTAGAAATCACCAGCAGGCCTTCGGTGTGTGAGCCGCATTGAGATCTGACTGACTAGAGGGGAGAGGGGCGGGGGTTGAAGGCATGAGTGTGGTGGGGTCCGCAGGGCCTGCGCGTCGAGTGAGGAATGGGTGCAAATAGTCCTAGGGACCAGGAGCCTTTAAGAACAGGTGATGGGCCATCGATTCCAGGAAGATGTTCAGGAAAGATCGATGATGTGACAGGCACCAGGGAAGGAGAAATGTCAAGACGGGACAGCACTGGCAACTGCCACAGAGGGGTCAAGTTCAGAAAGGAATGGAAAGGTTTGGCAGAAAAGTTTACTTAAAAAGAGATGTTTGTTTGATGTGGAAGCAAAGTTCTATAATTTTTCAAAAGTGATCGAACAAAACATGGTGTTTCAAAAGCAACCATTTCATAACTGCAGCCCTGGAATTCGTTACTGCAGAAAGCACAAGAAAAGTAAGATTATGCCAGCGACGTGGTGATTCGACCATCTCAGTTTTGGTCTTAAAAAAAAAAAATGTGTGTGTGGTTTTTCTTCTTCTTCTAAATGTGCCAAGATAAGGCATCAAGCCATGACTAACTTATGAACTGTTCAGTGTGAGCTTTTGTCACATTTGGTTGGTGTCAGACATAGTTGAGAACTTTGGAAAGTATTAAAAGATTATGATAACAGGAAAATAAAACCGAACCTCGATGCGAGAAGAACTCCCCCACCAGAACGTGTAAGCAAATCTGCGGACACGGTTATCTGCCTGCTCTTCTGCCGATTTGCTCGTAGGCAAAACCCTGAGTGAGCCGGCTCTGCGCCCTGCCAGCTCTGTGACCACAAGCAAATCACCCCGCCTCCTGGTTCCCCGTCTCTCCAATCAGAAGTGGGTGTCCTCCCCGGCTCAGCTTCCCAAGCTGGAGATTGTGACACGCCAGTGGGCTATGACATGGGAACTGTCAGAGTACCCCCCACGCAGTGAGCAAAGGCTGCTTTTGCCAAACTTACATTATTTCAGCTGTGTGTGTGTGTGTGTGTGTGTGTGTGTGAGAGAGAGAGAGAGAGAGAGAGAGAGAGAGAGAGAGAGAGAGAGAGAGAGGTGTATTTCTAGATCATGGTGTAAAATGTATTTTTTATTGTGGATCGTGGTTTGAAAAATGTTTGATAAACACTGCCCCCTCAACTAGAGCCCCTTCCTATTCTAAAATTCTCTCCTTCCACTTAAACCTGAAAACTGTTCTTTTGGTACAGTAAATGGTTCCTAACCCGGTGGAGTGGCAGGGACAGACACTGTTAAGGCATGAACGCTAATAACAAAAGAGAAAAAACAAGTCAAAGGTAAATAAGGCCAACATCTGTGTTGTATTTGACCAGGAGACTGAACAAGCCTTTAAAATTTATTAGTATTCCGACTGGCAAGCCATTACTCTAATTTATGAAGAAAAGTTGAAGTATGCTACATATTAGCAAACAATGCAGTAGTTCTTTTGATGGCGGCATAAATAAGCAGCCGTATCAAGGAGAAATAATGCTCTTTCCAAAGTAACAATGCCATGGCACATAAATTCCCGAATTGGCAACGAAGCCGGTGTGGTCAGGCTCTTCCGTGTGCCGCATGAAAAGATTCATTGGCCTGGTTATGTGACAAGTCAGGGCACTTTTATTGGCCTGAACAAGAGGGAGTAAACACCTCCATCAGGTGTTTTGTTTTAGAAACAGCTGTTTGGACTCCCCCCACGGGTAATTCTGCTCCAGGGTGTGTTTGAGTATTTGCTTTCCCAGCATGCTTGCTGATGCTGCGAATGGAAGCAAGTGAGCAGTTTCCCATAAAAGCAGCGTGCGGCGAGAGTTTTTCTTATTTGTAAACTGTTCTTAATTCTTCTCAACCAGTGACATCTCATAGGTGTTCGGCGGTATTGCACAGGGACAATTGGAGAGGCTGAGGAGGGTGAATCCTCGCACAGGAAAGTTGAGGGGCGGGTTTGCGGTCCCTCCCACACAGCTCTTGCACACTCAGTGGCCTTGGGGTGTCTTTCCTCTCCGCCCTCTTACAAACCCTGGGGCGTTTGTTAAACCCTGTGCCAGTCTAAGCCCCAACCTTTGGCGATTCTGTGTTCTCTGCCTTCCTTCCACTGTCAGTCAGCGGGCAGAGGAGGCCGAGCGCAGGAGAGGAATTGAGACCAGAGACGCCCAGCCCTCCCCTGGGATTTCTGTTAACTTTAGACTCTGATGGGTGCTGGCAAGGAGTGGGCGGGGCTAGTGCTGTGGGTGGGCGGGGTTGGCAGGGTTGACTCCACCTCCCTTGCCACAACTGATTGGCCCCTGGCAGGCATTCAAGGAGTCCCTGCCCCTTTCGCTCCATCACAGGCCGGTTCTCCCCAGGTGTACCAACAGGTATGATTGTGCCAAATTAAGAGATGAGAATTTTTTTTATTATAAGAAAAAAATGTTCCATTTATTCTATGAGAACCATGTGTTTGCATCTAGCCATCTGACTTATTAGATGAGCAAACTGAGGCTCCAGGATAGGACAAGTGAGCTCAGGGTCAGGGGCTCTTCCCTGTCGCTTCCTCCCATTGGGGAACTCAGGATAATAGACGGTGGATACATGGACAGTAGAGAATAAGCCAGGCAAGTCTTGAGCTTTGGAAGGAAGACAATGGAGAAAACAGACAAGGTTTACGTTGGACAGTATAAGAAAGCAAGAATCTTATTTGCTCTGGGTTTTGTGTCCCTGACTATAACGTAAGACTCAAGGAGCAGTGATAGGCAGAGTGCACCCAGCCAGATGTGTGCCCTGGGTGAAGGCGTGGGTTCTCCAGTTACAATTTCCCTGACTAATGATGATGAGGTAGATTCCGTCTTTCTTCGAAAAGTTTGCTGTAATAACAAAACAGTATATCAGGAATTATTGTTCTTTGGAAAAATGTTACAGTGCCGGACCTGTGAAAGTTGGTATTGTTATTAGAATGTCAATAACACTTTCAAACACGCACATTACATCCTTGAATACTTTCTCGACAGAAATTATTTTTCCTTCTTCATGGTTATGCAGGATATTCACCATGAACCATCTGGCTTCCTCGGTGGGATACATTAGGAACACAGCAACACCATAAAGTCTGCAGACATCTCCCTCTTCCCCCGAGTTTGCCTCAGTGCCAGTAAATGTCATCAGGGTATGGGTTGTGTGAAGCATTGGGTAGCAGTCACTGGATCCCTCTGTGTATAGTACGGGATGTGTGATGACTGGATAGTGTCACATGAATGTTAAATATGTTCCCGGAGCTGACATGGTGCCAGGTGGTCAGTGTGGCCATCACTTCCTACTTTTGAGTATACTCAAAATTGGCAGGCAGTCTGAATCAATAAAAAAAATTATAGTTATCCTCTGCAGTAAAATTGGTATTTACTGCCCTTCAGAAGTGAATCTATATTGTATCTATTTTCTAATGTTTGTGGCAATGCTTTTAGACATGTTTAATTGATTGTGGTGTGACGTAAGCAATGTCTTCTTGATTCACTGACTTTCTTGCTCCTGAAATATAAGTGCAAAGCTGAATTTCCTCTACATTATATGTCTAAGTAGCCCTAGATTTTATGTATTTTGTAATATTTTAAGCAGCAAGTTATTTCTTTCTTATTCAAAGTACCAACAACATTAGGGGAGCTTTTTAAATAAAATAAATCATTGAAGTTTGCATATAGAATAAACCATGTACACCAAAGGCAGCTGGAGCCCAAGCTGCCTGACAGTCACTTTGGACCTTTCCCTACACTCACTCCCTCTTAATGTGACAATAGATTTCATGGAACCTGGAGACCACATGCTCTTGACCTGTAAAATTTCTTCTTTTAGGATCCACCTACTTCAGTTTCCCTTGGACTGCGAATGGAAGAAATGATTTTCAACTTGGCAGACACACATCTATTTTTTAATGACTTAGAAGTAAGTTCAGTTATTTTATATAAACTTCATGTTGTATGCCTGAAAATAGATGATTGGTCTTACAATAAGGGGGATAGTATTTTTGAATATATAATTGGGATAATGAGGCAAAGTAATTGCCGATTATATAGTAATGCATTTTGCCTTCATGGTATTTGTTATGCTTTAACTTGGAGTGTTGTGTTTCAAAATTAGATTTCCACATAACTATTGATAAGGATGAAAATTTGAGGTCAAGGATCTTAAACATTAAGTTGTGTTGATTAGCAGAAACTACAGATTTCTCAGTTACATCATCACCATTGAGATGAATTGCCTTTAGAATCCCAACAGAATTTGTGATATTTGCATATGCGGTTCTTGTCAGACTGTCACTGTCTTGGGTTGGGTGCTTTTCTTTTTCACTGGCTCCATCGTTTGGATGACATTTCAGTCGGGCCTCTGCTGTTAGGGTACCAGGATTTCTTAGGTGAAACTGCTGATGGTTTTATTTGTCCATTATCATGTGAGGGGAAACGTGTCAGGTGGCTCATTAAAGGTGTTATGAGCAGTGACAAACGTGATGGTCTCGATGAGCAGCATTCTTAAGAATAACGAATATTGTTTTTCATATCTCCATTCTCAGACAACATGTCTGTAACTACATTACACTCCCTTCTTAATAGAGACAGTTGTTTATTTAAATCCTGCTGTTAAGCAAGCTTGTGGTAGAGCTGCTAACAGCCATTAGTCATCAAGTTGTTGTTTTGCTAGATTTTATAAATGTATGTTATTTCAGACGGGAGAAGAATCTGAAAGATTCAAATGGAACTTTTACTGATCGAAGTTAATTGGCAGCAATTGGCCTTTAAATATTTCCTGATGTTTCCCTTTTCAAAATCAAGCAAAATGCACCTTATTTAATAGATGAGCCAAAATCATTTGAAAAATGCCAGTGTGTGACAGAACGAAAATGCGGTTTGTTCAACATCTGTCCTATATTTTGATTTCTTTTCATCTGTAGTGAAACTACTCGTAGACGAATTGGCAACTTCCAGCGCAATGAGATTATTTAAATGCGCTTCATTTTCTTTCCATTCCTTACTGAAATATTATTATGCTTAGGGTAAAATACAAAGTTTTTTTGCATTTTTAAGTGTCCGCTTTCCTTAAGGAAATGACATGTAAGGCATTAGTACTTTCTAAGGTGGAAATGTTTCGAGTGAGTGACAAGTTTAGAATTGCCTTTAGAAAAGCTTGATAATCATACTCAATTTTCAAAAGCTGTTTCTGATTTATGGTTGTGATTCACTTCATAAAAGAGCAGCACACAAAAATGTTATATTTTACTGGTACGTTCAAATTCCTTTCCAAAGTTTTCATTTGTTTCTAATCATATAGACTAGGCTGATATTTTGTGCTGGAAACAACCTTGTTCCTCTTATTAATTAATGTTAATAGGTGTTAATAGCACCCATCAAGAAGAAATTAGCAGTAATTTGCTATTTTTTTTTAACTCTACCTTCTTTAAAAATGCCATCTTTACTTGTCTATACCATGCCAAAACTATGTGGTGAAAAGTGAGAAGTTGGGCAAACTTGGTATAATATAAACTGAAAATTTTCCAAACTAAGTTTTGATTGAATATGGCTCGATTAGTGTTTATTGACATTATTCATACTAAACTGCATATAAAGAGTGTCTAAAATAAATGTATATATTAAAAGTTCTGCTTTAGGGATGGAGAGAATATAGTTTTTCCATAAACCCAATTAAAAAAAATAACTAGGGGGTCTACACAGTTATTGAAATATCAGATTCTATTCTTGGCATTAGGACTGTTCTTTATAAGGAGAAAAGAGAGATATGATTCAACCAGATATGAAAACAATAATGGAAAAATTAAGCTTGGAACTTTACATAAGTTGACTTTAAGTCATTTTACTTGAGAAAAATATAAAGGTATCAGCGAGAGTATAAAAAATACATTTAGCCTCTGTGGAAATTTTTTACTTGCTCTAAACTTGCATAATATTTTATAAAAATAAATTGGTTCTTATACTTATTTCAATCTTTCATCTTATAGTTTTATAATTCAACACAACTGGAATTGGTTATTGCAAATATTAGTTTCTTGCAAAATAAGAAGTAAAATTATTTTCTGGCAAAAATAAGTGCATTGGCATAATCCTCCTAAGAAAACCAAAATTATCTCATCAGGCAGAAACGATGTGGTAATGCTTGATTTCACACTCCAGTTAGCAATGCTGTGGTAGAGGAGAGGAATATTTAAATTGCACGTTTTTAGCTTTTTAAGATCAAGAGTACAAGTAACTTCAAGGAGGTTAACTATCTGTTAGCTTCAAGTGTGATGTCTGAATTTATTGTTGACATTTGGCCTTATTTTCTTTTACAATCTTAACGTTTCTCCAGCTAGTCCCTCTGTGTAGTTAGGGCTCGTTCACAGCTTTGGCTTATGAGAGGTTCTGAACAACGAAATGCACGATGTGAGGGCCTTCCAGTACCCAAACTTGTGTTATCAAAGAATGGCCATGCACTTAAAATGGTTATTAGGATAGTGTTTAGGAATTTTAGGATATGATTTTAAAGTAATTTAAAAATATCTTAATTGTACTTTATGAAATAAAGTCAGCTGAGTTCATTGTAAAAGTCTCATTGGTCATCCCGCTCAGTGTCAGTTTTTCATAAAAGCAATCACAATTTAATTTTGTTGCCACTCCAGGAAAAAGATACTAAGGGGGAATTTTGGACTTTGGGTACTAATAAAAATGTTTGCCAAGGTAAGGAACATGAGTGACAGGGGGACATAATTATCAAAGGAAGTAATAGTTCCCCATCAGAGAAGGGCGTAGACTTGGTGTATTTCTGGCTTTCCTATTTCTAAGTCTGACTAGCGTATCGTCTTACCAAAAGGTCTCTGTGTGCAACACGATGATGCTTAGATGGAAATCATTTTTTATGAATGACAGTATGGAACTGGAGGGTTTTTTCAGCTCCGTTAGTAACCTATGACTCTTTCTGAGTGAATGGAGAAAGAGTTCTTTCTGTTGGATTTTTATGGAAAGGCAATCTGCAAACAGAGTGAGGACAGGCCTTCCGTATACAATAATGTTTCCGTTTCGCTTGCATCGGTCAGTTCTCCTGCTAGGTTTTTCCACAGTTAAAGGAAAAGATTTCATCAGCATGGATATAAGTCTAAATAAAAATAAGGCGTAAGCTTATCTTGAGTTTTCTCTTTCCGCCTGGTGTTAAGTAATCCCATTCCACAGGCATGAGGGCTGCCATCCCTACCAGTGTTACTGACGGGTCTGCTCTCAGGCCCCACTCCCCGCCTGCAGGGACCAGGGTTGGGAAGTAGCAGGCGTCCTCCTCTTGTCCTCGGTCAGACAGGGACCTGTGAGGGTGTCGTGTGCACAGTCCCCAGTCCATGGGAGGCCACGTGGGAACTCCCTCCTCCACTCTATTCACGCGTTGGGGTTGTGGGTTGTGGGTTATGCATCGGTTAGTTAGAGGATTCTTTGGTGTCCGGATAAGAAGGTGAAGACTCCCACCCTTTCTCGGGCCTCTGATATGTAGACTCCTGTCCCAGGCCCCATTTTTGAGGACCTGCTGTTGTAGCCTCTTGTGTTTATCTTTTCTGTTAAGAAAAGGTCTGGACAGAAGGTTCTGGTCTCAGTAGAGCCTGGGTTTGATGAGTCAAAGGCTCAGTGGACGATCTGAAAGTAATGCCTCACCTGAAAGGGAGAGCGCTGTAAGGATTGTTTTTAAAGCAAAGCAATTCGTTTCCCCTTGGTTTCATTCATTCTTTAAGTTTGCAGTAATATTTGATTACTGTAAAATGTAGGTTATCATCTCAAGTATTTTAATAGAGCTTGTTTGTAAATTGATTTTCAGCTGGGAAAAGAATCTCTCTTTCCTGCCAGCCACGCCCATGCTCAGTAGCTGCCGCTGCGGGGGCCGCGTTCTGTAGGGAGTGACCAGGTGCTCCTGCTGCCAAAAGTGGCAACGTTTAAGACTAATTCAGAAGTTGATGTTTTGACTTTGAAAAACATACTTCACCTAGAAAGCGCGTTAGTCTCTAGAAACGAACAGGAAGAACCTTGGTGCCCAGGCTCCAGCCTCCGTGTGGGTGCTGGGGCTCGGATCCTGCGGCCAGGGAAAGGGTCTCGTGCTTGCAAAGAAGGCTCTTATGGAGCCTGCGCTGTGCTCTCCGTTCCCTCTGCACACAGCACCCGCTACGTGGAAGCGTGGGGCAGATCAATGATTCCATGCCAAACATCCATGCACACACGCACACACACACGTATATGCCACTTAGCATGCTCAGCTCTGTCCACAGGCTTTGTATACTTATTTATTTTCTCCTGATCCCTTTAGCAAACATAAAAGATCACACATTTGTTTTAATCCTCGTAACATCCTCCATAGCACCCAGAATCCTGCCTTATACCTTGAAATGTGTTTGTTAGGTTGAGTTCTTGTCTGTTATCTTAGAATACAATAGCGATTTCTCTTTCCTTCCCCACTGAAGGCAAGAGGTGACTTTGTCTCCCTGTGTTTTAAGGTAGGTTGCTTGGCCTTGTCCATGTTTTTAGTTAACATAAATATTATCAACATCCACAGTTTAGGGGCAAAATGAGTTTTTTAAGCAACAAATGTGTTTTAGACTCGATAAATGTGCATTGAACTTAACTATATTGTAACTGACAGCCAAAAAGAAACAATTCCCATATTTCATCCATTGTTATTACTACTGGATAATTTTAGGTATTCTTATTTCTTCACCATTTTTCACAAGATGCTGTCATCTTTATCTGAAGTAAAAAATACAAATATGAAAATGTATTCAAAGACTTTCTTAATTCTGATGTTCATCAGAAAGTTGAGTCAAAGAATATAGCTTTTTAACATAATAAAAGATATTTACCTAATACCAACAGCCAACATTGTTCTTAACAATAAAATAACAGAGGCAGATTATCATAGAAATGGAAACAAAATAAGGAAGCGCTATGCTGGCTCCGTTACTCAGCTTTGAACTAGGAGTTTGGGGCAGTGCATTAGGAATAAACTACAATTAATGAAACGAGATTTAAAATATTATTTTTTTGGAGATTTGATATATACAGGAAACTGAAAAGAGTCTATTACAATAGCCTTAGAATTTATAATGGGCTTCAGAAAAGTGAAAGGTTATAGAATTAAAGTTAAAAATTAATAGTCTTCTTTTATTATAGCCATACATGTAAAATTGTAATTAAATTATAATTTTAGCCCTAGCTGGTTTGGCTCAGTGGATAGAGCATCGGCCTGCGAACTGAAAGGTCCCAGGTTCGATTCCAGTCAAGGGCACATGCCTGGGTTGTGGGCTTGATCCCCAGTGGGGGACTTGCAGGAGGCAGCCGATCCATGATTCTCTCTCATCGTGGATGTTTCTATCTCTCTCTCCCTCTTCCTTCCTCTCTGAAATCAATAAAAATATATTTTAAAAATTATAATTTTAAATAGCAGTAACTACAAAATAAAAACAAAATAAAAAAAAGATAAGTAGCAACTCATATAAGTAGCAGAAATGAGAAAGAATATGAACAGATCGCCAGAGAAAAGCATTCAAATTGTCAGCATAAAGAAATGAAAAGTGTTGGATTTCACTTCTAGTGATTGAAATGTCAAAGAGTAAGTGGTCCGCCTCTTGGCCATCAAATTGGAAAGATTTAAAATCAGTAACATGGCCTGCAATGCAGTAAGATGAACACTGTGTACACCACTGATAAGGCTATGAATTGACACAAGATTTCAGGAAAGCAGTTTGATAATATGTATTCAGTACCTTAATGTCTGATCCTTTTACTAATTCCACTTTTAGCTTATATTCTAGAAAAGAGAGTTGTAGACAGATAATTTATACAGGAGTAATAAGCATTCATTGAACACTTGTGCTAAGTGCTCTACATACATCATTTCACTTAACCCCCTGATATTTCTATGATAAAAGCACCATTATTATCTCCATTTTATAGAGGAGCCAAGTGAAGCTGAGGGTGGTTAAAACAAGAACTTGCCAAGGTCACATGGCTACTCAGTGGCAGATTCTAACCCAGGTCCAATACTTTCTTGAAGTCCACTCAAGCCCACACTATATCTTCCAAAAGGTGATTTTACCATTAAAATATAGAAATAGTTTAAAGATCCACAAATAAATCAATAATGAAACATATTAAGTACATCTTTATTGAAAAAAATGTAAGACAATTTATTAAATATACAGAAAATATTCTTGGTTCATTTCAAGTTCAAAAATAGACTGTACACTTCAGCATAGCCTTAGTGTTGAAATTTATGGCCGATTATCTGAAAATACATACTGTATGATTCCAACTATATGACATTCTGGGAAAGGGAAAGCTATGGACACAGTAAAAAGGTCAGTGGTTGCCAGGGGTGATGGGGAGGGAGGGATGCATAGGATGAGTAGCACAGAGGATTTTGAGGGAAGTGAAACTACTCCGTACGATGCTGCTGTACCCACAGAATGTAGGGCAGCAAGAGTGAACCCTCATGTAGACCATGGACTTTGGGTGACGATGATGTGTCAGCGCAGGTTCATTGACTACAGCAAATGTACCCACTCAGGTGTGCGATGGTGATAATAGGGCAGGCTATGCATGTGTGTGTGTGTGGGGGGCGGGGCAGGGGATGAAGGGTAGGAGACACTTAGGGGTTTGCTGCCCAAATCACCCTGTGGCCTTCCAGCAGAAATCCCAGCAGAAAACACAACAAAATCAGCCGGGTTCAGTTGCAAGTGCAGAGGGTTCCAGGCACGCCCGGGGGGCTTCTCACTCTTTCCTCACTCTCACCTCCGCCCCTCGCAGTGTCAGGAGGGGAGGCTCACTGTGGACAGGTAAGAGCGCCCCTGTCTGGCTCCTGTCTCTCCTCCATGCTGTCCCTTCCTGGAAAATGAGGGTGTTGCCTTCAAGTGAAAAAGACACGTGTTCCTCAGGCTTGTCCCTCCTTGTGCCGTCCTGGCCTCCTTTAGAAGGAGGGCTCGTGGGCCTCGCTGGTGCGGGTGTGGTGAGGAGCAGAGCCCCCGCCCTGAGGGCAGCCGGCGGCCGGCCCCTCACTGACGGGCCCAGCCTGGTCCCTCCCTGGTGAAGCAGGCGGCAGGAAGGCAGCAGGCTTCAGGGAAGCACTTCTCACATCGGGCAAAAAACATCAGCTTTGCCTAGCTGGTTTGGCCCAGCGGATAGAGCGGCGGCCCCAGTACTGAAGGGTCCTGGCTTCAATCCCAGTCAAGGGCACATACCTGGTTAGGGTGCCTGCAGGAGGCAACCAATCGATGTGTCTCTCTCACATCGATGTTTCTCTCTCTCTCTCTCTCTCTCTCTCTCTCTCTCTCTCTCTCTCTTCTTTCCATTCTCTCTAAAAATCAATGGAACAATATCCTCAGTGAGGATTGACAACAACAAAAGGCATGGGCTCTGAGTCCCTGCCGGCCTGTGCGCCCAACCTTGTCATCTCCAGGTCGCACGTGTGGGACCTTGAAGGGAAGTGTTTTCTGCCCAGAGCCACGGGGTTAGGTCATAGTGAAGCTCGGGTGGAAACAAGGGCTTCCTACCCCAGATGTCCCCGCCCTGACCCCGAACTTCTCCAGCTGCTCACACACCAGCTAGTCCTCCTGAGCCACAGAGAGGACGCAGTGGCACTTGGCGGTGTCACACGCTGACATAACACAGCGGAGCCCACCAGCAGCCTTTGCACCGATGGGGTCTTTGAAAGCTTTGTTGCCCTCTCTGTCCAACCAACAGCAGCTACTCAAGCGGCCTAAGTTCACTTTTGAAAAAGTTGGGAGAGCGGCAGGTAGGTAAACAGATAGGCAGGCAGGCGGACAGTGGACAGACAGATGTGTGACTCTAAATCCCTGCCCTTGAATAGACAGAAGTGGCATTCCAGCAGCCCCTGCATTACAGGAGAAGAGCTCCCGTGCTATCCGCGTGCTTGTGCGCTCCGTTCTGGACGCTGTGCTGGGCGTGGAGGAGACGAGATGTATCCGCTGCCCTCCGGGGGCCCAGGCGCCAGATGGAGACAGAGAAGCAGGACAGCTGTGTCGCAGTGCGCCAGCCCCGTGATGGAGACGCACAGGATGCAGGGGGTCTAAAGGCAGGTGGCTCACCCACCTCGGGGAGAGGCGGCAAGGCCGAGAATGTCAGAGAAATGACTTCGCAAGGAAGTGGCACCGGAGCGCGTGGCACGCAGGAGCAGAGCTGGAGCCGCTGTCAGCGCAGAGCCCCGTGGAGCGGGTGTGAGAGGGGAAAGGGACAGGAGCCAGGCAGGGACGGCTTTGCCCTTCGGCTAAGGAAGTCGGATTTCACACTGAAGGCAGGGTGACCCCTCAAGGATGGAGATGAGCGGCACTGTGACATCAGAGGCGGCGATAATCTGGGTGAGAAATCACAGGGTTTGTTTGTGGGGACAGAGGGCAGGGCAGATGTGAGAGCCATTGAGAAAGTCCTCTGAAGGGTTGAGAAATACACTCAACGCAGCGGGGAGGAAAGTGAGAGTCTGAGTTTCTGGCTTGAGCAATAAGGTAACCATGAAAAAAAACAAAACAAAACAAAACAAACAGGAAAATTGGCTGGCTTTGGAAGGAAGATGCTAAATTGGGTTTTGAGATGTAGAATCTGAAGTCCGTGTTGGGCCTACAGGTGGACTCCAGCGTGCATTGTGCGTGCAGGTCTGAAGCTCAGGAAAGAGAATTGAACTTGAAGTTAAGACCTGAACGTGAAATGAGTTAAGATGCCCGGGAAGAATGTATTGAATGAAAAAGGAAAGTGAGCTCAGCGCAGGAGTCCCTTTGTGAAGTTTTCCTTTGGAAACACATAAATATGTATTGAAATTTCCAGATTCGGAAAAGTCAGTGACTCATGTGAAGCGAAGGGGGGTCATTCTGGCAAACTGATCGTGAGCCTGCGCGTGACACTGTCTTCCCGGTTTTGCCAGTCTCTCGATCCTGGGGGTGAAGCAGCCGGGAGGCGGTGTGGTCTCAGCAAAGGGGGAAGGCTTCAGGGATGGGCGAGCCGAGGTCAGTCCTCACTCTGATAATGCGTGCCTTTCTCACAGCCACGGCTAACCAGCCTCAGGGACGCTCGCTCAGGGACACTGAGCGCGTAGGAGGGACAGGGGTGTGGGGCCTGGCCCCGCGCCGGCCTCTTGGTGAGCCTTCCCGAACAGGAGCGCCTTCCCCAAGCAGCCTCGAACGGCAATGCGCCTGCAGCTTCCACAGAGCTGGCTGGTGGCTGTCCGTTTATTTTAAAATCCTGTGAAACTGACCTCCGGGCGTCGCAGATGACAGACCTTTCGTTCGGAGTCTTGATTTTGACAGGTGCTGGCTAATCTTCGATCGGGGAGAGTCGCTACTTTGTCCCGCCAGATCACCTTCCTAGGAAGTTTGCTTAGTCGAGAAAGGAATTCTTCTTTTAAAGCGCCTCCTGCAAGAGAAAGCCTGTAGCTTCAACTTCCCGCAAAGTGTTTAAGTTGCAGCCCCTGGAGACACTGGTTTCCGCGCGGCCACAATGGAGCCTCTATCTGGGCGCAGCTCCGGTCCATCCGCAGGCTGAGGGCGCTGCTAAGGAGCCGCTCTCGGGCCTGGGTCCTCCTTGCTGCTGGCTGTGGGCTGCTCCTTTGTGAGGCAGGCGGAGGGCTGGGCAGGGGAAGAGGATGCTGGTTTTGGTGGGCATGACTTTGTACATACACTTGCCTCTTCAAAAATAATTGACTGAGAATTACCTGCCAGTACCCGCATTTTGTCCAAAAGTTAAATGGAGCTCTTATGTCCAAAACTAGAGGCCCGATGCACGAAATTCCTGCAAGAGTAGGCCTTCCTTCCCCTGCCTGCCGGCACCGGCTTCCCTCTGGCACCCAGGACCCGGGCTTCCCTCACAGAGGGAGGCCCCGTCCACCCACTGCAGCCCGCCAGTCGGTGGCCTGGGCCTCCCTCTTTGGGGCAATTGTGGAACCCCTTGATTGATCGCCCTGCAGGCTCGTGGCCTGGGCCTCCCACTGCGGGGCGATCATGGGGCAATAGCTGGGCCCCCTACCAATTGCATTGCATCGCACCCGCCTGGCTGGCCTGGTGCCAGTGGGTGTCATAGTGTGGTCTCGGATGATTGTCGGGATGGTCATCCGGATGGTCGTTCCACTGTTCGACCGTTCGGTCGATTTGCATGTTATGCTATTATTATATAGGATGTCATCCGCTTCGCTTGGTGGGAATTGTTTGTTTTAAACACACATGCATGCAATTCTACTAGGCTTGTAGCTAAGATGTTACTGCTAAGAAGAAAAAGGAGTAGCTTGGAAAATTCACAATTGAAGCATAGTATGTGTTAGCATGTGTGTGATAAGATTTTGTAGAGGTGTAGTGAAATAAGAATATTTTTTCTTTTTAAAGTAGTCATTCTAACATTTACTTTAAAGGAGACGGGAAATTATCTAAATTCTAAGTGGCAAAAATGAATAATTCACTTTACTTCCAATCACAAAGCTAGTCACTCACTCCTCATAACTGGTCATGACCCTATGGAAATTGACAAGGGCTTTCCCATAATCCAAGAGAAAATTTAAAAATTGAGATAAGAAACAGAGGAATTTTGTAAAAATGATAGTAAGCAAAACAATGATCCTCTTCTCAAGGAGCTTAGAATGGCATGAGCTCAGCGTCCGTGGGAGTCCTCAGAGAGACGCGGGCGGCCTGGAGACGGCCCTCGGAGGACTGACAGCCGTCGACAGGGCTCGTGGGCTGGGCTGTAGAGAAGAGAGTTCTAGGCAGATCGTATGAAATGAACAAGGCTCAACGATCTAAGTGATTTAAAAATCGGTTAGGGAAAATGTAACGTAGCCTAAGGAGGTAAAGAATGTCACAGACACGTCCACGCAGGTGCATCCAGGGATCATTCACCAGACACTCCCGGAGCAGTGACTGGGCTGTGTGCCCAGTGTTCTTCTAGGTGCTGCCGGTGGAGGTGGAGGAGGATGGATAATTGTTGCTCTACTGAAGTTAATCATCCAAGGAAACCTGGAAACTGTCAGCCACTGCTTGGTCAAAAGAAACATGAAACATGCATAAAATGGAATAGTATATAACAACTTAAAAGAGAATATAGATGAGCCCTGGCCAGTGTGGCTCAGTTGGTTGGAGCAATCATCCCATGCACTGAAGGGTCATGGGTTCGACTCCTGATCAGGGCACATAACCCAGATTGTGGGTTCTATCCCCGGTCCGGATTCGTATAGGAGGTGACTGATTGATGTTTCTCTCTCTCTCCCCCTCTTCCTTCCTCTGTCTCTAAAATGAATAAAAGCATGTTCTCAGGTGAAGATTTTTTTAAAGGATGTTATAGATGATTCATTGATATAAAAAGATGTTTATTACATATTGAATAGAGAGGAAAGTAGCTACCAAACACATACCTGGCTTTTACCTGCCTGTGGTGTGTATCTCCTACTAGAATGTAAGCTCTGTGAAGAACGTGAGAGACTTTGGATAAGTTAATAGGAGGACAGGAAGGACAGCAGTGGTTACTGCTGAAGGAGGCAATGGAAATTTGTTTGTTTATGTATTTTTATGTTTTGCATGCATTTTCTACATGAGCATGTTTCATTTTATAATCAGACAAAATAAATTTACTTTAATAAAACTAGTAGTAGTTAACACTTCAGTGACATAATGCGGTAACATTATCAGTTAACATCGGATTGGGCCCCGAGTCTTTCATGACTAAATCCTGGCTATCAGACTGTCTGGAAGACTTCATTCAGTATCGTCTATGTACTCGGCCCACACGGAAAATAAATAGGAAGAAATAGAATCCTATTTAGAAAATAAAGAGGGAGAAAAAGACACATGGAAAGTTCTCTCTTCCTTCACAGAGCTTACTACCTGATGGGATCCACAGACGTTATCTCTATGCTTTCATTTCCCCCTCCATCAAACGTAGAGTTTTAGGGAGGATTGGAAATAACATGTAATACGCCTGGCACCGTGCCTGACACATAGCAGGCTCTCAATAATTGTTGCTACTGTCATTCAGACAGTGGGTGACAGGCGTACATCAGGGGCTAAGAAAAGAAAGCAATAGAAGGGTAACAGAGGACATTGCTTTGACAGGAGAGAGAGGGGAGAGAAGGCATCCAGCAAGCAGTAGGTAAACTATCATCTTATGGAAGAGGGAGTGGAGGCCAGGCTGATTGAGACCGGCCTAGCAGGGACATGCCATTGGCAATGGGGTGTGCGAGACAGACAGACAGTCATGGTACTGGATAGGCAAGGTCAAGGCTCAATGGCATTGGAATATATTAAGTCTTTCCGATGTAATTTTTCTAAAGGATCTATTGAATACCTTCTGGTTCAAAGGCAGAGATAGAAACAAGTGATATGTATCACCGGCCCCTAAGAAGCTTGTACTCCACACATTGGAAATTGTATTTCCTGGTGGAGCAAAACCCACTTTGAGAAAACATATCTGAATGAGGTGATGCCCAGGATGGGTGGGAAGGAGGACTAGACATGTGATGCATCCCATTTCCGTTTCATTTGTAAGAAATTCCGTTCCTTCCCGAGAGAAAGTTCTGATGCTCCCCTGTACCCTCTCTCCCCAGCTCTTCCCCACATTTATGAAGCCTTAATGGACATATTTGCCCTCATTTATTTTTGTGTGCTGGGTGCCTGGAGTGTGAGTAGGTGGCCTTTCATTAGTTGAACACATGACAAATGAATGAAAGAATACAGAATGCCTGTCCTATATGTTTTCTAGAGGTATTTCCACAGTTAATACATAACGTATATACTATTAACGCCATATTGGTGGTATATAATATAGCATTTTCCTGAATAATAATGTAAATTACCAAAATGACCAGGAATTGAACCCGTGACCCTTCAGTGCCAGGAATGATGCTCCAACCAACTGAGTCACATTGGCCAGGGCTCATCTATATTATCTTTTAATAATGCATGGCCCCTATTTGTTGCTTTAAAAATCACATCATGGGAAAAGAGGTTGTTTTCTAGGGAATGAGAATATGAGTGTGGACAAAAGTTTTTCTTAATTTTCCTTTCAGGTTCCTCCTCCTCCTCCTCCTCCTCCTCCTCCTCCTCCTCCTCCTCCTCCTCCTCCCCTGTTGACACCCCAGGGTTTGGGGTACCCCAGAGCTCCCCATGCTGGAGGAAATTTATCAGATAGGACAGTTCACACCAAAGTTATGGAGCTTAACTAATGTCCCGTTACCTGAAGTCTTTGTCTTATAAAAGACGAGTCAAAAGGAATGATTTCAGGAGCTGGAATTTTAGACCCACTGATGCTGGGAAGAGAAGGGAACGTTTTAAGTAAGGAAGTGCCCCCGCGGAGGTCCCCTCTCCCCAGAGGGCTGACAGTGAGGGGAGGTGATGATGGAACCTTCCTGCAGCTCAAGGGGGACCTTTTTTTTTTAAGTGCCAATGTCCGGTTCTGCATACTTTTCTCTCCGGAGTCAATGATGATTATGTGGCAGAGGAAATCGGCTGGGAGGGCTTTTATTAACTTCCTAACTAAGGATGTTATTCTGAGCTACACATTCTTTCATACAAAATTGAGTATTTATTATTATTATAAAATCATCTGGCTATATGATATGTTAACTAAAATTGATAAAGTAATCTCTTCCAAACTTTCAAATTTCATTCCCTCCCCCCTGCATAAAAGTCACTTAAAAAGCCAAATACATTCAAATATTTCTTTAAAAATTGTATTGACATAGAGTTTGCAGTTAAATAAAGATGAATCAATAGACAGAGAATGGTCATGAACTGGAACCTCTTTATTTGTTGCAAATATTTAATTTTAGAGTAAAAAATTGCTCCAGAAAACAAACAAACAAAAAAAACCTCTCTTGAAATACGACATAGTCAGTATTACAGCTTTAGTTCATTGTTTTATATGTGATCAAAACAGAAATATTCTGTGTAAATTGAAACTTGTAGTTAAACACTTTGTGAACAAATTAGTACGCGATTCATTTTTTTCCAGTTAGTACATTATTTGGTTTTCTTCAAAGGAGGGTTAAAGGGAGAGCATTGCAGACAAGGATAAAAGAGTTTCTGGTTTGGGTACTTTTCCTTGCTTCTGGCGGCAAGTTTGCGATAAAAAGAATGATTTTTATGAGACTGTGATTCCTCACAGCAAGAGTAGAGTTGGTGTCACGATGAAAGATTCTTCTACAGTAGGTACGCTCAGCAGGAATAATAGATCTAAAAGAAAGGCGAGCGGAGTTACAAAGAGCACTCTTGCCGGTGACAAATGATGTTTGTAAAACTCTGAGCAAACCCATCGAAGACTGAGAAACCCCTCAGCAGTAAATCAAAGGTTTATTCTTAGGAGTACTTCTTACTGTACATTTATATTTGATATATGCTGAGTTGTCTTTATTTTTTTTAAGGTTCTGGGTTATTTTGTATATAGTCAGCCTTTAATATTTCCTCTTAATACTTCATTTTACATTATATGATACAATTAAAAATATGTATGATATTTTTTATTATAAACCTGTACACTACAATTTGGCATATTACCAAACACTCACGTATGGCCCTTAATTTGTAGTTGAAGGAATGGGACATTTTCACTCGTTCCTACACAGATTTGTAAAAAGCTAAATCTTCTGATACGAGCTGAACCATAAGTGAAGCTCTGCCTCTGGGCATAAGCCTTTTGTGTAGAACAGCATGTGGGTGGGGGCTTAAGAACACACTGAAACAGCGTGTGCTATTATGGCACAAAATGTAACACACAATAAAAATGGACCTTGTAGCATTAGATACCAGGTATTCGCTGGATATTTAACGTTGTTTTTTTTTTTTAAGTAAAGTAAATTATGTGTCGGTATCATTAGATCAAATTTAATATATGCCATAATTGTCACTGAAATTATCCATTACTTTTAGAGACACAATATTGAGCCGTTTTTTAGTAAGCCCATTTTTTTTTGAAAGCTTATTTTCAGTTCTTTCTGGCTTCCATTACTAAGGCTTTCTTTTCCTCACTCTAAGGTTCAGAGTGTGAATAAAGACAAATATATTTAATATAATCACGTGGGAGAGAAGGTATTCGTGGTGAGAGGAAGGAACTCCAGGCAGAGTGGAACTGACATAGATTTATTAACGCTGCTGCTGGCTAAGAGGAATCATCTTCATGTAATTCCTTTGGATTTCTTTGAGCAACACGCTCAAGTGATGTTATTATGACATCTTATTTTCAATGGGCAGATTTTAAAAGGAATTGGTATTAGGAGAAAATACTAAAATGTTAAAAGCATGTTTTCATCTTTAATTACCATTAATAATAAGCTCGAGTGTTGTTTCATTTAGTGATCTTGAACATTTACCCTAACTTCTTGTACAGGTGAATACATAGCTTAAGCTCTTCAACTTATCTTTTGCCTTAATATGCCATCTTCAGGTACCTTCGGTAAAGATTTTATTCTCTGTGAACATTCATCTACATAGAATCATATTGAAATAGCTAATATCTTACCTTTGTTGTTGAAACTGCTGTCATTCAAATCTTGGGTTTCGAGTATGAGCACCTAGGTCTAGCTAATGTAAACACAATTCTAGTAAACTCTCCCATTCAGGTAAGCCCTACAGGACATGGTAACACTAACTATATTAAAACACTGCTTTGTAAGTAAGAAGCAATCATTAAAAGCGGTGTTTGTCTTCACAAACTGCATTATTACCAAATCGCAAAAATAGACGTTAAAACTCCTCTTATCAGTTTGTAAGATTTGAAATCCCCCCCCCCCCCCCCCCCGCAACCCGCATTGGTTTCTATGGTGGTGTCATCCAATCAAAACAGATTGGGATGTTTAAATATTGGCTCACAACACGTGTTAGTGCCCATGCTACGCCTATGCTACGTGGAGTAGATGGCTTAGAGTGGGAATTTAAATGTGACCAGGTTATGCTTTAATTCCTCAACTCGCATTTCCCCAAATTGTCAAAAGTAATGAAGCAGATTTCAAAACCGCCTTTGTTCGTCTCCTATGCCTCAGCCATGGGAAACCTGCGCCCTTTTCTTCTGCAAGGACGTCAGTGGTGGGAACGTGGGGCAATCAGGAGGTTCTGAGATGCACCCCAGGCAGGCAGGAGGGCCGGCCAGCCCCCGCCCAGTGCTTGCAGCCGGTCATGGCAGGGCACCAGGGCACAGCAGTGCCAGCGCTCTGTGACGTCGGTCTGAGAGTGAGGGCTGGCACAGCTTTAGGAAGCCCATCGGAATGGTATTGTTGCACATCAGTAACGTATAAACACACACAGTGCGTTGATTGAACAGTCTCGGCTGTGCAGAGAGAAATCCGCAAGGGAAAACCTGGTCTCTGCACATGTACTGACTCGTGGACAGAATTTCCTAACCACAGAGACTGACATGCGGAATCTGATTGTCAGTGAACTTGAAGCGGGATTCTTCACATCTTTCCCACCAACTGGCTTGATTCTGGACTACCCGTGGCCCCTACATAGAATTTCTGCATCACAGGGCATCTCTAGGGATAACCCATTTTACCTTATTTTTCCAAAGACGTTATAAAAATATCTAGGGGGAGTCGGGAGTTATTTCCAAAAGCCACTATGGAAATCTCTCCCCTCAAACCTCTGCCACTCCCGTCCTGGTCACCCTGGAAGGCCATCTGGACGATTTTGATTTTCTGTGAGAAAGAGGGGAGTGTGGGCAGATCCACAAGGGAATGTTTCTCCCGCCTTTTCCTTTCCGAAGCATTGCTGACCACTTGTCAGAGCTTTCCGACAATTTGTGTGTGTTTGTCTCTAACGTACTAGAAATACTCCTGCAGTCTGTCTCACCTTTTTTGTTTGCTTGCTTGTTTAGAAACAAAAGGAAAACTTACTTCCAGGAACTTGTAGATGTCGAAGGTCTCCAGCAGGTATCTGTAGTGTTCAGTGGGGAGGTCAGAGCAGGGGATATAATTGCTCGATGACAGACAGGAAGGAACAGGAGACCCATCCTCGTTCCCTCCACCCATCCACCTCTAGCTGTCTCAGCAGGTACACTCATGTAGGGAGACAAGGAAATAGCTCGTCCCCTGGCCACCTCTGTCCCCTCCCATTTTTACTTTGGAAAGGAAGGCATTGAAACCATTAGCCGGCAGAATGCTGTTAACTTTCTCCTGGTACATTTGGAAAATAGAGCCCCGGTCAGCAGAATTTGGGCTTGTATATTTCAACTTCTCCCAAGACGTGTTGGTAACATTTTCATATTGTTCCCTTTCATAACATGCAGCCAACCTCAAAGTCTTCGTGGAGTCTCTGTTTATTCAAAGACTTCAAGTTTACGTGGAGTTTATGTTTCTAGTGTCGTGTTCGGGGCTACAGCGCCCCAGCGTGCTGGCTGTTCCGTCACCGTGCTTGGCACAGACGCAGGACCCATGGTGACGGTCTTAATAATTCCTTGTATTAATTTTCCTAAACTAACTTGAATGGTAGGGTGTATTTTTACATAATTATGGCACAAGTGAACGTCTTGGGGGGGAAAAAGTACAACCACGACCGTATCAAAGCAGAATAAATATTTGCAGAAAAATTCAGCCATAACTTAATATTTTGCATATGAGCCCTGCACAGAATCGCAGTGATTCCTGGGGCTTGGTCCAAAAGAGCATGTCTGTGGCCCGGCCCTGGAGGGCCGGTTCTGATGATGGATCAGGAAAAGGTCAGCTGGAGTTGCGGTGCCGGGAATAATGACAGACACGACCGAAAAGGCAGGATAACAGCGCGCCCCGCGTTCTGAGAGCGAGGGTGCCTTCGCGCGTGGCCGGGAGGCCGCCCCACGCGGCTTTCTTCCCGCTCCCGGCACCGGAGCGGGTGGCCGCTTCCCCCGCCGTCCACGTGGGCATTTGCTACCCCGTGAGCACTTGGGTCCCTGGAGCTGAGGGCCGGCACTCACCGAGGCTTGCTAATTTTATTCCTTTTACTCCTCTGCGAAGCACAGGCGTGGACCCTAAAGGGAGGCCGCCGAGGGTAGGCCCTGGTCCCCTGGTTATTGGCTCGTGGTGTTTGTCTGGAAGATGATGGGGGGGGGGGGTGCATGGAGCGCCTGAGAGCTCAACACTGAGCCTCTCTGATCGTCACCACCTGCTGTGACTGTGGCCAAATCCTTGTTCCTGGGCCTCAGGCCTCCTGTTTGGGATGTGCTGTGTCAACGCCACACTCATGCCTGTGCTCACACCACCTACGACTGCGCTCTCCCCTGGCAAAGACCTGGTCACCACGGTCACCACAATGGCGCTCCCTCCCAAGTGCCCGTCATCGAAAGGCCTGGTGGTGAGGAGGA
The DNA here is from genome assembly GCF_951640355.1 of Cnephaeus nilssonii. Classification (NCBI taxonomy): domain Eukaryota; kingdom Metazoa; phylum Chordata; class Mammalia; order Chiroptera; family Vespertilionidae; genus Cnephaeus; species Cnephaeus nilssonii. The sequence continues at coordinate 39,553,778 of NC_137089.1, read as the reverse complement.
GGGGGCTCCCGCCGGGGCCGGGGCCGGGGCCGTGGTCACAGACACTGGGCACAGGCAGGAGTGGGGTGGACATGGGAGCTGGAGTCCCCTAAGCTCGAAACAACGGAAAAGCCCCAGAGGACCTAGGTCGCGGTCACTGCGTGGAGGGGCAGCCGTCGGCTTGGTGTGAAATTGAGGGAGCCTGGGAGTTGGGGTCCGAGACCCAGCATCTCAGCACTTCCCTTGCATTCCTTAACTTCCCTGATCTTTGCTTTCCTCTCTGTAAAATGGGTCATAACATGAAATGCCGTTGTTTTCCTCCCAAATAAGTAGCATAACAAAAAATAGGAGTCTGGGTGGGGAATACAGGAGTCTGCAGAACCCCCAGAGAAGTGTGAAGTATGAATCTTAATTATCAAGGGATCCAAAGTGTCACAGGGGAGACGGGCAGGCAGTGCGAGCAGGTACGTATCCCGGGGCCGTAGGGCTTTGGCAGAGGGAGGGCCCCCTGCCGCCGGGGAAAGGGGGCGGGATGCCTTAGTGGTGCCTGAATTCAGTGACTCATTGTAAGCTTCTCGTAGCCCTGGCCCGACTCTTCCTTAGGCGTGTTGGTGCTGTGTGGGGGGACGTGACATCAGCTAACCAACAGCGTCAAGTACATATCCCTCTGCTGTTGACTTGATACAGAGCCTTTATGCAACATAGGTTGTCGAATGACACTCCTATGGAAGGCCCCCAACAAAAAATACCTTCCCCCACCCACCCACCCCCACCCCCATCGTTGATTCCCTAACCAGCCCCATATGAGTTCTCGCAACTCTAACTTGGGGGGTAAAGGAATCTATCTTCAGGAGCCTTCCCTCTCAGCTCTCGGGACTCATGAGCCCCCCAGTTCCGCTGCATCTCTATGTCGGGGTGTTTCCTATGAGAAGGGCAGCGTCTCCATTGAGCGCCGCCGCCCCAGCCCACAGCCGTCGAAAGGAGAGGTCCCGCATTGGCAGTCTGGGGTCACGGAGCCAGATTTTGTTTCTGTGGCCACAGCTTCGTGGTTGTGAACCATCTCTAGTCGTCCAGCGTTTATCTCTTTGTTCGATTGCTTTCATCACAGAAGCAACAAGGATAAACGGTGGGCCTTGCTCTCCCTCCCTGACGTAGCAAAACATAACTTCAGATTTTCAGACCCCCGCCCTTGGACTAATAGAAGGCAGCCATTCAGCAGGAGGATGTTCCTTTGGGCTTCAGGGAGGCTTTGCAGCGTTTACCACACCTGGAACTGTCACCTGTGCGGTTAATGAACGTGTCTTTTCTGTTAACCTGCAAGTGCCTATAGTGCAGGGACTCATCGCTTAAGAAAACTTCCAAAACCAGCTCCCTGCTGCTCCCTGCCAGCCATGTAACCCTTCCCCTCCGCACTCTCTTCTCTCCTCCCTCCTGCCGCGGCCTCAGGGCCTTTGCACATGCTCTTTCCTTCCCTGAGAGGCTCTTTCCCAGGCACCTGCCCAGCACTGCATGTTTCCCTGACCTGCTGTGTTTTTTCTCCTTAGCACTTAACACTGTCCATGCTTTCTTGTTTTACAGTGCCTGTCCTATTAGAATGTTAATTCCAAAACAGCAAGGACCTTGGTGTGTCCTTAGCATCTAGAACATAGTAACCCCTTAATAATTAGATACTTAAATCAGTGACAACCTTTCTAAGCTAAGGTGCACCCATTAGCCAGCTGGGATGGGCGTTGAGTGCAAACTCTACCAGGAGTCCAGGGAATTGCTACTTCGGCCCAAGTGAGGCCCAGGCCAGACACGGAAACTTGTTAGGGGTCCCTTCAACAGGACAGATGATTGCATACAATATGCTAAACCGGCTGAACTGGCCCTGGGGGCCCCTAGACCTGTGATGCTGCCATAGGATGTAGGTTCAGTCATGACTGAGCTCCTTCAAACCCTATCAGGAAATTTTTGGAGTTTATTTCAAAAGTCCATTTTCAGCACATCCAGTCTTTTTGGAATAGAAACTTACTTTCCCATGGAATTCTGTACGTTCTGCCCTCTGTGTAGGAAGCACCAAAAGTAGGGTTTTAGGAATACGTTCTGGCACCTAGAAGTAGGGGCCGCTCCCCTTCCCGTCCAGTGGGGCTTTCAGCTCTGCTGTTGTTTCCATGGGTCAGGCCCCCTCTGCTCCCCTCCCCTCCCCTCCCTCAGGGATCTGATTATCGGATTTAAAACACATTTGGCAACTAAAAAACAACCAAGTCCAGAAAGCAGAAATGAAAACCTAAGATTAGGCTCTGAAGACACACACACACACACACACACAGATGCGGGAGACAGTTTCAGGGAGTTTCATCCCCAGAGAGAGACAGTTTCGGGGCTATTTCAACCCCAGAGAGATTCAGGATTTCAGAATGTAGGGACCTACAGTTTCTAGTCTCAGAGTGGATACACCCAGCACAGTTCACGTGTCACGCAGCTCTGCTATGAAAAGTTTCAGTGTCTTAATAGTTAGTCTCCATTTCTTTCAGGAATTAAAGTTTTCAGTAGGTAAGCATCAAGATAGTAATATTATAGTTTCTCATTAAAATTTCCCCAAATACACACACACGTAGCTTATTTCTCAAAACATTTATACCATTATTCGTAAACTCGCACAAAGACTTACAGGTGATGAATCTTCAGTATGTACCTTGTCTATTAGAAATCTGTGCAATATGGTGTTTACCTATTGTTAAGTGAAATGAGCAGCAACTCCAAAAACACAGTTAACGAAGACATCTTCATGGCCTGTGTGTTTTTAATTCCTGGGGTGCTAATTGGGCCCTTTAAACAGTGCTCTTGATTTTTCCTTAGATTGTCATTGCAATCGTTCTACACAAAGTCTCCTGATAAAGGGGGGTTTCCTTGTTGCCACCACACCAATCTCGGCTTTAATCCAGTCCCTGGGAAGTGAGTTTGGTATCTGCAGGTAAAAGCTAAGCGCCATTGAGGCTTAATTAGGGCCAAGGAAGATATTGAGCAAAACTTCAAATGAGGCCTCAGCCTGGGGACAAAAAGTCTCCAATCCAGCTCGCAGGAGAAAACAAACACAGGATGTGGGGGGACAATGGCAGCAGTGGAGTGATTAACAGTCATGATCAGATAACTGACTGCTCTGTTGGTAATGGGGATTTACTAGGCTTTAGTTGAAGAAAAGCCTCTTAACGCCCCGCTTTTCCAAAGAATTCCTCCCACGCCCAGAGTCAACCTGGTAACTGTAGGTCAGCTTGGATTCCTTGAAATCCATTCTTCTCCACACATCTTTTCCTCTTGTAGTTGCTCCACTTCCTCCTGTCTGTTCTTCCTTCCAAGAGAGAAAAATCCCTATGGCTTTTTGGTTTGTTTGTTTGGGGGTAAGATTTTCTTTTTGGTACACTAACCAAAGAGTTATTTACCAACAACATAAAAAAATTGTATTTCTGACTAGATGAATGACAGAAACTCCTACTCATGACTTAGAATCTCTTCAAAGCCAGAATAAGTATGTTGTAAAAATCAAAACAGACAAACAAAAAATCCCACCACTAGTATTCATCTGCAGAAAGACCATTAAAGGAATAACTCTGAGAAGTTCCCAAACGTGTTTTCCAGAAATGGCCTGGTCTTCAATGTGCAATTCATCGTCCACATGTGAGGCCTCCTGGACTTGCTTTTCCTTTTTTCTTATCTGAGGTTATAGACCTCGGGAGAGCAGGGGAGGGTTACAAGGTCAAAGTCTTTTCCTCCCTAGTACTTGCTGCTTGCTGGGAGCGGGTTGCCTGGAAAATAGATGCTTGAGAGAAGAGGTTGGGGTCAGGGTTTTAATTTTGTTAAGCAACAGCTGGTTTGAGTTTCCTTCCACTTCTATCTCCTGCTCCCTTCCTCACAAATCCATGGAGAGCAAAGAATTTGTTCAGAAGGAACCGGCAACTTAAAAACACACCTCCTGTGACTGTGGTGCTTGGCGAATGTCATCTTGGTTGCAAACTGAATGTTAAGATTTTATAAAATGAACTACATAAGGAAATGTAACCAGACCTTTCATCTGAAGAACCTTTCAAAATATAGGGCGTATGCCTGGAAATTTCTCTTAATAATATTTCTGAACTAAAACTTTTAGGGAAATAAGTGTACTGAAGGCCTCTGGGGTGTTCGGAGCCCCAGTGCAGAGAGAAGACTCATGACTGAAACATGAAAGCACGCCAAGGATGTGTTGCTTCTCTCTGGACTGGAGACCTTGTCTGCCTCCACATTAGTGTGCCTTCACTTGTTCAGCAGATGTTTGTTGAATTCTGCTTTGTTGAGTTGTGTGAGATGGGTTCTTCCCACAATCTAAGGCTGGGGACCCAGCGGGTAGATCCAGGGTGCTCATGTGCTAACAGGTGCCTGAACATGAACTTGGTCCAATACAGCTTTAGCCCACAATTATGGCGTCCTCTTCTAACAAGTTCACACATGGTTTGGGACTTAAAAATCAAGTCTGTTCAAATAACATTATTATATAATAAACGCATAAACCTAATGCTTAAAATGAGTATGTAATAATAGTGAAATGGTAAAAGAATAAATAAAAAACAGTGCATGGTTTGATTTTTTTCATTTGGGTTGTGAAGTCTCCCATACTTTTTTCCTCCTACACTTGCAAACACACAGAGAGAGAGAGAGAGAGAGAGAGAGAGAGAGAGAGAGAGAGAGGAAGAGGGAGAGAGAAGGAATAAAACACATCTCTCAAATCAATGGCAAACCAGTAACAGATTTTTTTGTCTGGCCTCCTCAGCACACTGGCCTCGGGCTGTGTTGGTGTGTGGCTCGACAGCAATCAGAGGTCATAATTTCATTGGCAGTTAGCATCAGGTTTAATTTTTCTAGCATGTTACATTTGCCGAAATGTCTGGTTTCAGTTATGGGAAGGCATTGACTGAATCAGCTCTGAGCAGCATGGTGTCCTCAGGTACCTGAGGTTTATGGAACACATATGCTAATTGTTTTCAATCACTTTCCTTTCTAAACACAAAAATCTGGTTTCTGAAGCTGAATAACAGTAGTCCTTAATGACACTGCTCTTTTCTTCTATTAGAAGAGGACCCGAAGTAGGTAAAATTGTCAATTTAACAAGACTGCCACCTACTGATTGACATAGTTGGATAACAGTCCAATTAAAGTTGTGGGGGGTTTTAAAATAACTCTGTGGTTAAAAAAAAAAAAGTAAAAAAGTAAATGCTTTTTGAAAAGTGACATGCTGCGTTTTAATTGCATTTTAGGAATGTGACCAAGTTCATATAGATGATGTCTCTTCAGATGATAATGGGCAAGACCTAAGGTGAGCACATAGAAATGTGGTTGACTCCATTTTATAGTTTAATTGCCCAGCTAATTAAGATGAACTTGCTTTGGTTAACTTTGGGCTTTTCTTGCGTCTAAATAGCACATATAACTTTGGGACAGATGGCTTCCCTGCTGCAGCCACCAGCGCCAATTTATGCTTGGCAACCGGGGTGCGCGGCGGTGTAGACTGGATGAGAAAGTTGGCTTTCCGCTACCGGCGAGTAAAAGAGATCTACAACACCTACAAAAACAATGTCGGAGGCAAGTGACAGTCACCAGTATCTCGCTGGGTTAGTGAAGACAGCCTAGATAAAATTCTCAGAGTACCACACACTTTTGTGTCATGATTTTTTGATATAGTTTTTTTGAGAGCAGTTTTGTCTGACCTGTGATTATTCCACTGTGATTTAGTGACAGGAATGTTAGACTAGAGCCAGCTGCCCTGGCAAGTCTAGTCTAGTCCTGGCTCCATGACTTGATAGTAGGTGTGTAATCTAGAGTAAGTTTCTTGACCTCTGTGACATTCCGTTGTCCTTCCAATGAGGTGGGATTAACAGTCTTTGCCCAGATGACTTGAGATGGCTTGTAAAAAGCTCCTTCTACCCTGTACATGCTCTGAGCAGTGGATGCTCTTGTATTAGTTTGGATCTTTTCATTGTGGTTCAAAATGGCTCTAGCACAAAAGGGAATGTGTGGGCCTAATAATGAAAATGTAGGGGTGGTGTTGGTTTCCAGCATGGCAAAATCCAGGTGCTCGAACAATGCCATCAGGAATCTCTTGCCTAGTTTTTCCCCCAGGAATCATTCTAGGTCAGTCCCTCCCAGAAGGTGGCAAAGATGACCACCAGCACATCCAGCTTTCTATGCAACCAGTGCTTCCACTGGGTGGAGAAATATCTTTCCCAATGGATTCAGCAAAAGCTCCAAGATTGACTTTCACTGGCCAAGCCATTGTCATGCTCCCACCCTGGGAGCCAGAGGGGAGGGTTGGCTCTGTCCAACCTGCATGGTTGGAGGAATGGGTGTGAGTAGGCTCCCCAAAGAGAAGAGATGACTCCTATAACCAGAAGGAGAGATGCTAGGAATGTACACTCGATAGATGTTTCCTACAATACTAAACACTTGTCAAATGAATGCTAGTCTGTGAAAAAATGACTTGGTCTGCTATAAAGCTTGAGGGTGGTAGTGGTAGCAGCATCACATGTTTATGATTTATAATGTGGAATAGACACACTGGTCAGGAAGTAGTTCATGTGCTTTTGAATCCACAGGTCTGCTCGGTCCGGCCAAAAGGGAGGCCTGGCTGCAGCTGAGGGCCGAGATCGAAGCCCTGACGGACTCCTGGTTAACATTGGCTCTGAAAGCCCTCACACTCATTCACTCCAGGTAAGCTCACCCCAAGCCCCTTCGTGGTGCTTTTGCTGGGAAAATTTTGGAGATTTATTTTTCAAGTCTTTTTTTTTTTCCTTTCTGTTCTCATAGGACAAACTGTGTGAATATTTTAGTAACAACGACGCAGCTTATCCCAGCATTGGCGAAAGTGCTGCTGTATGGATTAGGAATTGTGTTCCCTATAGAAAATATTTACAGTGCAACTAAAATAGGTGAGCTGCTTTCGTTTGGTTTCGCAATGGACTCTTCTCCCTCAGGCTTTAAAATGAAAGGCATTAAATGAGACTTTTTTTCAGAATGCTAGATGCCAAAAAAACTAGAAGAATAATTTAACCAATTTTATTGTCAAAATTGGTTTTAGACATGAAGAGAAATATAAATCATAACCCGTGTAGTTTTATTCAGAAAATTTCACTTTACTGGCTAACATTAAGACCTACGCATTTTAGCTACAGCCAACTTAGCATCAATTCTAGATTATCTTATTTTTCTTTAGGCAACATCATTAAAAAAATCTTATAAGGTAAAACAAATAGTAGTATAGAAATATACAAAGTAGAAATAAAATAATTCTAGTAAGAGCTTTATTTAAATTATTATTGCTGGAACTATTTTTTGCTTTATTTTAATTCAACATGTGTAAACCACTGAGTTCCAATTTTTGTTATGGGGATGCAAAAAATTCAGTTCTTGCAAAAAAAGAAACATAGTTGGAGAAAGAAAACTAAAGTAAAACTTAAAATACAAACAAAGACAGAATGAAAGTGGGATAAAAAGAAGACATGGCTCTTGTCCTTAGAGAATTCACTATCTAGCAGGGGAAGCAGGCAGCTAACTAACTATAATATGATGAAGAAATATGTAAATGAGCATTTATCAAGTATTTATTAGAGCCCAGAACTGTACTAAGCATTTCACATATTAAAATCAATCTTCACAACCTTTGCATTTTACAAATCGGGAAACTAAAGCTTAGAGACTTAAGGAAATCGTTCAGGTTGATAGCTAGTAAAGACAATGGACAAGCTAGATCTCTGATTCCAAGGTCTAGACACCTTTCCACATCCTAGGAGGTCCTGCCACTAAGTGTCTGAAGGTGTACTTCATTGAGGAAACATTCACTTGCCCCCAGGGGGAGGCAGAGGGCAAATGTCAGTGAAAGCTAAAGGGAAGAAATGGTATCTGAGCTGGGTATAGAACGGTAAATACGAGTTTACTGGACAGACGGGCTTGTGAGAGCAAAAGGACAGAGTAATTAAAACATGTTCCCTTCTGAGGGACTGGTGAGTGGTCCTGCATGACTCGTGTGCAGCGTCCATGGGAAGCTGAAGCTGGAAAGGTAGACTTGGGTCCAGTCATAAGTGGCCTTGTATGTCACCCTAATGAGATGAAGTTTATTTTAGTGAGTCCTGGGGAAGTATCCTGGTAGGTGGAAAAAAGGTTGTTTTTGGCTTCTCAGCTCTTAAGAAAAAGTGGCAAAAATGGAATGCCTGTACATCTGTCCTCTGACTACACTTTCATACTTCTCCCTCAAAGCACTACTAAATTACGGCTAAAAAATCACTCGTATAGTTATTTGTTTATAGTCTGACTTCCCCACCAGAGTTAAGTCTGTTTGTCTCACTCATCATTGTAGCTTTAGAGTCCAGTACATAGTAGGTGCTCAGTAAGTGTTTGTTGAATGAAATTTATGAATAAATGGTTGTTTACTCTGAAGAAGGCTGAACAGAGGTTTCTTTTAGGCAACTGAGTCAGTAGTGACACTATAACTGATGGGAAATCAGATTTGATTGGAGAGAAGGGATTGATCTTATCGATGTTGAGTTTAAAGAGCCTCTGTGATATTCAGATAGCTCTGTGATGTTGGAAATACATAGCTGGAGTTGGAGAATGACCGATGCCTCCTGAAAAGGGCCAAGAACAGAATGCTGGAAAATTCTTATGAAAAGAAAGGAATATATCAAATAGAATAGAATTCCTTATAGCCCAATAAAACCAAAATTTTATATGTTCTCGTGTTCCATAAGAATAGCCGTCAGGTGTTTATCCTCTATCAATACAGAGGAGTCATATTGTGTTTTGTAAAGAGGGGTCCAAGGTAAAGGTTTATCAGCACATGAAAGTCAAAACAGATTCCTAAAAAGTACATGGGACAGAGGGGTATTGCCTTACTTCCCAGAAAGAACAGGTAGTGCATTACGTCATGCACATTGAACTTTAATTCCAAATATTTCAAAAATGTTAGGTGATAGGAAATGATAATAACAAGTAAGTATTTTTAATGGGCATTTTGTTTGACATATTGGACCTTTTTTTTTTTTTACAGCACAGAATAAAAATTAGAATGAAAGGAATTTGTGCTGGTAGAAATTATCTCAAAACCCAAGTGGTAGGGTCACGTTTCTATGATATTTTTATTAAGAAAAGTAGAGATTGAAACTTCTATAGTTAATGCTAATTTTGCCATGAAATGAGATATAATATGGGGACCAGCACAGAAAACGTAGGCATTTTCCTTGTAGGCCAATGTCAAAGTCATAGACGAAGATGACTGGTGTATCCTGTAACAGCTATGATGTTCTTTCCGACAAAAATGCATTGATCAAAATGAAAACTCCGGACAAGACTTCAAATTAACTTCTAATAGTCAGTTTCAATTTTTAAATCTTTATTAGGCAAAATGTCTATATGACCCCAAATTCACAATGAAGCCTGTAGGAGACAGCATATAGGTGAGAATTTTTTTGTTCACCACAGCTTCACCTTTAAGAAAACAATGAGTTTACTTCTCCAATGAGTTCTCCATGCGAAGGACACTTTACAAAAAAACCGATAACATTTCCCTCTGAGGAGAAAAGGTAGTTTCGCTGCAACCCAAGTTTTGGGTTGTATATTTTTGCAGTGAAAATTGTACTTTGTATTTGTTTCTTAAAGTGATTTAACATTTCACAGTTTAGTGGGTGACTAAAGAAGCATTGAAATGACATCTTTGACTAAGGCTGGCCTCATTTTTGTTCTGCCAGATGCAAACGAGATATTTTAGTGCAAAATGCAAATATAAAGCAGACATTTGTTTAAGCAAACAAGCAATTTGTTCCCGTGTATATCTGATCCTTATTTGAAAGAGACGCAGGCCCCGCTCAGCCATTCACAGTGGAACACGATAAACTGCCCCATTGTCCATTAGAATGACCCCATTGGCAGCCCTGGACTGGCAGCACCAGCTTCTTCTCTAAGAAGCAACAATGGCTGCATTAAGAGCCGGGTGTGCTGACAGCGCAGCGGCCATGGGAGCCCAAACCAAGTCATGACATGGGAAAGATAATAGATAGATAAAGGGATTCTGTTACCTTTGCCTGCTTCTCCTCTAGGAAGGGGCTTTATTGAACATGAGATGTCTGGGTAAGGCAAGCATGATCTCCCTGAAGTGCCCCAAGTGACCCGACATTTATTGCAGAAACAGGTTGATGAGAACATTTCAGGCAAACATGTTAGGCTTTTGGGGGGAGGGTCTTTAATTCAAATACAATCCCACCTGAAAATGAAGAGGTGAATTCAACAGTGTTGGATTTCTCCGTGTGTTTTTTTCATCCTTCTCAATAGGCTTTGGATCAAACATGATTTTCAGAGTTTAAAAGATCATGAAACATTTTTACAATCAATGTGTGGCTAGAATAACATGCCTGTATTTAGTCTCAGCTTATAGGGGAAAAAATACTGCTGCAAAAGAATATTTCTCCCCTCGGATGCTGTACTGCCATGGACTAGGACCTGCTTTGCCATCAACATGTCCTTGGGGAAAGAGTACTAAAATGGTCAATTTCAATGAATTGGACACCACGTAGGGAATTAATTTAGTTTTTAATTTAGTGTGCTGTTCCACGTGTTACCCCACGACATGTAAAAGCTCCTCCTAGTTTGCACAAGTAGGTGAGGGTTGAATCACAGGCATGAAGAAGAAAGTGTCAATAAAAAGTGCAAGTGCGATAGCACTGAGTTATCCAAACTTTACATGTTTCATGATTGATTTTTGTTCACTAGGAAAGGAAAGCTGTTTCGAGAGGATAATTCAAAGGTTTGGAAGGAAAGTGGTGTACGTCGTCATAGGCGATGGTGTGGAAGAGGAACAAGGAGCAAAAAAGGTGAGTGTTCCCAGGGGTACTCCTTCTGCCATTAATTTTCCTTGGTCCTCAAAATGCTCAGAACTGGGTCATTTACACACATTCTCTCGCTCTGAGACCGCTTGTGGATGTGTTCTGAACCATAAGCACTGAAAGGGGGCAGTGGAGAATTAAATAGGAAGTGGGTTCTCTGAAGAGGGGCGCACAAAAGCTCAAGGGTCACGGATGGTTGGTCTTCACAGAACGTAGACGTCAGTGTGTTGTGTGGGAGCAGAGCAGGCTCCGTGCTGTCGCCGTCATCCAGGACACAGCTAGCACGTGCGGTGTGCTCATCCAGCATGCCCCCTGCTGCACCCATGGCAGACACTGCCAGGTGATCAAAACCTTGTTCTCTGAGCCTGGATGCAACCTAAGAACCTTCCAAACATCACTCCAGAAAGGCTCGATCAGGAGACCAGGGCTGGCTTGCAATACTATTTGCTGCCCTAGAGTCCAGGCCTTCTTTTGATGATGAAGTTGCCACCTTGCCTCTCTCGAGATACGGGGAAGGGAACTTGACTCCCAGGTTGCCCATCATACTTCTTTTCATTCCTCTGCATACCTTCGAGTGTACAACTTAGCAAAGTTTCCTCATTGATGTATTTTACAGAGACCACATTCCATAGTAATGACCTGTCTTACCAGTCTTTTGCTTAGTACCTTGACCATGCCTAGCACTTCTTCCCTGCCGTTGCCTCTGCTCAGAATGGAATTATATTTTCTCTAATGCTCTACTCTCATTATCTTACTTACTTTTCAAAGTCCAGTTCATGTAGCACTTTTTCTAATTTCCTTGTTTATAAGAGCTCGGTTACAGTGGCACTCGCTTATAACATAACTGGAGAAGTTATAAATGGCTTGGACTCCTGAGCCGGACAGTCTGGGTTTGAATTATAGAGCCGCCGCTTACCAGTTCCGTGACTTTGAGCAAGTTACTTAACTCTTTTCTTTCTCTTTCCTCATCTATAAATGGGAATAAGAATGGCACCTAGCTGACTGGGCTGATTTAGTTCTGGTGTGTGAAGACCATGGGACAGAGCCGGGTACATATGAAGTGTGCAATAAATGGTGGGCATTGGTATTATTTGCCTACATGCCAGTGATAGCAGTAAAGTGTGAGCTGTAGAGAAGTAGGGATCTTGTTTTGCTTGGTTTGTTGTTTGAGACTGTCTTCAAATTTTACAACTCCCTAAATCTTGACACCGTCATACACTATATTTCTTAAATTGGAGAGCATTAAATATGAGATTAACCAATAGAACATTTTCATTTCCCTTCCCTTCCCTTCCCTTCCCACACACTGACTCATAGAAATCACTGTATATTTCCATAAAGGATTCAGTTCTTCAGTTTGGTTCTTCTGGAGTATTCTAGTATATATCAGAAGTGGCACATAAGGTCACCAGGATATAGGTGCATCATTAAGCATGACAGGTGGTCAGCCTTCTTATGGAGTCTGAAGGTGCCTTAATTCACTTTCAGCACCTCTGAATTTCAGTGAAAACATAGAAGCTGACCCTGACTCTTAAATAATGGGTTATTTCACTTATGCCTACAGATACGCAATGTGCCCAGGACTTTATGCTCCCCAAGTGTGATCAGTGCTGGTGGGAACCCACACTCTTCAGATCCAGCCGAGCTTGATGCTAAGCAGTATTTGTCACTTAAACACCAGCTCTTACATTCCAACTTTACCAATGGCCAACCACCATGGTCCTAGGTACATCTGTTAGTCCTTTGTGCTGTCTCCATAAATTGAAATCTTTCCCAGACTAAATTTAGAATACTCCGAATACAACCCTGGAGACTGAGAGAGAATGTTTGGTGGGAATCCAAACTCAAGTCTTTTTCTTGGGAAAGCCTCTGGAATCTCTGTGCCATTCCTAGACAGGACCTCCTGGTGGCCAGCGGGACATGGAATGGATTAGCACCTCTGAGCAGTTAGAACTGAAGCAGCGTCCACGCCAGTGGGGCCCAGGGCCAGAGGGGAGGATCTGTTCTCCAGACTTGTCTTTCTCCGTCTAGATTTACCAAGAAGTTTTCATTTCAGGAGAAGGTTGCCAAAATGTGGTTTTTTAACTTGTGGTAGACAGAAGGATGCTTATGAAAATGACAACTTAAAATGCAAGGAACACAAGTGAGATCCTTTGGGCCCTATGGAGGTTTCTGTGGGTGAGTCCCTTCCTAAACCTTACTGAGCAGCGTTTGTTAGATGCTTGGTGTGAGAGAACACAACATGCCAAGTAAAGGAATTCTTGGTTTGATGTTAGAATGAAAAGCAGTAACAGGTCTAAGGTTATTTGCTCTCTTTGAAGAACAGTTCAAATTATTCCCACTGTTTATCTTTTGTTATTATTTACTAGAGGCCCAGTGCATGAATTCATGCACGAGTAGGGTCTGGATGGCCTGCCCTGATTGGGGCCAATGGGGACGGGACATAGGTGGTTGGCTGGCCAGCCAGCCCACCCCCTGGTCAAACTCCCCGTCAAGGGGACAATTTGCATATTAGCCTTTTATTGTATAGGATATTGGGGACACACACACCTATACCAAGAAGAGTGAGGCAGCTGCCTATAAAGAACATGCTCTTTGAATTTTTTACTGTGAGTGAGGACTCCTTGCTTCAACTTCCTGTTTTGATTCTGTGGGATGAGTGTATGTGATAAGAGTCCAATAGCATCTATTTCAAACAAACTCCTTGCACCTTGAAGCCTACCAGTGTGGGAACTCTGACCAGAGGTTAAAAGATTGTGTATGTTTGAATGTAAAGTGTACAGATTTCTCAGAAGGTTCAATATTCTGATATTATCAGTCTATCATCCAGAGTGACAAGTGATCATTTCTTATATTCTGCCGACCTTTTTAGGTTAACTAGTATTTAAATTTAAAGTTTGTGCATAAGTTAAGAGGCAAAGATCTAAGAATTCACAATAGATAATGAGTATCTTTAAAGTGGAGTTCTGCACAGAAATAGAGAATAGTATTTAACTTGAGAAATATTTAATTTTGGGGGAAAAACTAAAATTAATATCCCATTTTATAAATATATATAAGAATTCAAGCTAAAGAAATAGTTATCCATGCTATTGCTGGATTAATGCTCATAATGGTAACTAATTATAATTACTATAAATTGTAAAGTCCTTATGTCCCAGTCCCTCTTTTAGGCACTTCTTATTCATTAACTCCTTACAATAATTTGATGAGGAAGGACCCAATTTATAGATGAGAAAACCAAGGCACAGGAAGGTAAATAATTTGGCCAAGTTCACACAGCTAGAAAGGGGCCAAACAGGTATTTGAAGCCAATACTAGTTGTGAGATTTAGCACAAAATTCTTTCAAATTATAAACTTTATTTACATAGCTTAAGTATGATTTTACTTACAAAAAGGAATTTTCATGCTTTTTTCTTTTCACATTTAAATGTCAGAATTTTATTTATTGTTGACAGTATTACAGATGTCCCCCATCCTCCCTCCTTTGCCCCTCTCCCTCCAACCCACACCCCACTCCGGGCCTTCCCCACACTATTCTCTGTGTTCATGGGTTATGCATATATGTTCTTTGGTTAATCTCTCTTCCATGCCTCTATTAAAGTGTGTAATGTTTGTTTCATTCTTTTTCAGAGATAGACATAACTACTTAGCACTCTCCCCTCATTTTACTTTTATGACTAAAATTTTTAAAATAAATCATTAATACTGATATATAATTTAGTTCATGAGCGTTTTAGATTATGAATTAAAATAGTGAATCAGTGAAGTGCCGCACATTGGTGCACTAAAATGTTTTTGCAAAATCAAACGATTTTGCATTTCTTCTGAATTGATTTTAACCATTTAGCTTGTCTCTCTTGGTTTCCTATGTCCTCTTGAAAACCCTGGTACAACACTCTCTTTCCCCTGTAAAGATGCCTTTCATCTCCCTAAATAATGTTCTTCTGCTCGAGGTATCTAGTTACTTTTTTAAAGCCCAGGAATGAAGACCAGTCAGCAGCGGCGAGTTGCCTGTTTTGTTATGGACTATTGAAGTCTGTGCTGTCATCTTTGTTCTATTTGCCAAATGAGTTCCCGGGCTTTCATCAGCAATTTCATCTAATTCTATAATTTTTACCATTAAAAAGCACACCTTCAGAGAAAAAACGTTAGAAATACCTTTGTTATTTAAAAGAGCAACATTATTCTACAAAAATCTCTTGCAGGCATTTCTGGGAGCACCTCTTAGTTCCTTAAAATATGGTGCAGAGAGCATGTGAGGAGCCATCTTACCTGTGGATATCTTTCTTTGACATGTGTCCTTTATTGACAAAATCTGCCAGGATTTATTTTTTACCATATTTTTTTTGTTTCCCTAATACAACATACCTTGAGTGAAAATAATTAGGCACATGTATGATTTTTAAAAAGACCAAAATGTGATAGTCTCTTGCACAATGAAAGCAGTTTTCATTTCTAGAGTAAAAGTGGCCTTATTTTATAACAACACAACTACATTTATTTTACTACTCAGAGAACTACTTAAAACAAATCTCTTGTGAACAAAACAAGGAGGAAAATGGCAAGCAATCATTATTCTGCATAATGATGAAGCCTTCATCAAAAAGTGTCCATTTCAAATGTACACTATCAAACTTGCTAAAATCCAAGATGAAGCTGAGAACCTAATGCTTGCTCCTAAGCTTATTCAGGAGAAAGATAGAGCTGCTTTTGTGAAAACTGTAACATTTTTAATGCAAATTTCCACTTCTAGTTTTATTTCAATGAGACAGGGCTTACTAACACAGAGTATATGAATTTTATTATTCTAAAGCCATTCATCCATTTAGTACTTAATGAGCACATACAATATGCCAGGTCTTTTTTTAATGCAGTGACTTTTTATTTATTAAAGTATAATTGACATATTGCATGAGTTTCAGGTGTATGACATAGTGATTCAACATTTCCATACCTTATAATCATATTGTGATAAATCTAGTATCTGTTACTGTGCAAATTTATTGCAACAATATTGACTATATTCCCTGTGCTGTACATTACATCCACATGACTTATTTATAACTGGAAGTTTATACCTCTTATTACCCTTCCGTTTTTTCACCCATCTTCTCATCCCCATCCCCTCTGGAAACGATCTGTTTATTCTCTGTATCTAGGACTGGGTTTCCATTTTGTTTTGTTTATTCATTTGTTTTGGTATTTTAGATTTCACATGTAAGTGAAATCATACAGTACTTGTCCTTTGATTGGTTTCATTTAACGTAACACGCTGTAGGTCCATTCGTGTTGATGCAGATGGCAAAATTTCATTCTTTTTCATTTTCTTTTAACATTCCTCTGTGTACACCACATTTTCTCTATCCACTTGTCTATTAATAAACACTTAGGTTCCTTCCATATCTTGGCTATTATGAACAATGCTAAAATGAACATAGGAGTGCAAATATCTTCCAAAGTAGTGTTTTCATTTTCTGTGGGTAGGTAACCCGCAGTGGAATTGCTGGGTTACATGTTCTTTTTGAGGAACCATCATACTGTTTCCCATAGTGGATAGCTATCCCACCAGCAATGCACAAGGGTTTTTTCCACATTCTCACTAACACTTGTTACGTGGTTATTTGTTGTCTTTTTTATAATAGCCAATCTGAAGTGATACCTCATTTGGTTTTGATTTGCATTTCCCTGATGATGAGTGACATTGAGTATCTTTTCATGTGTCTGTTAGCCATCTGTGTGTCTTATATGGAAAATATGTATTCAGGTCCTCTATCCATTTTTTAATCAGATTGTTTGGTTTTTGACGTTGAGCTATATAAGTTCTTTAAATAATTTAGATATTAACTTTTTATCAGATATATCATTTGTAAATCTCCCATTCAGTGGGTCATCATTTTGTTTTGTTAATGGTTTTCTTAACTGTGCTTTTAAGCTCTTTAGTATTTTTTTTCCTAAGAGTATTATGGTTTCTGGTCTAACAACACTCAAATCCATTTTTAGTTTATTTTTGTATGTGGGGTAAGAAAGTGGTCCAGTTGCCCTTTTTTTTGCATGCAGCTGTCTAGTTTTCCCAATGACATTTATTGAAGAGATGTCTTTCCTTCATTGTATGTCCTTGCTTCCTCTGTTGTAGATTAATTGACCTTATAATATGGGTTTATTTCTCGGCTCTTTTCTGTTCCTTTGATTTGTGTGTCTGTTTTTGCACCAAAACCATAGTGTTTTGATTATTAGAGCTTTGGGGTATAGTTTGAAATCAGGTAGTGTGATGCTTCCAATGTTCTTTTTCAAGACTGTTTTGACTATTTGGGGTCTTCTGTGGTTCCACATAAATTTCAAGATTATTTGTTCTAGTTCTGTGAAAAAGTACTATTGGTATTTTGAGAGGGATTGCATTGAATCTGAAAAAAAAAAAATGAAGTCATTTACCCACTTCTAGCCATTGTCCCAACTCCATTGCCACTATTGGTATTTTGAGAGAGATTGCATTGAATCTGTAGATTGCTTTTGGAGGTATGGACATTTTAATTATATTAATTCTTCCAATCAGTGAGTACAAGATTTTCCTCCATTTATATATCTATCATCTACACTTTCTTTCATTAATGTCATATAGTTTTCAGAGTACAGGTCTTTCATTTCCTTGGTTAAATGTATTCTTAGGTACTTTTTTGATGTAATTGTAAATGGAATTATTTTCTCAATAGTTCATTTTTTAATTTTTTTATTAAGGTATTACATGTGTCCTTATTCCCCCAGCACCCCCTTACCCCCCTGGTGTCTGTGTCCATTGGTTAGGCTTATATGCATGCATACAAGTCCTTTGGTTGATCTCTCCCCCTTGCCCCCACCCTCCCCTACCTTCCCTTAGGTTTGACATTCGGATTGATGTTTCTCTGTCTCTGGATCTGTTTTTTTTAATCAGTTTATGTTGTTCATTATATTCCACAAATGAGTGAGGTCGTGTGATATTTATCTTTCTCTGCCTGGCTTATTTTACTTAGCATAATGCTCTCCAGCTCCATCCATGTTGTTGCAAATGGTAAGAACTCCTTTTTTTTTTACCACAGCGTAGTATTCCATTGTGTAGATGTACCACAGTTTTTTAATCCACTCATCTGCTGATGGGCACTTAGGCTGTTTCCAAATCTTAGCTATGGTGAATTGTGCTGCTATCAATAGTTCATTCTTAATGTATAGAAATACAATAGATTTCTGTATCCTATAAATTCACTGAATTCATTTATTTGGAATCTTTAGGGTTTTCAATATTTAGTATATTATCATCAACAAATAATTTTTACTTCCTCTTTCCAATTTGGATGCCTTTTCTCTCTTTTTCTTCTTGATTACTAGGGTTAGGACTTCCAATACTATCTTGAATAAAAGTAGAAAGGATGAGTATCTTTGCTTTTTTCTGATCTTAGATGCAAGCACAGATGTGTTCATTTTGAAATAAAAATGGTAACTATACATCTTTTTCATGTAATATATACTAGCAGTCATTCCCTATTAGCACCTGGAGCTCTGCATCTCTCTCTCAAATTTGCTGCGTCGGTATTCCATTGTGTGGATGTACTATAATTTAACAAGTCCCCTGTGGCTGAGCATTTAGGTGGTTTCCAGCATGAACTCCTATAAACAGTTCTATAGTGAACAGTTTTCATTTAGTTTGTTCATGGGCAAGTGTCTCTATGAGATAAAATCCTAGAATTCCAGTACTTGGGCCAAAGTTTATGTGTACTTATGTTTAATTCAGCAAAATTCAGTTGCATGCGTGTGTCCATGCACCCAGGTTTTTGTGTTATTGGTTTTACATATAACCAGCAGGGATAAATGCAAAATACCAGGTGAGGAGGAAAGGTGGCAAAAGGGAATTTGGGAAGTTGCATGTGTAGGCAGGAGGAGCAGGAAGGATGCGTCATTCTTTTCCCCTTATTCAGGGAGTATTTTTGTGCTAATGACCCCAAAACATGTTCTACTTGGTATACATATCACAGTTTCAGCTGTCATTTCTACTGAGATTTGTGATCAGCTCTGTTTTTAGTTCCAGGACCCTAGATACTTAGTTACATTTAGGTATCCCATGCCATCCCAGCTGAATACCAGCAAATGCATTCCCAAACCAGTTCACCCACTCAGATTTGCTCCAGTGCTCTCTACCTCGTTCCTGTCACGTGAATTCTCTCTTCACTGTGTCTTCAATCCATTGTCCCAACTTCACTGCCACTGTCCTTCTGCCTAGTTTCTCTCCTGGCAGCCAGCCACCCTTCCCAGCTAGATATTCCAAGTACTTCTACCTGGAAAAATCTTTATTAGTCTGTATCATGAACACACCATCTCCTTAACCAACTTATCCCGTTCTTCAAATTCAGTGTAGACCCAACTTACCCTTTCCAGCTTACAACTGAGCTCTCCTCTGAGTTTATTATTTTAATTTTTTGTTTTGTTGAAATATAATTGACATATAGCACAGTATAAGTTTAAGGTGAACAGCATAATTACTTGATAAACATATATTATGAAATCATTACCATGATAAGTTTAGTTAAAATCCATTACCTTGCCAAAACCGGTTTGGCTCAGTGGATAGAGCGTCGGCCTGCGGACTGAAAGGTCCCGGGTTCGATTCCGGTCAAGGGCATGTACCTTGGTTGCGGGCACGTCTCCAGTGGGGGGTGTGCAGGAGGCAGCTGATCGATGTTTCTCTCTCATCGATGTTTCTAGCTCTCTATCCCTCTCTCTTCCTCTCTGTAAAAAAATCAATTAAAAAAATATATAAAATCCATTACCTCACATACATTTTTAAAAAATATATTTTTCCTTGTGATGAGAACTCTTAGGAATCTACTCTTATAACCTTGAAATCTACCATACAGCAGTGTTAACTATAGTCACCATGTTGTACATTACAACCTGAGTACTTCAATATCTTATAACTGGAAATTGGTATCGTTTGACCACCTTTATCCAATTGCCCTCCGGTAACCATAAATTTGATCTCTTTTTCTCTGAGTTTGGGGTGGGGAGTGTTTTTTATTTTTTGTTTTTGTAAGATTCCACACATAAATGATACAATATTTGTTCTTCTGACTTATTTTATCTAGCATAATGTCCTCAAGGTCTATATTATCACAAATAGCAGGATTTCCTTCATTATTATGGCTGAATAATATTTTATTGAATATGCATACCACATCTTCCTTATCCATTCATCCATCAATGGATTCTTAGGTTGTTTCCATGTTTTGGCTATTGTAAATAATGCTGCTAAGAACGTGAGAGTGCAAATATCTCTTTAACATAATGTTTTCATTTCCTTTGGATATATACCCAGAGATGGAATTGCTGGGTCATGTGCTAGTTCTATTTTTAGCTTTTTGAGGAACATCCAGACTGTTTTCCATAATGGCTATACCAATTTATATTTCCACCAAGAGTGTACAAGGTTTTTATTCTCTACATTCTCACAAGCATTTGTTGTTATTCCTTGTCTTTTTGATGATAGCTGTTCTAAAAGGCATGAGGTGACAGCCTAATGTGGTTTTGATTTGCATTTCCTTGGTGAAGAGTGATGTTGAACACCTTCTCATGTACCTGTTGGCCATATGTATGTCTTATTTGGAAAAATGTCTATTCAGGTCCTCTGCCCATTTTTTAATTGGGTTATTGAATTGTACGAGTTCATCATATATTTTGGATGTCAACCCTTTAACAGAAATGGTTTCTTCTAGATTTATGGTTTCCAGTCTTATATTTAAGTCTTTGATCCATTTTAAGTTATTTTTTGTCAGGGGTCTAGTTTCATTCTTTTACATGTAAAATGCCAATTTTCCAGCATCATTTTCTGAAGATACTGTCTTTTCTCCATTTAGTATTCTTGGCTCGCTGGTCAAATATTAGTTGACCATATATGCATGGGTTTATTTCTGGTCTCTCTATTCTATTCCATTGGTCTGTGTGTTTGTTCTCATGCCAGTACCATAATATTGTGATAATCAGGGAGAGATGCCTCCCGTTTTGTTTTCTCAGTTTTACTTTGGCCATGCAGATCTTTTGTGGTTCCATATAAATTTTAGGATTTTTTTCTACGTCTGTAAAATGCCATTGGAATCTTGGTTGGTATTGCAGATGAATTTCGGTATTATCAACATTTTAACAATATTAATTATTCCAATCCATGAACACAGGATACCTTTCCATTTATTTGTGTCTTTTATTTCTTTTATCAATATTTCGAAGTTTTCAGTGTAGAGATCTTTCACCTCCTTGGTTAAATTTATTTCTAATATTTTATTGTTTTTGACACTGGTAAGTGGGATCATTTTCTTTATTTCTTCAGATAATTTGTTATTAGTATGTATAAATGCTACCATGTTTGTATCCTGCAACTTTACTGAATTTATTGATTAGATCTAATAGGTTTTTGGTGGAGTCTTTACGATTTTCAAAATGCACTATAAATTTATGTCATTAAAAATAAAAATAGACAGATTTACTTCTTCTTTTCTAATTCTGATGCCTTTTATTTCTTGCCCAATTGCTCTGGCTAGGTCATTTTGACCCTTAATCCCACACTACCTTATATTATAATAATATAGTTTTAGTCGATATGGCTTGTCTGCTGGTTCTTGTCAATGAGGGCATATATCATGTACATATTATATATTAAACATCTTCTTGTAGCTACAGTACTTATAGATCATAGACTTTATTTAAACCTAGAAACAACCCTGAATCATTTTCCCTAAAACCTCATTTTACAGATAAACAACTTCTAAGGAGACTATGTCATAATTCAAAGTCACATGATTAAAGTCAGATTTGAGAGTATGGTATCATCTCCTCTTTCTAGCACCTCCTTCTCCCACCATGGCACTATATCTGACTTCATATAAGAAATATTTGTTCCACGCTAAACACTAGTGCGGGAAAAATCATTTACCTTGTACCTACTTGTCCTGGGAATCTCCTTTAGATTCATAAAATCTTCACATCAGTATGTGCCTAGTTAGGGAAAATATGATCTTGCAATATTAATTCTAATTATTTGTTAACATGAGTTTGAGCCCCTGAGATCAGTCATCTTCTTATCAGTCACGTAAATATGAGTGTACATATTTTAGAGAGAGTGGAACACCTGATTATGGCTGAGATCATTACCTATCATGTTATGCAGCACTGCTGATAACGGAGCTGCTGTCCTCATGTTAGGAGTGTCCCCAGACACGGCCTGTTCTCTTTCACATACACCTAAGGTTTGCCACTTATCGTTGTAGAAACTTTTACACTTTTGCTCGAATGACCCTATCACTACTGCACTGTGATGAGTTGTCTGTAATATACCACAGGCATATCGCATCATTTGAACGTGTTTCGGGGTGCTGCCTGACATGTGTTTATTAATGCTCTACATAGAAAGACTACTGTCCTTGAAATCCTGACGGCTTTAAACAAGGCAATGCAGGGATCTTTGTGGATAATCTCACCTTCCTTCCATAACGTGTTTTTGATATGGTCTAAAAGTAAAACAGTTTACAGTAAATGTGCTCTACGCTGACATTACCTCCTCAACCCATAAAGCAAAAACGCATAGCCATTGTCCAGGTCCTTTGTTTACTATGGAACTAAATGCTCAGTTTATCCATTAACCATGTACCAAAAATTAGCCGGATATTTTTTCAGTT
Organism: Cnephaeus nilssonii; assembly: GCF_951640355.1. Lineage (NCBI taxonomy): Eukaryota > Metazoa > Chordata > Mammalia > Chiroptera > Vespertilionidae > Cnephaeus > Cnephaeus nilssonii. Next base: position 39,531,231 of record NC_137089.1, on the reverse strand, counting down.
CGCTTTTCAATCTCTTAGCCAATCATTGTGTTCTACACGCCATGCTTCTGAGAGCACCAATAGCTTTCTAGTTTGTATTGTTGTCTGTGAGGAACAAGTCTGACCTCAGATAATTGGCACGCAAAATAATTTGACTGAACATGCTCTGAAAAAAAAGCATTCCACTTCTCACAAGTACTTTTATATGTATTTATAATAAAGACAGTTGCCCTGAAAATTTCTGGATGGCTCTCTGAAGCACCTTTAGCAGACTCTGTTACATCCTGGGACATAAGAGCAATAGAACTACGCTATAGAACTCGGTTGTTCGGGGAATCTCTGACAAATTATACAAAAATTAAGAAAAACAAGTTCATTATTAACTAAAAAGGAATATTAAAATAGATACCAAGTAGATGGTTAAATGTAAAAGAACACTGTGTACATTTGAATACTTGCAATTTTTTTCAATAATGAGTGAATGATTATCCTTAAAAGTGATATATCAAAAATGGGCTTAGGTAGTAAAATGAACAGGATGCTAAATGGTACCCATAGGCATACCTCGGAGATATTGCATATTCAGTTCTCGACCACTGCAATAAAGTGAGTATCTTGTCTTCAACTTGTGAAACATGCAACATCTGTGAAGCGCAATAAAACGAGGTATGCCTGTACTACTGCATATGCACCATTTCAAATATGAGTGGGTACATTTATGAAGGTTATCTGGGTAGTAGGGTTAGAAGTGATTTTCTTTGTATAGTTCTACATTTTACAAATATTTTACAGTATGCATGGATTTCTATTCTAATAAGAGAAAAATAAGGAAAGTTTTGAGTAAACATTTTTCAAACCCAATCCATGTATCATAGTCACTCAGATTTTTCAGTGTCCCTTACCAAACAGAGCATGGGAAGGAGTGTGTGTGTTTTTACTGCTGAATATAAAGGCCACAGAGAAGAGTTAGGAGGCATTACAGCATACAGGCCTCAGGTGCAGACCAGACCTCGTATGAATCTTGGGTTTACTCCTTACCAGCTGCTATTCACATCTCCTCTCCGTTCCTTCCCTAAGCCTCAGTTTTTCATCAGTAAAGTAGTGATAATAGAGAGGCTTACATGGGAGAGTCTGTGACCAGTGCTAGGACCATGCCTCACACCATACTCAATAAATCATAACTATCATTATCATTAATCAACTCCTTACCAGGGTTCAGGAGGCCTTGCGTCATTTGGCTCCTGCAGCCAATCATGTCACTAACCACATATTTCTCTCTCACACAGCCAGTATCCTAATAGTGAATTTCTCCTTTATCCGTAACCCCCCAATACATACAGCCATCAAAGAACTTCTTAGTGGTGATCATTTCAGACCTTGCTCAGCTGTTACCTCCTCTTATCAGGTGTTTCCCAGTTCCCCTGGCAAAGGGGCTTGGCCCCTCCTACTCCTGTTATAACACAGAAGTGCACACTCATGATTGGTGTACATTTCTGCTACTCACCCACAGGCTGTGACAGGGTGGGCCAGGGGCATCTTCTACACCATGCCTACAAATTCAAAACATTCATGAATGGATGAATGCAAAATAGTACAGCCTTTTTTTCAAGGCTAAGGCTATCGATGGAGCATCCTAAAAATTTGAAAACAGATTTCTGGTACCTGGTTCTGGACTATTCTGTTACAAAGGGTAAAGATATAGAGTCAAGAAAGGTCTACATTTGATATTAGACTATGGTATATGCTTTTAGCAGATTACCAAGAAAAAGATATGTTAATAAGTAATTTAATAGTTTGCTTTCCCAGAATAAAACAGCTACCAGAACAGTGAGTCGTTTCCACTGTTCCCTACAGATAATCCCCCAAACCCTTCTGGCCCACTATTTGCTTCCATGCCAAATTCTATTAGTCTGAATTTTTAAACAATTCCATCCATAATTGCAAAGTATACCCAGGCCCTCACATTATTTTTGTGCGGGGAAAAATAACACACAAGCAAACAGAAAAGAAGAAGAAAAAAAAAAAAACACCCAACTGTCTTTATTCCCCAAATAGAATTTTGTCTCTTAAGAAAAAGATTTTGCTGATGCATAAGTACTTACTCTATGCCTTTGAGCAGTGAAAGTGTATAATATTGTATCCATCCTAAATGGATGAAGTAACCTATTTTGTCTCTGGCTAATTCAGGTGTTTTACAAATATTACCATCATTTAAACTTGATGTTTAGATTGATTAAACAATTAGAAAAACAAAAAACATCTTTAAAAATGTTCTTTTAAGGTTTTTCCCAAGTGGTAAAGCCATTTTAAGGTCAATGCAAAGAATACCTGATGGAAGTAAATGAAAAAAGTTGCTTCTTACATGAGTAAAATGAAGCTTTGTAAAATACTACCCGCTAAGGAAAACTGCTTAGACCTTCAGCATTAAATATCCACTGGATTCATATTTCCCAAGGCAACTGTTTTTGACAAAGTTTCAGTCATAGCTACTGTTTTATCTATGTTTGAAATTTGCATTCAAGTCACGATGTAGATCTACTCAAGAAATCTCACATTTTAAAATGCAGTCCAGTGTTCTTAGGGGAGCATTAAGTTTGGATTTTTGCTTAAACAGCTGTGATGTTCAGATCTTAGCTGGCAGTGCTAGGGGAGGAGCATTGGAGTGGACTGCAAAGGCAGGGTTCAGGGCTGGGGCTGGGGCTGGGAGCCTGGTCTGTCCTCACCCGTGTCTGCCCTTCCCCAGCACGCCATGCCCTTCTGGAGGATCTCCAGCCACTCGGACCTCATGGCCCTCCACCACGCCTTGGAACTGGAGTACCTGTAACCGCCACATAGCACTTTGAAACCGCTTAACTGCCCTGTGACCAGGAACGAACCCAGCAGGCCTGAGTCCCTGTCGGTGCCAGACTAGCGAACTTACCCATTTCAGCGCGGTGACGCCCAGCTGCTGTCGGCCTTCACCTCTGCCCTCGTGGTAAAGGAAGGACCACGCACGTCTATTTCTTCAAACAGCTGTTGCCTCGAGTACTGTGAATCCAATGAAAATAAGCCATGAGAATGTTGTTCTAGTACAGTGTAATGTGTCTTTGCCACATTTACTACATGGTTAACTACATGGTTCAAACCTGTGAAGAAAGGACCTGCAGACGCCTGTGTCTTTAGCATCTTCAATGTGACATAAACAGCTTCTCCAATACAGCAAACTTGATTGCACAATGAAGACGGAAGTGTTTCCTGAATACCAGTGGGGGATGTTCTTAAAAAGAAGGTTTACTTTTCGGTGTCTCATACCCAGGGTAATCTGCACACCTCTACTTATTTATGAACAGACTTTTTAAAAAACAGCTTTATTGAGGTATAATCCGAGTACTATTCGGTTCCTTTGAACAGACTTTGTGGGCATCCAATAATTGAAGAGACTATGAATAGCCTAAGAAATAAGCGATTAAAGGCCTTGGCCTCATGACACAGCAAGGACTTTGAATTTTAGCACATTGCAAAGTAGTTTAAAGTATGTCTAATTTAAACGTATAATATGTACATCACTGAGACAATCATGTACAGGAAGAATTTTTGGTGTAAATTTGTAATAATGGATGATTCTTTTACATATTGTTTAGAAAATATTGAAAGGCAGCAATGCCTTGATAGAAGAAGTATGAGGCAGTACATGCACAGACTCGTGTGCAGGGCCTTAGCGAAGTGTACTGGTTATAAATATGTAGATAATAGGTTTTTGTTTGTTTTTTTTAGATAATGTTGTCAAGACCAAAAGCATGGATGTCAAGTGTCAATAGGCTTTCATTTTCCAAATCTCCCCTCCCCCAATCAGTTCTTTGTTTTGTGTGTGCTGTGAGGAAGGCCTTGGTAAAATAATACAGCAGTGTCTTTAATCATTTGAATAAAAAGTCCTCTTAGAACCTCACTTTTTCATTTTCAAAGACTAATGTATTATATGTAAGTACTTGGAAAAATGATTATTCAAATGCTTTTTCTTCCCACATAAAATATGTGGATGATAGATATATTTTATTAATGAAATGGTTCATGAATTGGAGACTAGCAAAGTTTTCATGTGCTTAGATGATCGTGTCTGTATTTCCTTGTTCGGATAAAGGAGAACACCACCACACATCTGGAAATTAGCAAAACTTTGCATTACTCTCTACATTCATGTTCCCTCTGCTTTCCTCCACACTCTCCGCCCACCCTCCCAGGAAAGTTCATTGCTGGCAGTGGACGTGGCAGTCATCATCACCAAGAAATAATGTTTCCCTTCACCTGTCATACATATTACACGACACATCTGGGAAATAAAAATTATCATCTTTGTTGTACCATACAAAACGTTTCTCCAAAAGGGATTACTTTGAGCACTAGTTCCTCTTATCTATAAAGCCTTCTGTTGTCATGAAATTACTTTTTGGATAAATTTCCTTTAATATTATAATGGGTGGGGTAAACACCAGCTAAGACCCAAAGTAGCTAAAGAGCTACCCTATCCCTTCATGTTGCTGCTAGAATTAATTAGTTGAAAATTCTCCAAATTATTTAACAATTGTTTGCAGTTGTTTTTGTTTTGTTTTTGCTTTTTGCTTGGAGCAAACAGAATTTGACAGTTTTTAGTCTTTTCATTTTATGTTTTTCTACTCCGCAGATTGAAAAGACAAAGTTTATCTTGGCCTTACTGTATAAAGGTGTGTTGTGTCCACAGTTGTGTACAGAATTCTTCATTAATTTTGTGTTTAAATTAATAAAATTGATTTGTGAAGTACTGTAAGCTCCTTGATTGTCAGTATTTTCTTCTTTATCTCCTGGTTACAAGAAATAGCAGGACCTGGTTGCATTGAAATGCTCAGAGTCCAACAAAAGAAGTTGTATGAAGCAATTCTAATAATGACTTCATCAGTCCCTGAGGAGACTAACCTGGAAGGGTCACAGCTGGTTCTTGTTCACTGTAAGAACAAATTATTGGAAAAGCTCTTTCCTTCCTCCAAAACTCTATAAGCCAGACTGCATTCAAATGTATCTACTATAGAACAGAACTCAGCATTAAAGATCTTGAATGACAGAGCATAGATTTAGCCACTTATGCACCGGAGGGACAGCAATATAAAGCAGTTTTATCAAAAAGAATGCCCACAAGATATACTTTTAAAAGTTGGCCAGGTTACTCATGGACAGAGAGCTATAAACCAGCACAACTTGCTTCCTCCTGGGATTTCATCTTAGACACACAACATGCAAACACATGATAATCCAACATGCGGTTGTCTGAGCCATTTATCAGGCCCACGATGTACATTTTTCACACGTATGCAGCAGGCCAAGAGGCAGGAGTGATGAAGTGTTTGAGCACGCTCAGAACTCCTAAAGATGGAAAATACTTGGAGAAAGCCTTTAAAGAGAGGCAGGGGTAGGCAGTGGAGGGATTTTTAGGTATCAGGTGAAGAAAGTATGGAAATGGGAAAAATGGAGGACATACCCTCAAAAGATGAATTTTTTAAAGCACCATTTTAACACGATATCTCCTGGCAAAAATGTTCAGGCTCCCCTTTGATCATAGATTAGAGCCCCGATTTCTATGACATTCTAGAGTTGCCAAATACAGTCTAGTTTCTTCCTGACATTCTCTCACATTATTGTTCTGAGCAAACCTTCAGTACATTAACTGGGACCTTTAATAGACCAAACAACCCATTAGCATCCCTGCCTTATCTCTTCTTAGAGCAGCAGTCGCCAACCTTTTGGACTTCATGGACCACCAGTTGGCGACCGCTGGCTTAGAATACTCCCCATTGCCGGCAATGACCCTCCACCCTCAAACCACCCAAACCAGGTCAAGCTCCAGTGCCCTCTCCCTTGCAGTGCCTTCTTTTCCATCATGGCACATAGTGTGAGTTCCTTCTCTTGAACTTCTCCCACCCACTGTCTAGAGTCTTATAGGTAAGTCCTATGATTCCTTGAAATAAAGACTCAAGGGGTTCCCACCAGGAGGGCATTGTCCGAGGTGCTGAAGGTAGCCAGTCCCTGCTCCTAAGGATGGTGTTGACATTGGAGCAGGTGGGAACACACAAGAAATGACTTAATGAATAAGACATATTCACTAGGAAACACTCCTTATGGAAAATTAAAACAAGAGATATGGGTGACAGTGCATAAGCTTCCTTGGAAATGATCAACAGACACCAGATGTTTGAACTGAGACAAAATGCTAAGAAGTAGGCAGCATGTAAAGTTCAGGGGCAGAGCATATAGGCAAAGGTCCTTGGGAAAAATACTTTTATTTAGTGTGTGTGAGGAGTAAAACTCATGCCCATGGGACAAGAAGAGGTGCCTTGGGAAAGGCATGGAGACTGGGAAAACCCTGAGGTCACAGACGGCTTTGGGTGTTATTCCAAAGGGAATGGGAGGCCACTGAGGAGTTTTCTCAGGGCTGTGTCCCAACCACTCTGGCTGCTGGGTAAAGAATGGGCTGTAGAGGGCAAGAGAGGTGGGCAAATGAGCTATCAGCCCCGGTGAGCAATGGCCAGGTTCAGATTAGGATGGGGAAATGGAAATCTGGGCTTATTTTGAGTGACAGCGATGACAGGATTTGTAATGGGTTGGATTGGGGCTGGGGCGGGGGAGAAGAGGTGAGACACTAGAAGAATGTGGACACCACCAAAGGAAGGGCTCTCACCACCACTGTGAGACGGATAGTGTGGCCTAGTGGTTAAGAGCCTGGCCCTCTGCAGGCAGACTGACTGGGTTCTGATCCCAGCTTCCCTGGCTTAGCTAACCAAGTTATTTAACGTCTCTGTGCCCTCATTTCCTTATCTGTAAAATGGGCATAACAATATCTACATTAGGGCATTATTATGACTAAGTTAATACGTACACCATGCTTGGGACACTGCTTGGCATATCTAATCTAATAATAGACAAATATGCAAATTGACCTCACCTTCGCTATGCCCAAACCACGCCCACCAGCCAACCCACGCCCACCAACCAATCAGGACGAATATGCAAATTATCCAAACAAAGATGGAGGCTAATTTGCATATCGCGACAGCGTAGAAAGAAGCCAAGAGCTGCAGAAGGGAGCAAAGCTGCAGAGAAGCAAGCAAGACGGGGGGAGGAGAAGGGAGGAGCGGAGGCGGGGCCGGGGGAGAAGGAAGTTGAGCAGGCGGGGCCAGGGGAGAAGGGGCGGGGCCGGGGGAGAAGGGAGGAGCGGAGGCGGGGCCGGGGGAGAAGGAAGTTGAGCAGGCGGGGCTGGGGGAGAAGGGGCGGGGCCGGGGGAGAAGGGAGGAGCGGAGGTGGGGCCAGGGGAGAAGGGAGGAGAGTGGGCTGGTGGAGAAGTTAGAAAAGCAGGGGGGCTGGCGGAGAAGGCGGGGCGGGGGAGAAGGGAGGAGCAGAGGCGGGGCCGGGGGAGAAGGGAAGAGCGGAGGCGGGGCCGGGGGAGAAGGAAGGAGAGTGGGCTGGTGGAGAAGTTAGAAAAGCAGGGGGGCTGGCGGAGAAGGCGGGGCGGGGGAGAAGGGAGAAGCGGAGGCGGGGCCGGGGGAGAAGGGAAAAGCAGGCGGGCTGGCAGAGAAGGCGGGCCGGGGGAGAAGGGAGGAGCGGAGGCGGGGCCCGGGGAGAAGGGAAAAGCAGGCGGGCTGGCAGAGAAGGCGGGCCGGGGGAGAAGGGAGGAGCGGAGGCGGGGCCAGGGAAGAAGGAAGGAGAGCGGGCTGGAGGAGAAGTTAGAAAAGCAGGGGGGCTGGCGGAGATCGCGGGGCGGGGGACAAGGGAGGAGAGCAGGCAGGGTGGGGTAGAGTGCAGCAGGAAACCCTATTGCAGGATTTTTCCTGCAACGGGAACGCTAGTTATTTAATATTGTCTATTATTATGCTGGCTAAGTATTCACATACATTTTTTCTCCCCATCTAAAGATCCAGCTCCTTGACTGCACAGGCCACTTGTAAGCTCACTGCATTATTCCGTCCTAGCCCAGGAAACAAGATACAAAAGACAGTCTAGTTCAAGACCTCAATGATGGGGATGGTGGCAATTGACAAAGAATCAATTACAGCGATAAAATGAGCTTTAATGAGCATCACCAATGGGGCAGGCAGGAAAAACGCTTCCCTGAAGAGCTGATGTCTGAGCTGAGACCTGAGGCTAAAGCCGGCTTTAGCAGAGCGGGGAGGTAGGGAGAGCATGCGAGAGGCTTAGAACGGGAAGGAGTGGAGCAGGGAAGACGAGAAAGGCAGCATGGGACATGGGACTGGAGCACACAGAGTACGGGGCAAGGGGCTTGCCAGCCAAGGGTAAGCACTTTAACTGTTGGTCCTAACTTCAGGCTCAATGCTTTCATTATACATGAGCATGACAGCCAGCCCACCTTGATGGGAGAAAGAGAAAGAGGCTAGAAACAGGCTCCTGTATCAGCGCCCAGCCTGGCACCTTTCTACACTGAGTTTGACTTCAAATGTTAGGTCTAAGTACTGTCTAGTTGAGCCCCTTACATTTTACACATGACAAAACTCGGGTTAAATGCTTTGCCCAAGAGGTCACACCAAATAAGTTCGAATCAAGACCCCAACTGACTCTTGGATACAACAGAGAATCACTGAGCTCTCAGGTCAGAGAAGCTGGGGTGGCCCCTGCTCTGTCACCACACACCGAGGCATTTGGCATCCTGTCCACAGTTAGCACAGAAGCCCAGTGATGCCTGAGTGCTTTTTCTTTTAAACCTAAGCACCTCAATTCTGTCATCCTTCCAGAGCTTGGTTTAAACTTTATCTTCCAATCAGCATTTACAAATGTCAGACACACCTACATTTTGCAACAACTTTTTAAATTTGCTTTTCAAAACATCTGAATATGACCTGGGTGTTTCCCAATTCCAGTGGCTATAAAGGAGGCCATTGATTTAACAGAATGCAGAGACAATGCCATGGGTATTGTAGACTCATTTACTACAGACCTGGAAGAAATTTCTTTCCAGCCTCCAAAATGTGCCCACCCTATACGCAGCCACAAAAGCTGCAGCCGGAACAGTCCTGTCCACCCGCTCAGGATGGTTTCTTGACAGCCCAAAGGAGAAATTTAGTAAAAGTTCTCCTTTCTTTCGTTGTCTCTCAGCATGCTTCCATTTCTCTCCATTCTGTGCCATGATACAAACTGACAGGAGAACTTGTAGCCGAAGAAATGAAAGGGTTTGTAATTTAGGAAACCTTTGGCCCCACTGACTGAAAGCAGGTTGTTTGTAAAAAGGAAATCCTGACCTCAGCTAACTGGCAAACTCTGTCAGAAGCAATAGAAGGAAGCGAAGGAGAAAGAACAGCGCTGGGGATTTTTATTGGCAACAGAAGAAAAACGGATGCTTTGCCAGGGGAAAGCCCTTCAGAGAGCTCTCTCCAGTGGAGGAGCAGCATGCCCGGAGTCACTGAGCGTGTGACTACACTATTGCCTGGTGGTTCTGCTCTGGTTTTGTGGGCTGGCTTGACTGGGGGACTTGGTTGCTTGGGACAATAGCTAGACTAAGAACCCTAAAAATGGATTCCCTGCAGACAGCTGGAATTGAAGTGCCTCTTCTCTCAGCACTCACGGCCTTTCCCACCTTCTATCCTGGCTTGCCTAAAGCTCCAAGGCTCCCAGAGGACAGGGTATACCATGTGTGCCAGGAGATGAGCCACCTCACATTTTCCTGTGGGTGCTATCCACCCACTCACCATGCCTTCCGCCCTCCCTCCCTCTGATATCTGTCACCAGGACTCTGCAGTGACCTCTGGGTAACTCCATACAAGAATGGAGGCCCTGACTTCCTCATGCCAGTGCTTCTCAGTTGGATGCCCACTGAAATGTCCCAGAAGCTCTGGAATATACCCCTGCTTGAGCCCCACTGTGGAGACTAATTTAATTTGGGTTGGATTTGAGCAGTCAAGGTTGAGCACATTGCTTTGTGCCAACCAGGTGCGAAAATGAATAAGAAAACCTAATTTCAAATGGAGGCAAGTAGTCCTGCAGAGGGAGCTCTCACTCACTACCACTCACCTACTACACCTTACAGATTCCAAAAGGAAGAAGCTTACCCTTCTATCTCTTGACAGGAAGAAACTTGCTTTACTATTCCAGCAGAAGGAAGATTTTCTCCTTGCCTAGCAACAGCCCCGGCCAATGAGAAACTGTCATGATTCAGCCAACGAGAAGCCACTACACTTTGAACTTCAGGTTTCCTCCCGTGGACATTTTGGTCACAACAGCCTTTTCCAACTCCTCCCTTTTCTCTATGCAAGAGTGCTCCTCTCCTTTGTTCTCCAGAGTTGCCTACAGCTTTGTCATAGTTTGCTTGTCCTAAATTGCAATTCTCTGCTATTACCAAATAAAGTAATTTTGCTGATAAACAACTGGCTATTTCATTTTTTAGGGTCAACAAAGGCATGTGAGAAACACCTCCATCCAGTCACTTGCCAGCGGGGCTGGGCAACTCGTGAAGTGTGCTTTCCATTTCGTGGCCTTTCTTTTTCTAATCCATTCTGATACCCAGTGGCCATGTTTATGCCCCCCAAAATCCTTGTGACCCAACTCAATTCCATTCAATCATCTAGGGAGTAACTACTGTGAGTGAAGAATTCTGCCCTGTGTCAGAGGTGTCCCCAGGACTGGCCACCCAGTGGGAAAACAGAGATATGTGATCAAAGACAGATTTGGATGAGGTCCTTACAAATTACAAGGACACCTGCAATCTAGGGGGGCAAAGGTTACAAAGAATTTTAACTAATGATGGAAATCCAGAGGGTACAGCAATCAATGCTGGCTGGGGAAACAAACAGAAGTCTCATTGAGGGGGTGACAGTTTCATTGGCCTAAATGAAATAAAATAAGAATAAGATGCTTATAGGCTCCTAAACCTCATCATCCCCCAATTTAATGAGAGAAAAAGTAGAGTAACTGGAGACTGGGAAACAGGGGGGAACTGGCTGCACTAATCCAAGCAAGATGTAACAAAGGTCTGTCCTAGGGCAGCCCTAGGGAGAGAAACATAACACCAACATAGCAGGTGTCCCAGAGGCAGAGTTAGTCATGAGTGGGTGAGTGGGCTTTTAAGACCCTCTTGCTCCCCTCTTCCAAATACAACACTAGAAAGGATCCTGCTAGATCCTGCCACATGCAAAAATCCTATGTAATAAAGAGGTAATATGCAAATTAAACGCCACACCATCACAAGATGGCTGTGCCCACAGCAAAGGCAGGATTCACATAACACAAGGTGGCTGTGCCCACAGCGGAGGCAGGATTCCCATAACAAGCAATCAGCAGGAACCTGAGGCTGCAGCCCCCACCCAGCGGGGCTTAACTGGGGACCTCAGACCGCGCACCCCATCTGGCAGGGCTTGATGGGGGACCTCAGGCTGCGCTCTCTGCCCTGGCACCCAGCCAGGGGATCTCAAGGCACGCCACCTGCCCCGGTGCCAGTCTTGATGGTTGACCTCAGGCCGCATCCCCCACCCAGCGGGACTTGACAGGGGACCTCAAGGCATGCCCCTGCCCTGGTGCCAGGCTGGGGGACCTCAGGCCGTGCCCCCCGCCCGGTGGGACTTGACGGGGGACCTCAAGGTGCACCCCCCGTCCCAGTGCCAGGCCAGGGGACCTCAGGCCATGCCCCCTGCCCCGGCACTGGCCCAAGGAACCTCAGGCCATGCCCTTCGTCCTGGGCCAGGGGACCTGAGGCTGTGCCCCCCACCGGGCGTGCGCTGGGAGATCTGAGGCTGCACCCCTACCCAGCGGGGCTTGACGGGGGTGGGGCCAGCCAGGTCTGGGTCTCGCACAATTTTGAGGCGTGTGCAGGTGGGTGGGGACTTGACTCTGGGTCCTGTGGTGCGCCCCAGACTCTGACAGAAGGAAGACTTTCACATACATTTTACTAATTTTCTTTCATCTCTGACACTTCTATTATAGAGAAAAGGCAAATAGCAATATTAAAATATTTCCTCCAATTAATTCCCTTTTAATGTGCATGAGTTTCGTGTACCAGGCCACTAGTTTGTACATAATCAAATTGGATTTCAGCTGAGGGTTGGTTCATTGTACAACTTTCTAATCCAGAAGTAGAAGGCCTTGCTGTCTTTGAAACTAATTTTATATATCATTGAATGTGAGTATGTGCATGGGGGGTGGGGGAGAGAGAGAGGAAGAGAGAGAGAGAGAGAGAGAGAGAGAAAGATGCAGTGTTTTGAGGGGCAAGAAAAGCAACTTGGTTTCGCTGATGGTCCCAGAAAGTATAGCAATCAGATCGAAGCCCTTTACATATAATTGAGAAAGTATCACTTTTCCGTTTACCATGGGGGACGAGGGGCTAGCCTAAGGAGGCCTTACTCTCACCCACCTGGAGGGTGATGTGGGCCCCAGCCTGAATTCCAGGACCCCTGAGCAGGACCTCTGTAGCATCTCCAAGAGTCCCCACAGGTACTCACTCCTCACACCTCCCTGAAGGGACTCTGTGTCCTTTGAAATGAACCAAGCAACCCAGAGACTGCTTCAAGGTGCTTAATACAAGACCCCTTTGACTGTGTCCCTGTACTTCCTTGTTCACAAGCGCAGAGCCTACCTCAGACAAATGACAAAGTGCTGAAGAGGAGGAAAAGAAAAGGAAGAAAGAGGAGAAAACCAAGACAAAGAGTATGGGTGTGGAAAGAGGGAAGGTTTGGTGTGTAAACCTGTACATCAAAAGGGCTATTGAATGGGGTCCCCTGCTCTTGTTCTATCCCTGATGTGCATGAGGCCTGCACAGGCTCCACCCATAGCTGCAGGGATCAAAGTCCCTGTAAGCACGAGTCCAGACAGCTCCCCATGGAGGAGGAGAAAGGGGGAGGGGGGGGCGATCTGAGCTCAAGGAGGCCCTGCCCCCTCCAATGGCTCTTCAGAAAGGGCCCATTTCACAGCCTCCCCATGTTCCTGCCTGTTGGAACTTCTCACTGAGAAATCACCACAGGTTCCATCACCTAGTCTACTTAGTGGTTGAAAGATAGCAAAGTTTTTGCACAATTTCCATTTTCCCCAAAGTGGTTAAAATGCAGGCAGGCAGGCAGGGGCGGGAGTTGATGGAGGAAGCACACGCCCTTATTGGAACAGCCTTGTTTTGAAAAACTTCTGCCCTCTGGGGTTGAAAGCATTTCTGGGCCCAGTGGAATCCAGAGGTGCCTGAAAGCTCCACAAGTGCTTCCAGCCCCTGACCTTGATATTTATTTGCAAAGCCTTACAGGAAATCAGTGCTATGCGTTCCATGAAAAACAAAGGCAAATGCAGGAATCAGGAAAAACAACAGACTGCTCCAAATAGCCTTGCATCAACAGACTTGAAAGAAAATTAGATGCTGAAAAAATAGTTCCCTTTGACATGTACTCTTTCAACATGTACTGAAGACCCACTAGGTGCCCAGCCCTGTGTTAGGTGCTGACAGGGTCTGTGCCCTGAGGTGCTCATGTTTCTCAGGGTGGGGTAAGGGGTGCTGTTGAAATAAAGGCCATGAGTGGGTGATTTGGACCTCACCACTAAGGAGAAAGATGAGCTGGCGGCTTCCAGCTCCAGGGATTGAGGAGATTACTTTGGGGAAACTCCTAGGAGAACGTAATATTTAATCAGAGCTGTTGGAAGAACAGGTGGGAGTTTCATAGATAGAAAAGAGAAAGAAGCACATAGCAGGAGGAAAAGTGGATAATGACTAAAACAGTTGCAGAAATTGAACCTTAAAATTGCTATAAAAATTAAGCATGACATTGGATGCCCATTTATGGAGTGTTTTCTACATATTGTGAGGAAGTCATAGAATAGCAAGCGAGATGAGCCATGTACATAAGTGCCCAGGATTACATTCACTGAGGGTTGTAAACTCCAATGACAACAAGGGGCCAGTAAGTAATATAAATGAATGAATGACACAAGGCCTATTAAAGAAATTTCAGGGCCCTCTCAGTTAAAGAATTCTTTGCTTTGACAGTGACAGGAGTTCAGAAAAGGATTTCTACACGCTAAGAAAGAAATGAACATGTACATGGTAATCGGCTCTAAGCATTCATCCTCAGAGGGAAGGAGGCAGCGGAAAGTGGTAGGGACAGTGTCAGTCAGAAGAGAGCATGACCCCACAAAGTAGACAGCTGCTTCCCAACACTAACCAGTTGTTGCCACGTAGGAATGCTGGCTCAGGGTGTCAGGTTATCCAGTTTTCAAAAGAAGCCAGATATCCTGATACTGGGAAATGTTTACTGTGGGATCTTAAGCTTTGTAAATTATGGATCAAAACTTTAAAATCTGTAGACAGATTAAAATATGATGGTGGGCACCATTTAATGGGAAATATTTCTATCTAGAATGTCTAAGAATACTTCCTTGAGGAATTGATGTCTAAGCCGGGCCTCTGAGGAGGTTATTGGCAGAACTGAGGGCCTCACGTAGGAACCTGATGGGCAAAAGGAGTCAAATGACAGCCATCATTCATATTCTTAAAAGTCCTTTAGCCCTAGCTGGTTTGGCTCAGTGGATAGAGTGTCAGCCTGCAGACGAACTGAAGGGTCCTGGTTCCATTCCGATCAAGGGCACATGCCTGGGTTGTGGGCTCGATCCTCAGTGGGGGTCATGCAGGAGGCAGCCAATCAATGATTCTCTCTCATAATTGATGTTTCTATCTTTCTCTCCCTCTCCTTCCCTCTCTGAAATCAATAAAAATCTATTTAGAAAAAGAAAGTCATGTAAGTCAGTGGTCCCAACTTTGGCTATATACCAAAATGAACTTGGGAATGTCTTCCCCACATTTATATGTTTTCAATATTAATTTTAAAATGAGTATATCCAGAGACTTCCAGTCAAGATGGCAGAATAGGCAGATGCTGTGCTCGCCTCCTCCCATGACCACACCAAAATTACAACTAACTTACAGAACAGCCGTCATTGAGAACAGCCTGACGTCTAGCTGAATAGAATTTCTATAAATGAGGATGTTAAGAAGCCACTCAGAACGGTAGGTGTAAAAAAGCAGAACAGGCTGGCCCCACACCCATGGTTATGGCAGTTAAGAATCAGGAGGGATATCTCAGCTGCTTCTGAAACAGGAATTTTGGGGGTGAAAAAGACAGGTTTTAGGAAATTTTAGAAATTAAGGGGACCATGGAAGCAGCACAGGGCTGCAGAGCAGCAGAAGGTATATCTCCATAGAATGGGGAAGCTGAAAATCTGCAACAGGTACATTTCCATAGAATGAGGGAGCTGGGAACAGATATAAAGATTACAAAATAAAGAGAACTAAATCCTTCATCCAGAAAGAGAATAAGAAAGAAAGCCCAGAGGGAATAGGAAAACAATAAGGAAGGAGGGGGGAGAACTTCACATGTCCCATGTGAGGTTCAACCTTTGAGCCCAGGAGTTACTATAGTAATCAGTCTAGGGGAATAGTGACCAATCAGAGGGGATATCAAGGCACCAGGATCTGCAGCCTTTATAAGCCATAGGGAAAAGGCACTCCGTGGGACCCTTTCCTCCTCCCTACATGGGAGTCCGTTCTGTGGGACTCTTTCCCTCTCCCCATGTGGGAGTCTGTACTTGTTCTTCAATAAGTTCTTCAATCCACTTTCTGTCCGTGCATTCATTCTTCGATTCCAGTGGACAAAGAATCCGGGTTCCAGTCCAAAAATTCCATTTCACATAGGTTCCCCCTGAGGAGCAAGGGTTCCCAGCCCACACTGGACTCCCCAGCCCAGGGCACCAGTGCCAGGAAAAGAAGTTTCCATAAAATCTGGCAGTGAAAACAGGTGGATTTGTGTTGAGAGAGACAACAGGCTTCTAGAGACGTAGGCATGCTGGTCTTAAAGGGCCTTCACTTCCTCACAAACTCACTAGCTCAGCACAGTAGCAGCAGCTGAAAAAGCTCTAGGGACAAATGGGAAGAAGCTGAATTGCCTAGCTTCAGGGCAGGGCTGCAGGGGCAGGGATCAGGGCAGCTCTCTCTGGAGAAGGAAGTGCTGGCAAGTGCCATTGTTTCTTTGCTGATCCTTTCCTCTCCCAGCCTTCAGTCACAGGTGTGTGCCAAGTCTGAGCTCTCTATTGACCTAACATCCTTCACCCCGTCCTGGCGATTCCCATCCCAAACAACTAATCTGAACCTCTTTCAGTGGCTTTTCCACACAAATAGCCTGCCTCAGCTCCCACTGCAAACTTGCCTAAAACCTCTCAATGGTTCATAAGCCACAAACAAGCTACCCTCCGCATGCCCTATACCTCTTGATAAGTGACTCGAAGCCTGGCACTAATGGAAGCTGGCCTTGGTTTGCAACATAGTCTACACCAGATGCTTTCAAGACCAGCTTAGGCAAGGATGTGAAGAAAAGGAGACCCTTGTGTATTGTTGGTGGGAATGCAGATTGGTGTAGCCACTATGGAAAATAGTATGGAAGTTCCTAAAAAATTTAAGATGAAACTGCCTTTTGCCCAGTGATCCCACTAACCCAAAACACTAATTCAAAACAATATATCTATGCTCATGTTCATTGTAGCATTGTTTATAATATCCAAGTTATCAAAGCAACCCAAGTGCCCACTAATAGAAGAGTTGATAAAAAAAAAGTGGTGGTACATGTATATCGTGGAATATTACCCAATCATAAAAAAGAATGAAATCTTACCATTTGTGACAGCATGGATGGACCTAGAGGGTATTATGCTAAGTGAAATACCGTACTTTCCAGCGTATAAGACGACTGGGTGTATAAGATTTTCCTGGGTTAAAAAGTCGTTTTATACGCCGGAAAATACAGTATATTGGACTATATTGATGGGATTAGATATAATGGATTAGATACATTGGACTACCGTATTTTCCGGCGTATAAGACGACTTTTTAACCCAGGAAAATCTTATACACCCAGTCATCTTATATGCCGGAAAATACGGTAAGTCTGTCAGAGAAAGATAAATATCACTTATATGTGGAATCTAATAAACAAAATAAATGAACCAACAAGGTAGAAACAGACTCATAGATATAGAGAATACACTGATGTTTGTTAGGGGGTGGGGGGTAGGAGGAGTAGGTGAAAAGGTGAAGGCATTAAGAAGTACAAATTGGTAGTTACAAAATAATCATAAGATGTAAAGTACAGCACAGGGAATATGATTAATATTTTAATAACTACTCATAATGCCAGGTGGTACTGGAAATATATGGGTGAACACTTTTGTAAAGTATGTGATTGTCTAGTCACTATGTTGTACACCTAAAACTAAAAATAATATTTAACATAAACTGTAATTTAAAAATTAAGTTTAAAAAATGATGCTGGCAAAACTGGACTGATACATGGAAAAAAAATAAAACTAAACTACTTGCTTACATCATGTACAAGAATAAACCCAACATAGATTAAAGGAAAATGTAAGACCCCAAACCATAAAGCTCCTATGAGAAAACAGGCATCCCTCTTTGACATCCCTCTTAGTAATATTTTTTTGGGTATGTCTCCTCAGGCAAAGGAAACAAGAGAAAAAAATAAATGGGACCACAGCAAATTAAGAAGGTTTTGCACAGCAAAACAAAACAATAAAACAAAATAAAACAAAAAACATCTAGTGAATGGAAAATATTTTCCAATAAAACATCTGATAAGGTGTTAATATCCAAAATATATAAGGAACTTATACAACTTAAAACCAAATAAACAAATGAGCACTAAGTTAAAAAATGGGCAGAGGACCTAAAAAGTTATTTCTCTAGAGAGGACAGACATATCAATGGCTAACAGACATATAAAAAGATGCTGAACATCACTAATCATCAGGGAAATGCAAATTAAAACCACACTGAGATATCACCTTATACCTGTCAGATGGCTATCATCAATAAATGAACGAACAATTGTTGATGAGGATGTGGAGAAAAGGGAACCCTTGTGCACTGTTGGGATGGTAAATTGTTGTAGCCACTATGGAAAACAGTATGGAAGTTAATCAAAAACTTAAAAATACATCTACCATATGACCCACCAATTCTAGTTCTGGATGTTTATTGGGAGAAACCCAAAACACTAATTCAAAAAGACATATGCACCACTATGTTCATTGCAGCATTATTTACGTTAGCCAAAACATGGAAGCAACACAAGTGTATATCAATAGATAAATGGATAAAGAGGTGCATATGTACAATGGAATATTACTCAGCCATTAAAAGGATGAAATCTTGCCATTTGCAACAACCTGGATGGACCTAGAGGGCATTGTGTTAAGTGAAATAAGACAGAGAAAGACAAATTCCTTATAATTTCATTTATATTTACAATCTAAATAAACAAAAACAAAAAACTGATTCATAGATGCAGAGAGCAGACTGGTTGTTGCCAGAGGCAGGGGATGTGAAGGAGGCAAAATGGGTGAAAAGATCAAAAGGAAGAAATTTCCAGTTATAAAATAAACAAATCATGGGGATATAATATACAGCCTGTGATTAATACTGTATTGCATATTTGAATGTTCTAAGAGTAGTTCTTTAAAGTTCCCATTATGAGAAAAAAAAATGTAACTATATATGGTGTTAGATATTAACTAGGTATTATTGTGGTGATCATTTTGCAATATATACAAATGTCAAGTCATTATGATATATACCTAAAACTAGCATGTTATATGTCAATTAGGGCTCGATAAAAATAGAATGCTTGATGACCAATGTAGAGGTACTATGAATTACACTTACATGTGCCTACGAGCTGGAAACTTCTGCCTCTGTGCTCCAGGAGAAACTTCCTCTACCTTCCCCACATCACATTAGCATACTCCAGTTGTGTTGGTTTAATTGCCTAAAGTCCTCTCTAGCCTCTTTGCTCTATGAGAACAAGTATGCCTGTTTTGTCTATTGCATCTCCAATACACAGCCCATGTTAGAATTCATTTTTAAAAAATTAAGGTACATCTATGCAATGAAATACTAGGTAGAACTATACCTATAGTCATGGAAAGCAGTCCACAATATATTGTTTAGCCAAGGGGAAAAAATAACAGTCTATGTACATATATGCATTGTAAAATATTTAGATGAATATATATGAACATATACAGTAATAATCTGAATGGTGGCATTTTGAAGCATTTTAACTTATTAATTATGTCTTTATTTTCTGAAGTTTCCAATGTGCATGTATTATCTAAAATAATTGTAAAGCTATTTTAATTTTTAAATAAAATTTCCCCTATTTTCTAATCACCACATTTAGCAGATTTAGCTCAAACACCAGTCTTTCCTACTATACTGTACACATTTCAAGGGCAATCATTTCACATTTGTATTCCCCTCGGAATCTAGTACTGAATCATGTTCTTGGTAGAACTCAGTGAATGCTTCTGAATGAATCAGGATTACAGAGCATCAAATACTAGTTTCCTTATCTGATAAGAACCAAGATATTTTAAGAACTGAACAAAACAAATTGAAAATAAACAGATTTCTGTTTTATGATCAGACTTCAAATTTCTCAATAAAGTAAAACAAAATTGAGTCCTGGCTGGCACAAACATGTCATAATTTCCATGATTATGTAAGAGTTTTAAAGAATGTAAAATAAAGTGTGAGGGTTTTTTTTTTCCCCCTGCAATTTAAAACAAGAACCCCACCCCCCTCAGCCAACTGTAGCTTAATAAAATCTAAAGATGATTATACACACACACACACACACACACACACACACACACACACACACACACACACTAGAGGCCCAGTGCACAAAATTCGTGCATGGGAGGGGTCCCTCAGCCTGGCCTGCACCCTCTCGCAATCTGGGACTGCTGGCTCCTAACTACTCACCTGCCTGCCTGATCACTCCTAACCACTCTGCCTGTCTATCTGATCACCCCCTAACTGCTCGCCTGCCTGCCTGATTGCTCCTAACCACCTCTGCCTCGCCCCGGCTGCTGTGGTTTCATCCGGAAGGTCTTCCAGAAGGATGTCCAGAATGATATCCGGAAGGTCGTTCAGCTGTCCAGTTTAATTAGCATATTACAGTTTTATTATTATAGATATGCACACATATACTGATCATCAGGGGTAAGTGGTTTATTATTTCAGGAACTATATTACTGGCTGCATACTTATTTTAAATGCTCAGGATTGGACACGGTTTGTTCTATTTATAGCATTAGCACTATTTTCTTTAAGTTTAAATAAACTAAACAGATTGAAGAATTGAGTCCGCATAGCAATGTTGTTATATAATATAAAAGGTATGAAACATAAACCTCTTCCTTCCTTCTGTGGAGTCTAATGAAACTGCCAGTTGTTTATTTTAGCACAAGAAACTCTTGGCCTGCAGAGCACAGGAAAGACAGAAGAAACGCTTGCTTTGATGCTTCCAGAATTAACCCAAGAGGCCTGTAAACCAAGATAGCAAGACTGCCTTCATGCCGCCAGCCCAGGCACTGTCTCCTCCGTGTCCCTCTCATAGCAAACAAAACTTCTAGAGCTCATGAAGGACTAGTCCAGTAGTAGTGATGTGCAGGAAGAGAAGTTGCTTTTACTTAAGCCAGAAGGGCTCAACCTTTCAAGGGACACAGACTTCTTTGAAATCTGATGAAATATATTAACTCTGATCCCCCACCCAAACCCAAACCCAAATGTACTTGCAAATTTTTCATGTGATCTCAGGGGGTTCACAGACTAGAACTTCCAGTCTATTGAGTGCCAATATTATACTACATACCACACTAGATGAATTCATACAATGTTAGATTCTACTTTAATATGGCAAGTGATGGTGTTTGGATCAAAAGATTTAAAGAGAGGTTGTAGAGCCCTAGCTGGTTTGGCTCAGTGGATAGAGCGTAGGCCTGCAGACTGAAGGGTCCCAGGTTCAATTCCAGTCAAGGGCACATGCCCGTTGTGGGCTTGATCCCCAGTAGGGGGCATGCAGGAGGCAGTCAATCAATGATCTCTCTCATCATTGATGTTTCTATCTCTTTCTCCCTCTCCCTTCCTCTCTGAAATCAATAGAAATATATTTTTTAAAAAATAAAGAGAGGTTGTAGAGTGACAAACTTGCTGGTTCATTTTAATGGCTTTGCCAGGAAAAGAGCTCCTGAGGTGGAAGACTTGGGAACAGTGAAGAGACTCGCCAAGCCACTGTCCACTGAAGAACTTGGCCTTGCCCAGAGAGAGGTCTGGCTGTTGCCCTCAGCTTCTGGGAGATAGCCTATGCAGGAGGCTGGCCACACCAGATTTAAGTGGGGCCAGCCACACACTCTACTCTGAAGTAGGAGATGACCACCTAAAGAGACCAAGTGTGCGCTTTAGAGTGAAGTCTTTGGATCATGTAATTGACCTGAGATCAACCTCGTAAGTAATCTTACGTATGTAATGATGACCCAGTAAAAACCCAGGACACCCTTGCCGGTTTGGCTCAGAGGATAGAGCATCAGCCTATGGACTGAAGGGTCCTGGGTTCTATTCTGGTCAAGGACATATGCCTGGGTTGCAGGCTTAATCCCCAGTGTGGGGCATGCAGGAGGCAGCCGATCAATAATTCTCTCTCATCATTGATGTTTCTATCTATCTCTCCCTCTCCTTTCCTCTCTGAAATCAATAAAAATATATTAAAAACAAAAACCCAGGACACTGAAGCTCAGTTGAGTTTTGCTGGTTGGCAATACTCCTTATATATTGTCACACATCAATACCTGGAGGGTAACATATCTCTGAGGATGATGGAAGCTTTGTGTTTGGACCTTCCCAGACTCTGCCCGTGCATCTCTTCCTTCGGCTAATTTTTATCTGTATCCTCTGCCTGTAACAAACCATAGCTGTGAGCATAAAGCTTTTAGTGACTTATGTGAGTACTTTTAGCAAATTACCAAACTTTCAGTTGGTGTCAAAAGTGAGCCAGTCCTGGGACTGCACCCTCCCACTTTGCTGTTGGATCCTAACTCTTTGCAGAGTCTTGGGTGGGCAGACTTGGCAGTCTAGAGAACTGAGCCCTAACCTCACAGTTTGATTGACTCTGTGTTGCCACTTTCAAGCAGAGCTCAGCAGCACCCAGGCCCTTGGCCATCAGCTCTCCCAGGATTGGCTGGTAGGTTGTCTGCCCTCGGGCACACTTAACTATGGGAGAGGCCACCTGACTCCTGATGTGAATAGTGGGGGCACTCAAATCAAGGTAAGTCAATACCTTAGTTAACCTCTCACATGACAGAGCCACTTGTTAGCTTCTCACACCCAAGTTCAAGCCCAGCAAGAGTGCAAAGAAACAGCAAAAATGGAAGCTCAGGTGCAGCAGAAGCCTCAGTCTTGCTCTCTAGAACATGCTTAGAACAGCCTCACACTTTCCAGGACCAAGGAAATGCCTTCCTGAGTGGGCACCAACAACTGATACATTCTGAGATCCCCTCAGAATGTTCAGTTCTGAGTGTATACTGACTGATGAGTTCTTAAAAGGAGCACATGGCATCTACTAAAAGGAATTGTTTTTTCTATAGGTATATCCATTTTTATTTCCTACTGCAGAAGAAACCCAGGTGATAAAGGTTTAATTTATAAGATATGCAAATTAATAAGCTAGTAAGATGCCTTTGAATGGTGCAGAGGTAGGTGACTGTCTAACAATTTATTTTTTATCCCTTCTCCCAAACCGGCATGAGAGTCAAAGCCAGAGATTAAGTGGAAATCATACTAGTCTGCTCCTAAGGTGCTCTTGAGGATTCATACTTTCTTTAATAAAAGTGCACTGAATGCTGTAGGCACTTAAAATACTACACTAGGCCCTGGGAGGTGGGAGGGAGCGTTAGTTCAAGACTAAGTTAAGACCCTGCTCTGAAGAACTGGTGGCCCAGGGAATACCAGGAAAGTAGATGCAGAGGAGACCATAGAAAATATACTAAAAACAAATAAATAACAACCTAAGGAAATTGAAGGTAGATGTTGGCTATCATCAATAAATCAACAAACAAATGTTGGCAAGGATATGCAGAAAAGGGAACCCACATTCATTGTTGGGGAGACTATAAACTGGTGCAGCCACATTTTCCATACTGAAGAACAGTACAGAGGTTCCCAAAAAAGTTTAAAGTAGAACCTCCATATGACCAAGCAATTCCACTTCTGGGTATTTATACGAATAAATCCAAAACACCAACTCAAAAAGACATATGCAACCGTATGTTCATTGCAGCATTATTTTCAATAGCCAAGATATGGAAGCAACCTAGGTGTCTATCAATAGATAAATGGATAAAGAAGCTTGTGGTACATATATTTAATGGAATATTACTTAGCCACTAAAAGAATAAAATCTTACTATTTTCAACAACATGGATAAACCTAGAGGATATTATGCTAAGTGAAATAAGTCAGTCAGAGAAAGACAAATACCATATGATTTCACTTATATGTGGAGTCTAAAAAACAAAATAAACAAACAAATTGAAGATCTCCAGATGGGAGGCGGTGGATAAGGAGGATGGGTGAAAAAGGAGAAAGAGATTAAGAAGCACAAATTGCCAGTTTTAAAAATAGGCCTGGGGATGTACAGTACAGCATAGGGAATATAGTAAAAAATACTGTCATAGCTATTTATGGTGTCAGATGAGTACTAGACGTATTGGGGTCATCACTTCATAAGTTATATAAATGTCTAATCACTGAGTTGTACATCTGAAACTAATATAGTATTGTATGTCAATTTAATTGAAAAATACACACATACAAAGAAGGGAGATGGTCATTACAAATTTAATAGCATTAACTAAATAAGAAGAGATTTAAGAATTTAGTACTTTGGAGAGATAAAAAGAAGGGGAAAAAAAGGTAGGAAGTAACTTTATACCAGAGTTGCCCTAAGACAGTTGAGACTAAAGATCAGAAAGGAATAGCTGCTGTAACCCAGAGGGCTAGATGGCATCACCCTGGTTCTATCATCAGAGCAGGAACAACTAGAGCGACTGAGGGCCCTGTGCAAGAACCTACAGGGAGCGAGTAGATGACTGGTGGCTCCAGTTCAGACCTATCTGATGTTCAGGCCTGGCTCAGAATCCGGGTGGGTGAGGGGTGGGCCTGAGAGGGCCCATGGGTGCATCACTGCAGAAGTCCCAGGGGCAGCAAAGCCACCAATCTGGCCAGGTAGGCACTGGCTCAGGTTTCAAACAAACCACC
Organism: Cnephaeus nilssonii; assembly: GCF_951640355.1. Lineage (NCBI taxonomy): Eukaryota > Metazoa > Chordata > Mammalia > Chiroptera > Vespertilionidae > Cnephaeus > Cnephaeus nilssonii. Next base: position 39,507,113 of record NC_137089.1, on the reverse strand, counting down.
CATTTTTGGCGAGATGGGAAGGCCTGGCTGAGGGTGGGATTAGGGTAGGAATGCCTCTGGGGTAGTGTGACATGTTTCCTGTGTTTTCCTTTGATCCACTACCCTACCAAGACCATGGGGTCAGCAAGAGATTTCTCTGGGCTCTCACTGCTTACCGAAAGGAAGTTCTGTTTTCTGGACTTGTATTAGTGGAAACACAATTTAAAAATTCTGTCCCTGATGTGCACCTGGACTAGTTACTGGCTTCAATACTGAAGCCCTATCTCTAACTATTTAAAAGAATAGAGAAATCAACTTGTCCTGTCTATCTCCTTATCAGCAGCCCTCCCATCTCTCACCAAAAGCCAAGGGACTGGAGAGCCCAGGAGAATTCTGGAAACTACTAAGGAAAACAGCAGGATCTCACTTCCTAGGCTCTGTTCCTGTGATTCTGCCCCCCTCTATTCTGGAATGAGTCAGGGAAAAACTACAAACATGGATACAATATGGGACAAACTCTGAGATTCTAATATTCCACTAAGGTACCACTAGGATAAAATAGTAAGGTGGAAAGGAGAGGCCCAGAGGAAGGAAATCCAATGCAACAGGAAGAATGGATTTACTAGGAAAAGGAGGGAAGCAGGGTAGGAATAGATTTGGACTCTACAAACCACTGTTTCTCATTCCCTGTGGATCCTCTTCAGCCTCAGTTTCCCTCTCTGTAAATGGAGGTAAAAGTACTTTCCTCAGGGGAAACTATTCTGGAGTAAGAGATTTAGCAATCAAATCATAATGTGACCTTGCTTGGATCCTGATCTGAATAAGAAATGAAATGAAAAAGTACAAAATGAAAAAAGATACTCCTGAGACAATATAAAACATGTAAAGCTGAACTGAGTATCAGATGATCCCGAAGAATTATTGTGTTTATGTTTTGAAGAACTTACATTTTTTTTAGAGATACATGGATGAGGAGGTAACATGATAGGAGTTCTGGAATTGGCTCTAACATACTTACCAACAAGGAAGGGAGAGAAGAGGGAAAGAGCAAACAGAAGTTATAATTTTGCTCCACCCAGCTATAAACAGCCAATGCATCCAAACCCTTCCCCTCTAAAACACAGTGCCACGTTGAAAACCCAAGCCTTCCCTAAAACATTTTCAAATATGAGCCACACAAGATGCTGGCTCCTGGTGGCGCTACCTATAGGCATTACATATTCTCAAATCAATCACTTGACATTTTTACAGCATCACAAAATCTACACCTTTGCGCCAGCCTAAATCAACAACGAAGGCATCAGCCAAAACTGCACATATTACAGGATCCTTGTAAATCAGCAGTTGCCTTTAGGCTCCTGGGGCCTCCAAATTTGACCAGCTGTTTGAAACAGTAAAATCTCATTAGCTCCATGCCCAACCACTCAACAGTGAGGCCGACTTCAAAGTCACAAACACTCTGCAACCAATGAGAGAACAGCCAGGAAACTTCTGTTTTTATAAGTTAATTAACAAGCTGAGGAGCCAATTTCTTGTCAATAGGAAAAAAGGGAGAGTGTGCTGTGTAAGGCTCATTTTTTATTTTAATTATTCCTCCCCTTCCCTTTTATGAGAGTTTTTTCTGGCAGGAAAACACTGATAGGACTTTGCTATGACTGAGGTGGGAACTTAGATGTTAAAAGCCATTCACACAAGCTTGATGTTGACTCTTTGATTCTCTGAAAAATGCCAATTAGTGATCATGTTGACTTAGGCACTGGGACAGAAGATATTAACTTTCATCTCTGCTGAATAATATTATGGAAGGAGGGGTGTTATTTACTGGTATTTAAGTCAAATCCATTGTATGCCAGCAATCTCTCTTAAGTACATCAGCACTGAAATTGGTTGGCAAGTATACTGGATGTCAAATCTATCCCAATATCTATCAGATGGTGAAAAAGAAAAGAGGAAAAATCTGTGAGCATGTGTGACTTTATTTATTAATTTTTATTTCACCTCCTGGGACCAGGGAGATGGGACGCCAAGAAAAGCGATTTACAAAGCCCTGTTACTCTCTGATCCTTGGTTACCCCAGGCAAAATATGCCACTCATGCTCTTATTGAGAACCAGATGTTTTGGGATCGCTTTGCTCATGGTCTACATGTACTTGGAAGAATTTGATAAATACATGTTCTTATTTGTTTGGTGCAAGGTTAACAGGGGTGTGGTGAGATCTGGGGCACAGAGAAGGCAGGAGTTGGAAGGTGGTGAACTTGACTGTGTATCGCCCACTTTTTGCCAGTGATGAGCTTTTTCATGGAGCACATCTGCCAGTACACAAAGCAAAGCCCACTTATTGGAAACAAACTCTTGGAGCCAAGCTCTGGTAGGAGGAGTCCAGCTGGCACATTAAGGAATGGAGGACCACACCTGGCTGGACCAGTAAACCCTCCCCAGAGAGTGTGCTTGCTGACATGCTGGCACCTGCACAACCTGCTCTTAGGTCTTGTCTCAACACCTTGCTTTTATCATCCTAACACATTCCACCTCTTCCAGAAGCTTCTGGACGATCTCAGCTTTGAAATTTAAGAGAATAAAGGGGATGCTAGTAACCAGGTCACCATCAAAATTTCTTTTTTCTTTTAATATTATTGTTATGAATTTTGGAGAGGAAGGAAGAGGAAGAGAGAGATAGAAACATCAATGCTGAAAGAGAATCATTGATTGTATGCCTTCTGCACGCCCCACACTGGGGATCGCACCTGCAACCCAGGCATGTGCCCCAACTGAGAATCAAACCTATGACCTCCTGGTTCATAGGTTGATGCTCAACCATTGAGCCACATGAGCCAGGCACAATTTCTTTTTAAAGAACCATATCACTCTCAGATTATTTTTATAGTGGCTTTCTTTTCAAAAGAAAATAATCTGAGAGTGATAATAGCATTTTCTATTCAAATCAAAGATTGCTTTGCCATTATGTGATTTCACTACACAGTTTCATGACAGCGATGGTTTGTCTTGTTAACTTGGATTAATTGGCGTAAGAATAGAGATGGCACATAATGGTGCTTAATTGTTATTTGTGTGAATGAATAGAATAAATGAAGAGATGAGTGAATAAATGAAATCTGTTTTACCTGTTGTTTAGTGGCAAAGAAAAAGCTACCTCCTATTAGATTCACAAGATTATGCCTGAAAATGAATTTTACTCCTTAAGACTTTGTTCATTTCTTTTCATCATGTTTCTCTCATATCATAAAAATGTTGAGTTTTCTAAAGATACTACTAATTTGTTTGTCATGTGGATGCCCAAACACACTTGCCCAAAAAGGAGTAAGCAGGAACCCTGCTGGGCATGTTTTGTATTCTTTAAAAGCAAAACCAAACTAACCACCATCTAAGAATTAAACTGGCAATTTTTGTTGAACAATTGGCTCCTGCTAGCAAATCTTCCAAATTACCAGAATGGTTTTAGAAACTGGACCAGAGACAACATTAGCATACAAAACTCTGCCAGATCCTTACACAAGTTTTTACCATCACCCTCCATGTTTTAGTACAGATGAAAGGGTAATTGGAAAATATGAGTAGTGGAGTCACAGAATTTCTTTTTTTCTTCTCATATATCCTTCCACATTCTAGAAGGGAAGGAAATGACTTATGTAATGTTATGATAGCATTAAATGATTATTGTTTTGATGTTAGTGCCAGCCACCTAAGACAGGTCGGGCCATGGATTCTGGCTTTCCAGTGGAGGGAACCACAGAACTCATGAGTGTGTTTCAGCTCTTTTCTCCTCTGGTGTCCAATCTGAATTGAGCAGCAGCACAAAACAAAGATTTCCAACAATCTGAGGTTCTTCCCTTCTAGCCCAATGATGTGTTTAACAGGAAAAGGGAAATGAAATTAAATGAAAACAGGTTTCCAAAAACATTGTCGTTACCAGCCAAATCAAAGTCCAAAAAAATGTTAACAGCCCATGATTATAACCTTGGTAAAGGATGATCCAAAGCATAATCCATCAGGAAAAAGACAGTTTAGTCCAAGATATTCCTTGAAAGGGGATCCCAGTAGTATATGAAGTAGCTCCAACCTTCCTCACAAAAGGAAAGTGCACCCCTCCCCACCCCCCCAATCTGGTACATGAGTCCACCACGCCAAAAACCTACTAGAAAGCTGCTCCCCAGCCTAGTAAGATGAGAAGGGCCCAGCAGAGTAGGAGGCCACAGCTCTATGCTCCAAATGTGTTCTGCATCCATCTAAGGAAAATTAAATACTTGGTTACTAAGCTTTATGCAAGCATGCTTCCAGACTGCTGAGGAGTTCCAGAAAAATGAATGGACACTTTTTCTAACATGCCTTCTGTATTGTGGATAATGTTGTGTCATCACCACCCACTTAGGCCCTGGCAGTTATTTGTTCACCTGGGTCCTGCTGGTTATATCCCAGCAGTTAGCATCCTTCTTTGTTTATGCCTATTTCCATATGCATGTCTCAGCGTCTATGCTTCATATGTATGATTTTGTGATTACTCCTGTTCCTCATATCTTTTCACTTGTTCATTACGAATTCTCCTCCAAATTTACATAGATCCAGATTGAGTCACACAGCACCAAAGGTTTACCATCAGAAAGTGAAAGTCATCCCAGCCCACCCACCAGACATAAATTGGGAACAGGAGAGAGTATAAGGAAGAAGCTTTTATTTTTTTATGTTTGGCATATTAACAAAAGAACAATAGAAATCACAAACACAGACATGAAAGACAGGAATGATGTGGGCATCCAGCCATTTGTTCAATGTATTTACTGAAATGAATTATAAGAACAAAAATCCATTCTAACCACTGTACTCCTCATTTATACTTCTCATGAATATAGTTGAGACCTCCTTTGTATGTTCAGATATTACATATTTAGACTGACTTCCTTCCTTCCTCTCTTTTAGCTACTAGTGATAGAAACATCGATGAGAGAGAGACATTGATCGGCTGCCTCCTGCATGCCCACCACTGAGGATCCAGCCAGCAACCCAGGCATGTGCCCTGACCAGGAATCAAACCAGTGAATTTTTGGTTCATGGATCAATGCTCAAACACTGAGCCACACCGGCCAGGCTGTACCACAGCTTTTTTTGTTGACTTATCTACTGATGAGCACTTGGGCTGTTTCCAGATCTTCTATTGTAAAATAACGCTGCTATGAACATAGCACAACATTTCTTACATTATGGCCAAATTTTGACTTGCTCATTCTTTTGCTTTTTAAAATTTATTTTAAAAATATTTTTTATTTTTCAATTACAGTTGACATATAATACCAAACTAGTTGCAGGTGTACAACACAGCAACTAGACATATACATAAACTATGAAGTTATCACCCCATAAATCCAGCACCCACCTGATACCATACATAGCCACCACAATATTATTGACCATATTCCCTGTGCTGTACTTTATATCCCCATGACTATTTTTATAACTGGCAAATTGTACATCTTAATCAGAAAGAAAAAGAAATAAAAGGCATATAAATTGGAAAGGAAGAAGTAAAACTGTCATTATTTGCAATAACATGATACTATAGAGAACCCTAAAGATGCCAGCAAAAACAAACAAACAAACAAACAAAAAAAACTACTAGGACTAATAAATGAATTCAGTAAAATAGCCGGATACAAAATTAATATTTATAAATTAGCTTTATACAACAATAACAAGCTATCAGGAAAAGAAATTAAGAAAACAATCCCACTTATAATTGATCAAAATATACCTAGGAATAAATTTAACCAAGAAAGTGAAAGACCTGTTCATGGTCTTTCACCTTAAAACACTGAAGAAAGAAATTGAAGAAGATACAAAGGTGAAGGAATTAAGAAGTACAAATTGGTAGTTACAAAATAGTCATGAGGATATAAAGTACAGCAAAGGGAATATAGTCAATAATATTATAATAACTATGTGTGATGTCAGGTGGGTACTTGAAATGTTGGGGGGATCACTTCGTAAAGTATATAATTATCTAACTACTATTCAGTACACATGAAACTAAAACAAGATAATATTAAATGTAAACTGCAATCAAAACTAAAATTTTTAAAATTAAAAATAAAGAAATAAATCCATACCTATATGGTCAATTAATCTATGACAAAGGAGGCAAGAATATACAATGGAGTAAAGAAAGTCTATTCAATAAATGGTGCTGTGAAAACTGGGCAGACACATGCAAAATAATGAAACTGGATTATTTTCTTACTCCATAAACAAGAATAAACTTAAATTAATTAAAGACTTAAATATAAACTCATTATGTAAAACTCCTAGATGAAAACATAGGCAGTAAGCTCTGACATTCCTTTTAGTAATATTTTTTGGATATGTCTACTCAAGCAAGGGAAAGAAAAAAAATAAGCAAATTGGAGTACATGAAATAAGAGTTTTGCATGGTGAAGGAAACCAACAAAATGAAAAGGCACCCTTATTGAGTGGAACAAGATATTCACCAATGAAACATCCAATAAAGGGTTAATGTCCAAAATATATAAGGAATTCAAAACTTAACACCAAAAACCCAAGCAATTCAATTAAAAAATGGGCAGACACTTCTCCAAAGAGGACATACAGATGACCAATACACATATGAAAAGATGCTAAACATTTCTATTCATCAGGGAGATGCAAATTAAAACCACAATGAGATATTACCTCACACTGTCGGCGTGGCTATCACCAATAAATCAACAAACAACACATGTTGGCAAGGATGTAGAGAAAAGGGAGCTCTGGTGCACTGTTGGTGGGATTGCAAATTGGTGGAGTCACTGTGGAAAACAGTGTGGACTTGTTGATTCTTTATTCATTCATTTAACATTTAGTAAGTGCTTATCTGTGCTAGGTTCTCTGAATATAAACATAAATCTGAATTTTTTCACTCAAGGGACTTTGAGATTACTAAGGAAATCATGCATGTTCATGATCATAATTCAGGATAAAAAAAAAAAGAAAAGTGCCACAAAGGAGGTACAGATATAATGGGAGGGCAATTCATAGGAATAATTGAAATTATTCAGGGAAGGCTTCCTGAAAGTTTTTTTTTAAGGTTGAAGAATGAGCTCACCAACATATTATTATTATTATTTTCCTATTTGTCTCTCTCCATTATTACACAAGTTCCTTGAGGGCAAGAGGCACTCTTTTGTCCACAGTTCTGTTTTTATTTTTCTATCACCTAGGACAATACCTGGAATGTGCTCATTAAATGTTTATTGAATGAATAACCTTATTAATAATTAATTTGGTCATGGGGAGCATTCCAGACAGAGACCACTGAGAGTAGCTGATTAGAGTCAGATCCCTTTGATTCCATTGCTTGGCAAATATAAAATTGTTCAGCTATGAAAAATAAAGCAATATGTGTCGTGTTCCATTTGAAAGTTTATTTTTATTTGAAACAAACTTCCCAGTCTTCTCCCCGTGCCCTGCTCCATGAATCTGTTGGGTGTGCCTGTGTGTGCTGAGAGACAGCAGAGCTCAGGGTAGACAAGTCCTTTTCTCACCCAGGTTCCTGAGCAGAGTCCCTGCTGAGTGGGGGCTTCATTCGCGGCCCCTCCAAAATGTGGGAATGTTTTACCATGACTACACTGAGGATTAACCAAACTCAGGCAAGTGTTTGCAGAGATTTAGAAGAAGGTCCCCATAGACCCACAAGGTATTAATGCGATGGAATGTTTACAGAATCATGCAGCTTGGCTCGATTCTACAAACTTGTGAGGCTCCGGTCTGGAGTTATTGCTGAGTTCCCATTTCCAACAGATCATAGCCCATTACCATCCATAGCATGGGAAAAGACTTATGGGAAGGAGAAAGAGAAAATAAAGTCGGAAGCCTATGTCCCTCCCATCATCTCTCTCTCTCTCTCTCTCTCTCTCTCTCTCTCTCTCTCTCTCTCTCTCTCTCTCTCTGAGTGTGTGTGTGTGTGTGTGTGTGTGTGTGTGTGTGTGATGGGGAGTCTGGTGGGGAGGGATTAGGAAAAGAGCTTGTAAATAACTGATGAAATGTTCCATGCGAAGAAGTTCCAAGAGGGTGGAAAAAGGACAATCCCTCCCCCATGTTATGGAGAGCTTGGAGAGAACTGAATCTTTCTTGTCTGCTTTACTCTCAGCATCGTTTATATGTTACAGGATAGAGAAGACCCTTTCATTTTAAAAGGGTCTTCATTGAAATTCATTTGATTATGTTTGGTTGGTGATTAAAGACAGAGCCAACCTTGTGATCTCAATGTCACTTTCTCCAAGACCCGTCACTAGCACAGAATGAAGAGCCTGGAAAGAGCAATTGCTTGACAACCCTTAACAAAGGCGCACGGTGACGGTGCCTTACACTGGATGACATGCACATCTTCGTACGTTCACATCTATGACCTACTGGAGCCTAACACCCGAAGAGGGTCATAAGCCAAACATGTTAAGCCCCATTTCACAAATAAAGAAACAGACTCAAGTTAAATACAGTTAATTCCGTAAAACCACTAATGAGTGATCCAGCCACTTCATAAACGTCTTTTCTTTTGATTCTTACACCAGTCCTGCAAGAGAAACGCTGCCATCTCTCATTACAGAGGAGGAGTCTTCAAATCAGAGAAAGTAGGTACTTTCCAAAATGTGTAGAATGGTGACTACACTAGGTCAATATGACCATTAGAGCATTAGCACTATTCTTAAGTCACTCTCCTTTATTTATTCTACAACCTGTGTATTGAGCACTTACTATGTGTCAAGCACTGTTTAGGCACTTCAGCTTTATCTGCATCTTTGTGGAGTTTACATGTTCAAGATGGAGACAAATGAACGTGTGTGTGTGTGTGTGTGTGTGTGTGTGTGTGTGTATGAACACACATATCTTCTGAGGCTCTGTGGGAACCACCAGTCTGAAATACTTGAAATGAATTCAGCAGGACTTAACTTCACAAGTGGAAGCAGCTCCTATTTTCTGTACATAAAGTGTTGCTCAAGTATTTGCAGTGGCAACTGGGAAGATTTTCTTAACCTGTTTAGCCAGAATCCACTGACTACATCGTGAAAGTACTACCTCCAGGGCCTTGAGGCTAAATATAAGTTCTCAACCCACAGTCCTAGACTCAGACTCCACTGTCAGAGAGAGGATGTATCAGTGGAAAAGCTAATCATATTAAATGATGTCTACTGATGGTTTGTCAAAGATCCAAAGAATCTGATGACCCTGATTTAAATTTTAAAATACAATATTTAAGAGTAAGTTGTGATATATAGAAACAGTTATAAGGTTTTGTGCAATTCAGCCATCAACCGTCTCTTAGGGAATTGGGAGAGTGCTATGCTACCATGCACATATTTTCTTTCTCTCAGCCCCAACGTTTAAAATGTTAATTGATTTGCTCCATGAAATGTCCTGTAAAGTGGCCAGATGTTGTAAGGGAATCTTGATAGTATGGGAATTCAGCAGGAGACTCCAGCAGCATAAAATGATTCTCAAATTTCCCTAGCTCTCAACTTAGCAAAAACAAAGGCTCCCACTTTAAGTGGGCTCATGAAGAATCCCCTGGATTCACAGACACGTCAAAGAAAAGAAAAATTGCTCACTGCCCATACCACTAAACACACCGAACAGGATTTTGTAAGCCCAGAGAAAATTACCCTGGACTAAGTAGCCAGGAGACCTCGGTTAATTTTTGACTGACATTGTGTAGCTCTGTAACCCTGGACAAATCATATGTTATCTGGGTCTCACATTCTCACTTATCCAAATGGATATTGAACAAAAGTGTGCTTTCATTAGGAATGAACAAAGTGCTGTGGGGAATTAGAGCAGCAAGTAACTCTCCCAGAAATCAGAGAAGGCTTCACAGAGGAGGTGATATTTGTATAGTCTTTGAAGGATAAGTAGTTTTTTTGCCAGTGGAAAGAGACGGGGACAGAAATGTGGGGACTGGAGAGGATGGGGCGATTGTATAGTCATAATCAAGAGCTATTTGCAGAGACACTCATGAGAGGGGATGGTGTGATGTATTCAGGGATTAGGGAAACGCAGAATAACCTCACGAAGCATGCACAGACCAGGCTATGGGATCCCTTCCACTCCATTTTTAGGGCCTTATGTGCCTCTCTCAGGTTAGATTTCATCCAGAAGGTTACAAGAAGCCAACAGGAATTTATGTTTGTTTCATTGCATTTTGCAGTACAAGATTTTTAACATAGGAAGATAACTGTTGGCTATATGAAGGATGAATTGGGGGGAAAGTTAAGTGATTGCTGAGAGACCAATTAGGAAGTTACATCAGGCAATACATAAGGGTCTGCATTTGACCCCTGGCAGATTTTCATGGCAAAATAAATTTCTGAAGGAGCATTAACAAGACTGTGGCTGGGGAAGAAAAAGAGACTGAGAAATCCAGGCTGTTACAGCGGTTCTAAGTTAAGAGGCTATAGTGATTCCACATAGATAAGAGTTCTCACACTTGAGCATCACCTGGGGGGCTTGTTCAAACACATATTTCTAGGCCTCACCCTCCAAAGTTTCAGTTCAGTAGATCTGAGCAGGGACCCAGAGTCTGCACTTCTAACAAGCTCCCAGGAGATACTGCTGCTACTCTGGGAAATACACTTTGAGACCCACTGATGTAGGACACAAGGGGATGGAGAGACGTGTTCTATATTTCTTTATGTTCCATCACCCCATCGGATATTCACTCTGAGAGAGCCAGGTATTGTTTAGTTCACATCTGTACTGTGAGTGCCTAGCATAATGCCTGGAACATCTCTGCAGCTCAATAAAGATTTGCCAAGTGAAAAAAAGAATGTTTACATTAATCCAGGTAGAGATGCTCAGGAGGCAATGGGAAATAGGGCTCCATGAATTTTGGAGAGAAGTCATGTCTATTCATATGGATTGAAATGTATGGATTAAAGAAGGATGAGTATACAAAAGACAAATATCATTATCAGAGCTGGCATTTTTCAAATCATTACAAAGTCTAACAAAATTAGGTATAAGAAATTCCAGAGGTCATAAGCCCTCAGTGTAAGTGCCAACAGAGGGGTGAAGATGTACTCCATATTCCAAATCTCTCACCATTTGAGCAATAAGTATGCAATCTGCAAAGCTGAAAACTATCTGTTCCTAAAATGATGGAAACAGATATTGAAGGGCACCCATGCAGGACACAGAAGGAAGAATGCATGTGCTCAGAGGTCAGCGGACTAGATGATCTCTCAGTTCCCTCTAACCTGATATGATCCTGTGATGTAAGGAAGGAGTAGGGAGCAATGATGAATTCATGGAAAACTGAAATAAGGAACATAGTTGGATACAGCAGTAGAGCCAACCAACTTTTACTTCAAAGGGAGAAAGACAAGCACAATAACAATAAAAGCAAGAGTTAAGATACTCTAGGGCAGCAATTTTCTACCTTTTTCATCCTGTGGCACACATAAACTATGTACTAAAATTCTGTGGCACACCCAAAAAATAATTTTTTAACCGATTTTACATACACACAAAAAAGGTATAATTTTGACTCATTCACACCACTATTGTTGTGTTGGCTGTTGTTTCTTTATTTCACAATCTAAGGGAAAAGAGGTCAGTGCCACAACTAAATAGTCAGGTACTGCATGTTTTAAAAATTCTTGCAGCTCACTGGTTGAAAAATGCTGCTCTAGGGAAAAGAAACACATGTGAGTTGGGGCACAGGTGAAGGGCCAGCCATGACCCACCCTAACTTGCTAGAAAGAATGGATGGACCATTTCAGCTCCTAGCTAAGACCAAGCCACACACTGCATAACAAACCCATGCACCTAGCAACTCTTCCGTCTTCTCTGCCTCGTTATTCAGAAGTTAATACATTGTTATGAGACAATAAAGCTCTTGTTTATCAGAATATCAGAGAACATCCTTGTGCTGAAAAGTCATAATTCCAGAATCAGAGGCATCAAGAAAAGATATACATTTTACCTCTGGCACTTAGACCTCACAGAGGATTATTTCTAGAAGGAAAGCAGATAAATCAGGCAACGTTTTGCTGAGAAGTGAATTCTTTTTATCAGTAAAGGAAATTTGTGGCCTGATAGTGATAGAACACGGCCCTCTCAGGTCCGAATATGCTTTTACCTCTGCTACTGGTAAAGAAATGCTTTAGAAACACACAAAGGATTTAAAAGGAAAAAAAAATAGGAGCGCCATGCCTTGGGGAGTACCGCTAGTTTAAATAAAACATGAAAAGTATTTATGAGCCCTTTTTTATGAGGTGGTCAAAGAAAAGACCATCCAGCATGTAACATAAGACTGGCTGAAGAAGAAAGCATTTCCAAACCGCATCAGAGAGTTAAGCATGAATGGAATTTTATTTCGGTCTCTATTGCTTATTTAAATGAATGGTGTTTTCAGATGGGGCCTAAATGATAATGCAGATTAAGGTGAGCCTTGCCAGGAAGAAAATATACTAGTCTATTACTCCAAGAATGTTACTAGGCAATGCTGGACTAACCTGAAATATATGGGTTTAGGAAAAAGGGGGTTTCTGGAAGGCATACGTGGTTGTAATATGCCCAAGTCCATTTGGAATGCTGTGGGTTGAACGATTCACTAAAGTTGGAGCCTTGGAACTAGGCCACATTCAGCAACTGTGGCCAGGTTGTCCATAGCCAACCGTGCCAGGGCGCTGTACACACAGAACCACCACGTGCTGTTACAGCACTCGGTCCAGTCGGCTGCAAAATATTCTGTTCTTCCTTTGACAGTTGTACTGGGCCTCTCTGAAGAATGCATGCCTTCAGCTTTATTTCTCCTAAGTGGATGTAGGTCTGAGCTAATCTACTCCCAGTCTCTTTCTGGGCCTCGGTGTGACAAAGAGCACGCCCTGGCATGTGACAGCTGGCGACGGTTATGGGTTGTGGATGCAGCCATGGGACAGAACAAAGATAACTGGCCCCTAGAGGCATTAAACTGAGATGCTTAGGCCTCATTAATTCTCTGTCTTGTAATGAGCATCTGCCCTGTGAGTTGTATCAGTAACAAATTATAATGGTAAAGTGTTCCCTCAGGCCGCCGGCTGACTGAGTTCCATAGCTCTGTCAGGCATATTACTGTGTTCAGTCCTTAAATGAATGCTAAATGCTCCTGGCCATTCACTCATTTATTCCACAAACATGGATTGAGCACCAACTATATTCTAGGCATTGTGCTAGGTTAGAACCTAACTTACGTGATTTTCTATCAGACTCCTTTTGGGTATGACAAACATAACATGGTGCATTAAATCTGAAGTTAGTGTTTCTGGATCAAAAAAGAAAACCCATTTTGTATTTAATAATTTTAAGTAGAATCTGTCATATCATTAACATAGCATTCCTCCTCAAAAAGCCACCATTCAAATTCAGCAGCTTCAAGCAAGGCATGTATTTTATAAACCTTACACTTAACAAAGGCATTGTTAATTTTTTTTTTTTTTCAGAGAGGAAGAGAGAGAGAGAGATAGAAACATCAATGAGGAGAGAGAATCACTGATCGGCTGCCTCCTACACACCCACTACTGGGGATGGAGTCCGCAACCCTAGCATGTGCTCTTGACTGGAATCGAACCCGGAACCCTTCAGACCGCAGGCCAATACTCTATCCATTGAGCCAAACTGGCTAGGGCAAGGCATTGTTAAATTTAACTTAGAAAAAAGAAATACAACCTAAGACTATTTGTCATTTGTGTTTTCAACACAACAGCTTCAACATATTATCAAGGTGAGGAAAGAAGGAAATTAGTGATAGGAAATTCAGTTTTCAATCAAGTCAGTAAAATCGTTATGTCATTTTAGTCCATTTTATAGAACCAAACCAGTGCTGTTATAAATTTTCCTTCAAAACAGGGTTGGGGAACATCTGGCCCGTGGGCCATACAAAGCCCATGAAATCATTTGGTCTGGCCCTGCCAAGACATTATGGGTGAGTTCATTAAATGTTTGACCAAATATAGCTAATTTTTACATTGATAATTTTGTATGGCCCGTGAATGATGTTGTAAGTATCCAAAGGGCCCTTGGCAGAAAAAGGGTTCCTCACCCCTGCTTTAAAGTTTCACTTTTTCATCCCTTGGCTCATCCCCTTTCCTTACCCCCTAAACTTTTGGTGTGTGGTGGGTTGGATAGTGTTGGGAATGACTTATGCAAACCAGAGACCCTGATTCTGCCCATTTGAAAGGGACACCATCAGCCAGTGTGCCCTGCCACTGGGTACACACAGCCCCACCTCTTTGGTGCCCATCCTCCACTTCCCTTTCTTCCTTTAAGCTCCTGGCCAGATGGAATAGTAGTTTACCAGCAGGAGGGAACTCCATCCTGTGACTGTCTCTATATGAGACCACTGGCTACAGAACCAAAAGTGTCTCTCCTTTAGCAGCTGTCAAGCCCAACCCACGGTGAATGATCACTTCTTCATCCTGGCGTGGGAGCAACATCCCAGGAAATAAAGGAGAAAGTTTAATTTACTTCTAGTAAGAGTTAAACCATAATTCCCCACTTTTCACTCTAGCAAATTGATTTTTAAATTATATCCTGCCCTACCAAATACAGAGCAAATAAAAACAGAATGCTCGCCTCCATTGTTTTTTATTGCCATCTTTGTCAGACCTGGTAGGGGCTGGAATCTCAGTCTTTGTTTGCTAGCACAGCGCCATGTGGTAGAAAAGGTTTTCAATCTGCTTATTCATTTTCAGCCATTTTTAAAAGGCCAAAATTTTTCCCCAGGTAATCTATTTTACAGTTCAGCAAAGACCACTACTGCAAGCCCCTATTTGTTTGGTTTTTCCCCTCTAAAATAAAGAACGTAGCCCCTCAAGTTTATCTGATTAACTTGTTCTTTCTGCTCAAATTCTTTCTCTTTTCTTCCCCAGGGGTAAGCATTAAGTTTTAAAATGAAAAGATGTAACAGCTGAATCCAGACACAAAAGTATCCTATATAATAAAAGGGTAATATGCAAATCAACCGAACAGTGGAACAACCGGTCGCTATGATGCGCACTGACCACCAGGGGGCAGATGTTCAACACAGGAGCTGCCCCCAGCCCGCAGGCCCCGATAACCCAACAGGGGCCTGCTGGCCAACCTCTCAGTCTCTTCCCCTGGCCGGGAGACTCCGATCACCTGATGGCGAATGGGAACTGAGGGTGGGTGGCAGCAGGGATTGGGGTTGGCTGCCGGCAGCCAGGAAAGGTGGCCCTGATCACAGGCCAGGCCTAAGGACCGTACCCGTGCATGAATTTCATGTGCCAGGCCTCTAGTCTCCAATAATATTTTGGATTATCTAATGGTAATTCTATTAGATTGTTCCAGCAGCTTAAAAGTCATGAGCACCCTAGTCGGTTTGGTTCAGTAGATAGAGTGTCGGCCTGTGGACCAAAGGGTCCCAGGTTCGATTCCGATCAAGGGCATGTACCTCCATTGCAGCCTCCTCCCTAGCCTGGGCCCTGGCAGGGCACGTGCAGGAGGTAACCAATCGATGTGTTTCTCTCACAACGATGTTTCTCTTACCCTCTCTCTTCCACTCTCTCTAAAAGATCAATGGAAAAATATCCTTGGGTGAGGATTAACAAAACAAAACAAAAAAGTCATGAGCAATAAATCCTACCAATGTTTCCCCAAGAAGGCAATTCAGTGCATCCTTATAGTATGATGGCAGAAAGTCATTCATGAAACAAAGCTTCTAGCATCGTTATAACTATGAAGAACACAGTGTTGATCTTGGCTCACTCAACAAGTAGGTCTAAAACAGTATTTTTAATAGTATTTCTATTTATGAATATCCCACAGTCAAGAGCAAAATTCTGATCCATACTACTGATAAGCCACAGTTCAGATATTATACTATCACCTGCCTGTTAAATATCAGGAGTGTGCTAGGATGCTTGGATTTCACAGAGGGCATGGTTACTGCAGCATCCAGAGAGCTCTGAACATAGGACAACCAACAGGCATTAACCAAGATTCTGCTTTGCTTTGAGTGTCACATTTGCCAATTTATGAAGTATTATAATAGCCTACGGACTTTCCTGTAATAAATATGAAAAGAAAGCCATTGAGTCCCTAATGCATCCATTTATTGAACACTGTTCACTGAGCACCAACGTTGGGCCACGCACTGTTCTAGGTCCCAGAGCCACTCCTCTTACAGAAGCTGCACTCCACATCCTTACACTTATAAGCATTTTATTGAGATATTTTCCACAGACTGGACAGAGGTGGCCGTATCTGAAGTCTTTGGGTTTTCTGGAGCCAGCAACTGCCATTTGTATTGATTCTATTAGTGATGCCAGTTGGCATATGTGGGGTAGGGAGATGGTGTAGGAAGCTGTTCCTTGGTTTCTGCGACACCTGGAGGTACAATTCCATCGACAAGGGCTTGGTGATGTGCCACTGGAAGCACCAGACTTGAAGGTTGAAAGGTTAAGTCCAGGCCTGCCTGCACAGCCACTGGAGGGCTTTTGTCATGGACAAGGCACAAGACTGCATAAGGCACTCTCTCCTTTGGCCGGAAACACTCCCACCCACACAGGTCCCCAAACACATCCCTCTGCCCAGCACCGAGACACAGGGTAGGGAGCTGTGGCAAAGGCAGCAGGACATCTGTCATTTGTAAATGTCAATTATCTTACAACCAAGTAATGGGGAGCTTGGGGTGATTGGAAATGATTTTAGTTACATTTCATCTAGTACCATTCCGGGGAAAATAGAGAATAATATGAGAAATTCTGATTGATAAAGAGACTTTGTAGTCACATTTGCCTGAGTTCTAATTCTAACTATACTGCTTGCCACCTGAGGGTCCCTTCCAAGCTCCGTAGACTTTCTGAGTCTCAGTTCTCCCACCTGTGACATGAAGGATTCTGCTGTCTTTACCCCAGCGCTCTTCTGAGGGTTAAGACAAAGTGCCTGTCATGTTGTCCAATACAAAGTAGAAACCAAATCGTGTTAGAAATATGCCCCTTTCTCACTGAATACAAAAATTTCTGCCTTCGTATATGATTGGCAAGAAGCACAGCCCATTCAGATTAAAGTTCTGTAGTTTAGAGTAATATGAAAGTCTCCATAAAAATCACTCAACACATTTCTTTATTCTACTACCCACTGGTCACATACCATGAGAAGGCCAAGTAGGCCAACTGTCATCGCACTCTTGATGATGACATCGCCATTTAATCCCAGATCTGCATGACTTTTAGGTGCAGCTTCAAGTCAATTGCTTACCAAGAATATTTGAAGGAAAAAAAAGATTTTTTTTTACACTTCCTAAGTATGTCCAATTTGTTTTTAAAAGGCAAGATTCCAATCTCACAGTCAGAAAATGTGGTGTTTAGGGTGGCAGTTATAATACTGTGACTGTATTTCTCAAACCATAAATTGACATGTGGTCTGACAAGCATAAAGTGTACTTCTGGAGACAGAGGGATAGAATATTTGAAATCAGAACTGGAAAATTTGGGACATATGAAGGCTATAAATAGTGGGCTGAGACTGAGCTGCTTCCAGAAGAGACTCAATTCCTACTAAGAACCACATAATTAGCCAGCCCCCATTTGTTACACATATAAATACTGGGACATAAGAGGCAATTTAAACCAGAATGGTAAACAACCCATGCCTGAGCCAGAGGGCTGCCTGCCACACACATTCCCTCTTCCCAGAGCTCTGCAAAACCCTGTACATACAGGCTAAGGCTGCTCTGAAAGAACAGCCAATGGAGGGGGGAAATGAACATTAAGACCCTAACACACACACACACAGAGCAGTGTGTTCTTTGACATGAAATGGTCCTCTTCACTGACCCCCTGTCCTAGAGGAGGGAGGTAGAATGATTCTACGCAGAAGGTTTTAAGATGTCTACACCTCTTCCCAGTGGGAAAACCCACTTTCTGTCCAGACTCATTAGAAGTTACTCTCCTTGTTTGGCTGACAAAACCAGGCTAGGGTCAGAGTGAGACAGAGGAGAGCTGGGGCAAAGACTAAATGCAGGCAGCAGGCACTTCACATGTTCCAGGAAAGTCATGCTTCTTTATTACTTTCACACTGGATATTTGGGATAAAGAGGAGCGCCTCTCTGCAACATAGAATAAGGAGTCTCACACAAGACATTTACTACTCCAATACAGAATGGCAAAGGATGAGATGTGTGTGGCATACCTTTATTGGAATGATAGTAATAGTCCATTTGATGAGCCCATACTCATGGCTGGTACATACCAGACATGCTACTAAGGGCCTTGCATATATCCTCTCTTAATCTCAATAGTCCCTATTATCATCTTACTTTCTACAGATTAGGACATTGGAGATGAACGATCTTAGGGGAAACTTGCCCAAGTTCACACAAATTCTAATAAATTATACAGTCCCGAATTGAATCCAGGTCTTCAAATGCCAAGATTCCCAACATAGCACCATGACAAGAGGAAACATATTTCAGGAAGAACCAAAGAGACTATTCTCCCAGACACATTATATTTCCTCACAGCAAAAGCATTAGAATCACTACAGAACACTTTGAAAATATAGATGCTTGGACCCCTCCCTGGAATTTCTGATCCAGAGGGCCTGGATCTCTGTATTTGAAAGAAGCTGCCCCATATACACTGTGATTCTCATCCACACTTCCTACTAAAATCTTCTTGACAAATCCACCTATATATGGACCAGTTTCCACTTCTTTCTTCATGAGAAGGGATTTAAGAATTAACATTTGCCTGGCCAGCATGGCTTGGTAGTTGAGCATTGACCTATGAACCAGGAGGTCACAGTTCGATTCCCAGTCAGGGCACATGCCCAGGTTGCAGGCTCAATCCCCAATGTGGGGCGTGCAGGAGGCAGCTGATCAATGATTCTCATCATTGATGTTTCTGTCTTTCTCTCCCTCTTCCTTCCTCTGAGATCAATAAAAATATATCACAAATGGATTAATCTTCAAAAAAATAATTAACATTTAATATTACTTTTAAGCATGTGTTGTCTTCTCAATATAAATCCACCTCTGATGAATATGAGATTCATGGTGATGGTTCAGGCATTCTCTACCCATGCCTCAGGACATTACATTCAGTTGATGTCTATTGTTGGGGACACGTTCTTATAATAAGCCAAAGTCAGATTAAGCCCAAACCAGGTTAAATAGAACTCTTTGTGGAATACTCTGAAGATAGCCAAATTATGAAAAACTATAGAGGGGAGCCTTGGCCGGGTGTCTCAGTTGGTTGGTGCACCAAAAGGTTGCGGGTTTGATTCCTGGTCAGCACTCATACCTAGGTTGTGGGTTTGATCCCCAGTCAGGGTGCGTATGGGAGGCAATTGATCGATGTTTCTCTCTCCCTTTGATGCCTCTCTCCCCACTTCCTTCCTCTCTCTCTCTCTCTCTCTCTCTCTCTCTCTCTCTCTCTCTCTCAAATCTATAAAAACATATTTTCAGGTGAGGATTAAAAACATAATTTAAAAAAACTGGAGGGGAGAGGCAGCAGTGGGTGGTATAGGTGTAGTGATGCAAGCACAACTCAAGTGGCTTCTGGTCAATAAAATATGCACATTTAAAAGCATGGCACACAAACTTGGACTAAAAGTGAAAATGCCAAGAAAAGGAACCCATCCATTTTCTTCATCCTTTCTGCCATGGAGATGAGTACAAAAAAGAAATTGGACCAATATTTGTGTATTACCCAAATCTCAAAGGTAATCCACTGTTTACTGTCTTAAATGTACACTAGAAGAATGGAGTTAATATGTTCCACTAGTCCCCTGGCTTGATGATTGCCCATGAGCAATTTTTAAAATTTTATTTTTAATTAATTTTTTATTTTTTATTCCCATGGGCAATTTATATTCCTAATCTGTCTCTGCTACTCAGTGGTTTAGGCAAAAGATTTGACACCAATGCCTTGACTTCTCAATCTGAAAAGTTGGGTGGAGAGGACGAAGGGGAATATTGGTAGGTGGTAGACACCGTATTTGTCCTATACTTGCACTCTAATTGTAAACGACCCACAGTTATATTCTATTTTATGTGCTTTATTAGAGTCAGATGTGCAATTCCCTGTGGTGGCAGTTGGTTTAACTCTCTAGAAACTTGAAGGGAATTTAGAACTAAAAAGAAACTAAAGAAATTGGACTTAAGAATGAAATGTTTTGAATATTTTCCTTCCTAATTTGCTTTGTAGAGAAATGGAATACAAACTATCATCAATGGAGTACTTTCAAGTGAATCATAATCACATGCTTGTGCAAAACCATCGGTGAAGTCTAGATGTGCAATTAAATGCCTAATTATGCTTAAAGAGCCCCTGAATTCTTTACTCCCTGACTACACCCTCAGGAAAACACACAGTAGCCTTCTGTCTTGAGTAGGGTTTCTTTAAAGTGTTTAAATGCCATGAAAGTGCAACTGTGTGCCCAATTAGGAGTGCAACTGCCAGGTCAAAGCATGACACTCAGCCTGGCCTTGCAATGCTGTGTTCGTGGTCCGGATCCTAGTAACCAGCCCAAAGGACCTGATTAATCAGCTTCCTCTGTCATCCCGCGGCTCTGTGAGAAATACTGGGACTTTATCCTGTGCTAGTTTTAGAGATGGTAGGACAGAGAAAAGTCAAACTTCATTGCTTCTTTTAAGAGCTTTTCTTACTTCCCCAACTAAGTGACTTAAAATTGTCTTCAGATATGGCCCTGCTGCATGGAGAGAGAGAGGTAGGGTGGAAAATGTGGGAAAGAAGGATAGGAACTCCTCCTTTAATTCCATATCTCAATGCTGATCTTGGTCAGGCCCTTTTTCAACCTATTGAAGAAAGATTGTGAATTATTAAGATGTACTCACTACAAAGGACCCATAGCACATGTTTTGAAAGGTCATGTAGTAAGGATTTCTAATATTCTCTAATTTGGAAGTGACAGATAGATCTCTTTCATCAAAAGGTCTTACATTGGTTGGTCACCTATCTCCCTGGGTCCTGCCACAGATTTTTAAGCCTGCGCATACATCCACCTGCCATGTCTAGGACACCCCTCTTCTTCACCACTAGGACCTGCTCTTCTTAGTTTCCCTACGGAGTGAGGCTGGTTAAGCCCTGGCTCTGGCCTTTCCTATCCTCCCCACTGACTACCACCTAATTTGGCAGTTCCTTAAAAGTCAGTGGGGAGCAGGTGGGGAGAAGAGAACTGATGTCAAGTAACATGTAACAGTCACAGGAGAGATGTTGCAGAGATAGAGCTTCAAGTCCTAGGACACTGGGATAACCAGATTCGGGTCCCAGAGGAAGCAATGAATGCAAGGAATCCAAGAATGGTCCAAAGCAAAGCAATGGCAAGAAGCCAGAGCCCTCAAAGCTGGCTTGGAGGATGAGGACAGGGTTCGGTCATGAGAAACAAGACAAGAATCCGGGCATTGGGAGTTTTTACTTCAAAAAATTTGACTAAACTCCTATAATGTGTCAGGTGTTGATTACAATGGTCAGTGTTGATAATACAACAGTAAACCAGTTGATAAAACTAATGGTCAGGAGAAGACCTGACAAGAGGCTTGGGGTTCGAAATGTACAGCTAAGGACTCAGGGAATCTTTTATTTTTTTAAAATATATGTTTTTCATTTCAGAGAGGGAAGGAGGGAGGGATGGGGAGGGAGAGGGAGAGGGAGAGAGGGAGAGAGGGAGAGAGGGAGAGAGGGAGAGAGGGAGAGAGGGAGAGAGGGAGAGAGAGAGAGAGAGAGAGAGAGAGAGACATCAATGATGAGAGAGAATCATCAATAGGCTGCCTCCTGCATGCCCCACACTGGGATCGAGCCTGTGACCCGAGCATGTGTCTATGACCGGGAATCCAACCATGACCTCCTGGTTCATAGGTCGATGCTTAACCACTGAACCACATCGGCCAGGCAAGTCTCAGGGAATCTTTTAGTTCCCTTTGCAGATTCCACAGTCTGGGAGAACATGTGAGTGGTTTAGGTTAGTGGTCGGCAAACCGCGGCTCGCGAGCCACATGCGGCTCTTTGGCCCCTTGAGTGTTCTAATGCCACTTCTTCAAAATGGATTCACCCAGGCCGAAAACCAACTTCTGCACATGGGCCACAAAGTTTCAATCGCACTCTATGTGTGCGCCAGCACGTGGTATTTTGTGGAAGAGCCACTCAAGGGGCCAAAGAGCCACATGTGGCTCGCGGGCCGCGGTTTGCCGACCACTGGTTTAGGCTAGAGGAATCCTAGTGCTGTTGGAGCAGGGCTCCAGAAGGCAAGTCAGAACCCCGACATACTGGTTTGTGCTCATTGTTCTTCCCCCTTATTTGTCTAAGCTGCTGCTTTTCTACATTCCTGGTCTTATTTTTTTTTAAAGGGGGAAGGGGACTGTCTTAACATGCCTTGCCTCCTTCCCAGCTGGCTAAGAAGCAAAAACTCCAGCTGTTGATATTTCATGCCTCATCATGAAACAGGGCTTGACCTCTCACTGGCAAAGTTGTCCCCCATTGTATGGTGGGCACACAGAGCTTCTGGGCCTGTCCCGCAAACCTCATCCTTGCTCACACAGAGCAGTGGTGAGAGGCCAGTCCCAATCTCAAGGACAAATGCAGTGGCTATGCCACAACATAAACAAGACAGATGGCATTTCTAAAGTAAATCTTAACAATTACTTGAAATTTATCCTCCTCATCAAAACTATGCAACCTTGATGGACAGTACTAATAATATGGCAGGGATTAAAGACACTATCTTTAATACTTTCAACGGTGTGTGACCCATAATACATCTAGATTTCTACTGACACACAAGTAGGAAGGGAAAGTGTAACTAGTAGCCTGGTTGAGGTGATCCAGTTGGTCATATGGGTTATTAGTGCATCTAACTCATTCATATGGTTTTCCCCAACTATAAATATTGAGTTGTGATCCTTATGTGCCAGCCACTGAAATGGAGAAAACATAGAACTGGGAGAACCCCTCAAGAGCTGAAGTTTTGTTAGTGAAATGAGAAATCTGTCTTGTGGAAGACACAGGACAGAATGTTAAAGTGGAGGGATTTGATGCCTAAGGTATCAGAATCATCTAGAACTAGTTTCTGCCTTGAAACTTTACCACTCTTTACTGTAAACATCCTATAGGTGAAAAGGACTAAGAAGATATTCAGGGTACCTGATTCACTCGGACACAGAGGCTTCCTGGGCTTATGTTGAGGAGTTAATATTGAAATTGCTGCCTAAGCTACTTACACAGAATGAGAGCTATTCCTGATTGAAACCATGAGAAGAACAAAAGGTCCACATAAATGAAGCCTAGAACGGCTGAGCCCATTCACTAGCAATGCGGTCACATAAACCACCCCATTCCAAAAGGGCCAGGGCCTACCATACTCTGGGGCATGAGGCTAATCAATTTCAGAAGAAGGAATTTTGCATACCCTTCTTGAGGTGGCCACATCCTGGACCCTGAGACATCCCTGCTGTATTTCACTAAACATGGAAAAGGTGGCATTACAGCTACAGAATGATCCATGCACCCCTGTGGGATCATGGTGTGGGTGCTTGGCCTGCATCTCCAGCATGTAGAATAAAGGCATCGCGCTCACGATTTCACTCACTAATTTAGATCTGCTCCTGGACAAGCCTTCTTTCATCTAATTGGCCTTAGAACACGCATTCTCACAGAGGTGATAAAGGGAACAAGAACTGGTTCTTGGGAGACGATAAAAATCTTATTCTTTTTATGTATAAATCACATGAGGTACATAATCAGATATATACTATATCTATGGTATTAAAATTCCATGGTGAGGGAAATCACTAGGAAAATAAACTTCTTTGTGGGAGAGGGACAAGAAGGAGCCCATTTTTATAACATCAGAAGACTGAAGCACAAGAAAATTGAAAAAGATTGCGGATGGGAGTAGTTAGACGACAGGAGAGACAATACTCCCTAACCTTCAGTAGCCAATCCCACCCATAATGTCTAAGGACATGACTAGAGCCTACATCCAAGTTATTCTTTAGTATAATCTGGTCCAACCAGCCACCATCAAATCACATAATGAAGGAATCCCACTTGTACAAATTAGGACAAACCCAAACCCACAGGCCATCTGTGTCCTGCAACTTAGGAAAAAGATGATGAGGCCTCAAACAAAACCTGATAGCACCTGATCTTGGGCTTCTAGCCTCCAGAACTGTGGGTAAAATAAATTCCTGTAGTTTAAGCTGTGTTACGGCAACTCTATTATATCTGCTATTGTACACATGGTAGGGATTACTTCATTACTAATGCTCATTCAAAGCTGGTTCTCCTCTCCTGACCACAGGAGGACAATTCCCCGATATCTAACCAATTATTTGTAAGCAGAAGTAGCATCACATTTTTGGCAAAGCATTCAATTGCTGGATTAAGATACTACATAACTGTCTTCCCTGCCATGGTATGCGAAGAAAATGTTGAGATAGAGGTGTCAAAGACAGAAGTAGCCCAGAATTTTAAACCACAACTTCTCGAGAGAATTGGCTCTGAAGGGACATTGTGTGAAAGAGAAATAAGCTTTGTTCTGTGAAGCCATTGAGATTTTTAATGTTATTTTTTTGCACAGCATGACTTCGCCTCTGCTTACTGGTATGCCTGCCCTACATATGTTTGGGAGAAGGCCTCCTGGTGGTCCTGGGGTGTCTCCTTGTGGGCTGTCCATAAAGTGAGAATTCTCCCCTTCAATGAAGCTATGAGAAAATGAAACAAACTGACAGTGAAATGAAGAGTTTAAACAAAGGGGC
Organism: Cnephaeus nilssonii; assembly: GCF_951640355.1. Classification (NCBI taxonomy): domain Eukaryota; kingdom Metazoa; phylum Chordata; class Mammalia; order Chiroptera; family Vespertilionidae; genus Cnephaeus; species Cnephaeus nilssonii. The sequence goes on along the minus strand of NC_137089.1, from coordinate 39,482,358 downwards.
TGATCCATGTGGAGCTTAACAAACCAGAGACTAAGAATAAGAACCTGTTTATGTTTGTTTGTCCATTCAGGCTGGGAGAGAATCTTGGGGGCCTGAGGAACTAGTGGTTAAAAAAAAAGTGCATGTTTTGGCATATGATGGATCAATAGGTTCTATTGTGGCATTAAGGAAATGTCCTTCAAGACCTTCTCTGGTTTCATTCTCACCAGGAAGGTCCTTTAATCCTGGGGGTTTGATTTCCTGGATAGTCAACAAGAATATCTGTTCTCACAAAAATATACACTACCATCGAAAACTATAGATTTCCCTGTACACATCAGTTATATAGAATTCTGACAAAGACCTCAAGATTTCATCACCCCAAAGCACACTGATAACCAAAGTTCCAAGCCTCCACGATGAACTCTACCTAAATAAGCTTCCAGCAGGACCCACCTTTACCACAAAGTGCAGGGGATGAGTTCCCTAAACTTGTTGGTGGAATTCATTAAACTTACCCTCTTTTCACCTGGGCTTTTTACTCATGTCTCACCCCCTTCACTACTGGTAAGTCCTCTTATCCAAATGGTGATTCACTCTCCCAGGCTAATGTAAAGCTGCCCACCCCAGCCTGAGCCAGTCACCCATCCAGTTAGTGTGGAACTGATCTTTTGCTCTTAACACATGGTTTCTGCTTCATGTGGAAAGCCAGCCAAGGTGTATGTGAGTTGAGGCCTGTGAAAGGCAGGCCCAGAGGCCAGGAGAGGCACCTGATATCCAGGCAGGGCGCCACCTGCCAAGTCGCGTGACTTCTGTGTGCTCCCACCACTACAGACAGGGCCTTTTTTCTAACTGGTCTGCCCATAGGGGGCACTTTACTTCACACAAAGGTCCTCGTGAGCTGGCAATGTTGTGTCCTTCCTCACACACCCCTTTCCAAAGCCTCAGCTACCTCCTCATTATTGTGCACATACTTCAAAGCACACAGTCCCTTGAACAGGGCCGCCTCATCCCCACTGACTAAGGATCACTTCTGTGAGTGGCTTTTGCCAGGCATCTGATGGACAGACAGGGAACCCACATCATTACTTATTTCTGTGGTTCTCAGCAGCACCACCCAAAGGGGCAATTTGGAAATTTGTGGTGGTGGCTTTTGGGGTTCTCACGACAATTAGAAACACTAGTGACATCAGTGAGCTCGGGCAACAAATGCCAGTCGTCCTGCAGTGTTTGGGGCAGCCCTACACAACGGAGAATTGTCCCTCATCCTGCACGAGTTTCAAACGTCCCACCCAAGTTCATGGAGATGAAAAACTTTCATGCATTCATGCAAATATTAACTAAATGCCTGTCATGTACTAACTCTTTCAGGGGTTTTGGGTGAATGAAATTCTCTGCTTTCTGGAACTTATAAAAAAACCCATTTTAATTTTCTGAACCTGATATCTAACTCAATTTTGCATGTTTTAGTATACTGCATTTCCTAAAATGTAATCACCATATAAATCAAGGGAAAATTGTAATTAATTTTTTTCTGATGTCCACCAAGAATTGTTCACTATAGTGAACACCACCTCACTAAATGATCACTTCTCATGACATGTGTGTCTGTTTCGTCCACATTTGTAGCCGTGCCAATGACACTGCCTCTGTGATGAGGCCAGCACTTGACCCCTTATTACATTTTCTCACATAGCCATACCCAAACGTTTATATTCAGAAGTAAGTGTTATTTTATTATAAATTGCTTGCCTTTAGTTTCAGCTACATTCCAGTTAGGCTATTACACTGTTGTTTTTTAATGTGTATGTGGTTTGTTATATTGTCAGTGGATCTCATTTCAAGACAGCACATATGATGTAAAAAATGTGCCTTTCTTATAAAAAGGGGGCACTGAGTCTGATAAGTTGAGAACCAATTCCTTAACCATTTAAGTACTCAGCCTCCCAGCCTTCAGTGAGTACCTTCCTTCCCCAACAATTTCCTAGAGAAAGTTTTTTCAGGGTAAGAGACCCCTCAAATTCTCCATTTTTAAAACTTAGAGCCCCTATCAGTTTAATTAGTATGAAGAATTCTTCCTCAAGGAACCATATCTAAGGAGAGTCTCACCACATTGGGGGAGAGAAGCATGGTTTTTACAACAAGAGTAATGAAAATGTATGGAATTCCACACACACCAGGGACTTGAACTTCAAGCTAAGTTTGAGTCTAAAAATCGCATATTCATTACTTGGATGCAATAATTTCACAAAAATTAGAGCAATTATTTTTTTCAATATATTTTTATTTCTTTCAGAGAGGAAGAGAGAGGGAGAGAGAGATAGAACATCAATAATGAGAGAGAATCATTGATTGGCTGCCTCCAGCACTCCCCCGACTAGGGATCGAGCCTGAAACCCGAGCATGTGCCCTTTACCGGAATCAAACCCAGGACTCTTCAATCCACAGGCTGATGCTCTATCCACTGAGCAAAACTGGCTAGGGCAATACAGTAATTATTGGCTAGTCATTGGTTAAAGTGAAGAGCACAAATTAACTATTTAAAAAATACATGATAAACAATAAACTTCTACTCTATGTCATGACTCAACAAAGAGTAAATGTCAAACAGGACATGAAGCAGAATCCAGGGCAGTGGGTTAGGGAGAACAATAGAGTGGGAAAATAGCTACGCTGCTCGATAGGAAGAGAGAGTCAAGCATGTGGAGTGCTAGCCCCATCAATGGCACTTACTGGCTGGCTGGCTGTGCATGAGTTTCTGTCCCCTGAACCAGTCAGAATAAGCAGGGGTAGTATATTAGGAGACATATTGCAAGCAACTGGCTTACATGATCATGGGAGATGGCTTGGCAAGTTCGAAACCCACAGGGCCAGCCAACAGGAAGGGCATCAGAAAGGGCAGCCTGGGAGAACCAAGATGGCAGCATAGGTAAACACCTGTACTTGCTGCCTCTCATAACCACATCAAAATAACAACTAAAATACATAACTATCATCCAGAACCACGGGAAAGCTGGCTGAGTGGAAGTACTATAACTAGAGAGGTAAAGGAGAAAGAGCATTGAGACTAGTAGGAGGTACAAAGGTGCAGAACGGGTTGGCACCCGGGTGTGTCGCTTTTTTTAATTGGGAGGGAGATACAAGCTCCTGCTTGCTCTGAGCTCCAGAGCCGGGCAAGACTCGGGGGGATCCAGACACATATTGGGAGAAACTGGACTGTCTGGCATCAGGGCAGGAACATGGGGGGCAGCTTTCTTCCAGACGGAGGTGCTCACAAGGGTCATTGTTCCTGTGCTGGGACCTCCCCAGTGCAGGGGTGACTGGCAGCCATTGCTGTTTGCTCCAACCTGGAGATTCCCTGAGACCCCCGACCTACCCAATTTACAACCCCACCCAAGCTGTTCACAGTGGCTATTGCATATGAATGGCCTGTCCTTTCTCATCCTAAAACCTGTCATACAAGCTGCAGCTGGGCCAGGGAGCCCCAAAGCTATCAAAAGAAGGCCCAAGGCCACACCAGCACCAGCCTGCCTTGCTTCACAGCTGGGCCTCGTCTGGGTACTTCCAAACCTGATACAAAGAGGAGGAATCTGCAGATCTCTCTGTAGCTCCTGCTGAGTGGCCCCAGGCAGTGGCTGACTTTGCACCTCCTTGGAGATCCAAGAGCCAGTGTACCCAGTGGTCAGTGTGAGACCATACCAGATTATAACTCTTCACATCTATAAGTGACACACTCAAGGGGCAGACTCAGTGAGCACCAAAGGCCCACTGAAGCAAGTCCTGCCCCATAAGGATGTCTCTTGCAGCTCTTCCATTGTAGACAATTGGCCTGGAGGTCAATTCCTCCCAGGATACCAACAGAAATCAAGGCTCAACTACAACAAGACTATGCACACAGCCCACGAAGGGGTTCACCAAGAGTGTCCACCTCAAGTGACTGGGGAGGCTGAGCCACTGGGCCCTATATGACACTTACTACATAAGGCCACTCTATCAACTCAAGGAGACTTAGCAGCTACCCAATACATAGAAACAAACACAGGGAAGCAGCCAAAATGCGGAGACAAAGAAATATGTCACAAATGAAAGATATGAAGGAAAGCAAACTACTGGATATAGAGTTCAAAACCACAGTTATAAGGTTACTCAAGAATCTTCTAGAAACCTCCGAGGAACTTAGTGAGACCTTCAAGGATCTTAGTGAGAATGCCGGTGTGGGAGGTGGTGGGGGAACAAACAGGAAAGGACCAGTCAGAAATTAAGCATACACTAACTGAAATAAAGAATAATATACAGATTCAACAGTAGACTAGAGGATCCCAAGAATCAAGTCAAAGATTTGAAATACGAGGAAGCAAAAAACACCCAACCAGAAGAGCAAAACAAAAAAAAGAATCCAAAAATATGAAGATAGTGTAAGGAGCCTCTGGGACAACTTCAACTGTACAAACATCCAAATTATGGGGGTGTCAGAAGAAGAGAAAAAGCAAGATATTGAAAAACTATTTGAAGACATAATGACAGAAAACTTCCCTCACCTGGTGAAAGAAATAGACTTACAAGTCCAGGAAGTGCAGAGAACCCCAAACAAGAGGAATCCAAAGAGGACCACACTAGGACACATCATAATTAAAACGCCAAGGGCAAAAGATAAAGAGAGAATCTTAAAAGCAGCAAGAGAAAAACAGTTACCTACAAGGGAGTACCCATATAACTGTAAGCTGATTTCTCAACAGAAACTATGCAGGCCAGAAGGGAGTGGCAAGAAATAGTCAAAGTGATGAATAGTTAAGAACCTACAACCAAGATTACTCTACCCAGCAAAGCTATCATTTAGAATTGAAGGTCAGATAAAGAGCTTCACAGACAAGAAAAAGCTAAAGGAGTTCATCACCACCAAACCAGGATTATATGAAATGCTGAAGGGTATTCTTTAAGAAGAAGAGGAAGAAGAAAAAGATAAAGATAAAAAATTATGAACAACAAAGTGACAACAAATACGTATCTATCAACAAGTGAATCTAAAAATCAAATGAATAAAAAATCTGATGAACAGAATAAACTGGTGAATGTAATAGACTCAGGGACATGGAAATGGAGCAGACTGACAATTCTCAGGGGGAACAGGGTGTGCGGTGGGGGGGCGGGTGAGGGAAGAGATTGGACAAAGATCTTATATGCATGTATGCAGTACCTATGGACATGAACAGTGGGGTGGCGAGTGCCTGGGGTGGGGTGGAAACCAGGTGGAGGGGAGCTATGGGGGGGCGGGGAGAGGGACATCTGTAATAATCTGAACAATAAAGATGAAAGAAAGAAAGAAAGAAAGAAAGAAAGAAAGAAAGAAAGAAAGAAAGAAAGAAAGAGAGAGAAAGAAAGAAAGAGAAAGAAAGAAAGAGAAAGAAAGAAAGAAAGAAAGAAAGAAAGAAAGAAAGAAAGAAAGAAAGAAAGAAAGAGAAAAAGAAAGAAAGAAAGGAAGGAAGGAAGGAAGGAAGGAAGGAAGGAAGGAAGGAAGGAAGGAAGGAAGGAAGGGAGGGAGGGAGGGAGGGAGGGAGGAAGAAAAGAAGGAAGGAAGGAAGGAAGGAAGGAAGGAAGGAAGGAAGGAAGGAAGGAAGGAAAAGGCAGCCTGGAAATCATGGGCTTGGGCAATAGCCTCTGTCCACAGGCAGAATTCCTTCTTCAGAGAAGCCTCAGTTCTGCTTCTAAGGCCATTCAACTGATTAGGTTTGGCCCACCTCGACTAACTGAAATAATGCTTCTCATTAAAGTCAACTGTTAGGAACTTTAATCACATCTACAAAACAACTTCACAGCAACACCCAGATCAGTATGTGACTGGACAAAGGGGCTACAGTCTAGCCAGGTTGACACACCAAAAGAGCATCATAGTCTTCCTCTTGTCCACTTGGCACCCACATGCATCTCCTAAACTCACACTTAATCTCCAAATAAAGACAGTAACAAGGTCATATCTCTGCCTATCATGATGCCAACTACCCTTCCTGCAACTGAAAACACACTACCTTTTCCCCAAAAGAGTATGCAAAGTTCTTAGGGAAAGCCCACGCTTCTCCTTTGATGACCCGTTACTTAAACATGATGACGGAAAGTTCACAATCAGTAATAACACTTATGTTAGATGGTAAGGGGATAAGAGAAAGAAGAAGAAAATATTTTATATAAGAACATATTAATAACAAAATAAGGAAGAAATACTTAAAACTATTACCAACAAAAACATACTCAACTCTGAAATGAGAATGACAGGTCCATCTCACAAGGTTGCTAAAGGGGTTAAGTGATGTGATAAATTATAAGCACTATCTTCTAAATATCATCATCATTATGATGGCTGGTCAAGGGGTCTGTAATGGTATTAAGGTGAGGACTATGACTCAGAAGAGGCCAACAGTAAGTTTGTGATTTGGGAGTGAAAAGGAAATTAAGAAATGGCTATTTCTGAAGCAGATAAAAAACAACAACACAGAAATAAAACCATGGTGAAATATACCAGATTCTTGGATGGAAAGACTAAATACTGAAAATACCTAAATTATTTCTATAGCGTGTACAGTAGAGAAGCAGACTTCCTCTGAGGAAGAAAACCTGTCTTGTATAAGCAAAATATCTAAATAACATCTTTAGTTATAACATCTTTCCTATTTCTCTCCACTCACTCTCCTCCATGAACCTGTGTAGAAAGAAATCTGGGTTAAAATAAAGGAGAGAGAGAGAGGGTGGCTATTATTTCCCAATATTGAAACTTTATTAAAAATCTGGAGGACTGGAAACAAAGGAAGTCACCCAAAGAGACAGACAGAGGGATACAGACAGAGCCTGAGAAAAATCAAGGATCCTAGAGACCAACAGAAAAATGAAGGGTCCTAGAGCAGGTTTGGCTGCGTGCAAACAGGCAGCCTTACAGACAGAGAGCTGAGGAGTTTCAGCTGCACTTGCCACATCCTCATCAAAGTATTCCCTGAAAAATGGGTTCATTTTACTGTATGTATACTATAACCCAATAGAGCTGATTTTAAAAAAATTATATCTGAATTATGATCTTAATTTTTATAAAACCCACTATGTTAGAAAAACCTGAAGGAAACATCAGAATAGCAGCAGTGGTTACTTCTCAGTAGTCGGGTAATAAGTGATGCTTATATTAAAGTCTTGTCTTTCCCAGTCCCTATAATGGGTACCCTGATTTTTTTTTTTCTTTTCATAATCAGAACAAGTAAAATCTTCCTGAAAAAGAGCCACTTTCCTCCGAGCCCAGGCTCAATTCAGAACAGTGCCAACCACTTAAAACCTACCGAATTCCAATCAATATCTGTTCCTATGGAATTATCCATCCACTGTATGATTGCTACACATAGGTCAGAACCTCTGTTTGCCGTTGAGTTTAAAGGCAAGCAAAGTGAATGAATGTATAAGTAGCAGTGATGGCCCTAGCTGGGTTGGCTCAGTGGATAGAGCGTTGGCTTGGGGATTGAAGGGTCCCGGGTTCGATTCTGTTCAAGGGCATGTACCTGGCTCGCAGGCTCTATCCTGGCCCTGATCGGAGTGTGTGCGAAGGCAACCAATTGATGTGTCTCTCTCACATTGATGTTTCTCTCTGTGTGTCTCTCTTCCTTCCACACTCTCTAAAAATTAATGGAAAAATAGTCTCAGGTGAGAATTAAAAAAATAATAATTTTTAAAAAGTAGCACTGATGACATCTGCTTGTCTTGAGGTAGAAAAAGGGCAACAGATGGAAAGACCAGAGACTCGGGTTTCCAGACAACTCTGCTAAAGAATTCCCTGTGTGGCCTTTGAGGAGACACTTCCCCTCCAGGCCCAGCGTCTTCAGCTATAAAACCAGGGCTATGAATGAGATCATCTCTAAGGGTCTGTCTAGGGTTGACATCCCCCCATTTTATGTGCCCCTTCGGGGAGGGAAAGAAAGGGAAGCAGAGGCACACTGCTGAGTCATCTTCTCATGGCATCGTGATAGAAATCACACCTCCGACAAGCCCCTTCTCTCTGTTTCTCCATTTCCTCTCGCCCTCTCAGCCTTCTTTCCCTTGCCAATCATGTCGCAGTAAAACTTATTTTTCACTCCCAACACTCCAGCGATTCTGGCTGTTACTCAGATAGTTCCATTCTTATTGGTACCTGATGTTGCTCTGGCTCTTGTTGGGGGTCTAAATATTTCCTCCTCTCAACTCCAGCTCGTTCCAGCAAAACTTCACACCCTCTCCTTTGTTGAAAGCTCAGCCCGCCCCTCCCCACACGGTCCTCCCTGCTATTAATAAGTGCCTTCTTCCTGGTCCCACTTCTGTCTCCCAAAATGAAACTGGCATTTAAGAAAACTCGGTGTGAGCGCAGGGGGTGGGGCCCTGAAATCTGAAGGTAACCACACTCATGTGAAGATCTGCACTCATTTGTCCTTGGCTCCACTTCCCCAGAAATGACTGGCACAGGAAGCTTTTGCACAGGACGGTTGGCTCCAGGCTCGCTTGGCGGGTCTTGGGGGAGCATTTCAGTTACAGTTTCATCTGCCAAGTCTATTCCCCTCTGACCCAGTTTGGATTTTAAATTTCCATCGAGACCACCTGCCTGGTGTTAATTAGTTATGGTTTCTTATTTTATACCCAAACTTGTTTAATGTCCATGAACTGGCACAGAGTCCTGGGCTCCTCCCCTGGTTCTACTGTACGAGCAGCATTCTTAGCTGCCCCAGCTCGTTGTATTGGAATAACATGGTGTGGCCAGGATGGCAAAATCGCCAGCAAAAATCTGAGGATGAGGCTTGCAAAGTCCAAGTAAATCCCCATTCATAATTTTCTTCTATACATTGCTCTTCGAAATACCTGAACTTATCATTTAGGACAATTCTTTCTTATCCCCCACCCCACACATGTGCCCTGTACTCCCGAGTAATAGAGAAACACATACCTATCGGTTTTAATGCTACTCTAGAAATCTGTAGTTTTCACCCATTTGTGATGGATTTGCCAATTGCCAATTATTAGTTAAACGAAATCAGCTGGTTTCTTCTTATTTTACCAGGAATTGGAGAGGGTGGAAATTATCTTTTCAGCTTTTTTTTATCTTACTTAGCTTTCCTTTAGCATGAAAAGAGCTATCTTCCTCCATTGGTGTGAACATGCTCTCAGAAGATAGGTTCTAACCAGATAGCTTTCAAAAATTTACCCTAAACTTTTCTTGAATCTATGGTACAAAAATAAACATAAGCAGATTAGAATGGTGGACAGAGCCAATAGTGAAAAGATTTGGCATTGACACATAAATAAAGTGAGGCACAAACTCTGGAAGGTATAAGAATCCCTTTCGTCCTGTGGGAGAGTTAAGAGTCATTAGCTCTAAAAGAAGGGCTTGTGTCTGTAAGGCATTGTGATGTTAAATCCACTAATCTTCACATCATTTTGGACCAACATCAAATGGAAGTAGAAAAATTAACTAATATTGTTGTTGTCATTTTTCATTTATTTGAGTTGCCCACCATGGATATTTCCTTATCGTGTTTAGAAACGTCAATTTGGAGAAGTGACGAGGACAGTCACCTTCTCTGAAGGGGTGCCTTTTTTTATGTGCCCTAGACTATCTGATTTTATGTTCCACTGCACCAGTGACTAAATCTGGGGCCAAAGTGGCTGGGAAGAGAGGGTATGGAATTACTTCTCTGTCATAATTTAATGGACAATTTTCTGGGTGCTAAACATTAAATGATTTTAGGAAATGATGAACAGCACCAGCCTCAGGAATTGGAAGGATTCCATTTCTCCAATTACTTCCTTTTAGATCCACAAATAATCTGGGATTAGCTGGCATCAGGAAAAACCATCAGCCAACGCCACCTCATCTTCCCCTCTGGGCTTCTCCCCTTGAGCCCTGGCCGTGGGATGCCTCTGGATGAGGGAAGGAGAGAGAGTGACATGCCGGTAAGATCACTCTATCAGCGCCAAACCAGACTTTGGAAAAGAGCTAGATGGATGGCTGATGATAAACATAAATATGTAACATCTAAAGCAAATATCCTTTTGTTTTGAACATAGGTGAATTACTGAAATACATTTCCTAAGAAAACTTCTGGAAGGTAAGAATATTGACATGTCCCAGATAATATAGTCCATATATATATTTTTTATATTATATATATATGAATGCATATGTATATTACATAATTTATACATTATACATATTAATAAACTATGCATTCTTCTAGAGATAATGTTAGACTGCAGTAAACAATTACTTACACTGTATAACGAGTGGTGGGTACTGGTTAGGTATAGATGGAATAATTCCCAACACAGTAGTCATTTCCTGGCTGTCAAAATCTACATCCATCCCTTTAATGAAATTTTTTTTTTTACAATGTTGGTATGATTAGAGAGAAAAACAGCTATTCAAGTTCAAATTATAGTGCTATTTACTTTCACGTAATCACTTTGATTGAACAATAGGTTTGAATGGCCTGGTCCACTTACACATGGATTTTTAAAATAAATGTTGTAAATGTATTTTTTCTCATGATTTTATTAATAACATTTTCTTTTCTCTAGCTTACTTTTGTAAGAATACAACATATAATACATGTAACATACAAATTACGTGTTCATTGACTAATATCAGTAAGGCTTCCAACTGGTGTACAGTAGACTATTGGCAGTTAAGTTTTGAGGGAGTCAAAAGTTATACATGGATTTTTGACTGCGCAGGGATCATACCCCTAACCACCACATTGTCCAAGGGCCAACTGTATTTGCTTACTTCCATGGCAAGTGATTAAACATTATTATGTTGCCATATGCCAAGCACAATTGTCTAATTCATTTTTTTGCTGCTCCTGCAGCTGTTGCTTTGACTTGATTTTTTTTCTCTTTCTCTCTCTCTCACCTTCTGAGAACTAAAATTTTTCTTTTGTAAATGTCATTGCCTTTGCAACAATCATCATTTTGCTGTCATTTTCCCTCCTAAATCACTTTATTCTGATTTACTGATCCCAAACCCTTTTTAAAAATTCCTAATTTCTACTTCCTTTAAATAAAAGGCCAATGTTTGAATCTCCCATTTACAGAACAGAAGTACTATATTTACATTTGGACCCTATTCACTTTGTTATTGAATCAAAAAGTGTCTGATTTGTTACTAATAAATATCATCCTATCTAATAATCCTATCTAATAAAAGAGTAATATGCAAATTTACCATCACTCCAACACACAAGATGGCCGCCCCCATGTGGTCAAAGATGGCTGCCCCCATGTGGACACAAAATGGCCACCACAAGATAGTAGCAACGGAGGGCAGTTGGGAGGTACCAGGCCTGCAAGGAAGGGCAGTTTGGGGCGACCAGGTCTGCAGGGGAAGGCAGTTGCGGGGGGACCAGGCTTGCAGGGGAGGGCAGTTTGGGGGGACCAGGCCTGTAGGGGAGGGCAGTTGGGGGTGACCAGGCCTGCATGGATTGCAGTTAGGGTAAGGTGACCAGATCGTCCCGCTTTTGGCGGGACAGTCCTGATTTTTAACAATTTGTCCCGCGTCCCACGGCGTTTTAAAAAAGTCCCTATTTTAAAATGCCGTGGGACGTGGGACAAATTGTTAAAAATCGATTTTGTCCCGCCAAAAGCGGGACGATCTGGTCACCTTAATAGGGCAACCAGGCCGGTAGGGGAGGGCAGTAAGGGGCAACTAGACTGGCAGGGGAGGGCAGTTAGGGGCCACCAGGCTGGCGGGGAGGGCAATTGGGGGGGACCAGGCCTGTAGGGGAGGGCAGTTGGGAGGGACAAAGCCTCCAGGGGAGGGCAGTTAGGGGTGACCAGGCCAGCAGGGGAGGGCAGTTAGGGGTGACCAGATGGCAGGGGAGGGCAGTTGGGGGGGACCAGGCCTCTAGGGGAGGGCAGTTGGGGGAGACCAGGCCGGCAGGGGAGGGCAGTTAGGGGTGACCAGGCCTGTAGGGGAGGGCAGTTGGGGGCAACCAGGCCTGCAGGGGAGAGTAGTTGGGGGTGACCAGGCCTGCATGGAGGGCAGTTAGGGGCAACCAGGCTGGCAGGGGAGGGCAATTGGGGGGGACCAGGCCTGTAGGGGAGGGCAGTTGGGGGAGACCAGGCCAGCAGGGAAGGGCAGTTAGGGGTGACCAGGCCAGCAGGGGAGGGCAGTTAGGGGTGACCAGGCCTGCAGGGGAGGGAAGTTGGGGGGGACCAGGCCTCCAGGGGAGGGAAGTTGGAGGGGACCAGGCCTCCAGGGGAGGGCAGTTGGGGGAGACCAGGCCGGCAGGGGAGGGCAGTTAGGGGTGACCAGGCTGTCAAGGGAGGGCAGTTAAGGGCAATCGGGAGGGCAGGGGAGTGGTTAGGGGGTGATCAGGCTGGCAGGCAGGTGAGTGGTTGGGAGCCAGCAGTCCTGGTGGGATTGGGCCTAAACGGGCAGTCGGACATCCCTCAAGGGGTCCCAGATTGGAGAGGGTGCAGGCTGGGCTCAGGGACCCTCTTCCCCGCCCCCGTGCACAAATTTTGTGCACTGGGCCTCTAGTTCTTTATAAGAATGTTACTTTCATGTTTTGAATCATTAAATATCTGTTTCATATTTTGCTTGAAAGTATGAGGCAAGCAGTTCATTTGTCACAAATAAGCTACTATTTGACTTAAACTTTATTTGTATTTTTAAATTTTCAGATTAAAAATATCATATTCCCTTTAAAAGCCCACCTTAAATTCTTTTTGAAACAAAGTGGGATGTATGTGAGTGGGCAGATGGATAGACAAATAGATGTCTTTCTTTAAAAAATCCAGCAGATTCAGTAACCAGATATATATTTTTTAATATATTTTTACTGATTTCAGAAAAGAAGGGAGAGGGAGAGGGAGAGAGAGATAGAAACATCAATGATGAGAGAGAATCATTGATCAGCACACCCCCTATTGGGTATCAAGCCTGCATCCGGGGCATGTGCCCTGACTGGGAATTGAACAGTGACCTCCTGGTTCATAGGTCAATGCTCAACTACCGGGCCAGAAAAGTATTTTTAAAAACATATAGGAGCTATGTGACTAAGTTATTCAACATTAATTAAATATTGATGAAGACAGAGTAAGCTAGAACACTAATTAAATGTGGACAGCTACTGACTGAAAAAAGGATAATTGCAGCATTCATATTTTTGCTTTAGGGAGGGAAAAAGAGAGGAGAAGCCACTGCTGTAGATAGCAATCCTCTCTTAGCCACAAAGAGACTCCTTAGGCTATATCAGCCACAAGCAGCATAAAAAACGTCAGGCCTGCAGCAAAACTACAAAGTAGTAATTAGCATGAGAATCTCAACTATCTAGCAAGACACTATGACTAGAACACAAGCTTGAAACTAAAAGTAAATGCAACGCTATAGAAAAAAAAAAATGGATTTGTACCTTGATGTTTGTGTTTAATTCTAGTCTATATCTACATAGTATCTCTGAGTGTCTAATTATAATAAATTATTAAATATTTAGATTTTAATAGAGAATAATTCTACCATTATATCAAAATGACACTGATGGGGCGTTTTAAGTCCCTTATATGACCATACTGGAGGAAATCCTAGCACCTCTGCCTACATGTTTTAATCCCAGGTACTATGTGTATAGAGCTAACTACCTTAATTGCAGGTAAAATGTGTAGTGGGATTTAACAGACTTTCACAGAGCTGGCTTTATGTGAGAGCAGATTTTGCAAACAAGACATTAAAAGAAGGAATAAGATAAACCCCTAGTCCATTATGTAAACCACAGAAGATAATATACTATTATCTTTTTATAGCTTGGGATTAAACTATTTATCCACTATCAAAGGGGCCTTTGAATTATTTCTTTAAAAAATGGTAATGTTTAGTTTTTATCCATTACAGGCTCCCCAAGTAAGTCTCCCTGCTGATTGACACTGTGCATTTTCAAACAGCCTCTTGGCGTGACCTGAAACAAACCAACCCACAAGGAACCTGAGCCATGGGCACTTGTCTCTAAGGGCAGAGTCGACTGAGATTGCCTGGGTCTCAGAACATATCCTGAGGTTAAGAAGATATTTTTCCTTTAAAGATTGTTTTAAATGAGACCAAGATTTGCAATTTTTTTCAGTTTTGTTTTATACAAACTAATTTTTTTCTGAAGTCACATATGACTTTTTAAAATAAAAATCAGAAGTTATTGTGGGGTGTTTTTTTTTTTCATCTTTTTTTCACCTCCATCCCCCTCTACCCGCAATAATCACACTGTTGTCCATGTCCATGAGTTCTCTTTTTTTTTTTGCTCAATCCCTTCACCCCCTAGCACCTCCCCCCGACACACACCAGAGAGTTATTTTTTAATACCCAAATAAAAGTCCAGAAACAATATACATGAATAATTTTTTAATGCTACGGAGCAAAGAAAATTGTCTTAACTGGCTGCTGACCCTCTTCCTCTTTCTGCCTCTCCCTTTGCTCCGCCTTCCTTTCACTCATTCACAGAGATGTCTTAAAGAACGTAATACACTGTTTATAGGATGATTTAGGGTAAGAAACACTGGTCACAGCAAGTAGTTAATATATCTAGAATATTATAAAAGTATATACATAGTTTATTTATCTGTGTATAGATAAAACAAAGAAGACTCAATGTAATCTAATCACTAGTTGTCAAAAACAAAGATTCATCTCAATTGTGTCATATTAAATACACTGAACCACCCAAGCAACCTAAACTTTTACTCATTAACTGAGTAAATCACATAGACTCAGCCTGAGACAAACTTCAAAATTTGGCTTAAACTTTGCATAGTTCTTTCATTAAGAAGAACTTAATATCCCTACACTAACAAAGACAATTCAACCACATATAGGACTTTCACTGTCTTCTTTAAAAGTACTTATTTTAGGGCATGATTTTAATATTTCATGCCTCCAGACTATGAAGCATAAAAAAAAATCAGTTCCTAATTTTCTGTGATTAAAATCAAAACCTTAGTTTTATTCAGCTTTAATAGTAATCAAGCAATTTTCCAAGAACCTGACTCAAATGCTCTGCCTACTATATATAATCCAAAAGATTGTGTCAATAAAAATTCAGGTAACATGCTTTATGAATAGCTGATTGATATAAGATCTCTATAAAACCTAAAGCAATTTCATGAAAGTCGCCATTGTTGGGATTAAGTGTGGTTTTATGTTTTTTCTCCATTAATCCTCCAGTGGGTGGGATTTATCTTTTTATGGGAAATGCATGACAAAATATTTGACTGGTTATCAACTCATTATGAAAGTAGTTACATGGTTTTTCCAATGAGGTTGGAGCAAAGTGATTTTGGAATTTCCAGAATTTGCAGAAATGGAAAGAAGCCTGACCAAATTTGAATTCTACTCAAGGAATTTTAAAAAAGGGGGTTTGGATGCCATTTTGAAATGTTTGTGCATATGTGTTTGCCAGGTTCTCTTCTTGCCAGCTGCAAAACCTCCTGAAATGTCATCCAAATCTGATTAAAGACAGGTTACTCTAAACTCATTCTTTTACATCTTTATAATTTTAAAAAAATGGGCATATACTTCAGTATTATTGACAGAAAAGTGAAATAACCAAACCAGGTGAATGGTTGGGACTAATTTCTCTCTTTAGGGAAGTAGTAGACTTCCTACCTGGTGTTAGCACAAGGACCCATAATAGGTTCTAAAACAAATAATGGCTATTTTACCTTTTTTCCTTAACTATCTCATTAAATAAAGTTGCCCCCACAATTTAGTACTTCTATATGTCAGATTGAATCTTAGAAATATGGATGTGCTAATCTCATTGGCATCAGAGACCATTTTAGAAGGAACAGAACTACCGTTTGCTCAGAAGAGGAAACTGCTGTGGAAGAAACACACTCTGAACTGTATACATCAAGCATGTCAAACTCATGGCCCACGGGCTGCATGTGGCCCACAATGAATATTTTTGCGGCCCAGCCAATATAATGGTATGTAAGAAATGTTTTCATAGAAATTTCATAACTTAAATTTTACAATATCCTGTTATACATAATCCTATCTAATAAAAGAGTAATATGCAAATTGACCATACCTCCGATACACCCACAAGCCACACCCACAAGTCACGCCCACCAGCCAATCAGGAGCGAATATGCAAATAAACCCAACCAAGATGGCTGAGGCCACAGAGAACAGGAGGGAGGCTTGGGTTTCCCCGGTGATGTAGGAAGCCAAGCTTTCCACCTGCCCTTGCCGGCCCAGGCCTCCGCTTAAGACTACAAAGTTTCAATTATAGAAGGCAAATAAATCCCAACAGAAATGGCTGCAGCCACGGAGCGAGCAGAAGGCTTGGCTCCGCTCCAGGCTACAAAGTTTTAATTGTAGAAGATACATAAATCCCAGATACCAGGGCCTCCACTTGGGTCACTGGGGGGCGTGGCCAGCCTGCAAACCACCACAGGCCCCTCACCCAGGCTGCCCCACGCCCCAAGGGAACCCCCACCCTGATCTGGGACACCCTTCAGGGCAAACCACCTGGCCCCCACCCATGCACCAGGCCTCTATCCAATCTAATAAAAGAGTAATATGCACATTGACCATCACTCCAACACACAAGATGGCTGCCCCCATGTGGTCAAAGATCCTGCCCCCATGTGAACACAAGATGGCCAGCAGCGGAGGGCAGTTGGGAGGGACCAGGCCTGCAGGGGAGGACAGTTAGGGGTGACCAGGCCTGCAAGGGAGGGCAGTTAGGGGTGACCAGGCCTGCAGGGGAGGGCAGTTAGGGGCAAATAGGCTGGCAGGGGAGCAGTTAGGCATCAATCAGGCTGGCAGGGGAGTGGTTAGGGGGTGATCAGGCTGGCAGGCAGAAGCGGTTAGGGGCAATCAGGAAGGCAGGCAGGCAGGTGAGCAGTTGGGAGCCAGCAGTCCTGGATTGTGAGAGGGATGTCCGACTGCCCGTTTAGGCCCGATTCCTCAAGGGGTCCCAGATTGGAGAGGGTGCAGGCTGGGCTGAGGGACACCCCCCCCCCTCCATGCACAAATTTCATGTACCGGGCCTCTAGTTATTAATAACAAACTACAACATTTGCTAATGATTGATTACTATCATCGTGTTGCATTCATTTCCCTTACGCACCTTAGGTGCAGGCGCACCATTTCTCTCCACTAATACTAGCAGCGAATATTTTAGCAGCTGATTGCCACATCATTAGTCTTGGACTGACTTGTTTGGTGTGCGCAAGAGGAAATGTTTCACTTTCAGAGAACAAGAAAAATAGGTTTATGTGTGTTACACTTATTAATTTGTGCAGTTATTCAGTGTCTGATAAGTTAATGTTCAAGAAAAATATTAATTTTTATTAAACTGTTCTATTATTTTAATGATTACTCATTTATTTCAGCCCTTTGTATTCAGCATGTCTCTATGGAAATAAACCTATGTGTCTATGAAAATTTAAGCTTTTGTTTTTTTGCGGCCCACATAACCTTAAACCTTGTTTATTTGGCCCATGTTAGCCTTTGAGTTTGACATGCTTGGTCTACATCATCAGATGACACTAAGTTCCACTAGACACCTGACACCGGTGCTTCCTGTGGGGGCTGCAAAGAGGTCAGACAATGCATGGCCTCTGAAGGCAACTCAGTAAACAAACAATTATCATGCAAGAATCTCTGAGATAAAGAAACATAGGGAATTTCTTAGATTCAAGAGGAAGGAAAAGCTATCGCACAGGTAGATGGGTGGCATCTGAAGCAGCCAAGCCTTGAAGGATGAGTAGAACATAAAACTCTTTAGCTGGACAGGAAGCCAAAGGATAGAGGAGACAGATGTCACTATGAGAACGAGGCACAGAGTGAAGTCACAATTTCCTCACTGAAGAGCGAGCCCTCCGGAGCAAAGAGCAGATGTTTTTACTGTCCAGGAGAATGAGATACTGTCTCCCTCTGGAGCTCGTCCTAAAAGGCTGGAGTTCCTAAGCTCAGTTTTCCGCAGGAGTGATTGAAATGCAGTGTGTGCACAGCATCCACCTGAATCACTCCAGGTCCTCTCTGTGGGACTTGGGGAGCAGGGAAACCTACATGATCGTAAAACTCATGCTGCTTGCTGTGCCACAAGAATGTCCTTTGTCTCTGACCCAGGAGCCTTGTGTCTTCTGCCAGTACCCATGAAACTGTGGCAGGCATGACAAGCTTGCCTAGCTTATAAGCAGTGTAAAATATCAGACCACTCACAATTATTAACAGATGGGTAGTGGTTCCTTCAAGCGAGATAGAAAACAGGAGAATTAAATGGAAATGCAGGGAAAAGATGATGAGTTGGTTTTGTTCTTATTGAATTTGAAGTGGTTGTGGAGACAGAGTTGGCAACACAGGTCTACATTTCAGGAGAGAGGTTTGGGCTAGAGATACGTGTTTGAAAATTACTAGAATCCACATGGAAGTTAACACCTTGAGGATGAAGAACCATACCCTGGAGGTCATTAATATTTAAGTGGTAGGTATGGGGATGTGGAAGTCTTCAAAGAAGACAGACAGAATGGACTGAAGATACTGTGTCTCTCAGAAGCCAACAAAGTGGAGAGTTCTAAGGAGGGCGTAATCACCAGTGTACTTAGCAGAGATCCAATAATAGAAAAACTAAAATTTCACTGGATTTGGCACTGGAAAGCCACTGTAGTCCTTATATGACATGAAACGTACAATGGTCCTAAATCTGTTGGCCCTCGGGACCCCTCGGCATTCTCCCTCTCACTCTGTATCCCCAATGTCTGACCATGCAGTCTGCACTTCCCAGGCTCTGGTGCCAGCTGACTTCTAGCTGATCTGAGTTTAGCCAATGGGAGGCATTGGTGAGAGATTAAAAGGTGATAGGAATGGAGTGGCCAGGTATCTGCTTCTCCTCTCTGCCTTGGATGAGATGGCTGGCAGTTCTCAGGCTGAAACCCCTGCATGTCTTTAGCTCCCACTGGACAAGCCAACCAATCCAAGCTTCTTGACTCCCTGGGTAATGCCAAGGCCATGGTCTGACAGCACAATCTTTCCTTTGTCCCTCCATTCTAGCTGGTAGGTAGTGGCTCCAGCTGTCGCCATCTCTGGGATTCCTCACCATCCTCTGTTTGGTTTCTCAGTTACTCTGCCACCTATCTAATAAATTTCCCTGCATTGTATTTTCTTTGTAACAAATATAATGAAGTGGTTTATTTTTTTTCCAGGTTAGATCCTAATTAGTACAAGTGGTAAGAACAAAAGCCAAACACTATGGGAGAAAGAATGAGAAAAGAAGATGCCAGAGACTAGTATGATAGACTATTCTTCTAGTAAGTTTGGGTGAAAAGAAAGACTTGACAATAACTAGAGATATGTGTTTTTTTTAACTTGATTTGGGGTTTAGATTGGGTAAGACATGCTCTTGTTTATAGGCTCAGGGGAAGATGTCTGAAGAGAGAGACAATAAAGATAGAGGAATTGAGAGAATTGATTAATGGAACAAGGTCCAAGAGGAAAAAGAAGGTGAAGGGTTTGACCTAGAGGACGATGGAGAGTTGATACTCTGAAACTGGCAATAAGAAGCTAAACTATAAATGAAATTTTCAGATAGCCTCCATTTCTCCCAGAAGTTTGAGGCTCTGTTGAGATTGAAGACAAAATGGGGGCTGGAGGAGAGTGGAGGTAGTTTAAAATTCCTCTGTGGAGAGCGGGACATGACCAAGAATCTCTAGGATTGCTGGGTAAATGCAGAGGTTCTAGCTGAGGTACAAAACAAGGAATGTTCGTGGTATTAATCTAAATAGTCTTATAGTTTGGGTCCCCTCCCAAAATATCAGTTGCCCCTGTTTGGGAGCAGAAAGGCAAATCCAGGGTTTGGGGTCTTGCCAGATGAGCATTGGGAGGATGACTCCAGGAAATCAAAGGTGAGAGGATGGTGTGGAGGATCCACCAAGGAATACAGGCAGCATACCCAGAAGAAAGAACTCACGGGGTTGCACAGGTGGGCGGACTGACTTCCTATCCCAGCTGTGGAACCTTGGGCAAGTGACTTAACGTTCCAAAGCCTCAGTTCTCTCATAAAAAAAGAAAACACACACACACACACACACACACATCACTAAAAACAAACAAAAACCAGAAATAGTAGCAGTCGCTTCCTCAAAAGGTTATAAGACTGAATGAGAAACATACAGAGTGCCTATTAAAAATCCTGACCCAGAGGACTCCGTGAGGGGCAGTGAGTTGGACATTTTCACTATTTAGATCTCTATTAGGTCTTGGCATCTGTATATCTCTTATTGAAAATGGGTCTCAATCAGAGAACAACCCTGAAACATACATGAGGGGTTCCATCACCAGCAAAGTCCACAGGAGGCCCCTGTGGCTCCTGGTGGGACTCTGATATACCCTCCTCTAGACAGAATGGAACTGTTTGAATCCAGCTCTATGCTAAGAGTGAAATCTATATGGAATACAAGCCTCTTGAGAGCCACTGACTGTGCAGTTCAGCGCGGGCACAGAAAATGGGCCAGGTATGGAAAGGAATCTTCCCAGGACCAGAGCCTGAGATTTAGAGCTGGTGGAGGCATCTGGGAAAACAGCCACAGACACACTAACAGCCCAACAGAACCAGGCCCCGGCACATCTCCCACACTGCAACTTGCTTCTCACTAGTCACAAAGTGAGCACCCTGGATCCTAGTTCTGTGCTTTCTGCCTTCCTACCCACGCCATATATATTGATTTCAGAGAGGAAAGAGAGAGAATCAATGATGTGATAGAATCACTGACCAGCTGCCTCCTGCACGCCCCCTACTGGGGGGTTGATCCCACAACCCAGGCATGTGCACTTGACCAGTATCAAACCTGGGACCCTTCAGTTCGTAGGCCGATGCTCTATCCACTGAGCCAAACCAGCTAGAGCCTACCCACTCCTTTTTATCTCATTACCCATCAAAACAGAAGAGGATTTTTCACAGAGCTGTCATTCTCAGAGGGATTGGAAGAAAAGAAACCCATGTCAGCCAATTGCATCACCTTTAACAAGTTGTTCAAGGACAAAATTATTACTCTAACGAGTTTTTTTGAAATACAGTTGTGGATTTATTTCATTTATAAGTAACCATCCTGATTTTTATTTCTATAATAGTAGTTAAATCAGCTAAATGATACTGTAAATTTACCTATTTTCACTTGCTCTCTGTTAAAAAGAAATAATATTCTCAGATATTTGAAACCCCACAAAGTGAAGAATTGCTAGCCATTGTATCCTTTCTCAAGGATGTGGAAACGACACATGTCATCACTAATTCCTAGGAATCCAAGAGAAAATATACAAAAGGCTTAATGAGCAGATGAAGGAAAAAAACTGGTAACTGATGTTTCTGGCTAGGGAATATGACAATCAACAGAAGGGCTACTGGCCAAATCGTTTCACAGAGAGAAAATACCGAAAACTTCACCCAGAGTCAGCAAATGCCATGTTCTGAGGAGCGGCGTCTTCAGGGACAGATCTGTTAACCATCAGCGGGCATGTTTCATCTTACCGCTCATTGCGGGGAAGTTAAAGGAGGCTTTGTGTACCTGCTTCCAACAGAAGCCGGAGCTCTGAGCACAGGAAGGCCCGTACAGCCCTTGGGCCCCGGGACAGATAACACACACACACACACACACACACACACACACACACACACAGGACGTGCACAAAGACACACACTGCACAGTCTTCAAACACTTCCCTTCGGGCTATTTCTCTGCATGTTAGACTCACTGAAGAAAAGGGTGAGTCAACTACGGGTCAGGAAGACTAGACGAAGAGACTTTTTTTTTTCTCCCAGTTTTCTATTTAAAAAGGGTTTTCCTGTTCAGCCAAGTCAGAAAGATTGGATGTTCTTTCCAAAGCCACAGGACTTACTAAAAAGAGAACACTGTGCAGAAAGGTAATTTAAAAATTAGTCTGACAGCAAAGTCCCTTCACAGCATGCCCAGTTTCTGCAATGCATTTTCATGTCATCTGAAAAACGGAACATCTGCTTGATGCTCTTATTAGTGTCTGCTATAAAAGGTCGCCAGGCTTCTCTGGCAGTAATGATAGGGACACAGAAGGTAAGCCTGTGGGAGCAGTTCTGGAGCTGTGGCAGGTACCCCTGAACCAACTTTTGGGCCAAGCTATGCAGTTCTAATCATCACACTGTGGGAAAATGCTCCGAAGTTGCAGAGGTGCAGCAGAGGGCAGACGGAATGGCTCAGAGCCCCCTGAATGAGGCCCATATGTCGACCTCACTCTCCTGCTGCAAATCAATGGCAGTAAAGACCCCAACAAGAGGAACCTCCTAGAGCCTATGCTTACAAATCTCAGCATGGGGTAGAAATGGTCCTTCCTGAGCTCCTGAATGTAGAAGGGAAATTTTTTTAACACCTGGTCCTAAAACCCATTCAAAGGAACCCATGTGTCAGTCAAAATCCAATCTGTCTGTAGCATCTAGACAATGCTTTTTGATTCCTATATTCTTATTAACTATTTATACCAGAATATAAGAAGTAAGATTACCAAATGTGACAAAGCAGAAAACTGATCTCCAAACCAAGACAGCAGCGGAGCAACCTCGTGTTCCTCTATTTCATCGTGGCTGTTTATTAACATTGCACTTGAATCAGTTATTTTTTTTTTCTTCCTCTGTTTTGAGGGTAAGTCGTTCATAGGGGACTAGGGGTGAAGCACAGGCAAGAGAAAGTTTTTTAAGTGATGCATACCATGAAGGCAACCTGGATGAATTTAATTTGCTGTGGCAGTGTGACAATACTGAAAGGGTGTACTCAATCAGGGTCCCTTTTGATTATTTCTGTGAGTAATCTGAGGAGAGTTTCTTCATAATGGTGCCTTTTTCACACAGCAGGCACTTTTGAATCCCACCTGTAAATCTGGGGTGTCTACAGGGATTTGTCTGTCTTTTCCCTCCCCATCTCTTTTATCTCTACCTCTTCCAGTTGTTTGTGAAAATAAAATAGTCCTCCTAATTCTTTTTTGTGAGAGAAGATTGGGCTGTTCCTCCCTGAAAGTGGCACATTAATTTTGATCAACAATTTGCTCTCTGAAATTCAATCTCTAACATATTTAACCTACATTCTGCTTTAAAAAGAAAAAAAAATGTCCATCTGAAGTTCTTGGTCTGTAAAGATACAACACTGATGTTTTAAATTAAGATTTTTGTATTGACTTCATGTCCCTAGCCTAGATAGCTGCATGATATACACACAAATGAATTAGACTATATATGTTGTTTAATTTCCTTAACATAATTATTTATATGACTACTAGCAAATATTAAAATGAAGGATTTAACTGATATAAATTTATCTTATAAAATTACTCTGCTATATCAGTCTGCATTGGAACTCATTCCATATTTGTGTCTCAAATAAATTTTAAATAAAAGCAATTAAATGTTTTAACTTTGGATCACAGAATCAAGCTGTTTAAAAAGCAGGTGTTCAGTCCTAACCGGTTTGGCTCAGTGGATAGAGTGTCGGCCTGCAGACTGAAGGGTCCCAGGTTCGATTCTGGTCAAGGGCATGTACCTTGGTTGCGGGCACATCCCCAGAAGGAGGTGTGCAGGAGGCAGCTAATCAATGTTTCTAACTCTCTATCCCTCTCCCTTCCTCTCTGTAAAAAAATCAATAAAACATTTTTTTAAAAGCAGGTGTTCATCAACACACATCATAATTTCATAATTTAATCATATTTATAATGGAAACAAGTTAAATGTCTATTGGACTGTTTAATAAACTGTGATATATCCATACAACGGAATACCATCCAGCCATCAAAAATAATGTAGAACAATGTTCAACGGCAGAAACATAATACCATCACAAACAAGGGAATGTCAAAAATTGCAAAGCACTATGCACAACATCCCATTGCCGTTAAAAAATGTACCGTTACAAATGCATAGGATAAAAAGCCTGAAAGAATTTACAAAAATAATAGTAGCTACTACCTCTCAGTGATTTGATTATAGGTATATTTTGTTTGTTTGTTCTTTGCTTGTCAGTTCCCAACCTCAACCCACCCCCAAAATTTCAAGGAATGTGCTGAATTTTAAAAATCAGTGATTTTTTTATAGTAATTACTTTCTTAACCGAGGCCAGGAGAACCCTGGGGGGAAAAATGGGCAAAGGGCCCATTCACATGTAGTGTAAGTAGGGGACAGCCAAACCAACTGAATTAACAAAACCTCAAAAGGTTAGAAATGAGTTAAAATGTGTGACAAACCATGGTATGTGCTGAGCTGACAGAAAATTGGCTCCATTGCTTGTGAGACAATTTGATTACTACAGACCTGATGCTCCTCTCACTTTCTCTGCTCAGATATCTCAGGGGCATCTCTGGGATTGTTTTCTAGGACTCGAGTCCAGAAACAGCAAGGAGAGTGTTGTAAATGTATCATGCTCTTAATGCTATAGAAATACTGGTTATCATTATTTGTGATGACCATTCCAATGAAGTTTTGTGTGTTCAAGGCATGCTATAAATTTCTTTGTCACAAAGCTCAGTTGTAATAAAATAAGCATTCAAATACTTATAGTTTAAACAAATTACTTTTCATATGTCTTTTTGAAAAAAAATTACAAAACATTTAGCATGACAGAAGTAAAAAGAAAAAAAAAGGAAGGGAGGGAGGGGAGGAATTAAAAGCTTAAAGAAGAACACCAAGGTAAAGGGAAAATAAATTTAAAAAAATAATAATAAGATAGCCATGAGTGTAATTAGCATACTATAATGCCCCATACACTTGATAACAATGAGCCAGAAATTTATATTTAAGCTTGTTAGCTTAAATTTATATTTAAGCCCATGCCACAGATAAAACACAATCAATTCTATAATTCATAATATTTTAAAGATAAAAGTTAAAAGCACAGCAGAAACAAGAGGGCAATTTCTCCCATGAATCCTTAATAAGAAAAAATATGTGATGTAATGATCAAAATTCTCAACATCTCCTACAGTACATACATGCCTCTTGCAATGGTCCATGACCATTATACCCCTACTCACAGTTTATGTAAGTAGCTTAGTTAGTAGATTGAAAAGTGAACACAGCGGTCCAGGTTCACAGCTCAGTGATTTTGCCTAATCTTAGGATTATTTTCTTCATATCCAGAAAGGCACAAACGACACATCTTTTTTTAATGCACCATTATTAATTCTGTCAACCAACCTTTGAAAAGCAGAGTGCTGCAGTAAACTTGATATGATATTCCCCAATACCAATATTTACAATCAAAAGCAACCCTCTATGTTGTAACAGTTGGCATACTAAATGAAAGGCCGCTATCCTTTTTTTATTCAATCCATCATTCAATTAATGAAAAGCGACTCCACAAACACTTGCTGGATACTTCGCTCCTGGAGGTCTGTTTCCGTGCCAGGAAAACATGACCGAGGTAGCCTTGGCCACTGCACTGTCCTCATGGAACTGACAATCCCATCCAGGCCAGGGTTTCTCCCATGGGGCCATGAGGGTTTGGGCTGGGTAACTCTTTGTTGTGGGGGCTGTTCTGTGCATGGCAGGAGGTTTGGCCTCTATATACCAACTATCAGTAGCAACTCCACCAGTTGTGACAGGAAAAACTATCTCCAGTTGCCAAATGTCCCCTGTAGGACCACTGATCTAGACACAATTTTACATTCAAAACTACAATGAATCTGTTCTGGGAGAGGAAGTAGGGGGTGTGACTGTCCCAGTCTGGTGGCCCAGGAAGGCCTCCTTAAGGAGGAGAAGTTTAAAAGCTACAGGGGACAGTTATCCATAGAACAGTGAACTGGAAAATGCAGATAGACTGGACCAAGCTCTTCCTTAAAACACCATTTGAATCTACTCTAACACAGTCCATTCAAGCCAAGAGTGTCATGTAAAAGGCACAAAAAAGGCCATTAGGGAAAAAAAAATCAGCTAAGCACACCTTTGAAAGTAATGGAACTTCCTACTGTCCTTCCTAAGATAAAAAGGATCACAAAATGCACCCCTAGAAGCTGACTGCGTTGAATTCTAGTAGAGAATTTTTAGGTATAAGCCATTTAAACATGGAAATAATGATTGTACTCTAGGGAGTTATTAAACATTCATTAAGAGAGGTATGTTTTACTTAGAAACGTAGCATTACACAGAACTGTTTGCAAAAACAATTAGACCCATTAAAATCAAACACATCCATTAACTAGCTTGTCATCATTTTTAAAAGTTACTTAATTGCTTTTTGTACTGCCATAAAGTCAAGAAGTTGAATGGCATGATTTTCTAAAGATCCTGGCAACTTTTTAAATTTTGTGAATTTAGATCTAAATTTATTTTTTGTTATAGATTAGAGGCCCGATGCACGAAATTTGTGCACTCAGGGAGGGGGAGGGGTCCCTCAGCCCAGCCTGTACCCTCTTGCAGTCCGGGAGCTCTGAGGGGATGTCCGACTGACGGCTTAGGACATACTTAGCACTGCCATGGAGGCAGGAGAGGCTCCCGCCACCTCCACTGCGCTCACCATCCATGAGCCTGGCTTCTGGCTGAGGGGCACTCCCCGTATGGGAGTGCACTGACCACCAGGGAGCAGCTCCTTGTTGAGAGTCTGCCCCCTGGTGGTCAGTGCATGTCATAATGACTGGTCAACCAGTTAACTATCTGCCCCTTGGTAGTCAGTGCACATCATAGCGAGCGATTGAGTGGCCTTAGCATATCATTAGCATATTACGCTTTGATTGGTTGAATGGACAACTAGACACTTAACATATTAGGCTTTTATTATATAGGATTAATGATATAATTAATCTAGAGGCCCAGTGCATGAAATCTGTGCACTTGGGGGAAGGGGGTCCCTCAGCCTGGCCTGCACCCTCTCACAGTCCAGGAGCCCTCGGGGGATGTCCAACTGCCATGGAAGTGGGAGAGGCTCCTGCCACCACCGCTGTGCTCGCCAGCTATGAGTCTGGCTTCTGGCTGAGCAACGCTCCCCCTGTGGGAGCACACTGACCATCAGGTGGCAGCTCCTGCATTGAGTGTCTGGCCCCTGGTGGTCAGTGCGCATCATAGCAACCAGTCGTTCTACAGTTCGGTTGATTTGCATATTAGCCTTTTATTATATAGGATTTAAATCCTAGTTCTAACAGCAAGTTTTTGTCCTTAGAGCAGAACAGGTAATTTTATGAAATTTATTTAAAGGATTGAAATGTTTAAAATTTAGAAGAAGAAAATACAGATTCTAAGACTTCTCTGCCTATGTTCCTTGCTTACTTGTCCAACTGATACCCCACTGATAATAGGGGCAGACGGGACTGACTCCTAGGTTTTAGCATGATAAAATGTATTATTTCCATCATCATTATCCTTTTTTATTGTTGATATAATTGAAGCCCAAAAAGGTTAATTAATTTTCCCAAGGTAACAGACAATAATTAGCCAAGTCAAGAATCAAACCCATATTGTCAAAGTCCACACCAAACTGTAGGTAAGATAGCATGCTATGTTTTCAGGAAAGGAAGCTTTGGGTGGAACATGCTGGGAAACAACATAACAGCACTGAGCATACATCCCAAAGGAAGAGGAGAGCTAAACAGTTGTCTCTCCTAATCCTATAATTGTGGGCTCTCCCAGCAAGCCACCTTCTATTTTATCAAAAAGGGGATGGTAACAAAGAACATTGTTGAGTGCCTACAATATGGTAGAGACTTTACATTTAGGATCTCTAATCCTCACAACCTGTACAACAGGCCTTCCTGAACCATAATGTGCGGAATCACCTGGGGATCCTGTTAGAGCACATGCAGATTCAAATTCATGAGGGCTAGGATAGGGGCTAAGAATTCACAGTTCTAACAAGCTCACAGGTGGTGCTGATGCTGCTGATGTTGCTGATCCTGGACCACAGACTACACTATGAGTAGTAAAAGCTGTAGAGTACTTTTATGTAGAGCATGAGAGTTACTTAGTGGTGCAGTCAAGTGTATGTTTGGGTCCCATCCCCAGAGATGCTAATGCAGAGGGTCTACTATAGAGTCCAGGATTCCCATGATAACATGTGCTCCATGTCATTCTGACCCAGTGGCCTAATGGACTGCATGTCTAACTCACCTGGATTAAAATCCTGGCTCTATTACTTTCCAGCTGTAGGAAAGCAACTTAAGCAAACAACTTCTCTGAGTTCAGTTACCCCCACCTGTGAAACCAGGATAGTAGAAAATACATTGTTTGTGCTGATAATTAAATAAGATTATCTCTGTAAAGTTGATGTGATGATGATGATACTCATTTAATAGATGAGAAGCTTAGGTGCACAGGAGTTAAATCATTTATCTGAGCCAGTTTACTAAGCAAGATTTGAATCTAGAGCTAAATCCAATGCCCCATGCATTTCACTGCACCAGATCACATGTATCAAATATTATGCATTTCATCTGCAATTATAAAAATGACCAAATTATTCTTTCCTCTGTCCTTCCTGCTAGTTCTGCCAGGTGCTTCCCCACTGGACTTTGTTTTCAGGTTTTTTTTCCTGCAACCTTCCTTCTCCTACCCACCACCAGCCCTTTGGACTTTGTTCCCAGGGCTTGACATTCAGGGTTCTCCAGGGACCCTCAGGTTCTCCTGCCCTTGGCCTCCTGAGACAAGGTCTCCTTCCCAGCCTGTTAACCCAGTTCAAGAAGGGACCTATACATAGAAAAAAGATGATAGGTGGGAGGCAAACAAAATCTTATTTTGCAAAAGTGTACAGGTATTTTTTTGGATCTTAATATGATGTACATTCTCTGCCTTTTACCAGTCTTGGATCCCCAAAAATTGTTCTATTTTTTTTTAACAAACAACTCTTGAGATAATGTCAATCACAACTATAAAATATCTATAAGAATCAAAATAGAATTATTTACTCTAATACACCTGGGAGGAATACAAAATGTATTTTGGAGATAACACAATCCCATAACATCCATGACAAGAAAAGCCAGTTACTACTGCTCTGGCTGCAAAGGTATTTTGTGAGGGGTTAGACACTTCAAAATGTTGGGGAAAGCTCGAGATCCCAAATAAGCACATTGTTTTAGCATTTCTGTTCCAAGCAATAACATTCAATGTCTTCATTGGAGATTATTGTCAATAGAGATTTTTATGGGAAAACTATAACTGGAAATAAAGGGAATGTTCTAGGCATAAACATGACGTATCTCTTGTTGCACATGTTGGTGATGACATTAATAAGATCTCCAAGCAAAATAAGAGTTATGATGTGTGGTGCCCGCATAATAAAATAAGACTTTTCCTCTCAAAGGTCAATTCCTAAGCTTCATAAAGATGGACAGAATTTCATAGCCTGAAAACGATGTAAAGGGGACACTGAGAACCAGATGGCAAAAGAGTTTTAGAAAAGAAAAACAGAGCCTTGTGCCCCTGCCTTAATTCATTGCAGCCACAAATCAGTGTTTTAAACTAGCTATTTTCTCCAACAATCATTTAAACAAATGTTCCTAGATGTGAATTCTCATGAAGAGTGTGCCTATACAGAATACACACACACACACACACACACACACACACACACACACACGGAGAGTTGAGCTGTCATCTTAAACATCCAGCATCCATCATGCTGTTTCTTCTTCAGTAGGTACAAATGTGTAAGGCTTACTCGCATTATTTAAACAGCTTTTAACCTCCATTTTTCTTTCCCTATGCTGATACCAAAAATATGACACAGGATGGGAAAAAAAGGGTAGACAGAGGTCAGTTGAACTGAAATAAGACATCTCAACTAGTAGAGGTCGTGGTTAACTTTAGGTTTTACAAGCACACTACTTGCTTTGAATCCCAAATCTATCATTTACAAGGTATGTGGATTTAATCAAAATTTAAAACTTTGATATCACCAAGAAAGTGGAAAAATAACCCAACAGAATGGGAGAAAATATTTTCAAACCATTTATCTGATAATGGACTTGTATGTAGTCTACATAAGGAACACTTACAGCTCAATAGTAAAAGACAAATAACCCAACTAAAAGTGGGTAAAGAATCAAAATAGACATTTCTTCAAAGACATACAAATGGCTAATAACAACCTGAAAAGGTGCTCAACATCAGTAGCCATAAAGGAAATGAAAACTCAACCACAATGAAATAGCACTTCACACCCACAAGGAAAGCTAGAATAAAAAAATATTGGTAAAAATCTGGTGAAATGAAGGCCCTCATATTGCTGGTAGAGACATAAAATGGGAAAGCCCCTTTAGGAACCATTCTGGCAGTTCCTCTGAAGGTTAAACGCCGAGTTATAGTAAGACCCTGCAATTCCACTCCACTCCACTGCCTCAATCATACTGCGAAAGATTGTGCTCTTCTTTCCTGTTATGCTGACTCACTACTAATGACATTTTCTTAGTTCATTTTAATCTCTTTTGTGCCCTTGGCGAGACTAGAACTTATTTTTCAGTCCATGTTTCATGCGCTACCTTTTCTTTAGAAGACAGAGGTATCCTGTTTGGGGACAACCATTTTCAGTGGCCTCCAGCCCATAGAAATTTCTTACGTGTTCTGCTACATGGCAATTCCCAAAGAGGATTCAAATTAGTCTCAAAACAAGTGTATGCTACTTGCTGAAGGCACCCAGGCCTTCTCCACCACTAGACAGATCTCTCTGAAGTTCTTGTTGACCATCATCCTTATCAACCTTTTTCATTGTGGCCTCTCCAAATCTTTCCAGCACTTCTCAAACGGCCACCCATTTCCACCTCATTCTCAGTAACTAACATTTACCGATAAAATGTAAGTCATTACACACAAACGAGCTCTTCCAGTTTGGCTCTTCTCTCAGGGACTTGGCCCACACCGCTGGGTTTCCTCACCAACTGCGCATGTAGGTCTCTTTCCTGCTAACGCGATGCCAGGTGCCTTAAGGTGATATTTCTCATGGTGATTTATTCACCTAGCCCAGTGCTTTGCACTTAGCAATTAACTATGTACCATACACATGAATAAATGAGTGAATGAAATGCATATGCACCAATTGAAACAAATTCTTTTTCATGAAAATCCTAGACCCCATCTATCATTGATATGCTGCTCCAAAAGGTTCATTGAGTAGAGTGGGAAAATGGGCCCAAACTTTCTGCCACATTCTACACTTAGCCTCAGTTCAGCAACAACGCAAACCTGGTCCTGAAGGGAGACCAGGGATTGTGTTTCTAATGGTGTCATTTCAGAGAACCGTAAGCAATCCATCACACAACTTTTTGGGGTGCAAAATAGTTCTTTGTGGTTTTCACAGATGTTATTTAGCTGAATTTAAAGTTTGTTCCAGTTTACTTCAATGCCAGTTATCCACTACTTTTCTTAAGATTTTTATCAAAATCCAGGGAGTAACCCGATTTCTCGTGAGGACATTTGGAGAACTAAAATAGTTGGCTTTGTTCGCTCTGCAGGACAGATATGATTCTGCTTCTCCCTCTCCTCCCCACCTGGACACCCACATAAAACACATTTTAATAATGTCACTTGCTTCATGGACACCCACATTTTGCTACTTACAAAACAAGCTTCAAATCACCCCGTGGATTTAATCTCTCTGCCACTGTGGGGACCCCTCACACACGCTCTGAAATCCACAAAAGCCACCAAACCTGCCCTAGCAGTTCTTGAAAGCGTGCGACGGGCCGGCCGTTCCTCCCTTGGGAAAGGAAATTTTGCTTTTCGGCACATTTAAATTCTTACTCAGGCATTGGAACTGGGTCCCCAGGTCAGGGAGGCTTCCCAGCTTAGGCCCCCGACGACAGAAAGCACAGTCCTCACCTGGGAGTGCGGCCAGGAGGCCAGGCTGCGAGGGCATGTCCCTGGGATGGCGACTGGGTGGACAGGCGGCCCAGGCGCAGACCCGGCAGGCTTTCCTGAAGGTGCCCCTCTGACAGTTCATGATTTGGCACATTTGCTTGCTCTTGGCGGCCATGCCAAGCGCATATTGACCTTCAAACGCCACTCGCGCAGTTGCCGGAACCAGTCGGGCTCCTGGAAGATTTCTCCTCCTGAGCCTTTCTTCTTCACCTGGGTATCCGAGTTCATTTTGACCCGAGGAGCCCATCCTACAATGAGCTTTTGACAAAATAAAGCCTCCTCCCTTTAAACTCAAGTGGCTTATCACAGGGAAAGATCTGGAGTGACGGCACAGTAGGGCAAGGTAACTCCTTAGATAGGTGGAGGGTGCTGGCGGCCCAAAGGTCGAAGGTCGTGGGGCTAGGGGGCGGGCGCACGCATTGCTTCACCGGTGCAGGCACTTCGCTATCAAACGGTATTTCGTGCTTCCTGACCGATTCTCAGAGGTCAGCAATCCAGCCTTAACTGGGCACACCAGCGTGGAAAGTACAGGCCTCCAGGCAAAGGGCATACGGAAAAACATCCCTGAAGTACTAACTATGAATTTGGCGTCATTTTCAAGGCAGCTTCTCCTACTAGACTGTGATTCCTTGCGGCTGGGATCTACCTGATTCATTTCTGTGGGGTCAGGGCCTCTCCGGGTGCCTGGCACACAGTACGGGGGACTCGGCTGGCAGAATGAATAAATGAACTTGTAAACATTATGTAGAATTTAGCAATAAAGTCTTCAAAATTTCTGGTGACAAACAACGTCTTACAAGTGCAGCAACTAAAATAACCACAACTGAATCACACTGGGCATTAGGCTGGCGTTGGTTGGTCTGCTGGACTTGAAACAGCAAGTCCCAGGCACAGCAGGCTGTGGTAACAAGCCTTGCCGCATTCCCACCTCGGAGTGTAAGCACGAGGGAGAAATGCTGAGTTTTCCCTCCAGGATCTCTTTTTTTCTAAAAGACCATAAAGTCACCAACTAGCGTGTAAAGTAAATTATGTGTCCATATTACCCATTTTTAAAGGGCCCAGTGGATTTTAACTTTATCTTAGGAAATGCAACCGTTGAATGAAAGAGAATCTAACAAAATTTACGGGTTAGACCCAATTCGGAAATCAGTAAGCCCACCTGCATTTCTTAGTCCCTTTGTAAAGCTTCTGGATCCAAAGAAAGAGCAGGTGTGGTGATTGCCACCCCCAACAAGCAGAAAAGAGTAGAGAAACACAGTGTGAAAGAAGCCACATTGCCCTGGCTTTTATTAGAAATCATTTGTTAATAGATTATTTTCTTTGCAAGTTTGTGTTTGTTGCAAACACAAAGGTAGAATGACTAGTAACGAGGTGAAATAAGCTATGCATAACATATGTTAAAATTTGACACCAGTTTTTCGTATTCATTGTCACCAGCTTAAACCTATACTGCCAGAGAGCCATTTTTTTAGAATTAGCCAGCTGACAGCTGTGAGGTGTGCTTGCAAGAGTTTTAATGATTTACTTGCAACACGTGCTGAATACGCATCACCTCCATATTTCCTGGAGTTAATGCAGGAGAAAGAACACCACTGAAATGAAAATCAATCATTTTAGAAGCAAAAGGTAACTTTCTTTGAGAGCATAAATAAGTGCTGCTCAGCACTCAAATGTGATGAAAAATCATTGTTCAGAATCAATGGTCATCTTTGTCAAGAATTACAGAAACTTTGTAACGTGTTAATAGATCTGGAAGTCGACAGAAGCTTAAAGTCTCCCCCTAACCACCATTTCCATAAACCTATAGAAATTACTAGCATGCAATTACCTTTCTCAGGCTTTCCTGGACGTTTTAAAGATCACCCATTCAGCTCCATTTCAGCTTGTACAAGCCTGACATTGGTCCATCGTTGTCAATGCTGGGATGTGGGTTAAAGAGTTCAGGCTGAAAAGCAAGACTTCAACAGTTAAACGCTAAATAGTCACAGATAAGAATAAATTACTTGTCTAACTCTTAAGTATTACCCTCAACTCATTTTAATCATCAAATAAGAATCAATTATTGACCTGACCTTCCCCATTTTCCAAGATAGGTTTTGATGTGATTTTCTTATGAGCCTTATTTCATTACCCATTTTTATGCTGCTGTAACCTCTTGTTCTTAACCATTCCTTTCCTTCAAGTTTCTCAATTCCTTCTAGAAGAAATACAAACATTTTTCTTCCACCCAATTTCCCATTAGCTCTGACTACCTCTTGTTCTCTCCAATCTGCTTTTTAAATCCCTACCACCATTTTTCAGAGAGTGGGCTAATCTCCTGCTTCCACTCCTTATTTTCCTAGTCCCTGAACTCGGGCTTTACTAACAAATGCTCTGTGTCACTTTCTGAAAATTCTAAAAATTTCTAAAAAGATGACCGTTGTTCAGGCCTTTCTTCTGGAAATCCCAATTCAGTACCTCTTGGGCTAGAAGTCAGAAATTCCTTTGATTTTAAATCTCCACAAGTGATCGCAAGACACAGTGAGTGAGAAGAGTGGCCTTAGGCCTTTGCAGTCTGACTTCTACCCCAACACAATTTTCTCTCTTAAAAATCCCTGATAACCTCTTGATCACCCAATTGAACTAACTGCCTTTGCTCAGTGCTCACCTCTCTGCAGCATCGCCCTAATGAGTACCACTCCTCTGAAATGAGTAAGACATCTCTCGACATCTTTGTCTCTTCTTCGTCTTCTCCCCCAACAAACTTTCTCCTCTGAGATCCTTCATTGAAGGCATTCTTCAATATTCTGTCCCAGGCTTTCCTTTTCTATTTACACTCTTGGCATGGGCAACCTCAGCACTCTTACATGTCCAGACTCTAAGTTCTAGATTTGCTTTTCCTACTTTCAAAAGCAGAATACATAGCCAGAATTCCTTGTCCCTGAGGCCGCTACAAGGAAGGTCATGGAAACTCAAGGTTTCAACCCTTCTTGAACATCAGAAATACTTACGAAACTATTGAAAATGCACATGTGCAGGTACCACTGGGTGAAACTGATTTAGTAGGTTTGGTTTGGGCCCTGTCTGCAGTTTTTTTAATTATTTTTTGAGTGCATAAATAATTGTGATGTGCACCTAAAGCTAAACATTGTGATCAGAAGTTAGGCAACATTTACCCTGAAGGATACCAAAAAAAAAAATAAAAAAATGTCAGTGCCACTCCTTGAACTACTAATAGCAACTATGATTTATCGTGTCAGGAGCAGAGTCAGAGAGTAAATCTACTCCCAGATGACATCATAGTGCCATCTCCTGCATACAAACAGATTCTTTCTCTCCCTAAAGGCTAGTCTCAGTACATTGCTCCATCCAAGCAAATCCAATTTCAAAGCCTCAAATAATAATGAAGCTCCTTATGTTTCATTGAAGAAAAAGAGGTTACATTTCATCTTATACAGCAAAACTGGATTTTCAATTTTCTTTAAGCATTTTTATCTTGAAGTTACACTCTGAAGCAACTACCAAAATAATCTCAATCTCTCTCTCCCTCTGACAGTTTATGTTAGAGCTAATTCACTAATCTTTGAAAACCATGACTTTTGAAAGCTCTCTCCTTGTGGAAACAACGGCCTATGGTGGTGGTTATGGTGGCCATGGTCACCATCTTTACCTGGATGCACATCCATTTTGGCAATTTGCAGACCCTATATGGTATGCCTTCCTGTGAAAAAAGAGGATAGGCCCATCAGAGCCAGGAAGTTTAGGAGAGGGTTGATCACTAAGCAATGGACAGCTGTCAGGTCCAAAAATATATATATATGATTAAGAAACATCAAAGAGTAAGTCTAAGAAAGGGATTGATTACCTATCTCTGTGTCCAGAGAAGCTCAATGAGAAGTGATGAAAGCAGTGAAGGAATGCAAAGCATTAAAACAAAAAATTAGAACTATGGGGTACAGAAAGCTAAGTTGAATGACAGAAGAACCAAACTATATAATCATATAAGTATAAGCTAGGACTAATGTCCTAAAATAATACTTATTTTAATAATTATTAATACTTAATGCTGAAAGGATTAAATAATCTTCTGTCTTGATTGTGTAATTGTCAATAGCAGGGAACAAGTTTCATTTATCTTTGTATAGAGTCTGGTATGTGTGTTGGTAGATGGGTGGAGGCATGAACAAATGAATGAATTACTGGTAAATGACCTGGACTCAGTTGTACTGCTTTTTTTAAGTAATATCCTGACTTCTTGCTTGTCAATACAATTTTAGTGATTTATTTTAAAGGTCATGGTATCACTGAAAGTCATTTACCATCTTGCTTACTCCTCTGTCAACCCTCCCTTTGTATCTTTGAAATAATCAGAAAAATTATGAGTATTTGTGTGTGTGTGTGTTTTATTAGAGAGCCATAATACTCCATATCACCTTCCAAAAAAATAACATCCATGTTCAATATCACAAACTTGAACTTCTCAGTACTCATGAATGTTGCACAAAGCCTAGGAAAATAAGACATTAGCAATATCACAAATAAATACTGGCTATTTAGATATAGTCAAATCTGTATCATTTTCACAAATGGATTCAAATTACTAATACATGTTTGCATGTGGTCTTTCAGGTATACAATAAAATGTTAGTGTAAATACCAAGTTAATTTTCATAAGTACTATTTGATTAGATTCTGGATTAAGTTATAAAGTCAATAAGAATTTGTTGAGATAATTAAAATTGCAAAATAGAGATGCATGAACTAAAATAGTCATGCAAACGTGCTAATATCTGCTTTCAACACATAAAGTGAAAATAAATTCTTTATTGTAAAGATGTATTATCAAATATGACTTGAATAAAGGTGATTCAGAGCTTTGCACACATACCATGTTGGCTGACTATTCTATTACAAGTAAGATACAGGTATAAATTTTAGTCTTTAATATCCCTATGATTCAGGGTCCACATACTTGAACAAATACCGTATTTTCCAGCATATAAGATGACTGGGCGTATAGAAGATTTTCCTGGGTTAAAAAGTTGTCTTATATGCCGGAAAATACGGTAACTAGATATGCTAAATATTATTGCTATAGTCCCCTATATGTGAAATTTGGGTTATCTTTGACCTAATGTGATTAAATTATAATCTCTTAACTTTCAGGTATACATTAGTACACTATTCTAAAATCACAATAGGCCCACCCCATTCAGAGAGGGCCATGATCCTAGGTTCTATTAGCCTGATACTACTAATATTCAAATTAATTTTTTTCCTTTACTCACCAAGCACTCTTTGGATAAAATTTGACTTTTCTTGTATATCAGTCTACACGCTAATAAATTCTAACTTATAAATTACAATAACAGACTTAGCTGTCACACAGACCAGAATGTCTGTATCTGCTCAACCCTTACTGACATAATTTAGTCTATGTGACAGTTATAGTTCTAATTGTCCATTAGTAAATTGGCATTCTGGTTTTTTAAAAAATAAATTACTTTCTCATTCGCCTTTGTTCATCTTGCCTTGAAACCACCTGGAGTGGGGATCATCTTGCAGCAAGTGATACTGACATTGTTCCTTGTGGGCTGACACATATGGTGCCAATGGCAGGAGCAATTAAGGACATGGATAAAAATTAGACGGCGGGGGAAAGCAAAATAAGAGCAATTAAGTTGTTGGAAGACACTCCCATCATGCAGGAAACAGTGAAAAACGGTATGGTGCCTCATTAATTCTCCTACCACTCTGAAGAACGCAGGGAGAGCTGACTCCAAAAAAAAAGAAAAAGAAACAAAAAAGGCAAACTGGCTCACCAAGATTTTCTCAATGACTCCTTTACACAGGCATTTTTTTTGCTTTGGTTTATCCATAACAAATCTTGCTTTTTCAAGTTTATGTTAATATGTTAGTAGTATAGCAAAAGAAAGATTCTCATCTACTCTCTTAGAGCCTCTAGCTGGGCCAAAGAATTAAATGGACATAAGACAGATTAACAGAAAAAAAACACATAGAAGTTTTATCAAATATTTACATGTACATGGGGGCCTTCACAAGAGAATGAAGACCCAACGAAATGAGCAGAGCAGGAAGCTCTTATGCCTTTTGACAAAGAAACAATAAATTTGTGAAGAAATGACAAGACAAAGGGATTTGGACTAGGGGCAGTAAGTTGTGGGAATGTGAATAGGAGATATGGGGTTGGGAGAGTTCTAATGGAAGGCAAGGGTTATTTTAGTAAATGTACAGATACATTTAATCGATTCTCAGTCTCTGGTGATAAGAACATTCCCCTCTTCCTGGTACAGGGAGGGCACCATTTTAATGGGAAATTTTATGGCCTGTTTTTAGGTAGAAAAGGGTAGGTCAGAGAGCCCTTCCTATATCTGCTCCTTCTCAATTGCCTTCAGTTCAAAATAATCAATATGCCGAAGTGGCATGTTTTGGGGTAGCATGCCCTTATCTCCTTCAGTAGCTGTAGATGTGTTATTACAGGTTGATTGACACCTCACCTATCTCTAGTTTACATACTGTCAAGTTTCTTCTAAATACAATCACCACCTCTATTTAGAGAAAGAATAAAAAGGGTCTTTATGTCAGTCAAAAAGGATAGTGCCTTTCCAGTGTTGAGTTAAAAGCAGTGAGTTTGTAGAAATACTGTCCAGCTTTTACATTCACCAGAATCAACTCTTCATCATTAGAAATGAATTCCTACTATTTCAAACATCATCATTATATATATGTTCAAAGCAATTGCCTAGGCCAAAATAATTTAAATTGTTATCCATGCTTCTTGTCTATTAAGAAAACAACCATCTATTGTTTCCAAACAATCGCCTACGCAGGTTACTAGATTGAGGTACAGATGTAGCAGAAAGAATGGAATAGTGGTTATAATCATAATTATACAAGCTAATATTTATCAAATGCCTACTATGTAGCGGGATTATACTAATTACTTACATGAATCATTTTGTTCTTATTTCACCTAACAAGATGTGTTCCATTATTATTTCCTCTATGTTACAAAAGAAGAAACTGAGAGGAAAGAAAGGTTATGAGACTTGTCCAAGGTCACAGCAAAGTAAGGTAAATGATGAAGGTGAGACTTAAACCCAGGTTGTTTACAAGTTTGTACTATTAACCACTATGCAATAGACACTTTTAAAAAAATGGAATGAAGATTGGAAGGAAGGAGGGGTACAGAAACACTAATCCTTATTCTTTTAGTAATTACTTATATGACTTTGGAAAAATACTTCAGTTCTATAGTCTTTTACTATCCAAAGTATCATTCTTCCAATAGAGGTATTTGCATCACCTAGGAGCTTATTAAAAATGTAGAATCACAATCTTCATGTTATGAAGATCTCAAAGTGATTTATATGAACACTCAATTTTGAGAAATATAGCCTTATTAATAAAGGTTGAAAGCTAGCCTGGATGATATTAGAGACTTAGTTTCAATCAGCATTTCAAAATTGTATAAACTATAATTTACTCATAAGTAAATCTTAAATAATTGTCTCCAAGAGGAGTGTTAGGAAAATGTTGATTCATTTCTGAATTGTTTTTCCGTAATGAATACTTTAATTGGCTTTCCTGTATTTCAGTAAAATATATAGTCAATTCCCCATTTTCTCTTTATTCAACCCATTCATCACATGTTGTTGTTGTTTTCCATTTTGCACTACTGACAATTGAATTCTGGAAATTATTGAATTTTATAAGTGATCATGAGGAAATAAACAACAATAAGGCATTAACACCACTATATATTCTGATATTTTAATAAGTAGATGTATTTTAATTATTTATGATACTTCATAACATGCCAGTAAATGCTTTCTAATGCTTTTTGTAAAGGCAATGAAGTCTTGATAATTTTATATCTATCATTTCTTACTATTAAATTGTTCACTGGAAATGTAAAGTAAAACTACTGATGGGATTATGAGAATTAGATTTGGGGATCACTGAAGGTTGAGCCACTGTATGACTACAATTTTTGTAATTCATTATCTCAGAAAAAACTTCATTTGTTATTTACTGGTCTTACCACTGGCATATTGCTTTTTGGAATGACCTTTGTGAACATGTTGATCATCAGTAAAAACCAAATGTCTACTTTTATGTCTGTCCTAATGCTGGTTAGCTTGGAGGAGGCGGGGGACACTAACTCTCAATCTACCAGAAACCATTTGGTGACTTTGAACAAAGAATATCTATTGTCTAGGCTCTTGCTGGTGTCTAACACTGAGTCCTCAAATCAGAGAATGCCCCACTTGGGAACAGTGAACCCTCATAACTCTCTTGTTTACCCATAAAAAAAAAGCCATGTGGTTGGGGAATTCCTCCACGATCATCCCTGGGGTCTCTGACTGTACCCCTGGATTCATTACTGGACTCTATGACTCCCACATGCCCCTTTGCATTAATGTGCTTGCATGAACTGCCCAATGTTAAATTCATTTTTCCCCCTGGACATGACCTCTCTTACCATCCTCTTCAACCCCTCTGGGCTCCTACTGTGTGTGGGGGAAGAGGATCAGATAAAAAAAAAAATCTATGGATTGTAACTTATTTATTTTTTACCATCTTCGATCATTTGGGCTTCAATAACAGAATACCAGAAATAGCAAGGCTTATAAACAACAGGAATTTATTTCTGGAAGCTGAAAAGTCTAAGATTAAAGTACCAGCATGATGGAAGGGGCAAAGGAGCTCTATGTTTCTTTTATAAGGACACTAACCCCATTCATGAAGGTTCTACTATCATGACCTAATCAGCTCCCATAGGCCTTACCTCCTAATATCATCACATTACGGATTAGGCTTCAACATGCAAATTTAAGTGGGACACCAGCATTCAGTGTAGAGCATGTATATTCAATTTTAAGACTTTTAGGCTTGAGTAAAAATAAGGTACATAAAGGGTACAAAAAGGAGACTCATAAAAACTTTTTGACAACCAGGACTTTAAATTTAAATTAATTAAAATTAAATAAAAATTTAAAATTCAGTTTCTCCGTTATACTAGCAACATTTCCAGTGCTTAATAACCATCTATGGCTAGTGTCTGCCATACTGGGCCATGTAGACAGAACATTTACTTCATCAAGGAGAGTTCTACACTGAGCGGTGGTGCTCTAGGTATTTCTGCTTGACCTTGATTTAAGATTCAAGAGAGAAGTTAGCTAAGTCAGTTTAATTCTAACAAAATATCATGTCATGTATATCTGAAAGTTGGAAAAGATAGAGTGTGCTTGTGTGAACACACATATGCACAAGCAAGCACCTGGAGCTGAGGGGTGGAATGTGGTAAACAGCTCTCTGGCTGACTCCTCCTCTAGGAGTGAGACCCATCTTACACACGAAGTGGGTCCCCAATAGCTATGTCTGTGGTATGTATCCATGCTTCCTGGCCAAAGCTGATTGAGCTATATCTGACCCAAAATTGGATTGTCTTACTTGGGACATTTAAACGTAGAACACAAAGAATGGCTGATGCTGCGACTCATTAATGTAGCCTCTTGAAGAAAATATTCATGGAATCCTACTGCTGAGAACCCCAACATTGCCCTGGTATGTGCCCTGCTCAAAACTTAGTAACACCTTCAATTCCGAGAGAGACAGAGAGAAAGAGAGAAACTACAATAAATTGATCTTATCTAAAGCTAGCCAGAATTGATTTTTCTTACAACCAAAAGAATATTAATATTCAATTTCTGTGCAAAATTCATTGGGAAGTTATTACACTAAATCTTGACTTAACAGCTCTTTCTAATGCATGGAATTATCATCATTTCATAAATGAGGAAATAAATGTAATTCCCTCATTTACATAGCTAGAAAGTAGATGGTCAACCTGAGATTTTACCTCAAGTATAATTGACTGCAAAGTCCATATTATTTATGCTATCTCACTCCCAAAGGAAGTGGATCTAGGACCATCATGCATATAGATATCTAATTTTAAGACACCTGGTTTCCAGATGAAATCAGTAAACACACAAGGTCAGTCAGAACACTGGAGCAGATTCCAAAGGACCTTTAAGATGCAATGCCTGTTCTTGGAGTTTAAAGTATGATGGAGAAATGTTTTCTTTGGTTTGTTTGTGGTGTGTTGTTTTTTTTAAGGAAAAGAAGAAAAGAGTTCCAAATAATATGAACCCAAAGATGCCCACACCAAAACACATCATAATTAAAATGATAAAGGTTAAAGACAAAGAGAGAGCCTTAAGAGCAGCAAGAGAGTTAGTTACCTATAAAAAAGCTCCCTAAGACTGTCAGCTGATTTTTCAACAGAGACATTTTAGGCCAGAGGGATTGGCATAAAATATTCAAAGTGATAAAAAACAAGGACCTACAACCAAGACTACTTTACCCAGAGAGGCTATCATTTAAAATTGAAGGAGAAAAAAAGAGCTTCCCAGACAAGAAAAGCTAAAAAAGTTCATTACCACCAAACCAGTATTACAAGAAATGTTAAAGGGTCTTCTTTAAGAAAAAGGACATAGTTATAAAGAATAAAACAGCAAAAACATATGTATATATCAATAATCACTTTAAATGTAAATGGCTTAAATGCTCCAATCAAAAGACATAGGTTAACTGAATAGATAAGAAAACAAGACCCATATATATGTTGTCTACAAGAGACCCACCTCAGAACGAAAGACACACAGACTAAAAGTAAAGGAATGAAAAATGATATTTCATGCAAATGGAAATGAAAGGAAAGGAAGGGAAGAAAACCAACCACACCATCTCACACTATATAAGAAGTCAATGAATTTGCATAATTTCTAAACTATAAATTTTTAAATAAAATGTGATGTTATTTCTAAGTGCATAATGAAACTCAAATTAGGCTAAGAAACAATTCCTTAAAAAAGAGGTCATAGTTTACCAATGAATATATATGAACTAGTGGCCTGGTGCATGGATTAGTGCACATTGAAAGGAAATTAATTAGAAGGTGGCTGGCAGGGCAGGACTGGGCGAGATGGGCTGAACACACCCTGGAGCCAACCTCCCACGGTCCCTCCCTGCAGGCCACACCTGGGGTGGTGCCAGGGCTCGAAGGGCTTCTTCTGAGTGAGCAGGATCCTTCTGGCAGGTGGGGTCCCTCGGCCTGGCCTGTGAGGATCAGGCCAAAACTGGCTCTCTGACATCCCCTGAGGGGTCCCAGAGTACCAGAGGGAACTCTGCAAAG
Organism: Cnephaeus nilssonii; assembly: GCF_951640355.1. NCBI lineage: Eukaryota > Metazoa > Chordata > Mammalia > Chiroptera > Vespertilionidae > Cnephaeus > Cnephaeus nilssonii. Next base: position 39,439,341 of record NC_137089.1, on the reverse strand, counting down.
TTGCTGTCCTACAGGGTGTGGAACACAAATACAAGTGTGCAGTAAACCAGATTCAGGGCCAACAGTGCCCCAGCAACAATATAACCCTTGGCCAAATGTTCAATCGCATAGGCCTGTGAGGAATTGGGCTCCCTCCCCTCTGGTTCCGGGGTGCATCACCCCAGAACCGTCGCTGCCAAGTCACTGCAGCTCAGCAGCTCCTGTGTTGAGTGTCTGCCCCCTGGTGGTCAGTGTGTGTCACACCTACCAGCTGGTCAGATGGTCGCTTAGCCTTTTATATATATAGATTATAATTACTCTATCAAGAGTATTCAAATATTCAAAAGTCAAGTCTCTGATTACATGCAATTTCACTGTAAAAAGTAAAATAGATGCTTCCAAAATTGATTTTAAAATGTTTGTTCTTTTAAATAATAAGGAATTTATTTTATAATTGTAGTGCAGCACTAAATTTTTCTAAGTCCTTTCGAATACTTAATATACTGGCAACCATCCACCCAGGCACTGACCAAATTATCATAAATTCTGAATTAATCTGATTTAAAGTATTTTATTATAAGTTCAGCTTTTTATTAGCTCCTCACAGACATCTCTGAATATAAACAATTGAAGTTCTTAAAATTGCTAACACATTGTAACTTTGAATAGGCTATCTTCTGATCTTTAGGCAAGTTCATCCTAAAATGAAGCTAACACAAAGGAACCAAGGAAACAAAATCATCTTCAAAACATGTAAGATATAATGTTGAAGGACACGGAGATGCTCTCCAGGTGCTATCCAAAGGCCATGTATTTTGGATAAATTAAAGAAATGAACAGAAAAAAATTGGAATTACTAGATCAGAATAAGCAAACAATTATTGCTGCTGCTTAGTTAAATATATGCAGATGATTCAAATACTTCCCTCTTCTATGTACAATTCATTTTAAATTTAATTTTGAAGCCTTATGCAACTCCCTAATGGCTTCATTTGTTTTTGTTTTTCCTTAAATAGATTACATGCTCTTTAAAGAACTATGTCTTATACTCGTGTTTCCTTACAATGCCTAGCATAGTGCCAAGTAAATAACAGATTAGGAATGACAAATAAGTCTTATTTCCCATCTTCAGTTTAACGGTAGAGTCTGCCTGGGGAAGTACACTGAGAAGAATTATGAGTTCATGACTAGATTCCACCAAGAGAAATTGCCAAAGGTTGATTAGTGGTGCCTGCTGTGAGCTCAAGAGGAGGAAGGAGCAGGCATGCTGCCTATTTTTCCACCTCACTAGCAGACATTCATTTCATACTTGCTAAATGAAACAAGGAGAAAAGGTTGCTGTCAGTTAAATTTTACCATGGAGTTTAATTTTTATTCATATTCAATAAAAATTACACTGCGTGTAGGTTCATTATTAAGCATGGAGTCAATAAACTAAAATTTAAAGAAAAATATATTGGCTCACAAAATAATGACAGATATTTTATCTTCATATCAGATTTATTCTCTTAACTTCTTTATTTGAAACTAACTCACTTGAAATCTTCACACCTCTATCTCTAAAATGGCAAGGCCAAAGATTCTTAGAGCTGAATATGTGTGCATAGAAGTGTACATTTTGAGGCTGGCTCAAGGGCACAGGATAGCATCATCACAATGAAAGGCTCTCCCACTGGTACTACTTTGAAATGGCAGAGGTTCTGACGAGGCTAATGGTTACTGGCCCCAAATAACCTTTACAGTCCTTCTTGCTCCGTAGCTGGTCGTTCTAGTAAGAAGAAAACAGATGCAATTACATCTACCCCTCACACACACATACACATATTTTCTCAATTTGTACATCTCTACAGCTATCTCTGTAAGCACGCCTTTCTCTATGATTTATAGAAGTTTCAGGGAAAGTCAAGTTTCCCATTATCAATAGCTTTCTGAATATCCTATTTAATGATTTTTTAAAAAAAAGGTAGAGCTAGATTTCATTGTATTTTGTGTTATAGGGGAGGGCCATGCAGAAGTTGGTACCTGAAGCAAGTTTTCACTAAAAATAGGTTGCTAAAAATAAGCATTCATACATCTAGTAGCATCTTTAAAAAATTCAAAAAAGATTATGTCACATTTCATTCAATTTCTCAAAATCCTAATACTTACACAAGTGGCAAAGGATTGTCTTTAGTGAGGTGTATTTAAATTCAAATAGTATGTTGAAGCAATTAGGGGTTAATTATTCTAGTCAAAGTTGTGTAAAACTCTCATAATGTTTGGACTAGGAAACATAGCAAGTTTAAAAAGAAAAGCAGGGGATGTGCCTTACAGAAAGTGATTAAAAACCATGAGTTTGTAGCTAGTTGCCCATCCATAGCACCTGCTACCTGACACTGTGAAGTCTATATACTAAGCGAGGTGGGTGGCCAAAAGAATCCAAAAGGCCATGGGGTTTGACCCCAATTATCTTTCATTGTAAATAAGCCATATGTCAAATTCCAAGATAAATTGGAAACATTCGATCTATCTCCTGTTCCTGGATTCATTTTTAAGATTCATTTTGTATTCTTACAGATCCTTTACTTGGGCTGCTATGCTCTTATATTTTTAAGAAAAGACATCTTATTTGCCTTTATAGATTCAAGAGGATTCTGTCTTCAAGAATACTTTTGGAAGAAGAGAATTTAACAATCAGAGCATATTTTGGAGGAAAATGGCTAGGAATGAACATACTCAAAATTTAAGATAATGACCAATACAGTCTGCTAAGTCTCTTCATGGCAATCTATGCTTACTAAGGACAAAAAGATATCAAGAAAACATTCATTGCCATGCTCAACAGAGATGGATGCTTTAACAAATCTTCTCATTTCCCCATGCAAATAATTTCTATATCCATTCAAACCAACACAAATAAATATATCACACATGAAAAATAATATTCCTATGAGCCTTTGAGGTATATTTGAAACAATGCTTTCTTAAGAGAAACTATTAAACCACTGAAAAAACCCTGATTTATTCAAAAATGAAAATAATATTAATGTAAACCAACATGACCGACAACCAAATATACTCTGCATGAATGATTCAGGACAATGTGATTTTCATAAAACAATTTGGCATTAAAACTAAACAGCACAGCCAATTAGAATCCACACTGCCCATTCCCCTCCCAAATACTCATGGTTTTGAACACTATAATATATACTTCTGAATTTTGCACATAATCTGTTGAAGAAAGAAGTTCTGTAGAAAGTAGTGGTTTTCTTTCAAATTAATCAGAATGAATGAGATTTTAAAAGTCTAATATAAAAGCGTTTTGTCTATTTAGTAAAACACCCCTGAAATTAGAGAATTTTCTTTTTTTGAAAGACTATTCCAATGATGTTGCCTGCCAGATTAATTGCCCTTAAAACCATGGACATAGAAACTTTTGTGCCTATTTCTATATGACCAATGCTCTACTTCCAAAATCAGAATTATTTTCCACTCCACAGATAACATAACAATAGCTTCATGGAGTAGAAAGATGAAACAGAGCTGAAACGGGGGAGAACATAAAAGCAATAAAAGGCTGAGTGAAGGAAAGAAGACCTTGCTGTAGTGGAAAGAAAACAGCATCCTGCTCTGGTCCTGTTTGACCTTAGTTGCTACTTAATTTTGAATTTTGTGTAATGATACTGAAGAAGTGATGAGAGATAATGGCCTCAAATGCCCCCTGGGTCGCACTCAGGTCTCTCATACACATATCCACTGACCTCACTTCTCACTCTCCTCATTCCCCTTTCCCTCACATGACCCTAAGTCTCCTTACTTACAATGTAGTTTCTTCCTCCAACACCATCTTCTATTCTTTCTAAATCTATAAAATATTATCGTTGTATGTTGAGAAAACAGCTAAGATAGAAAATGTAGTAACACTGAACTTAGCCTAAATATATTTATGTAACACACACGTACATATGGTCTAATGAACTTTCCACCTCTCCACAATAAAGCATTAATAAGCACAAAGCAAGATCCTCACAGTATCAATGATCATTAATGATGCATTCATTACCAATAAGTGTTAGTGTCACATCAATGATGTGTCTACATAAGCAGCTAATTGCAATATTAAATAGCCAGCACATATGATTAATTTATTTTCCTAAACAAGTATACATTAAGAACTTGTTTCTAGAAAGATTTTAATAATAAGAGTCTCTTGTTAGCCACATGAGTTCATCACACTCCTTAGGCTGATCCTTAAAAATAAAAATTTAAATATTATGGTTCATAAGATCACTGAGAAGAACTGACCACCCTCTGGAGATAGAAAAAGGCCAAGGAGCTCTAGATTTTTGTTTTCAGCCAAGCTTTGGTTTTTAAATATAATCTAAAATATATAATGTAGAAAACGGGGTTCTCTGAAACTTCAGGGAGAGAACATGTTCTGATGGCAGCTGTTTCCGTCTCTGCCTCCATTACCATCCCATTGACCAAAGGAAAATGGGCAACATAATTATAAATGCACGTTATGATCTTTGGTGCTCTTCCTCCACATTCTGGGCCCAAAACCAGGCTGGTCAGGGAGATGTCATGCACATGGCCATCCAGAAATGAGGGCTCATCCAGGTACCCACCTATGATACTCCAGCAATGCCACTGGAGAACTAAGGGATACTGGGCAATCACCCTGCTTTCTAGATCACTCTTTATGCTGTTATGAAATGAAGATCCCTAATATTCCTGGATTTTAAACAAATATTATTCCAGGAAAATAAGAAAAAGTAGTCAAAACATTGTTATATAATCTAGTACTTATAATCAACTGCAACAATATCCAATTTTTAGAATACTGATTAGAAATACTTTATTTCTAATTCTCTTTTATAGTTTTACTAGAGGCCCAGTGCATGATTGAATCATGCACGTGTAGGGTCCCCTACACGCTTTCGCTTTTTGCGGGGGAGCTGGGTGCCTGTCCGCTGGTGCACCAGGCCTTTCAGAAGCCTCTGGCTCAGAGGAGGCTTCTGAAAGGTCTGGTGCCGGAACAGACAGGCACCCAGCTCCCCCACTTTTGATGGCCCGCGGCCGCTGAGGGGGGCTACCCTGCTGTTGAGAGGCGCAGCTGGGTGTCTGCGGCAGGCCCCCTCAGCAGCCGCGGATCTGGCCGTTGAGAGGCGCAGGGGGCGGGAGTCCCGCCCCCTGCGCCTCTCAACAGCAGGTTAGCCCCCTTCCGTGGCAGCGGATCCGTGCGTCTCAATGGCCGGATAGGCCACCCCGAGTCCCGCCCCCCAGCCTCCCGCCGCCCAATCGTGGGCGTAGCGGAGTGATGGTAATTTACATGTTACTCTATTATTAGATAGGACTAGAGGCCCAGTGCACGATATTTGTGCACCCAGGGGTGTCCCTCAGCCCGGCCTGCGCCCTCTTGCAGTCCGGGAGGCCTCGGGGGATGTCCTACTGATGGTTTAGGCCTGCTCTTAAGCGGGCCTAAGCTGTCAGTTGGACATCCTTAGAGCTGCCACAGAGGCAGGAGAGGCTCCAGCCACTGCCGCTATGCTCACCAGCTGTGAGCCCAGCTTCTGCCTGAGCAGCGTTCCCCCTGTGGGAGCACACTGACCACCAGGGGGCATCTCCTGCATTGAGTGTCTGCCCTCTGGAGGTCTGTGCACATCATAGCGACCAGTCATTCTGCCATTCTTTCAATTTGCATATTAGCCTTTTATTATATAGGCTATTCACCTGAAACTAAGGGGGGGAGAGGCTAACGTATTAAACATACCATCCACTATTTATAAGAGAACTCCTAAAATGATTAGTTTGTGGGAAATTTTAAAGCTCAATGTTCTAACACAGGACCTAGGGATTTAGTATTCCACTTATCTGTATTTTTTACCTCAAATATCTGAGGACATTTAAAATTTTAACTGTACACACAGCATTTCTGAAGAGGTCAAATAAATGTTGGGCATGATCTTATTAATAATTTTAACTTCCCAGTAAAAGAAGAGGAGTAGAATCCTATATACTACAAGAGGCCTGGTGCATGAATTCATGCATGGATGGGGTCTGGCCAGCCCACCGCGGTAAGGACCAATCGGGCCAGGCTGGCCAGGGGGAGAGGACGTGGGAGGTTGGCCAGCCAGCCCTGCCCCGTGGTCAAACTCCTGGTCGAGGGGACAATTGCATATTAGCCTTTTATTATATAGGATAGTTAATAATATTGATGATGATAATATTTCAAAGTAATTGAAAGGAGGAGGAGGAGGGGGAGGAGGAGGGGAAATTAAGAATGAATGGAACGACAAACAATAAATTCCAGAGTAATACATTCCTTCACTGCCCATGTTTCCCTATAAACAAATGTGTTCAAATCTACAAAGCGATTTACAAACAAAGGAAATATTTAGAACCTGAGGTTCTATTTTGTGTTAACCCAAGCTTCTAGGTAAAACTTCTTTTCACTCTGATGAGGGGCACATGTCCTAATAGTATCTTTCAAAACCTATTTTTAAGTATTAATAAATCTTTAAAAAGACATTCTAAATCTCATGCCTTTTTCATTGCTGTTTTGCTACATCCCCTAAAAAAAACACCAAAAAACAAAACAAAACAAAACACTAAATTTATCCATCTGCCATGACACAGCTATCTTTACCTCAGTTCAGAATACAAATGTATGTGTTGAATACCTACTGTGCTCTCAGCAGCATTCCAGGCATCACACTTTTGCCCTGAGATTTTCCTTGACAGTCCCTAACTTTTGCAGGTAAATATTACTTCATGCACTTAGTGACACATACACACCATTCTGATAGATCTTAGTAGGTAATAAAAAGTATTAGTAGTAGTTAAAGTATTAACACATTTAGTTTATTTCTTTATGTTATTAAAAGCATGTCTAACAATCTCATTTTGAAATGCAATCCTTAAAAAGTCCAAAGATGGACAGAGCAAAAGATTATCTATCACCAGATACAGCTTTCAGAAGGTAAAAAAGCAGATTGACTCTCAAGTATGTTCACATTACAGACTCCAAAATCCATGTAATTCTTAAAAGTCAAAATGTATTGGTGTCAACCTTTATAGATCATGGAACACTTACATGAGCATAGACTGGTTGATCATGTGACAATGATGCCTAGCTGAATCCCAGAGAAACACATATAGATGAGTGAACAATCTAGACTGCCAATCTAGACTCTAGTAGAGCAGGAAGCATAATTACCATCTTTTCTCTGGCCCACACATAGTAGAGCTGCAATCCATATTTATTAAATGAAGGAAGTTGTTGAAGTCCTTGAGAAATGGGCACTATTTAGTCTTTGGTAGATGAGGACAGAAAAAACTATGGGATAATTGCCCAGTGTAGTTTTTCCTGGATGATGATGAGCAATTGTGGTTGAACAATAGTCTAGAAACTGGAGTAATGGGAAGAAAGAGGGTTTCCGTTGTAGCGAGCAGCACTGTTGAGCCAGTTGAGAAAGGAAAGGCTCTAATTAAGTTTAAATGTGTGAGGTGAAGACTCCTTTTTAAAAAAAACCTAGATATAGACAGAGGGTTCGTGTTTTCCAATAGTGAAATGAGTATGCAATGGTTATGCCTCTCACATTAGGGGATATAGCAATCTTTGAGACCTTATTTATGTAGCATTTAGTTCATCCCCACCCCACCCCCGGAATAGCTAATGAAAAGAACAATTGCCAAGGTTACTTGGCAGATCTATCACCACCAAAATCTTTATTTTTTTTCCCCTGTCTCCAGGCATGTTTTTGTTCATCAGTCCAAAATCTTACTTTAGATTTAGATGGTTGAGTATGGTTTGTTTTCTGAAAAGTGCGATTGAGTTGGTGTCTAACAGAAGCTTAATATCTATTAGTCTTTGGAGATGCCTGAGTGAAAGGTGCTGTATACTAAAATCATTGAGTTTCACATGCTCCCAGTTCTCGCAGAGGTAAGAAACAGCTGGTTCATCTTTGAAAGGCAAAACAAAACTTTTAGGAACTATACTCACCAGTTGTAGATTTCATTTCTGATTTTTATTCATAGTAGCCATCTATTCTAAGCTATAGTATTTATTTATCCACACATACCTGTTTCATTCTTTAATTGCATTTAAAATCTTTTGGGGAAAACCTGTTATAAAACATGTCCTTGTTATATAAGGGAGCCATATACATACAGGTTAATGGCATACTAATTTATCAATATCTAGAATTATTATAAAGAAGCTGTTTGAAAGTACCTGAACAGTACCAAAGTTTCATTCATTCATGAAATGATTGATTGCATGTACTCTGCAGAAATGGATTCATATTTCTGAATACATGTTACTTTATATCCCTCAAAGAGAAAAATACATTTGCACTCAATATGCATTTACAGGATAATATGACACAGGTGTGGTGATGTTAGAAAAGATAAAGCCAGCTATAAAAAATAAAAAATAAAAGCTTTTATAGAGAAGAAACTCGGATTTCTGAATGGAGCTGTGGATTTAAAAATAGGAAAATAGCCAAACGTGAGAAATGTTTTTCATATTATAGGGAGGTTCAGTCAACCAGAAGTCTCCCAAGCAAAGGCCTTAGTAGGGCATGCTATAAGACAAAATCAAATTTATGACAACTGAGATGTTGATTTAAGCAACAGAGGCCCATAAGACAGGTTGAACAGGAGGCTGCTACTCAGCGTGGAGCTAACATGAAAAAGACATCTAGAGGAGGCAACATCAAGTATCCGAACACTCACCCCCTGCAGAGGTTCATGTTGCTGCTGTATTAAATGACATACTGCTGCTGTTGAAGAAGTATTCAGCACATATATAAAATTTTAAATGTGTCAATCTTTATGGTGATCACAGTCTTTTATATTCCATCTCATTCATGCATGTTCTTATTACCAACACTACTTCACTTTAATTTTTAAAAATGAACTCATAGAACCTTACGATCTAGTCATTCTTAATACATTTTAGAAATTTGCAAGATGAAAAAATAAATTATGCTAGACATTACATTGTTTAAAACTGACCAGCACAGCTTTTTGCTGATACACCTTAGAAACTATATATTTCAATGTACATGTTACTGCAAAACGTTGTGGTTGGAAATGCCAGAAATTTGGAGGGAATTAGAAATAACTGCATATTTTTAATAGCTCTTGTGATGATAGTTAAAGTTCAAGACAATTGGGAATCCACTTACTTAGATACACCTCAGCAGCCAAGTGAAAAAGCCAAATAACGACCATGTGACGATAAAAATTCATCTGCTGGCATTTATTGAACACTTAAGTGCCAAGCATTGTGGCTTTCACTAGATCATCTCTAACTTCATTTATATGAATTCCTACTTAACAATAATAAACCTCCCAGGTAGATACCCTCAGATACTTGTTCTGAGACTTGAGCTTAGTGGTTAAGCAGTTAAAAGCATGGGCACTGGAGTGAGGCGGGACTGGCATTGGTTACATCCTTAACTAACTGCATCAGCTCAAGTTCCTTAACCTCTCTGTGTTTTTGTGTTTGTCATCAATAAAATAGAAATACTAATACAAATTAATTGCTATAATATATGCAAAATGTGTAAAAAATGCTCAAAAAATGATAGCCGTTAGGGTTATTTTAAAAATGAATAAACTGAGGCAGAGAGGTTCAGAAATTTGCAAAGGCCACATAGGTGGCAGCAGTGTGACTCCAGAGCCCTCGCTTTTAGCCATTGGCTGTCATGAACATGAAATCTTGACTATACTCTTCTAAAGAAAAACTTTGCCATTTAAATTTTACATAAGGTACAAGCTATAATCATTTTTAAATTATGTCCATATTTAGGATGGAGTCACTGAGTTGATCCAATTAGTCCTAGAGCCTAGTTCGAATTTTAACCCATTCTTAGTTCATCCTACCACCTTCCAGCATCCTATATTAATACATCTTAAATTTTTTTAATTTAAATTTATTGGTCTGACATTGGTTAATAAGAGTATATACATTTCAAGTGTACATTTCTATGACACATGACCTGTATATTGCATTGTGTACTTAATTCCTTTAGCTTGAAAAACCATTGCTTTTCTACTAAGACAAAGTTGAAAAGGAAAAGTATTGTATAAACTAACATGAACTCTGTAAATTATAGAAACAAATAGATTTTTAAAGTGTTTTTAAGTTAAAACTTTTAAATCATAAATCTAATTCAAATTGGTATCCTTTTTAAATTCCAAAGCTTACCAGACATTTAACATTTTCATGGAGATCTAATACCTAGCACGTTTAAAGGACTTAGTAAAAATAGAATGAACTTTCAAACGTTTTCTTTGGATTCTTTGGTCTATTTTTTAAATCATCAACTGCTGAAGAGCACCAAAATTAACTCAAAATCACTACAATCTTCTTGGTATCCTTTTAACATGCCCTAAAGACCACACTAGCTTTCAGACATTTGGATGCTTTTCAATATACCACAAGGCAGAAAAGCTATGGCTTCCCTAGCACTTGGGAACTTTAATTCAAGAAAATAACTTACAGATGAAAATGCAGTCACTTCTCAGGGTTAAATAGATATCTAATGGAGTACAGGTCATTCAAAGTTAAGCACAGCTGACAAATAAATGCCTTCTAGTCTGGCCACCCACAAACTTGCTCCCAGTTGGTGCAACTGCTTATCTCTCCTTAGCCAGCGATTCCCACCTCACCATGTGGCCAAAATGGCTTCAACCTAGATGAACCCCTAGGGAATTATGCTGAATGAAAAAAAAAATCCCAAAAGGTGAAACACTGATTTTTTTCCATTTGTGTAATATTTTGAAATAACAAAATTTTAGAAATGGCACAGATTAGTGGTTGAAGGACCCCCCCCTCCCAAGCAATAGTAGGAATTCTTGGTGATGGAAATGCTCAGTATTTTGACCTTGCGATTGATAAGCAAACCTACATGTGATAGAAATGTATAGAAATGTAAATACACACACACCACACACCCCTGCACGCACACACACAAATACAAGTAATATGGAAAACCTGAATAAGACTGGCAGAGTATTGCAATGCCAATAGCTTGCATGCAATGTTATATACCATGGTTTTGGAAAATGTTACCACTGGGGGAAATTGGGTAAAGTGTCCATTGGCTCTCTCTCTCTTATTTCTTTCCTACTGCTGCATGTAACTAACTTCACATTAACTCAATAAAAAAAAATGTATTAAAATTTAAAAAGAAAAGCCAGGATCTGCAGTGGCAGAAAAAGCAGTGGAGAAAATGAAGGGGGAAATCATGAAGAAAATAAAAGCTTGGGACCACCCATCCTCCCCTCCCTGAGTGGGTCCCACACTGCCCGAGGACTCCGATTTGGGACATGGGAGCATTTAGGATCCCTGCCTCACCTTTGGTCCCTTGAAGCCCATCCCTGCATTTTAGCCACGGGCTCCCTGCCTCCCCTGCTCACTCCTGGTGAAGCAGTGACACCATCTCAGGGAGACATCCACACGCCCAGCAACTCAGTGGAGATTCCTTCTCAGTCCTTCTTCCTAAACACCTCTCCTGGTACTAGGGATTTCACCCCCATGTGCCTCCATTTCTCATCTATAACATGTGGCTACTCATTGCCTCCCAGAGCCTGCTGAGAGGACTAACAATAGTTTTAAGCACAGGAAGCATCAGTTCTACAGTTCCTTAGCAATAGGCACAAATGTCCACATCTGTGTGTTTAAGACTGTGCGTTAAGAAAACCCCTGCAGGGTTTTTATGGAAAAGGAAACTAAGGCAGCACGAAAGGAAAGGGACCCTTTAACAGGCCCTGGGTTGGTAACTCAGAGCAGAACCCTTCAGAAGGTCTGTGAGCTTGTTCTGGAGTGAGAAAGTGGTGGAGAAGGGAGGGAATGCATCCTGTACTAAGTGGGCCAAAAGGGAGGGGGGAGGGTAGAAAAAAGGCAGGGGTCACAAAGGGAGAATGGATCATTCAGAGAGCACACTGGTGTATGAAGTGCCTGTGGGAAGTTGGGGTACAAAATCAAATAAGAACTCCTTTTGTCTTCAAAAGAGGTTACAGCCTAATGGGTGTACATGGCATGGGGTGAGGATAGAGAAATTTCTGAATACTGTCAGTTTGAAAGGGCTGAGATGGAGGCATGTAGCATACATAACAGCAGAACAGAAAAACATTGAATCAGAGCAGAGGAAAGTAGAAAGGCTCCCTGGAGGAGGTGGTACTTGAATTGAGTCCTAAAAAACAAAGAGGGCAGGGAAGTTGGGGATAGAAGGAAGCAGAAAGAGGTAACAGCACCAACAGGTAGAAGGCATTAGGGTGTGAAATGTCCTGACTTGTTGGGTAGGCAGGAGTTCCTATGGCTGGCAGACTTTGCATGGGTTGGGGTTTGGTGGGGGCGGGGGTGGGGGAGGGGAGGAGATTGGAAGAAATGCTAGAGATGAGTTGGGGGGTTGGATCAGAAGACACGCTTGACCTGTGGGAGACTTGTGTTGTTTGGCAAGCTGATATTCTAATATAAAAGAGCCAATTGCCAATATTTAACCATTGGGGGATTTCACATAAATATGAAAATTTAAAGATCCTTTTGGGGAAAATAATAAATGAGAAGACCTGGCAACATTGGGCTTTCACTGAGGCAATAATTTTGATGGTTGCCTGGCTACTAGTGAAGATGCTGCCATTGGAGGCATGGATGACCCAGGAGCAGCAGAGTGGCCAGCTGTTCTCAGCAATGACTTGAGCTCTGATCCTTGCCCGTGGGAGGCCCTCCCTTGTTTCCCACATATTCTCTGGTGACTGGCTGAGCTTTCTTCCAACATCAACAGCTCTCTGTGTGTTTTGCCACTAACACACTGGCCCGCTGCTCGGAACTGCATGTGAGGCCACCACTGTGGATGGCTCTCCCACCAGACTGAGCTCACTCTGCACAAGGACCATTTTCCATTCATAATTGTATTTGGAGCATCTTGCACAGTGCCTTATGGATACAGATGCAAATAATAATGATGATGATGATAATGTAATATATATATATTTTTAAAAAAGAGTAGTGCATGGGTTTTGAAGTTAGACCCTGGTTCAAACTTCAGCTCTCTGTCCCAATTCAGGTAAATTACTTTATCTCTCTGAGCCTTGCTTTCTTTTCCTACAAAATGGACACACATGATTCCTGTGAGAATTAAATTATACAATGAAATCGTTCTAACTTAATGCCTAGCTCAGTGAGGTCAATAAATGTGACATACCGCCTCCCCCTTTGCATGCCTGAAGAATACATCTTTATATTAATAAACAGTAATCTATTGTATTTATTACCAAGAGATTTTCATAAAGTTTTTGGCCATGGAGCATTGTTCTGAGTAGTGTGGGTAGCTGGGAGAGAGTGTTCCAAGAGGAGACAAGAGCAAATTCAAGGTCTGAGGCTGGATTGTCCCTGGCATGTTTGAGGAATCACAAAGGAAAGTGAGAAAGGGAAAGGGTAGTAGAGGAGAGAAAATTAAGGCTACAGGGCGGCCGGTCAGGTCTTTACCTTTGTAAACCTATGAATGAGTCAGAAAATCCTGGAAGAGTTTTGAGCAGAGCAGTGAGATCTGACAACATGTAGTACAATCACTCCAGACACTATGCTGAGAACAGACTGAAGCACGAAGACCAGTCAGGAGGCTCCTGCAAAAATCCGCACTAGGGAAGAAGGTGGCCTGGGCCCGGGTGGTAGCAGCAAAGGTTTGGAGATGTGGCCTGATTCTGAATTAGTTGGAAAGCAGAGCCAGGATCATTTGCTGATGGACTAGATGTAGGATGTGGAAAAAAAGAGAAGAGTTGAGACTAACTACAAGGTCTGTAACTTGAGCAACTGGAAGAATGGAGATGCCATTTCCTGAGAGTATAGCATGGGGGTGGCAGTCTCGCCAGGTCACTTGGAAGCCACAGAGAGCTACAAAATTTCCAAGTGCTAGAGAGGAATTTAAATTCAAGTTGTCTGATGCAAAAATCAGGGCTCTTTCCTTCCTATCCTGCTGTGTCCATTAGTATGTTGTATAGTTCAGAGCAGATCATTCTGTCAGGAGTATTGGGACAGACTTAGGAAAGGTATAGTGTCTGAGCAAGGGGGACCATAGGGCCATCTTGACATGAACAATAGCAAGAGCAAAGCTCAGGGGACCTGAGGTGCCTACTGTGTATTCTAGTATGTCCTTAACTACACATAATGGAAGACACCGAATGCCATGCTTAGGAGCTCAAATTTAATTATTTGAACAATGAGAAGCTATTGAAAGCGAGAAGTAAGAAATGAGATGATTTGGACTAAAGGGAGAGCTTTAGAATCATTGGAAATGATCATTTGGAGAAGCAAAATTAGAACCCAGAAGACAAATGAAATAATCCAAATTCACATTAAAGTAATGCTATGAAGACAGAAGGCATAATTTAAGAAACATTTGGTAGTGAAATTGACAGTGTTTTGGATTAACTAATGAGGAGAATGAAGGTGGGGAACATGTCAAAAGGATTCAGCTTGCCTGGCTTTGAGAGGAATATAGTTAACAAAGATGAGGGATACAGGGAAAAAAGCAAGTTTAGGGGGAAAACTAAATCAGGACAATAAATTGGATATAGGCAATGTTGAGTTTAAAGACCTTGGATGCATACCCACATGCAGAATTTTTCAACAATTTTCAGGAACCAGGGGAGAAATTAGGGCTAGAAATTGAGATTGAGGGGTCATTAGCATAGACGTGATATCAGAAAGTTCTGATCTACCTGAGATGACCCAGAAAAAAATGTCATCTAACAAAAAGGAGATCCCAGCACAGAACCTTGAGAAACACTTGCCTTTGAGCGGCAGATGGGAGAGGAGGAGTCTGGAGAATCCCTTAAGGACAGGACAGAGGACAGGAAGAGGGTGGCCAACAGTGCCAGGTTTTACATAAAGTCAATTAACATGAGAATCAAGAAACTGCCACTGTGTTTGATGATAGGAAGCCTCTGGTAACCTTCAAGAAAGTGGTTTTTCTGGAGAGGCTGGGGGGAAGCATAATTCAGTGAAAGCTAAAAATTTGGAAACATAGCCTTCTCTCACAAGGATTCTGAACATCAAAGAAACCAAAAAGGATCGTAACATGTCTAGGAAAGTTTTTCATTGTTGTTGTTTCTTTGTTTTTAATCTTTGTTGTTAAGACATAAGAAAACAAGATGTTTATGAACATAAGGAAGGATATGCCAATGGGGAGGGACGGATTGCAGATACAAAAGAGAAAAGGGACATTTGATGGCACTTGGGCAATGGAGGACAACTGGAAAAGTCACAATGGAGAGTGGGATAAAGAGCACCTAGGCAGCAAGTCAGTGATTAGCAACAATTCAGGTTTCCAAGGAAATGGGGGACTAAAAAGGGGAAGAAATGAGCACAAGGACATCAGGGGAGAAAGGAAAGGCAAGGAAGAATGCAGCTGAGTCCATCCAATGTTTTAGCAGAAAGAAAGGTGATATAAGTGCTGACCCTTTGGGGGATGTTCCTGGTAGACGGTGAGTAATTTGGGCAACATGAGTAGGCACTGAATGGAATAGTCACAAATCATTTTTTATCTAGATTGATCCCCACAGATCAAGCACAGGAGCAGCTGAGGTTGCTTCCTGGGGTGAAGCTCCTGGCGGACCCAGGAATGGAACATCAGCTTTGACTCCCTTCAAACTCGGCCTGATTTAAAATGAAACGTTTATGCAGTTTTTACTTGAAGGGCCAAAGTCAGATGGAAATTTTTTCAATTATAAAATTCCAGCCAAGCCAAAAGAACTCAAAGCCCTGAGGAGAATTGTGAAGGCTGGTCCAGGCCCACAATAAAACTTGGATAACATGGGAATGTGGTTCTTAGATTAATTTGTTTGTCCATGTTTCTGTAACAAATAATTGGGGAAAGAAGAGTAGATCTTTCTTTGGAAGAAAAAAAAAAGAGTTGTGTGCTGTTGTTTTTTAAACCAGTCAAGAAAATTGTTATAAAACCATATTTGCTTTATTTTAGGGGTGAAGGTGTTATGAGCTAAACACAGAATGGTGGACTTGTGGGTTTGTTGACATTAGTAACTTCTCTAGGAAAATACCAATTTTCCCTCTAAAGAGACAGGCTGGTCTTCAGAAATCTGGGCCCTCAAATGTATTTAAATTTGTGTATCTAGGGTTCAATGAATAAGCTGCAACCTCTTGCATTAAAAAATCCTATATCGCTTCCTGGAACAGTCTTTGGTGGTTGTCTTGGGGACCCCTAGCTCACTGTTCCCTTTTCTGTTCTTACATGCTAAAGTGATTGAGGGTCAGGTTAGTTCAGAGTCTTTTTTGCAGCAACAGAGTAGGGTTTTATTTTAAGACCTATTTGCCTTTTACCTGTTTTACTGCTACTAACACATTATCCTCTAACCACAAGGAAGGAGTTATTGTCTCTGAAACTTCCTCAATTCTCCATCCCTGGATTTCACATTGCCTCCCTTGGAATCTCCGGGCACTTGGCTATTATATCTCTTAAGGTATTCTTCATCAGTGTCTTGTAAAATAGTTATCTGTGCACTTGGGGGATGCCCCTTGGTGTTCTCCCACGAGAGCTGGGTACAGAGGTGGGAAGCCCTTAGCCACCTTTGCATTCCCTGAAGCAACTGGCCCCCTTGTCATCAATCAATACTGAGGTGATGAAATTCAGGAAGAAACCAAGGTAATAGCAGACTGTGTAAGCTCAGTATCAAGTCTGGTTTGCAGGCAACTAGATGTGCCCTTTACCCTGGAACTGAGGCATCTTGTACATGAAATGACATCTCAGGGGTATACAAGCAATGGGCTAATTGTATACTTGCTGCCAATCATGCCCCAAGAACTTTTCTGCCTGTTATGGCAGAAAAACAAAATAGAAAGCCCTGAACAAAAAAAGGTCTAGAGTGCCAGTCTGGATAGCCCAAACATGTCTGGTAATGAGACCCTATAAAACCCTGCTTCACCTGCTGCCAAGACATCTGACTAACTGGCACCATTATTAAAAAAAGCTTCTTACCATCCTCAGTCACAATTCAGAGACTCAAATTTCAGAAGTAGAACCACAGCCTGGGGAAGGCACTTCCTACCGCTAAGGCAACCAATTGAAGCCCTGCTTAGGGAAATTCTAAGATGGCATGGGAGGTTGTTAAGGCAGCATGTTCAGTTTATAAAAGAAATTGGGTATTTACAATATTTTTTTAAAACATGTGTCATAGAAATGAAAAGAGCAGCTTCTGAAATACATTCTGCCCATGACCCAGAGGATCATGGGAATAAGGGAAAGGTGTTCTCTGCCTCATCTGTAACTGGCTTTGGACAGCTGAGCCCTGACCATGACTATAGAGGATTATACCAAAGCCCTGCTGGCAGATTCAAGGAAATGAATAATAATGTAATAACTTATCCAGTGCCTGCTCTTGGCCAGATGTTATGTTAGATGCCTTATACACATTACTGCAAATCCTCACTATATCCCTACAAGGTGAGCATTTTCCTCTCAACCCAACAGATGAGGAAACTAAGGCTTAGAGAGGTCTAGTACCTTGCCCCAAAGTCCCACCACTACAAAATGCTCGGTGATTTGAGGAAAAATTCCACTTTGGAATCCACTTGACTCCAAAGCCTTCACATTTCATCAAATTCCCTCTATGAAACACAGATTCTAAAACAGGTTCATCTTGAGAAAATATGACACTCATGTTCATTAAAATAAATTCCAGAAAACATAAGCATTCACATTACCTGACACTGGGTGATCCTAACTATTCATGTGGCAGAGAAGCCCAGAAATGCTATCTGGCTATGAAATAGATGAGTAGGAACTTGAATTCTGAGTCAGGCTGAACTCAAATTACAGCATCACCGTTTGCTAGCTGGGTAATGTAAACAAACTGCTTAGCCTTTCCATGCCTCAACTCACTCTGTCGTTCTAAGAACTGAATGACATAACCCATGCAAAGCAGCAGCTTAGTTTGGGGTGTAAAGTAAATAGTTAATTGATTATTATTTTCTGACCACCCACCCAAACTAGTGCCTCCTCCTGTGTCCCCAGGGAAGTCATGCTCCCTGTCATCGTACACAGAGTCCTCTGGGATTAGGCCTTTGCCTTTGAGTAGCAACATTTATCAACTCCCCAATGGCACCTAAAGTCACCTGGAACAACCTCCCATCTTTCTCCATCACAACATCCTAACTCCATCTAACTCCTCAGGGGAAGGAGCTCAAATCTCACTTTCTTCCAAACGTGACTTCATTTGGGCATCTGCAGTGGTAACATCAACAGTCTCCGCTGAATAAGTTTGTCAAGGTCATTATTCAGCCAAACCAATTGTTTGGACACTTGTATGATTATTGGTTAAGGTTGCTCCATCTCACTCCCTAGCAGAAGTCACTCTAACTTCTCACTTCACCAAGGGGTTTCAGTGCCGGTCAACTTGGTGTTAGCCACCTAAAGTGGTAAAACTCATACCATAACAACCTATTCCAGATTGAGATTCCTGCCCCATCCTCCCCTGGTGCCAAAGGTACATTCCTGTTTTTAGGTAAATTAGTGCAGTAGCTGACTGGATCCAAATGGCTGTTCAGAGACTATCTGGAAAGAACTCGGTTGCTTTTTTTATATGAATAGTCAAAAGTTATAATTCTCAGAAGGCAAAGTTCTTTCCTTTGGGCCGTGTCAGCTGTGGGAAGAGAAAGGGTATCGTCAGAGAGAGACGTAAAGAGTAAAAGTGAGAAGTCAGGCAGGGTAGCCATACAAGAGAGGCAACAATTGCACTGGATGCTAAAAAGTGAACAGTGGGTCAATAAAATAATTTTCAGAGATATTTCATTCAGTTCCAAATTGCTTTGTTATAGTATATATGACAATTTTAGAAAAGATACAAAATGAGAGCATGCTTTTTGGTGGCTATATCAAAGCTAGTGTTACTGTGTTATTCACCCACTTGCAATGAGCCACATACTCTCCACGGCGTCCTAGGAAAGTAGGAAAGCAGTATTATAGTTAACTACCTTGCTACTGCTCAATCTGCATTATGACATATCCTATAAATTCCCCAGGTTAATGAAATATTGAGGATGGAAACTGTGCCTTATTCATTCTTTCATCACCTCCCAGCATCCAGCACAGTGTCCCTGGAATAGATTGGGTGTTTAATAAGTATGGGTTGAGTTGAGCTGGACCATAGCAGACGCACTTCGGGAGTTCTAAGGAAACGGGTATCATCAGGTTTTGATGGGTTTAACCCATTGCTTCTTAACATTTCATCATCAATTCCTTACAAACACTCTAATTCTTATGCAAACCCAAGTTTGAATAATGCTGGATTTTACTGATTCTATATGGGATTAGTCCAGAGACGTTTCACCTAGCAACTCCACAACCACTTCTGGGTTCATGCCCCGACAGTGGTACGAATAATAAGCATAGTATAAGCCTCTTGCCTGAGGATAAGAGAGCATTTGTAATCATTCCACTGTGTCATCAGGACTGGAGTGCATTAACGAGTATTAATAACTACACATTTGTATAGTAGAAGCAAAAAAAGGAGTATCCAGGTTACATGTACAAACTGATAAAATCACAAATTAATTTATTTCACAGGATTCCCAATAGCATATATCCCAAAATATGGTGATGAAGAGAGAGCCACAAAAGCATCCACATAGAGATACTCAAGCTGTTCTCAAGCCATCCATCATGAACAGTAAAATTTGTCTATAAAACACACAGCTCAGAGAAACCAGAACATTATTCTAGATGGGCATTATCATGCTTCCTAGAGCACATTCAGGAGGTGGTCACATGAACACTCTGGCTGGAAGCCCTGTCTGGGGCTTAAAATTAGCTCTGATATTGGAAAAATCATAGGGAACTTTGCATATGCCTAGATATTTGGGGAATAAAAAAGCCAAAGATACCTACTTACCCATGAGAATGAACCAAGGATCTATGATTAAGAAGTATTATACATTATAGAACTACTGTAGAAGGCAAACCTGTTGATCCTGGTAAGCTCTTCTTCACAGCAACTTGATTAAAGTACCCTGAAATAGATTATTATGTTGATCAAAATGATTCATCACTTTTTGTTTATTTCCCTTTGGTTTTGGATGCTCTGAAGGAATGCTTCTCTAAGTCTGATCTCCCAGCTAAATTGCACATTTCCACTAAAGCTTACACTTTCTTCTTTGTAGTGCTTAGAACTATAGTTGCGAGTGAACTTGACAATTAGAATGCAAGCCCCATGAGGGCAAGGACAAATTCATTTTGTTCACCATCATAGCCCTAGGACCCAAACACCTACCCACAATCAGACTTCCAATATAAATTTGTCAAAGGAGTGTGAACACTTGGTAAATACTTTCTGACTACATGCCATGCACTGGGGACTGTACTAGGTGAAGATCAGGAAAACAAAAGGTAGCAGAAGTCATCAGAGGCAGGCTTGTTGAATCAATTATGAGCAATATCTACAAACTTGACTAAAGAGCTGAAAACTCCAAGACCAACAAGAGCTAATTCTGGATTCCCCTTGTCTCTCTTCCCTCTCCCAAGGCACAATTCCATATCATAGAGTTTTGCCAGTTCAGCAGAGGTCACAAAGCTCCAGGTAGAATGAAGTGCAGAGAGCAGTAAGCAAGAGGTATGATGTTACCATGCCAAGGAGCACAGTTGCTTTCAGGCTACCTACCAAGAGTCAGGTCAATGAAATACTTTCTTTACTGCCATCAAGTGTTGGTTTTTTAGCTGCACTTCTCCGGGATCCATCTCACAGCCCCAAAGCAAAGAGAACACAGTAACTGGGGAAGCTCAGCTGCCTATCTGGGGCCTACTTGTCACTTATGAGTACAAAAGACATCTTCATAGAGACTGAATCTGGTGAGGTAAAAGCTGGCTCTCTCCTAAAATAGTGTTGTTTGGGGGCTGTCTGGATCACCTATGGTGTTATTAAAAACAAATGTTCAGGCCCAGCCATTGTGGCTCAGAAGTTGATCGTCACAGTTTGATTCCCAGTCAGGGCACATGCCCTGGTTGCAGGCTCGATCTCCAGTAGGGGGCGTGCAGGAGGCAGCCGATCAATGATTCTCTCTCATCATTGATGTTTCTATCCCTCTTTCTCTCTCCCTTCCTCTCTCTGAAATCAATACAAACATTAAAACACACACACACACACACACACACACACACACACACACACACACAATTTTCAGGCTTCATCCCAGATCTACAGAATGAGGCTATTGAGAAGAACACTCTAATCTTTATTTTTCACAATTTTTTACACACACTCAAGTTTGAGTATCACAGACTCTATTGATTCTGTATGGGACTAGCCGAGAAAAGTTTCTCTTGCAATAGGGACTGTGTTAGAAAGCGTCTGCTCATCCCTTGTTTATATTACTTTGGGTTAAGAAACATAACTTCCTGCAAAAGCCTGGAAAAAATAAGAAGCTGGGGCATGGGAGGGAAGGGAAGGAGGACAGGGTGTTTTCACCCAATAATTAACAGTGAAAAGTACAGGCCAATAGAAGGGAAAAATAGGTCATATTATTAAAATATGGTAGCACTTCATGACTTAGGCTTCTGGTGGTTCCCCAGTACTTTTCGGTTTAAATTCTGTACTCATGATTTGTCGATATAATAGATGATCTTACCTCTCATAGTGTCCTCAAAATTAAAACTTTGAAAATATCCAGCTCTGACGAGGGCATGGATTATTGGGCATTCCCATATACCTTCGGGGGCGGGAGAGAGAGGGGTCAAAATTGGGATGGTCTTTTAGGAGAGGAATTTGTTAAGAATTATCAAAAAAGTACTCTCCTTTTGACTCATTCATTCCACTATTAGAAATTAACCCTTCAGACATACTATATCTGCTAATATATGCCAATACTATATGTACTGCCAAAATAAAGAATCCCTACCAAGAAATTCTTTGTTTATATGGTGATGAAGGAGACTAGACTTTGGGTGGTGAGCACACATGAAATATACAGATGATGTATTATAAAATTATACATCTGAAATTTACATATTATTAACCAATGTTACCCCAATAAACTTATTTTTTTAAAGAAACTTTTTTTGTATTCATCTACCTTATTTGCTTTTAGTTCTTTATAAATCCTGTGTACCACTATCCTATCTAATAAAAGAGTAATATGCAAATTAACCATCACTCCACTACACCCACACGCCACGCCCACACGCCACGCCCACACGCCAATCAGGAGCAAATATGCAAATAAACCCAACCAAGATGGCTACGGCCACAGAGAGCAGGAGGGAGGCTTGGGTTTCCCCGGCAATGAAGGAAGCCAAGCTTTCCGCCCGCCCTTGCCAGCCTAGGCCTCCACTCAAGGCTACAAAGTTTCAATGATAGAAGATACATAAATCCAAACAGAAATGGCAGCAGCCATGGAGCTGGAAAGAGCAGGAGGCTAGGGTTGCCCCCGGCAATGGAGGAAGCCAAGCTTTCCGCACACCCTGGCTGGTCCAGGCCTCCACTTAAGGCTACAGAGTTTCAATTATAGAAGATACATAAGTCCCAACAGAAATGGCTGCCGCCATGGAGCAAGCAGAAGGCTTGGCTCTGCTCCAGGCTACAAAGTTTCAATTGTAGAAGATAAATAAATCCCAGATACCAGGGCCTCTGCTTGGGTCGCCAGGGGGCGTGGCCGGCCTGCAAACCACCACAGGCCCCTCGCCAGGCTGCCCCACGCCCCAAGGGAACCCCCACCCTGATCCGGGACACCCTTCAGGGCAAACCAGCCGGCCCCCACCCATGCACCAGGCCTCTATCTTATCTAATAAAAGAGTAATATGCAGATTGACCATCACTCCAACACACAAGATGGCTGCCCCCATGTGGTCAAAGATCCTACCCCCATGTGGACACAAGATGGCCACCACAAGATGGCCAGCAAGGGAGGGCAGTTGGGAGGGACCAAGCCTGCAAGGGAGGGCAGTTGGTGGCAATCAAGCCTGCAGGGGAGGGCAGTTAGGGGTGACCAAGCCGGCAGAGGAGGGAAGTTGGGGGCGACCGGGCCTGCTGGGAAGGGCAGTTGGGAGGGACCCAGGCGTACAGGGGAGAGCAGTTGGGGGGAAGCAGGCCTGCAGGGGAGGGCAGTTAGGGGTGACCAAGCCTGCAGGGGAGGGCAGTTAGGGGCAAACAGGCTGGCAGGGGAGCAGTTAGGCATCAATCAGGCTGGCAGGGGAGTGGTTAGGGGGTGATCAGGCTGGCAGGCAGAAGTGGTTAGAGCCAATCAGGAAGGCAGGCAGGCGAGCAGTTGGGAGCCAGCAGTCCTGGATTGTGAGAGGGATGTCCGACTGCCCATTTAGGCCCGATCCTGGTCGGACATCCTTTGAGGGGTCCCAGATTGGAGAGGGTGCAGGCTGGGCTGAGAGACACACACCCCCTCGTGCACGAATTTCGTGCACCAGGCCTCTAGTGAATAATAAAATAACCTTACTAATAAAGTAATATAATATAACTAGCATTGAAAAGGCCATGAACACTTATTGAGTCCCTACTGTGTGCCAAGTACTGTGAGGGGCTTTCATGTAATCTCTTCAACAAGTCTGCAACTTGGATATGAATTTCCCCATTTTTTCAGACAAGAAGACTGAGGCTAAGAGGGTGTGCAACTGGGTCAAGGTCATGGCTGACAAATGCAGAATCAAACTCCAAGACTCTTCCTCAAAACCAATTCTCTTTTAAACATCATACCATGAAAAGGAACATCTGAGAGTATTAACACTTTTAGAAACATCAGCACTGTAAAGTTTCTGAATAAACTTTCCTTGCTTCAATGCAACACTTTGAAAAATCACAAAAGAGCAAGAACCATTATGTTGACAGGTTATGTATGGCAGGAGGAGCCATTTGGACAAAAAAGCACTTTCAATATTTTAAGCCAATTTTAATGACTTTAAGGAGTGGAAAAACATTCATGATGATTTTTCTAGCCCTTTTCAGCTGCTTTCCTCTTAGCTCACAAAACTCCGATCACTGTCTTGCAATGGGAGAATTATTTTCATCCCACAGAGGACTTGAAGATTTCTTCCTAATAGCTCTGTTCAGTTCTTGAGCAAATAGAAATAATTCCACTACCTCTTTAAAACTTAGCCCCTCATATGTATTTTGAGGGATCCTGGGGGATGTGTAGACATGTGCGGCTGAGCTCAGATTCACTGCCTGAGGTTACAAGGCTCCATGCCAAGTTTTCACCTATATGGAATCATTCAGCAGGCTTAACCACTCTGCCTCGACCCGAAGGAAAATACTAACATGATTTAACTGCAGTTAAGAATTCCAGTAGGTACTAACTGAGTGTGGCATAATCTTTTCCATGCGTAGAGAAGAGGAAATCATTCTGCTAATCTGTGCCTCACTCCTAACAATGACATTTCAGAGCTGAATTCTCCACTGAAGCTGGGATTTAATGAACTTTAAATGTATTTGGTATAAAAGATGTAATTTTGGGAACTACAACAAATTCATGGGCACAAGAGTTTAATAAAAGGTTTACCTGGCTAAAACGCATCAAAAACAGTTGGTGGTTCTTTTTGATAAAATCATTTGCACACTTTGTTCATAACTTCTCTTTTACTTCATTATTGAAGATAATTTCAATGTCATGATCCGGGTGCAGGCGTATAAGCCAGTAAAGTAGACAGAAGGGAGAAATTCACTGTGCAAACGATAGCAGGGGGAACTTCCTTGGGAAGAGAGCTCCATGAAAGGGGATAGGGTCTGCAAGAGAAAGTGTTTCTGGCCAGACCTGTGGGACTGCGGGCAGTGTGCTTACACCCGTTTGTAGTTTCTGTGTGATCTTTTGCCAAAGGCAGATAATTTAACAAGGGTAAGAATAAGGGAATGATTTACCTTATAGCTGACGGGGCAGGAAAATCACTTTACAGTACTTTTCTTACAGGCAATGGGATAGTAAAGACAGCAGCCCAGGGTCTACAATGAAAGGGTAGCACCATGTATAGTGAAAAACTGTTTTCAGAGAACTTCTAAGGAGTTAAGAGTGCAAATTTGAAATGAAGAAAATCAAGGCTACAAAACCAGGTCAGTGTCAAAATGTATTGACTTAGAAATTCACAGGCAACTATTTCAGTTAAAAAGACAAATTTAATTGTTGCTGGTGTTACCAGGGTGGCTTAGCAGGTTGTGACTTCAAAGGGAGCGCTGTTGGTTAAAAGGCTGATGCCTTGTGTTTCTACACCATCAGCCTTTCAACAGGGGTAAGGGTGGGGGAGCAGGTGGCTGTGATCAATTTGACTGCCTCTTTGGGAGGATGGTATAAGCCATGTTGTAAGCTAAAGAGTAAACCATATGAGTAGTTTTTAAGGAGGTGTTTAATGCTCCAGGTTGTTAGATGGGATGTTTTACCATAGAAATAGAAAGTACTTCAAAAGTAGTTGTAGATGGTCAAAACTGAAGAGTTTACTATGAGACCTCCTAACCCCATAGAACCACATCCTACAGTGAGGATAGACAGAAGAAAGGACAAATGGAAAATTCTTATTGAGATTTTAGGATTTGACTCTAGTCTATAAAGTGTTTTTCTAACTAGGATATTCATATGTTCTTCTTCATGATAGATAAAAAGAATATAGACCTGCCAATTTATTCTCCCCTTCCTCCTTCCCAGTAGAATCTCATTTTTTAAAGGAATGCATTGTGCTCAGTTACAAAGAACTAAAGAAATGGCTGCATTTTCCAGCTGCCTTCCTAGTTAGGGGTGGCCACAAGCTGGAGGTCAGGCCGTGATATATGAGCAGAAGAGACTGAACAGAGTTTTTAAAACTCTGTAAAGGCAACTGGAAACTGTTCTTTTTTGCCTTTTCCCATTCCCTTCTTCCTCATGATTTGTGCACAGGTTGGCTTAGGCTCCAGAGAGCATCTTGGGAGCATGAGGACAAGAGACACATCCTGAAGGTGGCAATGTAGAAGCCCAAGTGCTTGATGCATCATGAAGCTATCACGGCAGTCCTCAACTACCTATCTCCATTCTACCTTTCCATGAGATAAGAATGACCTTTAATTTATGTAAGCCACTAGGGATTTCCTGAGGGGGAGAGGGTGCGTGGGGGGTCCCTATTACTCACAGAATGTACCTCCTCACTCGCACAGAGTCCAAGGTGCACATTTAACAATTCCTTCACCACTCTACTGTTAGAGATCCATTCCATTGGTTTACCAAGCTTGAATGTTTAAAATGTAAAATTCCCTGGCAGGATCATAATACAGTGTCTAGAAGTGAATACTCTCTGATCCCTTTTCTCCCAAAGCTAACCATTTTTCCAATGAAAGGAACGAGGAAATTAATTTTAAGAGTCCTGTGTAGGTCATTCCCTGGTGAGAGAAGTAGAGGGGAGGTGCTCAGGGCAAGCACATGGCTTACCACCACTCAGAAAGGTCTACTAATCTTTATGATGACTGCTCAGAAATTGGACCAACGTCTTAGGAAAATCAACTAATTAAGAATTTAAATCTTACTTATATTTCATTACCTTCCTTATGATCACACCCAGGAAAAAAACCAAACACCTGAAATTATATTCAAAAATATCTGTGGGTAGACAAAACTGAAGAGTTCACTGTTAGAGCCCCCATCCCCATAAAACCATGTTCTGTGATAAGGATAAACAGAAAAAGGGCCAATGGGCAAATATTCTTGCAGGGCTTTTAGGAGCATTTTAAAGCTTTAAGAATTTCCATAAAGACTTTGTATAAAATATGAGAAATTAAAAGGAAAAGAGAAGTGATTGTAAAGTGATTAAATGACTTTTGTATTTAAGTTTCCATTTTGAGGATAGAATATATCACTAGAAGTCAGGAAGAAGGAGGCAGCTCCAGTTCACTGGTCCAGGTATTTTACAGGATCTGTGGAGTTAAGTGTATGTAATAAATTGCCCTCCTCTGGTTGAATCTGCTCCACCACAGTTAGTATAGCCACTCACAGGTTTAGGAAGACCTTAAATTCAAGAAAGACCAAGATGAAGAAGGAAAAATATGCTGGAGTAGGAAAGAAGCACACCTACCACCCGGCTCCTCCTCTTCCCACCTCAGCCATTTTTAAAAGCCCTTTATCAATCTTGACAACAAAAAGCTAATTGAACTCTTTAGTGGTGACCATGGGGGTGAGATGCGGTAGGTCTTTCTTTGCCAAGCTCAATGGGTTGTGCTCAGTGTTTTATATGAATAAACTATTTTAACCCCACAACAAGGTAACATAATCGTCCCCACTCTGAGACCTAGAGAATAAATGGACAGTCATAGGGAACGGTGGAGATTTTTAAAGCAGCGAGCCAGCCTCCAGAACCCAAACTCCACATCCCTCCACCCTACAGCTCCTTAACACCCACAGTGTCTCTTAAAGATGAGATTCCCATTTCCAAGTGTGGAGGAAAAGAATAAAAAAAGAAGAAAAGTCAACATGACAACAGCTAGCTTTTATTCCCCAAAATGAAGAGCAGTGACTGACATATGCAAGTTAGACAGAGAGGAACTATGGAAGCAAATTTGGCACATACCCTGGAGACATGCCTGGGTTTAAATTCCAGATCTGATTGAGCGTGGAGGTGTTGGGGGCACACTCCCAGGAAGTCAGTCACATATTCCCTTAGAGAATGGTTTTCAAGAAGCTGAAAAACAAATAAAATACCAGCTACTCTGAAAGAAACATGTTCCAGAATTTCCAGAAAAGCCTCCTGGCTATGGGTCAAGGTATGTGGAGTTTGTATTCTAAACACATACTTTTACTTTAGGATTTGTTAACTTGATTAAAAATAGCTAAGTTTTCTAAAGATGAATCCATTTGGTCTTTTATCAAAATGAGAGAAGTAGTATCTTATTATAAGTATCATAATATTTTTTAAATGTTTTTTAATTAATATTTGAGAGACAGGAAGGGAGTGAAAGAGAGAAACATTGATGTGAGAGTGAAACATGCCTCCTGCACGTCATCTACTGGAGATCGAGCCCACAACCCAGACATGTGCCCTGACCAGGAATCAAACTGGCAACCTTTCAGTATATGGTACGATACCCAACCAACTGAGCCACACAGGCCAGGGCAGTATCATAATCTTTTTAAATCTTTTATCTTATTTATAGGACTAGAGGCCCGATGCATGAAATTCGTGCAAGGGGTTTGACCTCCGCCACCTCAGTGGTGGTGGCTGCCTCTGCCTCGGCCCCCACCACCGCAGCTTCATCCAGAAGGTCGTCCGGAAGGACATCCAGTCTAATTAGCATATTCTGCTTTTATTATTATAGATAAGACAAATAGAAATTGTCCATGACAAAAAATCAAAAAAGCTACTGTTACTATTGAATAACTTGGGGGCACAGGAGAGCTTTGAAGGGCCTAACAGTCCATCCTGCCTAGGAAGGGTCTTGCCCCAAACTTAGCAAAAGTAGCCTCTGGAGCTGAGGTGAGACAAGGGCCACAGAGATGAGATGCTGAGGCAAACAGAAACTCACAGTGCTCCACAGAGCATCCACTGTGGGCAAAATGAGAAGGTTCTCCCCAGACCGGGCAGGGACTTAGGCCTAAGCAGCCAGTGA
Source organism: Cnephaeus nilssonii (assembly GCF_951640355.1). Lineage (NCBI taxonomy): Eukaryota > Metazoa > Chordata > Mammalia > Chiroptera > Vespertilionidae > Cnephaeus > Cnephaeus nilssonii. The sequence goes on along the minus strand of NC_137089.1, from coordinate 39,410,802 downwards.
GTCCACTGTGAGGATTCAGGACAAAGTGGTAGTCATGAGAGAGGTATTGTCACCCTCACCTGGGGCAGGCTGCTGTGAAAATTAGGGAAGCCGGCTGGCCGGTTTGGCTCAGTGATTGAGCGTCAACCTATGAATCAGGAGGTCATGGTTTGATACCCAGTCAGGGCACATGCCTGGGTTTCGGGCTCGATCCCCAGTGTTGGGTATGTAGGAGGCAGCCGATCAAGAATTCTCATCATTGATGTCTCTCTCTCTCTTTCTCTCTCTCTCTCTCTCTTTCTCTCTGAAATCAATAAAAATATATTTTAAAAAGAAAAAAAATAGGGAAGCAGGTGTTGGTTACACAATACATTTTTAAAATTATTTCCTGATTTCTGTACCAGAAAATGTTTTTTTCACATGACTTTTTTGTACTTAGGGTCAAATTTTCCATCAGGTTCCATCCTAGTAACCACAAATGAGACTTACATATTTGGGTTTGGAGTTGCTCGTGTGGGCAAACCCCAGCACTTGTACAAGCAAAAGAGTACATAAGGAATGCGTTCTCATCCACTTAACTGTGGAAAAAGCCAGCCCACGCCATGAACATCCATCCACACAGCGGTCGACATGCTGGCCCCGAAGTGGCAAGTCATGTTGCCTTGGACCTCGGGCCAGGAGCAGGTGCCATTTCCTTCTAGAGCCTACTAGTGCATCCTGTAGCCAGGATCGGGCCTCTTACAAATGATTTCAGGCAACAGGGGTATTTCTCAAACTTTGTGTCTGTGGGAGGCAGCTCCAGACTGGGCCACAGCCTCGGTGACTTTGCCGCCCCCACCACAAGCAGTGTGCGAATCACTGCAAAAACTGAGAATGTGCTATCGGCCGAAACAGAGCACTCTAACTGCCAAAAGGGAACTCTCAAAGGGGAAATAGCCCTGTGCACGGAAACCTGGGAGCTCTTTGCTGGCCTCCTTCTACCTCCCTGTGCTAATTTACCTTTTTTGTCAATTATACTCGCATCCTGTTAACATCTGTAGACAATCTGTGAAACACTTGTGATTTATGAAGCTCCATGTTAAAAACCAATTTCCAGAAGATACTCCCTACAATTTCTCCTGCTCGGTGGGACCGCAGGAGTTTCTCCACAGGAATCCTTGATTGGCTTCCAGAGCTTATCTCATGATCCCTGCTGTCTCGGGGAAGGGGCGTCACTCTGGTGTGATCTCAACGAACTGTTAGACCAGCCAGTTCAGCCCCATTCCCAAGCCAGGAACCGGCTCTTAGCAACTTTCAGTCTCTGTCTGCATCCGTGGAAATGTATACTTTAAAGGTAAAGAGAAATATTTCTCTAGCTAAAGAAGAATTTAGGGGTTGTCAAAGGACATTTTTTTTCCTGCATGTGAACGTTTTTCTAAAAGTAAAAGACCAAGCTTACCACAAGTGTATCTTTAGAAAGATGCATTCACTGTAATTATACATGACATAGGGCGCATTAGACAGCAGTGTGTGAAAGCACACAGGATTCTCAGCTGGGTGACTCACTGAATTGATGGGGCAGATTACAAAGTTCCAAGTGGAGAATGAGCACTTTGTCGAGAAGAGAATAAAAGCACAGAATTCTCTTGTATTAGCTGGGGGAATCGTAGATTTGAGAGAGAAATGGGGGCTTTTTGAAAACGATAGCAACATTATTGTTTCAGTTATGTTCACTTACAGCAATGTGTGTGTAGTCCTTTCTGAAAGAAGAACTTCCTCAAAGACTTTTAATCTGCTTCATCATCATCAGGAATGATTCATTATGCCCCGAAATTTCAGAATTCCCAATCAAGACAATGGCATCTATGAAACCTCGTAGCCATCTCTATTAATAAGCATTTCAACATATGCATGCATATATGCATACACAAGCATGGAATACACATATATACAGTCACATTTATGTACATATATATTTCACTACTCTGAGGAAAGATTTCTCTTCTGTCACAGGATAATCCTTTTTGACAACAAAAATGGTCAGGCGATAATCGTGAATATGACAGACTTTTTCTCACATAGCTCCACTCTTATTTTGGGTTAAAGGAGAGTTATTTGTTATTGTTAGGAAAATGGCTCTCCTTAGAAAATCTTTGTTGATTTTCAGGTATTGTTGGGTATTTTTCATAGGCACTTTCTTCATCGTATCACAGAGTCTATACTTGCGTCATCTTTTAGACCAGTAGTTCTCAACTGGGGTGATTTTGCACCCCCCAAGGGACATGTGGAGACATTTTTAGTTGTCATGGTTGGTGAGGGAGGGAGGACTGCAGGCAGCCAGTACAAGGAGGCCAGGGATTCTGCCAAACGCCCTACAATGCACAGGACAGTCTCCCACAGTAAAGAACTATGAGGCCCCAAATCTCAGTGCTGAGGTTGAAAAATGCTGTTTATGTTAAAATAAGCTCTCTCACTCAACGTTACCATTGTCCTTCCACCTCTCAAAACTAAGCTGACTCTGATTACCTACAAGACTCCCCTCAATAATCAACTAAAACATATTGGCATGCTGATGACTATTCACTCTTCCATGCCAGAATCATCGTAGCTTAGGCATTTAAATCTGGAAATATGCCTGTCTTCCGTAAGATGCAAAATTATTTAAACCTAGTTAATGTATCTACTGGGAAATGATATATAATAAAAGTATAGGAAAGAAAGGAGTATGTATATTACCTTCCTAGGGCTGTCACAATGAGTTATAACTAACGAGGTGGCTTAAAATAATAACAATTTATTCTCTTACTGTTCTGGAGGCAGAAGTCCAAAGCCAAGGATTCAGCAGGGCTATGCTCCTGCTGAAGTCACTGGGGGAGACTCCTTCCCGGCCTCTTCCAGCTTCTGATGGCTCCAGGCGGTCCTTAGCTTGTGGCTGCAAAATTCTAATCTTTGTCTGTCTTCACATGGTCTTCTGCCTTCCCATGTCTTCTCCTCTTCTGTCTCTTATAAGGCACTTGTCATTGGAGTTAGGCCCCATCTGGATGATCCAGAATGATCTCATCTCAAACCTCTTAATTACATCTGCAAAAATTGTCCTAAATAAAGCCACATTCACAGGTTCCAGGTGGACATGTCTTTTGAGGGGCCACCATTCAACCCACTGCAGTGTGTGTGTCTTTGTGTATGTGTGTGTTCTAAATAAATCAAACATTTTCTCAAAGGGTAAAGTAATGTTTCGTGGATTAATAGTCTCACTACAGCTTCTCCCTATTGAATTTAAAAATCCATTATCTCTTCCTATAAATTGTTTAAAATAAAGACCAGGTACTAGAAAACCTGGTGGCTAGACAGAACTTTAGGGAGAAATTAGCAGTTCTACTTCCAGGTAAATACAGTGTGTTATTCGAGACCAGTAAGGTAAAAAAGTCACTTCCATAATCCTTCCAGGGGGCTCTCAGCTGTTTCACTGCTTCATCAGAGAAAGGGGGAGAAGATCATAGAGCTCAAACAAATCTTTAAGGGGAAGAAGAAAGACCTTGAGAAACATCTTTTCAATCTCTTAATTTTATAAATTAGGAAACTACCAGTAAAGTCCCAAAGGGTTTTATTCTTCAAGACTTGCCCAAGGTCACACAGACTGATGACAGAGTCAATATTAGAAGCTCAATGCCATCATTCTAGACCAATGTTCTTTCTCTACATGCTACATTATGTCTAACCTACTTCCTTTTTTTCCCCTTTATTTTTTCCCATCACCATTTATTCCCCCTATACCTTCTTCTACCTCCACCCATCCCTTTCTCCCCACAATTACCATACTGTTGTTTGTGTCCATGAGTTCTTTCTCTCCTTTTTTTCTTTTTTGCCCAATCCCTTTCCCTCACCAACACCCCCAACCTTACCAGAGCTGTCTGCCTGCATTGCATCTATGAGTCTGTCTCTATTTTGCTTGTTAGTTCAGTTTGTTCATTAGATTGCACATATGAGTAAAATCATATGGTACTTGGCTTTCTCTGACTGGCTTATTTCACTTAGTATAATATTCCCCAGATCCATTTATGCTGTCTCAAAGGGTAAAATTTTCTTCCTTTGTATGACCAAGTAGTATTGCATTATGTATATGTACCATAGCTTTTTTTAATCCACTCATCTACTGATGGGCACTTGGGCTGCTTCCAAATCTTGGTTATTGTACATAACACTGCAATGAAGATAGGGTGCATATATTCTAACAAATTCAAGTTTCTTCATATAAATTCCCAGAAGTGGCATTACTGAGTCAATTTCAGTTCCATTTTTTATTTTTGAGGTAACTCCATACTGCTTTCCACAGTGGTAACCTACTTTCCTACTACTACAAAGTAAACCCATTCTCCTGATCTTTTAGTTCATGGGTCCTCAAACTTTTTAAACAGGGGGCCAGTTCACTGTCCCTCAGACCATTGGAGGGCTGGACTATAGTTTAAAAAAAAAACTATGAACAAATTCCTATGCACACTGCACATATCTTATTTTGAAGTAAAAAAACAAAACGGCAAAAACACCCGCATGTGGCCCGCGGGCCATAGTTTGAGGACGCCTGTTTTAGTTGAATGAAGGAGGCCACTATACATAGAATGCATTCTTTTCTTACACCCTCTACTAGTCATCTCAGGCTGCCATAACAAAATAACACAGACTTTGTATCTTAAACAACAGAAATTTATTTCTCACAGTTCTGAAGCTGGGGATCTGAGATCAGGGTGTCAGCATAGTTGGGTTCTGGTGAGAGCTCTCTTCCTGGCTTGCAGGTGACCATCATCTCACTGTGTCCTCACATGGCCCTTCCTCAGTCTGTGCTGAAAGAGAGAGAGAGAGAGAGAGAGAGAGAGAGAGAGAGAGAGAGAGATTCCTCTTCTTCTAAGGCCAGCAATGCTATTAGATTAGAACCCCAACCTAACAAATTTATTAAAACTTGCCCTAACCGGTTTGGCTCAGTGGATAGAGCATCAGCCTGCGGACTGAAAGGTCTCAGGTTCGATTCTGGTCAAGGGCATGTACCTTAGTTGCGGGCACATCCCCAGTAGGAGGTGTGCAGGAGGCAGCTGATGGATGTTTCTCTCCCATCGATATTTCTAACTCTCTATTCCTCTCCCTTCCTCCCTGTAAAAAATCAATAAAATATATTTTTAAAAAACAAACTTAATTACCTCCAAAAAGCCCTGGTTCCAACTATAGTTACTGCTTCAACATGAATTTGGAGGAGGACATGTTCAGTTCATAATATACCCCTACCACTTTATGTCAATAAAGAATATTATTCTCTTCAATATAATATATAATCCTATCTAATAAAGAGGGAATATGCTAATTGACCTTCACGCCATTGCAAAGATGGCGGTGCTCACAGCCAATAAGGAGGGAATATGCTAATTGACTGCCACACCCTCAAAGATGGCGGCACCCACAGCCACAAGATGGCGATGCCCAGTCCCCTCAGCCCTACCGCGCACTTGTCTCTGGAATCCCCCAGTCTCCTAAGCCCCCCAGCCGCCCAGAGTCGGCCCGAGGTGCAGGCAAGCCTTGGATGGCAGCTGCCTAGCCGCCCAGCCGCCCAGGGCCGCCTGAGGCTCAGGTAACCAGGGCTGGCCAAGGCTTGTGCTGCCAGCAGTGGCAGCAGCAGAGGTGTGATGGGGCATCGCCTTCCCCTGATTGCTGGGTCGCCTCCCACCCCTGAGAGCTCCCGGACTGTGAGAGGGGGCAGGCCGGGCTGAGGGACGCCCCCTCCAGTGCATGAATTTTCATGCACTGGGCCTCTAGTATAATATAATTATATATATAATATATATAATTAGGGATTAAATGACTAATTTAATATACATAAATATATATAATATATGTATATGTAGTCATTTAATCCCTAATACTTTGTTTGCTACAATAAAAAATTGAGAAACTGAGGCTCAGAAAAAATTGGCTGTCCCTAAGTCATACAGTGAGTAAAATGCAAGTTGGAACTCGATACAAGCCTTTTGCTCAGATTCTAGAGCGCGTTCCCAATGTCCAAGATGACCTTTTGTATTGGTCACCTTTCAATAGCTTTCCTCATAAAGCATCCACGGACACTGTAAAAACATATGGCTCCTAACAAGGTCCTTAGAGAGACCTTCTATTAAAGTCTAACGTCATAATTCTTATACTTGACCATCTAACACATTAGTGACTTAAACCCCATAGTATAGAAACAGTTTAATGTGTCATTTGTTCTCATGTGCACCAGGAGTATAGCATAAGAGGGGATTCAGCTGTTCTCACAGTAAGCCATGAAGTCCTACAAAAAAAAATCATAAAGGAATAAATGATTATTCACAGTGCCAAAAGCACATGTATTTTGAACAGTAAAACATTATGTTAAGGAATGTGAGAGGAAAAGCGGACACAGATTCATTCAATGAGCTTTTCAAGAAAACCACTAAGATAGAACATAAGAAATCTTTATTCCATATGTGGTATCAAGGTTTTACCAAATATTGTCTGTTAACAGTGATATTAATTTCTAGATGATCCTGGGTATAAGTTCTAAAATTTAACATGTAAAATATTTTTACTATTACATAAAGTTTAAAAAATGTATCATTTCGCCGAAACCGGTTTGGCTCAGTGGATAGAGCGTTGGCCTGCGGACTGAAAGGTCCCAGGTTCGATTCTGGTCAAGGGCATGTACCTTGGTTGCGGGCACATCCCCAGTAGGAGGTGTGCAAGAGGCAGCTGGTCGATGTTTCTCTCTCATCGATGTTTCTAACTCTCTATCCCTCTCTCTTCCTCACTGTAATAAATCAATAAGATATATTTTAAAAAATGTATCATTTCTCTTTACTGTAAGAAATATTAATTTTTGTAAGTTTCAATGACACTAGTGCTCTTATAGAAGAAGAATTATTTTAGGGATACCCATGAAAGTAAATATTTAGGAATAGACTATTAAAGATCCAGGACTAACTTTCAAATACTAGTACTTCACAAAATGAAGCAAATAAGTACTAAGTCTCAGTAACGGGTATATGGTGGTTCATTGCACCATTCCCTGTACTTTTAACTCTAAAGATATACCATGTGAAAACATGTCTGAAATTTTATAATAAAATAATAGAATATGTTATGAAGTTACCAAACATTGGAAAATTACCTAAGAGACTATGACTCCTAAGTAGTGCATGAATGGCCTGCATAAGAAGGCAAAGAGAAAAGATATGCAAATGTCTGCTTAGAGGAGCACACCCCCTCTTCCCCTTTGAGCTGCCAAGAGGACTCACTGGTCAGAAGATTTGTAGCAACTGTCACTCTCCCTATTTTTAGAATTGAAAAAGAAAATAAGAATTCCATGTTGAGTAGGATGAGCCACTTTGATTTTTTTTTTTACATTAAAAAAACTGTACATAATTTATGTACACAACTTGATGATTTTAGAGATATGTCTCCACCCATGAAAACCATCACCACAATCTATGCCATAAACCTATCCACCATCTCCCAAACTTTCCTACCACCCTTTTAGTTATTGTTTTGTGATAACAACACAACCCAAGGTCTGTCTTCTTAGCAGATGTGTAAGTATACAATACAATATTGTCTTTTATTTGTTTGTTTGTGTTGTTAATCCTCACCTGAGGATATTTTTCCATTGATTTTCTAGAGAGAAAGGAGGGGGAGAGACACACAGAGAGAAACATCAACGTGAGAGAGAAACATCGATTGGTTGCCTCCTACACGAACCCTGTCCAGGTCCAGGGATCAAGCCTGCAACCGAGATACATGCCCTTGACTGGAATCGAATCCACAATCCTTCAGTCCATGGGCCAACACTCTATCCACTGAGCCAAACCAGCCAGGCTACAATACAATATTGTTAACTCGAGGCGCTCTGCTGTGCAGTGGGCAGTCAGACTTCAACAGCTAGAATGATTCGCCTAGGGGTCCCCAGTAGATGTGGAGATGTACCTCCAGAACTTAGTTCACCTGCACTGACACTGAAAGCAGAATTTGTGTGGCAAGCACATAAAAGCAGCTCACATTCTCTTTAAGCTTCAATTTAAAAGACTTTTTGAAAAGTAGGAAACCTTCCCCACAAGGGTGTTCAAAAAGCCAGTAGTTTTTTGTCACTTGTTCTGAATTTTTTTTCCCAAGATGAAATACAGGAAGCCAATTCAGAGTCGCTAGTAAATTCAATCATTTTAAGGGCCTCACGCTTCCCCTTTCTCTCCCCCTCACATACAATTCTTGCTCCTGCCCAGAAGTACGGCAGCCAAATAGAGGACAAGCATGACCTTGGGTTTAAGTAGAGTCTCTTGCCCACCTGAAGGACTGTTATTCAAATAAAGCTTCCCATTCTGCCCCTCATGTGAATGGTGTGAGTGTGTGTTAGGTAATAGGCCAGGAAAACAGATCTGGTCGCACATTTGGTTCCTTCTCGCTGCAGCCCCTTTGGAGAATACCAATCTTGCCTCTGGAAGCTATTAGTCACTATCATCTCCCAGTCTGCAGATATTGCAATAAATTCATTATTTTATTTGACAAATAACTCTGCAATTGACCCCACAAGATTAGAGAATTTGGAAACATGTTGGGTTAGGAAACATGCTAAACCAAGTTACAGGAAAGAAGACTGAACCTCACCTCAGAGGAGGAAGACAAATGAGGTGTGCATAAGTGCAAAAGCACATCTGTGTGCTCTCTCACAAATCACCCCTGCGAGTTCAGAGGAATAAATGCTATTCCTCAAATACTGAGCGGCTGGAGACAAAGAAGCAGTGTGATCAGTTGACCGTCACACAATTTTAGGAAACGTTGAAATTACATATATAATATTTTCCATTAACAAAGAAATAATTGTTTCTTTAAAAAAAATATTCCCTCTAAATCCCATCCCGGGGAAATGGTGCACTATTAGCACCTTGACCTACAGACTTCCAGATGCTCAGAGAGGTTTTTCCTGACAAATCTAACCCAAAAAAATGACCTAATCCATCACTATCAGCCCCAATGTGGACATTTTGGGTGACAAAATTCAGAAAATTCAAATCCAACTGGCTTAAGCAGGGAGGGATATTAATCCAGAGGCTACAAGGATGTCTCTCTCTGCCTCTCAGATCTGCCATCCTTCATTCACCATGTTTTCATTCACAGGCATCCTGGGTTGAAAAGACAGCCACAAGGGGCAAAGAAAGTATATTCTCCCAGACTTAAATCCCTGAGGAAATAAGTTCTCCTGCCTACCAGTTGCTTTTGCAAAAGACCAGGGACTGGTTCCCAGTTGGATTGTGTGGTCAGCCTGAACTAACTACTTTGGCCACAGGAACACAGTGAACTCAGGAATGCTAAATGCCTGGGAAATGAGAAGTGAGGAAGAAAGCCACTTTCTTCTCTAAGAGTAATCATGCAGTGCTGCTTATGCTGGTGTCACAGATTATGAGTAAGAGTTCTTTAAGTTTGTACTCACAGCACTGTAAATATACCAGGCCATTCTCAGAATTGTCACCTCATCTTCCCAACTAATGGCCAAGCTTTGTTACTGAGAGTATCTTGCCTGGATCCTTCTTCCCTCAGGTCAACGGTTCTCCTGGATGACTTCTTGGTCCCCTGGGATACAGAAGCCTTGCATCTGTATCCCAGCTGACTTTCAGGCTAGAATATCCCATAGATATTCTAAACTCTTAGAACTAAACTCTTCCTCTTAAGCAATGTCCAATGTGATGTCAATTCAGAGGACCTTTAGAAAGATAGCATTTGGTTGGCTTTGAGATCATTGTTTTACATTTGTAGTGAGGGACAAGAAACTAAAGGGGGATAAGTTTGGTTCTACCTAGAATATATGTAATTACATAAGAGAGCCCAGAGAGGATACTGAGAATTGATGGGTGAGACTGGAATTTCACTCTGTCATCTTCCTGCCTCCTATGGGTACCAACTCTGTCCTCGGCAGGTATAGGAGTTCTTGGGTAAGCTATGAGAGAACCAGTTTATAAAGTAATGTCTGTAGGCCTGCATGTCATAATGGCCGGTGTCATGGCAGGACCACTTCTGTCTCTATGAAGATAAAAATGGAGTCATCAAGGAAGGCAGGGAGTAGGAATAACACAGACTCTAGAGTAGGCTTGCTTAGGTTTGAATCCACAACTGCAACTTACTAGCTATGTAACCTTGAATATACTCTTGAGTGAGATAACTTTAAATGGATGTAAACTTTGCCTCACTGTGCTTTATTTTCCTTGCATGTAAGAAGGAGATGTATACCACAGCCAACATCATACTCAATGGGCAAAAACTAAAACCATTTCCCCTAAGAACAGGAACAAGACAGGGATGCCCACTCTCACCACTCCTGTTCAACATAGTACTGGAAATACTAGCCATTGCGATCAGACAAGAAGAAGAAATAAAAGGTATCCAAATTGGAAAAGAAGGAGTAAAACTGTCCTTATTCGCAGATGACATGATACTGTACATAGAAAACCCTAAAGACTCCATCAAAAAATTATTAGACTTAATAAATGAATTCAGCAATGTAGCAGGATACAAAATTAACGCCAAGAAATCGATGGCATTTCTATACACCAACAGTGAACTTACAGAAAGAGAGACTAAAGAAGCAATCCAATTTGCCATCGCACCAAAAAAAAATTACCTAGGAATAAATTTAACTAAGGAGGTAAAAGACCTATATGTGGAAAACTACAGAACACTGAAAAAAAGAGTTAGAGGAAGACATAAACAGATGGAAGAACACACCATATTCATGGATTGGTAGAATCAACATCATCAAAATGCCCATACTACCCAAAGCAATCTATAGATTCAATGCACTCCCCATTAAAATACCAACGGCATATTTCACAGATCTAGAACGAACTCTCCAAAAATTCATCTGGAATAAAAAAAGACCCGAATAGCTGCAGCAATCCTGAGAAAGAAGAACAAAGTAGGTGGGATCTCAATACCAGATTCCAAGCTGTGTTACAAAGCCTCTGTTCTCAAAACAGCCTGGTACTGGCACAAGAACAGACATATAGATCAATGGAATAGAATAGAGAACCCAGAAATTGACCCAAGCCACTATGCTCAATTAATATTCAACAAAGGAGGAATGAACATACAATGGAGTCAAGACAGTCTCTTCAATAAATGGTGTTGGGAAAATTGGATAGATACATGCAAAAAAATGAAACTAGATTACCAACTTACACCATACACAAAAATAAACTCAAAATAGATAAAGGGCTTAAACATAAGACAGGAAACCATAAAAATACTACAGGAATCCACAGGCAGCAAAATATCAGACATATGCTGAAGCAATTTTTCACTGATACTGCTCCTAGGGCAATGGAAACTAAAGAGAAAATAAACAAATGGGACTACATCAAAATAAAAAGCTTTTGCACAGCAAAAGAAACCATCAACAAAACAACAAGAAAGCCCCTGCATGGGAGAACATATTTGCCAATGTTATCACTGATAAGGGCTTAATCTCCAACATTTACAGGGAACTCATACAACTTAACAAAAGGAAGATAAACAACCCAATCAAAAAATGGGCAACGGACCTAAATAGATACTTTTAGAAAGAAGACAGAAGGAAGGCCAAGAGGCATATGAAAACATGCTCAAAGTCACTAATCATCTGAGAGATGCAAATCAAAATGACAATGAGGTACCATCTCACACAGGTCAGAATGGCTATCACAAACAAATCAACAAAGGACAAGTTCTGGCAAGGATGCAGAGAAAAAGGAACCCTCGTGCACTGCTGGTGGGAATGCAGACTGGTACAGCCACTGTGGAGAACAGTATAGAGTTTCCTCAAAAAACTAAAAATGGAACTCCCATTTGACCCAGTGATCCCACTTCTAGGAATATAACCCAAGAAACTAGAAACACCAATCAGAAAGGATATATGCACCCTTATATTCATAGCAGCACAATTTACAATAGCTAAGATTTGGAAACAGCCTAGGTGCCCGTCAGCAGATGAGTGGATTAGAAAATTGTGGTACATCTACACAATGGAATACTATGCTGTGGTAAAAAAAAAAAGGAAGGAATTCTTACCATTTGCAACAGCATGTATGGAATTGGAGAGCATTATGCTAAGTGAAATAAGCCAGTCAGAGAAAGATAAATATCACATGATCTCACTCATTTGTGGAATATAATGAACAACATAAACTGATCAACAAAAACAGATCCAGAGACAGAGAAGCATCGATCAGACCGTCAAACCTCAGAGGGAAGGTAGGGGAAGGTGGAGGTAAGGGGGAGAGATCAACCAAAGGACTTGTATGCATGCATATAAGCCTAACCAATGGACACAGACAACAGGGGGGTGAGGGCATGAGTGGGAGGTTGGGGGGATAATGGGGGAATAAGGACACATATGTAACACCTTAATCAATCAATCAATCAATCAATCAATAAAAAGGAGATGTATAAAAACTACCTACATCATGGGATGATGTGGATAAATAAAATAACACATATGAAGGACTTATCACAATGCCTGGTACATGAGCCCTCCATAAATATTCACTGCTATGATTAACATTGCTACCATTACCACTGTTAACACCTGTGATTTAGAAACAGAGATTTTGGAGTCAGATTACCTAAGTTCAAACCCAATTCCATCTCTTACTTGGGCAAGTTACTTAAACTCCCCAAGACTTATTCATAAAATAGGAATGATAATAGTACCTTCAAAATAGGGGCAGAAGTAAAGATTAAGTTAAATAAATATATCAGCTGGCTCTCAGATGCTGTCTACCATTTTATTTAAACCACATACCATTTGAGGTGTTGTGATAAGCATCCCTATCCTCAATACCTCCACAAAGGAAAAAGTGTCCCTCAATTGCCATTTCTGTCCCAAGCGTCTGGAATTCTGGAGTTGGAAAAGTACCCTTTCAGTTTACAGGCAGTGTGTACTGTTAACTGTAAATGTTCTGGAGTGGCCAGGAGTATGGGGTACCCAGCCAACAGCTCAGCCGTTTGTTGGTTTAGTGAATGCTTTCCCAAGTGATAATTTTAGGGATGATGAGTGAAGGTAAGAGCACTGGACAGAGTTGCTGTGGTGTGACATCAACAAAACCTGGGGGAGCCAGTAAGAGAAGAGAACAGCCTTGGCTGTGGAGGTATGTGCTCCCTGAAAATGTTATTAACCATCTCAATTTGGTCAAGGATTCATGTCAGACAGTCCCATTAGGCTCAGGGCCCAGCATAGGGCCCAGGGCCCAGATTATTCTGTAAGTGCTTGGACACCACATCTCCATCACACAGCAAGCCAGCTTCAAGATTTACAACTTCAAGATTCTAGATTTTGGGAAAACTAGAGTTTTTCTGAAGAAATGTTGCAACTACCTATAACGAGTCGAGGAGATGATGGGTTAAACACTCTCTATGGCCCCAACTCTCTAGTCTTTTCCAAACCATATTTGAATGATGATACAATTCCCCTCTTCAGCTGTGGAGAAATTGGAGAACTGAATAATTTCAGAAGACCACAAAGCACAGAGGAGGCAAGCAAGGACTCCTCAAAATAGTGAGATGAGCCTAACTCAAATCTTCAACTTATTAGCCGAACAAGTTTGCTAGGTTTGCATCTCGGGAGAAAACTCCCAAAGGAAATTGGGGGCACTCTTTTCCTGAAGCACGTTTTCAAATTCAAGCAGACTAAACAATGGAAACCACAGGGGACAGTTCTCCCCTTGCCGGGTATAAGGGTATGAGAGCTGCTCTGGGTTTTCCAGCTCTAATTTCTGGGACAAGTGATCCCAGTTACCTGGGCCGCTGAGCCAGAGGTGGAGGCCCAGAGAGCTGGTTGTTCAAGCCGACTTTCAGTTTTCCTATGAGTAAGTTCAATCGGTTCCTCGGAACAGCCCTCCTTTCAAGTCTCTGGAAACATCTCAAGGGAGAAAATAACACTGAGAAACACAAAAATCTTTTCTCTTCTCTGCAGGCATTTGTCACAGTGCCAGTGCCTAAGTGCACAAGCTTTTGGCAGACCAAATCACCTTGATATACTTTTCCCAGGGTTCAGAAAGAAAAGATAAACAAAGAACTTGTGACTTCAGGGGGAGCAAAGGTAGCCAGGAGTTTATGAGGTAGCTCATCTTCCTTACACTTCTGCCGAGGGGAAGGGAGTGTCAGTGAGAAGAAATCACCTTGTTCGTGGTTTCTGAGACTGCAGGTTTGGTGCCTGCGGGCATTTCCTGGGCTGGCTCACCGGGGTTTGCTGCTCTTTCCACAGGTAAAGCAGAGGGCAGCTTCTTTCAGCAAAGGTTGACACGCCAAGGTTTTGTTTTGGTTGGCACTTTTTTTAAAACCACGGAAAAGTATTACTCATTTAAAACTGGTTTTCAAAAGGTATATGGATTTTCTCTAACAATATTGCTCAATGAATTAAGTCAAACAGGAAAGACAAAAATAATTTTGTTGTTGTTGTTTTTCGATTTTATGAGAACAAACAAGATATATCTAGTTAAAACATTTTTTTATTATCTGGGTTCTAACAACTTTGGAGGTTAGTTTATTTCTTCCAGGATAAGAGTTTGTATAATCACCTTAAGATTCAAAATTTTAAGCAACAAACGCCATGGAGATGAGGACAAGTTTAAATATTGGCATATTTTTATCATATGCTTTCACTATTTTGTGGGTATCAGACATGTTTTCTTAGCAGTCAGCCTAGTATCACCCCTCTGAATAAGACAGACTTTAAACAAACACAGTGACTACTTTTTGGTAGTGTACTTCTGTGGATATTTGCCAAAAATTTGAGAAGTACGAAATAAAAACTCACCTCGGGTTTTTTAATGGAATTGGATCAGGGCCAAGAATATATGTCGAGCACAAATCAAGTGTCTTCTCTGATGACATGCCAATGACTCATAATTGGAGCTGAGATTAGGAAACCTCACAGGATCTCGGCTGTTATACTTGCTAATTTCTTAGTCAATCTAATTACTTTCTTCCTACTCTCTGCCAATGTATGAAGAAGGAGAAGGTTGCTGAGCCTGATGGGAATGAGGTGATATATGTCTCTGTAGATGGAGGGTGGAAGAAAGAGAGGCTTGATTTCCCTGATCTTCTGGTTCCTTGTGGCAGGTGATCAAGGTCAAAGTGGGATGCTGACTGTCCCAGACTGACCTCGCTTGCCTGCATCTTGAAAATCTTGAAAAGGCCCAATGTAGCCCATGCTGGGTCCAGCTCTGCAATGTTTTGTGTGTTGGTTTTGTTGTTGTTTTTCTATTGGCCCAGGGTGATGGACTTCTGGAGATTAATGAGAGACAGTTAAAACACCAATCTATTCATTCACAGGGATAAACACAACTCGCAAAGGCACAGAGTGGCTCTTGAACATGATCAGATCATTCTTTCCTTTAAAGGAAAAGTACATGGGAATCTAAATTATATTTAAAGGGCAGCTTGTGAGTGCAGTGTCAATCTGACACTAAGGGAAGTACCACCAAGGAGTGATAACCTGTGCTACCCAGCTGCATTTCCAGGAATAGTTCTCAGCGAGGATAGGAAGGACCATGTTTTGGTCAGTGCTGATAAATTAGACTCTCAATCTTTTTCTAGATTTCTGGTAAATTACCACCATCCCTAAATGTTAAGGCAAATATCCCACTGAATATGTAATTTATATGTATAGAGTCGATTCTTTCTCTGAAGAAACAAAATATAACAAAACACCCTGATGACTTTGACAGGACTCATGGAATGGTGCAGTTTTGCATTTCCTAAATGAGAATTTGGAAACACACTAGCTTCACAGGCAACACACAACTGAGATTCCAGAGGGCTTACCTCTGCAGATGAGCAGATGACAAGCTCATCTATGATGTTTCCTTTCTTTCATTCACCAAATTGGGGACTGAATTCTGATGCTCTTGACTGCTGTGTCAAAGTGGTACCTCTTGATACCAGCCAAGTGGCAGAGGCAAAATACTCTGGAGTTACCAATGCT
The DNA here is from genome assembly GCF_951640355.1 of Cnephaeus nilssonii. Lineage (NCBI taxonomy): Eukaryota > Metazoa > Chordata > Mammalia > Chiroptera > Vespertilionidae > Cnephaeus > Cnephaeus nilssonii. Next base: position 39,394,844 of record NC_137089.1, on the reverse strand, counting down.
TCTTGGGCTCATGGAACATTTTCCCCATTGAAATAATTTTGGTTCAATAATAAAATAAAGGGATGCTAGAGTATCTTCCATGTCCAACAAGTTAGAAGAGGTGTTTCAGCTCAGCGTATATTCAAGGAATGGTATAAAAGGAGTTAAATCCATTAGTCAACAGATTAAGGAATACAAATAAGATTATTACTTAAGGAGTAATTCATTAAGTAATTGTGGAAATTCTCTCATTTCCCTCATAGTCTTTCTCAGTACCTGAAAGATACTAGAGAATTCTAACAAATAAAATATTTTTCAGTTTCTCCCTGAGTGAATAAATTTGTTCATATGCAATTTTTTCTGTTAAATATTGATAGCACAAGTAATATTTATTGAGCACTTAGTGTTTGCCCCCAGATATTGTATCAAGAAGAAAATAAATCTTTACAACTATTTTAAGAGTTCAGTCCTATTATTAACTCTAGTCTACAATTAATCACTAGGGTGAGAAAATTGGGCAAGTTGCTTAATTTCTGTATGCCTCAAGTTCACAGTGCTTTTAAGTGGCAGGGCTACTGGTTAAGCCCAGGGAATCTGACCATAAAACTTGCCTTCTTAGCTACTAAGCAATGTGCCTCCTCAAAATTTCAAACTATCAATACTTGTATAATTTGGCCTAACCCATTATATCCATTAGTATTGACTCTAAATTTGATTACTATGCTGAAACTATTACTCCTTTTTCCTTCATGAAAAATCAGGCAAATGTAAAATTAAAACAACCTCCTGTTCTGTTTCTCAGTGAATGACTTTATTATCATCTCAGCCAATATTGAAATCCCCATTTCATAAAAAAATCTCCACCACCCACATTACCTTCATTGTTAATATTTATAACATGTGGTGAAAGGGTTTAGAACTCAACTTCATTGTTCCAACAAAAATTCACAATCTTCCAAATTGGCTAATGGGTCCTACTTCTAAAACTATTGCACCTCAAATATAGACCTCTGGCCAATGTGTCTGACAAAGTAAACCTCAAAATTTGAAAGTTATCAGAGCATTTCTTGGCAGGTTAAAGAGAGCTCCAAGTGTCAAATATACTCCTGGAACTGTATCTCCAAAAAACATAATTCTTTCATATTTGTATATAAGAATTTAAGCAGATGTTCATTATGTGGAAAAACAGCCAAGTTAACTAAGCAAGGACCTACTTATACTGTACTATGAAAATTACCAAGTTTAACATAACTCAGAGGAACTCAATTTACTTTTAGATCTATTTAGCAATAATTCTCCAACATTGATATTTAACTTTCTGAAGATGGACCCCAAAACTTTATTTTTTGGTTAAAAAATTGTGAGTCAGTTCTTTCCAACTTTTAAATTTTTCTAAGATGTTTAATGACACTGAAAATGCATCAATGTCACAGGGGATTAATCATTGTCCACTCACCGAATTACTGTAGGAACTAACCTAATGGGTTGGTAGAATCCTTATCTGATCTTATTTCTCTTAGTATCTCAAAGGAGAACATCAAAGAGGGTTCTGTTTCAAGCATAAAGGTCCCCTTCATTTTCACATTAATCTCTTGATGCCTAGATGACCAGGAAACAAGGACTTTCTTCTTCCCACCAATTTTCCAAAACCACATACAAGAGAATCAAGCTGTTCTGGAATAGAATCTCAGAAGACAATTCTATCTTGATGCCTTCTTGCTCAAAGTTCATTTATCCTCTCTTGCTTTCCCATTTTTCCATCTCATTAATTTGTATTTAATCAATGACCCTATACTTCAAATATCTCCCATCTGTTTCAACTTTAGTCCTAGAGGGAGACACAATCCCTTTAGAATAGACAGAGGGGGAATACATATAACTATTTCTCAGAAATAATCACAAAATATTGGAGTAATAAATGTGATACTAAACATTTACCTAATTAGAACATTAGAGATGAAAATCTGTTTTCCTCTGGTTTGCCTATCTTTGTTTCTTAAATAGTTCCTATTTGTTAGGCTAGGATGTTATTAAGGTTATCATTAAGGTCTAAAGAGAAAAATCTTTTTTTCTACTTGTATTTTTTAAAGAATAAAAATCAAGTCAAATACTTTACTCACCCAATTAAACATGAATTCCTGCTGAGAAAAGCTTGGTTAAGAAGCATCCCCAACTGGACCTTATTATAACAATTTAACTGGTCAGTCTCTTTGTAGGTTGTTTCAACTTTAGCAACATTGATCTAAGTTTAGATTATTTGAATCTTCTTAATTTAGATTATTTGAATCTTCCCTACCAAAAAAAAAAAAAGATTCTAAGCAGTATGACTTAATTCTTTATTTCAATTAAACAAATAATTCTTAAGTATATAGATATGGGCCCTTATATCAATAATTATAATAATAAACTACTTCCTAAAATCCCCATGGGACCTCACAAATCCAAAACATCAAACACAATGGTATCAGTAATTAGTAATGAAGATGTCACCTTGGTATAGGTTTCAGGACCTTCACCTTTTATCATCCTCCTGGCCATCAACAGCAGTGCTGCTCTCAGAGACATTGGGGACTAGGCTGCTATTTTTAGTGTCGGCAGGAAAAAGGGACATTGCCTCAGAGCAAAGGTCATCAGCTTAAGAACAAACAAACAAAAAATAGCCAATGCCACATGGTAACCAAAAGGACTGGTTCACAGATCATATATTCTAGATATCCCTTAGAGAAATTATGTGGGAAGAATATGAAGGGAATGAAGTTACCACAAAGTAAGTGAAGATACAGCCAAAAATACCAGATTGACATTATAATTGTGATTCGATTTTTTACCTTCAGTCTGGTATGGACTGGAAAATACATTGACCCTTTGTTCAGTTATCTATTGCTGCATAACAAACCACCCCAATACCTAGTGACATAAAACACCAACTGTTTTGTTAGTTCTTGTGATTCCATGGGTTTAGTTGGGAGGTACAACCCTCCACACGATGTTGACTGGGGCTGCAATTACCTGCAGCTCAATTCGATTGGAATGTCTAAGATGGCTCACTGATGGCGGACAGTTGACATTGGTTCTCACCAGGAGCTTAGCTAAGACTAATGAACGAAATGCTTGAATGTAGCTTCTCCCTATGATTCGGGATACTCATTACCATCCCAGCTGGTTTCAAGAGGGAGCGACCCAGAGCTAGTGCGGTAAGAGAGAAGTGTAAGCCGCCAGTCCTTTCAAAGGTATAGTCTGAGAACTGACACAGTGTCACGTCTGACATATTCTATTGATTAAAGCAGTCACAGGCTCAACCAAGGCTCAAGGAGGTGGAGAAATAAGCTCCACGTCTGAATTTGTGGTCATCTTTTCTCTGAATAAGCTCTGTTCTTTTATTTGAAGAGCGAGTAGAGTGGCCGACAGAGAACTGGGTTGTTACCACAAACCACTGGGATGGGACTAGCTGCCTTTACATGCCTTCCACTCCATTCTTCAGGTTCAGTCTGAACTGCTGCATTTACAGTATTTTCTCCATTTCTTTGTGTTACACTGCTGAAAGGGAAACACCTCTGTCTGGTCAGGAAACCACAAATCTCTTTTATCTGTTTCTCTTTGCACGGGATGTTTCATACTCCCGAGTGGCAAGGCTAGAGGAAGTGGACATGTGAGGCTCTCTGAAAAATCACTAACTTCACATCAGTTTTCCCTGGGGAGGGGATTTATAAAGCCCAGGCTGTGCTCCAGATCCAGTGAATCTGTGTCACTGAGAGTACACACACACACACACACACACACACACACCCAGTGTGCACATACACTCACTCACACACACCCAGTGTGCACACACACTCACACACACACACACACACACACACACACACAGGAAAGCTGGCCAAGAGACTCAGATATACACCATTTTGTTGGGAACCACTCTTTAAATGGCCATTGGTTAAAACCTAATTTGGTATGTTTCAAATTCTTTGGGGGAAGACTCTTTGTGGAAAATTAATATACTGTATATATAAATTTTCCTTATAGCAGATTGATTCACACCATTTCCTTGGTCCTGCCTATGCCCTTGTGATTAAAATGAACTATAACCCACTCCAAATGCTTTATCTTTGCCACAATCTACTTTAAGTACCATTGGGCTAATAATTATGGCACCCAGGGCGCCGACAAAGCCGGCCATGTACAGCTGAGATGGGCCTGCTACCCCAGTGTGGGGTGGGACTGTGAGCTCTGCAGAGCCCCGGGCTATTTAGAGCAGTTACCCAGGACATAATCGCCATGCAGTGAGGCCTGTGTCCATGCATGAACACTCTGGTAGCTGCCTCCCATTGCACAATCTGAGGAATCCTCTCTCACATGGCTGCTGCACCCAGACACGGCGCCTTTGGAGTGGCCAGCAGCCACGAAGCAGGGCCAGGCCAGCACTGTGTATGTCAGCAGAAAAGAGGCAGAGGCCCAGGAGAGAGACAAATCCCCTTTCCCATAAAGAATGTCTGGCACTTCTGCTTGAATGCCAACTACCTGGTGTAAAGAATGTTGCATTGTCTCCAGATCCATGCCTCCTAAGCACTACTAGTAATGTGACCATAACCTTTCTGTACCTCAGTTTGCTCTGGAGCAAAATATATGAGTCCTTGATTCCTCCAGTGGATGCTGTGAGGACTGGTTAGACAATGCCTATACAATCCTGTGGGGAGAGTTACTCAGAGAGCTATATGATGACAAGGTGCATCATTAAGACCCCTGCTCTGATGAGTTTTAAAGCCTTGCAACAAATCATTTGAAGGATTTGAAGAAATGTTCCTAAGACAGCCTAACTGTACACGCCCAATTCTAACCAGAAGTCAACTCTTGATGCTGTCAAATTAGTAAAACAAAATGAAAAACTCCAATTATTTCTGATAACCGGACACTGTACTTACTGGGCAGTCTCTGTTTTCTTTGACAGAAAGGCAGTAGCCAGCAAGGTTTTTCCCCCAGGCTGACAGCCGTTTCTATAAAGCCATGTGTTTTCCCAGAGCCTACAGTGACATAGCAACCCAGACATATGGTGTCATTATTCAGCCGACACAAATTTGACACTTAAGTGAATTTATTATATTTTGCTTTGCTCCTGGTGCCTGAAAGGCTTTGCCACTGTCTCTTCATAGAGCTTGTCACAGATGTTGATGTATTTTCCTCCTCCATGGCCAGGTTTTACTGTGGAAACTGATACAACTTCACGATAGAATTTCTAGATGAATTATTCACGCATTGCATGCTTTCTGCACACAGGGGCTTGGAAGAAATCCATACTATTCAATAAATGGTCTTTCTAATCCTCTTTAACAGTGCTTTCTCTCCTAGTTTAAACTGTTTCTATTATCACTTTTGTAATCATAATGTTTTGGACAAACCATTTCATAGTTGATAGCTTGGTTAAAACATTCACAATATTTCACATTAATGTGCAACAAAAATTGCCCAAGCACTGAGATGAAACTGATCCTTCTAACAACAATAAAGTATAAGGGCCAACTTCTCATCAGTTCAACTTCTACTCACTTTAAACACACACACACACACACACACACACACACACACACACACACACACAACTGAAACGCTTTAGTCAATTTTACTTCCAATGATTTATAGAGCAAGTCCAAAAATATCTCAATATTTGTTATTTTAGACAGAATAGGCCACTCCTAATGCTAATACCATCTGTAGAGATGAGTTTTTAATTGAAAAGAATTTTCAACTTGATGGAAAAGAGTCAGATGAACTCATCACTGGCCTCTGAGAAAAGATTAATGAAACAAAAACATATCAAGCTTCTTTAATACCTGGAGAAGCAATAAGGATACCTCAAGTGACATTATGGGCTAGGCTATATGGGAGTGAATAACCTTAACATGACACAGTAAGTTTGTTGAAGAATTAAGAGCTATAATTACAGTTTTTAAAGTATACTGACCTGTTGACCTTTAAGATTTAAGACTTTGCCTCAGGGTCACTTCTTGACCTAGTTTTTGTTTTGTTTTACTTTGTATTGTTGGGGGGTTTTTATTCCCAACTGTAATAATTTTTCAAACTTTATTCTGTAAAGTGGTTGAAAAGTTAAGCTTTTCCTTATCTTTGTCTTATGATTAATTTAATTAAATGCTTTGAAAGGACATTTTCAAATGAAAATCTCTTCTTTTAGAAATTGCTTTCCATTCAAAGAGAGCTGACATCCTGAATTATTCCTAGAACAGATGGCAAAAGAATTGCACAAGAGCACAAAGGAAGATGAAATTCTAGCTAATGATTATTATTATTTGAGCAAATTCAGGCTAAGTGCAGTAGATTTCATTTACTAAGCTTTGAGGTCCATCCATGCATAACTTCCCCATTTGTTGTCCATGGCAGCACTCTTTGCCTAGCCTCTCTCCAAAACTCAACATTAGAGTCATCTTTGGCTATGACTTCTCACACCCCATCTCCACCCCCCAAGTTCTAACACTTCTTTATTTCTTTGAAATATGTCTTCTCTTCAAATCTATTAGCTTTTCTCTACCCTACTGCAAGCCCCCACTGTCTTTTTCCAGATATCCATGAAATCTGCCCCATCTCATTTCCCAGCCTCCAGAAATTTCCCTCACTTGAATCTTCCCTGTATATTGTTACCAGGATAATCTTCCTTACACATTATCTTATCACACCCTTGCTTAATAACCCATAATAGTGTTCGATTACCTAGTGCATATATACATTTGTGTGTGTACACACACATATATAGTGCCCCGAAAAATGTATACACACATTTTTAATTATAATTATAGATAATTATAAAGACAGTGTTTGTTAAAATACATTTCATTTTCAAGATTGAGCTATCATCTGTTAACGTGTATATACATGTGGGGGGGGATATATACATAGCAGGGAGTCTATATATATATAGCACAGAGGGAATAAATAGTTTGCCCAAGGTGACAGAGCCAGAGACTGATGGAGTCATGAATTGAACCTAGTCTGTGCATCTAACAAATATACTCTGCTGCCTCACCCTAAAATAACTAATAGCCTCATAAGATTTTATATTTTTTACACAGTTTTCATTCCTCATTTGACCAAATCCTTCAGTCAGATGCCGTTCATCCCTAAATTTATCTAATTCGATCTCTTTTTAGTAAAAGAACCCATTTCAGTGGAATGTTCTCCTTATGTGAACATATTTCCACCTCTTGCTCCGTTGCCTGTGACAATTTTCCTGCCCGGGCTCCCTTCCCATTTTTCTCTTTTTGACATGCATACATCAAATAATGTAAACTATAAATATGTCTCATTGTGATATGTAAACTTCTCACAAGATGTAACTCAGTTCTCAAAGGAGGCTTTCTGACTTCACATGACTCTTTTCTTCTTCCCCTCTTTCAGTGTGTGTGTACACACAACCCAACTTGTCTACATGTTCTCTCAAGAACCTCCTCCCACTCCCCTTCTTCTCTGAAGACTCTCCCAGGTCTCACAGGTAGAACTTGTAGCTGGGCCAATAGCATTATCCTGACAACTCAGATCGTTGGTTTATCCCTTGATATCACCCCACCCCTCCACTCCCCAATACACACCATCAGATTATGAGCTCCTCAATGGTAGGTGCTATGAAACTGCTGCCTACATAATAATATAGCAGGGAGTCGCTGTGTATTTTTAATACATTAACTTGCAGTACCATTTTTCTTTCTACTTATATGTGTGTGTGTGTGTGTGTACGTACACACACATGCATATATCAGTTTTGTTTTCTAACAATATTTTAAATTCAACGAAGATAGATCTTGCTTCTACTTTCCTTGCATTTCTCATCAAATCAAGTACAGAGCTGTACCATCAATCCTCACTAAATGCTTGCTATATGAATGGGTGCATTACTAAAATTACCGCAGGAAATGAAGATCTTTGGCTTGAATCTCCAAGTGTTAAAAATGGCACCACTCAAAAATATATAGTCAACCACACATTAAAAAGCACTAAGAATAACTCAATATTTCTTGTGTGGAACAGTTGCATTTTCTTCTGAGAATCCATATGTGAAAGTCTCTCTCTGTATTTCCCACAAGAGCACTTAAATCCAGAACTCACAGTGTACCTGGCTTCCAACCAAGTACATTAGTTATTTTGGAATTGCAGAATTAATAGTCATTCTCCCACTTGCAGATCTACCTCAAATAAAATTGTATTTCATTTGGATTAAGAGTTGTAACTCATAAACTCAGCTCTATCAAGCTTCACCAACACAACTCTTCAGCTCTTTCCCCATTGCCATGCTTCAGAACAATATTAGCCACCATGATGATTATTATCAACAAAGAAGAAAATTCCCTCCTCTGATTGCATAGAATATGGATATAGAAACACACATTTTACTAATGCTTAAAACCCAAATTGTATAGTGATGTTGTGATTTGTAGGCCAAAGGCCAGAACTATATACAAATTCAGGAAACCATTTTGGCAATTCAACGGCAACATCCAGACACTTGATAGTAAAGACATGATAATATAATTATCAAATGTCTCATAACTGTTAAAAAACAGAAACAAACAATGGACCTATTTGAAAGTACTTTTATAAGTATGTTAAGAAATGAATAGATACATTTCTATTATCTGAAAAATGAGAAAGGAGAAGAGAGAAGCAACTTTCAAGGACTCAGGGAGGTAGCCTTAAGCAATGTGGCAGAACAACAACTAGAAAACCAAGGATGCTGAGACCAGCCTGCTGGACAGGAAGGTGAAAGAGAAGAAATGCATTTTTCAAGTCACCTTTTCACTTAAGTTATGTATAAAAAGGAAAGTCACATATCAATAGTCCTTTTACCTAGCAGTTGTAGATGAGAATTAAATAAATAATATCATATTTATACATCATGAACAGAGATGTTGATTTTTCATTTTGTTGTTGTTGTTGTTAATCCTCACGCAAGGATATTTTTCCATTGATTTTTAGAGAGAGTAGAAAGGATGGGGAGATACAGAGATAGAAACATCGATGTGAGAGAGACACATCAATTGATTGCCTCCCACACACAACCTAGCCAGGAATAGAGCCTGCAACTGAAGTATGTGGCCTTGACCAGAATCAAACCTGGGACCCTTCAGTCTGAAGGCCAATGCTCCACGCACTGAGCCAAACCAGGTAGGGCTGATTTCTTATTTTTTCAGTAACTCCTGATACACACTGAATGGGAGAATCTCCCAATGCCTCCTAGAATGAAAAAAGCCAGTAGACCTAGGAAAATGTAATACTCCAGTAACATGGTCATACTGAAGACTTGGATTTAATTTCTATCGTTTCCACTTTAAGAGTTGTCTCTCATTTTATTTAAATCACAGCTAATGGTTCTTAGTGATTCCAAATTAGTAGAAAGCTAGTTTGTCCACTTAAAGATATGGCTCAATTAGTTGGGCGTCATCCCATGCACTGAAATGGTTTGATTTGATTCCTGGTCAGTGCACTTGGCCTAGCTGCGGGCTCAATCCCTGGTGGGGCGTTGGGGCGGGGGGGAGGGGGGAATGCAGGAGGCAGCCAATCCATGTTTCACTCTCACATAGATGTTTCTCTCTCTCCCTCTCCTTTCCTTTTTTTCTCTAAAAATCTATGTTAAAATTTTTAAATAAATAAATGTTTCCATATGTAAGTGAGTATATTTCTACAGACAAGTGAATTGTTGTTTTAAAAAGGACTGTGAGTCATTCACACACATGTTTACTGAGCACGTATTATGCAGTGGTAGGACTTGGGGAAAGTGCAGGGAGTGCTCAGAAATCTGTGGTCCTTGCCCTCAAAGAGCTCACAGGCCCATAGAGAAAGCAAGCAAATCAAATCAATTTTAAAATAATGAGAGAAGTGCCTCAAATTCAGTATGTACAGAACACAGAAAGAATACATCTAACCCAAAGCGAGGGGCCTGCAAAGGCCTCCTGGGAAGGTTGACATTTGGCCTGAACCTTGCAAGATGAAATGGTAATTTCATTTCCTGCACATGGGCCACTTTGGAGGTCAAATAAAATGGATGCATTGGAGGTGGTTTTAGAACATAAGCCCTAGCAGGAATTAAGATCCAGGTTAGTTGTAAGTCTGTATTTCAATACAAAAACAATTTTATGGTTGCTTACTCTGCTTTCTCCACATTTGGACACTGCAGAGAGTACAAAGAGTAAGTGATAGTGTTTGCCTTCAGGAAGTCTATAATTTAATTAGTCAGTAAAAATCACAGACGTGACAGCTAAATAGACAGGTCAGTATTTGGGTCAGTGCTAGGATCTCTAGCTTTTCCAAACCAATGATGAATCACTTTCTTTTCTTACCCAATCTTCTTTCCCGAAACTCTTCTTGTGTGTTTGCACAAGAGATAATACCCATGTATAATTCTTGTTACGTTTTTCCATTTGTTTATAGATAAATATAACAACATTAAGAACAAAGCAATTACCCTAATCAATGGACATAGCAAAATATCAAGCTTCAGTTCACATTTCTCCAGAGTTGTGGTGAATCCCATGTAGTCATAAAGAAACAGACCTCACCCTGGCCAGTTTTGCTCAGTGGATAGAGCATCGGCCAGAGGACTGAAGGGTCATGGGTTCAATTCCAGTAAGGGCATGTACCAGTTGCTCGGGGCCCTTGCAGAGGCAACCAATCAATGTGTCTCCCTCACATGCATGTTTCTCTCTGTCTCTCCCCCTCCTTTCCACTTTCTCTAAAAATCAATGAAGAAATTTCCTCAGGTGAAGATTAACAAAAAAGAAAAAGAAAAAGGAAACAGACCTCAATTAGAGCTGTGTTCTTTCTCAGGAACAAAAAGCATTGTTACAGCCTTTATAAGTTAGATATGAGGGTGAGCCCAGGGAATCAACCATGACTTAAAGATTTGCCGAATTGGAGAATTAGATGAAAGATTTAGTTATATGACTGTTCCTGCACTGAATCATATTTGCTGTATCTGAGAAAACACCATTGTACAGTCTACCATTTAATGCAGCAAGTTGACTAAAAAGTACTTTAATGCTTCAGGTATTTCACCCCTATCCACAATGGGATGCAGGAGTTTGCTCTAAGAGAACACTTTACAGCTGCTTGGTTGTAGAAAGACATTGGTCTGGGCCTGAATGAAGATTCCACCTCCACTTGCCCACTTTAGCAATTTGTTTGACTCCTATGAACCTCAGGTTTGCAGCCACCCAATCAGTATGGAAGTTCCTACTGAATCATTCCAGAAGGTTAGAGTTTAGAGGGAAGAGATGGCACACATCCACTCTGAGAGCGGATTCAGCCTCTGATTTGAAAAGCAATCCTAGTAGAAATGCGGTGGGCCACGCAGAGTAGAAATGCATGCACAGAAGGGATATAGCGACCTGAAATACTAACCACACCAAGGAGGACCCCCCCCTCAATGGCCTTGAGAAGCTCAGCTGCTCCTGTACCACCACCTTTCAGACCTGGGCTCATGTCAGCCTTCAGGAAGAAACTGCACTGACAGGCTATGCACTCCCATTTCAGGGAATGCTGATATTCCCTCACACTTAATGGTCATTCCATACGTAGGGACAGTTATAGTCTTTATTACCAAATAATGAGTTCTTGGTTTTTATTTTCACACATATAAAATGATTATAAGACAGAGAATCGACTTTTCCAGAAGCTACATGAGTTTGGAGGAGTTCAAGTCACAAAAGACTATTTCTTCTTTAGTTTTATATTCTCTCCCACAGTTCGACTTCCTCCCAGTCTGGGAGTCCCTGCTGGATATCTTCAGTGGGCTCACTACCCAGACTCCTTTCAGCTCCCACATGGCATTCTTCCTACTCCTCTTCTCCTGCTACTTGAATGAGTGACACCTCCTACCATGTGTGAGGCTATTAACTCTCCAAAACCACTCCAACCTCTCAAGCCATCCATGCCCCAGGCATGTACTACATCAAAGCTGCATCTTGCCAAAGCTGTAGCAGCCTCAAGTGCTCATGATGTCACCCTATCCCGGGGGTCCCTCTACTGAAGTGGAGAGAATATCTTTTCTGAGGGTCCTTGCCTATGGCTTATTATGTGACCCACTCCCACGCCTGGAGTTGTGCACTGCACACAACCTGCTCAGTTGTACACAGAGGTCCCACTTCCTCCCACACTCTGCTACCCAACTCACAAAAGTGGAGCCACCTTCTGCTCCCTACTATCTCAGACATTTCAGTAAAAAAGTGAAAAAGCTACCTTACTGGTTTCTCTTTGAAACTTCTCTACTGGGATCTGGCACAAACCCCAAGGAGAAAAAGAGCACATAGAAGACAAAGATGAGTAACACATATGAAAACTGCCCCCTCGTTCATACAGGCCCTTGTTCCTCTACCTACTCTTTGAGTTCGGATGACTCTTCCTTAGGATGACTCACTGCTTTTCAGGAGACTCTTGGACTTTTTTCAAATTGTTCCCAGACAAGATGTGACAAACCTTTCAGATGTGCTGGGATCTCAGAGAGTAGATAGCTAGGGTTCAAGCTGAGGCCCTTGCTGTAGCCATAAGCTAAAGATTTATAACTTACAATTTCTTGATAAATTACTTTAATATGAAACACAGTGTTTGGAAATGGAAGAGTATTTTATTTTCCTAAAACTACTTCTCCTCCTGCCCCATCTAGAAAATGTATATACACACAAACTTATACACCTACATTTAGCCATCCCCAGTTTTTGTCCTCACCAGAAATAAAATACATGATATTAATCTAAGACCTCTGTCTTAGAAATCCCGTTATTCTGTAAATGTGCTCAAGTCAAATATTTCCAGCCTACAAAATGTTTGCTGGCATTCCCCCATGAGCAAAGCTTTCCACTGATCAGCTGAAATAAGTATGTTGATATTTTTATTTGTGTGAATAATATCATCGTGGAGGAAAGTTAATACATGCCAATTTATTTTAGTTATTAACATCGAGGATAATAAAACATGGCAGGACATAAAAAATGAAGTCAGAATCTTGCCATGGTGAGAGAGTATATGCCAATTTTTAAAAGTCTAATAAAAAATCATTTCTAAATTAGTAATTTAAAGTATAAGTAATGCTACACTATATTTCTCTGCATAAACAAACCAAAAAAGAGAAGCACTCCTAAACGTATTTAAGAATACTCTCGAACTATTTTAGGAGTTTCTAGGAGTGTCTTCATCAATCATTACTTCACTCTGGTAATTTATTCTTCATGCTGCTGCAGCAAATTCTCCAGTTGTCTTTAATCTTTGCCAGCATCTTCCACAGTTGCTCTCTAACGGGTCCCTATCTCTGAAGTTGTTTGGTTACTCTTCCCCCCAGACACAAAGCAGCACAGCAGCTGAGTGATCTCAACAGCTGAGGGAACTACCTGGCGGGAGCACGTGTGAGGCAGCCGTAGAAATAACTCTCCAGAACAATGGGGAAATTCTCTTCTGAGAGATTTAACATGCTTTCGGTCAGCTTAAGTATAGTTGGAACAGATAGAAATCTATGTATATGGCATGTGTATGTGAGAAAGATTTCAAAGAAATGACCCAAGAGGCATAACGTACATTCTGCTATGGCTTTCACAATATTTTCCAATTTGACTCATTCCCACTGAGTTTTGCCATGAATTTTAATGAATCTTTTCAACTCACATTTTGCAGTTTTTCTTTTCACACATAGCTAATAGCCCTGGAATCAGATTGTTAGATTTTTGTTTAATCTGAAGTCAATTTTTAAGTTACTACATCTTTCAGGCCTACTAGAGTCTATTTTTACTGCCCAAGGATATAATTTAAATAAAAGCCAACATTGTTTATAAATTTTGTCTTTTTATATATCAGTATATATTAAAGAAAAACAAAAGATAAAAGTTACTTTTGGCATCTCATAAGTAGATGCTTTATTATAAGACATTGGTACTGAGCAACAAGGAAAAATGATTATCCAAGAGAATGAAAAAGCTCTGAAAATTGCTTCCATAATAGCTAACTTGAATTATCAAACGAAGCCAAAGAACTTATATGAATATATGCATAACCCATGGATACAGACAATAGTGTGGTAGGCCTCTGGGGTAGGTGAGGGCTGGAGAGGGTCAATGAGGGAGAAAGGGGGACATCTGTAATACTTTCAACAAAAAAGATAAATTTAAAAAAATAAAAGTTCTGAAAAAAATGGGATGGAAAAACAAAACCTCATATGTAAATTGAATATTCCTAAATTCCCAGAAATAAAAGAAATTGAGCCTGGAAAAATTTTTTTTTAAAAAAGCCAAAGAGCTTAAGCACTACAGGCACATACAAGTGACCTAAAGTCAACAGCAGTTCTTTGCTGAAACTCTAGGTGTTCATGTTTCAGAGATGAAATAACACCCCTGATATCTGCTCTCTGGAATAATAAAAATGCCCAGCATCCCTTGGTCCGTATTTCAGACACCAGTTTTCTTAATGCACAAGGATTTTTGCAAGTCTAACCAAGACATAAGGTCTCGTAAAGACCTCACAGAAGGTATGTACAATGTCTAATTACAAAGAAGAACCCATAATATCTCCTACTTTTAACCTAGAATTGGACATTTTCAAGCATAGCTACTCCTTCCATAGACCACCTTCCACAGTATGGGGTGACTGGTATTGATAAGTTGTGGATTTTCCACTGATCAGAAGAGAAAAGAAATCCTTTGCCTGTTCTGCAGCATTTCCTGTGACCAGTGTCTAATTTTCCATTCAATGGCACAGTGTCAGATTGTCCATGAATGATCCCAATTTGACTGCATCCCTCCCTGGTGCTTGGCTCAATACTCTGCTTAGCCACCCAGATGTTTAGAGTGCTAGTGTGTGGAATCTCAGCAATATGTTTTCTGCTGCAAATGGCTGCTCTGAAATAGCTAGAAATGTTGGGGAAGCAGAGACACCTTCCTAGCCCAACAAATAGTTCAGTTAAGTGGAGCACTTTCAATACCAGCTACTTAAAAAAGGGAAAGACACTTATTTAATCAGCATATGGATCAAGGAAGAAAGCAGTGGCATAACCACAAGGGTCTTGCATGAGACATACCAGGAGGCCCATTTGTCACATCTACATCACAAACAATCTTGAGTTTAAATTTTGACTTGATCCTCAAATGAAGGTATCCATACAGTCACGGTACTGTGTATGTAAACAGTGAATTTGTTAAATGTATACATTTAAAAACACGAAAAGGTTTTTGTAACCCTTTTGAGTGCTTATCTTAATATATGCATTGGTCGGCAAACTCATTAGTCAATAGAGCCAAATATCAACAGTACAACGATTGAAATTTCTTTTGAGAGCCAAATTTTTTAAACCTAAATTTCTTCTAACGCCACTTCTTCAAAATAGACTCACCCAGGCCGTGGTATTTTGTGGAAGAGCCACACTCAAGGGGCCAAAGAGCCGCATGTGGCTCACAAGCTGCAGTTTGCTGACCACGGATATATGGGAAGGAAGAAAATAAACATTACTAACAACATGCCAAATACCATTCTAAGCACTTAGTGTGTACTAAACCACTTAATCTTCACAGCCATACAGAAGTACAGACTATTATCATCCCCATCTTACAGATGAGTAAACTAAAGCCCAGACAAGTTAAATAACTCATCTGAGGTCACACAGCTAGTCTAGGGGTAGCAACCAGGTTCCATCTTAAACTATCTGGATCCAGGGCCCATGCTCCAAACCACTATGCTCTACTGCCTGCCCTGGAAGTGGCTCTGAGAGACCCTGACAACCACCAGTTCCCGTATGGTCCAAGCATTTTTCCTTGCTGGATGTGACTGTGATCCACGTGAGGTTAATGACTCCGCTTAACTCATGGCTTGATTATTGCTGAGCCCTATTTCTGGATTCCAGGCTAAGCAGGTCTCAAAGCCTCATCTGAACAAGCAGATAACAACACACACAGCAGTCACACATTGCCTCTGTGGTCCCATTCTCCCTCCCTGAGCTCCCCACTGCCTGTCTCACCCAATGCTGTGACATCAGATGTAGGCACTTATTCCTCATCGGTTTATTTTCTCCTCAGTTCAGACAAGTTAGGATCTAATTAGCATTAGTCAATTATTTTATCT
This sequence comes from Cnephaeus nilssonii, assembly GCF_951640355.1. NCBI lineage: Eukaryota > Metazoa > Chordata > Mammalia > Chiroptera > Vespertilionidae > Cnephaeus > Cnephaeus nilssonii. The sequence goes on along the minus strand of NC_137089.1, from coordinate 39,378,776 downwards.
TTTTTAGGAAGATACATTATAATAAATACCTGGGAATCTAAAAATAGGCTTGATAGATATTATTGACCAGTACTAATTATCTCTGATTTATCGTATATTTTAAACCAAAACACACTATCTAAACCTAAACATATTCTTTTACATCTTCTTTCCCAAGGTGTGAAAATTGTAACTTATTCTTTCATAAATTCCCCAGAGATGGGCTGACACTTGGTCTCTTTCTTTCCCATTTCCTCCAGGCAAAATAATTACAAACAGAACTTGAAGAAATCTTGTACACATCGGGAATTTGGTCTTTCTTTTTGGTATCAGTTTATTCAGAGGCCATTCCCTTGGAGAAAAGCTAGTGGTTCTCTTGATACCAGCAACTGTAAGCCTTTTCCTTTATCCAGACGAGGACATTGTCATTGAATATGATTTTGGACCACCATGCAAGCAAGTCGTTTTACACAGTTTTTAACATATCCTGTGACTGATGAGGAGTCAAACTTCATATATCAAGCAGTATTAAAAATACAGCTATTTCCAGTTGACATGTATCAGGAGATTTTACTATATTCATACCCTTTGACCAAGTAATTCCACTTTGGGGACTCTATCCTAGAGAAATAACCTGAAATAACAGAAAAAAACTTTCTGTACAAAGACAGTAATCCAACTACCTACACATCCTCCAAATAAGAGAGTGGAAAATAAATTATCCCCTTAAAGAAAGATTTCATGTCCTTGAAATATAGTTATGAAAATTTTATAACATGAAATATTTTCTCATGTTATAAATATATAAGTATATATTAAATGGAAAAGTAAGACAAAAATTACATGTATAAGTTAATGACCCTTATATAAAAAGCAAGAACTCAGGACCTGGCCCAATAGCTCAGTTGTTTAGAGCAGCAACCCAATCCACAAGGTTGTGGGTTCAGTCTCGGGTCAGGGCACATAAAAGAATCAACTAATGAATGCATAAATAAGTAGAACAGCAAGTAAATCTCTTCCTCTTCCTTTCTCTCTCTAAAATCAATAAATAATTTTTAAAAATCAGGAACTCTGCCAAGCAAAATAATAACAACAACAACAACAATAATAATAATAATAGAACAAAACACATTAACTCCCAGAGGAAGTGAAAAGCACACTAGTCCAGCCAAGGGGACTCAATAAATATTTGTTAAATTAATGAGTAATGAGAGCATAAGTGTTCACCATTACCTAATATGTTGCAGCATATAAAATTGTTGATATGTAACCACTTTGACCAATTAAAACATCAATTTCATATGGTTCAACCAGAGTCAATGAGCCTCTACCACCCCATGTTTCACAAAATCAGGATGAAATAATCTGTACCTCTCAGCAGTTACTCCCTCCTTCCCTCACTCTGCCTTCCTTCCACCGCATAATAATCAAATGATCAGCCTAAAGAAAGCCCAACTAGACACTTGTCACAATATTGCAAAAATATTAAAATAAGGCTTTTCTCTGACTTTTTCCCAAGTTGCTGTCATCATGATGACATATTTTAGGACTTAGGCTGGAGAAACTCATGATTCTTAAGTTTCCTTTGTATATCATTACATGACATCTTGGGATAACAGACATTAGATAATAACTGCGCCTGGCCACCTATAGAAAAAATTACCAGACAATTTAAAAGATATAGGAATTTTTCTATTAGAAATAATCAGTGATTCCTCTTCAATATCCTGAGATAACACATTGTGCCCTTCCCATTTATTTCCTTTCACATACGTAGAGTAGAAAGTACTGAATGGAAGCTCCCTATTTTGCAAAGTAAAGCGCTTTTAAAAAAAAAAATCCTGGTGATGATGCAGAGAAAAAGGAACACTCATGCACTGCTGGTGGGAATGCAGACTGGTGCAGCCACTGTGGAAAACAGTATGGAGTTTCCTCAAAAAACTAAAAATAGAACTCCCATTTGACCCAGTAATCCCACTTCTAGGAATATATCCCAAGAAACTAGAAACACCAGTCAGAAAGGATACATGCACCCCTATGTTCATAGCAGCACAATTTACAATAGCTAAGATTTGGAAACAGCCTAAGTGCCCATCAGCAGATGAGTAGATTAAAAAACTGTGGTACATCTACACAATGGAATACTACGCTGCAGTAATAAAGAAAAAATTCTTACCATTCGCAGCAGCATGGATGGAACTGGAGAGCATTATGCTAAGTGAAATAAGCCAGTCAGGGAAAGATAAATATCACATGATCTCACTCATTTGTGGAATATAATGAACAACATAAACTGATGAACAAAAATAAATCCAGAGACAGAGAAGCATTGATCAGACCGTCAAACCTCAGAGGGAAGATAGGGGAGGGTGGGGGTAAGGGGGAGAGATCAACCGAAGGACTTGTATGCATGCAATATAAGCCTAACCAATAGACACAGACAACAGGGAGGTGAGGGCATGAGTGGGGGGTTTGGGGGGGGTAATGGGGGGATAAGGACACATATGTAATATCTTAATCAATAAAGAAATTTTTAAAAAAAGAAATTAGACATTGCCACCTTCATTTTCTGTTCCACATTGATTTTCCTGTAGCTCTTGCTTTTTATTGTAATAACTTCCCAATACCCACCTTCAGAAATGTATGAAGTAATTGAAAATGTAGCACAATCGAATGTTAAAACTATAAACTGCGCCTTGCTAAGAATTTGCTCAGTTTTCAACAGATGCTCAGTAATGCTGAGTTTCCCTCAGATTTCTAAACTATCCCTCCTGTGCAGTCACTCCAGCACCAGAGCGGCTGGTGAATTATTTGGGGAACTGTGACTCTGGTTGCTCAGCCCTCCCAGGTTCTCAGAAATGTTTGTCTTTTATCTTGATTACAGACTCTAAGTGAGCAAATAGACAATAAGAGCTTACAAATGTAAAATGAAAATTATGCATCTTACTGTCATTTTCTCTTATAATAAATTTGTGTACAGAATATTTTTTAAAAATCCTCCCTGGAAGATATTTTTTCTTTCTTTCTTTTTTCTTTTTTTAGAGAAAGAGAGAGGAAGAGAGGGAAGGGTGAGGAAGAGAGGGAGGGGGAGAGGAAGAGGGAGAGGAAGAGGGAGAGAGAGAGAAAAAAACAGCTATGTAAAACAGGCACATCAACTGGTTGCCTACTGCACGTGCCCCAATCGGAATCGAACCTGCAACCCAGGTACAACATGCTCTTGACCAGAAATCAAACCCACAACCCTTCGCTTCGGTGCTCAGGTCAATTCTCTAACCACTTAGAAACACAGCCAGGGCAAAAGTGCTTTCATTTATAATCCTTTTTCTCATCACAATCCCTTTCCCCACTCCCAAGCAACTAACAAACATCCAACATAATAGGTAACCTACAGATGGGGGTTGGGGGAGAAGTCAAAGTAAGAAGGCTTGAAACAAATTCAGAATAGTCGAGCAATATTCCAAAATCACAGGCAGCTATTCGGCAATGTTCTACTGACAAACATTTTTGGCAAATAATCTACTTTTGCTTTTGTATTCTTCTTTTTCATTTCCTTTACTACAAAGAATAAAAACATAACTGTATCTCGTCATCTTTGTAAAATTCTTATTTCCACCTCAGCCCTTTTCAGAGTTACAATTGTAAAAAATTAGTAGCCAAAAAGGGGCACTTCTCTCATTCACTTTTTAAAATGGAAAGGATGCTAGGAAAATTATTCATCAGAACGGCTGGAGTAAAATAATTAATGTAAGCTTCCCTCAGTTTTATGCTAAGATTCTACAACTGAATGAGAATAACAAAAAATGTGAGATGACTAAAGAAATTAGTTGACAGTATATTCTATCCTGCTTCTTATTGAGTTGACAAAGGTTAATTGGTAAGTTGTTCTGATATAATAGCATTTTGTAAGAGGATCTCAGGGGGAAAAAAAATTTTTTTAAGTAATTCACTTCCAGGATAAGGAAGAAAGGTATAAATTCTGCACATTTAAATACATACTTGCTTTCAGTGCCTATGTAAGCAAGAAAATACGAAAATTTTTTATAAAAATAAACAAACTTTTATCAGCATTTAATGTACATTTTTATGTTCCTGTTGTCCAAAGGCAGATGTGAGCTTTAATATGGTTTATCCATAAGGAGTCAAATTGAACTTCAAACCTATCCAGAAATTTACTTCATTCTTTTGTATTCCAGTCACTTTGTTTAGATTTAATACTCAAGAAAAAATGAAAGATATACAAAAGACACTAAGATGACTGCTGTCACCTGATGATTTGCCTCTGTAAAGTCACTTATGTTCCAACTCAACATGTCTTACCTTCAAAACTCATTCAGTCTTGCTCAATCCTATCTAATAAAAGAGTAATATGCAGATTGACCATCACTCCAACACACAAGATGGCTACCCCCATGTGGATACAAGATGGCCAGCAGGGGAGGGCAGTTGGGAGGGACCAGGCCTAAAAGGGAGGGCAGTTGGGGGCAATCAAGCCTGCAGGGGAGGGCAGTTAGGGGTGACCAGGCCGGCAGAGGAGGGAAGTTGGGGGCAAACAGGCTGTCAGGGGAGTGGTTAGGGGATGATCAGGCTGGCAGGCAGAAGCGGTTAGAGGCAATCAGGAAGGCAGGCAGGTGAGCAGTTGGGAGCCAGCAGTGAGAGGCAAGCATTTGGGAGCCATTGTGAGAGGGATGTCCGACTGTCTGTTTAGGCCTGGTGGGATGGGGCCTAAACGGGCAGTCGGACATCCCTCGAGGGGTCCCAGATTGGAGAATTCTGTGCACTGGGCCTCTAGTGTTTTAATAAAGACCTTATTCAAACCTAGTGTGAGGCATTTTCTAAATTAGTATCTACAGTTTTTATTATTATTTTGGTAATATCAAATTCATGGCATAACAGAGAAGTTACTGGGAAAAGCACTAGACTAGAAGATGTGATTCACAAGAGCTAGTCTCTATGTTTTACCCCAATTGAGTCTCCAGCTCCTAAATATAGAAAATGAAAGCACTTTGTTAGGTGATTACTGAGTTTGCTTCTTCTTTCCTTGACCTATTTGGAGTTCAGCTTCCTAATCAATTCAGTAGAAATTATAACAAAACCAAATGAATTCTAAATTGACTTCCAATAATATTATTGTAAGTACATTTTCATTTGTGGGTATTATAAATGCATAGAAATCAAAAAGTTCTAAAAGATATGATATAATGTCAGAGATTAAGAATAGAATCAGAAAAAAGCCACCTTCTGAACTGACACTAAAATAGGGCAAAGCAGATATGATTCATCATTTATCTAGTAACTCATGTTATGAGGTGGTTTTCAAATATGGTGTTCCCTTGGTTATCAGTAATATAACTAAAGAAAGAAAGATGTAATCTAACCTGACAGTTTGAGAAAATTACAAATCAACATGAGGTTGAACTATCTGGTGGCTAGAAAAATACAGAATTATTATATTTACTGTACTGTTCAATGAAGAGGATACCCCAATTTTGAAAGTCAGTGACAAACATCTAGAAAGATAATTTGGGTTCCACTAACACTTATTGAACACCAGTGAGCTGCATTTATTGTGACTGAATCTTTTATGTATTAACTAATTTAGTTCTTAGAAAATCCTGTAAAATAATATTATCCCAGTATTACAGATGAGGTGCACAGAAGTCCAGGGACTGTCCCAGGTCACCTTCCTAGAATTTAACCCCCTTGTTCTCTGATCCCAAGTCCCAATGTTTTTGCATTTTATCATGTTTACTTTTCAGTGATGAAAAAAAGAAGTTTTTTCTAGCTACCCTAGACATGGAAAAAAGTAATCAATTTCCCTTTGTTATAAATTTATGCTTCTAAACATCTTAATTGGTTCTTCAGTGTTGGAGGAATTTACTCCCTACACACATATTTTTCAAACTTCTACCATTATGGTTTTATATTATTTTTTCCATATAGATTACATGATATGAAAGGTTTTTGATGACCAAACAAGTTACAATAAGTAATGCATTTTATGTTATAAAATCTAAGTTTTACCTAAAGATCCAAAATTAGCAAGTGATCACAGTAATATTACAAAATCATATAAATCATTAATATGGCAATGCTGCTCATTAATTTATATAAGGAATAGGTGCTAAATAAAGCACTTTTTATTGCTACTGGGCCCTTATTTTAGCTACCATGCTCTCTTGTCAAAGTCGATCAAATGGCAGATAAGATGTGTTCAATTCAGAAACTACTGGTATGTAGCTCTGCTAATAGTATATGCTGTAGCAAGTATGCCTCAAAATTCCTATGACTTCAATATCAGAATGCCTGAACAACACAAAATAACTTACAAGTTTGGCCAAAGGAACTCATTAGGCTTGCTAACATCTTGCCTTAATTCAAGAACATGTAAGATAAATTAGGTTTGCAGGAATATTTGACACAACTTATGGACTTCTTTTTACAAGGAGAGAACCACTAGGCTAGCAAACCTCCTGTTTTAAAGTTAATATATTGGTATTCTGTTCAAAAGTCATCATTCTGGTTTATAACTCAGTCATGTACATTTAATTAGCATATGTTAGTACTTTAGGGTACAGACTGATGAAATAACTTTGGCAGGCTCTCTCTAGATGATTCTTTGTGGGCAGAATGTTTTAATATCTCCATATCAAAACCATTTATAATATTCTATGACTCAGTAATTCCACTTACAAGTATTCACTGTAAGTGATAAGTGGAATCATTGAGAATAATAGAAAACTATCTAATTGCCCCACAATGAGAAATTGTTTAAAATTTAGTCCATTGTTCAACAAATAGTTGGGAACTAGGTGACAAAGACTGAGTAGTGAACAAGACATAGTTACTACATGCATGGAATTGTAAAGATGTATGTTCCAATGACTACTGCCACATAACAAACTACTCTGAAATGTGGTTTAAAATAGCAACCATTTTACTCTACTTACAGATTCTGTGGGTGAGGAATTTGGACAGGGTATGCATGAATGGTTTATCTCTTCTCCACAATGTCTGGGACCTACCCCAGCTGGGACTACTTGAAAGGTGGAGGTGACTCAACAACAGGAGACTGCAATTACCTGGAGGCTCCTTCACTCACAGACTAAGGCTGTCAATCAGAGCACCTATGTGTGGCTTTGCCATGTGACCTGGCTTGCTCCAGGCATGGCAGCCTCAGAGTAATCAAACTTCATGTATGCATGAATATTCCAACAAGTAGCATTGTTTTTTATGACCAAGTCTAGGAAGTCCCACTGTAATCTATGGGTCAAAGCAGTCAGGCCTACCCAGATTCAAGGAAAAAAGAAACACACTCTCCTCTTGAAACAGAGAGTAGCAAGGTCATATTGTGGAAGAACATGTGACATGGGAAGTATTGTCATTTTTGGAAAATATAAGCTGCTGCCATATAGTAGTGGAAGAAATGCTACTATTAACAGTTCTTAATTTATTTTGAAGGATGGCTAACATTTGTTGAGTACTTATTCTGAGTTCCAGGGACTGTGCTAAGACATTTATATGTATTGACTCGTTTAATCTTCAGAGCAGCCCTAGGAGCTTTCTTACAAATAAAGAAATCACCACACTAAGAAATTATACAGCTTGCCCACGGTCACACTGGTAGTGGAGGAATCTGGATTTCAACCCAGTCTGGTTGCAAGAGCCCCCATCTGTAACAATTTTTAACAGCTGTACTAATTCTGAGAAATAATATTATAGGTTCTTTTACTTGCTGTTTCTCTTTGCTTATTGATATGTCTAAAATGGAAGGAAAATAAAGCGCATTTCCTTGAGGCTGTTCTTATATTCTCATGGGTTTCTGTACTAGTATATAGTGTTGTCAAAACTGGCCAGATCAGAAGAATCACCTGAAACACTTGTTAAAGATACAGACTTGGGACCCCCAACCCAGAACTACTGGCACAGAATCTTGGAAGGGGCTTGGGTAATTGCATGTTTAGCAAACACTTATAATCAAATGAAGTTAGGGATCAGAACTATGTGTATTATATTTTAATTCTCTCAAATCTGTTTCGCTTCCCCCCACCCCCTTCCCTTTGCTGCAGCTGTCAGAACCCACTCAAATAAAAGAAACCACTCAACCGTATAACTAGTGATTTTATGTAATAAGGAAGTACTTGCCTCTTAAAAGCTGGTGAACATTTGCTAGTTAAAGGATTCCTGGCAGCCCTAAAATACAATTTAGCATCTTATAGTTGCAGTGACTTCAGTAGTGGTTTCAGATGGGGCAGGACACATGTGGGACAGTAGGTGTTGTCTTCTTTGGGAAATACAATGTAGTGGTAAGAACAGGAATAGGCAAATGCTAGTGAATTGTACAGGTCAAAGGAGACAAATACTTACTATGCATTTGTTACATGAAAAATGATTTTAAGCAGGACCTACTATCCAAAGTTATAATGAAAAAAAAATCTATTAGAAATGTGAATTGGTGACTTTGGGTGGTGAACACACAATATAATATACAGATGACGTATTATAGAATTGTACACTTGAAACCTATATAATTTTATTAAACAACTAGAGGCCCGGTACATGAAATTTGTGCACTTGGGGGGGGGGGTGAGGGGGGCCTCAGCCCAGCCTGCACCCTCTTGCAGTCCAGGAGCCCTTGGGGGATGTCCAACTGATGGCTTAGCACTGCCGCGGAGGTGGGAGAGGCTCCCACCACCACTGCTGTTCTCAGCAGCTGTGAGCCCGGCTTCCGGCTGAGCAGTGCTCCATCTGTGGGAGGGCACTGACCACCAGGGGACAGCTCCTGCATTAAGCAGGATCGGGCCAAAACCAGCTCTCCAACATCCCCTGAGGGGTCCCGGATTGTGAGAGGGTGCAGGCCAGGCTGAGGGACCCCACCGGTGCATGATCAGGGCCGGGGAGGGACACAGGAGGTTGGCCAGCCAGGGAGGGACCGAAGGAGGGCTCCAGGGCATATCCGGCCCATCTCGCTTAGTCCTGATTGGCTGGACCCCAACAGCAAGCTAACCTACCAGTCGGAGTGTCTGCCTCCTAGTGGTCAGTGCACGTCACAGCGAGTGGTTGAGGGGCCTTAGCATATCACTAGCATATTATGCTTTGATTGGTTGAACGGATGACTAGATGACCAGACACTTAGCATAATAGGCTTTTATTATATAGGATGTCACCCCAATAAATTTAATTTTAAAAATTTTAAAGAAATGTGTATTGGTTGTATAATTTCATTTTCCATACATTTTATGATATCTTTTTTTCTCTCAAAACATAAAATCTATAACATTATACTCAAATGGGGAGGGGATTGTGACACCAATTCAACTGTCATCAAGGATATCATTTATCTTAAAATTGTCTTATTTGGGAAAGCATTTGTATACCCATCACTAAATATCTTCAATTCAAAATAATCTTAATAACATCTAATATAGGAGCGTTTAATACATGCCAAGTACTGTGTATCGCCTCATTCAGTTTCACAACACCCCTAGGAGCTGTCCTCATCATTTTACAGATGAGGACACGGGGCTTAGAATACTAGGCATTTGCTCAAAGTTTCAGAGCTAACACATTTCAGAGCTGGAATCTGAACCAAGTATAGCACTAAATCACTAAATGATACCGTAGTGACCTTCATACTAGTAAAAGCCATACACTCATCATGTTCTGCACATGCATATATCAAATGTTTAATAGCCATGGAATTTAAGGTTGAAACCTATTTTACTTAAGTAGGTAGATATTTTATGATTAGACAAGGGAGTTAGAACCATTATAAAAGCCCATTATAAAAAAATATTGAAAATGTGCACAAGAGATTAATGGCATAGGGATATGGAATATATAGTAAGTATTTACCCAGCAAATTTTACAAAAGTAATTTAACTCAACAAATATTTATCATGCAACTAGTATATATTGTATTTAGTCCCCAATTTTTAGAATTTACAATTTAGTTTGGAAGGGCAAGACACACACACAAATACCTATATAATAATAAGAAGAGGATTCATTTCTCTTTATTCAGAAAACACTATCAAATGAAAGAAATTACTCTTTTATCAAGAAAGTAGGTATAGCCTCAATATTAACCTGTGACTATAACATTCTTCATAAAATTATAGAAGTTGGGGCTTCATCAAAAAAGGTCAAGATTTCATTTGTAAGTTTATATTCTAAAGCATAAACCTCAACAACAATGTTATAATGAGGTTTCGATATATTTAGGAGCCAAACTCTTTTAAAAATTCACTTAGGAATAATTAACATATTTGCTTGAGTTCTCTTTCCCCTCCACCTCCACCTACTTATAAAGGGTTAAATGCCTAAACTCCCTCTTTGCCTCTATTATGCATTTCCATGCTATTCTCAGGCTAGATTTTCAAGTAGACTGATAATTCTATCATCAACTTTCCAATCATGCTGGTGGCACAACTGAACCACCAGCTTAATCTAGGGCCTGAGCAATAAAAATGCTGCAAGTTAACTTTTTTATAGCTTTGTCTTTTCAAACTTACTGAAACTACACAGTGGTGAAAGTACTAGAAAAACAAAAACAAAAACATTGCACTTGAAGACCACGTTCACTACATTTTCAAGCAAATTCTCTTGGGTGCTGGTTTCCTCAACTTTGAGTGGAGGTTATTACCTGCCTACTTAGCTCTCAGAATAGCTATGAGGCTCACACAACACAGTGAATCTAAAGATAATGCACACAGTGACATGGAGAGGACGATATAAAAGTAAGAGATTATTACTGCACTCTGGAAACCAAATCCTTCTCCTTCCCGCAAAAGTCTAGGAAACCCAAGCTGGTTTACCCATTTTTCTTCATTGTCACCAGTTTATCAAGAATGTATCACTACTCAAGATGCTGTGCATACAGTCTATCCTGCCAACATTTTAAGTCTGCAGAACAAATTAAATGAATATATGGCGGTATTCCTGGCCCCAATCCTATATAAATACAAATGCATTTTGTTCATGATGATTTATATATAACCAAAGCATCCCACACATTTCCTTATAAGATGGGTTAATCGTAGGCTCTTAAAGATACACAAATGATCAAGAAGCTTGCATCACTCCCCTGCGAGGCAGCAGAAAGCTCCACCAAGTCACATTTGGCAATATTGATTTAACACCTCATAAAAAAATCCAGCTCTTCAGAAGAGCACTCTGGTCCTCAGGCTGAAGACAGAGTGAGATGAGTTTTAAATAGGTCATTAGCCAACTTATTTTTTTTTTATCTAAAAGCTTGTCCAGAGCATGATACAACAGACTTTTAGATCTTCAAAGAGAACTGTGAGTACTTTGTCAGTGCACCAAGACAAGTAGAGGCTTTTCTTAGCAAACTGCATTTTAGTTCCACGTTCTTTTATATGTTTTACAGAAGAATAGGGTGATATTTTCAATTACTGGGCTTCCTTACATAAAAAATTTTTAATATACCAACCCTGAAAGTGGAATAATAACTTTAGAATGAATATATTTGCTCTATTGGCAATATTATATTTTCAAAATAGTTTTCTATTTTAATTAAATCAGAAAACTCTGAAATATCATTTACATCCATAGAGTCTCTAAAACACTCTATTATGTTAAGAAATTATACCTTCTACTTTGGATTACACAGTTTGGCCAACCAGAAAACTGAGAGTTTCATTATATTAAGAGTAAATAAAACCCACACTGAATGCAATTGATAATCTGAAAATTTTCCCAAAATTGATTTTCTTCTAGGAATATATCCTAAGAAACTGAAACACTCCACAGAAAGAATATGCGCACCCCTATGTTCATAGCAGCGTAATTTACAATAGCTAAGACTTGGAAATAGCCTAAGTGAACATCCGCAAAGGAGTGGATAAAAAAAAACTATGGTACAGCCCTAGCTGGTTTGGCTCAGTGAATAGAGCGTTGGCCTGCGGACCAAAGGGTCCTGGGTTTGATTCCGGTCAAGGGCACATGCCCGGGTTGTGGGCTCGATTCCCAGTGGGGGACATGCAGGAGGCAGCCGACCCATGATTCTCTCTCATCATGGATGTTTCTATCTCTCCCTCTCCCTTTCTCTCTGAAATCAATAAAAATATTTTTTAAAAAACACTATGGTACATTTACACAATTGAATACTACATGGCAATAAAAGACAAAAAACTCTTACCATTTGCAACAGCATGGATGGACCTGGAGACTATTATGCTGAGTGAAATAAGCCAGTCAGAGAAAGATAAGTATCACATGATCTCACTCATATGTAGAATCTAATGAACCAAATAAACTGATGATCAAAAATAGACCCAGAGTCATAGAAGCATGAACAGACTGTTGAACCTCAGAGAGAAGGCAGGGGAAGGTGGGTGGTAAGAGATCAACCAATGAACTTGTATGCATATACAGTATGTATAACCTGTGGACATTGGCAATGGGGTGGTGAGGGGTGGGGGTTGGAGGAGGACGGGAGTGGGGTGGAAGAGATTGATGGGGGAAAAGGAGGACCTTTGTAATACTTTCAACAATAAAGATTTTTTAAATTTATTTCCTTGAACACAGTTCCAAAGATCATATGAATAAAACGATAGTTGAAATGTTTGTTCCATTTAATCTTATATCTGGTTCTTTAGGAATAACAGCAATAGTAAATATGTCGAAGTAACAATATTTTACATTAGATTTTCTTTAGAGAAATGTTTTGTGTTTCCCAGTTCTTGGAATTGATGACCAAATCCCTTCCTAGCCCCTGGAACCCTAAGTACCTGCTCCTCCTGCCATAGAACAGCTCACCTGGAGACCAATGTGAAGGCAACAGATCTGGCGGGAAGGATTATGTAAAAAGGAGCCCTACTCAGTAAGGCCAGAGAAGTTTGGATCAATGGAAATCTTAAAGGTCATGGTTGTCTAGAGATAAGGTTGACTCTTTAATACGATATAGATGATACAGATATAGATAGATATATAGATATAGATATAGATATAGATATAGATATAGATATAGATATAGATATAGATATAGATATAGATATAGATATAGATATAGATATGCTCTTGAATATATCCTGGCCTCTGCAAACACAAAGAGCTCTAGTCCCAACTTTATAAATTGTTAGCTGCATAATGTTAGGCATGTTAACATCTCTGGTTCTTAGATGCTTTGTCTTTGAAAGGAAAGAACTTATTCTTCCCGCCTCTGACATCTGTAGCTCCCTCCGAGGGCTCCAAATCCAAGAACTATGTAGGTGAAAGCCTCTAAAAGATGCTTGAGACCTCCCAAAAAAAGTATATGCATGTCATAGAGAGTAAAATATTAAAATTCAAGAATCTCTACTGGAATCAGAAAATAAAAGCAATCAAATAGTAATAAAAAATGTTGATGACTGAACCATAAAGCTGATTTTTCCTTGATTAATCCATACTCTCAATTCTCCTGGTCCCAATAACTAAAAAAAAAAAAAAAAAAAAGTTAACTATGTATGGTGTCAGGTGGGAACTACACTTATCAGGGGGATCACTATGTCTATATATATATAAAAGCCAAGCAACCAGAACAACCAGTCACTATGTCGCACATTGTGGCCGGCCAACTGGCCAACCTCCCATGGCCCCTCCCCACAGCCGGCCCACCCCCAATAGGACCTCTCAACCCCGAATAGGGTGGGCCAACTGGACCCCACCCATGCATGAGTTCGTGCACTGGGCCTCTAGTATGTTATATAAATGTCTAACCACCTGAAACTAATATAATATTGAGTGTCAACTGTAATTATTTTAAAATAAAAATAATATAAATGCCCTCCAAAAAATAAAATAAAATAGAAAAAAGTTATAGATTTCTTAAGCTAAACCATATAAAATTGCCAATATTTGATCGTTTTGATATACAATAATAATTTTAATAACTTAAGGCCCTAAACACAAGGCTATTGGATTAAATATAAAATTTTGAGCTAATAGACTACTTTTCCACCACTAAGTAAATTAAGTTGTTTTTAAGTTTTTAAATTGAACAGCAGTGTTAAAAAGTTCAATGTTATACATTTCTGTCATTTCTGGTTCTAGTAAGAGCCACCATGACAATTTTGGGTGGTTCTTATATGATAGAATTTCCTGTATTTCACTCTCAGTGACATAAAACACAGGACAACTCTAAATTTCACATGTGTCACACAGTACAGTCTTCCATAATATTCAAATTATCACTACCAGAAGGGAGAGGCAGATCACATGTAGGATAATAATTATCATTTTTAAAAAAATCTCAGCTGGTAGTGAACCAAGTTAACAAAACATTGCTTATGTAAGTGTTTATTTGGTGCTCAGGAAGAGGTCCTTTGTTGTGTGCAGGCAAACACCGCCCATGGGTTTGATTCCATTCCATTCCCTGTGCAATAGCACATCGTCCTCCCACTTCTGCACTCCCAGGACACGCCATGCACACTTCCTTCCATTACAACATATTGTCACTCCAGGAACTTGTTTCCTTCTGTCCCCTTTCTTGAACTGGAGAACCCCTAATGTAGGAATGAAATCTTATCACCTTTGTACCTCTTGCCTGACACATAATAGGTACTCAGTAATTTTGGATGAAAGTCCAAATTACCTATAGAAATAAAATTGGAAAACAGACTGATTCCAAAAAGTCAACAAGATTTGGCAAACCCTTGGTAGTAGAAAATAAGGGACAGGGAAAAGTCAAACATAACTCAGGTTTCCATCTGGGTAAGGTATAAATTTGAGCATAGATTTGGGAATAGTGTGGAGGCAGGGACATAGTTTGGACAAATTGAATTTGCAATATTGGGAGGCCAACCAGAAGAAGAATAACCAGCAAAGAGATAGAAAAATAGGTCTGGTGCTTGAAAGAGAAGTCAAGGCTACAGAGATTAGAGTTCTGGCCTCTCTCACATAGAAGTCACTGTTCACTGTTGAGTGAATGGATGAAAATGAGATCACAAAGGGTGAGAACAGAGGATCGGCTGAGGAGAGGAGAAGAATAAGGATAAGAAATTAAAGCAATGCTTGTGTTTCAGCCAAGGTGAGTAAGTGAAACAGACAGGATGCATAGAAGAAACTTAAAAGGCATGGAATGACACAGCATAATGAATATGAGGGCTGGGTTGGAAAGTAGCCACAGACACTATGGAGAGGGTGGGAAAAATAAAAGGACTCAGAGAAGATAGAGTTAATTTCCAAGACAGAATCAATAATATTCAAGGGACTTATTCTGGTAGATTATAGCAGGAAGCACAATGTAGTGGATTAAGGAATGAAAGTGGTTTTAAGAATTCAAGCTTAAAACAAGGACATTTGGATGTGAACAGCCTGTTGGAAAACTGGGTTGGAAAACTGGGGCCAACAGGAGGTTTGTTTTCTCTAAGGGAGATTTGGACTTGTTTGTGAGGCTGATGGGAAGAAGGTAGCAGAATGAAGGCCAAGTCTTTTACTTTGATTTTGAATGTCTACTTCAATTTTATGCCTGAGTTTCCTTATAAATAAAATGGGGCTATTGAAAATACTTCGTGGGGTTATTATGAAGATTAAATAAGTTAGTACATATAAAGAAGCTTAGAACAATAAGCAGATAGATAAGAAATACTCAATAAAAATTCGCTATTGTTGACCTAGCCAGTGTGCTCAGTGGTTAGAATATCATCCCTCAAACCGCAGAGTTTCAGGTTCAATTTCCAGTCAAGGGTACGTACTTGGGTTGCAGGCTGGATCCCTAGGGGGTGTGCATGTGAGAGGCAGCCAATTGATGTGTCTCTCTCACAATGATCTCTCTCTCTCTCTCTCTCTCTCTCTCTCTCTCTCTCTCCCTATCCCCTCCTCTCCCTCCCTTCCACTCTCACTAAAAATCAATGGAAAAAATATCCTTGGGTGAGGATTAACAACAACAAAAAATTAGCTATTGTTTCCCATACATCCCATTAATTTTATTTTTATTGTTGGTAATCTTGGGTTCCACTCGCTCTCATTTGTGAAGGCCATTTCAACTAGAATGATTTTGGTGACAGAGGCGACACTACTGTACTATCGTCACAGTATATGAACTTTACATTGTTTATCCAAGAGTCATAAAGGATTTTCCCTGAGCTCCACTCTCTCTAGAGTGATCCTCCTTCTGAACCATGGCTATTGTTGGCAAATCAAGAAACTAGGCAGTGTTAGAGATACAGCCTGTGGCTATGGAATAGTTTTTCTCCTTCAAAACAACCCAGGCCATATGGGAATTGAACCTTGGCCTCATTAATGCCGTGTTTCCAACCAGTTCAGCTAACGAAGCCAGGCATGCAGCACCTTGCAGATTTTGAACTCTCTGAAAAATGTCAACTTGTCAAATCACTAAGAAAGGGTGTTAAGAACTACTGAATGTAACCATTATTTCCATTAGTCCGCGAATTAGGCCTATGCAGGAACTGAGAAATCTCATCCTAACCTAAAACTTTCTTAGATTTATACTGGCACATGGTTGGCATTCATTTAAATGCCCTCTGGATTGACTGATCACTGCAGCTAAATTCCTAAGTGCATATAATAAAAACAGTAACCTGCCTAAAGATCAAAATAACAGTAAGTAGAAAGTATGTCAGTATTTTAAATGACTTTGCCTGGCCAGTTAAGAACCAGGTGTTCGAAGCTTTAACTATTACTGTATATACGATTCAGGACAGATTTTTATATGCGCTTCCCTGAAGGTAAAGTACTTAGCCTTCTGAGTCAACTTTATAGCCCCTTTCTGCTTTCGCCTTAATGGATAACATCCGTCCACAAATTTGTAACATCAGTGAGTTCTAATAATGACTGGTGAGAATTCCATTCCTATTAGAAGGTTAAGACATTTTAAACTTCATTTCAGAGTGTGGCTTAATCTAAAAGTTAATCAATCTCAACCTTAGAGATTTAACAAAAGAGTAAAAGAATAGCTCTGAGACCAGCCTGTGTTCCACGAAAGACGCTAAGGGAAAGTGAAGAGCTTGATCTCTTTATTGGATCCAGCACAGAGAGGCAGCTACTCCACCAACCTGCTGGTGTGCACCTCCACCAGCTGCACAGCGAGGAGAAGTTTCTCAGGCCGCCTCCTGTGTGGCTTGCACAGAAATAGAGACCATATTCCTGAACATTTTGGTCTTCCCAACACCGATAGATCATCCTTTCAGGAAACAACACAGTTAAGGACTAGATTTCCTCAGTGTTCTGTTTCAGGCTCTTTTCTCTGCTTTGTCTCCTGAATAAGGATGACAGTAAGTCATTGCCAAGAATTCCACTAAAATTTTACAGACTCAGGTCTCTTAACCTATGAAATCCTTCCTTATTTGTCCCCATCTACAAAATACTTTATTAGCAGCACCTGGAGGTATAGACAGTCATTCAAAAAAAGATGAACAAGAAAATATTTCTCACTTGGATCATAGGTAGAAAAAAATTATATTCTCATTTTTAGAAAGTGGATGCGGGGGTTGGGGGGAAAGCATTGCATATCCTCCCCAAAATAATTCAGGTATTCAACAGTCTTGAAATCAACCAGCTCCTACTGACTTGTGGGATGGCGGGTACAATGAGCTCCTTCCTCTGGCACTGAAGAACTAAATGGAATCACAGATCTGACTGATAGCTTTTTGTCTGCCTTTCTGTTCCTGGCCTATTTCGTAGGGCTATTCATTTCATCATGTGTTTATATTCTCAAGTGAGTATGCTTTGATTGGAAAACATAATCGGGAACTTAGAAAGATATTTTCCAAGCAAGTGTTTTAGGATTAACTTTTCCAACCTAAATTTCATTCATAAAAAGGCTAATTTATGTCATCTTCCACAGTTCCTTTTATTCAGAAAAGCACCATCTTTTCCCCTATTCTTATCCTCTGGGTTAACAAATACTTTCCCATCTTTGCTCATTTTGGCTGATTTTTACACCATTAGAGCTCCGTGCAAACACTGACTACTTACTGTGTGCCAGGCCTTGTGCCAGAGATGAGAAACCAAATATTTCCTCCCATGATCTGCCTTCATGAAATTCATTTCCTGCTCTTCAGACAATGTGTTACCCCTTTATTTATAACCTGGGTTACTCCACTTACTTTCTTTCCGTCTTTGGAAGCTCCCACTGACTCCCCATTGGGATCTATTTCAGAACTTATTCCTCCCTGCCAAAAATTCTTTGACCCTCACACAATTTTAGGTCAGGTATCCTATGTCAGAATTACACCACATCTCCCCCTTGGAAGAGCCATTTCTTTCCAAATTGTGAGGTTTTAGCATCAGATTCTTGGTCCAATCCTTTACATTTCTGGGTAATCTTATAAGGGTCATCTTTATGCCTATGTTTTAGAACATGTCAGCTTCCATTTTTGTGTCCTCTTGCTGTGCTTGCTTTTCCCTTTATTCTTTGCCCTTTTCCCACACTCTCACAAGATATGAGGATCAGAGGGGGGGAAAACCTATTACAACTTCAGTTGTTTTGAAAACAAAGTAAATTTTTACAAAAATGACTAACATGAGACTTCCCAAACCAGAAAACCTATTTAGTTCATACATTTAATATCATAAACACACATCCACCCAACCAAAAATAAACCATACTGCAGAGAGACTTTTAGAGAAGAAAAATCAAGTGCCTTCATTATTCAAATGACTCCATTACCAAGAGGCACCTGAGTTTGATTCAGTGCCAAGTCAAGGCAGATACACCTGCTCAGCTAGGATGCCTTCCCATTAGCCCTACCCTGGGAACATCTGGACCAGCCCAAGTTACCCTCAATTCCAAAGAATATCCTGGAGAAACTCTCTCAATCCTGATCCTTCAGGAATAGAATGTATCATTTGGTACTTCAGAACTAACTGCAAGACTAGCAATGCCCTTTAGAATTGAGACTGTTTTCTGGACATTCCAGAGCCTGTCTTCTGGATTGCTACTCGTTAATATGAATGACAGATTCTTTGTGCGCCTCCTCTTTTTTTAAATAAATCTTTATTGTTGAAAGTATTACATATGTCCCCACTTTTTCCCCATTGACCACCTCCAGCCTGCCCCCATCCCCCACCCCAGACCTTCACCACCCTACTGTCTGTATCCATGGGTTATTCATATATGCATACAAGGTCTTTGGTTAACTCCCACTCACCCACCCTCCCCCACCTTCCCTCCAAGATTCCATACTCTGTTCCATGCTTCCATGTCTCTGGATCCACTCCATTTACCAGTTTATTTTGTTAATTAGATACCACATGTGAGTGAGATCATGTGATACTTGCCTTTCTCTGACTTATTTCACTTAGCATGATACTCTCCAGGTCCCTCCATGCTGTCTCAGAGGGTAAGAGGTTTTGTTTTGTTTTTACTGCTGCATAGTATTACATAGTGTAAATGTGCTCCTCCTTCTCCATCACTCCCTTTGTGCCACCATACCCTCAATCCTCAATCCCTCCCACCTCTTTACCCCCAAACCTTCTCAGAGATGGTGAACTTGACTAATGCCATCTGAATCCAAAGACTTCGAACAATACACAGAACATAATTGCAAGTGTAATAAATTCACTAGTGCAAACTGGATAGTAATTCCAAATGTTAACACTGGAATATATATACATTGACGTGTTTACCTAACATGTGTACATATATTAATGATCTCCTCACTCCATTCCCCTTGTTCCTGCAAACTTTATGGGAGCTATAAAAGGTATACCTACTCCACACCATTCATTCTTCAAGCTGACCATTCCTACTCCCTGGCATTCATCTGAACTGATGCCAACATTCCCCAAACACACTTGCTGAAAAGCCCTGTGTAAGGCCACACAAATTATACTGATAGTTTGCTGGATCACTTGTGAATTTAGTTATTCCAACATAATGCTAAGGCCAGAGTATATCTATAAGACAGTCATTAATCCATTACAAAACTGCCAGAATTATACATCTAGGTATTAAGTGGCTCCATTAAGTAAAAATTAGACATTTAGGAGTTTAACAGATATGTGATTTTTAAGGAAACTGAGACCTGTTAAAACTGGCATTCCTTTTCATGATATCTTACATTCATAGTTAACTTTTTGGATTTTCCCAGCCAAGGGTTGTGTGACTAGAAAATAAAGAGCACATGACCAATAAAAACTAGGGCATTTAATAGATGTTGGACTTCAACCTTCCCCAAAATACCCTGTTTAATTGTTAATGCCATTATGAAATTTATTGCTACTGGTGGAAATGACTTCCACAAACTACCTGAGACTTGACTAATTGAAATATATGACCAGGGTATCATATCTGTAATGTATTTGATTCAAGAATGGTATCTGTGTTTTGTATCAAACTGGAGTTGGCAGGGCACATTGGTTTACAAATCTCTGGTGTCAGACTTGCACTAAAGTGCCATTTGTTTAGGGACGATTTGAAGAACATGAGCGAGTAGGAAAGAGTAGGTCCAGATGTTCTGCTTAAACCCAGGTGTGGCTCAGTTGGCCTGTTTTGTGATGAGGGATTTTCCAGAGTACAGGAAGCAGCACCTGTATGAGATTACACACAGATTTAAACTCTACCAAGTTGTCTGCCTTCTGTCTGATCTCTTCCTAATTGCAGTGCCTTAGCGCTCAGGTGGAATTGGCCAAGCATACAGACTTTCTTTGCTACTACTTAAATTGATTGAAAAATTTAAGTGCCCTCAATTGCAGTTTGATCATTTTAAATAAGGAAGATCAACTGCCAGTATAATGGAATTAAATTGAGAGCACTGAAATGATTGAAGCTTAGCAAATTAATAATTAACCCAGGCTTTTTATTGCTATTATAGTCTTTCCTTCAAAAAGAGACAAACATATTTCCTATACAAATTCAATACCAAATCAGGGTAATACTGGAAAAAAAAATAGATTGCTAAGCATCCATGATGCTGTATTGGTATTCAGCAGGTTCTGGCTGTAAATTGGTTTGGTGTGTGTAGATGACTTTTGGCTGCCTTATTAAAGGAAAATTCTACTAGTAAAAATACACAGCACCCTATTTTTATATAGTAAACAGATGTCAGCCTTTCATTGTAAAGTATTTTTGATTCAGTAGATGTCAAATATTACTTTAACAGACAGTTCCTGTCTACAAAGAATACTTAACATTTGTAAGATAAAATAGTGACTCAAAAGTTTTGGGGTATTTTTAACAGCTAACAAGGCACCATTAAAACAAATGGCTTTGAAAACACAGTCTTAGCACTTTAATGTAAAGATGGTCTCTATGCATTAAAATTTCTCTGGTGTGTGATCTTGCAGTGATAAAACCCTTGCAGTTAAATGTGTTTATCCAAAAAGCCACCCTCCCATAAGCCTGGCGTGGTTTCATAAACTGCTGATTCCTCTTTTGTTACTACAGGCTGCAGGTGCCGAATGACAGAAAGCACAGTGCAGATGACCAAGTCAACAGTTTTCTCTAAGTAGAGCTGTTTCTGAGACCAAAGTATGTGCCAAGGACTACAAAGGAAATAATCTTGTAATTATCTAACTTACCATAAGATGTTTTTTGGTAGGTACATGTCCATGTACATTGTTTATGAAGAAATCCTCCTAACTCAGTTAGTTGCCTCATACTGAGTGTTTAATTGCCCCACCACCAAGTGAATCACCTTGCAAGTTCTCATGACCTTCTAACAGCACCAAACTCTTCTGCCTATGTTTGCATATACCATTCCTCAGTTTACATAGTGATCACATGGCATTTTATCCTCCCAAATCCAAAGTGACCAGCCGCTATGACAGAGGAAGGAGCTGTGGCTCAGGCAGAGAGTCCTGCCTGCTGGCAAATAGTGGACCCAGGTCTCAAACTCAGGGTTTTTAAACACGGAGAAGTGGAAACATTTTTCCTAGTCTCTGACCAGGGGGAATGTTCTTGAATCATTCTACATCTTAAAAATTACAAGTATAAATTTTAAACAATTGCTATATCTTACAATTGTTGAGTAGTATATTTCCTCAAGGCAACCTATTTAGAGAGTATGATGGCAGTGGATTAAATTGTGGTCCCCTATATTCACACCCTAACCCCTGAAAACTGAGAATGTAACCTTATTTGGAAAAGGGTCTTTGCAGACATAATTAAGAACCTGGAGAATAGATGGCCCTTGATTATCCAAGTGGGCCCTAAGTCCAATGACAAGTGTGAGAGAAGAAAAAACAGAGACCGAGAGGAGAAAACCATGTAAAGACAAAGGTAAAAACTAGAGTGATGCAGCCACTAACGAAGGAATGCTTGTAGCCATCCGGAGCTGGAGGAGGCAAGAAAGGATCTCCCTAGAGTCTATGGAGGCCTTGCTAACACTTTTATTTCAGACTTCTGGCCTCCACAACTATGAGAGATAAATTTCTGTAGTTATCAGCCAACTAGTGTGTGACAATTTGTTACGGCAGCCACAGGAAACTAATACAATAATATTATAGTATGTTAGAGTTTTAAAATGTGAACTAAATGAAATGCATTATGAGTTATTTTAACCAAGGAAATGTTTAAGCTTCCTCCAGAAAAGGTTCTAGATAAATCCCAAGTAAAAAAATATGCTTTTCTCATTATGCCTGGAAGATTGATTCAGATTTTGCTGCTAATGGACTTGTGAAAACTCCAGAATCACAGAATTACCTAGAGCCAAAGTTCACAACAAAACTTTCCTGGCATGAGGGAGAATGGGTGTGAGGTGGTGGGCATGGGGGGATGAGGGCAGATCCATCTCCCGCTCTAAAGAACAATGCAAAACTCAGTCTGAATCATGGTGGGGTAATCATCTCATATTTGGCTACACACACAGGCAGCACACTGTTATAAAGTATAAAACACCATTAAATTAAAGTTTTTCTCTTAATCACAAGAGAGCTGAATTTTCAGAACACCTCAGAGTCAATGAATAGACATAGACTGCTCTGGGGAGTCTTGATCTAGTCCCTTAGGACATTCTAGGAGCTCTGGACCTCCTGAAGCAGAGACATTCAGTCACTCCTGCCCTATGGCAACCCAGTATGGTCCTCACTGCAGGGTTATGTGAGAGCTCGGACCATGCTGTCGCAGTACCCAGCCTCTTCCTAATGCTATCAGCTCACCAGAGAGGACGGGGTGCACGCAGCCTAGGAAGTTAAAGGCACCTGATATAAGATCCTCCACAATGTCCCTCCCCTCCCCTACGTAAGCCATCACCTCTGCTGGGATGACTCCTGTGGCTCTGCAGAGACCCCACCCTGGTCCCACCTTCACTTCCATTCATGCTGTCTCCTCCATCTTCCCTACACAAAGTGAGTGTGTCCTCCTTCTCCTCACTGCCTACTCAGTTTCTCGTTTTTCAAAGACCAGCTTAAGTTCTGCTCTGACTACTCACACTTCAACCTCACATTCTGCCCTGACAGGATCGTCTTCATGACCAGGAGCATCTCACCCCCACCCCCACCTCCGATCTTCTCCCAAAGAGGAGAGTGAGATTGGATGCAAGCAGAAACTGGAATAAAACTGGTTCATATCATTAAGGGATAGAATTTCAGGAGCAGGAATATAGTAAGATTATATTGGGATAAGGGTCATCTTTTTCTCTTAGCTAATGCCCCTTCCACAATTTGTATGGGGAAATCCAGTCTTTATATTCATGCTCAATATAGCATCTGATGAGAAATTCACTTGTACTTCTATCTGAAATACCCCACCCTACCCCACCCCCGCTAAGTAATCTGGATGTATGAATAGAATGAAATAATCAAGAGTTTCTCCTCTCCATGCTTTTGACACTTTTTTGTCTTTTTCTGATTATGCCAATAATAAAATTCCAAAGTGTTTGAACGTATGAGAGTAAATGAAAGCGAGTATGAGCGACGCCTTGCAGACACTGAGGGATAGGTTCTGTCACTGTGTGTTTATAAGCATTGTTAAGCTCCCATTGTTTTTAGGGAAAATGGTGCTGCGAAAATTATGCCCCTGCTCTTGGGGAATGAAAATCACATCAACTGTCTCCTGTAAATCATATTTTGCTCGTCTAAGTGGATCAGATGAGAGAGAAGGAGCAGGGGCTCTCCTTGGTGAGGGGCTTTGATCATTTTGATCAAACACAGACCACCTATCAGCCTTTCCAAGTGCCACCATGCGTCATACACATTTTCAATATTGTGTCATAATAGCTACCAGTCATTGTAGTTGAGATAAAAAAGGAATTGTAATTAAACATATGATTGGATCCAGACATTTTAATCATGCCCTCTGTCTGTGTTGCAGAGCAGGCCTGCCATCTTTGCAGCAGTCCCTGGGAATCGCCCTAGGATGACGATTTGCATGCTAACTGAATTCAGGGACCGTGCAGATTGCGCGAGGACATCTGTTGCTCATTGTTTTGGTCCTCTGCTTTTCAGACTCAAATATGAAAATGCAGAAAGTAAAAGGCAAATTATGGAGCCCGGGGCAAGAGAACAGATTGATTGTTTGATTTTTCTTTCTCTCCCACCACCCCTCGAGAGGAGATTATTACAGAAACTAGAAACGTCCCCTCTTTACAGTCCTCCCGGCCTTACAGTAAAATCAGTGCCCATGAAATTATGCTGTGTTCCAGCTGCTTCTTGTCTTATTCTTATTCATGTTGGCCAGAAAGGGACCCCATTCCCAGCTCAAAGGCCTCCAAACACAAGACAGTAGGAAAGGGGAAGGGGCCGCCTTGACCCCATAACCCAGACATAAGACAGAGAAAGGGACCAAAATATCCTGTGTTGCATAGAGAAGCTGATCAATGGGCTTGGCAAACATTCTTCCCAACCTAGTAAAGATGGGGGAAATGTGAAGTATCCACAGCAAAGGAACGTGTCATTTAAACACATAAGGGATCATTAAAGACACAGTTTCTCCAAAGGGCCCAGGTTGGCAAACCTTGCCAAGATGGACTCTTCAGGTGAGCAAGATGTAGCTTCCTCTGGCTTCTCCTTTTTTTTTTTTTAAGGGTGGGGGCAAAGGCTAAGTATAGAATTGAGATTCAGAAAATATTTCTTATCAGCTGTCATGGGCCTGACACCATTAGGAATGTTTTCATCTACATTTCTCCAATCCCCCCAATACTGGGAGGTGGAGAAGCATCCTCCTCTTGGAAATGAAGAGCCTACAATTCAGAAAGATTCATGGCTACCTGGCGAGGACATCACAGACCAGGGTTGTGTTTAGAGTCCAGGTCTTTCCCTCTGAGCACATGCTACTTTCATCATGCCACATTGTCCCCCACTTGCGTGGACTGCATGAATCAATCTCTTTTTCCATCCCCCACACAGCACAAAATGTATAACTTAGAGGAAACGCACCCCTTTTGTCTTCTGTGAGATGTACTTAGCTTTTACCTCCTTAGAAGAGAGGCAAAATGTTTGCTTTATTGTTTAAATAAGTCCAAGTTGAGAACTTACCTTTCCAAGTAACCTCAGGCTGCCTGAATCCCAGAATGATACGTTTCCACTGCGGGAGTCACCTGAGTGGGCCTGCCATACCCAAACCTAAGGAAGCGAGGCTCAGGGTAAGAGAAGGGATTGCTGGAGGCCTCTCAGCTCCTAGTAACTGAGGCCATTGAAATATGGCCTTGACTAGAGGCCATTCCCCAGCCCCACAACTGTCCCCATCATCACAGTGCCTAGTTTTCCTTATTCTTACCACAAAAATTCCATCTTTCATGCTGTTGACTAGCACAGAGCCCCATCCACTTCCCAATCTCTACCCCCAATCTAAACACTCTATGTCTCCAAATCCCATGTCCAACTCCTTGGTCCCCCTGCAGCAATGGTTTGCAAACTTTATTGTGCTTAAAAAACACCTAAAGAGCTTGTTCAGTTTCCTACACCCACACCCAGATATTCCCATTCAATAGGTAAGGGTGGGGCCTGAGACTCTGCATCTCTGCCAAGCCCACAGGTGGTGCCAGCGCTGATGGTTTGGGGGCCACTTTTGAGAACCACTGCCAGCCTGACTCCCAGCCTCTCTGCTACCTTCCCACTGCTGGAGGCCTCGGGCCCTCTCAGCCTCGCCCTCGTGCTAACCGGACTTCCAGGCACGTACATTCTGACACCCTCTGCCTGGCTCAGCTTTGATGGGAAGCCTCCCCTCTCACGCTTCCTCATCACTCTAGAAAGGAGCATGCAGTCACCTGGATCAAGAGCTGTTTCTCAGTTGGCATGGTAACAGTTCCAAGGGTTTTAGAGTCACATTTTTAAAAACTATATATTTTTTTATTTATTTCAGAGAGGAAGGGACAGGAAGAGGAAGATAAAAAACATCTATGATGAGAAAGAATCATTGATTGGCTGCCTCCTGCACACCCCCTACTGAGGATCGAGCCCACAACCTGGGCATGTGCCCTGACTGGGAATTGAACTTTGACCTCCTGGTTCATAGGTAGACCATCAACCACTGAGCCATACCATTTGGGCTAGAGTCACATTTCCACTACTGCATGTGACCTTGAGCAAATTATACTTCTCTATGTCTTTGATTCGTCACCCTCAAAACTGGCATTACATATTTACCTTCTAAGACAGGGTAAAGGACCAAAGAAAGCCTAGTAATATTCCCAGGACAATGCCTGATCCAGAGTAGGTGCCCGGGACACACTCATTCTCTTCTTCCTCCTTTCTTCTCTTGGACTGTGTCTGCTTCCAAATGCCTCAGCAGCAGATCAGTGCAGAGGCGGAAACTGCCACGTCAAGGAAGAATGACAGCACACTTATAGCTGCCACATTCAAGGCGCTGTCAGAAACTGCATATGCCTTCCCTCCTGGCCGCTTTGTCATTATTGTACGGAACGTGGGGAATTCTGTTCTGCCACGCCATTTGCTGGACATTTTTAGAGGGACACAGGAGCCAGGACCCTCAATGTAAGATGAGCTGGAGAAGCCAGGGACTTGCTCTCTGACCTTGAATCTATTCCCTGAGGTCATGGGTGGGGACCTCAACCTGAGAGGGTACCCCAGCTTAGTTCCTTAAAAAGAACATTGAGGCCAAGAATTCCTTAGGCTTTTTAATTTTTTTCCTTTTTAAAAGTCCCTAGTCTCTTAAATTTTGTAAACATTTACATTCTTCTGACTCTTTTTATCTTTTAATTTCTGGTTTGCACTCTTTTGTGGAATAGTCATTATTCTTTGCTTTCTTTGTCTTTCTTGCAATTTTTACTGTTTAGGCTAATTTAATGTTTGTTACTGTTGTTGTTTTTGCTTCTAAATACTTCCCACTTACTTTGTTATTTTCCTAATTCTCTGGTTTAGCTTTCTGACCTTTGACCACCTTGTTTTATTGTCTACGTGTATTTCAGCTTTCCTTAGACTGACACATCTTTATCCCTCTAATAGGTTTCTTATACTCTTTCTGTTCCATTCTAGCTTTTAAATATAGTTCTTGGGCCAAGGCCGGTTTGGCTCAGTGGATAGAGCGTCGGCCTGCAGACTGAAGGGTCCCAGGTTCGATTCCGGTCAAGGGCATGTACCTTGGTTGCGGGCACATCCCCGGTGGGGGGTGTGCAGGAGGCAGCTGGTCAATGTTTCTCTCTCATCAATGTTTCTAGCTCTCTATCCCTCTCCTTTCCTCTCTGTAAGAAATCAATAAAGTATATTTAAAAATAAAAAATAAATAAATAAATAAATAAATATAGTTCTTGTTATTGTTTTTGATTAAATGTTTCATTTACTTTGTTTGTTATTATTTAAGGGGTTTTATTTTCTTAAATCTTTGTGTTTGAAGTTTCAGAATGGCCTACAGAAAGACTCTCCCATACAGAGATGATTGAAGCCTCACTCCACAACAGTCCTTCAAACTCCTTATAATAAATAGAGATCACATCCCACTCAATGCTGTATCAGTTAATATTTACTTGAAGCAAATAAGAAAACCCATAGGTTGAATTCCCTCCTGGGATTATAATTATACACGACAGCATTCTTGGGCCTTCGGAACAGTATTGCTTTCTTTCACCACATAGCCTCCAATCCCACATAATGACCCATCAGCGATGGTACCTACAGTCACGCATGTTGGGAAAGAATTGGTTGCTACCCAATAGGATGCGAAGGGGAGGAGGTGGTTCAGTTCAGGGAGACTCTCAGGGTAAACCCTCTCTGACTTTAACAAGGAGCCTGAGGATGTTTAACCTTCCAAAGACATTCCATGCCATGAACAGAGCCTTTATTACCAGCTAAACAACCAAGTTTTTGGAATCCTACACTGTCTCCAATCTGCCATCACCAATTTGACGCATTGTTCATTTAAGCAGGATCCCTGGTGATCCTTCTTAATGCCTGAATCTCCCCAACTCCACCCTTTTATTAAAAAGTTAAAAGATAAGTTCACATGGAAGTGAATGTCTCTTGAGTGTAGGTTTAGGACCTATAACATTGGCTGCTTCAATGTGGTATTTTTGTGTGTGTGTTTTGTTGTTGTTGTTGTTGTTGGTGGTGGTGGTGGTGGTGGTGGTGGTGGTGGTGGTGGTGGTAGTGGTGTTAATCCTCACCTGAGGATATTTTTCCATTGATTTTTAGGGAGAGTAGAAGAGAGAGGGAAAGTCAGAGAGAAACATCAATGTGAGAGAAACACATTATCGGTTGCCTCCTGCATGAGCCTAGACCAGGGAGAAGCCTGCAACCGAAGTATGTGCCCTTGACCAGAATTGAACCCGGGATTCTTTGGTCTGCATGCTGACCTCTATCCACTGAGCCAAACTGGCTAGGGCCAGTGTGGTGTTGTTTTTTTTAATCACAAATCTGTTTTCTACCTGCAAAGCCCTAAAGATTGAAAGAAGTAGAGCAACGTTTTCTTACTATAGATGCCTATTGAATTGGCTTGAGTCCCTGGTTAATCTAGTCCGATTCCCCTGATTTATTGTTTCTTTCACTTTTTATACCACAAATGTGCTCCAGTTGGAGGCTTATTTGAGAAAGAAATTTACTCTTTTAGGTGAAATCTTTTTGACAGCCCCTCCACCAATGAGCTACCCACTACCATAGTACTCACCCCCACCCTTTGTCCTGCTAAGGACTCAGGTTCTTGAGCCATCCCTCAGTCTCCTCTCCCTCCAATTTGCATTAACTATCTTTAGCCATTTTACTCTTCACTAAGTATTGCCTTTATGTTAATTATTTGTTTTAAAGGGCCTGAAACTCTCATAACCATCCCATATTTTTACCTGAGAAAATTATTTCAGCTCAAATCATTTCAGATTAAATAATACAACTATCAACGCCTACAATGTCGCATCCCAAACTCATTAGATTTTCTGGAAAATCCCTTCCTATGAATACCACTCCTCTTGTGGAATGTGGCTGAATAAAATTTTAAATGTAAATATCCAAACCTGACAAGATTTTATCTGCAGGTTAGCAAGGATGCCATCCTG
The DNA here is from genome assembly GCF_951640355.1 of Cnephaeus nilssonii. NCBI lineage: Eukaryota > Metazoa > Chordata > Mammalia > Chiroptera > Vespertilionidae > Cnephaeus > Cnephaeus nilssonii. Next base: position 39,349,458 of record NC_137089.1, on the reverse strand, counting down.
GCAATTGTAAGGAGAAATTATCCTCATGGAGATGAGGATGGACTGGCCTTCCCATCTCAGACCCTATTGGGGCTGACACTGAGCTCTTGGACTCACTGAATGAGGATCTTTTTCTTCTCATTCTGATTTTCTCTCCAACAAGTAGTATAGAATATACCTTGATGTTCATACTCAATTGGGAGCCAAGCATCCCTGGAAATCTTGTGTTGTTGTTGTTTTTGAAAATTCCCATGTTTTCCAATGCCAGATGTGGATAAGAATTTTTCTTGCAGTTCATGAAATCATAAACCATAACATCTACTGTAGAAACCATCTAGTTTAGTTCTTTTGTTTTGCAGAAACTGAGGCCCAGGAAAATTAAATGAATTTTCCAGCACCATAGGTTAAGAGTATAATTAAGTCAAGAATTCGGTAACTCTAGGTCAGAGATTTCCCCACTGTACACATAACTCTTCCCACATTCAGTGAGCCCTTACCACCTGCCTGTTCTGGCCACACAGGGTTCCAGGTACTGCCTAAATTTTGATAGCTGCAGATAGTTCCTTGCCAACTTACTTAGATCAAGCTTCACAACTGCTTGTGCAGTTCAAGCGGGGACATCTTCTGTAGCAGATTTTGAAATTGGGGATGGGGACAACACATAAATAGTCTTCCATACTATTGCCCTTATCTCTACCAGCATCTGGGAGAGGCTTCAAGTTTCTCTCTCAACTAAATTGTAAGTCCCTCGAAGGCAGCACATCTGTCTTCATTTACAATTCTTTGTCTCTCCATTTTAGTCGTCTTTATATCCCCAAAGCCAAGCATTGCCTCACACATTATTAAAATAATGATTGTGTGTCCTTTGCGTCACACACTTTCTGTTTATGGAGGCAAATGAGCTGCTAATACATTTCCTGTGCATGGCCAGGTTATTTGTCCTTGTTAACAGGGACACTGAAGTCCACTGAGCACCTGCCTCTCAGAGCAGGGGTACACTCCCAGGCTCTCAGAGATCACACAGAAATCGTTCAGTATCTGATTGTATTGCCATGCTGCCAACAGTCTTCTCTAACTTCCTTCCTAGGACCTAGAGGCACTTCATGTTCGATAGTATGTTCCTTCACAGGATGACTCAGCCAACATTACTGACCTGGTTTCCTACCCACTCTTCCCTGCTCCTCTCCCTCCCCTCCCCCAAGAACCATATTCATTTATGCCTTGTTTCCTTTGCAATGTATTTTTCTCTCTACCCAGGATGCCCTTCCTCATCTTCATCTGGTACACTAGTCATACTTCAAAATCATATTTAAATATATTCTCCTTCTTATAAAGCTCATACGCCATTCTCTGAGTTCCCTTAACATTTTGTAACATTATTTATGTACAACTCTTGTCTCTGAAGAAATACTTCTGAGGGTATTAATTCTTGGAAAGATCAGAGGCCTAATGAACTAGTTATCATTTATCTCACCCACTTTAGATAAAGTTGATCACTCTGTTCTCCGAGCTACATTTTCAATTTAGACAGAGGGGACATGTGCATTTGTTCACTCAACCATCACAGATTGTCATTCATGGGGTGCCTCACAGGTGCTCCCCACAGTTCCAGGTGCTGGGGATATGACAGTGAGCCAAGAGTCTGGGGCCTAATACAGAAAATAGCAAAGAGCCCTTCTTCAGCAAAACACTGGCAGGGGTTAGTTAGGTCTTAGATCCATTACTCTATCAAAGAATTGATGTAAAGGTAACCAGAAAATAAGCTTTGGGTTATAAAAAAAAAGAAAGGAAAAAAAAACGAAACTAACTTTAGCCAGGAAAATACTGCACTCCCATTCTTTAACTCTGCCCCAACTTGGGTGAAGACACGTATCAAGGTTACAGCGAAAGGAGGAATTGTTGAGGAATTGTTCAGTTTCACCAGATTCCTTTTCCCTGCTCTTTGTTTGTGAGAAATCGCCTTTGAAGCATCCTGCTGCTAGACCTTTCTGTTATTCAGAAGATCAGCCAATGACTTCCACAGCCAGGATGAAAATGCCAAGAATTTTATGGAGTTTCTGAGCATTGATCCCCTTAATGACCCAAAAATAAGCCTTGTGTGAAAGAGATCGCATTCAAAACACAGCATTGCTCCTCGAAGCCCCAGACAGGGCTGAGTGTGGTGTGCTCACTAACTTGAGCACTGTTGAAAGGGTTTGCTTTGAAGTCTATTGCTGAGCACAGCACATGGATGCCAAATGTCATCCCCTCACAGCTTACAGAACCGGTGCCAAAGGGAGACCCTCACCAGCTAGAATCTCTGCTTCTGACAGCCTAACAACCCTAACTGGAGAATTCATCTCCTGCTGCCCAGGGAAGAGCATCCTTCACCAAATGCAAAGACGTTTCCATTAGAAAAGGCATCTGAGTGATGGGCATAGGAACCAGATAGTGCGCCCGCCCGGGGCTTCCCCCCAGTTTGTATGTGCACAGATGTTCTTACAGCGAGGTGATCGCAACATGGAATCGCAGACTGTCATTCATTTCTCAGAGCATGAGTTCCAGCGTTTTCACTTTCTTAGTACTTTCAATGGTTATGAAGCTTCACCCAATTTCATGCGTGATGGTGAGTAGGTTTTTTTTATTGCAGTTACAATAAATTCAACAAGAAAGAATTAAAAAGGAGACTACATAAAACAGAAGTTGCTCACTGAACGCAAATGCTTTGCCTTTTTTTTAAGACCGTTGCGCATAAATTTACATACAATAAGCAGAATTAGAAATCTAAATTTGTATGTCAGTAGAGCAACAGAAAAAAAATTATATAAATAAATGCAACTTAAATTACTTTTTTGAAAAAGCCAGGAAACTGCCATACCTGTAGCCCTTATTTTAAATGTTAAATTAAATTAAAATAATTTAATACAAACTCTCCCCATGTATGATATGCCCATTCCTCATCATCTGTAAACTATTGTCAACACAATCTCCCTGGCATTTAGGAGGGCATAATGACCACTGACACGGCCCATAGGACATGATAGACTTAACATATTTACTGAAAAAAAACAACAACAACAAGAAATTCCTTATATGATATCCCAGTGACTTGAGAATAATAATGGGATTCCTCTTGGGACCTCATGATATCCAACTCAATTAGAGAGTCTGATAGGGTGTCACCATATCTATTTTTTCCTAAACATTTGAGACACTCCACTAGATGCTTTCACATATATATTTGATAATTAAAGTTAGGAGCCTGTGTTTTCTCAACACCCAATCAGACATTGCTTATGTTTGAAACATTTGGTACCACGTAACAAAATAAATGGTTAATTTTTAAGTTTATCTGGAACACACTTCCTCTGGTTTGTAACATTAACAATAATCAGAATACTACACACTGACTTACCACTTTACAATTTACAAAGCAGTTTTATTCCAGTCTCTCCCCGGAGACTATAAGCACCACCACTGCACGGTCACATTGTCTTGCTCAGGGCTGGATCCCTCGTGCCTGGTGCAATGCTAATTAACTCTATTTTTATATAAAAAGTAATTTCATTCAAGTTGGCATGCTCGGTATAAATATTCGCATTCTAGAGATGAGGAAACTGAGGCTCAGAGAAGCTAAATGATATGTATACAGAAGTGTAATAAGTAAGAGGGCAAGCTGGTACCAGCCAGGCCTTCTCATCCCAAGCCCCCTTCTCCTTCCACTGACTTTACCCTGTCATCTTGCATAAGTTTTTTTTTAAAGTAGCTGTTAATCCACAAACAGGTTTCTTATGGTGTCACTTGATCCACCTCATGACCCTGTAAAAGAGTATGGGGTACAGCTCTCCCATTTTGTTGATGTGGAAACTGACTCAGTACGGTCCTAAATCACCCCACTAATAAGTGGCGGAGTTAGAACTATACAGCTGAGACCTTCGAGTATGTTCAAATGCCCTTCTCTCTGCTATTTCTTGTTACAGTTCCTAACCTCCAAGAGGCAGCTCTCTCATTTTCACATTTAATTACTGTAAGTCTGCAATGGGCCAGGCTCTTTGGGAATATACAGGACCAGTGGCACTGCCTCTCTCCTCCAAGGACTCATCTTCCTGTGGCAGGCTCAGGCACGTGCACGGCTGAGCATCTAACAGAGCCAGGCATAATCAACATAAAAAAAAGGGAGAGAAAGAAGGCAGAGGGTTCTGTCAGTCTAACAAGAAACTAAGGCACTTAGGGCCATAAAGTACAGTCCTGATTCTCACTCCAATCTACTCTCTATACATGGATAGGACATGAACTTTTGATTTCTTAGTCTGTCAAATAGGAAGAAAGAAAAAAAAAAAAGAACAGTGTTTATAGTGGCAGGAGGGTATGATTTATACAATCCAGTCTCTCTTTCTCTCTCTCTTTCTCTCTCTTTTTTTTTAAAGACTATCCTTTCCAGCTTAAATTTAAATAAATTAAAAGTTATTTAATTTTTTGATAAATGTTAGCTAGACTTAATCATGGCAAGCATTTCCCTATATATACAAATACTGAATTGTGTATGCCTGAAACTATATAATATGTCAATTATGCCTCAATTTAAAAACAAAAACACCACGTTATTTTCCAGATTTTAATCAGAACCGAGTCCTTGTTGCACAAGCCCTTTCATTGTCTCTCACTAATGGACTCTTATCTTGTTCACAGGCACTGTGGCCCATCCATTGCGGGCTCTTAGTTGTCTAAAGGTTGGGTCTCTACATAGCTGTGCATTAGAATAACCTTGGTGCTTTAAAAAAATATTGATGCTTTGTCCCGACTCAGGTTGATTATATTGAAAGCTCTGTCCACAGAATGAGACAGCTGAATTCAAATAATTTAATAATTATAAATAATTTTATCTCTATTACTTCTTTATGGTGAATTAAGGCATTTGAATTTTTTTCTACCTAGAGACAATAAACAATTGTTTATAGAGAATTTCTAATTTAATGTGCAATAACCTTCAATGTTCTCACAACTTTGTAGGTGAATAAAATGTGCATAAAATTCAATGAGGACTAAAAATAAAATTAACATCACCTTGTTTCTTGCCGGAGAGTTAGGACAAAAAAATGAAAGAGAAATTGGTTCACTTTAATAAATTATTTATTTTTAATTGGAGAAAAGGATGCAATATTCTGATGTGAACTGAAATGCTTATTAGCAACTCCTGCAAGAGACAGATGTATTCTGTAAAATATATAATAGAGAATAAATGCAGTGGCTACTTTTTAAAATGTGTTTTTGTTAAGTTATGGTGTTACTTCCTAAAAGGAAGAAACATTGGCGGTTGAAACTGACCACTTTGTCGCTAAATTACTTTGACAGTTTCAATGGTCTGAATTTGTAAATGACATGAAACAGATACTACAAGAACAAAATTGTCTGATCCTTGTTACTTTATGGCTGCTCTGTATTTTAGTGACAAAGGCAGTTTCTAGAAATCACTGAAAATCATGTATGAACACATTAAGTTTTTCTTTTTTCTTTTTTTTTTAGAAAGAACAGATCAAAAGGACTCCCTGAAGCCATGTCTGTCCTTTATTTCTGCTCGTATAATTACTAATCTATTTGGTGGAATACTGGTATTTTGCTTTTTTCTAGGCTCATGATTATATTACTTTTTTTTAATCTTTGCTGTCTAAAATGCCAGCAGTAGGCTAGAATAGCTCAGTGACTTTGGTCATAATAAAACTTTAAAATTAAGAGTGACATACAGATCTCATGGTTTGGAAACAAAACAAAAAAAATGGACTAGGAGCTAGCGCACTTGTATAGGAGCTAGCGCAAGTTGCAAACAACCTCACTGGGCTGCAGTACCTGTGAATAATGAGGTAAAAGAAGAAGTGACCTTTGGAGGACATCCTTAAGATTAAAAACAATTGTTTCTCCCTCTGACACCTATTCAATGTAATCTAGTTTATCAGACATCTACTGATGTATCAATACTCTTCATTTTCACGTGTTCTCACTAACCTTTAGGCACTTCCAATGCGGGGGGAGGGGGGAAGGGGAGGGTAAGAGCTGTAGGGAGAAAGCTTTACCAACAGCTACATTCATAATATTACCCGTGGGAATGGTCATGGACCATCTCAAATTCCACACAAGTCATGCTCAGTGGTAAACTGTTCTATTGCTCAAACGTCTCCATGTGAGTCCCTTGAGCTGCTTGTTAAACATGCAAATTCCTGAGTTCCTCTCCACACAGAGGGAATCACAACATCTGCAGGGAATCTTAAATATTAACACACTCTTCAAGCAATTCTCATTCACAGAAAAAATTGAGAACCAGTAAACTCAAAATAGACCCAAAGTTATTCGTATTGTCTTCAGTCCTTTACCGAAAAATAAGGTGCTTGCATCTGACTCTGACCTCCAAAAACTAAATTTTGATGTATGTCTTAAGCGTGATAGGGAAGTATTCATTTTTCCACTCGGAGAGGAAAAAAAACACATATGGAGCGGGGGCAGGGTGGCAAACCATCAGTACAGTTGGAGGCTTAGAGGCAGAGTCCCTGTGCTCCTTGAGACAGTTGAACTCATTACTGCTAATTACTCAGAGAGGAAGCACATTCACCAAAGAGCTTGCTAAATGCCTGCAGGTCCACTGGAGTCCCTCAACTGAGACATGTTTCATGTAGAAATTGGATAATTAGAGTGCATGTTCAATTACATTTGAGGATCTATGAGGGACTAAGTAATATACAGGGTGCTAAAAGGCTGTGTATAGAAACGTTTGTTATTGCTAACTATGAGAAAAAGAGCTTTTGACATCTGAAGTCTACAGTGTAGTTTTAGTGATGCTTTGTGGAAGGTAGCATCTTGGAATTGGCAACTGTTACTTAATCTAGCAATTTTTTAATTGAAAATAGCTTAGTTACAAATAAAGTAGGCTCTTAACAGGAATTTAATGATGGTAGTGGTGGGAGGTGGGGGGATTACTGCTCATCATATGATCTAAAATATGTTTCCTAAATTCTACTTTGAGCAACAATCCCAACCAGCTCCCATCCTGCAATGCACACATTCCAAGGTACCAGATCTGAAATTGTATGACATTATATCCAACTTAAGTTTTGTTTCTGATGCTGGAGACAATTCTATCTCCTCATTTCAATCACTGTATATAGAAGCAGTACATAATATTACCTGACTAAAAATTACCAGGCAATTAGATTTGCTCAACTAATTAAAATAATATACAGGTCCTGATCATTTTTTCTTGAACTTGCAACAAAGAATATCTGAATAACAGGTAGCCATATATTTCATATCTTTACTTCACAGGTGAAATGAAGAAATCTAACCTATTGCCACAACATATACAAACATAAAGAGGTATTCTATCTATGACATGATTTTTATAATACTCCAAGTAGTTTTAGGATAAACTATAAGAGACACAAAAACAAGAAAAGTAATGCATCTAATGATTTTTTTTTCATGACTGCTACAATTTGTACATGTTTGGCATACTTCAGTGAACAACAACAAAAAAAGTGCCACCATTCTGCTTGGGAGAAACAATAAATATAATAAAAAGTAAAGTATATGGTATATAAGATGATGATTAGTGCTGTGGAAAAAAATAGAGCAGAGTAAGAGAGTTTGGGGTGAAAGGATGGGGAGGCAGGTTGCAATTTAAATAGGATTATCAGGATAGTACAGAATAAAAAGGTGAAGATTTGAGCACAGACTTGAAGGAGGTGAGATATTTATGGGAAAGGGTGTTCCACACAACAGGAATGGCTATCACAAAGGCCCTACAGGCGGGAGCAAGCCTGGTTGCTATAGGGAATTACAAGAGGCCAAAGTAGATGTGGAGGAAGATGAGGGGAGCGGAAGGAGATTAGATCAAGGAGTAATGTGGAGGGAGTGGCAGATCAGGTATGACCTTACAGTCATTACAAAGACTTGGTTTATTGTTAGAGAGAAGGGGGAAGCCACTGTAGAGTTTGAGCAGATATAACCTAAAAATCAACAATTCTTTTTCAACCATTAGATAACTGAGGCCACAGAGTAAAGGACAATCTTAAAATCAAGAGGGACAGATAAATCCAGAGAGTCATAGCCCAGATCTGTTTACCTAAAGTAGAAGCTTCTGGAACTATAAACTGGTAGGAAAACTTAAATAGTAACTTTAACAAATTGAGAGTTGAGTGTGCACTAACATGAGAATGAGAAACTCCTGGAGGCCATAGTTTAGGAGACTCCCAAACTTTTGGGGGGGATTACCTCCAAAACTCCAGCAGGTACTCAGAGTGGAGAGCTGATACAGATCACCTATGACTCTGGCAGGGGAGAGAAAGAGTAATCTTAATGAATCACTCACAGAACATTCTCCATGACACAGGGCTACTTTCCAGGGAAAAGACTTTATCAGAACTTTATGCCCCCTAGGTTACAGCCCAGGGACACAAGCTCACTAAAAGATACATATATATATATATACATATATATATATGCCTAATCAGCCAGCCAACCAGCTGACTGGCCAACCAGCCAGTAGCTATGATGTACACTGACCACCAGGAGGAAGATGCAGGAGCAGAAACCACAGGCATGGAAACGTGGAACAGATGGATGAATCTCAGAGGGAAGGGGGGAAGGGGCAGGTGGGAAGAGATTAGCCAAAGATCTTATATGCATACTAGAGGCTGGTGAACGGATTCGTGTACCGGTGGGGTCCCTCAGCTGCCTGTGGGGATTGGGCCAAAACCAACTCTGCAACATCCCCCGAGGGGTCCTGGATTGCGAGAGGGTGCAGGCCAGGCCGAGGAACCCCACTGGTGCACAAATCCATGCACCAGGCCTCTAGTTTAATCATAAGATTACAGAATGCTTCCCCTCCCTATACCTTACCACAATACCAACAGGGTTCCCTATAATAAGAGTGGATTATAGGGAAAGGGATCCAAGATACAGACTTTCTCTGAGGAGAAGTACTTGGGAAGCATGAAAAAAAAAATGTTTTAAAAAGAGATAAAAACAGGGCATTAGAAGAATTTGAAGTCTCTGTCACCTACAGCTACAACAAAAATTAAATACAGCCCAACCCCTAATTAGATGAATTCACACTACCGGCCTGTTTGCTTCAATTCCTATTATAAATCAAATATTACAAATTACAAACACTGCAAGTGAAGAATGCCTTTGATAGGTTCATCAGTAAAGTAGACATGGCCAAGGAAAAGCATAAGTGAGCTCCTTTGAGAAGATAGTGAAAATAGGTCACTAGAAGCACCACTCACAGTAGCCAAAAGGTGCGAACAACCCAAATGTCTATCAATAGATACAAGAACAAACAAATGTGTATATACCTACAATGGAATATTACTCAGCCATAAAAAGGAGTACTGATACATGCTAAACTTGAATGAATCTCAAAAGTATGCTATGTGAAAGAAGTTAGACAAAATGTCATATATTGTATGATTCTACTTATATGAAATATACAGAATAGATAAATAGAAAAAGACAGGAAGTAAACTGATGGATGCCAAGAGCTGGTAGGAGGGGCAAATGGGGAGTGACTGCATAATGAGTAATCTTCTTTGGAGGTGATGAAAATATTTTGGAACTAGATATAGATGGTGTTTGAACAATATTGTTAATGTACTAAATGCCACTGAATTGTATGTTTTTAAAATGATTAATTTTATGTTTGTGAATTTCACCTCAATTAAAAATATATACATCACCAAAAAACTCTTAAACTAAAGTGCAAAGAGAGAAACAGAATTTTAAAAAAACACAGAACAGAACATCTAAGAACTGTGAGTTAATTTCAAAAGGTGCAATATGTGGAATTGGAATACAAGAAGAAAAGAGACAATAACAGAAGAACATTTGAAATAACAATGGTTGGAAATTTTTCAGAATTAATGACAGAACACCAAATAACATAGAAAATTCAGGTTAAATTAAAAAAAAAACAACCCTACCTTGCATATATCTTACTCAAATTCAAGATAATCAAAGACAGAGAAAATCTTGAAAGAAGCCAGAGGTTACAAAAACAAACAAACAAAACACCTTATGTATAGAAGAACAAAGATAAGGATTATTGCAGAAATCATGTGAGCAAGAAGAGAGTAGAGTGGAATATTTCAGGTCTTAAAACAAGCTGCCAACCTAGAATTCTGTACTCAAGTATCCATCAATAGTGAAGACGAAATAAAGAAACTTGAAATAAAGAAATTTTGCTTAAGTAAAAACTGAAGGACTTCAGCAGCAGCAGATTGTAAGAAATGCTAAAAGACTTTCTTCAAGGAGAAGGAAATTATATAATTCATAAACTTGGAAAGGAAAGGCATCAGAGAAAGATAAATGAAGTTAAAACAAAATCTTTAATTTTCTTATTCTTAGAACTAAAATATAACCATTTAAGGTAATAATGGTGACAATGTATTGAGTGATAATAGCATATGGATAAATGAAATTAATGACAGCATTATCGTAAGGGATGGGAGAAAGGAATAATGTACCTATACTACATGTGAAGTGGTATAGTATTGTTTGGAGATAGATTTAGATTAGTTTAAAATGATGATTAAAAATAAAGACAATTATTTGCCTAAGGTTGTTAAAATATAATCCAATAAAAGAAGGGAAGGATGGGAAGTAGACTATGTAATTCAGAAAAAAGAAGGCTTTATGTGTTCATATGTGTGTGACTTGGGGTGGGGTCGGGGGAGCAGGAAACCATGATGAAGAATTCTCAAATACTTAGAGATGTCTTGTCAAAGAAGTATCAGGCATACTCTTCATTGCTCCTGAAGGCAGAAATGGTACCAATAATTAAGAGTTATAGAAAAGCACATTTAGATTAATACAAAGATAGATTTTCCCAGGTATTAGAGCTGTTCAAATACAGGATAGACTCTTTGACAGGCAGTGATCTCCCCAACAATAGAATTTTCTAAGCACAGGCTGGAAGATAAATGGAAATAATATTACAGAGTGCATCCTGCATTGAAAAAGAGGGGTAGGAAAAAATGTCCTTTAAAATCACTTGGAACTTTCTATTTCTATGACCCTACCTCTTGAGAACCTTGAGTGTTAGAATTCTCCTCTGGAAAATCCCATCTTTGACAAATCATGTGGAAGTTGGAGTTTTTCAGCAGCAGCACAGGAAAGACATCGTGAATTAACTGATTTTTAAATACATTTTTAATATTTAGGGTTTGGATTCCTTGGCTTCCGGTATCTAAATATGACTCTGGCTATTGTGAGGCATTTTTGGAAGAACATCAGGGGAATCTCAGATTTGAATGAAGGCTGTAAAACCAGGCTTGGCAACAGAATTCCTCAAGAGAGCTCTAGAGGGCTAGGAAATAGGAACCTTGGCTACAGCTTCACAACAGAAAGAGTGAAGTCAATTTTCCCTGCTATGATGAAAGTGCTCCAACCATTGTTTCCAGCCTTCTCAAGATCCAACGGAAGGAGAAGGATAACCTGGACTCTAAGGCTTCTGACTTTTTATTGGGAGGAAAGCCCTGGCTCTTTCTCTATCTCTGCCTCAGAGTCGCTCAGCAGAACAGAAGCCACACTAGTTATTTTAACAGAGAGATTTTAATATGGGCAATTGGTAGAACGGAAAATCAAATAATGCTGATTTACCATCCCAGGGCTGCCAAAACAAAGGGAAGAAGATGGATATCTAAATCCAGAAGCTAGAAGAAGCCCTACCTACATTGCTGATATACAGCCTCTAAGAAAGAGAGAAGAGTCCAGCCACTGGTAGTCTCTTAAGGGCTCAAAGAAAAGGCCTACAAATCTGGACTCAGCACCCTGAGCAGGGCTGCTCTGCCAGGCTCCTGCTGATAGCCTAAACCTGGTTCTAGAAGTGCAGCAAGAAACTGGACACAGATACCAAAACAGCTGCAGCTGCAGGAGTGAAGCACCACTGCTCAGCCACTGAAGACAGGAACAGCAAGTAAATAGGAAAGAGCATATGCTTTGTCCCTCCTCCTGCCTTCTAATCTCCATCCAGTGACCTCTATAAACAGGAAGTCAGCTAGCAAAGGAGAAACATTAGTTTGCATATAATCCCAGCCCCAATATCACAAAGCCAGGTATAATGGCATGGATAAGAGCTGAGAGACAACTGCTTAATCACTGACACATCATTCCAAGACCAACACTACGATAGAAGTAATAGTCCACAGGAAATTGGGTTGCTGGTACAAAGGTGATTGGTTGCTGGGCAGTCAAAAAGAACATGGGAGCTCCAGAAGACTAGGAATAGGTTCCCCTAAGTTTCTAGGAAAGGATAGATACCTCTCAAAATTTCTGAAAAGGTAGCAAAAAATATTTTGATTTTTTAATTTAAGAGATTTGCTCAGTTATAGCTTTTGGAGGAGTTAAAAATGATATAATTCGCCCAGCTGGCATGGTTCAGTAGTTGAGCATCAATCTATGAACCAGAAGGTCACAGTTCCATCCCCGATCAGGGCACATGCCCAGGTTGGGGACTTGATCCCCAGTGGGGGGTGTACAGGAGGCAGCGGATGGATTGATGTTTCTATCTCTCTCTCCCTCTCCCTTCCTCTCTGAAATCAATAAAAATAATTTTTAAAAAATAATGCTTTACCCACTCAATGTACAGCTCAAAGTATATGGAACACAGATGGAGACAGAGAACTCATAATGTTGCAGAATTTAATGCTAATCGAGATCATCGCCAAGTAACCAGCGATATTTTGCAGGCATTTTGCAGAGCACATCAGAAGAAAGCAAATTCTCCTTAGAAATAGACATTGAAATTCTACTTAACAAAAATCTGGCTTAGAGCAATTACAGACTGAGAACAAAAATTTTCTACTATTAATATTAAAGGTTCTGATAAAGTGCAGGGCAGATAGTGAAATGAGAACTGGGGACACATGGAGACATCAACAGGCAGCAAAAACAACCAAATCTAAAGAGAACAAAGGTATCTCCTTTACATTCATGATAGGGGAGGAATTCAAAATTAATAGCAAAACCCCATTGTTTATTACTGGTAGTCGTTAACATTTGCTTAAATTCACTGTATAGCAGTGGCTTCCAAACTATTGCTTGAAATATGTGATTTTAGGAGGTGCATATAGTTCTATGAGGTACTCCATGAAAGAAAAAGTATTCTGTGATCTGCTGGGAGCTTCAGGATTCACATTAGCATATTAAAGGGCCTGAGAGTCTTGCTGTAAAGGGAAATACTTAACTTTAACCTTGTGTTTCCTCAATTTATTTAAACCAAGAAGCCTGTTTTCAATAAGCACCTCCCTGAATGAGTTTTTCCCCAGAATACAATTTGCAATATATTGCTATATATTCTTTGTAAATAGCATATAATTTCTCATTTCATAGAAAAATATCATTTTCTTTCCATCCTTTGTTGTCTTAATAAAATCAAAACCCCTCTATATGTCATTTTATAAAAATATCCAGATCTGTGGGTTCAACTATTACTTGAAGGCAAGATTCTGGTGCCAAGGACCGGCCAATTAAGCAACACTCCCCCTTAGCATGCCCCCTTATTGGGCCCTCAGTGGTTCTGGATATGCCCCACACAACCCACAAGGAATATTTCCCTGTGGTGAGACATGATAGAAGACCTCTACGGCTCTTCTGGATAGATTATACTCTTCCTTTTTTTCCTCAAAATTCTTAAATTGGTGACTACCAGGGGGATAAAACAACAAAACACCTTAGGGAACAATAAGAATTTACTAAATTAGGATTTCTCGGCTAAAATCAATAATGGACTTCTAAGATGAAATACTTATTATTGCATTATGAAAGTAGATAAAAACACCTCTCACTAGTGGCATTTTAACATATTCTAAGGTAATTTTACTTCACTGGATTATTCCAGGAAGAGGGTCTATCTCTGCATCCCTTTGAAAGCAAAGTATAAAATGACCCCAAGTTCCTAAAAGTTCCCAGGTGATGCTTTGTAAATGCATAAAATACCTATACTTGTTCTCTCTCTCTCTCTCTCTCTCTCTTTTTTTTTTTTTTTTTTTTGTTAATCCTCACCGGATGATATTTTTGAATTGATTTTTAGAAAGAGTGGAAGAGAAGGGGAGAGACACAGAAAGACAAACATCAATGTGAGAGAGACACATAGATTGGTTGCCTCCCACACATGCTCCAACCATTGGGCCTGGGGATTGAGCCTGCAACCCAGGTGCATGCCCTTGACCAGAATCGAACCAGGGACCCTTCAGTCCACAGGACAATGAGAAAATGTTTTCTTAAAAATAATTAAAATGTAAAAGTTTGGATGCCACGGTTGCATAGAAAATTAACATATTTTAAATAATTCACATATTTAAAACAATGCCAGATAATATAGTCATTTTTATACATAGCCCTAAAAAAATATGGAAAGGGAGAAAGGAGAATTTGGGACAATGGCTTTCATCAAAATAGATGAACTTACAAAAGACAATGGAAATGTGGTCCTCTGGATTCACAGCCTCATCTCGCGGTCAAATCCCAAATACCCAAAAGGGAGAACAGGCACGGCCAACTCTTTGCTTTTGATTCAGGTCAGAATTTAGCCCATCTGGTTCCAGTCTGACTTTTCTAGTGAGTTCTTCCTGAGGAGAGAAAATCATTTTGATCTACATTTAGTCAACTTTTCTCTTTAATCGGTGTGGCTGGTTTTATTACGTGGTGTGAATTTTGCTGACCTGTCACTCCTGCTTCTATCACACTGTAAAACAATTAAAACATTTTAAGTGGATATAAATTACTAGCTTTACTTACTATGAGCTAATTTTATGCTTTTTCACTTAGTTAATTCTTGCTTCAGACGCTTGATTTTATGAGTTTATCTTACACATTTTCACCACTTAACTCTTCTTATTCAAAGTTAAACCCCGGGCTTGCCAAAAGGAATATGATCATAAACTGGTGCTCCATGCCAAAAGTAAGCAGCATTATGAAATTGTACTCTTTTAAACCCTGGCTTTGCATCTTTTTAATCTTGAACCCTGGCTATTAAAATATGTGTAATGTTGTAATCCTCATCCTCTGACATATGGTGAAGTTTAAATTCCGGGTTCCCAATTAAAACAGAAAGAGAAGGGGAGAAAGAGTGACAGAAATGAAGACAAGAGACATCCTTCATTTCTAATGCTTCTGTAGCTATCAATGTGTGTGACTTTACCAAAGAGAGCAAGCACATTGAATCCCATATACATGAAGTTTGTCCCTTAGTTTGCAGATTATAGCCTGGGTAGTATTTATTAAATACTAATCAGTATTTATTAACAAGACTTGGCCATTTCACAATGTAGAGGTCATGGTGCAAATACTGGAGTCCCCATTTTCCCCCTTCTGGAATAAATTTTTGCCTGGCATGCAGAGCTCTGCCTGGATGATTTTGAATTTCAAGTCAGCACTTCTTCACCTGCCCTTGCTTATCTTCAGCTTATCCTTTCATATCAAACTTCTAATTCAAGCCAACTTCAGTTATAAGGCCCTTGATTCTATGCTTGCCTTCTGCTACTTCCTGGCTCAAGGTTTCACTGCACTGTATCCACTACAGAACCCTCCTAATTTTCCCAGCACCTGCCACAGAAAGAGGAAAAGAGCACTTCTTGCCCTAACTGGTTTGGCTCAGTGGATATAGTGTTGGCCTGCGGAATCAAGGGTCTCAGGTTCGATTCCAGTCAAGGGCATGTACCTTGGTTGCGGGCACATCCCCAGTAGGGGGTGTGCAGGAAGCAGCTGATTGATGTTTCCCTCTCATCAATGTTTCTAACTCTCTCTCCCTCTCCCTTCCTCTCTGTAAAAAATCAATAAAATATATATATTTTTTTAAAAGAGCACTTCTTTTCAAGTGGACAGAGCGATGTCATGGGAAGGCTCCCATTGGTCAGGTGTGGGTCTCTGTCTCTATACTGTGGCCAGGGGATACAGGGCTTTGGTGGGCAAGTCCAGGTTGTGTGTGCAGATCTAGAGAAACCCAAAATTTGTGGAGAAAAAAAATGAGCTGTTACCCAAAAAGAAAATCTAGGTGCTATCTGCAGAAAGGGAAATAGATGCTAGATCACACAGCTTTTGTCTACTGTATCTCCTAAGCAATTTTTTTAACCCAAGATAAAATGAAAATTGTATATGACTTATTTTATCTCTTGGAACTACATATTAATAAAAGGTCACATAAATAAAAAAGATAAATAAGCTAATAGAAAAATGGGCAAAGTATACAAACATGCAGTTTACAGTGGTAAAACAGCCAACAAACATAGGAAAAACTAGCCTTACTCATAATAAAATCAAACCAAGGAGATAATGTTCTTCACTTATCAAAGACCTAAATCACAAGATGCTTTTTTTAAATTTTGAAAATGCTTATAGTTGGAGGATACTCAGTATCTGCAAAAGCGTAGGGAAAGGCCTTTAGTAAAAGTGTTAAGCTGGTGTGAATTGGTAGAGAAGAATCTATCACATAACTATCAAAACTAAAATGCGTGAGTCAGCAACCCTACTGCTAGGAGTTTACCTTTTTGATGTACTTGAAAATTTCTCTGAAACATGTGTACAGGGAAATTAACTGAAGCATAACTACTAATAAATTACAAACAAACTAAAGCTGAAGAAAACCACTGTCCATCAACAGATAACAGGATAAATAAACTATGATAACCCTATATGGGGGAATGTGAGGAGAAATTAAAGAGAACTAAACAGATCTATATGTGGGAAAGCTCCTAGAAATAAAAGTGGAGGGAAAGGAGAGCAGAACAGTGTACTTTGTTATGGTATCTTATGTGTGAAAAGGAAAAAGGTAGTTGCATACAGGTGGGAATGTGCATATTTTTCTGGAAATAACCAGACCATTAAGACCACTTTCTATGTAATATGCTTTTCTCCTAGGTAATATTTTTAACTTTGTAAATGAGTATTTATTTTTTTCAAAAGTCAACAGGGATTATCTGAGTGGGAAGAACACAAATCATTTTTGTACTTTCTTCTTTGTACTTTTCCTGCAGAAGGCAACCAATTGATGTGTTTCTCTCACATCAAATGTTTCTCTCTCTTTCCCTCTCTCTTCCACTCTCCCTAAAAATCAATGGAAAAATATCCTCAAGTGAGGATTAAAAATAATAATAATATATTTAAAAACACACACACAGCATAATAACTGGGAGTACATTATATAATAAACAATATTCTAAGCACTTTGTAGAGGTATTATTTCATTTAATTCTATAGACAACATTGTCAAATGAGTGCTTTTATTATCCCCATCTTACAAATGAGAAACTTACTTAGAGGAGCTAAGTAACTTGCCCAAGATTCCTTCTTACATGATAGAACCAAGATTTAAACCCAGCCATCCTGATTCTAGGTCTTGTGTACTACCAAGATATAATTTATACTAAAAACTGTAAATACTGCCATAGAAACGGTCTTTCCATGGGGCTAGAGTGTACAAGAATATGCATTACCCTATATGTTACTGAGTCTTTATGTTTCAACAACTCTTTTAATTTCCCTGCCCTAAAATAAATTTCTAGAATTGAGGTGATAATAAATTCTGCCTTCTCAGGATGGAAAAATAAAATGAGAAAATGAAATACATAACATCCTTTTTTTAAAATTGTGACACGCTCCTCAAATATAAGGGATTGTTAGTGTATAATCAGCCTCCCAAAGGGTTGCGGGCCGACAGATTTGGTAATTGTGCACTTCTGATCTGGGGGAGGGCTCTCACACTGGAGAAGCAGGCCTGGGTTTAGCGGCCTTCACCTGGGGATCACATTGAGCGTGGGCTCCTTAGTGAGTCTTGAGCCCAGACTATGAGGTAATAGTCTTACCCTCGTTTTGAAGCACATAAAACTCAAGGAGGTTAACTAATTTCCCTAAGGTCACCCAGAAGTCACCAGTGACATTGGCATTGAAACAGAAGTTGCTTAATTCCAAGCCACTCCAGTGCTCCCAAGACAAAACTCTTGTTGAATAAATTACGCATTGACACGAGGGCACTTTACAATTCCATGGAGAAGAATCCCCAGAAGCAAAATATTTCATTTTAAATTGAAAAATCTCAGACTTACAAATGACTGATGTCTTTTCCAGCCTGCAAATTATGTATCTCAAAGAATCTCTCAGGAAAGTCTCCTAAATATTCTACATAGTCCGTCTTGGCTCTAGCAACTTACCTGAAAGACTTGTAAATGTGTAAGAATTTGTGTACGACAAGGTTTCTCCCCAAAAGCATCCATTGGGTGTGTGAATGTAAATGACCGATGTATTTGTGTAGAGCTGTAGGAAGTGCCCCACGACTCTCGCTGAATGGAAATGAACCTGAGGGTAGGACCTGCTCTAGGTTTGCAATTCTAAGGGTCACTAACCTCAGATCCCTAAATAATGTCACAACTTTACAAATCATTCCAATAATTGTCTTGATGGAAAATAAGGCAAAGAAGTTCAGCACATGCCCACCTTAGGAAATGGGCATCAAGCAAAGACAATGCTGGCTAGAAGCCAGACTTACGCAGGTAACCTTTTGCAGACAGGCAGGTGGAGCAGGGAGAGAAGAAGCTGTTCCACACCTATGTGGTTACTCTGCGGGAAAAGCGTAGGCACTCCTGCACCCCCTTCCCATCCCTAACCCCAAGCTTCCTAAAAAAACCAAGCAGAGTCACAAGGCTCCTCTCCCTCTCGTGTAAACAGCATGTCCCAGGCTACATTAGCTGGGAATGACCTGTAAAGGCTCTGGGTTGTCCAAATGTAATCCCACCGTGGCCGGGCAACCTACCCTACTTTTACCCAGGACCATTATTTTTTTAATATATTTTTATTGATTTCAGAGAGGAAGGGAGAAGGAGAGAGAGATAGAAACATCAGTGATGAGAGAGAATCATTGATCGGCTGCCTCCTGCACGTCCCCTACCGGGGATCGAGCCTGCAACCCAGGCATATGCCTTTGACTGGAATCGAACCCAGGACCCTTCAGTCCACAGGCCAATGCTCTATCCACTGAGCCAAACCAGCCAGGGTGTACCCAGGACCATTCTTGCAAAAGGAAAATATCAACCTCACTTCAAAAGCATAGTAAGGTCTGTGAATTTCCCCCAAGGTTTGAAAGGAGGTGATTACCTCAAACTTAGTTCTTTAAACATTGATTTCTTCCCCCAAATTTCCACTTTCCACTACAGTTGCTATAACTCTTTCCCTGAAGGAAGGTCTCCAGCCAAGCTCTCCTTTACTGCTCTGGGCTCTTTCCCAACTTCTTTCCTGTGTCTTGATTCTTCCCACCATTTGCCTTCCCACCCTTTGCCTCAGAGGCCTTTCCCTCATCTCTGTGACCCTGTGAATCAGCCAGGTAAGGGGGCAGCCAGAGCCAGAGGGCAGAGGAAGGAGAGGGGCCCCAGGTCCAAATCAATGAGAAGTGTAGGCCCTCGTGAGCTGGAAGCTGATGCAAGGCTCACCCTGATAATCCATCAGGATGGAAATCTACCCCCAGAGCTAGTACTTGTGCCTCCCACCCCCCGGTTTCCTGGAATGGAAATAATAATAGTATAATGGAATCAAATAGTAATAGCATAAATTAAATTAGTCGATATGAGTAAAGTGCTTAGCCCCAGAGCCTAGCATTTAGTGAGTGCTCACTAAACGTTTGCTATTACCATTATTCTCTTACACACTGACCCTGCTCCATTCCTGTGTCAAAGTTGAACGCAGTTAAGGAAGGAAAGTGCTGAAAAGCATTAGTTTGCTGCAGTGCTTCTCACCCTGTGGCTAAGAATTAATTTTTTTTCCAATCTATGTTGGTTCTGCCGCATGTGTCTAAAATGTGTTCATGCAGCATGCAACTCGCCCTATGAATTTGACAAATGAACAAGTTAAACACCACTTAAGGAGACGAGTTCAGCAATCATGAGTTCATCACCCTTGGATGTCACAGTAACGTCTTATTGCTTAAAATATTTCTTGTTGCTTGTTCTCAATACCTGTTAGGGACCAATAACAAAAGAGTCGTCCTGGGCAGTGACTGACCAGAGCTGTCGAGCAGAGCTCACCAGGCTGGATTACTCCCAGTTCCAGCAACCTTAGAAAATGGACTTAGCCTCAGAGACAACTACCACACCTCTACCCATTTCTTCAGGGAACCAGAGGTGTACTTATAGACCAAAATTCCATGAGCCTGTCTCTCACCCAGGCCTTCGGCTAAACAATCTGTGCGGCGTCAAAGTCCCCTGAGCCCGTGCTTCTTCCGCTGCCTAGTCCCTCTATCTCCCCACTCTTTTCCCCCAACCCAACCTGGCACAGAGATGCAATAAAGAAAACCCACTCTCACAAGAAAGCCATTTGATAAACTAATTCATGCTATCGTGCTAGGGACTTGATAGGGGATGGCAAGGAGAAGGGATAAGAAAGGGATTTGAATTGCAAAATAGTAGCAAAGGGAAGAAAAATGCTTAGTACAGAGAAACATTAGGCAGACAATTGCAAGTATTAGTAAGAGTGTGGAGAAACTGGAACCCTCATGCATTGCTAGTGGGAATGTAAAATGGTGTCGTTCATTGGAAAATAGTCTGGCATTTCCTCAAAATGTTAGGCATAGAGTTCACATATGAAAATAGAAATTCTATTTTCAAGTATCTACTCAAGAGAAGTAAAAATGTAAGTCCACACAAAAAAAAACCTGTCCATGAATGTTTAAAGCAGCATTGTTCATAATAGTCAACAGGTAGAAACAACCCAAATGTCCATTCACTGATGAATGAGAAAATAAAATATAGTATACGCATACAATGGAATATTATTCAGCAATAAAAAAATGAGGTCCTGATACGTGTGACAAAATGGATGAAACTTGAAAACATGCTAAGTAAAAAAAAAAAAACTCACAAAAGGCCATTTATATGAAATATCTAGAACAGACAACTGTACAGAGATTGAAAGTAGATTAGTGGTGCCTTAGGACTGCAGATGGAGTGGAATGGAGAGGAAAGAGAAGGGACTACTAAAGGGTATGGGCTTTTATTTTGGAAGCTCAAAAATGATCTAAAGTTATATTGTAAGGATAGTTGCGTAACCCTGTGAATATAGTAAAAACATTGAACTGTACACTTTAAGTGGATGAATTTTATGTTAATTATATTTTAAGAAAGCTTTCAAAGCCCACTGCATGAGAGAACATATTTGCCAATATTATATTCCATGAGGGCCTAATCTCCAAAATTTATAGGGAACTCATACAACTTAACAAAAGACAGATAGCCCTGTCCGGTTTGACTCAGTGGATAGAGCATCAGCCTGCATACTGAAGGGCCCAGGGTTCAGTTCTGGTCAAGGGCACATGCCCGGATTGCGGGTTCGAGCCCCGGCGGGGGGCATGCAGGAGGCAGCCAATCAATGATACTCTCTCATTGATGTTTTTCTCTCTCTCTCTCTCTCTCTCTCTCTCTCTCTCTCTCTCTCTCTCTCTCGTTCTCTCGCTCTCTCTCTCTCTTTCCCTCTTCCTTCCTCTTTGAAATCAATAAAAATATATTTTTAAAAAAACAAACAAAAGGAAGATAAACAATCCAATCAAAAAATGAGCAAAGGACTTAAATAGACACTTTTTGAAAGTGGACATACAGAAGGCCAAGAGACATATGAAAACATGCTCAAAGTCACTAATCATCTGAGAGATGCAAATCAAAACAACAATGAGATACCATCTCACACCTGTTAGAATGGCTATCATCAACAAATGACAAGTACTGGCGAGGATTCGGAGAAAAAGGAACCCTCGTGCACTGCTGATGGGAATGCAGACTTGTGCAGCCACTGTGGAAAACAGTTTCCTCAAAATATTAAAAATGGAACTCCCATTTGACCCAGTGATCCCACTTCTAAGAATATATCCCAAGAAATCAGAAACACCAATCAGAAAGGACATATGCACCCCTATGTTCATAGCAGCACAATTTACAATAGCATAGATTCGGAAACAGCCTAAGTGCCCATCAGCAGATGAATGGGTTCAAAAACTGTGGTACATCTACACAATGGAATACTACGCTGCTGTAAAAAAGAAAGAACTCTTACCATTCATAACAGCATGGATGGACATGGAGAGCATTATACTAAGTGAAATAAGCCAATTGGAGAAAGATAAATATCACACGATCTCACTCATTTGTAGAATATAATGAACAACATAAACTGATGAACAAAAATAGATCCAGAGACAGAGAAGCATCAAACAGACTGTCAAACTTCAGAGGAAAGGCAGGGAGGGGTAAGGGGAGGGTGTTAAGAGATCAACCAAACGACTTGTATGCATGCATGTAAGCATAACCAATGGACACAGACACTAGGGGGCTGAGGGCATGTGCTGGGAAGTGGGGGGTGGCCAGGGAGAGCTCAATGGGGGGAAAATGAGACACATGTAATACTATATGTAATACTTTAAAAATACAGAATTTAAATTTTTTTTTTAAATTGCTATAAGAGAAAATTTTAAAAAAAGAGAGAAAGGTTTCAAACAAGTAAAAATGTTGGCATTTAAAAAAGAAAGAAAATAATGAGATTTCATGCTCCCCAGGGGGACAGGTTTAGAAGAATGGCGGGGATCCTTGCAGAAGCACCACACCCTGTGGGGATAATCCTTACAGTAGAACACACACCGGCAAAACTTTAAAACTTTGTAGACAAAGGGCTGGAGTAACTTCCCTTACAAGGCGAAGAGTTTGCCTTTGTTTTGTGTAAGTAAAGATTTCTTTTTTCTCAAACCAACTCTTCTTTATTTAAAATGTTTTCCTTCTTTTTTTTTCATTTTTAATAGAAATGCATGATCCCAAAACATAGAGGGAAGTGTTCCATACACAGGACCCTGGCCTATCCATACTTGTTGACCTGTGTTGACATGAAAATCTAGCTCTTGAAAGTGTTGAAGAGACACTGCTGTTAGCAGACAGGGACTGTGTTCTCTTCCCTTCCAGAGGTTGCTCATGTGGCCACCGGGGCTGGGCACTGAGGGGGTCCTACAGGGGTAAACCTCTCAAAATGTTCCAGAGCCCCTGCCTTGGAGCCAGGGCAGGGCTGCCCATTTGCTCCTTTCAGAGACAGCTGTCCTGACAGTTGGGTTTATAATTCCAGAGCCACTTAACCTGCCAAGGGAGAGACGGGAGGAGAGTGTGCATCTGGGTTTCGTTTGGGGGTGGCCCTTAAGTATCTGCTCTGGCAAAGAGCTTCTGCTGGAGGCTCTGTGTTTGCCTGCTTGTTCATGGCACGCCTCTCTCTTCCAAAACTCACTCCTCTCCTCTTCTATAAATACGGTGTCCTCAAACAAATGGCAAATTTCAGGTACACATAACTGCTTTGCTATTTACAGAGTATTTGCAATGTAAATACAATGAGCTCAAGAGTATTCTTGTGTAAAGTGCTAACAAATATTTGTTCTGCTGAAGAGAGGCCCAGCCTTCCTTCCCAGCCTGGGACGCTGTGCAGCGCCAAGAACAGCGGGGGAGGCCCGGCCTCTAGCTCTGTGCTCCCCTCACACTCTGGCAGCCGCAGCAGCTGACCTCCTCACTCAGTGAAATGAAGAAAACACTTAGTCACAAATGGCTATTTAAACAGCTTCATTTTTTTGGCTTCTCTCAGAGTCTGTATTTCTAAAACAGAACTTAGGGTAGAAGTAAAAGTGTGCTTTCCTTCACGCGCTTGCCGGGCAAAGCGGCCCACACCTGCGGCTGTTCCAGGGCTGAACCCTCTGGAGCCTCTCTTGACCCCTCAGGGCTGAAGGTATCTTGGGCCGGGGGGGGGGGGGGGGGGGGGGGGGCGGGGAGTGGGGAGTGTCACTAAAAGCCACAGTGAAATCTCGTGAGGAAAGAAAACAACAGGTAATTTTCTGAATGACTTCAGTTTGAATGTGCAGAGAGGGAGAAAAAGGGGTAGGAAAGGGAAGAGATTCTTTCTCCAGAGGGAAATATCAAAGCATCACAACCCTTCAGTGGCTCCCCATTGCTCTGAAGAGAGACATAGCTCACTGTCTATCCTCTATGGCTGTACCATCAGGTCCCCATAAACTAGTAGCTCCAAATCGCTCATTTCTTTCTCCCTGGCTCTCTAGGCTCCGGCCATAGTCACCATGGCCCTCTCAGGACCAGGCCCTGCTGTCTTCTGCCTGTACCTCGTTCCCCCTCTCCTCTCTGCCTAGATGAGCCACGTCATCTTTCCCACCTTAGCTGCAGTCACTTCCTCAGGAAATGCTGCCCGAATTTCCTGTCTTCTTCAAATCCCAGCACAGGCTCTGGTGCAGCCTGCACTGTCACTGTCAGAATGGGGCCCCTATCTGCACTGTCACTGTCAGAATGGGGCCCCTATCTGCACTGTCACTGTCAGAATGGGGCCCCTATCTGCACTGTCACTGTCAGAATGGGGGCCCCTATCTGCACTGTCACTGTCAGAATGGGGGCCCCTATCTGCACTGTCACTGTCAGAATGGGGGCCCCTATCTGCACTGTCACTGTCAGAATGGGGGCCCCTATCTGCACTGTCACTGTCAGAATGGGGGCCCCTATCTGCACTGTCACTGTCAGAATGGGGGCCCCTATCTGCACTGTCACTGTCAGAATGGGGGCCCCTATCTGCACTGTCACTGTCAGAATGGGGGCCCCTATCTGCACTGTCACTGTCAGAATGGGGGCCCCTATCTGCACTGTCACTGTCAGAATGGGGGCCCCTATCTGCACTGTCACTGTCAGAATGGGGGCCCTATCTGCACTGTCACTGTCAGAATGGGGGCCCCTATCTGCACTGTCACTGTCAGAATGGGGGCCCCTATCTGCACTGTCACTGTCAGAATGGGGGCCCCTATCTGCACTGTCACTGTCAGAATGGGGGCCCCTATCTGCACTGTCACTGTCAGAATGGGGGCCCCTATCTGCACTGTCACTGTCAGAATGGGGGCCCCTATCTGCACTGTCACTGTCAGAATGGGGGCCCCTATCTGCACTGTCACTGTCAGAATGGGGCCCTTATCTGCACTGTCACTGTCAGAATGGGGCCCCTATCTGCACTGTCTCTGTCAGAATGGGGCCCCCTATCTGCACTATTTAAATTAAATAATCCATGAAAGTACTTAATATGGCACAAGGTAAAGGTAACTAAAAATGTCTTGTGAGACCTCCAAAATATATCGACCTTTATCTGAGAAAGATCCTCTCTCTCTCTCTCTCTCTCTCTCTCTCTCTCTCTTCCTTTCTCTCTCTCCCTCCATCTCTTTCTCTCCCTCTCTCTGAGTCTCATCACCTCCAACCTCCTGAAGTATATTTGAAAATGCACTGGTCGTGACCCTGTCATGACCCATCCCCATTCCACCACATCCCCAACATACACGGTACACTGTGTGGCAAGGCAATCCCTATAACTTTCAGGTTCCTGTGTTGTTTAGCTGGTCACTGCTTTAAAATAAAGCTTAACGACAGAAAGAAACACACTAAATCCTCATTTCATTTTTTCAGAGGTGTTTTAACTTTTATCTTTAATTATCTAGGATTTCAAAGTTTCTCTGTACATGCAGTTAAGAAAAAAAGCAAACAGAAAACATCAATAAGAAAAACAGAGTTTATTTGGCAATGGTGCAGAAATATGCTACCTGAGGCTACTATTTGCATGAAAATACATTAAAAAGATCCCAGGAAAGCCTTCAATTACCAGGTAAAAGGGTATAAAAGCTTTAAATATTTACAAATTCCGGGGAACAATTTTTTTTTTAATTTAAATATGATGGAGACATCCAAGCCTGTATGTGTTTTCAGGGCATTCTAGAGACACACTTGTCAATTCTAAGGACACATTGTTAGTATTGCATATCAGTTTTCTTAATTTAAATAGTGGCAACAAAAACTTCAATTTAAAGCTCATGGATTTTCCTATTTGCTGCTCTAAGAGCCTATAAACATATGTATCTTTGGAAAACTATCATGTGTTTTCAACTTCCTGAAGAATTCTTGTAAAATATAACTGAACCACATTACCCTTTGTCCTGAGCTTTTATTCCACTAATGGACAAATTGGGAGGAGGCTGAGAACAAATGTGCTATTAATTACCCAGATGGCTTTTTAATAGAACCTTGGATTATTCTTCAGCCACGAAACATTGTCCAGAAATTTCTTAATAATGCTGGTGTGCAAGGCATTGCTTCCCGGAGAATAAAGATCTCATTGACCGGCGGGCTCAGTTATGTCAGGTTAGTTTAGGAGACGGTAGACAAAGAGTGGGTATTGTATAGACCAGAGAGAATGACATGCCATATCGGAGCTGCCCAGTCTCCCCAGCAATGACAGATTTTCTAATTCACTGCAGATTCTCACAAAACTGGGTGGTCAACTTTGGAGAGAACCAACAGTGGGTCTATTGATTCTGGGTGGGAGCAACATAATTCTGAATTAACCTGAATTGATTCAATACAACAGAGAGTCTTGGTAAGGGATTAAAATTAGGATTAATACATTAAATGTTAGGTCAGAATGTTAAGTCCCAGTGCTGAAAGACCTTCCTACATGAAGTGACTCAAAGCTAATGCAGGCAGGTATTTTAGTCAGAAGCTAATTTGTACTTTGACTCTAGAAATATGTCACTCAAAATTCACTGGCACAAATGAAGCCTTTTATGATACTATGTGTTGTGTTTGGTTTTTGCTGCTTAGATCATAAACAGTCATATGTGCCATTTTCCTTAAGTTTATATATATATATATATATATATATATATATATATATAGAGAGAGAGAGAGAGAGAGAGAGAGAGAGAGAGAAGCTTTCATCTGACATAGTAATGGCTGAGAGACAGCCTGGCTCGTTATTTGTTCCTGCTTTTGTAAAATTATCTTGCCAGGGGCAAAATCTGCTGCCTGAGCTTTCCAAGTAGACAGCAATTAACTTTCACTATGCTCTCTAGCAGACACACGCTCCTATTAAATCATAAAGGATGCAAACTACCATTTTGAATATGTTTCCTAACTACTAGATGAATGTATTTATATTTTGAAAAACAAGAAGAGAACTAAACTACCTTACAGTTTCCTGGAGTAATTATTTGAACATAAAGAATTTAAACCCTCTAGATTTTTCAAACCATATAAAAATATCCAAATAGCTATGTCAACATTTGTTGCAAAATAGTCCTGGTACAACCAAGCAAAATAGTTCACAAATGAGCCGAGGTAAAAATAAAATATTTGGAAGCAATAAAACTGAATGTGACATTTTGTTGGAGAATGTATTTTCTTAAATATTTAACACCACTTGAATATTTTCCTCTTACTGCATACTTTGTCTTGCGTAAAAGAATGAAAAGATAAAGGATTGAGATAGCCATTAACAATAATTTAACACATTAAAGAATAATTTTTTTTATTTTTTAAAAAATGAGAAGATGCTTGTACTTAAATCTTGAAATGTACTTCTCGGTCTTCCTCTTTCTTTTGTCCTTCCTCTGTTCTCCTTGTCATATGGTCACCCGACAGTGTAATTAATAGGGAATTTTTAATAAACTTGAGAAGACTGTTGTATCTTTCTGTGAACTCTAACAGTCACATTGTCATTTAAAAACATCACTCAGTAACAATCCTAATGGTAGGGACATTTTGCCTTCCTCGAGACAGAATATTTTTTCATGTCTTCAGATGGGCCTAGTCATAAGTAACTTCTGATTTATAGCTTCAGCTTGGGATTTAACCTGCCAGGGGCTCTTTGCCAAGTCTTAGTAACTGAAATATAGTTTCCATTTCCATTTTCCATTTTGATCCAAGTTTGTTTTCCCAATGCTGCCTCCTGCCTAGATTTCTAGTACCTGCACACTGACCCCTGGCGGCGGAAACTAGACCCCGCAAAGCCTCTTGAGCTTCAAATTACACCCCTCTTAGCTGCAAAAAATTTCCGTAGTAAAACCTCATCCATCCTGTATCCCATTCTCAGGGCCCCGCTAGGTAATTTAGTTAATTAATGTAAAATAAGTTGTGAATGTGTATTTCCATCCTTTCCCCAGTGTTGCAATGTTTTACATCAAAGGAGTTTCTCATACCCAACTGGACAGAGGAAAACCTTTTGAGCAGGGGACTTTCACAGGCAAATCATACCACAGAGGTCTTCTATTCAACATCCTCCTGAATAGCCTGAACCAGTGACACTTCTAGAGTCGCCTAATAAGAAGAACAGGGGCTTTGCAATCAGGCCTCGCTTTAGCCCTACTTTCTTGGTTTACTAGCTGTGTGGTCTTGGACAACTGCTTAACCTTCCTGAGTTCTCAGTTTACCTGCTTGTAAAATGAGGTTAGTGACATTTTACGCGGAAGGGTTGTTGTAGAAAAGATGTATGCAAAGTGCCTCATATTGAGTGTCTTATATTGAGAAATATAAATTCTCAAATAAATGTTTGGCATTGTTTTCAATGGAAAGATGGGGCACTTATATTTATGATGATCATATTTTTTGTTTCAGAAACTATGTATTCAGGACATGAAAACAACATAGGGGGGCAAAAGAACAAAAATATTTGAGGTCAATATTTACCACCACCACCCCTCAAATCTGGGTCTTATAGGCAACATATCTGTAGTGTCTGCTACATGCATGAAAAAGTGCTACTTGGAGTGAGAGGGTCTCTTAGGCAGGCTAGACTCAAGCACTAAATATAAAAGAGCCTGTTTTTCAGTTATTGTAAGTCCATGGGCTGCTGGTGTAACTTCCAAAAGAATGCTAGTTAACACCAAATCAGATTTCCAAATAAGCCCGGAGAACAGGCAACTCTGACAAATGGACAAGTGTTCAGAGATGTTTGTTTACACAGACATCTTCCAACACCGTAAATAAGATCATCAGAATGCATGCTCCTTTGCAGCAGTCATAAAAGCAGAATGGAGTTAGGTAGTGTCTAGACGCCTTTGATCAAAAAACAGGGATTAGTGGTTGCTGAATTTACTAACACAATTTTCTTTTCTTTTCTCCAATTATTTCTATTTGCAGCCTTCACTTTCAGGATTTAGTTACAGCATCTTGCACTGCTTAGTCAGCAGACATGTGCCATTTGGGGGATGCCATGATCCCCTTTTTCAAAATTAAATTTTGAAGCCACGAAGTGTCAAGTTTCATTTCTCATTTCATGTAATTCTATGAGATTTTACTCAGCGGTATAAGGCCAACTCATTACCCACTGATCATCACATGTTTTCAGGCTTGAAGCATACACCGACTCATGCTCAAGGTCTTGCTACTGATTACTTTCCCATGCACTATCTACTGCACACCTCTATCAATTAAGTAAATACTCATAACCGAAACATGGAAAGATGCAAGCTAAGATTCATAATGAACATAGAGTTTAGAGAGACTTAATATATGCAAATTAGCAATGATAACATATTATACTATAAATTATACCAAAACATCACAACACTTTTTATCATTAAGTGCTGGCAGGTATCTTCTCTTACTGCACTGTTTGTCTTCCCTAATGTTGGATTTAATAATAGACCATCCATTGTAGGTGGCCCTGCCTTTACTATTTTCTGCAGTATCAGAGAACTTCTTTCATTACAAGACAGGCTCAGCTATAAGACCACCTGAAAACATGGACCCAGGGTGGTGATGTTACAGAGAGATTGCTGCGTTTGTGCTTGTATGCCCAGGGGATGAGATATAAAGGGACTACCTAAATCTCTTTCTTCTAAAGCTCATGCTAAGTGAACATTCTAATTGTATCTTCTCTCCTCAAACTCTTTCCTACTTGCCCCAGCTAACTGGTCACCCCTGCGCAGAGAGGTGGCTCTTAAGCAGAGATTTAACTGCTGATGAAAGAAAGGAAATTCCTCATTCAACCCTAGCTGCTATAGGATGTAAACTGAGACTCATGGGGAACAGGACCATACAAAAGATGAGGAATGGTATTCATCGAGATGATCCTCAGCTGTGGTGAATTTTCCCTGCCTGGAGTAAGAATTGAAAACTCAGATAAGACCCCCATGCTTTCATTTATTCTTTTTTTGGGTAGTTTGTCCTCTCATAACTTTATATTTTTAACACTCTAAAAAAGACTGTGCTCTCGTTCTCTATCTTTCTGTCTCTCTGTCTCTCCCTTTCTTGACTCACAGACTTTCCCTGTGTCGGGCAAAATTCTTTGTTCTCTAGAACAATCTATTGTTTTTCTCTTAGGCTAGGGAATTTACATTTTACACTGTGAACTGGGATATCGTCTGCTTATAAAGATGGATTTATTCTCTTTTTAACACTTCTGTAACAGCTCCTTCCTCAGATGAAAATCTGGTTTGGGTGAGCTCTCTAAAATTAAATACAACTATATGTGTGTGGGCAGGGGAAGGATAATTCTCTCGTTCCTTGAGAAGTACAAGTCTGCCTGAGGTATACACGGAAGATGAACTTGAACATTCTGTACAAGACAAAGACTCATAGAAACATGTTAGTTTTATGAACTATTTGAAGTTTAGACAATTATGAAACATTTTTCTTTATAATTTACAGAAAAATACTCAGATGTATAAGCCTAAATTCTTAAAAGTCCTGATGTGTGCTATTGGATAAAAAATTTAAACAAAATATAATTTACTAAAAAAATTTTCCTATTATGGGAAAAATATAAAAATCTGAAGATAGTATTCACTATAGTAACAAAATTATCAAATTTTAAAATTAATCTGAAGATAGGATTCACTATAGTATCAAAATTATTAAGTTTTAAAATTATACTTTAATTTAAAATGCCATTTCCATAGTTCCTGATCTCTGAAAATTTTCATAAGTCTTTATCTGGAAATGTGGTACCCAAATTTCTAAGCTCCCAGACCAGGATTTTAACAGTAGAGCTTTACTTAGAATTTCTTTCCCCAACTCTGTCAGTCATATGGGAAAAAGAAGAAGAGAGAAGATTTTCGTAAAGAAAGATATTATTTTCACTGCCATTTCAAAGAAAACAATTTTTGGCAGTTGGCAATGGTGTTTAAAACATATTTGAGTTTGGTATTACTTTGTATTTAGCCAAATATTTACCTTTTTAAAAAATGGCTTAAAAAATGTGTCCCCATTTTCCCTTAATTTTTGAATCAAAATGTATGTCAGGGAAAATGAAATCCATATGGCCCTAGTTTATTCCTCTTAATTCTTCAATACTTTGTTATGGAAGATCATCTGGCAACTAAAAAGTCGTAATCCATTTTCAGATTTTGTCATTTAATTATTAAGTTATATTTGACCAACAATTGTTAAATCATGAGTTTGGCAAAACAAGTATTTATTACAATTCTGAATCCTTTAGTATTTAAAGAAACACTTTAATAAATGAATAAATGTATGACAAGTAAGGGACAAATCAAAACTGTCCAGATAATACCTAAATGGTTTTTTTAATAACATACAATATCTTATTAGCTTCAGGTGTACATCATAGTGATTTGATATTTATATACATTATGAAATGACCCCCATGTAAGTCGTTACCATCTGTCACCATACAAATTTATTATTGTTTCTATTCTCTATGCTGTACTTTACATTCCCATGACTTATTTATTTTATAATTGGAAATTTGTACCTTGTCATCCCCTTCACCTATTTCACCCACTCCTCCCAACCTCTCCCTCCTCTGGTAACCACAAGTTTGTTTCCTGTATCTATGAGTTTTGTTTTGTTTGTTCATTTGTTCTGTTTTTTAGATTCCACATGTAAGTGAAATCTTCATCTGACTTACTGTATTTTATTTAGCATAATACCCGCTAGGTCCATCCATGTTGTTGCAAATGGCAAAATTTCATTCTTTTTATGGTTGAGTAATATTCCATTTGATGGTCACTAAGGTTGCTTCCATATCTGCAATGAACATACAGGTGTATCTCTTCAAATTCATGTTTTTGCGTGTTTTTTCATAAATACCCACAAGTGGAATTACTAGATAGTATAACAATTCTATTTTTAACTTTTTTAGGAATCTCCATACTGTTTTCCATAGTGGCTGCACCAATTTACATTCCCACAAACAGTGCACAAGGGTTCCCTTTTCTCCACATCCTTGCCGACATTTTTTATTTCTTATCTTTTTTTATAATAGTCACTAGAGTCCCAGTGCATGATTGAATCATGCACGTGTAGGGTCCCCTACACGCTTTCGCTTTTCGCGGTGGAGCTGGGTGCCTGTCCGCTGGTGCACCAGGCCTTTCAGAAGCCTCCGGCTCGGCGGAGGCTTCTGAAAGGCCTGGTGCCGGAGCAGACAGGCACCCAGCTCCCCCACTTTTGATGGTCCGCGGCCGCTGAGGGGGGCTACCCTGCTGTTGAGAGGCACAGGGGGCGGGACTCCCGCCCCCTGCGCCTCTCAACGGCCGCTGAGGGGGGCTGCCGTGGACACCTGGCTACCCTGCCGTTGAGAGGCGCAGCTGGGTGTCCGCGGCAGGCCCCCTCAGCGGCCACGGATCTGGCCGTTGAGAGGCACAGGGGGGCGGGAGTCCCGCCCCCTGCACCTCTCAACAGCAGGGTAGCCCCCCTCAGTGGCAGCGGATCCGTGCCTCTCAATGGCCGGATAGGCCACCCCGAGTCCCGCCCCCCAGCCTCCCGCTGCCCAATCGTGGGTGTAGCGGAGTGATGGTAATTTACATATTACTCTATTATTAGGTAGGATTCTGACAGGTGTGAAGTGATATCTCACTGTGGATTGAATTTAAATTTTCCTGATGATTAGTGATGTTGAGCATCTTTTCATATGCTTCTTGGCCATCTGTATGTCCTCTTTGGGAAAATTTCTATTCAAGTCCTCTGCCCAGGTTGTTTGTTTTCTTTATATTAAGTTGTGCAAGTTTTTTATATATTTTGGATATTAACCTCTTATCAGATGTATGATTTGCAAATATCTTTTTCCATTCATTAGGTTGCCTTTTCATTTTTTTCTTTCTTTATTGATTAAGGTATTATATACGTGTCCTTATCCCCCCATTGCTCCCTCACACCCTGCTCATGCCCTCACCCCCCCCCCCACCCCACTGATGTCTGTGTTCATTGTGCCTTTTCATTTTGATGATGGTTTCCTTCACCATGACAAAGCTTTTTAGTTTGATGTAACCCTATTTGCTTATTTTTGCTTTTGTTGCCCTCACCTGAGGAGACTGGTCCAAAAAAGTATTGATAAAACCTATGATCAAGGAGCTTACTGCCTGTGTTTTCTTCTGAAAGTTTTATGATTTCAAGTTTTACATTCAAGTCTTTAATCCACCTTAAATCTATGTTTGTATATGGTGTAAGATAGTGGTTTAATTCTTATTCTTTTTCATATACCTGTCCAGTTTTCCCAACACCACTTATTGAAGAGACTGTCTTTTCCCCAGTGTATATGCTTGCCTCCTTTGTCATGGATTAATTGACCATATATGGGTGGGTTTATTTCTGAGCTGTCTATTCTAGTCCATTGATCTATGTCTTTTTTCATGCCAGTACCATACTGTTTTGATTACTATAGCTTTATAGAATAGTTTGAAATCAGGAAATGTGATACCTCCAGCTTTGTTCTTCTTTATCAAGATTGCTATGCTATTCAGGGTCTGTTGTGGTTCCATACAAATTTTAGTATTCTTTGTCCTAGTTCTATGAAAAATGCCATTGGTATTTTGATGGGGATTGCATTGAATCTGGAGATCACTTTGGGTTGCATGGATATTTAAACAATAAACATTCTTTCAATCCATGAGCATGATATGCCTTTTCATTTATTTGTGTTGTCTTCAAGTTCTTTAAATAGGTTTTTTAACTCTATCACAAAGTAATAATTAAAACTTTTTATCTCCATGCCAGAGAGAGCCTTTTCTTCTTTCAAGTATTACTTTGGCCAACATAAATACAAGCTTTATTGATTTTCTAGGCTATATTATAAATCCCCATATGTTGTATATAAACCATTTTTGAAATGTAAATCTCTCCAGGACTTTGAAATAACACACATTACTGAAAGTATGGAAAAGGTTGGCAAAATGAAACTTCCCATTTAAAATGGGAATATAACCAAAGAAGTAGGTAAGACTTATGAGCTGGCCATAAAATGTAATACTAGAACTCCAAGAACAGTTACCATCTACTAACAGTTTATTAGATGACAGACACTCTGCTCTGTGCACCATATACATTGTTTCAATTAAATCTCATAAAAATCCTAAGAAGTCAGTAGTATTTTTATTCCCATTTTGCAGATCTGAAAACTAAAGTTTAGAAAGATTGAAAAACTGATCCCAGATAACACAGTTGGTAAGGTGAGCTCTGCTTTAATCTCAGAACTATATGTGTATAAAGCTAGCATCTTTGTTCATCCTATATAATAAAAGGGTGATATGCAAATCTACCGAATGGCAGAACAATCAGTTGCTATGATGCGCACTGACCACCAGGGGGCAGACGCTCAACACAGAAGCTGCCCCCGGTAGTCAGTGCGCTCCCACAGGGGGAGTGCCGTTCAGCCACAAGCCGGGATGACAGCTGGCGAGCACAGCGGCCTGCCTCCAAGGCAGCTCCCCGTGGAAAGTGGGCCTAAGACGCTGTCAGTCGGACATCCCCAAGGGCTCCAGGACTGTGAAAGGGCGCAGGCCAGGCTGAGAGACACCCTCTCCCCCGCCCCCAGTGCATGAATGTCGTGCACCAGACCTCTAGTTCCTAAATAAACAGCATTAGGGAAGGCCTTTAAAATCATGGACTACAACAAGCAGTCACTTCCCTCTTATAGGATTCTCCCAACCACCATGCCTCTTGGACTATTGCTCTGTCCTTTGCCTGTGGGCTGTTTTTGGGTAGCCAAAGAAGGTATCAACTATGATCACTTTATAACTAGCTGCAAGGTGATATATTTCTAGGATACAAGGAAGCATCTTGTGTCTCCATTACCTTAGAGCCGTGGTCGGCAAACTGCGGCTCGCAAGCCACATGCGGCTCTTTGGCCCCTTGAGTGTGGCTCTTCCACAAAATACCATGGCCTGGGCAAGTCTATTTTGAAGAAGTGGTGTTAGAAGAAGTTTAAGTTTTAAAAATTTGGCTCTCAAAAGAAACTTCAATCGTTGTACTGTTGATATTTGGCTCTGTTGACTAATGAGTTTGCCGACCACTGCCCTAGAACTAGACTGATTCCACTGTTACAGCAAACTCTTGCTTAATATACTTCCTTTTTTTTAATTTTTAAAATATTTTTATTTATTTCAGAGAGGAAGGGAGAGGGAAAGAGATATAGAAACATCAATGATGAGGAGAATCATTGATTGGCTGCCTCATGCATACCCCACACTGGGGATCAAGCCTGCAGCCTGGGCATGTGCCCCAACTGGAATCAAACCATAACCTCCTGGTTCATAAGTCTACATTCAACCACTGAGCCACACCGGCCAGGCTTCTAACACTTTCTTAATTTACACAGAGACTAGGCAAGGTCATAAATAAAAATATAATGGTTTGCCCCAGCCGGGTGGCTCAGTTAGTTGGAATATTGTCCCATGCACCAAAAGGGTTGCAAGTTCGATTCCAGTCAGGGCACATACCTAGGTTGTGGGTTACGTATGGAAGGCAATCGATCAATGCTTCTCTCTCACATTGATGTTTATTTCTCTCTCCTGCTGCCCTTCCTCTCTCTCTAAAATCAATAAACATATCCTCAGGTGAGGATTTTTAATTAAATATATATTTAATAAAAGTTAAATATAGATAGATATAGATATAGATATAGATATAGATATAGATATAGATATAGATATAGATATAGATATAGATAGATGTAGATGTAGATATACACTGAGTGGCCAGACTATTATAACCACCTGACATTTGTAGGCAAATTAGCTGTACACTGCATCGTATGGGATATGGAAGCCGAAGGCCTGTTCAAACACCTTTGCTGTCTGCAGTTACCAAGATAAAACATCTCCAATTTGCACAGGAACACAAGGATTGGACAGTTGAGCATTGGAAAAAAGTCATGTGGTCCAATGAATCACATTTCCAGTTGCATCATGCAGATGGCAGAGTGAGAATTTCACGGAAACAGCATGAAAGCATGCACCCCACATGCATGAGTACAACCCTTCAAGCTGGTGGGGGCAGTGTTATGGTTTGGGGCATGTTTTCCTGGCATGATTTGGGCCCTTTAATTCGTGTGGAACAACGTCTGAATAGCACAACATACCTAAGTATCGTTGCTGATCAAGTTCATCCTATCATGTTGATGGCGTATCCCAATGAAGATGGCTTCTTCCAACAAGACGATGCGCCATGCCATGGTGCTCGTATTGTGCAGGAGTGGTTTCAAGAACATGAGGGAGACTTTACCTTGTAAAGGGAGCCCCCACAATCACCAGATCTCAATCCAATTGAGCATTTGTGGGATGAAGTTAAAAGAGCCATCAGGCAGCTGGTTCCACAACCATCAAATCTCACAGAACTGGACAGTGCTATTCATCAGGCATGGTGTCAGATTCTTCGCATCACCTTTCAACATCTCGTGGAGTCAATGCCAAGAAGAATCGCCGCAGTATTGAAGGCAAAAGGTGGCCCAACGAAGTACTGACGGGGTGGTCATAATAATCTGGCCGCTCAGTGTAGATATAGATATGTCTGCTCGATAAGCATATTACCCAAATGGGAAAGCAAAACCCTTTTCCATGACAAAAATCATCATTTGAGAGCACCAGGTGTATGGCTCCTTATCCAGGTGGAACGCTCCTTATCTAGGTGGAAGTTGAGACTTTGGGAGAGAACATCATTCCTTCTTCAACATATACATAGGTTGCTATTTGCAGTCCACAACTTGTATAATTTTATTTATCCAGATTCCCCTTCCAAGAAAAACAAAGTGAATACCTAATAATCATGACCTGAAAGTAGCCAAATTATAGAACAAAAGTGTCTACTGGTTTTGTGTTAGACAGATAACTTATCAAAGGAAGGTTCATACACCTGCACCCAGAGACATGGAGAATGCTGACTTTCAGCAGGGGTGGCCTTCTGATTACTCTCACAACTTATAGAAGAGGAATTTAGAAGTTTTAAGACCATTATCAACACCATGTCCACATCTAGTTTTAAGATCTGAGACACTCAATTAATTTCCAAAGAAATTCAGTTCCTTCACCGTTAGTAGAACCCATCCCCCGCCCCCATCAGACTGAATTAGCCACAATGTCCAACCCAGATTTCAGTTCGTTATTTTCTAAGGAAATTCGTTCCCCTCTTCAGACATCCTGCCTCTGCTGGCTCACTCTACTATGTGTTCTCTATTCAGTTTTGTTGAAATGATAAGCCTGCTCAGAAGCAAGCTCCACAGCCAAACTCAGTAGCCTTCCTGAGACCATTTCTTAGCAGGAGATAACCCTTCCTCTACACACCAATCCTACATATCTTTAAAAGAAGCTCATGTTCCACTTTTCTTATGGAACCTTTCTCTGATAATCCTCCCCAGCAGTGTTTGCTTCTTCCTGTTACTCTCATCCTCTGTAGCACTCAAGTAGCATAATCATGCATTTCTGGACACAGTTAATAATCTCTTTATGTCTAAACATTATAATTCCATTTAAATTACCAGTTCCTCCAGTGAAGGAGCTAACATACAACAAAACCAACCTAAATCCTCCCCAAATGGCACCTGCTTCAATGCTCAGCAACGTGCCTTCCACTTGGTAATTGCTCAATAAGTCAGATATGAGTTCTCTACATCTTTGAACAGCTCTTGGTACTAGAGCTACTATGTTTAGGTTGATGCTCTTTAAAATGTGACCTGAAGAATCCAGATAAATAGTGAAATCTCAAAGAGTCCAACTACTAAGCGTCAACCCAGAGGCTTTGGGAGGACTCTGGGGAACTGGGTTAAAAATGGTTACTCTTCTTTTCCCCATAAAATGCCTCAGGGTTAGATTGTTGTTCATTTTTCTTTCACACCAGAAAAATTAAATTTAGAAAATAGATCTATATGTACCACCTTTAGTATCTTTTTTCCCTGAACAAAGTTTTTAAGATCTACTGGCATTGGGCTTTTTCTACATATAGTTAGTGCTAGGTCCTGGGCTTATCTTTACATTGCACTTGGAAAATATTTTGAAATTAGAAAATAATAAAGCTGGTGGTTACTAAAAAAAAAAAAAGTATATAATTTCCATATACCTACAATGGAATATTACCCAGCCATGTAAAAGAATGAAGTACTGATAAATGCTACATTGTGGATGACCCTTAAACATATTGTGCTAAGTGAAAGAAGTCAGACACATAAGGTCACATATTGTATGATTCTATTTATATGAAATACCCAGAACAGATAAATCCATAGGGACAGAAAGCAGATTGATGGTTGTCAGAGGCTGCAAGGAGGGGCTATGGGAACAGACTGCTTAATGGGTATGGAGTTTTATTTTGAGGTAATAAAAATGTTTTAGAACTAGATATATATAGGTGGTGGCTACACAACATTGTGAATGTACTAGATGCCACTAAATTGTATACTTTAAAATTGTTAACTTTATGTTGTGTGAATTTCACTTCAATAAAAATAATAAAAAATCTTATCTGGCACCGATTGCTCCTATAGCCCAAGGTGCTACAGAAGCAGAGAGGAGGGGAGCCTAACTCAGGCAGGGAAAACTTTTGGAAGAGAATGACATCTAAGCCAAAACCTGAAAGACAAATAAAATTTAAACTAAATAAGGAAGATAGAAGTGGGAATGGGGAAAAAAAGAGGGAGAAAAAAAATTCCGGTAAGATGTTGTATATATGATGATTTAATACTATAACACTGACATAAATTATCTCTCCTCTTCCATAAAATCAAATTAACAGGTATGTATTAATCATCATTACTTATGGGGAACGAGGCTAGGTTCTGAGAGAAACATAGGTCAAAAAAAATCAGTCTTACAAGAGAAAGAAATAAAACTAGCATTTATTGACCACCTTCTATCTGATGTATATTTTACACATATTACCTCAATTAGTTCTTTAAACAGACCAGAGATTAGTGTAATTAATTCTATGAAGTAACTTGCCCAATATTGCACAGCTTGCAAGTGAAGGGATGAGAATTCAAATAAATCTAAGTGTGTCTCACTCCAGAGCCCACATTCTTGCCACTACAGCAGGCTGCCAGTCACAAAGGATATAATTATAGCTGCTGGAAGTTGAAAACCTTGTTGAGACATCAGTGGCGAGATGCCACAGAGCAGAGATTATGTTCCTTGTTTGTGGCAAAGAACATGGAAAGAATTGGGACCAGATCTGGAGAGAAACAGATGTCCCAGATGCCAGATCACAAGGCCACTAGTAGAAATAAGGAAGAAAAGGCTTGCACATCACCTGCTTCTGAAACTCTTTCCTGATCCCATTATACTGAGCTGAGGGGGCTTCCTGTACTCACTACAACAGAGCACTCCACATATTCAATGTTCGGTTTTGTATTTTTACTCATATCTCAGTTCCATCACCTACTAGCTTTGGATAAATTACAGAAAGGTGTGTAACTCTCTGTACCTTGGTTTACACGTCTGCAAAATGATTTGGGGGAAATGAATAAATATATACAAAGGGCTTAAGTCTCTACAATATAGCAAGTGCTCAATAAATGTTACTGTTGTTGTTGATATTGCTGTATTACTATTTCCTTTACAAGGAATCTTCAGCTTCATAAAAGTGAGGACTATCTATCTATCTATTTCTATTTCTATCACTAGCTTTATGTCCAGCCTCTAGAACAAAGCCTGGAACATGGTTGGTAAATATAAAGTTTTGAGTCAAGGTGGTGGCGAACCCAATACTCTATTGATTAGTGGGATTTTTCAAGACTGAATCCAATGACATCACCTGAAATATCTCCATTTTGTTGTTAACCCTTTGACAACTATAAAAAAGAGATTGTCGTTCCTCAAATATTTATTAAACACCTAATACTTGGCAGGCCCAGCACGAAATTTTCTAAATTGCCAGCAATGAATTTAGTCCAAATGGTTGATTTATGATTCAGTTTGGACAGAGAAATAAATAAGAATGCACACATTTGTACAGCCTCAAGAGAAATACCTGTGCAGTGCCAAAGTTTTGGCTATCCTTACAAAGAAAACATTGCTACTCATGTACAAAACAAACTATGATCCATTAACTCAGCACAGAAGTCCTTTTTGACTCCAAAAAAGCTGGCACCCAAACAAGTTTTGTAGTCACACTGCCAAAAAATACCTGGCCGATACATTTTAACATCCTTTCTTGTTTTCTTTCGGACATATTTCAGTAATTGCCTGTCTGCAGGTACAAGATGCTTACAGGAAGTGATTAATCTTTCATGAGACTATTCTCCTATTCCTAATGCAGTACAATAAAAGCTTGAAGGGACAGGCACCCTCATGTCAGTGCATGCTTCAAGGAGAGGAAGTTTTAATGGGAGATAAATTTGATCACATGATAGCAGCCAATGATGAAATCTCTTTTTTAAAAGAAAGCAACCCAACAGGACAAAACCACTCCCTGAAGAAAAAGAAAAAAAAAAGCCCACCTCTAAACCTAAAACCTCTTTTTCTTTTTCTGGTAGGAGGCCAGATGGGATCCTCAGACATCACGCAACACTACAGCTGGAAGCTGAATGGTTCGTCTATACCCCCTACCCCCACGTATAGATACCGGAGATGAGAAAGGCTCTTGTTTGCTATCTGAAGCAGGTGTGGTTGGGCTAAATGGGGAGAAGATGTCCAGCTGGAAGAACCCATCAACCAGCTGCCCAGGGCAGTCTGCTTAGATAAATACCACCTGTTACTAAACAGCCAGAGAAAAATTAGTCATATCCCAGGAACCTGCTGATTCTCTGTCTATTGTGCTGAGGCTTTTGTGTTTTTCGGCATCCCAAATCCCATGTGTGTCTCAGAGTGACGGTCATATTCACTGTGTTTAATTTGATTCGGGATAATGACAGAGGCTTTTGGAGCATTAGGGTAAAGTATTTTCTGGGGGCTGGGAGCACCTACATGACAGAATAATAAACAACATATGGGAGAAGAGGACAATGACTCCAAAAGTCACCTTTTAACCAGACAACCTCAGTGCCCTATGGAGCCTGGTCACCTCCTTGAAGGATGGGACATGGCCCCTCTTCCATACCCTGTTGCCTCTCTTGCTGCTTCCCAGCTAGATCAGTCCACTGAGTAAAACTAAACTCCCTCTCTCTCTCTCTCTCTCTCTCTCTCTCTCTCTCTCTCTCTCTCCCCCCTTGACTCATGCTCTTCCTTTATCTGGGATGCCTTCTCCCATGCTTTCCAAATCCCAGTCTTCAAGACCCAAATCAAGTCCCGCTTCTCCTGGAGTCCTCCCTAAAATGTTAGCCCAGAATCATTTTCTCTGAACTGCTACAGCACTGAAAGTCTGTATTGTACATTTTGACATTTTAACCTGTGGCTTTCTACTTTTGTCCCAAGTAAATATCATCTCTCCAACAGGACTCCTTGAGGGTAAAAGCCCATCCCTCTGAGGCCCAGTCCATCATTCAACACAAATTTAGGCATATAGCAACTCAATAATTGTGATCTCCACATTCTGAAATAATACAGATCTCAAAAGATATCTTAGAATGACAGAAAAACAAAATGTTAGATCTAAAGTAGACGTCCTACTGGAAAAGACCTTGCATGATTTTTGCCTCAAGATAACTAGAAGTCAATGTGCTGGAAGCCCTGGACATGTAGCGAGGCAGGGACAGAATCCTTGATTTTCTAGTTCTTAACTTTACGTTGTTAATTATTTTAACAGAATCAGTTTCTTCATCTGTAAAATTTAACTCACAATGTCTAGGTCAGGAGACTACTGAGAAGCTCTAATGAGGGAATTTATGACGATAGTGTTCATATGCAATACAAAAATTATGCATGAATGGTTCTTTAGTAAATTGCAATAATTTCTTCAATATCAAACTGATTAGAAAAAAATGACATTATTCAACACTGATTTTTTAGGTTCCACAAACTTGTCTGACTATCAGAATCATTTGGGAACCTTGTTAAATGACAGATAGCTGGATCTCAATTTGGAGATTCTAATTCAAGAGGTCCAGGTAGGCTCAAGTGATTCTAACAATTAGCCAGGTTTAGCATCTACTGGATAAAATCATTTTTGTCCACTTTGTTTTGCCCAGTATCTGACTAATAAACAGGTACTGGGATCATGGACTTTTAGAAATATACCTTTAACTAATAAACACATTGATAGTTATTGGCATTTGCTGCTATTCAACCTAAAAGTAGATTTTATTCCTAAACCTTTCTGATAATTAAAATATATATAGACATTTATACACACATATACAGAGGTTAATGTGTGTGTGGGGGGGGTGAATTTCCTAGAGGTATGTGCTGTAATTACCCAGTATTCCGGAACCTCTCATATATCAATTTATCTCTGTAATCTGATCATTTGCTGCAGTCAAGGTATGTCCCATTTC
The DNA here is from genome assembly GCF_951640355.1 of Cnephaeus nilssonii. NCBI lineage: Eukaryota > Metazoa > Chordata > Mammalia > Chiroptera > Vespertilionidae > Cnephaeus > Cnephaeus nilssonii. Next base: position 39,307,050 of record NC_137089.1, on the reverse strand, counting down.
TATTCCTCCACAAAGTTCACTCCTGTTTGTAAAACAATTACTCCAACCAAGAAATAAGACAGATCATTTCAAAAAAGATAAAAGAAAAGTGACATACTAAGAAAAAAGACGAAATCCTGGTATGTGAAACTTACTTTTTAAGGAAGGACTTTGGGGGCACATTTCTAGCCTAAAATCTGCCTAGATCCAGCAGCCTAGAACTCAGATGTAGGCACTCCTAAGAAAGCCCTCGATCCAGGGCATTTTGTCCTACTGCTAAGCAGGGGTCAAGGCAATCAACAGTAGTTTAGACTAAACAGGAAGAAAACCAGCTCAATTAATGTGACAGACACAGGAATGGCCATCCCATTTAAAAAACAACAAAAGTTTGAAAAGAATTTAGTTGCTGGTAGTTGGCTAATGCATGCAGCTAACTAATTGTATCTCCCACCCCTTTCAGATATATCTAGTAAATTCACAAGATGTAGAAGAATTGCACATAAATTCTTGAAAATGAACTCTATCTCTTTTTTTAAATTATCCCAGACACGGCTGCTGGTATAGAGGAAACTGAGCATCCCTTTGCCTGGGCCCCCCAGCATAAGGAAAGCCACTAACTCTTTCACAGGAGCAGATTGTTTCAACTTAATTGAATGAAGTAAACTTGGGGAAATACCTGACATTGCCAACTTGACCTCTGCTAAGCCTTTTGAACTTCAATCACTGTCCTCCAACACAAAGCCTTCTATTAGGCTTTCAGCTATTTCCCCTGATTACACAGGTAGCTTATCTTAAGGATTCCATGGTTTCAGTTATCATTTCTGACCTGATTGTGAGACAAGTATTATTTCCGTGGTGGGTTTTATGACTAAGCCTGCAGAGATATTTGCTGGTTTGACTGAGTAAAGAGCATCTCATTTCAGTTTCTTATCCACCAAGATCCAATAACTAATTTTAAAGAAGAAAAAAATAGTTTTACTTTATGAGAACCCAAGTGAAAAAGTCTAATAGAATTAGCACTAGGCAGAAACTGTCCCAAATCATAATCTTAGGTGTTTTATATAGATTTCAAATTTTAAAATATAATTTATAATATGGGGCAATAGATGAAGGTTGTTCTCAATAACAAAGTGCAAATGAAAAAAAGAAAAACAGCTTGAATTTCTCAAACAAGCAGAAGTACTTATTCTTCATCTAGTTCCCTGACAGAAGTAGCAGAAATTGAGGTTAATGTTGGAAACATTTTGAACTAATTACCCATCCTGGCAAATAAAAGTGCTTGGAAATTCAGGTTGAAGATATGAATAGTAGTTATTTTGTTTATTTAGCCCTCACTAAGCTATTTTTTAACTATAGAATACATACACCTTTTAGAACTATACCAGGAAAAAATAAATATATGAAAACATTTAAAATCATCTAATTCTTTACTGCAAAATAAAACAAAATATAATTTGTCCTCAGCAGATTGTCAGTGATTTAAAAGATTGCTAATGGCCAGTGCCAGCAAATATGGAATATATAACAAATATGTGGGGAAAATATACAAGTTTTGTGTAAAGTAATTTAGTTAGTTGCAAAATTGCTTATAATAGCAAAAACAGGAGAAAGAGTTAAATAGAAAAAAAATTAATAGGGGAATGGTTCAATAGCAACACTACATAGCCATTAAAAAGCTAAAAAGTCCTGCATGAAGTGATTTAGGAAAATGGCTATACTATATTTTTAATAAATAAAACTGATTCTAAATAAATATATCTAATTATATTCTAATTTAGATATCAAATGTAAATATGCATATAAAGCATAAGCCTAAGAAAGAGGAAGTATATATATCAAATGGCTAACCAATAGTTTTTAATCCTGGGAGGAGAAAATGTATGGGTAGAAGCAGCCTTTAGCTTCTTATTCTACAAAATCCAGGTAATGGAGGAATGACAGGTGAATTCTATTTATTTTAATTTTTCTGAATATTTTAAAACATTTTCAAACTATAAAAGCATTTAGAAACCAGAAACCTATACTTAAATAAATATTAAAAGAAATAAATATTTGTTCTATCATCTGCAGAATAAAACATCTATGAAATAACTGACCTCAATTTAGGGACAAATACATTTGTTAAATTATAGCAACTTGGATACTTATCCTTTGCCATCTCTATTGGTATCCAGTCAGTCTAAATATAATAAACAGATATTTTATTTCTTTTTGTATATTTGAAATGCAAATTTGTTGAAGGAATACACATACTGCAGTAATTGCAAGAGTTGCCTCAAGAAATTTGATGATGCCCTAGCCAGGTAGCTAAGTTAGTTAGTGCCTCATCCCGATAGGCCAAGATTGCATATTCAATCTTCAGTTACAGAACATTCAAGAAGCAACCAATGAATGCATAAATAAGTGGGACAACAAATGAATGTTTCTCTCTCTCTCTCTCCAAAATCAATAAATAAAATTTTTTAAGCCGAAACCGGTTTGGCTCAGTGGATAGAGCGTCAGCCTGCGGACTCAAGGGTCCCAGGTTCGATTCCGGTCAAGGGCATGTACCTTGGTTGCGGGCACAACCCCAGTAGGGGGTGTGCAAGAGGCAGCTGATGGATGTTTCTCTCTCATCAATGTTTCTAACTCTCTATCCCTCTCTCTTCCTCTCTGTAAAAAAATCAATAAAAAGTATATATAAAAATTTTTTTTAAAAAAAAGAAATTTGATTATGTTGTTTGGTTCACTAATGGAAATTATCTCCTTTTAGGGATGGAATATTACAATATTCCTACTAAGTATTTTGATATGAGTTGTTTCATTTTGCTTTAAGAAAATAAAACATCATATTTTACTGAAATAAAATAGATCATCAAACAATATGTTTTCTGAAACTATATAACTTATTCCTAAAGCTGCCCAAATTTCTTATCAAACCAAAAACGTGAACATTAGCCAACCAAACTAGTCTCCAAAGCCTCCTAAGTGTCAGAGAGGGATGTTAGTGCTGGAAAGAAAAGTGCATGAAATCTATTTCTTCTGCCACAGTGCCTAGAATTTCCAGGCATTCCATTTCATCATAATATCAGTCTAACAGTATAACTCAGCAATGCCTAAGCAGGCAAGAGTCTTAATCGTTAATATTTATTATAACATACACATAATTAAGGCAACATATAGAACTGTAATATAGTTTTTACATTAAATAAATATTTGCAAATTAATGTTTATCAAATTTTCCTTCTCCTTTTCTCCTTCATTTTTTTTAATATTTGGTCTTGAGAAATTTAACTTTTCTAATCCTTGGTTTCTCTCTCATCTGCAAGATGAGAGTAATATTATTGCCATAAAGGTTTTACCATGAAAACCAGGGGAGTACATTGCTTAACACACAGCTCATAATAAGTGCTCCAAAAAAAGTAGTTATGTAATTGATACTAATGGTAGCAATACTGAAATTAAAGGCCATACTTTACTCTACTGTGGACATAGGGCAGTAAATCCCAGTCTCTAAAGAGTAAAAAATCAAATCTAAACTTGCAAAGTGAATATTTCTGGCCACACTTACCAAAGATTCTGCTTCATTCAGTTTAGGATTAAGCATAGAAATTTATATTTTTCACAAGCACCCCCATGTGATTCTGATGAGAAGCAGTGATACAGGAGGACATAGAGAAGATCTTAAAGGAAGAAAGAGGCCTAGAATACATGACCTGCTCCCTACAGGTGTTGGAACTTGAACACATATTAGTACTCCATGCCCTAAATGCCCAGATGCTCCATTATGTTTGTTCCTTTCCATTAGTGTGAGTTCCTTTTGACACTAATGGAGTAGGATGGGAAAAAGTAGGATGCCTACTGTAGACCTACCTGCTGGTTTACTTCCTATGTATTGATCCCCCAACCTAAAATCAATCATAGCTCCTGACCGGCATTGCTAGGTGGTTGAGTGTTGATCTATGAACCAGTAGGTCACAGTTCGATTCCCAGTCAGGGTACATGCCAAGGTTGCAGGCTCAATCCCCAGTGGGGCGGGGGGGGGGGGGGGGGCGGGGAGGTTGTGGGAAGCACCCAATCAGTGATTCTCTCTCCCTTTCCCTTCTTCTCTGAAATCAATAAAAATATATTTTTTAAAAATAAAATCATTCATGACTCCATCAGCCCTCAGGATTCCCATCAGCTCCTATGTCCTCATGTCAAACAATGGGGAAACCTCTCACTCACCCAATTCCTCCTCACAGCACCCTATTCTGGAATACTGCTCCTGCTGACCAATAGGCCTAATGAATATCTTGCCCCTCGGTAAAAGGTGGACCCAGTTGTTTTTTAATATGTTTTTATTGATTTGTTTTTAGAGAGAGAGGAAGGGAAAGGGAGAGAGATAAACACCAATGAGAGAGAAAAACATCAACCAACTGCCTCCTGCACACCCCCTACAATCGAGCCTGAAACCTGGACATGTGCCCTGACCAGGAATAGAACTGGTGACCTCTCAGTGCATGGGACAATGCTCAACCAACTGAACCACACTGGCCAGAGCCGGACCCAGATTTTATGAGGCCTAAAGCCTATTCCTTTTTTTTTTTTTTTTTGGTGGGATGGTGGTGGTAGGGGAGGGCACTCTTAAAGACAAAGAGTATAAAAATAACTTCCTTTTCACACACACAAAATATATATATGGTCATGAGAATTCAAGAATAGAGCCCTTCTAAGAACCTTAGAAGTTGTTATAAGCTGTTTTATGTTACTCCCCCAATTCATATATTTAACCCCTAACCACCAATATGACTATATTTAGAAATAGGGTCTTTTAGGAGGTAATTAAGGCTTAATGAGGTCAAAAGGGAAGGACCCTGACTCGATATGACCGATGACCTTATAAGAACAGAGAGACAGCCCTCGCTGGTTTTGCTCAGTGGATAGAGAGTTGGCCTGTGGGTCCCAGGTTCAATTCCAGTCAAGGGCACATGCCTGGGTACCGAGCTCAATATCCAGTAGGGGCGTGCAGGAGACAGCTAATCAATGATTCTCTCTCATCATTGATGTTTCTCTCTCTCTCTCTCTCTCTCTCTCTCTCTCTCTCTCCCTCTCCCTTCCTCTCTGAAATCAATAATAATATATTTTTAAAAAAGAAAAAAAAAAAAGAAGAGAGACATCACAGATGAACATGCACAGAGAAAAGGCCATGTGAGGGTACAGGGAGAAAGTGGGTATCTATAAGCCAAAGAGAGAGGCCTGGGGAAAAACCAGTCTTGCCAGCAGAAACTTGATCTTGGATTTCCAATCTCCAAACTGTGAGAAAATAAGTTTCTGTTGTTTTTGCCACCAGTCTTGTGATATTCTGTTATGGCAGCCTAGTAGACTACTACAGAAGTGGTTCATGCAATTGAGAGCCACTGAAGCTAGTGCCTCATTAGCTTCTTCCTCCTATCCTACCAGGCAAGCCGAATCTCACATCACCATCACAGCCACTCCAATTCAGACCCTAGATCAGTGATTCTGCAAGTTTGCCAAGCATTCCTGTCCTTAAAAGTCCAGCTCAAATATTATACTCTATGAATTCCTCTCTAATCTCCCTAAATGATGTAGATTTTTCCCTATTCCATATCCTGTCTCACAGGTTTCTGCATCTCTATTGCTGGCTTTATTTAATTCTGTCTTATACATTCATCAGTCACAATTTATATCATACTATCATATTCATGTGATCATGCATATTCATTAATATTTATATTAATTTATAACAACTTTTGTATTTTAGTCATTTAAATTCCTTGTGGGAAGAGACCATGTCTAGTTCCATGCCTAACACGATAATTTGCACATAGAAAGCCATCAACAAATGTTTATTGAATTGTCTAATATTTATAAAAACCTTGAGGTCTTCAGTGAATAGAAACAAGGTAGTTAATTATCTATCTACTTAGCTGTCAACAAAGCATATATATAATCAAAAACTTTTATAGTGTAGAGGTCTTAGAGACCATTTATTATCAGCTTCTTATTTTACCAATTTAGTAATCATCACCAGTGAATTAATAATAAGAGATTTAGGACTAAAACAGAGGTCTCATGCATCCTAGGCCTCATCCCACCAAGCAATGGGCCAGTCATCCAGACTTGATCAAAAATTATGGATGCACACATCCAGTATTTATTTTAGAATCATCTAAAGAACACTGTGCCAACCACAGAGCAACCTTCTGATTATGATTTGGCTCCCACTAGAGGCCTTTCTATAGGTATAGAATACACAGATCTCATCAACATGAGCATTATAGTCAAGATTATAGTTCTCATTGTGGTTAAATAAATTGGCATTCAAAATTTTTTAACTTAAAATTGAAGCAAATTGCCAATCTCTTGGAAACAGTTCAACTACTGTGAATATTTATTTAACCTTGAAAAAAAGACTTTCCCTCACTACTAATTCAAATATAGCAAAGTCTACTACTCAGAGCAATTAGTATACATCTAGCCAGACTTGAAACTAACTGGCTCAGGTCAAAGTGAATATGTGATTTAGCCTCTGTGTTTAAACTCTTCACTTCTTCACCTAAAAGGTAAAAAAGGTTTTGATGGTGATGCCACTTGGAATAGGAACTACAACATTCTGAACGCTGCCCCAACCATCAGTCTCTCCCATGCTGGTTGACTCTAAGCAGTGACGACAGTTATTAGACAGACACTGCTAAAAATGAAGTGCTGACGAGAGAGAGGATTTATATCCCATTACCAATCCCCTGAGCTGCGCCATGAACCTTTAACTAGACATTTTATCATATTGGTTGCCATTCTCCGAATTTTCTCTAATTTGTCTCTTTTTCAACATGTGGTATTCCAAACTAAAAGCAGTTGAAATATATTCAGACAAGACTAGTGCCAAGTTGCTGGAAATAATTTTTATTTTGATTTAGAACATAATGCTTCCATTAATGCAGACTGATGTCACACTGAAGGGATTTAAGAGATCTTTCTTTTTTAACAAGTCATGCTGTTTTGTTGACCTTAATAGCTCTCAGAATTTGCTAAGGCAAGGAGTGCAGGCTCTGGCCCAATTACCAAAGTGGTAGATAAGTTTGAGAGATGAATTAAGTTGTCCTTTGGTGGCCATGAAGTCCTCCCATTACACTTCTCTTCCCAACCCTTCTCAGGTGGCTCTTCATCCTCCTTGCTCACAATCAGCCAGCACATCTCATTTATACAGGGTGTCCCCCAAAAAATGCATACACACTTTAACATCTGATAGCTCGATTTTGAAAATGAAATGTGTTTTAATAAACACTGACTTTATAATTATTCAAAGTGTGTGTATACATTTTTGGGACACCATATATATTACCTAATCTTAACTAGAGTGTTAAAAGTTAAAGTCTTGCCCAGCCAGCCTGGCTCAGTGGTTGAGTGTTGACCTATGAACCTGGAAGTCATGGTTTGATTCCTTGTCAGGGCACATGCCTGGGTTGAGGGCTCGATCCCCAGTAGGGGGCATGCAGGAGGCAGCCAATCAATGATTCTCTCTCATCACTGATGTTTCTATCTCTCTCTCCCTCTCCCTTCCTCTCTGAAGTTAATAAAAATATTTTTTTAAAAAGTTAAAGTCTTTACAGATGAGGCCATGCATATATGGGGGTGGTATGGGGTGGTAAGGGCCTGGGGCGGGCTGCAGTGGGCTGCGGCGGGGGGTGGGGGGGGGGTATGGGACATACGTAATACTTTCAACAATAAAGAATTATTTAAAAAATTAAAAAACAGCAATAATAAAAAAGTTAAAGTCTTTAAAAAACAAAGTTAATAAAATGGAGTCATGACAGTCTCTTCAATAAATGGTGCTGGGAAATTTGGTCAGATACATGCAAAAAAATGAAATTATATCACCAACTTACACTATATACAAAAAGAAACTCAAAATGGTTAAAGGAGTTAAATGTAAGACAGCAAACCATAAAAATATTAGAAGACTCCATAGGCAGCAAAATATCAGGCATATGTCGTAGCAATGTCTTTACTGATACAGCTCCTAGGGCAATGGAAGCTAAGGAGAAAATAAATAAATGGGATTACATCAAAATAAAAAGCTCCTGCACCGCAAAAGAAACCATCAACAAAACAACAACAAAGCCCACTGCATGAGAGAACATATTTGCCAATGATATTTCAGATAAGGGTTTAATCTCCAAAATGTACAGAGAACTCATACAACTTAACAAAAGAAAGATAAACGATCCAATCAAAAAATGAGCAAAGGACCTAAATAGATACTTTTTGAAAGAGGACATACAGAAGGCTGAGAGACATATGAAAACATGCTCAAAGTCACTAATCATCCAAGAGATGCAAATCAAAACACCAATCTCACACCTGTCAGAATGGCTATCATCAACAAATCAACAAAGGATAAGTGCTGGTGAGGATGTGGAGAAAAAGGAACCCTTGTGCACTGCTGGTGGGAATGCAGACTGGTGCATCCACTGTGGAAAACAGTATAGAGTTTCCTCAAAAAGTTAACCTTTTGCACTCGGATGTCGAGTGTGACTCGACACTGTTAGCATCGGTAGCAGCTCGTATGTCGAGCCACACTCGACACGTAGTTTCACCGCGGGGGGAAGGGGGATTTTTGTCTATTTTTCCAGTATCTTTTCTTGTTTTCATTAGCATGAAAGGACAAGTAAAATGTAAATGCTGTCTCAACTGATGCCACCACCTAAGCTTATCTTTTGCATAGGCAGCAATCTTCAGTAGGAACCAAGGCATGAGTCGTTGCATCATGCCTTTTTGAGCTTGCATCATCTTCCCTTGGTAAAGAACCTTCCTTATCTTTTCGTCTCCTAGGTTTGTTTAGGTTTCTATTAGCATATCACAGATGTTGTCATGACACAGGGTTTAGTTGGATGATTGGTTTGCCCCCTAGCAGTCGCACATTCTGAGTGAATTTCCCCTCCTCAGGATGGATAAGTTTTCCAAAGACATAGAAAGCAGCAATGATGAATTTTACTTCGAAAACGAAGAAAAAAGTGAAAAATGTAATAGTGACGAAAGTGAGTTCTCCGAGGATGCGAGTGGAGATGATGAACAAATCGCTGGTCCTACTGGAACTACAGAAAGGAAAAAGTCCCTTGCTTTGCCCCAAAGATCTGGCTGAAAGTACTGACAGTGACAGTGACATTGAATTCATAAAGGCAAAACGAAGACACACAATTGTTTATTCGAGTGAGAGTGACGGAGATATAGGTGATATCATTGAGAAATCGGGTATAAGACCCAGTGAAAGTTACGTTTTTAGGGGAAAACAGGAAAAAGAAAAGTGGACATCTACATCTGTGAATGACAAAGAGCCTAGCAGAATCCCTTTCTCCACTGGTCAGTTACATGTTGGACCTCAAGTTCCTTCTGGATGTGCCACACCAATAGACTTTTTTCAGTTGTTTTTTACTGAGACGTTGATAAAAAAATATAACGAATGAGACAAATGAGTATGCTAGGCATAAAATTAGCCAGAAAGAACTATCCCAGCAATCCACTTGGAATAATTGGAAAGATGTGACGATAGAGGAAATGAAGGCTTTTCTTGGTGTAATACTAAATATGGGTGTATTGAATCACCCCAACTTGCAGAGTTATTGGTCCATGGATTTTGAGTCTCATATACCATTTTTTCGATCTGTTTTCAAAAGAGAAAGGTTCTTGCAAATATTTCGGATGTTACACTTGAAAAACGACCAAAAGTCAAGTAAAGATTTGAGAACAAGAACCAAGAAGGTAAACTGCTTCTTGTCATACCTTGAAATGAAATTTAGGGAGAAATTCTGTCCTGGAAGAGAGATTGCTGTTGATGAGGCTGTTGTTGGTTTCAAGAGAAAGATACACTTCATCACATATAATCCTAAAAAGCCAACAAAATGGGGTATTCGTTTATATGTCCTCTCAGATTCAAAATGTGGTTACGTACATTCATTTGTCCCTTATTATGGAGGAATAACATCTGAAACGTTGGTGAGACCTGATCCCCTTTTACTAGCAGAATAGTTTTAGAGCTTCATGAAAGATTGAAGAACTCAGTACCTGGTTCTCAAGGTTATCATTTCTTCACTGACAGGTATTACACTAGTGTCACTCTTGCAAAGGAATTGTTCAAGGAAAAAACACACTTGACAGGGACAATAATGCCCAATAGGAAAGATAATCCACCTGTTATCAAACATCCAAAGCTAAGGAAAGGAGAGATAGTGGCTTTCAGGGATGAAAATGTAATGCTTCTTGCGTGGAAAGACAAGAGGATAGTCACAATGCTCAGTACATGGGACACTTCAGAGACTGAGTCTGTGGAAAGGAGAGTGTGTGGTGGTGGGAAGGAAATAGTTCTCAAACCCAAGGTCATGACCAACTATACAAAGTTTATAGGGGGTGTTGATATAGCTGATCACTACACAGGCACATACTGTTTTATGAGGAAGACTCTAAAATGGTGGCGAAAATTGTTTTTCTGGGGGCTTGAGGTCAGTGTTGTAAATTCCTATATATTGTACAAAGAATGCCAAAAAAGAAAAAATGAAAAACCGATAACGCATGTGAAATTTATTAGGAAACTAGTACATGATCTTGTTGGAGAATTCAGAGATGGTACACTAACTTCCAGGGGTAGATTATTATCCACTAACTTAGAGCAACGTTTAGATGGAAAGCTCCATATAATCACACCTCACCCTAACAAAAAACACAAAGATTGTGTTGTTTGTTCTAACAGAAAAATCAAAGGAGGAAGAAGAGAGACGATTTATATTTGCGAAACATGTGAATGTAAACCAGGTCTTCATGTGGGTGAATGTTTCAAAAAATATCACACCATGAAAAATTATAGAGATTAAAATTACTCTTTGAATGTATCAATAATTTGAAATATAAAAAAATCCAAATAAATAAGTTTGTATGAAAAGAAACTCCAGTTTTTATTCTACTGCTGCGCTTTGTAAAATCTGGGGTATTTAAAAAATTAAATCCCGAGTAGAATAAAGGAATCGAGAAAAAAGCAAGCGAGTGCAAAGGGTTAAAAATGGAACTCCCATTTGACCCAGTGATCCCACTTCTAAGAATATATCCCAAGAAATCAGAAACACCAATCAGAAAGGACATATGCACCCCTATGTTCATAGCAACACTATTTACAATAGCATAGATTCGGAAACAGCCTAAGTGCCCATCAGCAGATGAATGGGTTCAAAAACTGTGGTACATCTACACAACGTAATACTATGCTGGTGTAAAAAAGAAAGAACTCTTACCATTCATAACAGCATGGATGGAACTGGAGAGCATTATGCTAAACAAAATAAGCCAGTCAGAGGAAGATAAATATCACATGATCTCACTCATATATGGGATATAATGATCAACATAAACTGATGAACAAAAATAGATCCAGAGACAAGGTAGCACTGAACAGACCATCCAACCTCAGAGAGAAGGCAGGGGAGAGGGGGTTAGAGATCAACCAAAGGACTTGTATGCATGCATATTAGCATAACCAATGGACACAGACACTGGGGCGGTGGGGGCTTGCCCTCAGGGGTGGGAGTGGCTGGGGGGATCAATGTAGCGGGGGGAGACATGTAATACTTTAAACAATAAATTAAAAAAAAGAAACTTCCAGCTTAAAAAATAAGTTAAAGTCTTAGTAGATACAGGCTTACATTATCCTTTTCTACTTCTACAACTCCCATCCACTAACTTTTGTTTTCTGCATTTTTAAAGTGATTTTTGAGAACCGAAAAGAATTCAAAACCCAAAGCAAAATATCTACTGTGAGATCAGATTTTACTTGAGTATTGAGTTCTAAAATTAGTGTGAAATACAAAAATCAACCCTGGTCAAAATTACCAACGAAAATCTTAAGAAGGTGACTATGATAGGCAATATTGCCTCCTGAGATTCCCATCTGTGCTATTTCAATCAAAAGCTAATCTAAGTACCACTGTAAAGGGATTTTATTGGTGCAAAGTCCCTAGTCGGCATTACAATAAAGAGATTATCTGAGTAGGCCTGACTGTAAAATCAGTCTATGAAAGTAGACTATGAAACCATCTCACTCATTTCAGAAATTCCTATCATTTTTTCACTTAGTTTATTCAATACCTTTCTGTTCTAATTATTCCTTCCTTCCTTGATTTCTGTCCCTATCCCAGTGTTTTCCTATATATTTCATAGCAAGTAATTCTTTATTATTACAATAGCCTCCTCTGTATTTCTTTTGCACACTGCTTTTCTTTCTCTCATCTCTTAGCTTCCCACCTCTTCCCACAGTTATCCCCCTATTTTAAACAACAGTTAGTATGCATTAGGTGCTCATTATGTACCCCTACATGCATAAGCTAGGCTTCTATTCTAGGAAAGTTCCTCCTACTATCCCAACTATCTCTCTTTGTTTTAATGTTTAAAATCAATCAGATCAAGAACAAGGATTAATTTCAGAAAGGCATTACACTTGTAAACATGAATAGCCACAAACCAAGAGTTTCCACTGTGTTGTTTTTTTTTCCAGAGTAGAGTTGTAGTTTCAGTCTATTAAGTTGGAAGTAAACTATTCTGATTGCTACTTGTATGGGCATAGAAAAATGCATCCCTCCTACCTGGACCACTAACTTGCCTACTTCATCCTTTCATTCTTTATCCATCCATCCATTCTTTATTCAACACATACTTTTGAGGGTATAGTCTTTGTGCTATTGAGGGCCCATTTTGTCAGGCATTGAGGATACCAAGATTAACAAGACATGCTGCCTACTCTTGAGGAGCATGTATTCTAGTCATAGGAGATAAGCACATAAACAGATGATTGCATACATCCTCATGAGTGCTATAAAAAGTATGGAAAGAATCCTGCTGGAGGACCCAAGATCCTTATGAAGTTGAGTCATCTTCACAGGGAATGCAAGTAAAAGTACTAAAGACAGGCTAGTTTCTAAATGTGACAATGCAATACAGCCTATAGATTCAGCAAGCAGAGAGTATTATTTTAATGACTACCCCTGAAAGCTGATTCGGGCAGAAAACCTGAGGTTAAATTTTTATATTCCTGGCTTGGAGAACCCATAACCAAGCTTAGTTTCTTTATCTCTGCAATAGTGAGTGACTGAAAAACAGACCAGGGTGTAGACATGTGTAGGAGTTTGCCAAGTGGAGAAAAGAAAGAAGCAAAATCCAAGCAGAGGCGCCCCCTGGGCACAGGCACAGAAAAGTGATAGTTTCAGCATGTTTGGGAGTGTTCAGTTCTCTTGGAAAGTCTAGTGCTATGGAGGGAGATGAGGCCAGATGAGGTAAGGATAAGAACGTGAAGGAACTTGTAAACAAGCTCAGAAATTCAGTTTTACCCTATAAATAATAAGGAAGACAGAGAGGATTAAAGCAAGAGGCTCACATGGTCAAATAGGAATTTTAAAAAAGTAAATCTGGTGGTATTTTATAAGATGGGCTGAGCTCAGAACAGCCAGGTAGCTGAAAACAGGATAAGAGGCTATTACAATGGTCTTGGGAGAATGGGATTGAGGAGAGATGAAAGTCTGAACTAGATAAATAGAAATAAAGACAAGAGGCCAGTTTACAGAACTATTTCTGAGAGGGAATTAGTGGAATACTGGAGCCATCTTGTACCAGCTTGCAGGGGTCAACTGTTACATATTCAGAATTTTGTGAGCTGTTTGTTAAACCATTGGTATCTTGGAATCAGCCATGGAAACTGGCCACAGAAATTAGCAAACACTATAAATCAGGGCTTTTTGTTTTTCAGGAGCCAGTTTACCCATATACCACTATGTAGAATTTACAGGATTTGGTGAAAAGCTATAAGGAGCAAATAGGAGCTATGAGGTGTTGTGGGGCCTGAAGCTTTTACAATTTAGGGATCCACCTTAAGAAAAAACAATATAGAACTCTGAGTTCAAAATTAGACATAAATAATGGACAGTAGGACTATTCCTGGAAGCCAGCAATAACTTAAAACGGAAGTAACTGCAAACCACATAAAAATATTCCACTAAACCCAAACTAAATGGGTCCCCAACTCAGCTTCCTCTTAGCCAGACACTAAAAGTGCCCACAACCATCCAACACCACATCACATGATGGGAAGTATGTCAGAGGAGAAGTCAAAGTGGAAAGAAACATCAGCCTGAGCCCACTGTGGTTAAAATGTCTTAGTTTTGCACATTTTACAAAAATATGTAACCATGTGAACCCCTTGCAAGGGCAACTCTCAGAACCTGGCCCGTGCAATTGCAAGAATTTGAAGCTTGAACTTTGTCAGTTTCATGGTGAATTTGCCTCTGAGAATGAGAGAGGTATCCAGGGAAACATGAAAGCTCAGGAGACTGGGGGGTGGGAGAGAGGGCTCATTGTTTTATTTATTTATACTCCTATCTAGTCCCACAACAGATTCAGGATGGCTGTATGAATGGTGACACTGCTATCCAAAGAGGAGACCCCAAGTATCCTGTGAAATCACAGAACTCTCTCTTATTCATGGAGGAAGCAAGCACTGTTCATATATCAGTGTTAACTGTTATCAAGAACCAACCTTCACTGATAACCTTGTCAACCCAACATCCCAGAGTCATATATATATATTGATTTCAGAGAGGAAGGGAGAGGGAGAAAGAGACAGAAACATCAATGATGAGAGAGAATCACTGATTGGCTGCCTCCCGCATGTCCCACACTGGGGATCGAGCCCCCATCCTGGGCATGTGCCCTGACCAGGAATCGAACTGTGACCTCCTGATTCATAGGTAGACACTCAACCACTGAGCCACACTGGCCGGGCATCCGGAGTCATTTTCAAAAGCACACTGGCTTCTTCCTTCTGTGGGCCCTGGTGGAGAGCTGCCTGTTCTTCAGCAGTGATGCTCCTTGGAGGACGTCACAGTGAGGAAAGGTGAAATGAGTCTCGAGCAAGCCAGAATAATCCATTCCAGACACATGTGTAATGCAGGGGAAACAGGTGCAAACAATTGAACCAGCTGTCAGCAAGCTACAGGGATCGCTTTTGATATCTTAATAGTTAGTTGATCCATGAGCCACATTGGCAGCATCACTGTCATAGCTGACTGCACATCTGTAAACCTTTTCGAGTCTCTTCTGATGTCCGTGTGAGTCCGTGAAAAGCTTGACATCATGAGAGACTTAAATTGAGCATGATTGCTGCTGTTTCCGTTTTCCTGCCACAGAACCAGAGAGTTGACAAATGCCAATAATTGCTAATTTTTCACTACTGTTTGTCATGTGCCACACAAGGCAAGAGCAGAGAGATCCTCTGTCCCTGAGAGCATCCTGTCATTGTTGGTTTGAGGGACTGCATAGCCTTTCTCTGGCCAATAAAGAAGCTTTTTGCCCAGTAGCCAGGTTAGGGAGTTTTTTAGTGTGTTTATGTAGGCCTCTTCATCGCATCAACAGCGACAATATCCCATAATCAGCTGGGAAAAGATTTTAAATTGATGAATGTTTACATTAATAAAATGTCTTTATTCTCTCTATCCAAGAAAAATATCACCACTATAATTAATTCAATAAGTCATTATTCCCCAATAAGGGGATTGGAAATCAGTGACATTATCTGTAATGACCCAATTGATCTAAGAGATTTACATAAAAACTAGAGGCCCGGTGCATGAAATTCATGCACAGGTAGGGTCCCTAGGCCTGGCTGGTGATCAGGGCTGATCGGGGCCTTCCTTCGTTCCACACCATGCCCTGGTGGTCAGCGCACATCATAGCAAACGATCAGTCTCCCGTTCAAACTCCTGTGGGGACAATTTGCATAATAGGCTTTTATATATATACATATGTATATAAAATTATTTTCCTGTAAGTATTATTATTAACTGAACACATTAGAAAAGAAGCTACTTTATTTTATTGGGTTCTTTGATTTCTGTTTAGATTTATGATTACATTTATAATGGTAACATTTTTAGAATTTTAATTTGGGGAATGCAACATATTTTAATGGAAATTCAGATTTAAGTAAAAATTTAGGCTGTTCCTACTCAGTTTGTAACCTTGGGAGAGCATTAGTTTCTGCAACTATAAAATAGGAATAATGATATCTGGAACTGTTGTAAAGACGGTGAGAACATATTTAAAGAACTTGGCCAGTACCTGATGCATAATAAAGACTCAATAAATGTTAGCTAAGGAAAGCATGTAGAAAATTCATATTTCACTCACTCTAATGAAGTTAAATATTTTTTCTTGCTTGTTTCATTTCAAAACAATGGAAACAATTATTTAAAACTGTAGACTGGTTACTAGGAAAACATCATAATCATGTCCTAACAATTTGAGATAGGTGAGTGCAGAAATTTCTCTTAAGTCTCTACCTCTTACACATTCTTTTCCCTGAACTGTTTTCATTTGAAAACTGGTGAACTCACTTAATTCCACATCATTATTTTTGGTGTTTTATCAAAAAAAAGAAGATGTCATATTTCATATCCTCTCCAAGAAAAATCTCTAGCTGTTTAAATTTAACAACCTTCATTTTTGTGCTAATGCCAAAAAATAAAAAAGTTCTGGTAAGTAGTGTTTCTTTTCAAGCTATTATTCATGCCTGAACAAAAAAAATCTTAATAAAAATTTTTTTTCAATTTTTTTTATTAAGGTATTATATGTGTACATATCCCCCCCACTCCCATATATGCCCTCACCCCCCAGTTTTGCGTCCATTGGTTATGCTTATATGCATGCATACAAGTCCTTTGGTTGATCTCTTATCTTCCCCACCTCTCCCTAACCTGCCTGCTGTAATTTGACAGACTGTTTGATGCTTTACTGCCTCTGTATGTATCTTTTTGTTCAACAGTTTATAATATTCTTTATTATCCATAAATGAGTGAGATCATGTGGTATTTTTCTTTCATTGACTGGCTTATTTCACTCAGCATAATGTTCTCCAATTCCATCCAGGTTGCTGCAAATGGTAAGCATTCCTTCTTTTTTATGGCAGCATAGTATTGCATTGTGTATATGTACCATAGTTTTCTAATCTTAATAAAATTTAACATAGGAGCAAAATTTATTGTAAATATATTTTTATGGTAGAATTTATATTTTCATTATTCAATAAGTCTCATAATTTCACAATATTTTTAGACAAAATTGTGTTTATCATTAATGTAATATTCATTTCATAATAAGATTCCACTTTAGAAACTCTGATGAATATAATTTAATTGGTAAAAAATACATGTATTATTAAAAATGGGTGATATGAAAGAATTATTATTAAAATATCACATTTTAAAACTTACCAAGGTATCAATCATCTTTATTTTTATTCTCTTTAAAATACCTGTAGCAGCCATAAAGTATAATTGTTGCCCTATTGGCATTACACATACTGTTGCTGATAGCATCAGAGATTTTATAAGTGACTATATCAAGGCCTTCCACAAAAAAAATTATGCCCATGATGTAGATAATGATGAGTTTATAAATTCTAAGATCTCTTACACAAATCTCAACATCTGTGCAGCATTTTAACAAGTGTGACAGCCCTAGGTAAAACAAGAAAGTAAAAGTTTGTTTTAAATGATCTCAACAGAAGGGGGTTCTAATAAATGGTGACAGGAGTTTTGACTTTGAGTGGTGGTCACAGTGCAATTTGTATATTGTAACATAGAAACCCACACCTGAAACCTATATGTTCATGTTGACCAATGTCACCCAATAAATTTAATTAAAAATGATCTCAACACTTCCCATTTTTAAAAAAATATTTTTTTATTGATTTTAGAGAGGAAGAGAGAGGGAGAGAGAGATAGAAACATCAATGATGAGAGAGAAGTATTGATTGGCTGCCCCCTGCATGCCCCCTACTGGGGATCGAGCCTGAAATCCAGGCATGTGCCCTAATCAGGAATCCAACCATGACCTCCTGGTTCATAGGTCGATGCTCAACCACTGAGCCACACCAGCCAGGCACTTTCCATTTTCCAATGTTCCTTTTCCCAATCTTGATGTCCCTCTTCTATGAGCTAGGTGCAGTCATGGTCATTTTGCATACTGTGGACACACTGCATGCTGATAGGTTCCCTGCTCTCACGGAGCAGGCAGCCTACTGAGGAAGACAGCTAGTAATCAGGTCACTGTGATATGGACAGGGAAACAAGAGAATAGTTCCCTGAGGAAGTGAAAGGCAAGATGAGGCGTTAACTAGGGCATGTGCAAGCCACTCTTCGCAGGTGCTAAAGAACTGCTCTAAAATACTTTAGAGCATATCAGTGATCCTCAATGGATACTCCACCAGACCTGACATTCAATATTATTTCTTCTTCCTTTCTTTTTCCACCTTCCCCTAATCAAACCATTTGTTGCTACAATGTTTTGCCCTTGGCAGGCAAAAAGAACTGATATTAACAGAGCAAATGCAAAAAACATTCACCTTAACATATGAATGACCAATAATAGGGTGAGAAACTATCATTTATTGAGCTTCTATGCCATGCCTGGAACTCTGCTGAATGCTTTCACATGTTAGCTCACTTAATCTTCCAAAAAAACTTCCATGAGATATATAGTATTGTCTTTTTCACCAGATAAAGAAACTGAGGCTCAAGGAGTTAAGTAACCTACCCAAAATAAGACAGATTGTAAATAGCAGGGATGAAATTCAGGTTCTGACTCTAGTCCAAGTCCTTGTTACAGTACCAACCATGCTTGCACTGTAACGATCCCATGATCAGTTTGGATACCAGCTCTTAAATGCCTCTGATAGTGGGGAAGGGCATGTAATAAGAACAGAGCCACAGTTGTTTAATAATTATTCACCTTACTAACAATCGATAAGTTTTCTTACAGACCCTGGGAAACTGGAGGAGGAAACAAGGCTGTAAAAAGATAAGCTGCCTCGACGGGTCCATGACTCAGAAAAGAAATACATTTTGAGAACAGACCAAGGACAGGACACACTTGGATTTGGTTGCTGTGCCCGGGCCCTGACCCTCCAGGAGTTTTTCATGGGAACACTGATCATTCTCCAGTTCCAGGAATGGGCTGAACTGTTTGTAACATCATAGAAGATTAGCCACCTTGTTATGGGACTTTGAGCTCCTGCAGGCTGGACTGCAGACCCTCCCCTTCCCTTTCCATGTTACACTTGCAGCTCGCAGATATCTTCTCCCTCATGTATATAATCAGCCAACTGGTGAGGGGGATCAGAGGAGAATTTCCAGGTGACTGACTGCTCTCCCCATACTGCCAGCATTATTGGAATAAACACTCATATATGATTCAACCCTGTCTCTGCTTAATTTGGCTCAAGTGGTGACTGGCAGCCTTGGACCCATTGTGTCCAGTTTCACCTCTAGTTTTATTATAACCAAATGATCAAATCTGAGACCTATACTGTTCCCTTTACAGGAGCTCTGTAACACTACTTGGCTCTGCCTGAGGACAACTGAGTTGCTCCCCAGTGGTATTAACTATCTTATATTCCAGTCCAGGAACTAGATTTTATCTATTCCATTATCTATGACTTGGTTCCCAGATCCAGTTCCCTTGCATGCTGAACATAAAAGACAGTAAGCATTTATCGAGCACCTACTATGCATCAAGTATTGCACTAAGTGCCACGATATCTATATTTATAAAAGCCTAATATACAAAGTGTTCCCTCAGGAGTTCTATCGACCGGAAGTTCAATTGCTCTCTATGACATACACTGACCACCAGGGGGTGGCATGGAACGAAGGAAGGCCCTGGCCGGCAGCCGGCAGCCACTAGGGACCCTACCCATGCACGAATTTCATGCACTAGGACTCTAGTATAAAGATAAAACTGAGTTTCTGATCTCAAATGCAATTTACTTGTAAGCAGATTATTTTAATATCATGTGATACATATTATGCGAAGGTAAACAAATGAGCTATGAGAACACAGGGTAGGGCCATCTAATCCTGAAATTTTACCCAGACATGAAGACAGAGGAGGTGAAAAATACTTCTGCATCTTGAAGGACAATAAAACAAAGGGCTTTCCAGACAGGGGGACCAACATGAGCTCAAGCACATGGACCAGAAATAGCACAGTGTGAACTACAAGCAGCCCATTTTGCTGAGAATCAAGAGTATAAGAAGATGAGTTCACAGACAAAAGCCAGATAATAAAAACCTTTGAATGACTTGGTAAGGAGCATAAACTTTGTCCTGTAGGCAATGGAAGCCATTGGAAGGTTTGAAACAAGGTAAGGAATAGGGGAGTGTAGAAGATTGATTAGTGAGAGCCTAGACTGGAAACATAGGTAGAGGCTATTACCATGGTGCAAGTGCAAAGTAATAAAGACTTGAAAGGGGAAAGTGATGGGAATGTAGATAAAAACAAAGATTCAATAAATCTTCAGAACAGGGATTCTTAAGCCCTGCTTGCACAATATAATCCCCTGGTTCCGTACAGACCTGCTGAGTCAGAAGCTCTGGGGGCAAGGACAGGAACTTTCATAAAAGTCACAGATGATTCTGGTGAACACCTAGATTTCTGAGCTGTTTGAGAGCAGGGATTAGCAAACTACAGCCATGGACCAAATCTGACCCACTGCCTGTTTCTATACAGCCCATGAGCTAAGAATGGTGTTTACATGTTTTAATGACAGGAAAAAATCAAGAACATTTCATGACACATGAAAATTATTTGAAATTGAAATATCAATGTCCATAAATAAAGTTTTATTGGAACACAGTCACACTCCTTTGTTTACATATTGTCTGTGGCTGCTGTCCTGCCACAGTGGCAGAGCTGAGTCATAGCAGCAAAGACCATATTTACTATCTAGTCCCTTCCAGGAAAAGTTGCCAACTCCTGCTCCAGGGCAGTGGTTTTCATTCTTGGCTGCACATTGACGTTGTCTGCATTTGCCAAGACTGATCTCTGGGGGTAGAACCCAAGCGTCAGTATTTTTTAAAGCTCCCTGGTGAGCTTTAACCTGTGCAGCCAATGATGAGAACCACCAATTTAGAGGGTTATATTGAAAGAACTTAGTGATTGATTAGATGTGACTGGTGAAGAAAAGAAAGATTATGTAAATTTAAAAACACATTTTTGAAGATTGTAGTTGTTATGACCCTCTTGAAAGCAAATGATGAAACTCTTCTATATTCCCAGTACCTAGCATTGTATCTGATGCAGTGGAGGTGCTCAGTAAAAATTTCCTGTATGAATGCACAAATTAATTAATTATTTTTCATTGAAACAGTCTACATCCAAGACACTGGGGATGTAGTCTATATTCATTTCAACACCACAGAAAACTTTTGAATAATGGGCCTTAGCCACTTACACAAAAATATAGGTATAACTTGACTAAGACCTCCAGAGATTAACTTAGTAATGTTCCAAAGAATTAATAGAAAATTATGCATAAGATTACAAAACAATCATTATAAAAAGTCAATTTTCAGTCAATTTTCTGAAACAATGTCCTTTTAACTCTGGCACAAATTATTTTTATAACTATGTTTACTATTTAAACTAATTCAAATAGTCAAATCAGATCAGTTTATATCAGAATATTACTATTTTTGACCAATAGCCTTTGTACAACTTACAAAGCAAAGAATAAATATGATGTGATATTTTAAATAAGTGGTAAAGATCAAAACATAATAAAGTTAGAGCCATGTTTGAATATAAGGAAAAATAACAACATTTCAAAAATTATTATTGTGGTGTCTAAAGTAGGTCTAGGTATCAATCATAGACAGTTAACCATTTCTATACTGTGTAAGAATTTATAATAGTTTAATTGTGTTCCCTTCCAACTCTGCTATGTTCATCAATATTTTCTACCTTTCCTCATTGTACATATGCTGTTTTAGAGATAGGCAGAGGGGGGGAAAGGTGAGAGGGAGTGAGGAATTCTAAATACATGGGTACGTCAAGCTATAGAAAGTCCTTAGTGATGACAATGAGTATGGTTTCAGTCCAGACTGTCATAAAGACATATCTGAATTTTGAAAAAGCAATCTATAATAGAAAGTGTATTCTATTCTATCACTATTAACTGTTTTTAACTGCACAATCTTTTATACAAAACAGCATAATAATAAGCTGAGCAAAGACCTAAGATTACTGACTCCTTGAGAAAATATTTATCAGTCCACAGAGATTGGTAGAGATGAAACCGCCCATGGAATTTCCAACAGAATCCTTCTAGGTCTCTAGCATGCAGAGCATAGTTATAAAACATGATTATCATGGGAAATGGTGACTAAAATACATTAGCATTTTTCACATTTCCATTTTTAAATGTCCTATATGATTCTGGAAAAGGTAAAACTGTAAGACAGATCACAGATCCTTGGTTGCTGGGGTTGGATATGGGAAAGGGTTCACTACCAAGGAACAGCCCAAGGAAAATCTGGTGGGTGATAGAACCATATTTTAATGGTGGTAATAGTTTTGCATTTGTCAAAACTAATGTTACTGTGCACCAAAAGGAGTGTATTACCTTTATACTGTCTTGTAATTATTTCTGTGTTAAATATTTTAGGTGTTTGTGTGTCTAATATGTTCTACTTAAGTCCTCCTGAGTTTTTCTTCGCCTACATTTATGGTTTACTGATATACTAGGAATCTAGATCAGCTTCTACCATTACCAGTAAGAGTCTTTAAGTTAAAATTAAATAATGGGGCTTTTATCTTGACTATCTCATACTATGACAAGGGCTAGTTTAACTAAAGAGTTTCAGTCAAACTTTAGAATGCAGAAACTCAAACAGAAATAAATTACAGAAGAGTATTCAGCAATATAATTAAACTTCAGTGAACTCCACATATATTCTTCAATGGAGTATACTGATCTTGCATCCTCATGAAAAGTTATATTTTTAAGTTTCATACTAGTTGTTATGAAGTGTAGATTCCCTTATGAGTCTGTTGGCAGATGTTAACTATTTTTGAACCCTCAGAAATCCACTAGATTAAGAATTACTATCCAGCTGGATATAAAGCTTAATTGTCAAATTAAAAATGATTTCTAATATAATTCATACAACTGTATGATGCTTTTTATTTGAGGAGACATATAGTAATAAAAATTCTTTATATAAAAGGATAAAAAATACATATCATGCTCTATAGAAGTTGATTTTATATCAATACCAAGGGATTTTGATGACATAAGAATACATCACACTAAGGCAGGCCATATGGTCAACTAGCACAGAGCAATTTTTTCTGCTATAAATGGAAACATTTTCCATTTAAGGATTTCACAGTCCTGAAAATCCCTGGTTGTAAGCATGGTCTCATAAACAGACTAATGAGCAAACCCAAATGTATAAGATAGGGGGGCGATCTGTGCACTTGGGTGAGAGAGAGGCAGCCAGATGGGAAAACTTCTGCTGTGATATAAGGCAGAAGACAAATAGAAACTCTCTAGATACTAAATATTACTAAAAGTAACATAATGGACATTGATATTCATGTCCTCTCTTTCTAATAACAGAAGTCTGATTTTTGTCATTCTCAGTTCATTTGGTTTGGATGAGACTGATATTAACCCAGCTTGAAGGATAGAGAGGCATGTGACTCAGGACAGACCAACCAGAGTCCATAAAACTCAATTCTTATATTTTCGTTGGAACTATTGCAGGGGAAAAGCATCCTCTTCCACCTGAATTGTTGGCAAAAGAGGACATAAACCTAGAACTACTGACAACCATTCTATCACCTTGAGGGAAGAGCCTGCTCAAAAATTGAGCCAATACAGATAAAAACAAAACCAAAAAAAGAAAGCTCTTACCTGCTGACATCATTTGAGTTCCTGGATCACAGTTATGTCTGAAGCCATAGGCTTTTCAGATATGGAGTCAAGCCTGGATGGCATAGTTCAATGGTTGAGAGTTGACCTATGAACCAGGAGGTCACGGTTGGATTCCCAATCAGAGCATATGCCTGGGTTGTGGGCTCAGTCCCCAGTGTGGCGAGTGCAAGGGGCAGCCAATCGATTATTCCCTCTCATCATTGATGTTTCTATCTCTCTCTTCCTCTCCTTTCCTCTCTGAAAATAAATAAAAATATATTTTGAAAAAAAGATGTGGATTCAATACATCTTTGTTTTCCTTAAGTCAGTTATCAACTAAAAGAAAGTCCCTCCTAGGAAGAGATAGCCTAAAGAATTAGACTAAGATACACTCATGGTTCACACTTCTAAGTTTGTGAGAAGAGTCAGTTACTACAGTCACATAGCTCATGTTTCAATCTTAAAAGATCCCCTTCTGTTTGCAATATGGAGTCTCTAGCAAGCATCATGATTCTGTGTTAGGATGTTATTATTTATTTCTTAATTTGGGTATATTTTTATTTATTGTAAATACATTAGAGTATTCAAGGTTTTCCCCATTCATAGGAATCTCTGGTAGAGAGTACATTTCTTTATTAATAAAGAGAAATATACATATGAACAGAAATATCAGGATAGAACATTATAAACCTTCATAAGTTATTTACTGATATATAGGTCATAAATATTAATAAGAAAGAAATTAAATTTAAAAGTCATGAAACCAGTTATATTTTTATCCTCATCACCCAGCTCAGTATCTGGAATATTTATATATTTGTTGAATAAATAAGTGTATGAATGAATAAAGAAAGAAAGAAATGAGTGAAAAAATTATTGGAAAATCATTACCTAACATCTAACTCTTGGATTTTTCCTATATAACATTATTACTTTATTGATTCCGCTTCACTACAAGTGTAAGGCAAAAATTGCAACTTGGAATCATTGGATATTATTAGTATAAATGTGAAGAATACACTAACACTTTTACAAATAGTCCACTCTTGTGGTTGAAGAAAATACCATGCTTTCAGGAGATTTTGAAAATGACACACTTCTCATTGCCAGTAGAGAAACAAAAATGTCCCCCTTATTTTCCTTTTCTTTTGTTAGTAAGGCTTCTAGCAAAGGAAAGTGAGTGGTAAAGTCACATGGCCCAGATCCCACTTGGAATATTTTAGTAAATATGAGTTTCTAATTTACTTTGATCTTTTTACAGGCTTGGAAAATATGCAATATCCACATAGTTGCTATAGAAATGAAATTTAAGATTATTCTAGTCATTCGTTATGAATCTCCACAATAAACTGGTGATGTAAACACTACCATCAACTTTTCAAAAATTAATAAATTGAGAATCGAGATGGATTATTGACCCTTATACAGCAAATTACCCGGCCTAGAGCACAAAGCACCTGGCTTCCATATTTATGAGACCACAAAATCATGGCTCTGTTCCAAACTGCAAAGACAAGAAATAACACAAAAGTCCCACCAATAGAACAGGCTCTTAGAGAACTCTTTTCCCTCTGACAATGTCTGAGTTGATGTCCATCTTACTATTCACTGTACTACAATACATGCGACCAGATTCTTTCAAACACTGGCATGCAGTCACTTTTAAACTCAGTCACTAATATTACTGCCATGAAATTGTATTCAGATTATGAACCTACTGGGAAGGTTCTATTTTCTCTATAATACCTGACACATTTGTAACATTGGTCAGTGCAAAGTATTAATAAAAGTATCACAACTGCCGAAACCGGTTTGGCTCAGTGGATAGAGCATCGGTCTGCGGACTGGAAGGTCCCAGGTTCGATTCCGGTCAGGGGCATGTACATTGGTTGCGGGCACATCCCCCCCGGTGGGGGGTGTGCAGGAGGCAGCTGGTAGATGTCTCTCTCTCATCGATGTTTCTAGCTCTCTATCCCTCTCCCTTCCTCTCTGTGAAAAATCAATAAAATATATTTAGTAAAAAAAAAAAAAGTATCACAACTATCTGAAAGGAAAGAAAATATGGTCTTACTTTTTTCTGTAGGAACTCTGTATCTTGGAAAATATATACTAGTTAATTCTCATAATAACCTTGCAAAAGATATTGACAGAATTGTCTTATTGAAAGAATAAAGAAACTGAAGTTACTATGCCTCCTGAGTCACAGAACTTAGAACTGAAATAAATACTAAAAATTAGCAATCTGAGGCTTATATCATGTATCATTTATATTTCTACTATGTACTAAGCACTGCACTAGGAGTTGAGGATAAAACAAAGAGAGACATGAAAATTGGGGACTATGAGGTTACATGACTTGTCTAAGACTGCTCAGCTACGTTGAGGCAGACATGGCACATCTCTCAGGCCAGTGCCACTATTTCCAGATCACATTAGCCTAAGGTTCCAGAATAAGGTTGTGGATTTTTCATATCAAAGACCTACTCTATCCCACCTAATATGCTATGTCTTTACTAGTACCTCTAATCTGATATGCAAAACTGATTACTCTTAAAATATAGTTTTTAAGGTTTTTATTAACTGATTAGATACTAATCTGAAATAGATAGGAAAGGGTATCAAATATATTTTTTGGAGACAGCAAGATATAGTGGAAAGAATTAAGACTCAAGATCAAGATGGACCGGGTGAGGCCACGCGCCCCTGGGTCCGGGTGAGGCCACGCGCTCCTGGGTCCGGGTGAGGCCGCGCCCCTGGGTCCAGGCGAGACCAAACCAGAGGGAGTCGGACCTGCATTACCACCATTTGTCCACCATCCAGAACTGAAAAGTCAGTGCTGACATGTACACATAAGGAACTGGTGGACATTGAAATTGGGTCTCAAAAGATCTGTTGGTCCAGAAAGAAACTCACTACAGACTGATTCATTTGCCTGCCAGCATAACTATTATTGCTCGTCTCACATTCGGTTCTTATAACTATATTTGTAGTAACACATGATCTCACTCATCTAGGGGAAATGATGAACAACATAGACTGATTAACAAGAACAGACCCAGAAACAAGGAGGCATCGACCGGACTGTCGGGCCTCAGAGGGAGGGTAAGGGAGGGTGGGGGGAGGGGGGAGAGATCAACCAAAGGACTTGTGTGCATGTATAATGAGCCTAACCAATGGTTAAGGACAACAGGGGGGTGGGGGCATCCGTGGGGAGGGGTGTGGGATGGGAATGGGGGGATGAGGACAAATATGTGACACCTTAATCAATAAAGAAATTAAAAAATAAAGATCAAGATGGACCTATTTGTTAGCCTAGGGAAACTCATTTAACCTCTGTAACACTTGGTTTCTTTGTTTTTTTAAGTATACAACAGAAATGATAATGCCTACATTTCAAGGGTGTTGTGAGGTTAAAAATAATGCTATAAAATAAAACTATTTATTGGATTTATCCTAACTCATACTTAGGATAAGTCCAATAAATAGTAACTATTTTTTTTTTGTTATTTCTTTAAATATCACACTCCAGTTTTAGAAGGTATTGTTCTATTTTTGGTATGCAAGTTTTCTTTCCATTATTCCATTAGTCTGAGACAAGGAAATTCTGCAAAAAGTCTTGAATCATTCTAATAAATTGTGCTCCCAAGCTCAGTAGTAATTCTTCTAGCTAGCTAACTGCTCATCCTCTAATTGCCTGCCCACAACTCCACACATTATAATATATGTAACTCTCTGGTCAAAATGCCACTGTACCCACATTCACTTCCTTTCCCCATTCCCATATCCTGGCTTTTCCCATTAACCTCTCTGGTTTTATTTTCAAGTAGATACAGTAGGAAGTGACTAAGCATTTTGTATGAAAGGCACATAGCAGAAAGAGTATAGACTTCAGAGACAAATCAGGTTCCAATCTTAGCTCCTCCACTGTGGAATTTCAATCCAGATGGGTGAACTTAGACAAGTGCCTTGGTCTCTTTAGTCTCAGTTTTCCTTCTCTGTAAAATGGAGATGATATACTTCATAACATTGTGTAGGTTAATGAGACCATATACATGCAAAGCATCTAGCACAAAGAAACTCTCAAGAAATAGAAACTATTTTTATTTTGAAGAGTGTTTTACCTGTTCCTTCTCAAGTGAAATTGTCAGATATTTTACTTTGACTGTGTCAAGCTCTCTTATAGAGTAGAATAGGACCTTTTTTTTTAATCACAGACAACCTGAATATTTTCCTGAACCCTGCATGTAAAGAAGCACCCTAACTAGCATCACCAATCTCACAGGACTTTGACTGCAGCTAACATTTCATCATGCTTGATAATTCAAGTGCCTACATTCAGACTCTCATTTTTAGAAACAAACTAATATGTATTATGTAAAGGTTCATAGACACCTTACTTCCAGAAGAACAGGCCAGGTTTCAATATGAAGAAGGCAGTGACTTTTTCTTCTGTTACCTCTTTCATGAAGTACTTCAACCATAACATATGACATTGGCTTTATCAGGAATCCCTGCTCTGCTCCACCAGTTTAAACTATTCAAACTGGATAAAGACTTTTCAGAAAAACTGTAGTGAACCACCTGGGCTCAATTTCTCACACCATTACAAGTGCTAATTTATTTTATTTTTCAATTTTTTTAGTTTTGAGACAGTGAAATTCATAGTTTTGCACTGTCACTATAAGCTCTGACTTTATGATACTAATAAGTTATTATTATTAACATAAACAATAGATTTTTTAAAAGCAATCAATACAAATAAAAGATTATTTCTGTTGCCAATCCAAAAGACAAATTCTTCCTTGGGGAAAATTCTTCACTCCTTTAAGCAAACTCTTTCTACCAGCAGAAAAAGTAACAGGCACTCCTCCTCCTGCCAAATTATCAATTTCAAAATCTGAACAAATATGAGAAGAGAGGCCCTTTGATACATAACAACTGTGTTGTGAAAAAGGAAACAGAAAATGTTAGGATGTTCCACTGTCTAATGAGAATTATTCACAGGAGAAAATTATGTTTTCTTGCCTGGATGAAGGCCACTTCAAACCAAAAGGGTTGAAGTAAGCCTGGTTGGGTAATTGTCTATGAATTTCTTTTGAATGTTTTTTTGATAAAATATGGTGTCAGGGTAAAAACTTTAAGATGTGGAAAGGTTACTCTGGAGATCATCCACTGTGGGTAATGTGGTATCTAGAGACCTGAGAAGGTTAATCCAAATTATCCGGGAGATTACCCCTGAGACAGCAAACGGTTCCATAAACATCACCACTACTCTTCCAAGCAGAGAAATTATATGCTTCACTTTTGTTAGCATTTTCAAGGAGACTAAACCTGAAAATGTCAGTGAAATGAAGACCTAGGTTTATAGGCAGAGCTGTCACTGGACCACTGAATTATGAGGCTAGACTTTCAGTAGCCGCCAAGTTATAAGTCAAGTGCTTCTAGGTCAACTTTCCCCTCTCTCAAAACCCATGATGAAATTTCAAAGGTTTTTATGTGAAGTTTTCTTAACTTAGGTTGGCTTGAAAAAGGCAGGGCAAAATGTGAAATTTCATTATTTTTGTCCATAGTTTTCTGCCTTTTTTGCTGCAATGCTTGTAGGATCATACATGGATAATCAATTATTCTGGGGACACGGGGGGAAGCAGGGTGAAAAGGCTAACAGGATAAAACATTTAGGGCATTTGCCACACAGTATTCAAGAACTAAAGAACTTAACTTCTTTTTCTTCTTACATTGTAATACTTTTAACTTCTAAGCTATATAAAACTAAGTTGAAATAGTTTACATTTTTTAAGAATTATCATACATGTTATATAAGAGTATAAGGGGTATATGGAAAAAAGTACAAATTTATAGATCATTAACTAAAATCCTTTATTATCTGGCACATAGTAAATGCTCAATAAATGTTCATTGGCAAATTCTGTTCAATTTCTGTGTTAAAAACAAAGCCAACGTATAAGTATTACCATGTGCAAATTGTATTATTTCCATACCTAAGTGACTACTTATACATAGCTGTTTGGAAAATGAAAAGATTAAATATATCCAGATATGTGAACATGAAAAGACATTATTATGAAAAAAATCATTATATTGGTATAATTTAGTGATTTTTGTTTACATTCCTGTCAAATTACCTAATTCTAGAACCAATATGGGGACATTATTCTATAAAAGCCAAAATTATCAGAGTTCTCTATATTCATCCTAAACAAGCAAAGACTAAACAATCCATTTGTTGCTTTCCACTTCCATTGCCATCACCCTGTACATCCTTCTAGCATTTTCTGTCAAGACTATTGCAATCGTTTCCTAACTGATCTTTCCAAATTCTCACTGGCCCATCTAACCTCTGAACAAATTACTTTGAGTGGCTTTATTCAATATGCATGCCTGACTACATCATTTTCCCTTACTCTTGACATTTCAGTAGTTCCTTATTCAGAGCCTATCACATTCATGAAAGGTCACAAATTTAAAGTTTTTCGTACACTATTCCAGTCTGAAATTGTCTCCTTCCTTCACTCTCCGACACCTCTGCAGTATTATCTTCTGCTCATTCTTCAGATCTCAGCTCAAGTGCCAGGAAGCCTTCCTTGGCCCCTCTTAAATAGATTTCTCCTAAGATACATTCTTCAACACCATCATCTGACCCCAGTTATAACTATTCTTTTATTTATAGACTTTTTAGATTAATATATCTCCCCACCAGATGAAGTAATAAGAGAAGAAACATATTTTCATCTGGGGTGTGGGAGGACTATGTGTGTGTGCACACATACTTTCTCTTTACCCAGCACAGTTGGCTGGCGTGTATTAGAAGCTTAATAGATATCTGTTTAATGAATGAATGTTCTTTATACCATACCTTGCTGCCTCTAAGAAAAATAGGAACAGATGTTAATTATAACCTATGTTTTAAATAACAATTATATCCAAATCCTAATCTGTATTGGCCCAAATTATCTAAAACTAACAAAATACTTTTAAAGAAATAGGTCTTATACCAAAATATTGTGAGACCCATTTTTAAAAATCTGTTTTGTTAGTTTCTTCAAGTTTAAAATACAACATTCTAACCTCAGGTGCACTAATCAGCTAGGGGAAAAAGCACCAGTGATTTAAGAGAGTATGTGAGATTTTATGCTACAAACAAAATGAACTGAGCCAAAATGTTTGGTTGACTTAGTTCTCCATGGCTCTTTAAACATCTGAGTCACATGGAGGAAAGGTGAGGCATCCATCACTGCTTCCCAGCCATCTGGACATCCTCCAGTGAATTACATTGGTAACATGCTTTGGTTCAACTCCTGTCTCACTTGGTCATGTGGATAGAGGCTAAAGAGAAAAGGTCTCTCCCACACCACAATCAATCTTATCGTATCGGAATGAATAAGTAAAAAAACAAAATTAGACAAAACTATAATTATATTATCACATATACTACAAATATTCAACTCCCTACATATAACGATAAAGAATATCTATATAAGAGGAAATAAAAACAATTTTGTTGTGGACACAGAAAAACCTCCATGCTCAAGGAAAGGCCATTACTGATCAGTAGTTGAATAGCTAACATGTATACA
The DNA here is from genome assembly GCF_951640355.1 of Cnephaeus nilssonii. Lineage (NCBI taxonomy): Eukaryota > Metazoa > Chordata > Mammalia > Chiroptera > Vespertilionidae > Cnephaeus > Cnephaeus nilssonii. The sequence goes on along the minus strand of NC_137089.1, from coordinate 39,275,709 downwards.
GTGCTTACTAAAGTACCACTCTGAGTACTTTAACATATTTTAACTTAATCCTCACAACAGCCTTATGAAATAAGTATTTTATTATTATCCCCACTTTGCTGATGAGGAAACTGATGTAGCAGAGGTAAGTAACTTGTCTAAAATCCCACAAGTAGTAAGTGGAAGAACTAGGATTCAAAGCCAAGCAGTCCAGCTCCAGATTCCATGCTCTTAAAAACATTATACAGACTCTCAGTAGTTTTTTATCTTGGATTCCATAATCCTAAACTAATTATATCACTTTAACACATCCAAAATTTTAATTTTTTCACAGACACTAACATGTATGAAACTGCATGTATCCACTTTTCTCAGCATTACAGCAAATACTTAAGAAGTGAAAGAAAGACATCCAAGAGAGAAACGAAAATTAAGGTAGAGAAGGCCAGAATCAACCCTTCCAATTTGGTATCATAATCATAACATAAAAATAGCTAACATTATTTTGAGCACCATGCTAAGTGCTTTATCAAATTTTCTCATTTAAACCACATAATAGCCCTATGAGGTAACTACCTAGTTCCATTTTATAGTTTAAGAAACCTGGGGCTCAGGTTAGTTGAGCAACTTTCTCACAAGGTCACACAACCAAGTCCAGAGCCTGAAACAAATTGTTTGGGTTCAGAAGTTCTAGATTCTGAAAAGCCCCCAGAACTTGAATAAGTCATTTATGAACAACAGAATAAAAAGGGTGAAAACAGAGCAGAGTTATAGGGGAACGGGGGATAGCTTAAGTAACTACCTGCCAACAGAATGTCTGTGCAGGAGACAGAGAAGGAGGAGAAAAATTTAATCATCAATTCATATAGAAAAAGAAATGTTGAAAATAAAGTTTAGAGCAGGTTTGTTACGGCAACTTTTAAAGAAGTTAGAGATATAACAGTAAAAACTTATACAAATGACAAATATTTATCAAAAAAAGAGATATGGCAATAAAATCCTATCTAATAAAGAGGGAATATGCTAATTGACCCTCACACCCTCACAATGATTGCAGCGCCCACAGCCAATAAGGAGGAAATATGCTAATAGACTGCCATACCCTCAAAAATGGTGGCGCTCACAGCCACAAGATGGCAGTGCCCAGTCCCCTCAGCCCTGCCAGAGTCCCCCAGTCCCCTCAGCGCCTCCAGCCACCCAGGGCCAGCCCGAGGCACAGGCAAGCCTCAGATGGCAGCTGCCCAGCTGCCCAGGGCCGGCCTGAGGCACAGGCAAGCCTCGGATGGTGGCTGCCTAGCCGCCCAGGGCCGTCCGAGGCTCAGGTAACCAGGGCCAGCCGAGGATTGCTCTACCAGCAGTGGCAGCAGCAGAGGTGTGATGGGGGCGTCGCCTTCCCCTGATCGCCGGATCGCCTCCCAACCCTGAGGGCTCCCAGACTGTGAGAGGGGTCAGGCCGGGCAGAGGGCCCCCTCTCCAGTGCATGAATTTTCATGCACCAGGCCTCTATAATAATAATAAAATAATAATAGCAACAATTAAAATACTGTTTACTAAAGATTGGTCATTATTCTAAGGACTTTGACTTTATCAACTCATTTAATTCTAAAAATCATTTTGAAAAATAAGTACTATTCTATTTTACTAATGAGAAAACTTAGACATAACATACAAGAAGCAATTCAGGCAATTTATTTATGCTATACTTACCTTTAAGATATTCATAGTAGAAGTCTGCATTTATCTGTTGTATTAGGAGTACCTATACTTGTATGTGTGACTTCATATGACAAATGCAGATTACCTGCAACAATTTTCATTATGCTTTTTAAATAATAGTTTAAGTCCATATATTCCTATTTTGAAGAAGGGATTGTGCTAATTTCTGTTAAAGTAGACTTTAATATGAAACTTAAAAGAAACTAGTGAGCAATAAACAGCAAACCATACTCATGAATCCTAACTTTAATGATAGTTCAAATCCCTGCTATTTATTTTAACCCATAATTTTTCAGGTCTTCATTCTTCTTTCTTCCTTGCTTTCTTCTCTCCTTCTTCAGTCCAAAAGTCATTGGGCAGACCCCATCCATAATGGTGGTATTTCAGGAGAATGACATTGGAACTGGGCAGAAAAGGCAGCCTGAGCAGTTCAGTAATGGAGCCCCGTAAAGATGGTAGCAGGGGCAGCCTGGCTACAGCTGGTAGTAAGAGTCCAGCTGAAGATGATGTTGGAGTACAAAAGCAGGGACAGCATGACAAGGTCAGAAGCTAGCTACATACAAAGGATTAAACAATTATGTCAATACATTGATGATAATGGGAGCCAGGTTTCTCAATAATTGAGAAGAAACTTGTGGCATTGAATTGAAATTGGAGTTATCAGTAATGGCATGAAATGAGAAACCAATCACAAGGAAAAAAATGCAAAACACAAAGATATGGAGGCTAAATAATATGTTACTAAACAATGAATGGGTTCACAATGAGATCAAGGAAGAAATCAAAAGATACCCTGAGACAAATGAAAACACAACAATCCAAAATTTATGGGGGTCACCGAAAGCATTCCCAAAAGGGAACTTCATAGCACTACAGGCCTATCTCAAAAAATAAGAAAAATCTCAAGTAAATGGTCTAAGTTTACACTTAAAGAAACAAGAAATAAAACAATAAACAAAGCCCAAAGTGAGTAGAATAAAGAAAACAATAAAGATCAACGCAGAAATAAACAAAATAGACATTAAAAAAAAATACAAAAGATCAATGAATCCAAGAGCTGGTTCTTTGAAGAGATAAACAAGACTGACAAACCTTAAACAAGACTCATCAAGAAAAAAAAAAAAGAAGATCCAAGTAGGTAAAATCAGAAATGAAAGAGAAATAACAACTGACATCAAATAAATACAAAGGATTTTAAGAAAATATTACCAGCAACTATATGTCAACAAATTGGACAATGTGGATGAAAGGATAAATTCATAAAAACATACAATCTTCCAAACTGAATCGGGAAGAATCAGAAAATCTGAACAGACCCATTACAACTAATGAAATTGAAGCAGTAATTAAAAAAAAAAAAAAAACTCACAACAAACAAAAGCCCTCCACTGGATGGCTTCACAAGTGAATTTTACCAAACATTCCAAAAAACTCAAGAGGAGGGAAAATTTCCAAAGCTCATTTTATGATGCTAGTATTATCCTAATTCCAAAATCAGGAAAGAATCTACAAAGAAAGAAAATTATAGGCCAAGATTCCTGATAAATGCTAAAATCCTCAACAAAATATTAGCAAACCAGATCCAGAAATATATTAAAAAGATCATACACCATGATCAAGTGGGATTTATTCCAGGGAAGCAAGATTGGTATAATATCCACAAATCAATAAATCTGATACATCACATAAACAAAATTATAAAATCCAGCACACATTCATGATAAAATCTCTCAGCAAAGGGGAATAGAGGGAGCATACCTCAACATAATAAAGGCCATATATGACAAACCCACAGCCATTTTTAACAAGCAAAAACTAAAAGTGTTTCCCATAAGATCAGGAACAAGATGGATGTCTGCTTTCACCACTCTTATTCAACATAGTGAAAGTCCTAGCCACAACAATCAGACAAGAAGAAGAAATAAAAGGCATCCAAATTGGAAAGGAAGAAGTAAAACTGTAATTATTTGCAGATGACATGATACTGTATAGAGAGAAACCTAAAGATTCTACCAAAAAACTACTAAAACTAATAAATGAATTCAGTAAAGTAGCAGATATAAAATAAATACCCATAAATCAAGTGCATTTTTACAATCTATATAATAAAAGCCTAAGTGACCCTTACGGCATAACAATCAAAACGCCTGGTTGCTATGATGCACACTGACAACCAGAGGGCAGATGCTCAACGCAGGAGCTGCCCCTGGTGGTCAGTGTGCTCCCACAGCGGGAGCACCAATCAGCCAGAAGACAGGCTCATGGCCGACGAGCGCAGCAGTGGTGGCGGGACCCTCTCCTGCCTCTGTGGCAGCGCTAAGGAGCAGTGAGCCGAGCAGTAAGGAGCAGTGAGCAGGTAGGCGGTAAGGAGCGAGGGGTTCTGGACTGCGAGAGGGATGTCTGACTGCTGGCTTATGGAGAGCGGGCCTAAGCCGGCAGGCAGACATCCCCCAAGGGGTCCCGTACTGCGAGAGGGCACAGGCCGGGCTGAGGGACACCAGCCCCCCCCCCCGAGTGCACGAATTTCATGCACCGGGCCTCTAATAAACTATAAGAAAGGGAAACTAAGAAAACAATCCTATTTACAATTGTATAAAAAAGTAACACCTATGAACAAATTTAACCAAGGATGTAAAAAATCTACACTTGAAAAATTACAAGACACTGAAGAAAGAAAAGAAAAGAAGTGGTAGCATTTAGCATGTTCAGGGAAAGGAAGAATTAACACCATTAAAACGTCCATACTGCCGAAACAGGTTTGGCTCAGTGGATAGAGCGTCGGCCTGCGGACTGAAAGGTCCCAGGTTCGTTCTGGTCAAGGGCATGCTGGTCAAGGGCATGTACCTTGGTTGCGGGCACATCCCCATTGGGGGGGGGGGGGGTGTAGGAGGCAGCTGATCGATGTTTCTCTCTCATCGATGTTTCTAACTCTGTCCCTCTCCCTTCCTCTCTGTAAAAAATCAATAAAATATATTAAAAAACAAATCAATGTTTGTCTCTCTCTTCCTCTCTCTCTCCCCACTTCCTCTCTTCCAAATCAATAAATTTAAAAAAAATTAAAAAAAAAAAAAACGTCCATACTACCCAAAGCAATATGTAGATTCAATGCAATCCTTATTAAGATACCAAGGCGTATTTCACAGAATTGTCACAAATTTCCAAAAATGTCTATGGAACCACAAAAGACCCCAAATGCCTCAGCAATTGAGAAAGAATAGCAAAGTTGGAGGTATCGTGCTACCTGATATCAAACTACAGTACAAGGCCATGGTAATCAAAACAGCATGTTACTGGCATTAACACAGACATATAGATCAATGGAACAGAATTAAGAGCCCAGAAATCAACCCACACCTTTATGGTTAATTAACATTGACAAAGGAGGCAAGAACATACAATCCAATTAAAAAATTATCAAAGGGCCTGAGTAGACACTTTTCCAGGGAGAACATACACATGGCCAATAGACATATGAAAAGATGCTCAACATCACTAATCAGAGAAATGCAAACTAAAACCACAATGAGATATCACCTCACACCTGTCCGAATGATTACCATCAATAAAGCAACAAACAAGTGCTGGAGAGTATGTGGTGAAAAAGAAACCCTAGTGCACTGTTGGTGGGAATGCAGATTGGTGCAACCACTGTGGAAAACAGTATGGAGTTTCCTCAAAAACTTAAAAATTGAACTGCCTTATGACCCAGCAATTCCATTTCTTGGAATATATCTTTAAAAACCTGATACACTTATTTGAAAGAATATGTGCACCCCTATGTTCACTGCAGTGTTATTTACAATAGCCAATATTTGGAAGCAGCCCAGGTGTCCATCAGTAGATGAGTGGATAAAAAATCTGTGATACATTTACACAATGGAATACTACTTGGCTGTAAAACACAAGGTAATCTTACCTTTTGCAAGAGCATAGATGAACCTGAAGAGTATTATGCTAAGTGAAATAAGTTAATCAGAGAAAGACAAATACCATATGACTTCACTTGTGAGAATCGAATGAACAAAATAAACCAACAGCCCAGCTGATGTGGCTCAGTGGTTAAGCGTGGACCTATGAACCAGGAGGTCATGGTTCAATTCCCAGTCAGGGCACACGCCCATGTTGCAGGCTTGATCCCCAGTGTAGTGCGTGCAGAAGGCAGCCGATCAATGATTCTCTCTCATCATTGATGTTTCTCTCTCTCCCTCTCCCTTCCTCTCTGAAATCAATAAAATGAATATATTTTAAAATAAACAAACAAAATAGAAACAGACTCAGAGATACAGAGAACAGACTAACAGCTGTCAGAGGAGAATAGAGTTGAGGGGCTGGGTAAAAAAGGGTGAAGGAATTAAGCAAAAAAAAAAAAACCTCATAGACACAGACAATATGGTGATTGCCAGAGGGAAAGTGGGTGGGGAGAGGTAGAAGAGGTTAAAGGAGAGATAAATGGTGACAGAAGGAGATTTTATTTCAGATGGTGAATACACAATACAATATACAAATGATGTCTTATAGAATTGTACACTTGAAACCTATATAATTTTATTAACCAATGTCACCCCAATATATTCAATAAAAATTTTTAAAAGGATATAAAAAAATTGTCATAATAATTAACTCAAGTATGATATATCAATGAATGCTGAAACTAGTGGGTGAAAGTGTGGTGAGGAATAGGTATTTAGTTCCAAAGTATTTCCACACAAAACACTTACATAATTACAAAGAAAAAAAGCAATTTTACAGTGGAGACTTCTGGAAGCCATTATGTTAATCAAGTGATCAAGATTACACCACCAGCAATGGGCCAAATCAATATCATCTGCCATCCAATTGGAATGCAATGGTAACATATCATCACTTCTGTAGTATTTTTGCCTCAAACTGCATAACTTGATCATGAGGAAGCATTTGAAAAACTGAAATTGATGGACATTCTACAAAGTGACTGACCTGTGACCTTACAATATCTCAAGGATATGAAACTCAAAGGAAGACTAAGGAAGTGTTCCAGATTGAAAAATTCTGGGAAGACATGACAATTGGCTATAGGGTGTGATCCCGGATGTTCCTGCTATAAAGGATATCAATGAGGCAATTGGGGAAACTCGAATGGGGTTGCTAAGTGAAAAATTTCTGTAAGTTTGAAATTTTTGCCAAATAAATTATTTCTAAAAATATCAAATGGATGATCAAATAGTTTTGAATATGACACAGCATAAAACCATATTTTGACATGTACATTAAACAGAAAGCTCATGAAAATCTGGTGAACCGTTTCTTTACCAAGTAAATACCTAAATAGGCAGAAATATTTACTTTTAATTATATCCTTATTAAAATCTGAGAAATCACCCAGGCCTTCCTTTACACCGTTAGAAACTGAGACCCAGAAAATAAAAAAAGATAGTGCTATGATTTCATCAGACTTACAGAATATTACTCATAATAAAAAATTTTTCTTTTAAAAAATTTCAGGTTATTGTCTTATGTCTTAAAATTATTAAAATAAATGCCTGCTTTTCACAGTACAAATAATGCCTGAAGTAATTTTTGTAAAGGGTAATCAAAATGATATGCATTTTTTAGTTACTGACCTGCCCCAAACCCTGTGACTTTATACCAAAATTTTTTTACTCATGTAAAAGGAATTTCACTATTAATCTTACATTAGAAATGACTATTATTTTAGCATTTTTTCCCTTAAATATCCCAGGGACTAAAAGCGTGTATAGATCAACATAAAAACAGAATTGAGGTACAGCCCTGGCTGGGAAGATTAGTTGGTTTCAGTGTTGAATCGATATACCAAGGTTGCAGGTTTGATCCCAGGTCAGGGCACATACAAGAAATAACCAATGAATTCATAAATACATGGAGCAACAAATCGATGTCTTCTTCTTCCTCCCATCCTCCCTCCCTCCCTTCCTCTCTCTAAAAATCAATAAATAAAAAGTTTAAAAAAAAAAACAGATTTGAGGTACAAATGAGTTTTACAGATACTGTAATAAACACTGTGAATTTCTCCTTAATCTTAGTTCCAGCCCAACTAAGTACTCCTAGTGAAACATTCTAACCCTTATCAGGCCTCTCAGGAAGTTGTGGGTACAGAAGTGAGTCTTTCTCCTGGATGATGCTGATCAAAAGAAGGAGCCTAAGGATAGCGCCAAAGCTATGAATGACAAAGTGGACACACAGAACAATCTCAGTGGCCAATAACATTGTTTATCTACTGAATTCACCAACCCTCAAGACTGCTTTATCTCAGGATTTACTATTATAGCAAGTAACAAATACCCTTATTCTTTAAACCAGTTTGAGATGGGTTTTCTGTTGTAGCCAAAAGTATCTTGATATATGTACTTCAATGAAAAAAAGTATAAATTCAAAGAAACTTTCCTATAAGAGAATAAATCTTAAAATATGCACAAAAATAAAATAGCTATAGGCCTCGAGAGTTTCCATAACTCAACCAGTTTCTGGAAGGTTAGTACTTTGCAGGTGGATTTTATAAGCAAAGAATCCAGAGGTATCATAGAAGCTACCACCAGACCTAGTCCACAGAGGACAAATGAGGGTATGAAGACAACTAAACAAACAAACCAAATTTAAAACTACAGGTTGTTGTTTTTTTGTTTTGTTTTGTGTTTCTTTGTTTGTTTGTTTTGTTTTGTTTTTGTGTGGGGTTTTTTGTCCTGGGGAAAGCTCCATGTTTCTTATTTAAATAAAACATCAACAATATATTCTGCCTCGAGAAGCATCGATCAGACCATCAAACCTCGGGGGAGGGGAGGGTTAAGGGGGAAATATCAACCAAAGGACTTATATGCATGACTATAAGCCTAACCAATGAACACAGACACCAGGGGGGTGAGGGCATGAGTGAGGGGGGGGGGCGGGAAATGGGGGGATAAGGACACATATGTAATACCTTCATCAATAAAGAAAAAAAAATTCTGCCTCAAGGATTTCTCACAAGTTACTATAATTCAAGGTTTAGCATCCCAAAACATGGGCTAGCCAAACCCAGGAGATGACAGGTGAGTACAGCAAATAGCCCTATCAAGGACACAGTGGAGAGCAGTCAACATAAGTTGCTTGTTAAAAATGTCTGCTCCTAATACCAAACCCAGGGATCATGTCAAAGCACCCACCCTAGTAGCCATCCTTGACCTTTAGGGTGGTTACACAAAACGCTGAATTGGAGAATTGTCAGATGGAATGAAGAGATGAGATAATAGCTGAGAGATAATGTTAAATGGGTTCCTACCCAGCCAAAGCTATCAGGTTTCCCTGAACTGGCATGTGAATGTACTGAGGTATCAATTTACTTAGGTACTTGCCATTTGTCTGGAAGAAGATTCCATGTAGGGAGATTTCCATCTGCTGGTGGTTCTCTTCTTAGGGAGAGATACCCTTGAAATTTGGGGCTATGCCTTACCCCAGAGCACACACATTCAGCAAATGGTAGTTTCTTTTTCACTGTTAAAATTAGATTGTCTTTTATGTTGACTAAACAGATGTAAAATTCTCTGGAAGCTGAGCAAGGTATCTCAAAAAAAATAAAAATAAAAGAGAAAAAAAATGATGACAAAGCCATTTGCAAGAATAGCAGTTTTTTGTCCAAGTGGTACATTAAAATCCTACAGATAAAATTGTCTTCATGTTTAAGCAAGTATTAACAATTTTTATAAAAGGGAAAGTGACTCCTACATTTGGGAAAAATAGGCAGAAATGTACTGCATTTGAGCACATATCTAAAGAACAAGTTTTAAAATCTCCTGAGTTCTAATCTCTTGGGGAATATGTTTTCCACGTGGTATATAGAAAGAAATCCCAGCTTCCAAGCACAAAGCTGTGATTCAGCCTTCAAAACAGAGGTTAAAATTCCCTTTCTTAGTGAAATTCCTTGGAAACATACTTTTGTAGATACAGTTGTGCAGGCAACATTCAGTAATTCAGGACACAGAATATGGGTTTTATAATATGAAATTTCCCTCACAATCACCCAAGAACATCTTCAAGTCATATGAGTGTAATGAACATGAAATCAGGCCATATTATTTCATTCTCCCGAGCAACACTCTTCTCTTTGTGAACACTGCAGGGCCTCTATGTCAGGAAACAGACCCTCAGAATAGACCTGCTTGTGCTATTTTCTTTAATGTACAGTAACAGGCGGTACAAAAAATAAAAGGATATGAACCCTTAAAAAGGAAGGAAATCCTGCCACATGCTACAACATGGATAAACCTTTGAGTACATTATGCAAAGTGAAATACGCCAGTCACAAAAAAACAAATACTATGTGATTCCACTTATATGAAGGGTTTAAAGTAGTCAAATTCATAGAAACAAAGTAAAAAGGTAGTTGCCAAGAGCTGGGAAGAGGAGGAATTAGTGTTTAATGTGTATAGAATTTCAGATTTGCAAAATGAAAAAGTTATGGAGATCTGTTTCACCATAATATGAGTATACTTAAAACTACTGAACTGTATACTTAAAATGGTTATGATGATAAATTTTATGTTATATTTTGTCACAATAAAAAAGGATAAGCAAAAATATTAGAGGCTGAAACCATGATCTATAAGCAAAGGATAAAGGATTTGCTAGCACAGTATTTAGTCTAGTAACAAGGAGTATACAAGGTTGCTTAGTCACATGGATTTGAAATTGTCTCATAAAGAACAAACACTTGACCTGTTTTCTCTACCTTTCCAGTGGACATAAGAAGAAAATGAACTAAAACCACACAGCGGAGGCAGAATGTAATAAAAAGAACAACCAAGCTTAGAGTCAGAATTCACCCTACTTCTAATGCTGCGACCTTGGACAGATTAAGGATGAGAGGATTTTGTATCTTTGAGGTAATACAGACTTCAGGGAAAGATGTAACTGCTTTTGACTCCCAGTACTAAGGTTTTGTTTTTGTTTTGTTTTTTCGCTCACTGAATGTATAAATGTGGGCCAATAGCTTAATGTCCCTGGCCTGTTTTCTCATTTGTAATGTAGGGTTTTCTCATTTGTAATAGTACCTATCTGACAGGGTTATGATGAAGCTATAAAATCCAACTAACAATGACAAGAATGTACTTAACAGAATGCCTGACACATAGTAGGTTTCAGGAAGTTCTCATTCCTTGAGTCTTCTGCAGTCTGTTTCCTTGTCTGCAGAATAATGGAGGGTAGTAATACCTAGCTAATAATATATATATATATATATATATATATATATATATATATATATATACATATTTTAATATATATTTTTATATATATATAAAAAAATATGGAAATTAGGCCGGGACGCCGTAACAGTCACGACCAGTCAGGAGGAGGCTGCGCGCACAGGTGAGACCCAGAGCATAGACGGAGACAGAGACAGGGGGGCCTGCCCGATTGCCACGCCACCCCGCTGGCTCGGGCAGCCCCGGAGCGGACACAGGCAGGGGGGTAGAGGGGACTTGGGGCAGAAGTCAGGCCCAGGTCCCGGCTGCCTGCAGTGGCAGTCAGGCCTGGGTCCACGGCAGCCTGAGAAGTAGGAGAGGACAGACCACTGAGGGTCTTATATACCATAGCACGGAGCTTAGATTTTATTCCACAGAAGGAGGAAAAGTGAAGAATGTCCAGCATGGGAGCATCCTGGTCTTGCTTTCATTTTAAGTGAACCATTCTGGTGGCTGTTGGAAGGATCAATTTAGACAGCTGCAGTGTTTTTGGACCCAAGAAAAAGAGAGACTGATGTTGGGAACTAGAACTAGAAAGAGGCAGTGGATCAGAGACATATTTATGAGAAAACCCGACAGAACTATTTGGCTGATTACACAGGGATGAAAGCAAACAAAGCAAATGGTATTAGCCCAAGTTTTCCAGTTTGGGCAACTTCATTAAATGGGTGATTGTAATAATTGGGAGAAGGTATTGAGAAAAAGGAACAGTGTAAGGGAGCTTGCTTAGTTCAGCAATAGCCAAACAATTAGGACAGAAGACAGATTTAGTGCTCTTTCTTTGCTGCAATGTTTGTTTTTCTGCCTTCAGCCACCACCATGTCAGGCTAATGTGCCATCTTTTCTCCTAATCTAGGACATTATCTATCCCCTACACATTCCTATCACCTAAATTAGCTTTCCTGCATGACCCCTTAAAAATACTTATCAAAGTCATTCAATGCTCTGTGAGTATGGGGACTTTCAAGATGTGGAAACATTATGAGCCTATATAGATTGATAAAGAGATATTGTGTGCTCAATTTTTAACAATAAAAATCAGATACTGAATGTGGTCATGCCAAAGGCATAATTTTAATGAGCCAATGTCTCTTTACTGAAGTGTCACACCTCAAAGGAGATCCTCTCAAATAATACAATGCATAACACTCATCTGGGTTGCCTGTTAAAATGTAGGACCACACCTTGAAAAACACTACTTCTAGAGCTCATTTTGGTGGATAAATCTCCCTCCAAGTAAAGCAATCCTATATAATAAAAATGTAATATGCAAATCGACTGAATGGCAGAACAACCGGTCAGTGGGGGGCGGGGCTGGCGAGCAGGTGTCGCCAATCCAGCCAAGGCTCAGAGGGAGGGGACGGTGATTGGGTGGGGGGGCGGCGGCAACCGGTGGCGGCAGGGCAATGGGGGCTGGCGCCATCCCCTGATCACCCACCTGGTCGCCTCCCACAGAGGGAGGCCATGGGCGACAGCAGCAGCAGGGCGATTTGGGGCAAGGCCACCCAGCACCATCCCCAGATAGGCCTGCTGGGGTTGCCTCCCACAGAGGGAGGCCACCAGTGGCCATGGCGCAATTGGGGGCGGGGCCAGCCACTCGCTGCCCATGCCATCCTGATCAGCCCATCGGTCACCTCCCACAGAGGAAGGCCAGACTGTGGCTTAGGCCTGTTCCCTGCTCCCCATTCCCCTAAGACAGTGGTCAGCAAACTCTTTAGTCAACAGAGCCAAATATCAACAGTACAACGATTGAAATTTCTTTTGAGAGCCAAATTTTTTAAACTTAAACTTCTTCTAACACCACTTCTTCAAAATAGACTCACCCAGGATGTGGTATTTTGTGGAAGAGCCACACTCAAGGGGCCAAAGAGCCGCATGTGGCTCGCGAGCCGCAGTTTGCCGACCACGGCCCTAAGCCATCAGTAGGAATCCCCTGAGGGATCCCAGACTGTGAGAGGGGGCAGGCTGGGCTGAGGGACCCTCCCCAGTGCACAAATTTCATGCACCAGGCCTCTAGTCTATATGTAAAAGCCCAGCAACTGGAATGGCAGAACAACCAAAACGACTGGTGGCTATGACACACACTGCAGCAGCCAATCAACCGTCCACAACTGACCCAGCCACCGATCGGCCCCCAGCACCCTGATTGGGGGCAGGGCCAGCCATCCAACTGCCCATGGCCCCTCCCCCCCCCACAGCCTGGCCCAATGGGCCCCCATCAGGGAGGGCTGGCCGGACCCCACCCGTGCATGAATTCATGCACCAGGTCTCTAGTCTATATATATAAAAGCCTAAACAACCATTATGACTGAATGACTGAAATGACCAGAACTATCAGTCGACCTGTCGCTATCACGTGTAATGACCACCAGGGGACAGACACTCAATACAGGAGCTGCCCCCAGTGGTCAGTACACTCCCACAGCCAAGTTCCCATGGCCCCTCCCCTCAGCCAGCCAACCTCCTGCGGCCTCCCCACCGGTGGCCAACCTCCCGCAGCTCCTCCCTCTGGCCAGATGCCCCCCCAATGGCCCTGATTGGGGGGCCAGTTGGCCAACCTCCCGCAGTTCCTCCCCCATCCAGCCAGCCCCCTGATAGGCCTTGATCACTGGCCAGGCCAAGGAACTCCACCCATGCATGAATTCGTACACTGGGCCTCTAGTAATATCATAAAATACCTGACACATGCTCTTTCTTTGCCTTCTCTGAGCCTCAACTTCACCAGCTGTAAAATGGGCGCAATAATACATAGGGAAACTTCTAGGGTGTTGATATGGTAAATATCTGAGAGGAGTTTAAGTTAAACAGGTGTAATCATTTGCCAAAATTTAGCAAATGTTCACATAAGACTTCTGCATTCTCGTATGAAAATTTTACCTAAAAAAAAATTGTATTGAGCTCTACTTATATATTATACATGCTGGAGTGGTTAAAGGGAAGCATACTGATGTCTACAATTCACTTTGACATGAACCAAGAGAAGATTCATAGAGAGATGGGTAGATATGTGATAGGACAAATATACCAAAATGTTAACGATAGAATATATGTGGTGGATATGTGGATATTCGCTGTAAAATTCTTTCAACTTTCCTGTATGTTTAAAAATCTCCATAAAAAATTTTCTTTAAATGAACTAGAATAGAATAGAATGAAACAAAATAAACCAAAATATTAGAGTTGAAAAGAATCTTTGAGGTCACCTAGTCTAAAGTTCCATCTAATACAGGAATCTTCTCTACAACCTCCCAAAACAAGTGGGTTGTGCCAGCCTCGGTTTACATATGTGGTGAAAGCTCACACCCCAAGATAGAACACTGCATTTGTGAGCATAGCTACAAACAGTTCCCTTACATTTAGACTATACTTAAGCAGGGAATATAGGAGAGACCGGTGATTTTTTAAAAGAACTGTAGTCCAAGGAACTGGAAACCTGGGATTTGGTGTGCTTATCTTTTTGCCTTCCCAGATTCTTAGCTCTTGGCTGACTACCTGTGGTCAACTTAACTTACCTGACATGCAGGTTTTTATAGTCATTAATTTATTCATTCACTAAATAAGTATTGAGCCTGTAGTATTTATTTTAAAACCTTAATACCTAAATGCCTGAAGGCAAAAAGGTAAATAGAATGATCCTGAGATCCCTGTACCCTCTAAGGTCTATGATTCTGGGTGAAGAATTAAAGAATTAGTCTGTTCCAAATATATTATCAATTTTAAAAAAAGAGAGAGAGAGAGAGAGAAACCTTTTTTTTTAGTGGAGGGGGTTTTATTTGAATTATATATAATTTGCTTTATTTCTTTTCCCTTTGAAAATAAAGGCCAGCTTACACATTTAAAATTTGTATATAAATGTCATTTTTGAGAAAGATCATTTTCCTAGATCATTATGGCCTTGCTTCTAAAAGATTATCTTTGAACTGCTACTCCCAGTCAGAAGCAAGCCTCTTCCTTATTATACCATAGCTCCTCCTCGTGGTTGACAGATGTTAAGACCCTTAAATTTTAATCACAAAAAGTTACCCAAAAATTGATGTGATCATATTAAAATTAACTCTAATATGAAAAACACCAACATGATTTTGTCTTTATTCCAATTCAGCTCAGTCATAATACTTTTGAGAGAATCCAGAATACAATTTTCAATCTCACGATCTTTCTTGGACCTGTGGGGTTCTAAGGTAGTATATGTTTTAGTTATTCAAATCTAGTTCTAAACAAAAAATTCACTGTTTTCACTTTGATCCATGGTAAATCCAAACTATAGCATGATAAATTATAGACTCTGCCCTACCCTACCTCAACATAATTTTTATCAATGGCTAAAATGAACATATAAAAGGATCTTTTATCAAATTTATGAATAACAATAAGATAAAAGGATAAAGTACCAGGTGAACAAATTACAACCCAAAAATACTTTGACAGGCTGAAAAATTAGAAGTTAACAAGATGGGATTTTAAGTGAAAAATCTACCTCAAAAATTTAAACATAAAATGTAATTGTAACAAAATATAAGGCCTTGCATTAAAATTTTCAGAAAATGAACTTCAACAGGATGAGAAAATCATAATTAGCAGCAGCACATGTGAAAATTAATTAATAGTGAGAGGGAAAGGCTCTGTGAAGACATTCAAGCCAATGTCATAGTAAAAACAGTTTTTCTTTCTTGGTATGTGTTTTTTAAATCCATTGCATTTTTAAAAACATAGATGCAAAGATCCAGTCCCAGGTATTCTGATACAGTGGTCTGAGGTAGAACGTGGACATCAGTGTTTTTTTTAAAACTCCCTCAGTGTTTCTAATGCACATTCCTAGTTGAGAACACTGGGACTATACCTTCCACAGACACTTCACATTATTTACAATTTTTTACTCTCTAACAAGTCTCAAACCTCAGAGAGTAACATCTACATATATTTTTACCTTTCATTTATGCTACTTAAATGGAAATAGTGTACCCTGCATAATATTAAATTCAAAAATTAATGCGATCTGACATAAATCTCAAAACTAGCAGACTGTAAATTCCATGGGGGCAAGGACTATGTTGGTCTCTCATTCATTCCTTACTATGACCCTTTGTTACTTGTTCATTCACCTGAATTCCACAAAAGTTATAGAGGACAACTGCTGTAACTTATAATTCTGAGAACTACAACTGACTCAAATTGGTTAAATTCTAGATGTTCTCTCCATTTCCAGATGGAGATAAGCTCTTTACTCTGGAGGAAGGGGGTAGGGAATCCTCTATTGATTAGCTAACCCTCTACCCTGATTCTATAAAAGCTTCAGTGGAGTTGTACATAGGTATTTGAAGGAAGACATGACTAACCAATGAGAAATTTTTGATGCATTAATGCAAAAGGATTAATAGTATGGCCCTGGGGTTAGAATGGATTTTATTCACTCACTGCTTCATTTGATAAAGTTCTGTGACCTTGGGCAGGTTATTATGCTCTCTAAATCTCATTTATAAAACAGATAAAACTATACCTTACTCTTACAATCATTTTAAGGACCAAATGAGTTAACTGTCTAGCACACCTTAACAATAGAGGTTAGCTAGTAATATTTGTCTTTTGAGCAAACTCTAAGTGCCAGGCCCTTATCCAAGTACTGGGAACATAGCAGTGAAAAGACAGACGCCTCCTGGTGCTTACATCCTGGTAAAGGGGATGGACAGTAAACAAGCAAATAATTACAGTGCATAAAAGTGCTGTTAAGGGTTTGTGCAGTACTTTCACTACTCACCAGTTCTGTGACTTTGGACAGGTTATTAAGCTCTCTAAATACTATTTGTAAAACAGACAAAAGTGTACCTTACTCTTATAATTGTTTTGAGGATCAAATGAGGTAACTGTCTAGTACACCTTAACAATATGGGATGGAAACCAAGAAGTGCATTTACGATAGGGGTTAGCTAGTAATATTAATACAAATACTCTAGTGATTACACAACATTCCAAGTAAGATAGATATATAGATATATATATAGATATAGATATATAGATATAGATATAATTACATTAAACATATGCTGTATATGTTACATTAAAAACTCTGCTACTTCTAAACCTCCCTTCAGTTCATTCTCTCCGCAGCAAAATTCCTTTTTAATATCAATCCTGTAAGTAAAGACTTTCCCCCTTGATCATCTTTGCTCTTGTTGTAGGAATTCAGCTCCCTTCATTTTATTCTACAAATCTCTGCTTCCATTCCAAGAGCTATTTGTATCTATCTTTGCTAAGTACTCTCTCTTTTCTTTTACTTTTCTCCAAAAGAGAAAAAAAAGTCAATGTCCAGGTCCCATGAATACCCTAGACCCAGTTATTTGTGGAAATCTGAAGACCAAGAGAGTTTGAGAACTATAGGTCAGTATGCCCTCAGCTAGTCAGGAACAATAATGCAAATGTGATACTCTATAAGAATGAGGTCACAGGAGAGTGGGGCAATATATTCATTTATAGAAAGGAAATTACACTCAGGATACCTGCTTTCTAGATCAGTGAATAGATGGCTATCAAGATAAAGTAAACCTCTTAAAAGTTCATTTTTATGTGTAAGTCAAGCTGTGCAGAATGACCCTGAGACGGAATTAGGTTTATGGGATGGGAACCAAGAAGTGCATTTACAGCTGCTCAGACACATAAGAAAAACTGCTTCTAGGATCAAGACAGGTGAAAAGAATTTCAGTCATCCCTGCCAGGGAGGCAGCAGGGTGCAGCAGGAAAATATCTGCGTTTCGATCATGGCACCAACGTTCACCATCCATGAGTACTTGGGCAAGTTAGATACCTGTCTAATTTTGACATTACCAGTAAAATAGAAAAGATAACAATAATCTGTACCATATATACTATTTTGTAATTAAAGGAGATAATGATTATGTAAAGGATCTTGAGTTAAAACGTTTATGAGAACCAAACATGGGTTTTATCTTTGGAAAGAAAGGGAAAGAAGTGTGACTGATTTAGAAAAAATCAGCATAAATTGCTATAGGAGTACAAATGCAGAGCCTTACCAAAAGATGATTCTTTTATTTTTATTTATTTTTTTTAAAAGATGATTCTTTTAAAAAGAAAGAGATAAAGTTTATAAATATGGAAATAAGATACATTAATGAACAGTCTTTACTAATGGGACAATATGTAGTTCCCGCTAAATGGAATATAAAAAAGGAATTAAATGATACTTTAATTGAGGTCAAGCGTCAAAAGTAAATATTTTTAATATAAATATTAGCTCAACAAATGTTTCTTTTTATCTTCTCTAGAAAGACATCTGGGAAGAGCAAGAACTTGAAATTTTAAAACCCAAAGAAGTTAGTTCTTAAAAATTTACCTGTACAAGTGTAGTTTTTGAAAAACATTAAGACAAGTGAGAAAAGCATGAATTTGGAATTGGAGCGTCTGAGACAAATCCAAACTCTGCCAATAGTTGTATGACCTTAAGAAAGCCACATCCTGCCCTGACCAGTTTGGCTCAGTGGATAGAGCGTCAGCCTGCGGACTCAAGGGTCCCAGGTTCGATTCCGGTCAGGGGCATGTACCTTGGTTGTGGGCACATAACCAGTGGGGAGTGTGCAGGAGGCAGCTGATCGATGTTTCTCTCTCATCGATGTTTCTAACTCTCTATCCCTCTCCCTTCCTCTCTGTAAAAAATCAATAAAATATATTTTTTTTAAAAAAAAAAAAGAAAGCCACATCCTTTCTGAGAGTTGGATGTGTAATCCTATATAATAAAAAGCTAATATGCAAATTGACCGAACAGTGGAACGACAGGTCGCTATGATGCACACTGACCACCAGGAGGAAGACACTCTGCAGTAGCTGCCCCCTGGTGATCAATGCCTCTCCCGCCTCCGCTGTGGCCAGTAAGGAGTGAGGGATCCCCGACTGCGAGAGCCTCGGACCGCGAGAGGGATGTCTGACTGCCGGCGGACATCCCCCAAGGGGTTCTGGACTGCAAGAGGGTTCAGATCGGGCTGAGGGACGAGGGACGCCCCCCACCCCCCCCCCCACCCCCCCGCATGTCGTGCACTGGGCCTCTAGTAATATAATAATACCCATCTTATTCTATTTCATAAGATAGTTGTGAGGAGTGAAACAAAATTGCAGAATGCATGTTAGAAGTGTTTTATAAACTGTAATGTACTATATTAACAGACATTGGGTACCTAACTGGTTCATATAAATATAAATTCACATTTAGTTGCTATAATATTGAACATAGTTTTAATGTAATAAGAGCAAATGACTCCTTAAGCTCACACAAATGAATGACTCCAAATCCTTGAAACTGATGAGTAAATAATTCTCTTAACTGCACTAGTCAGGACCTATTTCACAGAACTAGGACAAATATTTCAAAAATTTATATGGAACCACAAAAGACCCCAAATAGCCACAGCAATCTTGAGAAAGAGGAACAAAGTTGGAGGCATCATGCTACCAGATATCAAACTCT
This sequence comes from Cnephaeus nilssonii, assembly GCF_951640355.1. Taxonomy (NCBI): domain Eukaryota; kingdom Metazoa; phylum Chordata; class Mammalia; order Chiroptera; family Vespertilionidae; genus Cnephaeus; species Cnephaeus nilssonii. The sequence goes on along the minus strand of NC_137089.1, from coordinate 39,256,311 downwards.
AGTAAAAGGCCATAGTAATCAAAACAGCAAGGTACTGGCACAAAAACAGACATATAGAGCAATAGAACAGAATAGAGAACCCAGAAATAAACCCACATATTTATGGTAAATTAATATTTGACAACAGAGGCAAGAACATACAATGGGGTAAAGACAGTCTATTCAATAAATGGTGTTGGGAAAATTGGACAGATATATGCAAAAAAGTGAAACTACTAGTAGACCACCTTCTTACACCATACACAAGAAAGAAAGAAAACTTTACACAAAATGAATTAAAGACTTAAATGTTAAACTTGGCACCATAAAAATACTAGAAAAAAACATAGGTAGTAGTTTAATTGATGATAAGTGAAAATTATTGGGGGAGTAACAAGTAGAGATGGGAAAATTAGTACATGTAATACATCTTAGAATAGGAACTTGGAATTTATTCTCAAGACTCTTAATGACCCAAAGATACTATAATTAGGGATAACTTAGCCTTTGTGCTCATTTATATACTCTATTAGAGGCCTGATGCATGAAATTTGTGCAAGAGTAGGCCTTCCTTCCCCTTGCTGCCAGCACCAGCTTCCCTCTGGCACCCAGGTCCTGGGCTTCCCTCTCAGCTCGGGCTTCATCCAGAAGGATGTCGGGTCTAATTAGCATATTATGCTTTTATTATTATAGATTCTCCTAAGCACTGTTTTCCCCCTTACCAGTCCTTCTTATACATTAAACCCAATGGTTAGGTATTCAACCCATAGCCCCAAAACTTGGAAGCCCTTATCTCACTCTTTATATAAGACACCCCACTACTGGCTTCCTCCTTATATGTTCATAAGCTACAGAAGGGAGACCAATCACATATTATTACTGTGAACTAAAGGATGTATGAATTGTTGATTTCACAGTTAAATCATGTATCTAAATCCAAGTTTAGTTGAAATTTACATTATAATCATTAAAAACGTTTTATTAACCTTCATCTTCTCTGAAGTTGGAAGACTCACCCATAAAACAAACAGTGTGCTGTTTGAATCCTTAAAAGGGTACTAATCTTGGTTAATTCTTTTAAAAATTGCCATTGGAACTAAGAAAAATGCCAAGCAACCAAGTTGAAACAAAACCCTAAGCTTGTTCAGCCAATCGCTCTCACCTCATATAGTATAAAGTATCCTACATGATGTCTGCACTCATGTTTTATGACATTTGTGAATAATAAAATTCTTGTGCAAAAAGCATTATAAAAGATAAAGTAATTTTATTTATAAATAAGATGTTCACTGAATTTATAAAAAAATACATTAAAGTGGCATCACAGAATTTGACAGTTAAACAGATACCTACTGTGATAAAAATGGAAAGTTCAGTTTAAATTTGATTAACTATGAATTAAGCATGTTTCATTTTATTTGCTTAAAACCTTTCCCTTCTTGGCATATTTTCATACATGTTAACAATTTGAAAATGACCTTTTTTTCAATAAATACATTAATAAGGAGTGCTGACATTTCTCTGGACTTTGCTTAAACTGCTAGAGATTTTTGGCACTTTGCAAAATGTCTAATTGCAGCGTATGTGGATGCCAAGGAATGAACTTCTTAGCTTTAAAAGAAGTATCTGTGACTGCTAAAGTGACATGTAAAAATATGCTATAGCCTAGTTAGGAGGCCTGAGAAATATTTCCAAGGTCTCACAATATAGCCAACAGATTTTCTTCAGTATCATGAGCTTTCCAAATTCCCCTTTACTCTTCTAATTAAATGAAGTACCACATGTAAAATGCCTACACACAATAGTCTTGCATATATTAGTTCTCTTCTCCCTACATATGTCTGGAGGCAGGCAGAAGAGCAGAGTGGAAGTTAAAAAGAGTGTTGGATAATCATGGGTCTTAATTTTTGGTAACCACATTCACATCCAAACTTGATTGACATTTGTTTGTGTCATACTATTTTTCTTTCCTGACTATCAGTTTTCCCAGAACAAATTTTATAACTATTCATGAAAATAAACAACACAAATCACACACACACACATACTTATGTATATATAGTTTTTAATCATGGAATAAATATTCCATCAAAGAGACTTTTATGTTCTACAGCGACAGTTCTCGAATGACTTTCATGGTATCATGTTAAAAACCAGAACACAGTCCATTTTTACAGTAGATTTATTCAATCACAGTTACTAATCAGATTAGCACCGCTTTTATGTCCAACAAATTTTAAAAGTTGGGGGATCATTAGAGAAGCTACATATTATGAGCCTGTAACTTGCATTGTGTTTTACTACTTACCCTTTTTTTAAAATGGCCTTCAAAAAATAGTTTAAAGGAATTCTTTTTCCTTTTAAACTACACTTAGAATAGGATGCAAATATATGACTATAAATTTATTCATTTTAATGTTATAATGTGAGCGTTTTTATTTCAAAAGAAGTTAATCCTCTACCATATCAACAGCTAAGCTCCACTTCTACATACACAATATTTGAGACTAGTACAGCAATGTTACCTGAAGAGTTTCTCAGATTAGCTCTAACAGAAAAAGATCTTCTTTATATGGGCAGTAGAAGACCTGCAAAATCAACTAACTAGAGCTAATACAATTCTTAAAGAAAGCAACATAAATCAATATAAAAAAACTTTATGTGGGTAGAAGAAGGCAAGTTTTCATGCCTCAAAATTTCTCATAATCCTATATAATAAAAGCCTAATATGCTAAGTGTCCGACTGTTCCACTGTTGGACCAGTCGCTATGATGTGCACTGACCACCAAGGAGTAGACGCTCCAACCGGTAGGTTAGCTTGCTGCTGGGGTCCAGCCAATTGGGACTGGGCAAGACAGGCCAGACATGCCCTGGAGTTGTCCCAAGGTCCCTCCCTGGCCCCGATCATGCACCAGTGCAGTCCCTCAGCCTGGCCTGTGCCCTCTCACAATCCAGGGGGGGTGTTGGAGAGCTGGTTTTGGCCCGATCCCCACAGGCCAGGCCAAGGGACCCCATTGGTGCATGAATCTATGCACCAGGCCTCTAGTTTAAATATAAGACCTATCTAATCCATTTTGTCTCACTTAAATTGGACTAAACTGATGAGTTCTATTTTAAAAAGGCAAAATTTACATGATCTAATTATGTAATTGGGTAAAGGATATTCAACAATGAAAAAAAGTAGAAAAACCAAAAGAAGTTAGTATTTGATTTTGCTAGTAATAGAAGACAGTCTAATAGACTTTTTACAAAGTTTCTGACACATTACAAAACTGACTAGTTCAAATTTCATCTAATTTCTGAAGTCCATACTTTGGATAATATACTGAGACCTACTCAAAAGTTGGCAAGTCAGAGTAAAAATTCAACATTTGAGAATTTACTATACAAATGCCTTGGCCCAACACACAGCTAATATAGTTTTTCCTTAGAAAACAAAGACTCAAAATAAGCCATAATAGCACTTCACTTTTATCAGCATACATTTATCTATAAGGTCTCTGACTCTAATTTTTCCTGATAAATTATATATTCTGCTACATCCCTTAATTATATAATTTTGTTCAAAAGAACAAATTGGACCTTCTGAAGGAAATTTAATTCATTTTTAAATCTCCTTGCAGCAAATTCTACTTTCCAGCATGGTCATTTCAGGGGTGGAGGAAAGAGGAAGGAAGTTGGATACTTAATAGAGCGTGTCCATAGGTCCCACAAATGAATGATCAATTTTCAAAGGGTTCTTAAGTTTCCAGGTGTCTAGTAGATTTCCCCATGGTTTATCTATTAAAATTCTAGATGACAACAATGACATCCACAGACATGGCTGTGCAATTTGGGAGACAGAGAAGTGACTGGATCCTTGTCAAAAGCAGCTCTTTCAGGGTGGTCCCAGGAAAGAAATACAGGAACTTGGAGATACTTAATATTCAAGAAAATATCCTTTTTACTGAAACATGAAGATAATTTTTTTCAAGATAAGATATCTTAGGATGCTGTAAGACAGTGGTTCTCAACCTTTCTAATGCCGCGACCCTTTAATACAGTCCCTCGTGTTGTGGTGACCCCCAACCATAAAATTATTTTCGTTGCTACTTCATAACTATAATTTTGCTACTGTTATGAATCGTAATGTAAATATCTGTGTTTTCCGATGGTCTTAGGCTCTACAGCAGCGGTTCTCAACCTGTAGGTCATGACCCACAAGTTGAGAACCACTAGCAGCGTCGCCTAAGACCATCGGAAAACACAGATATTTACATTACGATTCATAACAGTAGCAAAATTACAGTTATGAAGTAGCAACGAAAATAATTTTATGGTTGGGGGTCACCACAACACGAGGAACTGTATTAAAGGGTCGCGGCATTAGAAAGGTTGAGAACCACTGCTGTAAGAGAACTAAGTTTAAAACATTCTATTATATCCAGAAAAACTTTGAGGGAAGGCATAAAAGAGGAAACTAAACCTCTCAGGCAATGGGATTCAGAAAACAATTCAGGCTAACAAACTTTCAAGATATCTATTCAGACCACTCAACTGAGAACTCCAGTGGGAAAAAGAACTAGCCTGAGGATCTGATCCATATAAGAGCAGGGCAGGGTGGGGGTGAGGATAACTACAGATTACAGGTTATCATTCATCAAATAAGTTAAACAGAGAAAAGGACTTCTAGAAAAACTTCAAAGATCAGACTTCCATGTTCCAAGAGTCCACACAAAGAAGAAACCAGAGAATCATGAATGGGAACTTGACTCTGCTCAAAATAAAATATTCTTGCCACTAAACTATATTGAACATTCTTTTTTGTTATTGTTAATCCTCACCTGAGGATATTTTTTCATTGGTTTTTAGAGAGAGTGGAAAGGAAGGGGAGAGAGAAAGAGAGAAACATTGATGTGAGAGAGACACATCAATTGGGTGCTTCCCACACACCCCAGGGTGCAGGATCGAGCGTGCAACCAAGGTATGTGCCTTTGACCAGAATCAAACCCAGGACCCTTCCATCTGAGGGCCAACGCTCTATCTACTGAGCCAAACTGGCTACAGCTATATAGAACATTCTAACAACCTTACTTTGAGGATTGAGAAAGCATCAAAATCTTGCAGGACTCTATGATATTATTATTATTAACGTCTTTATTAATACTAGTTAGTACCCGTTGCCCTAATGAATCCTTGTATCTGAGTTAGATCTCTCAGGAAGTGCTTCAATTAAAATTAAGCCTTCCAAAATCTAAGATCATATGCCACAATTCAAGTAACTATAAAATAGCTCATTGATATTCACCTCACTTTGTTTGCCCTTCATAATGTCCTAAGGTATACATGTCTGTCCATGATGCCTATATATAATTTCAGAGAGATAAAATATAACTTTTTATTCAATTACAGTTAACATTCAACATTATTTTATATTAGCTTCAGATGTAGAGCATAGTAGTTAGGCATTTATATAATTTATAAAGTGATCCCCCAAATAAGTCTAGTACCCACCTGGCACCATACACAGTTATTACAATATTATTAACTACATTCCCTATGCTGTACTTTATATCCCCATGGTTATGTTGTAACTACCAATTTATAGACTTGGTGCTTAATATCTTTTAGGTCCTTGGTATATAGTTGGCAAGAGGATATGACCTCCTTAACAGATTTTCAAATCTACATAGTCCTTGTTTGGTCTTTTATATAAAGTATAAACTGACATATTTTAGGGGGGTCTACCTGAATTCCTGATGCAGTGAAAGGCATTTGCTCAAGGGAGTTATTTTGAGCTGAATTGTGTCTTCTCAAAATTCATATGTTGAAATCCTAGCTCCTAGTACCTCAGACTGTATTTGGAGATAGGGCCTTGAAAGAGGTAGCTAAGGTAAAAAGAGGTCATATGAGTGGGCCCTAATAAAAATGACTGATATTGTTATAAGGACAGATTAGGACACAGACAACACACCGAGAGACCAAAGGATGGCCATATGAAGACACAGCAAGAAGGTGGTTGTCTGCAAGGCAAGGAGACAGGCCTCAGAAGAAACCAAACATGCTCACACCTTGACCATTGACTTCTAGCCTCCAGAACTGTCAGAAAATCAAATTCCATTGCCTAAGCCACACAGTCTGTGGTATTGTGTTATAGCAGCCATAACAAACTAATACCGTTGTAATAAAAAAAAGTTGAGAGTAAATAAGGCTAGGAAATAGAGAGCTAAATAAGAAGGGTCAGCCCTGAATTTAAAAACAGAGCTATAGAGGGAAACCAAGATGGCGGCATAGGTAAACACCTAAACTGCTTCCTCACACAACAATTTCAAAACTACAACTAAAATACAAAACGTCTATCACCCAGAACCACGGGAAAGCTGGCTGAGTGGAAGTTCTACAACTAGAAGGAAAGAGAAAAGAGCACTGAGATGTGCACAAGCGCTGAAAGGCTGAGGTAAGGAGGCGCGCGAATCGGGCTGGCGGCGGGCGACTGGGTGCACTGCTTTTTTCAACCCAAAGGGAGACAAGCTCCCGATTACTCTGAATTTCAGTTTCTGGGGAGACACTGGGGACCCAAACTCCTACGGGGAGAAGCTGGACTGTCTGCCATCAGGTCGGAAAGTGAGGGTGGCTTTCTTGCAGAGGTGCATGCAGCAATCATTGTTTATTGCGCTGGGGCGCGGGGCGCAGGTACTTGGAAACGCGGAGACGCAGAGACAGCTGACTGGCAGCCATCACTGTTTGCCACACCCTAGCCTAGTGACTCCCTAAGACCCCGCCCCACACAATCTACAAACCCACCCAAGCTCCACGCAGCAGCTTTTGCATATAAATGGCCTGCCCTATCGCAACTTAACCTAACAAACGGCAGCTCTGTTCAGACAGCTCCAAAACCTCCAAACCCCAAGCAAAGAGGAGAAAACTGTAGTTCTCACTGTAGCTCCTGCTGGGTGGCCTCAGACAGTAGCTGACCTGCACCCCATTGGAGAGCCAGAAGCTAGTGTATCTAGTGGTCAGTGTGAGACGACACCAGATTTCAACTACTCACATCCATAAGTGACACATTCAAGAGGCAGACTCAGTGAGCACCAAAGCCCCACTGAAGCAAGTCCTGCCCCATAAGCGTGTCTCCAGCACAGTAGTTCTTCCACTCCATCAACACAGGGAAACAGCAAAATGTGGAGACAAAGAAACATGTCATGAATGAAAGAAATGGAGGAAAGCAAAATACTGGACGTAGAGTTCAAAACCACATTTATAAGGTTACTCAAGAATCTTCTAAAAACCACTGAGAAACGTGATGAGACCTCTGAGGAGCTTAGTGAGACCTTCAAGGATCTTAATGAGAATGCCAAAAAAATGGAAAAGGACCAGTCAGAAATTAAGCATACACTGTCTGAAATGAAGAATATACAGAAATTCAACTGTAGATCAAAGGACCCCAAGAATCAAACCAAAGATCTGAAATATGAGGAAACAAAAAACACCCAACCAGAAAAACAAACAAAAAAAAAGAATCCAAAAATATGAAGATAGTGTAAGGAGCCTCTGGGAAAACTTTAAGCGTACTAACATCCGAATTATTGGGGTGCCAGAAGAAGAGAGATAGCAAAATATTGTAAACCTATTAGAAGAAATAATGACAGAAAACTTTCCCTACCTGGTGAAAGAAATAGACTTACAAGTCCAGGAAGCGCACAGAACCCCAAACAAGAGGAATCCAAAGAGGACCACACCAAGACACATCATAATTAAAATGCCAAGGGCAAAAGACAAAGAGAGAATCTTGAAAGCAGCAAGAGAAAAACAGTTAGTTACCTACAAGGGAGTACCCATACAACTGTCAGCTGATTTCTCAACAGAAACTATGCAGGCCAGATGGGAGTGGCAAGAAATATTCAAAGTGATGAACAGCAAGAAACTACAACCAGGATTACTCTACCCAGCAAAGCTATCATTCAGAATTGAAGGTCAGATAAAGAGCTTCACAGACAAGAAAAAGCTAAAGGAGTTCATCACCACCAAACCAGTATTATATGAAATGCTGAAAGGTATTCTTTAAGAAGAGGAAGAAGAAGAAAAAGGTAAAGATAAAAATTATGAACAACAAAATGACAACAAATACATACCTACCAACAAGTGAAACTAAAAATCAAGTGAATAAAAAATCTGATGAACAGAATGGACTAATGAATATAATAAAATCAGGGACATAGAAAGGGAGTGGACTGACAATTCTCAGGGGGAAGGGGGTGTGAGGGGTGCGAGAAGAGATTGGATAAAAATCTTACACCTATGGATGAAGACAGTGGCGGAAGATAAGGGCATGGGGTGGGGTGAGAATCAGGTAGAGGGGCGCTATGGGGGGGAAAAAGAGGAACACCTGTAATAATCTGAACAATAAAGATTTATTTTAAAAAAATAAATAAAATAAAATAAAAACAGAGCTATAAAACCTAATGAATGAGTAGTGACTTTGAGCATGTTTTCATGTCTCTTGGCCTTCCTTATGTCCTCTTTCGAAAAGTATCTATTTAGGTCCATTGCCCATTTTTTGATTGGATTGTTTATTTTTCTTTTGTTAAATTGTATGAGTTCCCTGTAAATGTTGGAGATTAAACGCTTATCAGAGATAACATTGGCAAATATGTTCTCCCATGCAGTGGGCTTTCTTGTTGTTTTGTTGATGGTTTCTTTTGCTGTGCAGAAGCTTTTTATTTTGATGTAGTCCCATTTGTTTATTTTCTCTTTAGTTTCCATTGCCCTAAAAGCTGTATCAGTGAAGATATTGCTTCGACATATGTCACTAATCATCCAAGAGATGCAAATCAAAACGACAATGAGGTACCATCTCACACCTGTCAGAATGGTTATCATCAACAGATAAATAACAAGTGCTGGCAAGGATGCAGAGAAAAAGGAACCCTCATGCACTGCTGGTGGGAATGCAGACTGGTGCAGCCACTGTGGAAAACAGTATGGAGTTTCCTCAAAAAACTAAAAATAGAACTCCCATTTGACCCAGTGATCCCACTTCTAGGAATATATCCCAAGAAACTAGAAACACCAATCAGAAAGGATATATGCACCCCTATGTTCATAGCAGCACAATTTACAATAGCTAAGATTTGGAAACAGCCTAAGTGCCCATCAGCAGATGAGTGGATTAAAAAACTGTGGTACATCTACACAATGGAATACTACGCTGCTATAAAAAGGAAGGAACTCCTACCATTTGAAACAGCATGGATGGACCTAGAGAGCATTATGCTAAGCAAAATAAGCCAGTCAGAGAAACATAAATATCACATGATCTCACTCATTTGTAGAATATAATGAACAACATAAAGTGATGAACAAAAACAGATCCAGAGACAGAAAAGCATCAATCAGACCATCAAACCTCAGAGGGAAGGTAGGAGAGGGGAGGGGTAAGGGGGAGAGCTCAACCAAAGGACTTGTATGCATGCATATAAGCATAACCAATGGACACAGACACCAGAGGGGTGAGGGCATGACCGGGGGTGGGGAGGGGGCAAAGAGGGGGATAAGGACACATATGTAATACCTTAATCAATAAAAAAAAATAATAAAAAATAATAAAACCTAATGAAAAGAAAAGCACACATAGGCCTTAGCTTATACTACAGAAAAATTCTAGATTGAAAACAATAATCTTGTGCTTATAACTGTACTAAAAACAATGTACAAGTGTTGTGTACTTACTAATTGCCAAACAACATGCTAACATTCAAAATATATACCATAGAGGATAAAGTTCATCTTGAGTATTAAAATATTCCTTTTCTAAAAGACACAATGGCGCCCTGACTGGTTTGGCTCAGTGGATAGAGCGTTGGCCTGCGGACTGAAGGGTCCCAGGTTCGATTCTGGTCAGGGGCATGTACCTTGGTTGCGGGCACATCCCCAGTAGGAGGTGTGCAGGAGGAAGCTGATCGATGTTTCTCTCTCATCGATGTTTCTGACTCTCTATCCCTCTCCCTTCCTCTCTGTAAAAAATCAATAAAGAATATATTTTTTTAAAAAGACACAATGGCTGAAAATGAACTTTTTTTCCCTAAATAAAATGGTCTGTTTTGTATTTTCTTATTCACCATCACAAAATCATAGTTATATAGCTCATTTTTTCTAGTACTCTTTGCACAGTATTATATTACACCTATCCAGCCCTAAAAGTATTGTGCTCTATTTTTTTCCTTAAAAATGCTCAAAAGAGCCTGGCAGGTTTTGCTTAGTGGTTGAGCATTAACCCATACACCAGGAAGTCACCAGGTCAATTCCTTGTCAGGGCACATGCCCGGGTTGTGGGCTCCATCCACAACTGGGGACATGCAGGAGGCAGCCGATCAGTGTTGATGTTTCTCTCTCATCAATGTTTCTATCTCTCTCTCCTCTCTTCCTCTCTCTCTAAAATCAATTTTTAAAATGCTCAAAAGACTACTAATTATGTTGATAATATATTCCAGTGATTCACAATTTCACAGCAAGAAATTGTTGCTACTAAAACTAGATTTCAATTTCTTTAAGAAAGAAAACTATATTTCTACTTTAGGCAAAATAGAGAAATAGACAAAGTTTTATCTTCAGCATTCCTAGTGCCCTTCTTTCAGCATCACTCCCAATTCCTTTGATTAAATCCCTGTCTACCTGATCAAGGATTCAGGAGCTCTTATTCTCCTTTATTCCCAAAGCTCACCCTCACCCCATCCACATTCAAAACCTCTCAGGGGGCAATCTCCTAAACCCACTTGATAGATATATGAAAATATTTTTAAATACTAAATAAAAATACCTTAATCTTTTTCCAACAGTATTTCTCTCTTACCAGAAATTTTCGTTTCCTATATACCTTTTTAACAACCATAAGAATTTGAGTTCCTGAATACAAAAATGATAAGTAGAATAACGAAGGGACTAGTGATGGGGAAAAGAAAAGATAAAGTGGATGGCCAAGCAGCAATAGAAATTTTTGCATTGGCCCCTCTCCAGAAATAAAGGAAGCTAAGGAAAAGTAACTTTGGGCCTTGGAATTACACTTCTACCTCTTGGAATTACACTTCTACTTCTGTAAGAAGGGAGGAAGTTGAGTTACACATAAGAACTGGTGGGATGTTTTTATGCAAATTGCAGTGATCAGAGCTAAGGATATAGAATCTTGGGTTAAGGACATAATTTAGGAAATATCTATTCAGTTATGTCAAATATATAAAATAAAGGCTACCCAAAGCTTGATAAATTTCAGGGCCTAGTTATGCTGTATTTCTGGGACCACAGGGAAACCTGGACATTATAGTCAACAATTCTGGATCATAAAGTCCAAATGTCATTCAGACAAGGCATATCAGACAAAAGAAATAGTGACTTCATATGTGTTTTATCTCCCATAAGGCAAACATTTTTTTTACATTATAAAAACTCTACAGAGATCCTGAAATTTTTCTAAGAAGCAAGCAGTTATTGATGAAAATTAGTTATAAAGTAGCCATTATTATTAATATAGTGGTTGAAATGTTACTGACTGTTCTCTTTATTTCATATCCTATGTTCGTTATTTTATTTACTTGACTTTATAGATTATGTATAAGAACTTTTATAGGATCCTAAAAACTTGAATCTCTTTAACTCTATTTTTCTTATAATGTTTTATAAATTTTAACTATGAATTTTCCTACCAAAGAGTTTTTCAGAAACTTGGCCCTCTCAGAGAGAGAGTATTAGTGGGGTAAAGGGTTTTTTTCCTGTTTGCATTTTCAGAGTGGGTAAAGTCTAAATCTGGGGTGGAGAACAGGGATGGAAGGAAACAAATCACATTTGCTACTAAAGCACCCTACTACTCAGAACCAACTTTTGCTGAGCACTGAAGTGTTCATTTCACCACCCTAGGCAATCATTAAGTTAAATTGATTATCTAAACTACTGCCAGAAGATTAACCTATTCCCCTTTTCTTAAATTATGTTATTATTATGAAATTAATTATTATAAAATATAATCAGTAAATTATATTTATATGTTTAGAGGCAAATACAAATAGTATAATAGTTTAGGGGGAAATTATCAGATTGAAATATAAAGAGTCCTTCATGTCTACTTGTATAACTCATGACCACGAATATTCCTGTTCTTCCCAAATGACCTGAAATAATTTTGACAAGATCTTCTTCTATGACAAATGATAAATGAACAAAATCTGTAATTAAACCAATAATATCTGTCCTGATAAAATTTATAGAAGAAAATTTTTAATCCTCACCTGAGGATTAAAAAATTATTTTTTCCATTGATTTTTTAGAGAGTGGAAGGGAGGCAGGAGGGGGAGAGAGAGAAACATCAATGTGAGAGAGACACATCGATTTGCCTCCCGCATGCCCCGAACCGGGCTGGAGATCAAACCTGCAACTGAGGTACGTGCCCTTGACCTGGAATCAAATTTGTGACCCTTCGGTCTGCGGGCCAGCATTCTAACCACTGAGCAAAACTGGCCAGGACAAGATTGCTTTTCATCAAAATACTGTTGCTTAGGAAAAAAAAATTTTTAAATGTTATGCAAGACAATGAATTAAAATGATTGGTTCTGATTTTCTTTACAATGTGTTAAGTCTTTAAATTAAGGCATCTATAGCCCCCTCTTAATAAATGCATACTAACAATATTCATCCAGACATTCAAAAAAGGCATATCAGACAAAAGAAATAGTGACTTTGTATATGTTTTCTCTCCCATAAGGCCTTGGAATGTCTCCAGTGACATTTCCCTACAGCAATTTAGTGAAAACAAAAGTCCCAGACCATCCAACTACATGCTATCAGAAGCTTGTATTTCCAAAGGGGCCTTGTTACAAAGAGATATGACAAGGAAAAGAGTTTTATATGAGCCAGGCTGTCTTTGAAGGTTAGCAGGCTGGAAGGTCACTTGAAAGACTCTAGGGTTTCTTTTCCACTTTCCTCCAAATCTCATCACATAGCCTGACACCTGTTCTGTCCACAAAATAAAACTGGGCCCTAGAGAAATGATTAACTAATGGTTGGAGAATGTCAACATTTTCTTTAAAGAAAAGGGAGAAAAAAACTTGGCAAGAACAATAGTACTTTCCATTTGCAAAGAGCTTCATGGGATACAAAGCACCTTCACATCCAGTATTTTACTCGCTTCTTCAAACAGCCCTATAAGCTAGGTAGAGCAGCTGTTATTTCTATTTTACATAAGGAAATTGAGGCTCAGAAATATTAAGTGATTTTCCTAAAGTCCTCAAGTTGTTAAGCAACAGAGTCATAATGTGAACCCTTCTTTAAATTCCAGGAACAATACTCTTAATCACCATTCAGGAAAGACTGAATACCATAACCAGTGGACAACTTCCTGTAAATATAGTCCAGTCTCTCAAAAAGAAAAGAATGGCGACTCTTTATATGTTAATGTCATACTGAAGACTTCTAAGAGGTATAATTCTTTTTCTCAATTTTCCGAAGATTTCACTAAATATTTTCTTTCAAGAAAGCAACGGAGAAACAGGGTTATCTCAACTTTGAATCTCAAAGTGGAAAACTCTGAGGCATCTATAGGCATCTTATCAAAAAGTCAGACACAGAGAGAAAGCTGGAGGTGTAAGAGACAAACCAGGAAATCTGTTTCCATGCAGAGCCGAACAAACAGCTCAAGGGAGTAAGAGAACAGATCCAGGCTGCCGTTCCTGGGCAGCCAGCTCTCTTTCTTCACAGCTTCCTGGTGTACGTCTCTGCCTGTAAGCAGTGTTATGAAATAGTGTGATTTTAATCAGCTTTGACTGTACCTTGCTCTAAAGGTTTATTCAGTGCAGTCCTTAGAGGCACATTACCATTCGGCCCTATTCCAGGGAAGAAGTCTGTTCTTCATCAGCTGTAGAAAGACAGGAGTGCTTTTGTCTCACCATTCCAGAGCAAGAGAAGGACCTAGGACACAGGCTTTGCCAAACTACAACCACACTGTAAATAGGCCAGTGTGTAACACAATTCTCTAGTAATGACTTAGCAAAAGTATGTCAAAATGACACAGTCTCTAAGACCACTCAATCCCCAGTGACATTTCCCTATAGCAATTTAGTGAAAACAAAAGTCCCAGACTATCAAATATATTCTGCACAACCCAGCACAAATGTTGTCTAATGCTACCAATTCGTATGGCCACTTGCTCCCAGATTTTATACATTTCTCCAGAATATCTGAGGACCTTCAGATATTCATTCACTCATTCAACAAATAGTGCTAGACACTAGTTATATGATCAAAACTCATAGTTTGTTGGTTATATTATAATAAATGAAAGTCACATCTCTACACCCATGAAGGTTATAGTAGGTAAGAGATAGTCAATAAACAAGTAAGTTAGTAAATAAACAGATTGTAATTACAAAGTAAGAAAAGTGATATAAAATATTTTAAATAAGTAAGACACTGTAATAGGAAGTAACAGTGCCTGGATGGGAAATGATTTTAAGAAAGGATGACTAGGGAAAGGTGTTCTGAGGACTTAAGCTGAATTTTGAAGGATAAAAAATAACTAATTACCTGGGGAAAATCACATTAAAAAGCACTCCAAGCAAATGACCTGAACAAAAATGCTAAAGCATAAAAGAGCATGATATCTAAACACATGAGAGGAAATCATGGTGGATGAAGTATAATAAGCAAAGACAAGAACATTGAGATTAGTAAGGCAAGTATCATAGTGTAAAATATGTAAAACCTTATAGTCCATGACACAAAGTTTTAATTTTATTTATAAATACAGTGGGAAATCTGTCAAGTATTTAAAGCTGAGAATTAACATAAACCTACCTATATTTTTAAAAGACCATTCACTCTCACTGATATTTGGAAATGGATTGGAAGAAGATAAGACAAGAAGAAAAATACCAGTTTGATGCCACTGTTGCAGTTTATGCAAAAGAAAAATGATGGTAGATTGATTAAGATAATGTCAGCAAAGGTAGAGAAATACAAACAAATTCAAAATATATTTTAGAAATAAAGTTTGAAAGTCTTATTGATGGACTAAAGGAATGGAGTGAAAGTTGAGGGAGAGGAAAAAAACACAGATGACTCCTAGGTTTCTGGCTTGAATGACGTAAATTACTTAGAAGAAGATTAAAGGTAGAACAGGTATTAGCAAGAATGGTCAAATGGGGATGCAGATTACAATTTATGTTTGGGGCATATTAACTTGGCAATACCTGTGAAACATTCAAGAGGAGATATCAAGTAGGCAGCTATTTGTGTAAGAGAAGAAACTATGCTAAAGACATAAATCTCAGAATCATCAACATATAGCATATATAAAGTTATGGGACTAGATGATAACACCCAGGAAGAAAATATCTAGACACAGAATTGGACCTATGACCAAAATCTGAGGAACCCAAACACTTAGAATCTATATATAAAAGCCTAAGCAACCGGCCAACCAGCCGACCAGACCGACCAGCTGGTAGCTATGATGCGCACTGACCACCAGGGGGCAGACGCTCAACGCAGGAGTGGAAACCACAGGCATGGAAACATGGAACAGACTGATGAATCTCAGAGGGACGAGGGGAGGGGGGAGGGCAGGAAGAGATTAACCAAAGATCTTATATGCATATTAGAGGCCCGGTGCAAGCATTCATGCACCGGTGGGGTCCCTCAGTCTGGCCTGTGGGGATCAGGCTGAAACTGGTTCTCCAACATCCCTCAAGGGGTCCTGGATTGCAAGAGGGCACAGGCCAGGCCGAAGGACCCCACCAGTGTACGAATCCATGCACCGGGCCTCTAGTTCAAGAATAAAAAAACTGTCAAGGAATAGTTTTGCAGAACATTTGGTCCTATCTAAAATGTCCCTGGAAACATTTGGTCCATGCCAAAAAGTCCTTAACATTTGGTCCTATACCAAAACATTCATGGAGAGATTTGGTCCATGTCAAAGCTTCTACCTCACTCTGTGTGCCATTACCAGCGAGGCTACAGAGGCAAGAAGGGTTATTATTGTCGATTCAGCCATAGCTCAATTATTTAAAACTAGAGGCCCAATGCACGAAATTCATGCAAGAGTAGGCCTTCCTTCCCCTGGCTGCTGGCACCAGCTTCCCTCTGGCACCCGGGACCTGGGCTTCCCTCGCAACCTCGGCTTTGTCCAGAAGGTCGTCCAGAAAGACATCCGGAAGGATGTCTGGTCTAATTAGCTTATTACGCTTTTATTATTATAGATTATTATAGATGAGGATATTTCTTATGTAGACATTCTATAAGCCAAAAGTACAAATAAACATTATGGGCTCTTTGAACCCAATGGTGTTTTCTAAGCATGGATGTTTTGGACAGGACCAAACTTGAAAGACCTTTGGCATGGGTCAAATGTCTTCATGGACATTTTAAAAAGAAGCAAATGTCCACTTATCAGGGATAAAGAGAACAGAAGTCCAAGTAGAGGTTAAGTCATTTGGTCAATCTCAGAAAGTCCCTTTGTAATAGCTGAGTTATATCTTATTAATATTGATCATTATTATTCTCTTAGAAATTCTTCATATTTTTAAGACCAACTGGTTTCTAGAGATTTCCAGAGTAGATATCTATCAGCCACCCCACCCCCTTCTATCACAAACACCTCTCCACTACCCAAATACCTGGCCTGGGATTTAAGCATGCAGAATAGATGCTTGTATAGAGCCATACTTGCATACACCTTCAACAGAAACTAAGACTTCTGAATCTAATGATATATTGAGCAAGATTTGCCTCATCCACATTCCTCCTTTCTTTCACTTCTCAACACCTAGCCTCCCTCAGCATTGTCACAGTCACCTTTCCAATTCCTTACCAAGGGTACCCCAACAGACAGAGCTCCTGCACTTTTCCTTCACCAAACATTTTATTTATTTTTTATTTTTTCATGTTTTCATTGGTTTTTAAATTGTGGGGGAGGAGGGTTGTTCTTATTTTGTTTGATCTTTTTGTTTGTTTTTTCACCAAACATTTCACGGATTCATTAGTTGCACAAATAGAAATCAGAAAAACTAGTTCATATGATTTGATGAGCCAATGTGTTTAGCTTCTATACCAGTTTGCTAGGCAATCACACATATTAGATCCAGCTACTATATAAAAACTCTTACTATAAAACATTTTTTAGAGAAAATCTTTATACCATAGTACAAAACTCTTAGTGTAATTCCTTGGCCCCATTTGTTACTCATGGAAAATGTATCTACCACTTGCCTTTACAATATCCTGTATTTCCAAGTTGTTTCCTAATTGTTATCTAACAACACCAGCAGTATGCCAGGTGTATGTTATACCATGTGTAGGCTAAGACGTTTACATGCACAATATCATTTAATTTCACTTAATGATAGTCCCATTTTGCAGATGAAACCATTCATAGCAAACGTTTTTTAACTCCTTTCAGTGTCATAAATGTTATAGGATTCCTGACTTGTTAGGAATTCAAAGTTATTTCAGGGTCAGCACAAGGTGAAATTCAAATCATTAGGTTATTTTGCCATGGAGTATTGTCCCAAGCATACAACACTAAAAAGAAATGTACATCATTTCCTTTGTGTTCTGTTTCACATGTATTTTGTTCAGAGATCAGCAAAGATCTACACAGACAGCAAACAGGTTAGCATTTACAACATTCCAATTATCATAGTAAAGTCTGGGATTACATAAAGTGAGTAAGACATAGTCTTGGTCTCAGTTGCTTATAGTCTAGTAAAGAAAACATACTTTAATTATGCAAAAATAGAGACAGTCTCATTGTGTTATGGTATTAACTTTCCATTGTATAAGTTTGGTACTTGGCTGGACCATCTTAAATAAAGTCTAACTATAAAAGTGTTCAACAATACATTATACACAGCATACAAAACATTTTTGTTTTCTATATTCTGTTTCTCTAAAACCCATTTAGAACTTTTTCTTGTTTTTTTTCATAAACCAATGTTTTTTACTTTAAAACTTTAAAAAAAAGTGATTCTTGAGCTCTCCCTTGCTCTTCTCTCTCTCTCTCTCTCTCTCTCTCTCTCTCTCTCTCTCTCTCTCTTCCCTCCCTGTCCCTCTCCTCTCTTAGCTCCCTAATATTAAAGAGAAAATGATGCTATCAGTGACTTCCAGACCTGGGATTTCAACTTTTGGCTAAAACAAGAACAACAAAAAGGCATATGTCTCAGCAGATGGCACCACCTAGTCCAAGCAACAGTACACCTAACAGCAGCAGTGGGAGCAATGGAAATGACCAGCTGAGCAAAACCAACCTCTACATCCAGGGTTTGCAACCAGGCACTACTGACCAGGACCTTGTCAAGTTGTGTCAGTCATATGGCAAGATTGTCTCCACTAAGGCCATATTGGACAAGACCACAAACAAATACAAAGGCTATGGCTTTGTGGACTTTGACAGTCCTTCAGCCGCACAGAAGGTTGTAACAGCACTGAAAACCAGGGGTGTCCAGGCACAGATGGCAAAGCAACAGGAGCAGGACCTCACAAATTTATACATATCAAACCTCCTGTCAATGGATGAGCAAGAACTGGAGGGAATGCTGAAGCCCTTTGGCCAAGTTATCTCCACTCGAATCCTTCGAGACACCAGTGGGACCAACTGAGGGGTAGGCTTTGCAAGGATGGAGTCCACAGAGAAGTGTGAAGCCATCATCACCCACTTTAATAGAAAATATATTAAGACATCCCCTGGAGTACCAGCCCCATCAGATCCATTGCTTTGCAAATTTGCTGACAGTGGTCCAAAGAAATGACAGAACCAAGGAAAACTTGTGCAAAATTGACAGGCCTGGCCAAGGAATGGAGACATGGGTGGTATGGCCTTGACCTATGACCCCTCCACAGTTCCTTATAACGTCACTCCCAACAGGATGCTCACTCAGTCTGCACTCTCCCCATATCTTTCATCTCCCATGTCTTCATATCAGACTGTAACTCAGACATCTCCCCTACAAGTACCTAACCCGTCGTGGATGTACCACCAGTCATACCTCATACAGCCTTCAGGTTCAGTTCTGACACCAGGGATGGATCACCCCTTTCTCTCCAGCCTGCCTTCATAATGGGACCTCTTACTCAGCAACTGCGCCACCTCTTCCTCAGCACCACGGGCGCGTATATGCCAACAGCTGCCACTATGCAAGGAGCTTACATCTCCCAGTACACCCCTGTGCCTTTTCCCAACGTTTCAGTTGCGGAGAACAGTGGCCAGCAAAATCAGGTGACTATGGATGCTGCCTCAACCATGGGGGTCTATTCTTTCCAGTTCAACAAGTAACAGTGGACTCCCCTCCCCATCTTTGTTGAATACAAATGAATTCTTGGAGATGCTGATGCTCCCAGACTCCAGAGGGCTAACCAGGAATACAGATCATCTGTGGGCCCCGCTAACACCTAACACTTGGCCATCATTTTGCACAGGCCTGGGTCTGAGAAAGAAATCTCTGCACTCCTGTCCTCTGCTATTCCTCCATTCCTGTTGGAGCCTTGGGGAACCAGAGAACTGGCACTTTTTGTGTGTGCTACATTCAAAGAAATCAAAAAAACCTTTTTTTCTTTCTTTTGCAAATAAAGTTTTATGTGTTGCTGTTTGTTTTTTAAAGTGATTCTTGAAAAGATCTGTCCAAAATTATCTTTTTATAGCCAAAATTATCTTTTTGCCAGGTCTTAAAAGATTCATGCTACAGTCAAATTGGACCATCTATCTGCTTTACCCAAATCTCAGGAAATCAGAAATGGGGCTTGGCAAGTGAGAATGGGTTCTTTGAAGGTCAATCCACAAGAAATTATTAGTGAACACAGTCAAGGAACATTTCAGTTACTATCACCTTACATATCAATGGATATAGACCATATTTTCTTCTGAGTTCATCTAACCCTATCTTCACTTATATGCTAAAGTCATATGGAAACCAAATTAACTAAAACAGGCACTTGATCCATAGAAATCAAGCAAAGTATTTTTGAAATATTTTGCTTTCCTCTTTTTTTAATATATTTTATTGATTTTTTACAGAGAGGAAGAGAGAGGGATAGAGAGTTAGAAACATCGATGAGAGAGAGACATCGATCAGCTGCCTCCTGCACAACCCCCACTGGGGACGTGCCCGCAACCAAGGTACATGCCCTTGACCGGAATCGAACCTGGGACCTTTCTTTTTTTCTTTTTTTTTAAATATATATATATATATATATATATATATATATATATATATATATATTTTTTTATTGATTTTTTACAGAGAGGAAGGGAGAGGGACAGAGAGTTAGAAACATCGATGAGAGAGAAACATCGATCAGCCGCCCCCTGCACACCCCCCACTGGGGATGTGCCCACAACCAAGGCACATGCCCCCGACCGGAATCAAACCTGGGACCCTTGAGTCCGCAGGCCAATGCTCTATCCACTGAGCCAAACCGGTCAGGGCCGAACCTGGGACCTTTCAGTCCACAGGCCGACGCTCTATCCACTGAGCCAAACTGGTTTCGGCGCTTTCCTCTTTTTTTTATACCATATAGACATCCATCTTCCTTGGGCAGTGGAGTGAGATTAGAACTGTTGCATAAAGGGAAATAAGAGGTATGACCATTTGTTGAATTTTCAAGTAAATAGGACAGGAAATAGTCTTGAAAGTCAGGCTTTATATGAGAGAAAATTATTTTCTAAATGTCTTTATCTTCCTGTTTAACAAATGAAGAGTCAGATCTGGCTGACTTAATCATAGATTTTTACATAAAGGGGGCCCTGATAAGGTAGCAAGAAATGTGAAAACCTATTTCTTTCTTTGCAGATGAATTTGGGAAAGAGGAAAAATGACAGGGGGTGGGTAGCAAAAGAAACAAGTATTTTCACACTTACCTTCTCTAGGCTGAAGTCTCGGAGTGAAGAAACTTTTAGATAAAAGAAAATAAATGTTGAGAGCAAATGGGGCTCTTTGCCCTTTGGGACTCAAGAATGAAAGTGCTATGCAAGGCAACCCTATGCTAATACAGTACATCCCAGCAGAGTAAAGAAGGCAGAAAAGGGTAGTCAAGCAAAAAGAGGGCCTGATTATCATTCCTAATCTGTCACTTGGTGGAGTAATCCCAAAGGTTTCCACATACCCATGAGGAAAGAATGGAGAAGGTAACAGGATAGCAGTCATGATGTTGGGCCTTCTATAGTGAGGATCAAGGAGCCACAAAGAAGAAGCTATATAGGAGGCAGCCAGTGTTATTTGCAGTACCTGGCAGAGACTTGAGACAAAGGCAACATGAGTGAGAGCCAAGGTAAAGCCATGCCAGACAAAATGGACCACCATGTTGTGACAAAGCTGAGTATAAAGTTTCATCAGGAGTGATACCAGTTGTAGACTTCGGGAGCAGATGCCAATATAATACCTAGGAATAGAGGCCACTATATCTAGTTCACCAGTTATCAGCCAGTGTATACTAAAGGACCAGCACAAGACCAGAGTTTAAGTCCCCATCCCCCATGCACTTGAATGCTAATTCAAAGAGGAGCAATACCATTGTTTGCATTTGTACTTCAAATAGGAGGCAGAGAGAGCTCACTGGCCTTGTATCTATACTAATAAAAGGGTAATATGCTAATTAGGGCAGACATCCATCAGAACAAAACCGTAGCGGCTGCCTGAGGCCCAGGCAAGCTGCAGATGGCGGCTGCCAGCTGCCCAGGGCTGGCCCGAGGCTCAGGCAGCCATGGTGGCCACCAGTGGCAGTAGCAGCGGGGTGATGGGGGCGGTGCCTTCCCTTGATCTGCCAGGTCTCCTCTGGCACAGGGAGGCCAGACTGCGGCTTAGGCTGGGGGCCGAGGCAGAGGTGGTTAGAGGAGATCAGGCTGGCAGGGAGGCAAGGTAGGGGCAATCAGGCCAGCAGGGGGGCAAGGTAGGGGTTATCAGGCCAGCAGGGGGGCAAGGTAGGGGCGATCAGGCCAGCAGGGGGGCAAGGTAGAGGCGATCAGGCTGGCAGGGCGGCAGTTAGGGGCGATCAGGCAGGCAGGCAGACAGAGGGGTTGGGGCGATCAGGTAAGCAGGCAGGCAGGCAGGAAGAGGAGTTAGGGGAGATCAGGCAGGCAGAGGAGTTAGGAGCGATCAGGCAGAGGGGTTAGGGGCGATTGGGCAGGCAGGCAGGCAAGCGGTTAGGAGGCAGCGATCCCAGATTGTGAGGGATGTCCAACTGCCGTCACAGGGATCAGACCTAAACCGGCAGTCAGACATCTTCTGAGGAGTCCCAGATTGGAGAGGGTGCAGGCTGGGCTGAGGGACCCCCCTCCTGTGCACTAATTTCATGCACCGGGCCTCTAGTCTACTATAAGATGACAAAGAAAAAATAATTTTTTTCTTCAAAAATGAATGCTAGATCTGATTTTTAATCTGAATATTTTCATTTAGTCTAAAAAGTTCAAACACCTATAAACTGAATATATACATTATAAAATATATACTTATGAAAATGATATATGTTATATGTAGAAGGAAAATATTACTGAGATCTCCCAAGAGCCAGAGCAGCCAGCCATGAATTCTCAAATTCTATTTCAAGTGAGGCCTGTATGGGGATTCTGACTTCATACCCAACTCTGTAGAGATGCTTGAAATACAAACTGACAAAATATCCATTGGTTATCTTACAGAACTTTAGCTGGATGATCCCTGCTCTACCTTGCAAAAAGCCTCAGAAGGTCCCATGAACAAGTGGACTAAGTAAGGAAGACCACTGCCTCTCAACCTTTTTCAAAATTAATTACCATTTTTCTGAAGTAATGGTGAACCTTGTTTCACCCCTACATTTATTATGCTTTCACTCAAATTCTAGGCAGAGAATATACAGTAGGAATCCCTCAGTCCACTTTAGAGTGACCATAATTATCCCTCTCTAATCTATTTCTCATAGACCCCAGGCTGAGATTCTTTCTTATTCAGATCATGAAAATAGTAGGAATTACTATACAATTATAATCCCCTTTTAGATCTTAAATCACAAAATTATTCAGGATCTGATCACAAAATTATTCATATTCAACATTTCTTTATCAAAAATCTACCACATATACTTCATAATTTCAATAGTGATTTCTATATTTTTTGTTAAAGGCTAATAAAACTATTAAAAAAAACTTATTTCTGCTTCTTAACTCAAATAAGTAAAGCTCATCAAGTTTTACAGCAGACTTGAGTCTATCACAAGTGACCGAATTTTCCTAAGACTTGAAGACTATAAGGGTCCTTTTTTTTAAATGTTGTTTATTTTTTTAATATATTTTTATTGATTTCAGAGAGGAAGGTAGAGGGAGAGAGAGATAGAAACATTAATGGTGAGAGATTCACTGATCAGCTGCCTCCTGCACACCCCCAACTGAGGATCCAGCAGGCAACACGGACATGTACCCTGGACCAGAATCGAACCTGGGACCCATCAGTCCGCACCGACGCTCTATCCACTGAACCAAACCGACTAGGGTGAGAAGCCTTACCATTTTACAAACTAGTTTGAGGTCAGTATACATTTTGCTCTTACTTAGAAGTAAACGAAATAAAAATGGATGAAAAATATGTTGTCATGAGAATTTAAAATAGCTCCAGAATGACAGCTGCTTGTTATGCTAGTTTCATAATTAAAATTGTTTAAAGTCACTAGAGTCATTCTGTAACAAGTACCTTGACAAGTTAATATTAAAATACACATCATTTGAATGTAAAATATAAATGAATAAGGTGAAAACAAGCAAGTTAGAACACTATGTACTCCAAAGAGTTAAAACAAGCTGTAGCCTTTGAGTGGTCACCCTCTAGAACCATGTCTTCATAAATTTGATTCATTTATAGAGTGTTTTTGATGATAGGCAATTCTTTGTTGAAAGTTAAGTGCTCTTTTATATGAATAAATAAAAACGGCTTTGGTTTGAACTAATATATTATTTTGACAAATGTTTATTGGAAACCCAATTATGGGTTCATAAATCAGGGTTCTTTGTGGTCCATCAGGTGAGCTCACCAGTGTCACCAGATGTCACGGTGCATACCATAGGGTAATTAAAACAACTCCATGGAATGCTGTCCCTCTCCTATACAGTGACAGTAGACAAAAAGGAGAAAAAAATGGCTTATCTTTAACTCACTGAAAATGCTATTGTAAGGTGTGCTGACCATTCCCTCAAGAAAAAGATATTGTTTTCTATTTAGTTTAATTAGAATGGCAAGGTCAAGAATTATGCATATGTCAGACAGATGATCTTCAAACATTCCTCACAATAAAAAAGGGGGGTGAGGGAGGGAATGCATATTTATATATTATGAATTATGTCCTTAGAAGAATTATTCCTTTTTCTTTATTTCCTTCCTTCCATTCCCTTCCTTTTCCTCCACTCTGCTTTTTAAATAGCTATTATTTCCTGAAGAAGCAAGTCCTATTATTAATGGCTAGTGTACCTGGGCCAGTACACATTCAGCTGCATATTGCATGGACTGAGTTGTATGAAAAATCCTATATAATAAAAGGGTAATATGCAAATTGACCCTAACAGCAGAACTACTAGGAAATACTGGTTGCTATGATGCTCACTGACTACCAGGGGGCAGATGCTCAATGTAGGAGCTGCCCCCTGGTGGAACAGCAGAACTACTGGGAACTACTGGTCACTATGATGCTCATTGACCACCAGGGGGCAGATGCTCAATGTAGGAGCAGCCCCCTGGTGGTCAGTGTGCTTCCACAGGGGTAGCGCTGCTTAGCCAGAAGCCGGTTCATAGCTGGCCAGCACAGCGGCAGTGGCAGGAGCCTCTCCCACTTTGTGGCAGCACTAAGGATGTCCCTGCGGGGAGCGGGCCTAAGTCATCAGTCAGACATCCTCGATGGCTCCCAGGCTGCCAGAGGGATGTCTGACTGCCAGCTTAGGCCTGATCACTGGGGAGCAGGCCTACGTCGTCAGTCAGACATCCCCTGAGGGGTCCCAGAATGCAAGAAGGCACAGACTGGGCTGAGGGTCCCCTGCCCCCCGAGTGCACAAATGTGCACTGGGCCTCTAGTTCCATCATAAAAGCTTACATTCTTCATTACCAAAAAGAAAATAATTGGCAAGACATTTCTTAAACTTAACATTGGAAACACTTTTTACTCTTAAGACCTTTGGAAGTCCCTATTTAACCCAAATGTACTGACCCAAAAGGGAGGGAAATGAACCCCCTGGCAATGGGCAAGGAGACACCTGATTGGTGGTGTTGCTCTTATATCAATCAGGGGCAAAACAGATGTACAGTCCTTAGTTCATCCTAGCTTGATGCCTGTGTCAGTGGCCAGAGCTATTTCATGCCTAAGGCACATAAAAAAAAAAAAAAAGGAGGGGAATGAGGTATGAGGTATTAAATGAAAGCATATATTTGCATATTATAGCCAAAAGTGAAAATTTTTCTTGACATTTGATTGTCTAAACCACAGTGAAAGATATAAAAAGAAAATCAGATCTGAGTGATTAGCATGATATATAAAATAAAACTTAAGAATTCTGTCTCATCAATATTGCCTAATTTGTTATAACTATTTTCAATCTTTCCTTGTTGTAAAATATCTCTTCCTTTATGGAGAGAATGATATGTATGATTTGAGATATTTAAGTATAGGAGAAACCAAGATGGCGGCATAAGTAAACACCTAAACTGCTGCCTCGCACAACAATTTCAAAACTACAACTAAAAGACAAAATGGTCATCATCCAGAACCACAGGAAGTCTGGCTGAGTGGAAATTCTACAACTAGAAGGAAAGGGAAAAGCACACTGAGACTCAGAGGAGCTGCAGAAGGCAGAGGTACAGAGGTGCGGAGAGGGCTGGCAACTGAGTACGTGGCTGGCTTTCTCAATCGGGAAGGAGACAAAAGCTCCTGACTGCTCTGAACTCCAGTTCCGGGTGAGACTCTGGGAACCCAGACTCATTCGGGGAGAAACTGGACTGTCTGGCAGCGGGCAGAACTCAAGGGCAGCTTTCTCTCAGAGGTGCTTGCAGCGATTACCACGGGACACTGAGACACAGGGGCCTATTAGGGCAGGGCTGACGGGAAACCAATGCTGTCTTCTCCGCCCTGAGACTCCGCCCCATCCAAGCTAAGCACAGAGGCTTTTGCAAGTCTTGTCTCATAAGGGTGTCTCCAGTTCTCCCAGCGTAGACACAGCTGATCCTCACAGCCAACTGGCCTGGAGGTCAATTCCTCCCAGTGATACCAACAACAATCAACACTTAACTACAACAAGACTGTGCACACAGCCCACAAAGGGGTGCACCAAGAGTGTCCATCTCAGGTAACTGGGGAGGCTGAGCCACTGGGCCCTATAGGACACCTAGCACACAAAGCCACTCTTATCAACTCAGGGAAGCAGCCAAAATGCAGAGACAAAGAAACAGGTCACAAATGAAAGAAATGGAGGAAAGCAAACAACTGGATATAGACTTCAAAACCACGGTTATAAGGTTTTTCAAGAATTTTCTAGAAAAGGCCAATAAATTTAGCAAGACCCTCGAAGATATGAAAAAGGACCAACTAGAAATTAAGCATACACTGACTGAAATAAAAAATAATATACAGAGATCCAACAGCAGACTAGAGGATTGCAAGAATCAAGTCAAAGATTTGAAATACAAAGAAGCAAAAAACACCCAATTGGAAAAGCAAAAAGCAAAAAGAATCCAAAAATATGAAGATAGTGTAAGGAGCCTCTGGGACAACTTCAAGTGTACCAACATCAGAATTATGGGGGTGCCAGAAGAAGAGAGAGAGCAAGATACTAAAAACCTATTTGAAGAAATAATGACAGAAAACTTCCCCCACGTGGTGAAAGAAATAGACTTACAAGTCCAGGAAGCACAAAGAACCCTAAACAAAAGGAATCCAAAGAGGACCACACAAAGACATATCATAATTAAAATGCCAAGAGCAAAAGACAAAGAGAGAATATTAAAAGCAGCAAGAGAAAAACAGTTAGTTACCTACAAGGGAGCACCCATACGACTGTCAGCTGATTTCTCAACAGAAACTATGCAGGCCAGATGGGAGTGGCAAGAAATATTCAGAGTGATGAATAGCAAGAACCTACAACCAAGATTACTCTACCCAGCAAAGCTATCATTCAGAATTGAAGGGCAGATAAAGAGCTTCACAGATAAGAAAAAGCTAAGGGAGTTCATCACCACCAAACCAGGATTATATGAAATGCTGAAGTGTATTCTCTAAGAAGAGGAAGAAGAAGAAAAAGGTAAAGATAAAAATTATGAACAACAAATATATATCTATCAACAAGTGAATCTAAAAATCAAGTGAATAAAAAATCTGATGAACAGAATAAACTGGTGAATATAATAGAATCAGGGGCATAGAAAGGGAGCGGACTGACAATTCTCGGGGGAAAGGGGTGTGGGTGGTGCGGGAAGAGACTAGACAAAAATCGTACACCTATGGATGAAGACAGTGAGGGGGGGGGCGGGCGGTAAGTGCAGAGGGTAGGGTGGGAACCCGGTGGAGGGGAGCTATGGGTCAAAAAAGAGGAACAATTGTAATAATCTGAACAATAAAGATTTATTTTTAAAAATATATATTTAGCCGAAACCGGTTTGGCTCAGTGGATAGAGCGTCGGCCTGCGGACTCAAGGGTCCCGGGTTCGATTCCGGTCAGGGGCATGTACCTTGGTTGCGGGCACATCCCCAGTGGGGGGTGTGCAGGAGGTGGCTGATCGATGTTTCTAACTCTCTATCCCTCTCTCTTCCTCTCTGTAAAGAATCAATAAAATATATTTTAAATATATATATATATATATATATATATATATATATATATATATATATATTTAAGTATATTCTGTGGGAAATAGAAATTTTATGCTTTCTTGTACCATATAGCTAAAAGTGGCTTCTTACCCTTTTTGTTTATGCATCACTATTTAGCAGTGGAAACTGAAGGATCTCTGCCTGTCACAGATTGCTAGACAGACTTCTGCATAATTCATCCCAAACAACTGCAAGTAAAACAGGCCAGAACATATGAGATTTGCCTCCAGACCAGCCAGGCAGCTCCACATGAAGTGCCAGTAGGGTAAGGCCACACATGCAGAGCTCTGCTATTGCTCTATAACTGCACTGCCCAAGCCTTCTGGCTTGGCTATTGGTGATAATGTAAACAAGAGGGTGAATGACAACTTAAAATGCTAGCTGTTGATCTACTTTAATCTTAACCCATGAAATCATGTCATCAAGACTGACTTAAAAAGGACAATGTCTAAATACAGCTGTTATTTGTGAAAGACAAAAAAATATGTTAGCATTGTATCAGAGAAAAGTGTTTAGAAAGAACTGAACTGGGAACTGAGTCTCCTAGAGCGTCTTTGATTTGGGATTATCTGGGCAGCCTCAGATAAAGAAGAGTTCTGGGACAACTTCAAGTTTAAATGGGTACTTGAAGAGCCCATTTCTATTTAATGAATCAAGAGACTCTCTTACTGGGCTGAGTTGTATGAATCTGCATAATGTCAGCTTAGTGGACAGTTGTCAAGAACAACAGACTGCTATGAATATTGGCATAGCAGCAGGAAGAGTTCCACACTCACTCCCTAGTGAAACTGGTGAGAATTGTTAAAAAGCAATCAATTAAAGCCTTTGGAAATGGTCCTAAGTGTAAACAGCAAATGAAGAAACATCTAGTCAAGGAAACCTAAGAAAATTTCTATAACATCAAAGTCTGTGGTATTTGAATCAAGACCACTCCCCCTACCCCACACCGAGCACAGTGAGTCTGACACTCCACTGGAGACTGCTGCAGCCAGGAACACAGGGCTCCCTGTTCCCCAGTTCCTAGAGGGAGGGCTTTCTTCCTGGGAGTCAACGGGATTTCAGTGTTTCTCATCTAGCCCCCAGCTGCTTGTTTCTGGGAATAAGTCCCAGGCAAGTGCAGTCAAGAAGTGGGGACTCCCTTCTCTCTCCCAACTCTTACAGAGGCTCCTACTGTGGAGTGTCACCCAGAGAGAAGCTTGCCGTTGTCCCTACCCCCAGCTCCCGAGATTTTTGCCTGTGGGAGAAGCAGTCATAAAACAGATAGGTTCTAACCTCTTCCAAAAAAAACTGATTTCATTTGCAAAAGAGCTTGGAAAAATTTAACCTAAGAGCACTCTCAAGTGGTTGGAGGTTGTGGTCAAAGGCAATTGGGAGGTGATTTGTGTACCTAATAAAGAAAAAGCCTAGACTGTGGCTGGCTAGTTTACAGGAGCGAACTGGGAATAAGACAGCTGGGAGGAGCCTCCCTGGGGTCAAAACAAATATCAAACACTGATCTCAGAAAGTTTGGATTCATATGTAGAAGAATTTATGCCCCGGGGCTTTTTTGTAAAAATAGAAAAATAAACCAATCGTCCAGCAATTAGGAAAATTTTAACAGCTGAGTGAGGTCAGAGTGAAAGAGCCCTACCAAGTGCTGCTGTCCTCTCAAAGTAACTGTGGGCACACCTAAAGCTGTGCCTCCCTGAAGAGCAACATCAGAGGCTTAACACTGGGGGAAGTGGATGAGGGGTTGGGAGAATAGAGACTTCACTAAAATAATTCAGACAATCACTAAACAAACATGTAAATAGGGGACCAGTGCTCAGAATTACTACAACATATTACCTAAATGTTCAATTACCAAAAAAATTATAAAGCATGCAAAGAAACAGGGAACCATGACCCATAGTTCAGAAAACAAATAAAAGGAGGCAACAGAAATTTCCTGTGAGAGTAACCAGATGTCAAATTTAACAGAAAAAAAATACTTCAAGAGAGGAACCAAGATGGCGGCATAGGTAAATGCCGGTGCTCGCCACCTCCCAAAACCACATCAAAATTACAAATAAAATATAGAACAACCATCATTCAGAAAGTTGGCTGAATGAAAGTCCTACAGCTAGAGAAGTAAAGAAAAAAGCACACCGAGACTGGTAGGAGGGACAGAGGTGCTGAATGGGCTGGTCTGACACACACATGCAGCATGCTTTTAATCAGGAGAGATATCTAGGCTGCAGAGGCCTCCCGTGAGGAGCAAGGGGTCCTAGCCCCACACCAGACCCTTCAGCCCAGGGTTCCAGTGCTGGGAAGAAAAGTCCCCGTAACTTCAGGCAGTAAAAACCAATAAGGATTGTGGCTAAGTGTCACAGAGGCTGCTGGAGACCCAGGCAGTCCCTCTTAAAGGGACAGAGTACAAACTTTCTCAGACTCACTCCCTCTGAGCTCCTGCACTGAGGCAATATTGTTGGGGGATCCAGGGACATATGGGAAGGAACCAGATTGTCTGGCATTGGAGCAAGAACTCGGGGGCAGCTTTCTCTCAGACAGGGGTGTTCATAGGGATCATTGTTCCTATGCGAAGACCTCCCCTGACACAGAGCTGATATGCAGCCATATCTGAGTTTTCATCAGCCTGGCTCACACTTCTTGCTCCACTCTAGTGATTCCCTAAGACCCCACCCGACTCAATTTGCAGCTCCACCCAAGCTTTTTGCAACAGCTTTTCCATATAAATGGCCTGTACTGGCTCAGGCTTCAGAGATTTCCTAAAATCTCTCAAACAAGCAGCAGATGGCATCAGCATGCCCCATATCTATCAATAAGAGGCCTAGGACAGCTTGGCCTTACCTAGGCATTTCCAAGCCCAGCACAAGTAGCAGCCATCTGCAGATCACTCTATAGCTCCTGCCAGGTGGCCCCAGGCAGTGGCTGACATTGCATTCCCAGGAGGCTCCAGAGCCAGTGCACCCTATGGACAGCTTTAGACCATACCAGATTACAACTCTACACATCCATCATCAATACACTCAAGGGGAAGACTCAGTGAGCACCAAAGCCCCACTGAAGCAAGTCCTGCTCCATTTGGGTGTCTCCTGCACAGCAGCTCTTCCACAGTTGGTCCTCACAGCCAATTAACCTGAAGGTCAACTCCTCCCAGTGACACCAACAGCAATCAAGGCTCAACTACAACAAGACTGTGCACACAGCCCACACAGGAGTGCACCTAGAGTACCAAGCTCAGGTGAATGGGGAGGCTGAGCCACTGGGCCCTACAGGACACCTATTACACAAGACCAGTCTACCAATTCCAGAAGATATAGCAACTCTACCTAATACATAGAAACAAACACAGGGAAGTAGCCAAAATGCAGAGACAAAGAAACATGTCACAAATGAAAGAACAGGAGAAATCTCCAGGAAAAGATCTAAATGAAATAAATGGAAGCAAGCAAACTAATAGATACAGAGTTCAAAACAATGGTTATAAGGTTGCTCAAGAATCTTAATGAGAGCTTCAAGGGACTTAGTGAGAATTTCAAGGATCTTATTGAAAATTTCAAGAACCTTAATGAGAACATCAAAGACATGAAAAAGCATACACTAACTAAAATAAAGAATAATTTACAGGGACTCAAAAGTAGAGTAGAGGATTCTGAGGATCAAATCCACAATTTGGAATATGAGGAAGCAAAAACACCCAAAAAGAAAAGCAAAAAGAAAAAAGAATCCAAAAATATAAAGATAGTGTATGGAGCCTTTGGGACTTCAAGGGTACCAACATTCACATTATGGGGGTACCAGAAGGAGAAGAGAGAGAGCAAGATATTGAAAACCTATTTGAAGAATAAATGACAGAAAACTTCCCCTACCTGGTGAAAGAAATAGACTTACAGGTGCAAGAAACACAGAGAGTCCAAAACAAGAGGAACCCAAAGGGGCCCACACCAGGACACATCATAATTAAAATGCCAAAGGTTAAAGACAAAGAGAGAATCTTAAAAGTAGCAAGAGAAAAGCAGTTAGTTACCTACAAGGGAGTGCCATATGACTGTCAGCTGATTTCTCAACAGAAACTTTGCAGGCCAAAAGAAAAAGAAACTTTGCAGGGCAGAAGGAAGTAGCAATAAATATTCAAAATAATGAATAGGAGGGACCTACAACCAAGATTACTCTACCCAACAAAGCTATCAAGAAAAACCTAAAGGAGTTCATCACTACCAAAGCAGTATTACATGAAATGTTGAATGGTATTCTTTAAGAAGAGGAAGAAGTAGAAAGAGGAGGAGGAGGAGGAGGAGGAGGAGGAGGAGGAGGAGGAGGAGGAGAAAGAGAAGAATATGAACAATAAAATAGCAATGAATAAATATCTATCAAGAATTGAATCTAAAAATCAAAATAAACGAACAAGGAATTTCATGAACAAAATAAACTAATGAGTAAAATAGAACCAGAGGCATGGAAACATGGAACAGACTGACAAATCTCAGAGGGAAGTGGGTAGGGCGGACGGGAAGAGATTAACTAAAGAACTTAAATGCATTTATGCATTACCTATGGACACAAACAATAGGGTGGTGAAGACCTGAGATAGGACAGGAACTGGGTGAATGGGGACATTGCGGGGGGGGGGGGGGGGAGGTGGAGATCATCTGTAATACTCTCAACAATAAAGATTTTTTTAAAAAGCACCTTACAAGTCAGTAATAAAAGGACAAGTAAACCCAGTTTAAAAATGAGCAAAGGATCTGAATAGACATTTCCCCAAAGAAGATATACAAATGGCCATTAGTGAGTATATAAACTGATGCCTAATATCATTAATCATCAGGTAAATACAAATCAAAATTACAATAAGATACCATTTCTTACCCACTAGGGTGGATAGAATCAAAAAGTCAGATAATAACAGTATTGGTGAAGATGTGGATCAATTGGAAACCTCATACACTACTGATAGGAATGTAAAATGATGCAGATGCTTTGGAAAACAGTCTGGCAGTTCTTCAAATGATTAAATGCAGAGTTA
The DNA here is from genome assembly GCF_951640355.1 of Cnephaeus nilssonii. Classification (NCBI taxonomy): domain Eukaryota; kingdom Metazoa; phylum Chordata; class Mammalia; order Chiroptera; family Vespertilionidae; genus Cnephaeus; species Cnephaeus nilssonii. The sequence continues at coordinate 39,223,502 of NC_137089.1, read as the reverse complement.
CCATATGGCCCAGCAATTCTACTCCTGGCTATTTATTTACCCAAGTGAAATGAAAACGTAAGTCTATACAGAAACTTGCATCAAATGTTAATTTTATATCAGCATTATTCATAATAGCCAAATAGGGGAAACACCCAAATGGCTATAAACAGACAACTAGTGGTTTATTCATATAACGGAATATTATTCTGCATAAATAGAAATGAGTACCAAAACATGCTACAACATAAATGAATCTTGAAAACATTATCTGAAGTAAAAGAAGCCAGTCACAAAAGGTGACATCCTATATAACTCCATTCATATGAAAGTCCAAATAGGGAAATCTATAAGCTTACAATAGATAGAAAGAGCATTAGAGATTGCTTAGAGCTGAGAGTAGTGTAAGGGAAGATTGGGGGTTGTATTAGTGTTTTCCAGAGAACCAGAACCAATAAGATGTGTATATAGTTTAAAAAAAAAAAAAAGACTTAAGGAATTGATACACAATTATGGAGGCTGGTAAGTAAAAAATCTAGTGTGGGCAGGCAGATTGAAGACCCATGATAACCTGATGTTTCAGATCAAGTCCAAGGGCCAGAATTCCTGCTTGCTCAGGAGACATAAGTCTTTTGTTCTAGTCAAGTCTTTAACTGATTGGGTGAGGCCCACCCATGTTATGGAGGACAATCTGCTTTACTCAAAGTTCACCTATCTAAATGTTAATCTCATCTAAAAACACCTTCATAGAGCCGAAACCGGTTTGGCTCAGTGGATAGAGCATCGGCCTGCGGACTCAAGGGTCCCAGGTTCGATTCCGGTCAAGGGCATGTACCTTGGTTGCGGGCACATCCCCAGAAGGGGGTGTGCAAGAGGCAGCTGATTGATGTTTCTCTCTCATTGATGTTTCTAGCTCTCGATCTCTCTCTCCTCCTCTCTGTAAAAAATCAATAAAATATATTTAAAAATAAAAAATAAAAAATAAATAAAATAAAAACACCTTCATAGAAACACTCAGATAGTGTTTGACACCATATCTGGGCACTATGGCCCAGCCAACTTGACACACAAGTTAACTATAACAAAAGTGATAAAGATACAGGGTTTCTTTTTCTTTTTCTTTTTTTTTAATATTAGAGGCCTGCTGCACGAAAATTCGTGCACTCGCTGGGGGGGGGGGGCGGTTTCCCTCAGCCTGGCCTGTACCCTCTCACAGTCTGGGAGCCCTCGGGGGATGTCTGATTGACAGCTTAGGCCTGCTTCCCATGGGCCTACGCCGGCAGTCAGATATCCTTAGCACTGCCGTGGAGGCGGGAGAGGCTCCTGCCACCGCCGCTGCACTCGCCAGCTGTGGGCCCAGCTCAGGGCTTCTGGCTGAGTGGCTCTCCCACTGTGGGAGCACACTGACCACCAGGGGGCAGCTCCTGGTGGTCAGTGCACATCATAGCAACTGGTCGTTCTGCCATTTGGTCAACTTGCATATTAACCTTTTTTATATAGGATATTTTCATTGATTTCAGAGAGGAAGGGGGAGGGAGAAAGAGATAGGAACATCAGCGATGAGAGAGAATTATTGATCAGCTGACTCCTGCATTCCCCTCACTGGGGATCAAGCCCGCAACTCCAGCATGCACCCTGACCAGGAATCGAACCATGATCTTCTGGTTCATAGGTTGACGCTCAACCTCTGAGCCACCGCGGCTGGCCAGGATTTCTTTTTAAGATGATAAAAATGCTCTAATATTGACTGTGGTAATGGTTGAACATGCCTGTGAATACACTAAAAAAAAACAACACTGAAATGTACACTTGAAATAGGTGAGTTGTATGCAAATTGTATCTCAATAAATCTGTTTGTTTGTTTTTAAAGAACAGACTACCACAATAATCTTCATAAAATTTTTTAAAGCTCTTTCATCCACAGACCACCAGGAAAACACAAATTACTCTCTGGAGTGGTGATCAATTAATTAAGCAATAGTTATTTACAAAGCCTTGTCATAGCACAGCAGTGAACACACAGATAGCCCTCAGATGCACACATTGATGGATTGATTCGTTGCCCCAAAGATGAATCAGATGATTTTCTAAATTGTCTCTGGAATAAAATACTCTTTTCACTTTCCAGGGGTTCAGAAAAAAAAAGGACAGTACTCAGCTGCTATAGGAAATCCCTGGAAACTCTATGTAAAGTTCTCTGAGGGACACAGAAATACAATTCCTGGTCTATGTAAGCTTATAGTCTAGTTAGCAAGATATACTACTGGACACAAAATAAAAACAATAAGAAAAACCATTGTTTAATCTTAAAAGCAACCATAGGTAAGGGATTCTGTGGCCCAGAAAAAAATAAGAGAAATAATACCTACCAATAAATATTTAATGAAATCCTACCATTCATAAATGTGCATGCACATTTATACACAGCGACTCATGCATACTTCCAATGGTCAGAAAATTATTTGCAATATAAGCCTTTATCCTGATCTCATTACTAACTAGTTGTATTTAGCAGAAAATATAATGATTATATTTTCTACACATGAGGAACAATACATACCACACAAGAGTCTAATGAAAAACTAAGATGTTATATGCAAAAGGATTAAACTTATTTGGCAAATAATTCTAAATTTTTATGTGTATTGCTATTTTATACATATGGAAACAATTTTACAAAAATAATGACATCAAGACCAAGTCAAAATATACCACATGCTGGAGAAAGAATGTAAAAAATAAAAAATTTCAGGAATAGTTATAACCTATAAAACCCTATCACATATAATGTCTTACTGATTTTTCACAGCAGCCCAGGAGATAGTTGTTGTTATTATGAGCACTCTACATATAGAGAAACTGAGATTTAGAGAGATTAAATGACTCATCAAGGTCTTCCAGGTAATAGTATCAGGCAATCAAACTCAGATCTTTGAGTTTTCATATCAAAATTTCTACAATACAATATGTTAGAACACAAGACTAGTCTCAATAATATTAAGAAGACTGAAAGCATAACAAGTATATTCTCTGACCATAAGGCTATGAAACTTGAAATCAATCACAAGAAGAAAACATGGAGGCTAAATAACATGTTACTAAATAATAAAATGAAAAGATAATCTACTGAATGGGAGAACATATTCACTGATACATCTGATAAGGGGTTAATATCCAAAATTTATAAAGAACTTATAAAAATCAACCCTAAAAAAACACCAATCCAATTTAAAAATGGGCAAAACACCCAAAAAGACACTTCTCCAAAGAGGACATACAAATGGCCAATAGACATATGAAAAGATGTTCAATGTCACGAGTCATCAGAGAAATGCAAATTAAAACCACACCTGTCAGAATAGCTATCCTATATAAGAGTGATGGGCAACCTTTTGAGCTTGGTGTGTCAAACTTCGCCAAAAAACTGAGCATAACTCGGGTAGTGTGTCACTTTGAGGAAAAAACATTATTTCGCAAATGTTTCATCCTCAGGAGCAGCAAATGTTTCATCCTCGGCATGCGGCCGCCTCAGCGGCCGCGTGTCATCAGAAATGGCTACACGTGTCAGTGCTGACATGCGTGTCATAGGTTCGCCATCACTGCTATATAATAAAAGCCTAGTATGCAAATTGTTCGACCAAAAGTTCAACCGCTCACTATGACATGCGCTGACCACCAGGTGGCAGCACAGAACATGGCAGGCGTCAGCAATGCGGCACTGGCAGCGGTCAGCAGTGGAGGCACTGCCTGCCCCAATGGGCCCTGATGAGAGCGGGACTGCGGTGGGATAGTGGAGCAGGTGAGCAGGCGGCACCAGGCCAAGGCAGGTGCAAGCGGGAGCCTGATCGCCCTGCTGATTGCCCCACAGATAGCAACCAGCGGCAGCAGCAGGGGGCGGGGCCACCACCCAGCTCCCAGGCACTGAGGGAGCCAGGCGGGGGGTCTGGCCCCAATCAATCACCCCGCAGGTGGGATGGTGGAGCATGTGAGGGGCAGCGCCAGGCCATGGCAGGGTGCCAGGTGGGGCTGCAGGGCTGCAAGGCTGGGGGCGTGAGCTGGGGCCCGATCCCCACAGGCCACCCCAAGGAACCCCATCCGTGCACGAATTCATGCACCAGGCCCCTAGTCATCAATAAATTAACAAACAACAAGTGTTGGAGAGGATGAGGAGAAAAGAGACCTTGTGCACTGTTGGTGGGAATACAGATTGGTGCACCACTGTGAAAAGCAGTATGGAGTTACCTCAAAAGATTAAAAATAGAACTGCCTTGTGACCCAGTGATTCCACATCTAGGAATTTATCCAAAGAAACCTGAAACACTAATTTGAAAGAATGTATGCACCCCTATTTCGTTGCAGCATTATTTACAATAGCCAAGATTTGGAAACAGCCCAAGTGCCTATCAGTAGATGAGCGGATAAAAAAGCTATGGTACATTTACATAATGGAATACCTCTCAGCCATGAAAGGGAAGAAAATTTTACCCTTTGTGACAGCATGGGTGGACCTGGGGAACGTTATGCTAAGTGAAATAAGCCATTCAGAGAAAGACAAGTACCATATAATTTTACTCATATGTGAAATTTAATGAACAAACTGGACCAATAATAAGCAAAAGAGAGACAGACTCAGATAGAGACAGGCAGACAGCTCTAGTGGAGGGATATTTGGGGTGAAATTGAGAAGAAAGAAAAAAGAGAACTCATGGACACGACAACAGTGTGATGATTGCAGGAGTCTGCGGGGGTGGAGGTGGAAAGGGTTAGGGGAGGATAAATGGTGATGAAAAATACTAAAATAAAATAAAGAGAAAAATAATTTTCTACAATACCATGAAAAGCAATTGCTGATTCCAGCCAAGAACTAGGACTATTCAGAGAGGTATATATGTCTATACACTAGATATCAAAAGAAAAATTTTAAAGAGCAATTACTATAGCAGTAAAGCTTTCAAGTTCCAAGTTAGGTAAAACGGAAATATAACAACATCCCTAAAAACTATATATTCTTATTTTTTCTGTAGTCATTTTCTACCACCAAAGCAATATTTCTAGGAGAAAGAAATTACAAATTCCCTATACTCTGTGGATCTTTATGGTCTATGAATTGAGGTTTAATACATACTAAGTTTAATATTTTTTAAAAGTACTTTGGTCTCACTTTCACAAAATAAGACGTGCATGTCTTAAAACTAATAAATACAGTTCAAATGCAGAATTTTCTCCATAACAAACTGAACCTATTATCAAAATGTAGTCTCTTCCCACTTAGAAAAACCCAACTTTTAATATGTGATCATGAAATGGACATCGACCAGAGAGAGTTCACTATACATCTCTGATTCCCACAACCATAAGGACAAGCTTTGATTTCTATTACAATCGAGAATGAGCCTGAAGATACTTCTACAGGAAATTAACGTTTGGCTTTGGTATTTTCCTGGCTTAGAGCAACCATAGCATAAACAAGGGAACCTATTAAGCAGCACATCCAATTTGTCTGTGCCTTCATTGCCCTCTAGTGGCTATCTTGAAACTAGTTATTAAAAGTGGTATTAGCCTTCAAAAGTCGGTGGTCCTCAAAGCAGATGGGCAGACCAGCAGCATCAACAACATCCAGGAACTTCTTAGACATACAAATTTCACGCTCCACCTAAGATCTACTAAAAAAAAAATGTGGATGGAAATCTAATAGATCCTCCAGATGATTCTCATGTACACTAATGTTTAATAACCACTAGTGTAGCCGAAACCGGTTTGGCTCAGTGGATAGGGCGTCGGTCTGCGGACTGGGGGGTCCTAGGTTTGATTCCAGTCAAGGGCATGTACATTGGTTGCGGGCACATCCCCGGTGGGGGGTGTGCGGGAGGCAGCTGGTCGATGTTTCTCTTTCATCGATGTTTCTGGCTCTCTATCCCTCTCCCTTCCTCTCTGTAAAAATTCAATAAAGAAATTTTAAAAATAAATAAATAAATAAAAATAAAAAGAGTACATAGAAACTGAAGTAATAAAAGTCCTATTACCTAAAAAAAAATCAATAAAATATTTTTTTAAAAAAAGAACCACTAATGTAAGGGAAGCCTTCTATTCATATTTCAAGTAGATATGAAAGTATATGGGTGTATGGGAATGTGAATTTTATGTGTTAACTTGACTGGGCTAAGGGATGCTCAAATAGCTGGTAAAACATTATTTCTGTGTGTGTGTGTGAGGGTGTTTTTTCCTCAAATTAGCATTTGAATTGGTGAAGTGAGTGAAGCAAATGCCGTCCCCAGCGTGGGTGGTATCACCAATCTGTTGAGGGTCTAAATAGAACTGAAAAAGCACAGGAAGAGCAAAACCACTCTGTCTGCCTGAGCTAAGATATCCATCTTCCCCTTCCCTCCGACATGGGTGCTCCTGGTTCTCTGACTTTCGGACTCAGATCAGGACATACACCATTAGCCCCACGATTCCTAGGCCTTCAGACTTGGACTCAATTACACCACGGGTTTTCATGGTTCGCCAACTTGCCGACAGAAATCGTGGCCTTCACAACCACCTGAGTTCCTATAATAACTATCCTCAGATATATCTATATATATCCTATTGGTTCTGTTTCTCTGGAGAACCCTGAGAACCTCTGTAGTAGTACAATGCATACGACTGTTCTTTTATGAGAGTATTGCTCATAATTGTTCCCATGCTTTTCCTACATTTCAAAATGCCTTTGATATGTGCAGAATAATCTAGAAAAGTGTATAATTAGTTGGGAAGATTTAAAAGTGCTGTATATCCATGACTGAATGATATAGAATAAAATAAGTAGAAGTAAATCCATTAGATATTAAATATGCACTTTAAGAACTTGCTAACTAGCCAAAACATCTGACCAGGACCTACCCATTTGTTTCTTGGCTATAAAATCAATGGGAAAATGTGTGTTGATGAAATGATCATTCAATCCATGTTTGCATGGGGCATTTAATATTCAAGTTCATTAGTAGATATATATATATATATATATATATATATATATATATATATATATATACAGTTTTATAACCATTTTTTCCATTACATAAATTGCTACGTCTAATATTCATTATAGCATTATTCATGATAGCCAAGAGGTAGAAGCAACCCAGTGATGGATAAGTAGAGAAAATGTGACATATACATAGAATATAATATTATTCAGCCTTAAAGAAGAAATTCCTGCCCAGAAGTGTGGCTCAGTGAAACTATGAACAAGGAGGTCATGGTTCAATTCCTGGTCAGGGCACATGCCCGGGTTGCAGGCTCAATCCCCAGTAGGGGGTGTGCAAGAGGCAGCTGATCCATGATTCTCTCTCATCATTGATGTTTCTATCTCTCTCTCCCTCTCTCTTCCTCTCTGAAATCAATCCTATATAATAAAAGCCTAATGTGCTAAGTGTCCAGTCATCCAGTCGGCTGTTCAACCAATCAAAGCGTAATATGACAATGATATGCTAAGGCCACTCAACCACTCACTATGATGTGCACTGACCACAAGGGGGCAGATGCTCAATGCAGGAGCTACCCCCTGGTGGTCAGTGCGCTCCCACAGGGGGAGCGCTGCTCAGCCAGAAGCTCTGAGCCAGGCTCACGGCTGGCGAGCACAGCAGCAGTGGTGGGAGCCTCTCCTGCTTCCACTGCAGCGCTAAGGATGTTCAACTGCCAGCTTGGGGAGTGGGCCTAAGCCATCAGTCGGACATCCCCCAAGGGCTCCTGGACTATGAGAAGGCGCAGGCCAGGCTGAGGGACCCCACCACCACCAAGTGCACAAATTTTGTGCACCGGCCTCTAGTATATATATAAAATGCTGTCACACATGCTACAATATAAATGAATCTGAGGACATTATGCTAAGTGAAATAAGCCAGTCACAAAAATACAAATACTGTATAATTCCACTTACATGTGGTATCTAAAGTAGTTAAATTCATCAAAAACAAAATAGAATTGCAATTGCCAGGAGCTGGAAAGAGAGGGAAATGGGAAGTTGTTGTTCAGTAGGAACAGGGTGTATTTTGCAAGATGAAAAAGTTACAGAGATGTAAATATAATTAACACTACTGAACTATACACTAAAAATGGTTAAGATGGTAAATTTTATGTCTTGTTTTCTTCCTCTTCCCTTCCTTTTCCTTTTTCTCAACTCAATCCGTCCCCAACTCAATATATGCACTGAATCAAGAAAATGCAGGTGAGAACAAGTGTTCTGCTCTCTTCTTCCCTTTGCAGTTCTCCACAACAGGTGCATCAGTTTTAGTTCAGGAAAAATGAGGAGAAAGTTGGAGAGAAGTTCAATTCCAGCCTTCAAATTATGGGAACCAGACCATTTCTTCCAATTCAGGCTCAAAATGGCTACTCTGCCTGACAACAGGCAAATATATCTAAGTTCTTAAGGTCTTCAAAACCAAATGAGAAATTAATTTAAATAATAAAAATATTAATATGCTCACTCTCACATTCATAAATAATGTACCAGAACTGATCTCAAATTAAAGAAAGCAAAACTAAGAAATAACACACACATAGACACACAACATTTTCTTTACTAACCAATGAAACATAAAATAAGAAAATACGTCTCATAAATGATAGCTTATTCCATTAGGAAATACTTCATTCTACATTCTATTTGCACTGATTTCCCATCAATTTCATCAAGTTCTGTTTCTTTACTTCTGTTTGGGTGCAAAGTCCCATAATAAACAATAAGAAAAATAATTCCAAGGATAAGAGCAAGAGCTATAATAATACTAATAGGTACAAAATAGTCTGAATTAAAAATAGAAAGTGGGCAAACCCACAGCACAATCAATATCCCCAGTGTGGCCAGTACCCTTACAATATAATAACAAGACATTGGACATTTGGTATTCTGACCCTGAATATTAAAAAATGTAAAAATAAGAACAAATCCAACAACAATCCTGTATAAGAACTCCATACTTATGGAAGCACAAAACTTAGTTTGGTTTTTAAATGCCCACAATATACCTAAAAACCAAAGAAATGACAACAGACATAAAGCAATCTTCACATTTAAGAATAAAAGAAGTACAACACTCAGCATCCAAGATAATAATGTAAAAAACTTGTAAAAGAGATATGTGAGTTTTCGACAGGGCCCAGTAAGGACATTTTTATCAGGTAAGGATTTTCTTAAAGATATTTGATAATCAACAGTCGACCAAGAAATAGCACAGCAAGAGACCATGAGGGCTGCATCTACAAAACAAAAAAATTTAAAAAGGTATATTGTTACAGGAATAAAATTTGCAATATTAAATTACCATATGCCATACATGCTTTATCTGTATTTACACATACCCACAAACACGTCAGGTACTTTATATACTCATCTCATCTAATCCTTCGAGATAGATATTACTATTCCCATATTACATATGAAGGATTAATGCTTACAGAATATATATTATTTAACCCAAGTCATGCAGCTAGCAAGTTGCAGTTAAGATTTGACTCTAAAGCTACCCAATTCCAAAGATGGTGTACTTAACCACTGCATTAGACTGCTTTACAAGATTCTGAACTGTACAAATTTTGGACACATTTTATTGAGCAACTGATATAGTGAAAACTACATACTATACTCTGGAAATTCTCTAAGACTGTTATAAACATAGCTATTCCAGTCTTTGGCTTTGACCCTGGGCATATATATAATTCACTAAGACACAGCATCATACGAGAGAGGGAAGTGGGAAGGAAGGAAGTAAAAAAGGAAGGCTGGGAGAAAGGAAGGGAGGAGAGAGGGAGGAAGGAAGGAAAATTTAACTTAAGTATGAGTTGCGTGTCAGCAAGCTCAATTTCCCTTCCTATATAATAAAAGCCTAATATGCTAAGTGTCCGACTGTTCATCTGACCGTTTGACCAGTCACTACGATGCACACTGACCACCAGGGGGCAGACGCTCCAACCAGTAGGTTAGCTCACTGCTGGGGTCCAGCCGATTGGGACTAGGCGAGATGGCCAGATACACCCTGGAGCCCTCCTGCAGTCCCTCCCGGCCCCAATCGTGCACCTGTGGGGTCCCTCAGCCTAGCCTGAGCCCTCTCACAATCCGGGACCCCTTGAGAGCAAGTATTGGCCCGATCCCCGCAGGCTAGGCTGAGGGACCTCACCAGTGCACTAATCCGTGCACTGGGCCTCTAATCTATATATATTTTTATTCATTTCAGAGAGAGAGAAAGATAGAAACATCAATGGTGACAGGGAAACATTGATCAGCTGCCTCCTGCATGCCCCACACTGGGGATTGAGCCCACAACCTGGGCATGTGCCCTGACCGGAAATTGAACTGTGACCTCCTGGTTCATTAGGTCGATGCTCAACCACTGAGCCACACCAGCCAGGCTATCCAGTAGTGTTAGATATTTTCAGAGGGAGAGTAGCTTCAAATAATTTAGCCTTTGGTGGTAGAGCTGATTTACATAACCTAAGTTTTTCATCTGCTTTCCATCTTCTAAACACTTGTTGATATTTCTAATCTGCTATTCTACTCTGCATTCTATTTGTTCTTGTGGGTTTATATTATTTTTAATCCTTTACTCTCCTTATTAGTGTGGTTCAGGAAGGAGCAAAAATAAAAGAATATGTTCAATCTTCTGAAATACTTCTATAAGTAACCTGATTTTTTTTTTTAACATTCTGAGTTATTCTTCCTGATTCTCAAAACAATACCTGGTTACTTTAGAATATTTGGAAATTCAGAGAAAAGTATAAAAAAGATTAAATAAATTCATTCATAATCTCACCACCCATAAGCAGCTACAGTTAACATTTTTCATATTTTCTTCCAGACACTGTTCTATATAATAATTTCTTTGTATCCTTAAAAGTATCCTCATAGAAAATTTTATAAACTGTTCTTGTCTAAATTTTATTTTAGAATTACTTTCCTGTGTCATTAAAAGTTATCACTATTTTCTGTGGCTAACAGTTTTTATAGTAACACTAGTAGCCCTGCGCACGAATCCATGCGCCAGTAGCTCGCTGCCGCCCTCCAGTAGCTCTCTGCCCACTGCACTGCCCTCCTGTAGCTCCCTCTGTCCCCCGTCCCCCCCCCCCCCCTTAGCTTGCTGCCCTGTTCCCTCCTGTAGCTCTCCGCCAACTGCTTGAAGCTCACTGCCCCACCCTCCTGCTGATCCGTGATCCGGTCGTTACGCAGTCAGTCGTTACGCTTCATGGTGTAACAACCATTTGCAAATTACATCTTTATTATATAGGATTGTACAGTAACTTATTTACCAATTCTATTGTTAGACAATTGGCTTTTGTTTATGTATTTATTTATTTATTTTGCTATTTTTAGTCAATACCTCAACTTCTTACTTCAAGGAGAAACTAAAGAATGAGGATAAAACCTCATAATATGAGGATAGAACTTCATAATATGAAGATAGTCACTGGATCCCATTGTGATCCAGATGTTATGTACTACTTGGAATCATCAGCAGATCTACCATATGATAGGCTATAAACTCTAAATGTTGAACTTCTAGTTTCAGTAACTATATGGCACAGAACACGTAAGTCCCAACCCACAAATTATTTGCATCACAAGGAAAAAGAGGTCTTATACACAATAGGTTCATTTTAGTGTCTTATTAACAAGCAAGGTAAAAATAATAATATTAGAAGGGACTACAACATTGAAGTTTATGGGAAAATGGGAACAGAAATACTTAGGGAAAGAAACTGATCTCACAGGTGAGTCTAGCATAGAGGGAAGTCCAGGAAAGATGACAATCTGGTATTCTGAGATTAATCCAAGTCTGCATGAAATCTTAGTCATTACTCTTTAACATCTCAAATTAAACAAATTAAATGGTGTGGTTTTTTTTAATGGAAATGTCAAACTGTCCTTTAAAATTGAATATTTTACCCTAACAATGAAATATGCTATAATAAAACAACATATTGGTCAACTTTCATGAGTTTCTGTAGCATTTGCACTTTCTTTCTTTTTTTTTTTTTTTTTTTTTTTTTTTTTAGGTATATGCCCTTGAACCAGAATCGAACCTTGGACCCTTGAGTCTGCAGGCTGACGCTCTATCCACTGAGCCAAACCGGTTTCGGCAGCATTTGCACTTTCATCTAATGATTGCAATTCTGGAAATTTACCCTATGGAGTACTTTACACATGCATAAGATTATTTACAGCAGCATTTTTTGCAACAGTAAAATATTAGCAACAACCTAACAACATAAACTGGAGCTTGTTAAATAAATCATGGTATATCTATAATTTGTAATACTATTCAGATAATAAAAATGAATGAGGGAGCTCTTTCTGTACTGATATGAATAGATCTCCAAGACATACTGTTAAATACTGCAAAAAAAACAAAGACTGTTTTATTTTAAGTTACTATTTCTATAAAAGAAAGGGAAGGAAGAGAAAAAGGGAGAGAGAAAGAGATAATCAATATAAGCTTTTTAAATTATTTTCTAAAAGCGTCATCGAAAAACTGACAAGTTTCCTTTCTGGGCAGACAAAAGAAGGAATGGAAAAAAGAGGGAGGGAGGCAACATATCTTTATATACTTTTAAATATTTAAACCATGTTCTTCTTTTTAAAACTTAAACAATTCTATAAAGAAAAACAATAAAAAATTCTAAAACCTGCCCAAAAGTTATGTAGTTAACATAAGATTTCAGAGGCATCCATCTAACAAAGGGTGTTAAGAAAGACTTACATTGACTGATATTTGCTTGACCCTGTTCCAGACAGGTGTAGAGCTGAAGAACAAGTTGTGGGCAGCCTTCCAGGTAGGTCTCAAATAGCCTGAGCATACTCAAATCAGTCACTCCATCTATAACTTCTTTATGTGGATCAATTTGTTCTTCTATGAAGTTATCAGTTTTGTTGCTATATTTGAAAGCCACATGATAACCCTTTTTCAAGGCAAACCAATACCTGTAAACAAGAACATTTGTCTTGTGTAATATATACTTTATAACATGTATATTAATATACACAATAATTTGAAAAAAGTAGCATATGTTTAAGTACAGATTTTTCCCACAAACTTTCTCTACTACAAATTTCTTATGGTGGTTTTATTGAGATTCAAACTCCACAACCTTTTATTTCATGTTTGATGTGCCATTTTGTGCTAGCACTGTTAAATATACATTACCCCTTTCATCCTCACAATAATTGAGTTGAGTAGGTATTATTCCCATTTTACAGATGGGGAAACTAAGGCTGAAAAAACAGTAAGGTGATTCACTGACAGTTACACAGAGAATAAGGGGCAGACCTAGAGTCCAAACTGAGATCTTATGATTCCTAGTCTTAACCACTACTTTCTGAAAGACAAACTGCAATTTTCAATTCATGCAATTTATCTTTTTTTTAAAAATTGATTTTAGAGAAAGGAATGGAGGGAGGGGGGGAGAGAGAGAGAGAGAGAGAGAGAGAGAGACAGAGAGACAGACAGACAGACACTGATGTGAGAAACATCTATCAGTTGCCTCCTTACAGGCCCAGAACCAGGAATCAAATCCACAACCTGGGTATGTGCCCTGACTGGGAATCTAACCCACCAACTTTTGGTGTATAAGAAAACAATTCTACCAACTGAGCCACAGCACATGTGCACTAGGCTGCCCAACCCAGGCCCTGCTCCAGTCACAGACAACCAAATTAACAGGGAGCTGCCACACACATGTGCACACTGGGCCACCCCACACCCAACATAGGAGCCCCTAAACATATAAAGCAAAAATTAACAGACAATCTTCTCTAATAAAATGGTAATATGCAAATTAACCATCACTCCACTACATAAGCCACGCCCATCAGCCAAGCCACGCCCACCAGCCAATCAGGGCGAGTATGCAAATTAACCCCAGCCAAGATGGCTATAGCCACAGAGAGCAAGGTTTCCCAGGTAACAGAGCAAGCCAAGCTTTCCATAGCCGTTGCAGGCCTAAGCCTCCACTCAAGCTACAAAGTTTCAATTATAGAAGGTCAACAAATTCAAACAAATGGCGGCAGAATGGAGCTTGAGGGAGCAGGCCAGGGTTGCCGCCGGCAACAGGGGAAGCAAAGCTTTCCACACGCCCTGGCCGGGCCCACCCACTTAAGGCTACAAAGTTTCAATTGTAGAAGGTGAATTAACTGCCACAGAAATGGCTGCCACCCCGGAGGGAACAGCAGGCTTGGCTCCGCTCCAGGCTACAAAGTTTCAATTGTAGAAGGAAAATAAATCCCAGATACCAGGGCCTCCGCTTGGGTTGCCAGGGGGCGTGGCTGGCCTGCAAACCACCACAGGCCCCTCGCTCAGGCTGCCCCACGCCCCAAGGGAACCCCACCCTGATCCAGGACACCCTTCAGGGCAAACCAGCTGGCCCCCACCCGTGCACCAGGCCTCTATCTTATCTAATAAAAGAGTAATATACAGATTGATCATCACTGCAACACACAATATAGCTGCCCCCATGTGGTCAAAGATCCTGCCCCCATGTGGACACAAGATGGCCACTACAAGATGGCCAGCAGGGGAGGGCAGTTGGGAGGCACCTGGCCTGCAAGGGAGGGCAGTTGAGAGGGACCAGGCTTGCAAGGGAGGGCAGTTGGAGGTGATCAACCCTGCAGGAGAGGGCAGTTAGGGGTGACCAGGCTGGCAGAGGAGGGCAGTTGGAGGTGATCAACCCTGCAGGAGAGGGCAGTTAGGGGTGACCAGGCTGGCAGAGGAGGGAAGTTGGGGGCAAACAGGCTGGCAGGGGAGCAGTTAAGCATCAACCAGGCTGGCAGTGGAGTGGTTAGGGGGTGATCAGGCTGGCAGGCAGAAGCGGTTAGGGGCAATCAGGAAGGCAGGCAAGCAAGCAGTTGGGAGCCAGCAGTCCTGGATTGTGAGAGGGCAGTCGGACATCCCTCCAGGAGTCCCAGATTGGAGAGGGTACAGGCTGGGTTGAGGGACAACCACCCGCCATGCACGAATTTCGTGCACCGGGCTTCTAGTATTACAATAATAGTAAGGTACTTTAATACCTAACTTACATCAATGGATATATCATGAGACAAAAAAATCAATAAGGAAACAAAGACCTTAAATGTCACATTAGACCAAACTGACTCAATAGATTATTTATAGAATATTTCATCCAAAAACTGCAGGATATACATTTTTTCAAGCGCACATAGAACATTCTCTAAGACTGATCACACATTAAACCACAAAACAAGTCTCAATAAATTCAAGAAGACTGAAATCATATCAAGCATTTTTTCAACCATATTATGAAACTAGAAATCAACTACAAGAAGAAAATTGGAAAAATCAGAAATACGTGGAGATAAACAACATGCTATTAAACAACCAATT
The DNA here is from genome assembly GCF_951640355.1 of Cnephaeus nilssonii. Taxonomy (NCBI): domain Eukaryota; kingdom Metazoa; phylum Chordata; class Mammalia; order Chiroptera; family Vespertilionidae; genus Cnephaeus; species Cnephaeus nilssonii. Next base: position 39,208,152 of record NC_137089.1, on the reverse strand, counting down.
GATCAAACAGGAAATCAAAAAATACCTGGAGACAAATTAAAATGAAAATACAACTTTCCAAAACCTATGGGATGCAGCAAAAGCAGTTTTAAGAGGGAAGTTCATAGCTATACAGGCCTATCTGGGTTGCAAGTTCCCTACCCCAGTTGGGGCTTGTTTGGGAGGCAACCAATTAATGTGGCTCTCTTGCCTAGATATTTCTTTCTCTCTCTCTCTCTCTCTCTCTCTCTCTCTCTCTCTCTCTCTCTCTCTCTCTCCTTCCCTCCTCCCTTCCACGGTCTCTAAAATCAATGGGAAAAATATCCTCCAATGAGGATTAACCAAAAAAAATTAAAAATTTAAAAATAACATGAAAGAGAAGTTACAACTGATAACATCCTATATAATAAGAGCCTAGGTGGCATCATGCACGATGTCATCACAAGATGGCCACCACAAGATGGCCACCCTCACGTCGTCACAAGATGGCCTCCACAAGATGGCTGGCAGGGGAGGGCAATTGTGGGCAATCAGGCCAGCAGGGGAGGGCAGTTGGGGGCGACCAGGCCAGCAGGGAAGGGCAGTTGGGGGCGACCAGGCTGGCAGGGGAGAGTAGTTGGGGGCCATCAGGCCAGCAGGGGAGGGCAGTTGGGGGTGATCAGACTGGCAGACAGAAGCAGTTAGGGGCAATTAGGCAGGCCAGCAGGGGAGCGGTTAGGAGCCAGCAGTCTCAGATTGTGAGAAGGATGTCCGACTGCCGGTTTAGGCCCACAGGGATTGGGCCTAAACCGGCAGTTTGGACATCCCCCAAGGGGTCCCATTTTGGAGAGGGTGCAGGCCGGGCTGAGGGACACCTCTTCCCCCCCCCCCCCATGCACGAATTTCGTGCACCGGGCCTCTAGTAGAAATATAAAGGATCATTATATGCCAACCAATTGAACAGCCTAGAACAGTGGTCGGCAAACTCATTAGTCAACAGAGCCAAATATCAACAGTACAACGATTGAAATTTCTTTTGAGAGCCAAATTTTTTAAACTTAAACTTCTTCTAATGCCACTTCTTCAAAATAGACTCACCCAGGCCGTGGTATTTTGTGGAAGAGCCACACTCAAGGGGCCAAAGAGCCACATGTGGCTCGCAAGCCACAGTTTGCCGACCACGGGCCTAGAAGAAATGCACAAATTTCTAGAAAGATACAACCTTTCAAGACTGAATCAGGCTCACTGGTTGAGCATCAACCTATGAACCAGAAGGTCATGGTTCGATTCCCATTTGGTGCATCTGCCCAGGTTGCAGGCTCAGTTCCAACTGTGGGGCATGCAGGAGGCAGCTGATCAATGATTCTCTCTCATCATTGATATTTCTATCTCTCTCTCCTTCTCCCTTTCTCTCTAAAATCAATAAAAAATATGTTTATTTTTTTAAAAGACTGAATCAGGAAGCACCTCAAGACATGAATTTAAGTGTAGACCACATCTTACAGACACTATAGACATCTCCTAAGAATAAAATCAAAGTCTCTAGAGAGGACTTGGTGAAGGTCTCACAATTTTTTCAAGGGCAATGACCAGAACATAATCATGGATACTAGCCTAGGCATGCAAGAAACAAGGCAATATGAGTACCCAATAGTAGAAGCAGAGCCAGTAGTAACAAACTTGTAAAAGCTTCAGATATTGAAATTATAAATAAAAAAACTATGCTATGTTTAAAGATATAAATGGCAAGTCTGAAATATCTGCAGTGAACAGGAAACTACAAAAGGTGACATAGCAAACTTTTGAAAAGAACCAAATACAGCTTCTGCTGTAAGAGTTTGTTAGATATAGTGAGAATATCTAACTTACATTTGCTTGCAGTCCCAGAAGGCAAAGAGACAAAAAATGTTAGAAAGTAATGACTAAGAATTGTGCAGAAGTGATGGAAGTTTCAAAGAATCATGAGAACTAGCAAATCTCAAGCAAGAGAAATAAATCTATACATAGATATATTATAATTAAACTGTATAAAACCAAAGGTAAAGGAAAAAATCATAAGAGCAACCAGATGGAAAAAAGACTGTCACCTAACACTTCAAGAGAAACAATAAAAACCAAAAGACAAGAGAATGTAATATGAAAAAATAAGATAACTAACTACTCGTCTCAAATTCTATAGCCACTAAAATATCTCTCAAGAAAGCTAATGAAATACCGACATTTCCAGACAACCAAAAACTGAAAAATGATGTCACCAACAGACTCACAATAGATGCAATTCTGGACCTCAGGCAGGCAGAAGAAAAGTGATCCATAGTGGAAAGTCTGAGATTCAAGAAGGAATAAAAAATAAAGAGAATAGTAAATATAAATAAAATTTAACTATATAAAACAGAAATAATAACACAATAATATGGTCTAGTGAGATTAAACACAAGAATTAAAATGCCAGCAATATTAATGTACAGTATATGTTAGGAATATGGTACATGGAATTCAAGTGTTTTGAGGTCTTTATATTATTTTTGAGAACAATAAAGGTTCTGTTCAACTTTAGACCTGGGATAATTTACAACAGCACATTATGGGATAACTCAAGATTGCACTTTACGGACTATGCTTCTATATAGGATGTAGTATACTAGAGCAGACCAATGCTCCTGCCAAAACAACTAAAGAAATTGGAAACTGAGCTGGTGTTTCTGCAGATACTTGTTGCCTGGAGGTACAAGGGCAAGATGTTAAAAATATGGATTTTTCTCAGGTAGAGGGTTATTGTTAGAACAGAAAAAAATAGCAGAGGTTTTAAAGATCTTGTAGGTCTAAAGACAGGGACCTCAAAAGCTCAGTCAGTTTTCCCCCCAGGACATTTAACAAATTTTGAAACTATAAGATAAAGGCTAAACCCTAAACAGAAAGTCTTGAAAAAGCAAAGCAGAATTTTTCTGACAGTCTTGTGGTGCCAAGGAGATAAGGACCTAGTATTCAGGACATGCGGGAGGGAGCATGACTACACCAGGCTCTCAGTGCCCTAGAAGGCTGCACCCTAGGAGCAAACCAACAGTAGACGGAACCTCACTCTAAATGTCCAGGAGAGAAAAGGGAAACAGTATTATCTGGAGCCTCTGTAATTTTTATATATAATGTCTAACATTCAATAAAAAATTACTAGGTATGTCAAAAGACAATGAAAATCAAGGCAATTTTGCCTTTCTTTTATAATACAATTTATAACTTATAACACAATGTCCTGAAGTACCTTCAAGCCATTATTTGAAACACCAAGGAAAATAGTTCTGTATATATGAAAATTTTACATTTATAGAATGGCAAATAAAAAATTTACCATATTTCTAAACTCTCAGCAAGGTAAATGTTATCCTTCTCTAAATATTATAACTACATAATTCTCATTATTGCTCATGCAAAATATTCATTAAATCTTATTTATTACACATTAAAAAGTTATCAGCACTTTTACTCCATCCCTTTAAACATTTTCATCTTATTGAAAACATACAGTTTCAAAACTAAACTCCAATATCTACACCTAAAGTACTTTCCAGCTTCCCTAAAACCTGTACTTTTTTCTCATTGCATATTTTGTTTCTCTTACATGTTATAACCTTACTAACTCTAGCTTTAAAAAGACAAAGTATGTGAAAATACTTTGAAAACTATAAATCTCCACACAAATTTAATGGCATTTATTATTATTACTATCAATTAACATATAAAAAGCCTGAAAATTGTTAATACTTTCAACTAGTTGCCATGAATATGTTGCTTTTTAACAGGACAGAATCAGAAATTAACCTTTATATAAGCTATTAAAATGGTCCAAATTCCAAAATTAAATGTAACAAAACAGTATGTCATCCTCTTAATGTGCTTTTAATTTTTCTCTTTTAAGATATACAGATATCTCAGAGGAGAAACAAAGATGGCAGCATAGGTAAACACCTAAACTGCTGCCATGCACAACAATTTCAAAACTACAACTAAAAGACAAAACGGACATCATCCAGAACCACAGGAAGGCTGGCTGAGTGGAAATTCTACAAGTAGAAGGAAAGAGAAAAGCGCACTGAGACTCAGAGGAGCTGCGGAGAGGACTGGCAACTGAGTGCGCGGCTGGCTTTCTCAAGCGGGAGGGAGACAAAAGCTCCCGACTGCGCTGAACTCCAGTTCCGGGCGAGACTCTGGGGACCCAGACTCATTTGGGGAGAAACTGGACTGTCTGGCAGCGGGCAGAACTCAAGGGCAGCTTCTCTCAGAGATGCTTGCAGCGATTACCACGGGACACTGAGACACAGGGGCCTATTAGGGCAGGGCTGACGGGAAACCAATGCTGTCTTCTCCGCCCCATCCAAGCTGAGCACAGAGGCTTTTGCAACTCTTGTCTCATAAGGGTGTCTCCAGCACAGAAGTTCTCCCATCATAGACACAGCTGATCCTCACAGCCAATTGGCCTGGAGGTCAATTCCTCCCAGGGAAACCAACAACAATCAAGGCTTAACTACAACAAGACTGTGCACACAGCCCACAAAGGGGTGCACCAAGAGTGTCCATCTCAGGTAACTGGGGAGGCTGAGCCACTGGGCCCTATAGGACACCTAGCACACAAAGCCACTCCATCAACTCAGGGAAGCAGCCAAAATGCAGAGACAAAGAAACATCACAAATGAAAGAAATGGAGGAAAGCAAATGACTGGATATAGAGTTCAAAACCACAGTTATAAGGTTTTTCAAGAATTTGCTAGAAAAGGCAGATAAATTTAGCGAGACCCTCGAAGATATGAAAAAGAACCAACTAGAAATTAAGCATACACTGTCTGAAATAAAAAATACTATACAGAGATCTAACAGCAGAATAGAGGATCGCAAGAATCAAGTCAAGATATGAAATACAAAGAAGCAAAAAACACCCAACCGGAAAAGAAAAACTAATCAAAAAATATGAAGATAGTGTAAGGAGCCTCTGGGACAACTTTAAGCGTACCAACATCCAAATTATGGGGGTGCCAGAAGAAGAGAGAGAGCAAGTACTGAAAACCTATTTGAAGAAATAATGACAGAAAACTTCCCCCACCTGGTGAAAGAAATAGACTTACAAGTCCAGGAAGCGCACAGAACCCCAAACAAAAGGAATCCAAAGAGGACCACACCAAGACACATCATAATTAAAATGCCAAGGGCAAAAGACAAAGAGAGAATATTAAAAGCAGCAAGAGAAAAACAGTTAGTTACCTACAAGGGAGCACCCATACGACTGTCAGCTGATTTCTCAACAGAAACTATGCAGGCCAGATGGGAGTGGCAAGAAATATTCAGAGTGATGAACAGCAAGAACCTACAACCAAGATTACTCTACCCTATCATTCAGAATTGAAGGGCAGATAAAGAGCTTCACAGATAAGAAAAAGCTAAGGGAGTTCGTCACCACCAAACCAGTATTATATGAAATGCTGAAAGGTATTCTTTAAGAAGAGGAAGAAGAAGAAAAAGGTAAAGATAAAAATTATGAACAACAAATACATATCTATCAACAAGTGAATCTAAAAATCAAGTGAATAAAAAAATCTGATGAACAGAATAAACTGGTAAATATAATAGAATCAGGGGCATAGAAAGGGAGTGGACTGACAATTCTCGGGGGAAAGGGGTGTGGGGGGTGCGGGAAAAGATTGGACAAAAATCGTACACCTATGGATGAGGACAGTGTGGGTGCGGGGGTAAGGGCAGAGGGGTGGTTGAAACCGGGTGGAGGAGAGTTATGGGGGGGAAAGAGGAACAATTGTAATAATCTGAACAATAAAGATTTATTAAATTAAAAATATATATATTAAATCCTATAAGTCTTTAAAAAAAGATATACAGATATCTTAAAAGTAAAGAGAAAAATTACTTTTAACAGAATTAAATCCCTTAAGGTAATATTGAAAAGGTCATATGAAATTAGATATACAGAGAATCATGGAATTCTTAAGGCCTATTTAGATATTAAGTTTCTTTAACTATTAGTTAAAGTTTTTGAGCATTGATTCTTAAAGCTGTTTCTAGTTCTGTGCATGATTCTATACCAGCTTACCACATGGCTACTACATTATTGCAGTAAATTTTTCATTTGGTTAAATCAATGGTACAAGTAACTTAAAAATTAAGTGCTCTAGCAGAGTTGCAAGTGATAGACATATTTGCACTACTGGGCTTTGAATATAAAACATAAGATCACAAGACATAGAAATTAGTCTTTTTCCTTCCCATAAAAAGTGAGCACATATCAGAAAAAGTAACTTAATTAGGTAAACTAAAACATAATAAACCTGGGAAATTCTGACAGTACAGCAATGACTCATACAACCAGCAACAATAAGGAGCAAGTAACCTTTGTGCTACATGCAAATAGAGGACCTTTGTACATTTGACAACCTAGATACAGAAAGGCAGTTTCTGTTCGAATAAAAGAAAAATTGTGTTAATGATCAAAAGTGTATGCTCACCTTGTAAAAATTCCTCCTTGCAAGCAGTGAAGTAGAAGAAAACGATGCTGACTTTCTTGGCCTGCTTTTTTTAAATCGGCCTTGTACCAAGAATAACTAAAACACTGGACCACAAGTGTTCCAACGAGTATAAAACTTACTGTTAAAACACCAAAAACATATTGTCCTTCATGGAAAAACCTAACAGATACCCAGATGTCCACAATTAAATCAGTTATATAGATTATAATGCCAACAACTGACATCATAAAATTCGATTTAGTATATTTCATTATGAATCACTATAGCCCTTAGTTGTCTACTTTCTTCTCTGATACAAAAAGAAAAAAAAAAAACAGCTTTTGTATAGCACTGAATTTTATTTTCTACTCTCTAAATCTATTTAGAAGAATAAATATTATGAAATTGGAACACTTAAATCAAAATGACTAATTTTAACTTTCTTTTCTAAATCTCTAATCTAGGTTTAATGTTACAAGGCTTTATTCAATCTTCTGTTTCACAATGATCTTCATTACCGATGACAATACCTAAAATAAAACATATTTATATATATATAAGATTCTTAAACTCTTGAGTATAATATTAAAAACCCTAGTTCATGAGTTTATCAAAGCTCTATTTAAATATATATTTTTATATATAACCACTAAATATACTAGTTCTTATAACAGCTTTGGGAAAGTGAAGTCTCAACAAAACAATATGCTAACAAACTGAAAACTTCCTCTCAAACTATTTACCCTTTTTATTTACCCTTTTTTTTCCAGACTATTTACCTTTTAAAAAGGTTAACCTAGGTCTCTCTGCTCTTCACATGAGAAAATAGCCATCTGCAAACCAGGAAGTGGGCCTTTACCAGACACTGGATCTGTTTTTCACCTTGATCTTGGACTTCCTGCCACTAAACCTTTCTTCTCAGATATGCTTCTCCTAGAAAAGGCTTCTCTACCCTAATTCTCATCTACTTGCCAACCAGAGAGCCTGAAACTCTCCACTAGAGATGGAATCCTCCAGGTTAAACATTCTCCTCTATTAAAATAAACATTGCACATACAGTGGAAGAGTAGATAATAAAAGTAGCTACCATTTCTGAGTGTTTACTTCATGTGAAGTGTTTTACAAATATTATTTCATTTAATCCTTACAAATCCATATGAGAAGGATATAAGTGGTCCCATTTTACAGGTCAGAAAACTGAGTTTAGAGAGATATTGGGTGTTTAGGTGAATTATCTCTAAAAAGCAAACCGTTTTGTTAATAGTAGATGGTTCCTTTAAAATTACAAACTATAATACCTAAGCACTCCATACGGGCATTTCTTAATCACTCACCCCACACAGATAGCTTCCTTTACCTGGGATGGATATGGAAAACACTAGCAGTTTTGAATCAAGTTTTATAAGATGGGAAAAATAAGTTCTAAGAAACTTATTAATTGCATTATTGGTAGAATATCAGATTCAATAAACTAATCCAATATGACTGACATCTTCTATATTCCTAATTTAGTGAGGCAGGGACATACCGCCAACTGGAGAGAAACCTACACGGCAAGGTAATAAATATAGCAGCTCTCATAAAGAATTCCCCAGCTCTTTCAGTAACCACTTATTTGTCTAACTTGCATGAAGGACAGTTCATCTCTATCCCTACAGTTGATCACTATTCCAATACCACTTTATGAGAAAAAATGCCACCTATAAAATTTGACTTCCTAGGAAACTCGTGGCACTAACTTAATACACAGTTCCAATCCAAGTTTATTCAGAAGTCAACCCAGCTGTGAGGCTTCCTGGCTGTCAGCCAAAATATATAACCTTTGCCCACTATACATGATCTCTTTGCAATAAAGCAGATATTTAAAAAGTAAAAACTAGCAACCTTTCACTTGTCGACCAAATTTAACACACATAAAATACAGACTAGACTTACTTGTCAAATATAAAAAGCCTTCTTTAACTCAGCCTCTTCCAGAAAATCTTCATTTCTTTTATTTCTTCTTCACTGAAAACAAGTATCATTAAAGAGTTTGTAAACCTTTAAGATCGAAGGCTAAAATGAAACTGAAATCACCTGTTAGTCATATGTTGGATTTTTCTAATCTAGTGATAACAGAGTGATTCATTCAGACTACGATATAACCTTTTATAACCATCACTTTGGGAATAGGAATAACATGCCTCCTTTTATAGGTTGACTAGGTTACAAGCTTTCATTGTATTTATCAATTAAGTTTTAAGAAAATACAATTTGTCTCACAGCATATCCAAGTGAACAGATATGTAAGAAAAAGAGAGATTCTTGCATTTGAAATACTCTGAGAATTTACAATGCATTAAGTTAGCCCTATTTACCTTCTTAAACTGTATACCTTCTCAAACCCTATGATTATTGGTTTCTGTTCCCAAAAACATCTACTAAATGTCTTCTATTTCCAAGCCTATCTATAATGCCCTTCTACCTCCACCTACCTGATGAAATTCTATCAATCCTTTAAGAATCAGCTCAAAACCCATAACCTTTAAGCTTTCCTAGATCTTCCCAGTCAATTTGATGTTCCCCTTCCTCCTTGCAATCCCATCACTTTAGCTTCTCCTCTAGGATTTACCCAAGTATGTTAAAATAAAACCATGTGTAACTGCTTCCTGGTTGTGAGTGTCTGGAAAGGGCCTACTATCTTTCATTTTTAATACCCTCCACAATATGTCTATAGACATACTCCGCATGCATATGCAGATGATAAATGACTACAAATGTGACTAGATAGAATGGAAAAATCTTTGGTCTTATTTCTTGGAGAGGAGGTCAACCTTCAAGTCACATTGCTAAACATATCAACAAAGACTCAATTTTGTATCTGTAGCTTAGATCCCTCTTCGGAATTCAACTCACATATCCAAACTATCTATAGGTATTATCAAGATGCCCCACAATTACCTCAATTTCAACTTCTCTAAACCAAGTTTACTATCTACCCTCTGTTTCTCCTCTTCTGCTAGTGTCTCCTTGTATGACTCTACTTGTCATTTAACTTTTTTTAATCCTCACCTGAGGATATGCTTTCACTTACTTTTGAGAGAGAGAGAGAGAGAGAAAGAAAGAAACATTGATCAGTTGTCTGCCCTACATGCCTGATAAGGGATCAAACCTGAAATCTAGGCATGTGCCCTGACCGGGAATTGAACCCACAACCTTTTGCTTTAGAGGACAACTTTCCAATGAAGTGAGCCACCTGGCCAGGGCAAGTCATTTAACTTTTAAATTATTTGTTGGGTCCATTTCTTCATCTGTCAAATGAAGAGCTTGGTAGTGAACAAATGAAATCAAGGTGGTAGGCACAAAGGAAATTCAAATATGTAAAAAAAAAAAAAAAAAAAAAGCTAAGGGATAAGAACCTGGAGCTGCCCCTGAGTCTCAGGAAGAGCACTGTGGTGCAGAAATGACTGTCCCACCCTCTTCTCAAAGGTTCTGCTGACTTTCCAGCAGAGTTCTTATGATGAGGGAAGAGGGAGGTAACTTCCTGCCTGAATAGCCATTAATTCATGGCCACAAATACATATTGATGAGTTGATATTCCTGACCTAGGGACTTTTGATGGTTATTCCAAGCGTTTTTTTAAAGGCATATTGCTTGGCTCTGGCCAGTTTGCTCAGTGGTTAGAGCGTTGGCCCTCATGAGTTCGATTCCCAGCCAGGGGCATTAGCCTGGTTGCACAATTGCCAGTTGCATGCCCAAACCCAGCCCAGTCCGCCCCCTGCGGAAGACAACCAATGGATGAGTCTCTCTCACATGGATGTTCCCCACCACCACAGCCCCGCGCAAACCCCCACTTCAACTCTATCTAAAAGCAATGGGAAAATATCCTCAGGTGGGGATTATAAGTAAAGACTAAACATAAAAGGCATCTTGCCTGCCTTCCCTTTGCAAAGGGGGCCGTTTACCTGATTATTTCAGTGAAGGTTTTTGAAACACTGCTATTAAAAGGGCATCTTTGCCACACGAGGCAAAGAAACGTGTCACACACAATAAAGGTGTGTCTTTCAAGAAATCTGGACTATTCCACTGCTGGTGTGTAAAATAAACACTTTGTAAATTAACAGGAAATTGTCTTTTTCTTCAGAAGTACCTGCACAAGCAACGTTCAAATACTTGTACTAAACTTTAGAACTGCAAGCATCTCATGTGTCCGTTTTTGGGAGACATGAGTTGGGCTGGGCTGGTGGATGAGAGAGAGAGAGAGAGAGAGAGAGAGAGAGAGAGAGAGAGACTTCTTGCAATTGTCCACACTCGATGAAACCGATCATAGGAACTGTGCTTTTTCTTTTCAGTAAACGGTGACTCAATTCTTTTACAAAGGGAGCGGCAGTGACCATCGGGGCGGCTAATCTGCCAAACCCAGTGCTCCGGTCAAGGCCCACCTGGCGCTCTGGGCACAGGGCGGGACGATGCTGCGAGGGTTACATGAGATCACGTTTATGAAGAGCGCTTGGCAGATGGAAAGCGCTTGGTACACGTTACTTACAACTGTTTATTATGAAAGGTAAACAGGTTACTCCACACACACACACACACACACACACACACACACTCCAGTGCCCACAAGCCTGCTCCCGGATTTTGAACACAGTCCCTACCCCTAACCTGCCTGCTCCAGCCCAAGATCTCCCAGGTTAAAACGTCTCTTGTCCACTGGGATGAACTCGCCCACCAGAACATGAACTCCGAGGAAGGCGCCTGGTTCGGTGACAAGAAGCAGCTCTCAACACCAGCTTCGCCTCGGGCGCCTCACGCCTCCCTCGCGCCGCCATCCTCGAGGCCCAGGCTGCGTCACGTGGCCCCTGGCCCCGCCCCCAGCCCGGCGGCTGATCCCTCCCCGCTGGGCTCGCGCTCCGGACACGTGGCCTCTGGCCCCGCCCCCAGCCCGGCGGCTGATCCCTCCCCGCTGGGCTCGCGCTCCGGACACGTGGCCTCTGGCCCCGCCCCCAGCCCGGCGGCTGATCCCTCCCCGCTCGGCTCGCGCTCCGGACACGTGGCCTCTGGCCCCGCCCCCAGCTCCTAGGCGGATCCCTCCCCTCTCGGCTCGCGCGGCAACACGTGACCTCTGGCCCCGCCCCCAGCTCCGAGGCGGATCCCTCTCCGCCCCGGTCAGGTGACAGCTGGCTCCGGCCTATTTTACGGTTCCGTGCTCCGGTCGCACCGTAAGCTGCGTGCCCCACGGGTGGCTTCCGCGGAGATGGCAGCCACTCTGCAGCGCATCGAGCGGCTGTCCAGTCGGGTGGTGCGCGTCCTGGGCTGTAACCCGGGCCCCATGACCCTGCAGGGCACCAACACCTACCTGGTAGGGACCGGCCCCAGGTAAACGCCCCTCGCCTCCCTCCGGCCCCCCCTCACGCCCGCCACCTAAACACTGGCCTGCGGCACTTGTGGGCAGGATTGCGACGTCCTACCCCGGCCAGGCGGGCCCACCAGAACCGTCCTCAGTTGCCCTGATCCCGGACCTCCCCTAAATCACGACCAACCGGGGTGGTAACCTCTCTAAAAGTGGCTGGGAGAGAAATAATTTCTTTTAACTTCCTGTTTTTGAAACCCAGTTTACTTTGCTCGATGTTGAATGCCAGAGTGAGTGTGTTTAAGTGGTTGAGAAATGGCTATCGCCGGAGTTTTTAAGAATCCAGGAAAATGCTGACTTGGTTCACCTTCTGACTTTCACTCAAAATGTTTTGCCCCGAGTGTAACTTCCCCTTCACCAAAGCGGTTAATGGTGCAGAGACCTTTCTCTTAACTCAGCAGCAGGGGGCAGGGTTGTCTTGCTTCCAAATTGCTGGAGTCTGAAATCCAAAAAACGCGCCCCCTCCCCCCTCCAGCCCTCGGGAAGGAAGAGCCTACTACTTTTGCTTTTGTTTGCTATTATTGTGTGAGTTTATTTAGGTTAATTTGTGGATGGAATAACCTGTCTATTTCTAAAAAAAAAATTTTCTCTTCCACTCCATTCTGTTTTATGCAGAAATGAAGAGATGTAGTTTATTGCACCATACCTACATCGGACAACTTTTGTGTACTTAGTATAACCTAGATAATTCAAAATAGAAATAAGATAAGATATACTTCTCCTTGAGCCTGGAATTTAATTGTATAGCAACACGTGTTACAATTAATACAATACACTTGAATACTAAATACAGTTTAATAAGTATAGTTTATTGAAGTATTTGCCTTTTTCCAGCAAATCAATTTCGGAAGCAGCAGGATGGAGGAACTGAAGTATTGCAAGTGAAGCAGGCAAAAGGTGAAGTCCAGAGCAAACAAGGCAGGGTCGGTTAGGTACAAAGGCTTTAGGCTGCCTCCCAAATCTAGGAGGATAGAGAATTAGGCAGGAAAAAATACCTGATATCTAGGGTAGAGTCTCTCTTGGCTGGTACTCACTCACCCCAGGAAGCCCATAGGCATTTTCATCTCTTGTCGGTATATCATTTTAAACTAGTTCTAAAATCAGTTCCTAACATGAAAATTGCAAATAGTCCAAATTACCCTAGAAAGTCTCTATGTCGGAGATCAATATACTGTTTCTCAAGTTCATTGTGCCCTACTTTTCTCTCAACAATGAAACAGATGGCTGGTTCCATTTGAAAATCAGATAAAGAAGTTGGCTTAAATGTTTAGGGGCCATGTTGTATGAAAAATACATACTGTATCTTTTTTATTTATTTCAGAGAGGAAGGGAGAGGGAGGGAGAGAGAGATAGAAACATCAATGATGAGAGAGGATCATTGATTGGCTGTCTCCTGCACGCCCCCTACTGGGGATCAAGCTCAAGCCCACAACCCAGGCATGTGCCCTTGACCAGAATCAAACCCGGATCCCAATGCTCTGTCCACTATGCCAAACCGGCTAGGGCTACATACTGCATCTTTTAAAACAACAGAATCACACTCAATGTAGCAAAGGGCGTGTGCTAAAAGAGACATAAAGAACCTGAAACTGAATGAGGAAAGACCAGATTCATAGTCTCCCTTCTTAACTGTTTACACTATTACTCAGGTAAACTCATGGAGTGGAGTGGCCAGAGGAGTCACTCATATATGAGAGAGATGATGATGAATCCATATATTGAGCTAGGATAAGTCAATGTACGGCTGATGCTACTCTGTAAAGTAGAAGTCAGGTGGCTCGACATGATTATTAATTGCGTCCAAATAAGAGGTTCTGATATTGTAGCCACCTGTTCAACTGCACAAAACAGTTCTAAGGTCACAGATGGCTTCTATATCACTAAACCCAAAGGATTTTTCCATTCCCATCGTATTTGAATTTCAGTATCTTTTGATACTGTTGACCACTCCTTCTTGATCTACCAACACCAATTTCTCCTGGCTTCCTCTTACCTTTCTAGCTGCTCTTTCACAGTCTCCTTTATAGAGTCATCCTCTTTACCAGATCTTTTAAGGGTTTGAGTCTCTCAAGGTGCAATCCTCATCTTATGTTCTCGTGCTATATTCTCTACCTAAGTGATCTTGTCTACTTCCTTGGTTTGAACTGTTACCTGTTCATTAATAACTCCCAAATGTATTAGCACTCCAATTCACACAATATCCAAACTTGATCTTCAGACCAAGGTAGCCAACTGCTTTCTTAAATCTACTTGGATGACTCACAGCCACTTGAAACTCATTGTTTCCCAAACTGAACTTATGGGCTTTCCCACTAAACTTGATCTTCTTCCAGACACTCGTCCATATCTTGATAAACAGAATCATCCTCACATTTGATCAAGGTCATATACTTAAGTACACTCCTCGACATTTTTTCTTTGCTTCTTGCACACACATCCAAGCCATTAGAAAGATCTCCCCGATTTCCACTGCTATCACCCTGTCCAAGCCAATGCAACTCTTCCTTAGGCTTCTAAAATCGCCTCTAACCGACTCCTCTCCATCTACTTTTGTTCTGCTTCAATCCATCCTTCATCCTCCTTCATGTAGCCAGAATATAATTTTTTTAATGAAAATTAGAAAGCCAAGCATAGTCCAGCCCCACACATCTCATCAACCTAATCTTAAACCTTTCCCATCATAGCCAGGTGAGTTATATCCATTCTGGCTCAGGACATTCATGCATGCTTTCCTCTCTGTCTCCCATGTATACACCTAGCCTCTTTACCCAGCTAACCTCACTCATCCTTTAGAATTCAGTTAAAATGTCATTTTTCTCAAGAAAGCCTCCCTTCACCCCTTAGACTGTGTTAGTTTAATGTAATACACTACCTTAGTACTCCATACTTTTCATGCCCTTGATAATAAAATGATTTTTGTATGTGTGTAAAACGAAGCTTGGCACACTTCTACTCCCCACTACAATGTAAGTTCAATGAAGGCTTATTCATTACTATATCCCCACCACTAGCACAGAGCCTTGTATACAGTACAAGTATTATAGGAAATATTTGCTGAATGAGTGAGTGTTCTCTACATTTTTTCTCCATTTTCTCTGTTATGATTTCAGGACTGCTGGATAACTGCAATTTTAGCTAGTCTTCCACCCTCATTCTGATCAGCCCGTGGATGCCAAATGAATTTCCCTAAAGCACTCACTACTAGACCTACTGTGATGCCTAATACATAGGTCTCAATAAACACTTGAATGGACAAATAATAACCACACTTTCCAAAGAGTATGTCCAGGTTCCTTCTCTGCCTAAGAACCTCTTGAAAACTGCAGTTTTAACCTTTACTATCAAAATTGTAAATACCTTGAGAGCAAATATACTATTTCCTATTAATAGGAAAAGGCAGTCTAATGAAGTAGAGTTAAGACTCTGGACTCTGATTACCTAGATCCCAGTCCTGGCTTAAGATTTTGGAGAAGGCAGTTGATTCTCTAAGCTTCAGACTCCTTATCTATACAATGAGGTTTGTATAGTATCTGTCTCATAGGATGTTATGAGGGTTCAATGAAATTTAAATGGAAAATCATATCAAAAGCACTTAACAAATTCTAGCATGTGGGAAGCATACAATGCTAGCTATTATTTTTATCACTTCTGCTTCCCTCATGGCATCCAGAGAATTCTAGGTTCATAGTAGCTGCTCAGAAAATTCCTAATGATTTTGTAAGAGTGACAGCAAATTGACAGAGAGACCATTTAATAGCTATCTTAAAATTAATATAAAATACCTGAGGAAGTTGATTTTACTAACTTTCATTAGTTGAATTTTTTCTGTATTCACATAGCAGATTGTTACTGTATGCCAAGCACTGTACTCTAGTGAATAAATGGTAACAGACCTGTATAGATTCTCCTGCACTCTTGTTCCCTTTATTAGTAAACTTGTATTTGTAAAATGACCTCCTACGATAGAGTATTTATTGCCTGTGGCCATGAAGAACAAAGTCAAACAGCCCTCATAGAGATAACTCTATCTAATCCTCTGCAATATTCACAGACATCATTGAAAGAATTGCTATTTGAGAACATTGTTTTTCTAATTTACAGCTGAAGTTTCATCTATGTTTTTCTAATTTACAGCTGAAGTTTCATTTATGTCACATGAAGAATGATTCTAGGTGCTTGCTAAGTAGTACCCTCCCACTGGAGAGGCAGTATGTCTTTTTTATTTTATTTGTTTGTTTATTTTTTAACACTAAATTAGAAGACATAACTGCTTTTAATAACTCAGATATACCCCAGTCTATAGTGTCCAGGAATTACTGCAGGGTTACTGGGATGTTTATTAAAAATACTAGGATATCTGATGCCTTCTGAGTAGACGAGATAGTATGTCTTGAATAGAGAAGTCATTGGACTTCGTATCTGAGTGTCTAGTGCTTCCCAGTACCACCTATTGCTGGGGCCTGGAGCAAATCACATAGCCTTTCTGAAGACTAGTTCCCTCTGCTGTAAATAAAATAATAATAAATAATAGTACCTTCCTAGAGTTGATCTGAGGGTCAAAGAGATAATATGTGAAAATGTCAAATGTTAGTTTAAATTGCTATGTTGGTCAATGTAAGATGTTACATTGTTCCCCCATTCAGTAGGTTCCCTTTTCATTTTGTTGATGGTTTCATTTTGTTGTTGGTTTCCTTTGTTGTGCAAAACTTTTTGGTTTTATGTAGTCCCGTTTCTTTATTTTCACTTTTGTTGGTATTGCCTGAGCAGATAGTTCCAAAAAATATTGCTAAGACTGGTGTCAAAAGGGTTTACTGCCTATGTTTTCTTCTATGAATTTTATGTTTTGGGGGGTCTTACATTTAAGTGTAATCCATTTTGAATTTATTTTAGTATATGGTATAAAAAAAAGTCCCATTTTCAGTCTTATACATATAGATGTTCAGTTTTCCCAATACTACTTATTGAAAAGACTGTCTTTTCCTATTGTATATTCTTGCCTCCTTTATTTGTACATTAATTGAATATATATATATATGAAATATATACACACACACACACACACACACACACACACACACACACATATCAAGGGTTTATTTCTGGGATCTCTATTCTGTTCCATTGACCTGTTTGTCAGTTATTGATGAATTAATAAATGAATGAATGATCAGTCTTTTCATAAAGACTAATCTTCTCTCCCGAAGCCTGAACTTGGGAGGTGCTACTATGAAACAACATGAATTACAAAGTTAATTAATTGGTTCTTGAGGAGGAAATGTCACCCTTATTTCTTTAGTTCAGGAAAACTTCTTAGAGAAGGACCATCATTCCATAAAATAGTGATGAAGGGCAAAGTATATGAAGGTTCAGAACCAAAAGCAGAAATATAATAATTAATAGGGTTGTCTAAATAAAGAAACAGAGCAACTCAGACATTTCTCCCACACTTTCTACTGATTTCATTTTCATGTGTAAGGGAGCCATGTAAAGCTTCAGGGATAAGTTTTGTATGTAGTGCAAAAGAGTAGGTTTCTTTAGGGGTGCCATTGAGTCAGATTCTTTCATGTCTCTGAGACATTTGAGGATATTGTAAAAGAACTCAAAGGCAGCCCAGCCAATGTGGCTCAGTGGTTAAACATCAACATATGAACCAGGAGGTCACGGTTCGATACCTGGTCAGGACACATGCTTAGGTTTCGGGCTTGGTTCCCAGTAGGGAACATGCAGGAGGCAGCCAATCAATGATTCCCTCTCATCATTGATGTTTCTATCTCTCTCTCCCTGTATCTTCCTCTCTGAAATCAATAAAACATATTTTTTTAAAAAAAGAGCTCAAAGGCAGAATAAATAAAAGCACATATTTTATGTCCCAGAATACCTGGGTTTGAATACCTGTTCTGCCACTTATTTGCAGAGTAACCTTGGGCGTGTTACTTAATTTCTGCATATAATAATGAAATACCTATCTTAAATAGTTATGAGGAATGCAATTGTTAAAGTAAGGTTTTTGGAACAGTGCCATATTTAAAGTGCTAGGTTAGGTTAGTGTTCAATATTATTGCTACTGGAGGCCTGGTGCACGCATTCGTGCACCGGTGGGGTCCCTCAGCCTGGCCTGCACCCTCTCGCAATCCAGGTCCCCTCAGGGGATGTCAGAGGCCTGGTGCACAGATTCGGCCTGATTCCTGCAGGCCAGACCAAGGAACCCCACTGATGCACGAATCCATGCACTGGGCATGCTTTAGTATGCATATAAGATCTTTGGTTAATCTTTTCCTGCCCTCCCCCCTCCACCCTTCCCTCTGAGATTCTTCAGTCCGTTCCATGTTTCCTTGCCTGTGCATTGAGCATCTGCCCCCTGGTGGTCAGTGCATGTCATAGCTACCAGTCAAATGGTTGCGTAGACTTTTATATATATTCTAGAGGCCCGGTGCATGAAATTCGTGCACGGGGGGGGGGTGTCCCTCAGCCCAGCCTGCACCCTCTCCAATCTGGGACCCCTCGAGGGATGTCCGACTGCCCATTTAGGCCCGATCCTACCACGGGCAGTCGGACATCCCTCTCACAATCCAGGACTGCTGGCTCCCAACTGCTCGCCTGCCTGCCTTCCTGATTGCCCCTAACCGCTTCTGCCTGCCAGCCTGATCACGCCCTAACCACTTCCCTGCCAGCCTGATTGATGCCTGACTGCTCCCCTGCCAGCCTGTTTGCCCCTAACTACCCTCTGCTGCAGGCCTGGTCACCCCTAACTGCCCTCCTCTGCAGGCCTGGTCACCCCCAGCTGCCCTCACTTGCAGGCCTGGTCCCTCCCAACTGCCCTCCCCTGCTGGCCATCTTGTGGCAGCCATCTTGTGTCCACATGGGGGCAGCCATCTTGTGTGTTGAAGTGATTGTCAATTTGCATATTATTCTTTTATTAGATAGGATTAGATAGGATAGAGGCCTGGTGCATGGGTGGGGGCCAGCTGGTTTGCCCTGAAGGGTGTCCCAGATCAGGGTGGGGGTTCCCTTGGGGCGTGGCGCAGCCTGGGTGAGGGGCCTGCGGTGGTTTGCAGGCTGGCCACGCCCCCCGGCAACCCAAGCGGAGGCCCTGGTACCTGGGATTTATTTATCTTTTATAATTGAAACTTTGTAGCCTTGAGCGGAGCCAAGCCTCCTGCTCGCTCCGTGGCCGCAGCCATTTTTGTTGGGATTTATTTATCTTCTATAATTGAAACTTTGTAGCCTTAAGTGGAGGCCAAGGCAGGCCAGGGCTGCGGAAACTTGGCTTCCTCCATCGCCGGGGGCAACTCAAGCCTCCTGCTCTCTCCAGCTCAGTGGCTGCTGCCATTTTTGTTGGGATTTATTTATCTTCTATAATTGAAACTTTGTACCCTTAAGCAGAGGCCAAGGCAGGCCAGGGCAGGTGGAAAGCTTGGCTTCCTCCATTGCCGGGGAAACCCAAGCCTCCTGCTCTCTCCATGGCCACAGCCATCTTGGTTGGGTTAATTTGCATACTCGCTCCTGATTGGCTGGTGGGCGTGGCTTGTGGGTATAGTGGAGGTATGGTCAATTTGCATATTACTCTTTTATTAGATAGGATATATAGATTTTTCCTTATTCAGACTTACATTTCGCCATAAGAACTTTCTTAAAGAGATTTCTCTAGTTAAGCTGAAGTAACATACAGCTGGTTTTTAAAGTAAAGCTATTTATGCAGTTTCTTAAATGTAAATTACCTGTGTGAGAAATACGCTAATATTAACTGTTCCAATGGTGTGATCATCTTCTATTTAACTTTCAGGCGAATCCTCATTGACACTGGAGAACCAGCAATTCCAGAATATATCATCTGTTTAAAGCAGGCTCTGAACGAATTTAACACAGCAATCCAGGAAATCATTGTGACTCACTGGCATCGTGATCATACTGGAGGCATAGGAGATATTTGTAAAAACATTGATAATGGTAAGCAGAATATACTCATTAAGCTCATGAGGAAACCTGTGTTTTCAGAATAATTTGTTTCCATTACAGAGCTAAGCTAATGAACAATTTACTGAATACCTTATATTTAAATGGTACTTTTATACTTTAATATAACTTGAATACTGTGACTATTTTTAATAAAGGAAAAAAGGTAGAAATCCTATTAATCTATTTCAAATCTCTTCTCCCCCTTATTTTTCCCCTTTGCCCAGTGATCATCAGTTTTAATTTAGTCTGTGTGACAGTTACCACTTCAGATTTCATAATAACTAACCATTGTTGAGTATTTACTGTGTACCAGGCACTATTGAAGTAGTTGCTGTTAATTGTCCACATTCTAAATATGATCTCAGGTCTTCCATAACTTTCAGACAGTTACTCTGTATACTGTATTGCCCACAACTGCCCTCCCTTTTTCCAGTACTAACACTTTGCCATCTCTCTCCGTATTCTTTCATCCCACCATCACAAACATAGATTCATTCATTCATGCATTCCTTTAACAAATATTCAAGTTGCTGCTATGTCCAAGCACTGTTCTTGGCACAAAGGATGTAGCAGTGATTAAAACAATAATTCCACTTTCATTCTAGTAGGGAAGGGTAAATAGTAAATAAGTAATAGATCAGATGGTGATAGGTGCTATGAAGAAAACTAAACTAAACTATGAAGAAAAGATGGAGAGAGAATAAAGTAGAAGAGAGCAGTGGCTGTTATATGTCGGGTGGACAGGGAGAGAGAGTAAGCTATATATGTGTCAGAGCAGGGCATACCAGGCAAAGGGCATTGCAGGAGCAGATACTAGAATGGGGGTGTGCTTGACATGTTCAAGGCAGATAAAGGACAAGGAGGTAATGAATGTTCATTCACAACTAAAAATTTTAAATATTTTTAAGTATCTTCTTTTTAGGCCTTAAGACTGCAATTGGGATGGAAAGATTTTCTCAGCTACAGCAGCCAATATCACCAGGCTGCTCATTATAAAAAACTGTCTAACCTAACTTTCTTACCCTCTTTCCTCCTTTTTTTCCAATCCAGGGGAACTGTATGCCACAGGAAACCATTCTCTCCCACTCTGACTTTTCCTCACCCTTCTTTCTCTTGTCTATCTACCCATAAAATTCTGTCCATTAAAAAACTATGCTGAGGATCCTTAATTAGCTTTGGTCAACTCTTTTAGCATGAGGGTCAATTTGAAAACTTACAATGTTTATGGCCTGCTTTTTTTCCTTCACACGTCAATTTTACTGAGCTTGAATTTACATACATAAAATGTACCTATTTTTTAAGTGTGTAGTTTATCAAAAGCATGTGACCACTCCCTTCAAGGTAGAGAACACTTACCCAGAAAGAGGTCCCTTCCTTACCCTGCAGAGGCCCCCGCAGTGATTCCCCTCCACCTCCAGCACCCACTCGTCTGCTTTATGTCACTACGGGTTAGTTATGCCTGTCTGAAGTGTCACAGAATGAAAGCATACAGGATCGCTCTCTGGCTTCTTTCACACAGCATCACATCTTTGAGATTCACCCATGTTTCACGTATCAATAGTTCGTTCCTTTTTATTGCCAAATAGTAATCGATGGTAGAAATACACCACAATTTGTTTATCCATTCACCTGTTAATGGACTTTGACTTAACTTTAAGTTAAAAATTGAAATAGTTTTGGGTTCCATTAAAATAATGAATCCTAATAATAAAAGCCCAGGGTTGTAATGACCGTTCATGACCCGAGGCTAGCTAACCGGAAGTCAGTCCTGCAGTCAGCGCTGGGTTGCCCTGGCGCCCTTCACAGCTGCTACAACATGCTGTGGTATAAAACACAATGTGCAAGTGATCAGAAGCACAGGCACCACCTCCATGCCACCCCCGCACTTTCCATCAGTCCCACCAGGCCTGAGGCGCCCTCCCCATTTCTCTCCAGGCCTCCACCGGGGCTGCTAATCAGCCCCACCTTTCTGATCAGGTCCCGTTGATAGGCCCAGAGATGCTGACGGGCATAGAAACTGACCAATCAGAACCAAATCTGGGTGAATGTAAGGAGCCAATGGCTGCCTAGGAGGCAGAGCTTTTGACGCTGACTGGCATAGAAACTGACCAATCAGAACCAAATTGGCTGGCAGAGGAGGGCAGTTGGGGGCGAGATCAGGCCGGCGGGGGGGAGGGGGGGTTAGGGGTGATCAGGCAGGCAGAGGCAGTTAGGGGCGATCAGGCCAGCAGGGGAGAGCAGTTAGGGGCGAGATCAGGCTGGCAGGGGAGGGCAGTTGGGGGCGAGATCAGGCTGGCAGGGGTGGGCAGTTGGGGGCCATCAGGCTGGCAGGGGAGGGCAGTTAGGGGCCATCAGGCAGGCAGGCAGAGGCAGTTGGGGGTGAGATCAGGCCGGCAGGGGAGAGCAGTTGGGGGCTCGATAAGGCCGGCAGGGGAGGGCAGTTAGGGGCGATCAGGCAGGCAGGCAGAGGGGTTAGGGGCAATCAGGCAGGCAGGCAGGTGAGTGGTTAGGAGCCAGCGGTCCCAGATTGTGAGAGGGGTACCCGATTGGAGTGGGTGCAGGCTAGGCTGAGGGAACACCCCCCCCCCCACGCCCGAGCCGTGCACGAATTTCGTGCACCGGGCCTCTAGTATTTACATAAAAGATTACCCATGAGATTAATTTAAAGAAAATCAAGGAGAAATTTGATACTGCTTTATAGCCACTAAACTTTTAATGCTTTATTTGAAAAGTGGCTTGATGTCTTTCATTCTGAACTTTATTGAAGCTAGACCAGCTGCAATGTAGACTTTGAGTTGCTTAGCACTGAAATTGTACAGAGGTACCTTTCAGAATCTTCCCCAAAAAGTCCCATGTATTTCTTCATTCCCTAAATCCTTAACCACTACCATTCTTGTTCATTTTGTTTTATTATCGTTTCCTTTGTTCCACATTGTTTTACTGTTGTTGTTTTTTAATTACTAATATGGCTACTTTACAGTTCTAACAGTCTATAATTTTTACAGGCCACACCAAAATTATGAATGCCATTTATAAGATTTCTGTGGGAAGATAGAGTAATTCTGAAGCAACCTGCTTATAAATTTTTTAAATAAAATCAGTGTTTCATTTCAGAATTCGTGGCTTACAGGGAGCCAGAAGTTTACTAGATGTGAGAACTATATAGACCTAAGCTGCTTGAGTGTTTTGTTTTTGGTTTGTTTTTTAGTAAATCTTATAAAATATATTTTGTTATCTGATAATTACTATTTTGCAACTGAAGTTGGGTCATTGCCATGTATTTCACATCCAAGTCCTAGAGTCAAATGTTTGCTTCTATGCTATTCAGTTAGAATATGTTTCTATTAGAAAGCATTACACGTAAATAATATCACATGCTTATATCTGCTTAAATAGTTAGCCTTAGCAATGATGTTATAATCCATTATTCAGATCTTAGCAAATGACTGAGGGTTTCCTCCTGTTAAAATAATTATGTAAGTAGTTCCCAGGGGCTGGAAAGAGAGAATAGAGAGTAACTACCATTACATATGAGGTGTCTGTGAGGGGTTTTGAAAATGTCCTAAAATAAGATGGTGGTGGTTGAACAATTCTTTGAATAAAGTAAAAAAAAACACTGAATTTTATACTTTAAAAGGGTGAATTTTATTGTATGTGAATTATATCTGAATAAGCTTTGACTAAAAATAATAATTAATACTATACTAGAGGCCCAGTACATGAAATTCTTGCACTCCAGGGGGTCCCTCAGCCTGGCCTGCACCCTCTCACAGTCCGGGAGCCCTCGGGGGATGTCTGACTGCCACGGAAGTTGGAGAGGCTCCCGTCATCACCGCTGCACTTGCCAGCTGTGAGCCTGGCTTCTGGCTGAGGGGGAGCGCACTGACCACGAGGGGGCAGCTCCTGCATTGAGTGTTTGCCCCCTGGTAGAAAGTGCGTGTCATAGTGACCGATCATTCCACTGTCAGGCTAAAACCGGCTCTCCAACATCCCATGAGGAGTCCCAGATTGCGAGAGGGCGCAGGCCAGGCCGAGGGACCCCACTGGTGCACAATCAGGGCGGGGGAGGGACGCAGGAGGTTGGCCAGCCAGGGAGGGACTGCAGGAGGGCTTCAGGGCGTGTCCAGCCTGTCTCGCTCAGTCCCAATCAGCCGGACCCCAGCAGCAAGCTAACCTACTGGTCGGAGCGTCTGCCCCCTGGTGGTCAGTGCACATCATAGCAAGCGTTTGAGCAGCCTAAGCATATCATTAGCAAATTATGCATTGATTGGTTGAATGGATGACCGAACACTTAGCATATTAGTCTTTTATTATATAGGATGATTGTTTTCAGCATACCCTTCTACATCCTGTCTGTATAGATTGCTATTGAGAATAGGATGCATGCTTTTATATTTACACTAGGAGCCCGTTGCACGAAGTTTCGTGCAATAGACTTTTCCTTCACCTGGCTGCCGGCACCAGTTATCCGCCAGCAGCAGTTTTCCTCTGGCCACCCGCAGATCAGAGCGCCTCTCGCCAGCACGATCAGCCACCCCAAGAGGAACTCCGATCGGGAGGCGCTCCGATCGGGCAGGTGGCCAGAGGAAAACTGCTGCTGGCAGAAAACTGGTGCCAGCAGCCACGCAATCTGCCACCCCGAGTTCCGCCACCAGCGTCTTCCGCAGCGCCGGCCATTTAAGCCGGCGGGGGGCGGGGGATCGCGAGTCCCCGCCCCCCGCTCCTACCGCCAGCCAATCAGCCACCCTGAGTCCCGCCCCCCGCTCCTCCAGCCAGCCCAATCGTGGGTGTAGCGGAGTGATAGTAATTTGCATATTACCATTTTATTAGGTATGATACTAGAGGCCTGGTGCACGAAATTCGTGCATGGGGTTGGGGGGCGGGAGGATGTGTCCCTCAGCCCAGCCTGCACCCTCTCCAATCTGGGACCCCTCACAACTGCTCACCTGCCTGCCTTCCTGGTTGCCCCTAATCGCTTCTGCCTGCCAGACTGATCACCCCCTAACCACTCCCCTGCCAGCCTGATTGATGCCTAACTGCTCCCCTGCCAGCCCAATTGCCCCTAACTGCCCTCCCCTGCAGGCCTGGTCCCCCCCCTACTGCTCTCCCCTGCAGGCCTGGATCCCCCCCAACTGCCCTTCCCTGCAGGCCAAGTCACCCCCAACTTCCTTCCTCTGCCGGCCTGTTCATCCCTAACTGCCCTCCCCTGTAGGCTTGATCACCCCCAACTGCCCTCCCTTGCAGGCCTGGTCCCTCCCAACTGCCCTCCCCTTCTGGCCTGATTGCCCACAACTGCCCTCCCTTGCAGACCTGGTCCCTCCCCTGCTGACCATCTTGTGGCGGCCATCTTGTGTCCTCATGGGGGCAGGATCTTTGACCACATGGGAGCAGCCATCTTGTGTGTTGGAGTGATGGTCAATTTGCATATTACTCTTTTATTAGATAGGATAGAGGCCTGGTACATGGATGGGGGCCGGCTGGTTTGCCCTGAAGGGTGTCCCAGATCAGGGTGGGTGTTCCCTTGGGGCATGGGGTGGCCTGGGCGAGGGGCCTGTGGTGGTTTGCAGGCCGGCCATGCCCCCTGGCAACCCAAGCGGAGGCCCTGGTATCTGGGATTTATTTATCTAATATAATTGAAACTTTGTAGCCTTGAGTGGAGGCTAGGGCGGCAGGCCAGGGCTGGTGGAAAGCTTGGCTTCCTCCATCGCCGGGGAAACCCAAGCCTCCTGCTTGCTCCATGGCCACAGCCATTTTTGTTGGGATTTATTTATCTTCTATAATTGAAACTTTGTAGCCTTGAGCAGAGGCCAGGCAGGCCAGGAAGTTTGGCTTCCTCCATCGCCAGGGAAACCCAAGCCTCCTGCTCACTCCGTGACCACAGCCATCTTGGTTGGGTTAATTTGCATACTCGCTCCTGATTGGCTGGTGGGTGTAGCGGAGGTACAGTCAATTTGTATATTACTCTTTTATTAGATAGGATAATTTTTTAAAGCTGACCCAAAATTATTTTATAGTATGGCATGTGTTTTGTAATTTTGAGGTAATTGTGAGTTTTTTTGGACATATTGTCTGTCAAAGGTCTCATAACTAGAAATATACTTCCACTTCTTTACTACAAGACAAAATTATACAGATTAAAAATAAAAACAAACCAAAAAAACCTCACCATATCACTCCATAATAAAGACAGTTCCCAGAATAGCATATTATTTCTTGCTTCAGCCTCAAAGATACAAAATAATGGAGTTTGAGCCTGGAGAGAGAAAATCCAGTTGCTGTTGGTTTATTTTATTTTTATTATATTGCAGTATTTCTATCTTCTTTATCCTCCATACTTAGCCAGATTTCTATGCATTGTTAGTTTTTCTCGGAATGTCTTTTTCTCCCTCTTCATTTCCATTGCTAACACCCTTGCCCTAATATTCATTACCTTCCAGCTGGGTTATTACAGTCATCCCCTCCTGGTCTTTCAATCTCTCCCCCTCCTGGCTCCCACCTGCAGCTGCCATATTGATCACTACAGCTGCCATATTGATCGACCTGTTAACACTAAAGTGCATACATGGACCACATACAGCAAAGTGTAAATTCCTCTATTCTGTGAAAGGCAATTTAGGGCCCTCCAGGATCTGAGCTCACCTTACTAATCCCACTTATCTCTACTCTTTCCAGCCAGTATTTTGTGTTAGACAAATTGGTAGTGTTCTGCTATTGCCCATATGTCATGTTCATTCTCATTTCTATGGCTTTACTAATGCTGTTCCCTTTACCTGTCTGAACCTTTTTCTCATCCTGCTCATCCTGTAAGCCACACCTCAAGTTTTATCATATTTATGAATTCTTTCCTAATTGTTTCTCCTTTCTCCAACCTCATTTTACTTTTATTAGCTGAATTGTCCATTTAGTATTCATTAAATGGTACTGTGTATAGTTGTTTAATTCTTTCCTATTTGTAAGTTTTAGTTCCCCAACTATGACAGTTTTTAAGCACTTTGATGTCATGGTGCTTACATTCACTATACTGGTTAAATAACTGGCAGTCAGCTATTGATTGGTTAATTAATTGATTTTCTTTGCATTGATGACAGGTAGTATGGGTTAAATTTATTTTAATGTTTTAATATCTTAGCCCTGGGTTTGGGGCTTCCTCTCAGCATTCCTAGAAAGAGCTTTATATTATCATTCTTTTATTATTAACTAATGCCATGATGCCAGGACTTCTTTTACTATATGTTAGGCACCTAGACAGAGAAAAGTTCCTACGTTTTGTATTACCCCCTCTTCAACACCCATCTTGATATCAAAGCTAGCTAAGATTATGAAGAACTTTTGTATAAAATAGGAGTGACTAGAAAAACACAAAGACTTTTATGTAGAGCTAGGAGGGCATTAGAGAGTAAAAAGCTCTTTTGTTGAGATAGAAGAAACAGTTACCATCCCAGAGATAAGCGGCTATAATTCACCTCATTTTCTGTGGTCTCTAATGTTAATATTTTTTGCAGCTACTCACAGGTATTCTATGAAAATTGGCCTCTTAAAAGGCTGAATTGTCATTTAAAGTGTGACTTAAATATTTTACATGTTTTGTCACTAGACACTCCATATTGCATTAAAAAACTCCCACGGAATCCTCAGATAGAAGAAATTATAGGAGATGGAGAGCAACGATATGTTTATCTAAAAGATGGAGATTTGGTTAAGACTGAGGGTGCCACTCTAAGGTATGTAAATGACAGTTGGCCAGGGAAGGTGGTGGGGGGAGGGGGGAGTTTATGTATATCTATAATAATAAAAGCGTAATATGCTAATTAGAATGGATGTCCTTCTGGACGAAGCCAGCCAGGGCTGCGAGGGAAGCCCGGGTCCCAGGTGCCAGAGGAAAGTCGGTGCCGGCAGCTGGGGGAAGGAAGGCCTACTCTTGCATGAATTTCATGCTTTGGGCTTCTAGTGTGTTACAAAAAGGGGGAAAGGGCCGAAACCGGTTTGGCTCAGTGGATAGAGCGTCGGTCTGCGGACTGAAAGGTCCCAGGTTCGATTCCGGTCAAGGGCATGTACATTGGTTGCGGGCACATCCCCGGTGGGGGGTGTGCAAGAGGCAGCTGGTCGATGTTTCTCTCTCATCGATGTTTCTAGCTCTCTATCCCTCTCCCTTCCTCTCTGTGGAAAATCAATAAAATATATTTTTAAAAAAAAAGGGGGGGGGAGGAAGATTTCCACATATTTGCTTGTATGACTGAAGACTATCTCAGGAAGAAGGATATAAGAGATCTGATAACATTGGTTATTCTAGGAAGAGAAAATGGGTTGCTTGAGAAACATAGAAAAAGAAAGACTTCTCCCTCTATCTACTCTTTTATAATTATTTGTTTGAATTATATGATTACCACTTCTTTTTTTTTAATATATTTTATTGATTTTTTGCAGAGAGGAAGGGAGAGGGATAGTTAGAAACATCAATGAGAGAGAAACATCGATCAGCTGCCTCCTGCACACCTCCCACGGGATGTGCCCGCAACCAAGGTACATGCCCTTGACTGGAATCGAACCTGGGACCTTTCAGTCCGCAGGCCGACGCTCTATCCACTGAGCCAAACCTGTTAGGGCATGATTATCACTTCTTAATGAATAAAATTTAAATTACAAAATAGATTAGAATTTCCTGCTGGAAAATTCAAGGCTTTCTCCTATTCTCACTTCCAAAAATGACCCATACCTAAAGTAAATACATTTTAGGCCAGACCCATAATCCCCCCATGACCTGTTTAAGGGATTCACAAAGGTGTTTCCAACTCAGTAATTTTAAAACTCAAATAATTATGATGATTCTCCTCTCTCTCCACCATCTGTCTCGACTTCCTGATTTCAGAACACCTACTTCTCTCAGTACTTAAGATTTTTTTTTTCTTCTATGATACAAGCTAATTCCTCTTCACCTTTATCCCCTCCCCTTGCCCAAGACATCTAATCACTTTAGTTTATTAATTGATTTTTTTTTAGAGGGAGAGAGAGAAACATCAATGTGAGAGCAAAACATCAATCAGCTGCCTCCTGCTTACTCCCTCCCAGGGATCAAGCCCACAACCCAGGCATGTGCCCCGACCAGGAATCAAATTGGCAACCTTTCAGTGCACAGGATGACACCCAACCAACTGAGCCACACTGGCCAGGGCTAATCACATTAGTTCTTACCTCACAAATATTTGTCCCTGCTGTCCCTTTTTCTTTGTGTTCACTATCACTACTTCTAAGCCAGGAATCTCCAGGCTCTCCCCTTTCCAGTTTACCCTTAGTATGCTCTGTCACTTGAAACCTTGAATAACTCTCACTGCATACAAGATCATGTTTATTCTCCTTACCACAGCCTGGCCCCAAACCACTTTTCTAGTCTTAGCTCCTACCACTCCCCTCACAAACACAATTAGCCATATCCAAATACTCCTGAGCACATCCTGTCTGTTCATGCCTTTGCTCATACCCTCCCCTTTACTAGGCCTCAGCCCTTCCTCTCCACCTTGTCCCCCTGATAAATTATCCATTTAGTCTTCAAACCTCAGTTTACATGTTACTTCAAGAACCCCTCCTGGGCCCTAGCTGGTTTGGCTCGGTGGATAGAGCGTCGGCCTGCGGACTGAAGGGTCCCAGGTTCGATTCTGGTCAAGGGCATGTACCTTGATTGCAGGCACATCCCCAGTAGGGGGTGTGCAGAAGGCAGCTGATCAATGTTTCTCTCTCATCGATGTTTCTAACTATCTCTCTCCCTTCCTCTCTGTAAAAAACCAATAAAATAAATTTAAAAAAAAAAAAAAAGAACCTCTCCTGGAAAGAATTAAACGGCTTTCTCTTCCAATTTTTATGTAATTTTTATTATTTTATTATAGCACTTATTAAATTATAAATTTTTGGTGTGTAAGTAGGTATCTCCTTAAAAGGTTCACAATCCTATATAATAAAAGCGTAGTATGCAAATTGTCCTCTCTACCGGAGTTCTTCCAGGAGTTCGACCAGGGGGTGGGCCGGCCAGGGGGAGGGAGGCCCCAGCACTGGCAGGCGGCCAGGAGAAGGGAGGGAGGCCCCGACCGGCAGCTGCTAGGGACCCTACCAGTGCACGAATTTCATGCACTGGGCCTCTAGTATTAGTTAATGTCAATTGCTATAGCAAACCAACCCAGAAATGTATAATAGCTCAAACATAAAATAAGTTTAATTTTCAGTCAGATAAAGTCCAAAAATGGTTCCTGATTAGCAAGTGGCCCTCCTGCATTAATGTTCCAGGATTCTTGTAGATTCCTCCATCCTCAATACTTGTCCTTTAAGATTGCCCTGCTCATCACAGTCAGTCCAGTGGGTGGAGGAGAGTGGAAGGGACGTTGCATGGGAGGTTTTCATGGACCAGGCCTTCCGTTGCATTGCCTGTCAATTCAGTCATGTGTCACTCCTGACTATGGGGAGGCTGGGAAATACAGTATCATATATTGATGATATCACAGAAAATCAAACACTGCATTACTACTTCAAAAAGTATTCTTGACAATGCTGAATGCCCCCCCTCACACACCAGCCCTAGCCCAAGTAAAAGAAGGGAGTAGAGACAGGAGGAGGTAGCTCATCAAGTCTCCTGTCTCAGGTGTGGGAACCACAGTACTGGTTTACCAGTTATCACAGAAGCATGGATATTAGATCTGTACCTAAAATGCAGATTAAGACTATTGAACTCTTGGAAGTTAACTACCTACCACCCATCTGCTGTGAACAGACCATGTATATTAAGCTTTTAAAGTATACAGACAGAAAAGTGTGTATATC
The DNA here is from genome assembly GCF_951640355.1 of Cnephaeus nilssonii. NCBI lineage: Eukaryota > Metazoa > Chordata > Mammalia > Chiroptera > Vespertilionidae > Cnephaeus > Cnephaeus nilssonii. The sequence continues at coordinate 39,177,540 of NC_137089.1, read as the reverse complement.
ATCAGTGTGCAAGGAAGTGAATTGTTAAAAACAGAATAAACCATATGAGCAGTTTGCAGATGAGAAACGAAATCAGTGCCCTAGAGCCACACACGAACTTGCTTCCTGTCACTACCCAACCCCCTCAGTTGAATACTGTCTTGTTTCGTGGGTGAATTGATGCCCAGGATCTCAATATTATGTGAATTCCATTTAATTTTTGTTGTATTGCATTCTGATTAAGTTAAGTATGGGTATCTATTTTAAGATTTGAGGGGAAAACTAACACAAAGAATAAAAAAAAAGACATTTTTTTATGATCTAGTAAATAATCTTTTCTCAAAATGTAAATTCCAATTATGCTAAAATCTGAATAAAACATTTAATATACTGTTGATGTGGTTTCCAGTTTCCATGTTTATAGTCAGTAAAATCCAATAGTTTTAAATATTAACACAAAGGCTCGTTCTTACGCAAAAGTTGCATAAACAGAAGGTTAAAATTTACTTAAGTCCCAAATATTTGACATCCAGGTGATCTTGTCTACCTGCCAATTTTGAAAAGAAAAAAAAAATACAATAGAGAGATAGTACCCACCAAGAACCCATTAGTAAAAAAAAAAAAAAAAAGAAAGTTATCAAGGTTTTCAGTAAGGATTCTAGATGTAACGCTCAGGAATTTTCTAGTGAACTAAGTTTAAGTTCTCAAAGTTAATCTGACAGTTTTTGTTGACTGTTCTAAATTTTCTAAGAGAGCCGTTCTAATGAAGTCTACTGTGTCACAGAACTAGATAAATGCTCTACCTGATGAATGGGAGGCACAGCTGCAGTTCCTCTGATCTTTAGCAAAGCACCTCTGATGTCATTTCCTTTTCTCCTCCGCCTACGTGAAGTAAATTTTAACACAGTTTTTATGCAAATTAAAGCATTAGCCACCTAGGTGACTGGAGGGTTGGAAGTTCTGATCCCCTAATTTAAGAAATATTATTGCCTTCAGCCTAGAAATTATCAAAGAAAACCATTACTGAGTTCTGGCATGGGGAATAGGAGGGGGATAATTAAGGAGGCATTGCAAGCACATTGATGGATAAGGCAGTTTGCAGACCCTGAAAGAATGGTTCTCCAGATGAGTATATGTAGATTTAAAAAAAGGGTTGAGGTTCCATTTGTAAACACATTCTATGTGTGACTATTCATAAGATAAGACAGATACCCACACCACATATTTTTATAGTTGCTGGAAATGTATCTCCTGCAATTATTTTCACATAACATGGAATACTTTCATTAACTGGTTGCAGCAGGTTTAATCAGACAAAAGAAATGATTTTAACATCTCTTTAATACCTCACCATTACTAAATATAGTAATCATTTGCCATATGTAAAGCACTTACTTGGAAACCATAAAAGCATAATAGTTCCTAAAATCAGTTCTTAATGTCTCTCAAAAATAATTGCTCCCATTACACGAGTATCTCATGTTCTTATACCTTATATCTCTTACATTGTTAGCAGACTCTTTTAAAAAGTTTTACAGTTGCAATATTTAACATTAAGGATTTGATTGGATTTTTTGGCAAAAGAGATACTCTTCGAAGTTATAGTCGCTTCATTTTTCTTAAGAGTTGAATTTTGTCAAATGTCTTTGCATTGTCTAGGAGATGACCTTACTTGTTTTCTCCATAGCTTTATTATGATCTGCAGGGATCTCCTAAAATTGAAACACCCTGACATTTTTTTAATAAATTGTACTTGATCATGATATTATTTTTAAATATGTTCTTAGATTCTATTTGTTAATATTTTAGTTAAGATTTTTATAACTGTTCATCAGTGAGATCAGGCAATAGTTTTCTTTTTGTGCAACCTTTGTCAGGTTTGGGATTCAGAACTTTTCCTTCTTTTTCTATGCTCTGGGATAGGTTAAGTAGTAGTGCAGTTATCTGACTTTAAGTGTTTGGCAGAGTTATCCACTGAAAATACTGAGCCTTTAGTTGCTAATGAGGAGGAAGGAGAGAAGCATTGATGTGAGAGAGACACATAGATTGGATGTCTCCTACACGTGGCCCAATGAGGCTAGCGAGCGAACCTGCAACCCAAGTATGTGGCCTTGACTGGGAATTGAACCCGCAAACCTTTAGTGTGCGGGCCAACATTCTAACCACTGAGAAGCAACGGCCAAGGCAAAAAATATATATGTTCGTAAAAAATAAAAGCACTATCTCTAAGTAGTAGAAAGATTGGTGATTTTTATTTACTATAAGTACTTTCCTTTTTTTTTCCCCCAAACTTGTTGTAAGCCATATTCGTTACTTATAAAATAAGAAAAAATGTGGGTAAAGTATTAAATTTGCACTTCAGAGTGAGAAATTTGATTTTATTAAAGGGAGAAAATGTCTGGTGATAATTTTCAGTGAGCAACAAGAGAAAAAGTAGCTTTTTAACTTACTGACATTATTTGTGTCTTGTTCAGAGGTAAGGATAGAGAATAATTTGCTTCTCAAAATGTCTTCTAAGCTTAAGAGTTCATAATTGTTTCTATTTCTTCTTTCAACCAGAGTTATATACACACCTGGCCACACTGATGATCATATGGCTCTACTTTTAGAGGAGGAAAACGCTCTCTTTTCTGGAGATTGCATCCTAGGGGAAGGAACAACTGTATTTGAAGACCTCTATGATTATATGAACTCCCTAAAAAAGTTATTGAAAATCAAAGCTGGTATTATATATCCAGGTGGGTAATTTTTAAATCTGGTAAACCATTTGTGTCAGATGATGAGAAAGGTTCATTTTGGTGTGGGGGGTGGGGGAGGCGGTCTTTGTGTCTTTGGCCTTGAAGTCAGACATGTAAACTGCTTCTTTAAATTATTAACCCTAGCTCCTGTCTAGCCATGCAATTTTTTTAAAGGCCATAATTTATATTAATAACTTTTTATAAATATATGAGGGTTATTTTTTAACATCTAAACAGCTATTAATGGGACTATAAACAAGGAAATAACTTACAGTGGAACAAGAAAATTTTCTCATTCCATAAGTGATCTTCAATTTTGTTAACCTGATTTCTGTCATGGACCACATTTTAGCCATGTAACCATGGGTAACATTTGACCTCTGAGCTTTCAGTTGTTTTAACTCACACTATTGCAATAGTACCTTCCATATGAACTGTAAAATCGTATATTTATCTTGATTATCCAGAAAAAAAACACCTGTCATTAGTATCTCAGATGTCACTGCACTGCTCTGCAATATGAATTTCCACTCCATCCTGAAAGCTAAGAAACACACAGGACCCAACAGTAGGGCCCAGAAGGGAAAAAAAGACTAGATTACTTAATTTTTTTAAGCCCTTCTAACTTGTTCCTAACCAAAGAGCCATAGAAAGATCTGAAAATACAGTGTCTTTACTACCCTCCTATTCTCTCATGAGTTTCTACTGCTGAGGAGGTAGAAAACCTACCCTGGGGATTTGGATTAATCTCTAATAATAAAAGTGTAATATGCAAATCGACCGAATGGCCAAACAGCAGAACGACCATCCGGCCGACCACGCTATGACACACACTGGCGCCAGGCCAGCCAAGGCGGGTGCAATGCGATTGGTCGGGGGGGGGGGGGTGGCACCATCGCCCCGCAATTGCCCACAGAGGGAGGCCCAGGTCACCAGCCAGTGGGGTTATCAATGGGGAGGGGGCTCCACGATTGATCACCCCAAAGAGGGAGGCCCAGTTCCCAGAGGGCGCGGGCCGGGCTGAGGGACCCCCCCCTCCCCCAGTGCACAGATTTCATGCACTGGGCCTCTAGTATTATGACATAAAAGGAATGGAAGCTGACAGCTATTTTTAAAGCGAAGAGAATTGGTGCACTCACATTCAAGCAAAGCTAATGAGAGGCTGCCTAGGAAAGGCCCTTAGAGAGTTAGTTTTGGTGAATCCAGCGAACTGTCTTATTAGCACAGCAGGAGCTTATATGTAAATTATGTTCCGTAGCCATAGCTACCATATATTAAAGCCTGCTCCCCATCAGGTACCTGCAGGGACCTTTCCAGCTAGCTGTGGTCCTCACAAAAACCCAGGGAAGTAGGTAGTGGTGTCCTAATTGCACAGCTAAAAAACAGTTCAGAGACTTTCGCAGCCAGGCAGCTAGTAAATGGTGGTCAGTCTTCTAACAACACCCGTGGTGCTCGTGCTTGTTACATGATAATAGGTTAGCCTGCTTCTGCATTTTTTTCCTCGCATATTTTAAACATCCCTCTGGCAGACTTGTGTAATATATTAATTTGCACTGTGTTAAAAGAGCATGTAAATTTCAATATAACTTTATCCGGGTTGTCAACATTTCTGAATTACAAGCCTATACAAAAGATTCTTAAATTTCTACTGTGATTCCTGTGAGTTTTTAATAGCATCACTTCCCTGAAGCTACTTTTACATTCCCCTTTTCAATCTTCTATAGGTAAGGGTAGCACAGTGGTAAGACACTGGAGTGGGTGAAAGCTCCTGGGTCCGAATCCCAGCTCCACCCCTTAGCTGTGTGACTGTGGGCAGGTTAGATTCCCTCCTTATGCCTCAGTTTCTGCTACCAACAAGGGATAATAATAGTAACTAGCTCTTGGGATTCTTGTAAAAAATAATATATAGCATTTAGAGCCGGCCTGGCAAATAATAATAACTCTGTAGGTGGGTGGGAAGAGATCAACCAATATGCATAACCTATGCACACAGACAATGGGGTGGTGAGGGCCTAGAGAGGAAAGGGGGGACTGGAGAGGGTTGAAAGAGGTTAATGGGGGGAAAAGGAGGACCTATGTAATACTTATAACAATAAAGATTAAAAGGAAATAAAATAAGTACTCTATAAATATTATCTGTCATTACTGTTGTTCCTGTTATTATTGCTATATTTTTATTTTATACTTTTTAATGTACACAGTAGCATTTTATATGGTTTTGATATAATTATCTAATGTTTTGTGACATTGTAGGTAATTTTTAAGTCTTGTATCTATATAGTTTTCCAAATAATTCTTATTTGTTATGTATTTAGTATGCTGTTTCAATACATCATATGAATTATTTTTAAATAAAAGGAATGAATTACAGTTATACCTAATATTTTTTATCTGGTTGAAATAATTTTTATAATTATTCTAATTCAGGACATGGCCCCGTAATCCATAATGCTGAAGCTAAAATTCAAGAATACATTTCTCACAGAAATATTCGAGAACAGCAGATTCTTCAAGTATTTCATGAAAATTTTGATAAATCATTTACAGTAATGGAGCTTGTAAAAATTATTTACAAGGTAATTTTTTAATTTTATTTGTACATAGTCACAATTTTATTAGAATAATCTAATAAACTATAGGTATAAAAATCTTATCACCTCCCAGAACAGAATAAGTCTGTTAATTTTGTAAGTAATGCTACTTGTATAGTTTTGAAACCTCAACTTTCTAGAACAGAGAAGTTAAACAAAACCTGGAGAACAAAAACAACCATTCTGAGCCACCATTAAACCATACAGTTCATTCTGTAGGAGATGGTTCCCAACAGCATGATGATGAAGTTTTGGAATAACTTGCGTGTTGGTCTAGCCATCTTGATTACCTGTTGTAAGTGAAAAGAGGCAATCTGCTGGAGACAGATACTGGGATACTAGCAGTGAGGATTAGCAGCGATGCCTGACAATGGAGAAAGTACATGTAAGGAACGTGAGTAGAGAAGTTTAGTGCATAGAGAGAACCCCTCACTACGGTGGCCTCTGGGCACATCACTCACTATATGGCAGCCCTACGAGTATGTGGCAGTCGATTAGTGTAATTCAGTTTTTCAGCGAATGTTTATTAGATACCGCTGTATAGTTAGTATAGCTTAGAGCTTAAGAATGTAGGCTTTGGTGTTAGATTACCTGGGTTTAAAAACTCCCACCACCACAATTTATAGCCAGAAGATACATGAGATTATACCTGAAGATGAGCTGGGGCCAATTACATTTAGGCAGGGGCCTTAATATCCTAAAGGCCCAAATTATCAAAAAAAGATCATCACTCAGTGTGCTTTGTTTTAAAAAGGGAGGGATGTTAAAAAAGAGAGAGAGAGAGAGAGAAAGAAAGAAAAGGGACGGATTAAGGGTTAAAATAGCTAAGGATAAAAGACTGCCATTGGCAAAAGGGTAATGTAAATATTTAAATTTTGTGAAAGAGTGCATTCCCTCATAATGCTAGACTAGAGTCACTTGAGATTATTCATTGGTACATTGGGGTTTTTTTCTTTATATATATATATATATATATATATATATATATATATATATATATATATAATTGATTTCAGACAGGAAAGGAGAGAGAGAAACATCAATGATGAGAGAGAATCATTGATCAGCTGCCTCCTGCATGCCCCCTGTTGAGGATGGAGCCCGAAACCCAGACATGTGCCTTTGATCAGAATCGAACCTTAAACCCTTCAGTCTGCAGGCCGATGCTCTATCCACTGAGCCAAACCAGCTAGGGCTATTGGGGGTATTTTTCTATTGTAAGTACAGACAGAACTCTCTGATAACTCTCACAGATGAGTCATCATCAAGTACCTGTCCATGCCTAAATACAGGTTTAGCATTCAGAATTGTATTCAGTTGTGTATTCACTGTGTTTATGTGTGAAATACCTGTTGCAAATAGAATGGCTTTAAGTATTGCAAAGGATTTATTCATTCAACAAACATTTATTGACTACCTTCCATGTGCCATACACTGACTAAAACAGAGATATAAAGATGGCTACAGATCCCTGCCCTCAAAGGACTCAGTTCATGTTCAACACAAAGTTGTATCGATGGAAAGGAAAAGTACACTCATTTAAAAAAAAACAAAAAACAGCCCAGCCGGCTTGGCTCAGTGGTTGAGCGTCGACCTATGAACCAAGAGGTCATGGTGTGATTCCCAGTCAGGGCACATGCCCAGGCTGTGGGCTAGATCCCCGGTGTGGGGCTTGCAGGAGGCAGCTGATCAATGAATCTCTTTCATCATTGATGGTTCTATCTCTCTTCCACTCCCTTCCTCTCTGAAATCAATAAAATATATTTAAAACAACACATACTTGTAATACTGTCATAATAGCTCCCATTTTTAGCACATTTTTGTGTGCTAGATGCTCTGTTTAAATGCTTTACCTTTACAAATGTGATTTGAGGCACTTAATTCAAATATCTCAAATTTTTACTGCATAAAGATACAATTATTCCAATTTAATAGATTAAAAAACCAACACAGGTCTGACCAGTGTCGCTTAGTGGTTGAGAGTCGACCTATGAACCAGGAGGTCATGATTCGATTCCCAGTCAGGGCACATGCCAAGGTTTCGAGCTCTATCCCCAGTGGAGGGCATGCAGGAGGCAGCCAATCAATGATTCTCTCATCATTGATGTTTCTCTCTCTCTCTCTCTTCCTCTTCCTCTCAAATCAATAAAAATATTTTTTAAACTGACTCAGAAAGTGTAAGCTAAGTAGCTTTTTCAAGGGCACAAAACTACTAACCCAACTTGCCACAGCACTATCACGCATTATTGATTCCCAAATATAAGCCTCCAACCCTAAACTCCCCTTTAAGCTCCAGTACCATATCCTATCTCCACCAGTGTGATCTAGAAAGCATTATGTGACTCCTTTGCCCAAGATCTTTGAGTGTCATTCCCAGGTTTCTGGCTAAAGTTCAAATTTGTTAGCATGGCAATCAAGGCTTCTCATGACCTGATCATGCTTGTCTTTCCTGACTCACTTCCTGGGCCTCCCTTCCTCCAAGGATATCACATACTCAAATGTCAGATGTCAGATATTCAAAACTTGTTTTTATCACACCAGGCTTCCTCCAAGGCCTATGTACAGTATGTCAGGGCATAAGGAAAGGGATAAATTCTGCCTGATGAAGACGTAAGATAATGAGGCTTCTCTGGAAAAGCTTCAGAAACTTAAATCATTTAATTGGATCTAAACAGAAGGAAAGATGTGTTTAAACACTGGAAGTAATAAAAGAGCATTGTGTGTTTGAAATCCCACAAAGAAACCACATATGAATGCATAGATGTCAGGAAGGGAGGCACAGGAAATGAGTTGGGAAAGACAAGCATGATCAGGTCATGAGAAGCCTTGATTGCCATGCTAAGAATTTTGAACTTTAGCCAGAAACCTGGAAATGACCCTCAAAGATCTTGGGCAAAGGAGTCACATAATGCTTTCTAGATCACACTGGTGGAGATAGGATATGGTACTGGAGCTTAAAGGGGAGTTTAGGGTTGGAGGCTTATATTTGGGAATCAATAATGCGTGATAGTGCTGTGGCAAGTTGGGTTAGTAAAAAAGAGAAGAGCCCTGGCCACCGTGGCTCCGTGGTTAGAGCATCAGCCCCCCCGCACTGAAGGGTCTTGGGTTTGATTCCTGGTCACGGGCATGGAACTGGTTGCAGGTTCAATCCCCAGCCTTGGTTGGGGCACATGCAGGAGGCAACCAATTAATGTGTCTCTTTCACATTGATGTTTCTCTCTACCCCTCCCTCCCTCCTTTCCACTCTCTCTAAAATCAATGGAGAAAATATCCTCAGGTGAGTATTAACAAAAAGAAAGAGAGAGAAGAGAGTCAATGATACAATGCACTGTAAACATCAATGTTTAAGAGAAGTCCAAAAAAAAGTACCCAGGATGAAAACTAAATGTGAAAAGTTATCATCATATAATCTAATAAACAAACCATAGGGCCAATGTTTGTAGCATCATCAAAGCTATCTAGAATAATTTTTACATTTATTCATCCATTCATAAAATATTTAGTTCCTACTGTGTGCCATTATGCTAAGCTCTGGTGTTCAGTAGTGAACAAACCATACTGTTACTATCTTTATGGAACTTACAATCTATTTTATCTATAGGAATATAAATAAGAATACGGTGCCTGAAGCAAGACATGTACAAGCTGAAATAGTTTTGGCTATTACTATATAAAAATGAATTTAATAGGAGACATTTGTAATAGTGTCAACATTAAAATAAAAATTTTTTAATGAATTTTAAGCTAAAATTTTCTTTTTGTTGCATTTTTTCAGTTTCAAAAGGATTAACTCTGTCCCTTTTTTTAAAAAAAAAATGTTTTCTTTCTCTTTTTTAAGAATACTCCTGAGAATTTACATATCGTGGCTGAACGTAATCTCTTGCTTCATTTGAAAAAATTAGAAAAAGATGGAATGATATGTAAGTGTACTTCTGAATTTTAATTCTTTTACTGCCAGCATTTAATTTTTTTTTTACAAATGAACTCGTTCCTTTTAGGAAAAATAATACCCAGTAGAGTCCTCCCTTGAATATCATGATAAGTTAAAGAGACAGGCACTAGAAAGGGTCAATAATGAAAGGTCAGTGGACCACACGTGGGAACCAAACACTCGCACAGGAATTAGAATCTTGCTTAGAGGTTCCAGACCTCACCCACCAGAATGACAGCCAAAGGCATGTAGTGGAAAATAGCTTCTCTTCTCCTAGACCACAAGATCTACGAAGAATTTTACATGTAGAAGATTTGGGAACAGCTAAAGGTTTTAGCAGTCCTAAAGGTAGTAAACTCAAAGATACTAAAGCAGTCATTCTACAATTGTTTACTAGTGTTAGGTTAATTTGTCAAATTAAGAATCTTTATAAAAGTTTAATCCTTAAAATCAACTGGTTCAAAGATTGAATTTTGTGTAGAAGCTTCATCATTGTTCTTAAATATACAAAAAAAATACTAACTTTATATTGAGCAACAAAATTATTTTAGGAATGAATGCTTTTTTTAGCCAGAAAATAATTTAAAATCCAGTGAATTCGCTTATCCACTGTTAAAATTTTACTCTATTTGTCTTTCCACAGTTAGCAACACGGATCCTGACAAGAAATGGAAAGCTCATCTTTAGTTTCGTATTAATGAAAGTTCTGTTGTTTTGTTTTAGAGAATGGTATGTTTTCTTAACTATTAATTATATATGGAGATTATAGAGTACATAACATTAAAAATAACCCTGGATATGCTTTAAAATAATGTCATGTTTTCAAATATATAAATTATACTTTACATCTATAATCCTATCTAATAAAGAGGGAATATGCTAATTGACCCTCACGCCATCACAAAGATGGCGACACCCACAGCCAATAAGGAGGGAATATGCTAATTGATTGCCAGGCCCTCAAAGCTGGCGGCACCTACAGCCACAAGATGGCAGCGCCCAGTCCCCTCAGCCCTACCAGGGCGCCTGCCTCCAGAGTCCCCCAGTCCCCTCAGCTCCCCAGCTGCCCAGGGCCGGCCCAAGGTTTAGACAAGCCTCGGATGGTGGCTGCCCAGCCGCCCAGGGCCGCCCAAGGCTCAGGTAGTACTGTGTTCTCTAGCTGCTTCAGTAATTTCTATGTAATCCTTCCTTTTCTGCAACCCTTGTCTATATCTTCAGATGATAGGTTTGTTTTCATGTTTATATCTATTATGTCATGATTATGTATTCTATAGCCCTTTATCATGTTTACTTTCTTATAACAGTACTAGAGGCCCGATGCACGAAAGTCGTGCAAGGAGCTCAGCCCTCGTAGCCCCAGCTTCGTCTGGAAGGTCGTCCGGCTGTCCAGTCTATTAGCATATTATGCTTTTATTGTTATAGATTCCACAAGTGATTTATGTACACCAACTTTGGTAATTAAAAAATATTATATTATATTCCCAGTTAAAAACATTATATAATAATTATATAATAATTAGAGGCCCAGTGCACGAAATTCGTGCATGGAGGGGCGGGGGTGTCCCTCAGCCCAGCCTGCACCTTCTCCAATCTGGGACCCCTCGAGGGATGTCCAACTGCCCGTTTAGGCCCGATTGATCCCAATGGGATTGGGCCTAAACGGGCAGTCGGACATCCCTCTCACAATCCAGGACTGCTGGCTCCCAACCGCTCACCTGCCTGCCTGCTTGATTGCCCCTAACTGCTTCTGCCTGCCAGCCTGATCACCCCCTAACCACTCCCCTGCCAGCCTGATTGGTGCCTAACTGCTCCCCTGATGGCCCGATTGCCCCCAACTGCCCTCCCCTGCAGGCCCAGTCACCCCTAACTTCCCTCCCCTGCTGGCCTGATCTCCCACAACTGCCCTCCCCTGCTGGCCATCTTATGTCCACATGGGGGCAGCCATCTTTGACCACATGGGGGTGGCCATCTTGTGTGTTGGGGTGATGGTCAATTTGCATATTACCTCTTTATTATATAGGATTATTTTTGTTATCCATGAGTATAACCAACTTACTTTCCAAGTTTAGGTTTTAGTATAGAAATAGTCATAAACATATACAGTGTATGAATTATATACCAATTCTTTTTTTTTTTCTTTATTGATTAAGGTATTACATGTGTGTCCTTATAACCCCTTCCCCCCCCCCCTGCTCATGCCCTCACCCCCCTGGTGTCTGTTCCTTTTTATAGCAGCATAGTATTCCACTTATACCAATTCTTTTAATTAGAGGGTTATAAGAGTGCATTTTTATATAAGTAATGTTGTTGTTTTTTAATATATTTCATCGATCTTTTACAGAGAGGAAGGGAGAGGGATAGAGAGCTAGAAACATCGATGAGAGAGAAATACTGGTCAGCTGCCTCCTGCACACTCCGCACTGTGCATGTGCCCACAACCAAGGTACATGCCCTTGATCGGAATCAAACCTGGGACCCTTGAGTCTGCAGGCCAACACTCTATCCACTGAGCCAAACCAGTTAGGGCAGTAATGTTCTTAAATAGTGGTTAGGTTCTCAGTGTGGTCACCAATGCTTATTTAACTCACAAGGTTACCAAACTACATTACTAAAATGAGCTCAGAATCCTGGGAATGTATTTTCTGTACTCTTTCCTAAAATAAGACATTTAATATTTTTTAACTCCCTCTTTCTGCCCTTTTCCCCAAGACCCTAGCATTTTCATACTATTCTGAACACTTACTCTCATGCCCTAGAGACCTGTTGTGTTCCTGAAACCTTCCCATTTTACAAAATAATTGTGAATTCAACAACAAAAAACAAGCTACCCAATTCAAAACTGGGCAAAGGACTTGAATAGAAACTTCTCCAAAGAAGGTATACAAATGGCCAATAAACACATGCACAGTTGCTCAGCATCACTAATGATTAGGGAAATCCAAATTAAAACCACAATGAGGTACCACTTCATGCCCATTAGGACGGTTATTATTTAAAAAAAGAAAAAGAAAATAGGTGTTAGGAAGGATATGGAGAAATTGGAACTCTTGTGCATTTCTGGTGGGAATGTAAAATGGTGTTGCTTCCATGGAAACAATATAGTGGTTGCTCAAAAACTTAAACATAGGACTGCCATATGATCCAGCGATTCCATTCTGGGTATATACCCAAAAGAATTGAAAACAGGGACTCGGGCAGATATTTGTACACTCAGGTTCATGGCAGCATCCTATATAATACAAGCCTAATATGCTACCTGTCTGGTCGTCCAGTCGTCCATTCAACCAATCAAAGCATAATATGCTAATGGCACACTAAAGCCGCTCAACCGCTCTATGTGATGTGCACTGACCACCAAGGGGCAGACAGTTGACCTGTTGACTAGGCACTGTGATGTGCACTAACCACCAGATGCTCCGACTGGTAGGTTAGCTTGCTGCTGGGGTCCGGCTGATCGGGACTGAGCGAGATGGTCCAGACACACCTTGGAGCCCTCCTGCAGTCCCTCCTCGGCTGGCCAACCTCCCGAGTCCCTCTCTGGTCTCGATTGTGGGGTCCCTCAGCCTGGCCTACACCCTCTCACAATCTGGGACTCCTTGGGGGATGTCAGAGAGCCGGTTTTGGCCCGATCACGCAGGCCAGGCTTAGGGACCCCACTGGTGCACGAATTTGTGCACTGGGCCTCTAGTAATTAATAATAGCCAAATAGTGGAAGCAACCCAAGTGTCCATTGAAGGATGAGTGAATAAATAAAATGTTGTGTATACATACACTGGAATAGTATTAAGCCTTAAAATGGAAGGAAATTCTGACATATGCTACAACATGGATGAAACTTGAGACATTACCCTAAGTGATATGAGCCGATCACAAAAGAACAAATACTATATGATTCCACATGTATAAGGTACCCAGCGTAGTCAAATTCATAGAGACAGTAAAATGGTAGATGCCAGGGATTGGGGGAAGGGAGAAGTGCAGAATTATTGTGTAGTAGGTAAGGAATTTTAGTTTGGGAGGATGAAAAAAATTCTAGAGATAGATGGTGGTCATGATTGTGCACAAACAATTGAATGTACTTAATGCCACTAAATGGTATACTTTAAATGGTTAAAATGGAAAATTAAAAAATAGTAACTATAAATATCTTCCCCGATACCAGCACCAAAAAAGAAAAAAATCAGCATTCCCATTCCTTAAGTATCGCACATATTAGCAAAATCTAGACACAAAATCTGATTATATAGAAATCTGAATGTTCAGTTACCTCATACTAGTAACTTGCTTCTCCATTCTTTCTGATCAAACCAGAAAACCTAATTGTCATTGTTGTTATGCCCCCTCCCTCATCGCATACCCAATTCTTTACCAAGTACTGACTATTCCACCTTTCCCTCTTACTCCACCAGCACTCCTTAGTCCAAGCCATCATCATCTCTTTCCTGGACAACTGCAGCACCCTTAACTCTGGTCTTCCTGCTTCCATTCTTGGAGGGAGTTAGGGAACAGGAATGAGAAGGGCATTCAGAACTGAGGAAATCTCATGCACAAAGCCATGATTCCATATCACTGTCTGAAGTACCGTGGCACACGTCAAGCTGCAAGTAGACCTATTGGGAGAGGAGTGATAATGAAAGGCTATCAAATGTATTGGTTATTGAAAATGTCAAGGCAACAGAACTTTAACAAAAGCAATGGCATTCATTAAGTATCCACTTCATGCTAGGGACTGGATCAGGCACTGGAGATAAAAAAGGGAACAAAACAGCATCTCTACTCTCTAAAGAAACTCGTATTCTAGTTGTGGGGACACACAATTACAATACTCAGTGCCATGTTTGGAATAAAGGAAGAGTCTAACCTGGTTGGGTTGTAGAAAGCTGCAAGAAGCCTGAGCTCAGTCTTAAACGATGAGCAAGCGGTAGCCAGAAGTTAGGGGTGTTTGGGAGATGAGAATTGTTCCACTTGGAATAGTATATGCACATAAACAGATATGGCAGAGCATCACGTGGTTGGGAAACTAATTTATGTGGCTAGACTATATAGTGTTTGTGGGCTGAGGTTTTAGGAATAAGAAGAATATCATGGGAACACACAAAGCTCACAGGAACCAATCTACTGACACCCAGCCATGCTTCACACATGCTGGAGTACACACATAATTTAGGAATCATTTTGTTGCCTCCTCAACAGCAAGAGTTTGTCCCCAACCATTATGATGATTTCATTCCTTTTTGTTTCTGTCACTCCGGCCTTTATCTCCCATTCAATACAGGGAGTAGGTTTGGATTAGTCATAGCTTCTGCTTACCCATTTTCTGTTTACTCAACAGTATCTACATTCTTGTCATCACTCCTGTCTTCTCTGCATATCTTCATCTTCTGTTTTGCAACAACTGAGTAGCCTTCTGTGTCTCAGATTCAGATATCCTCATAGAAGAGGACCTGATTGGTGTCACTGATCATTTGGGACCAGAAGGGTTGCCGAAAATTTTATTAGGAGTGGATTCCATTCAGCAGGCAGTGGGCAGGGTAAGCATTCTGAGATTTGGCCTTTTCAGTACAGTGAGGAAAGGGAAAAAGAAGCAGAGGGGGTGTCTAAGGTAGAAGACAGGGTAACAGATATGAGAAATACTTTAGGAAAGGAATGACACTTAGAAACTGATTAGATCTTGAAGGGTGGGGATCAGGTAGAAAGGGAGTCTGGTAGAGCTGTAGATTTCTGGCTTACACGGTTGGGTAGATATTGTGAGAAAATACAGGAACTGGGTAGGTAGAGTGGGGAAGGGAGGAAAGATGCATTGTACTATAGATGTGAGTTTGGAGTACCAAGGAGCATCCAGAGGGAGACACCTAGTAGGCACTTAGAAAGATGGAGCTCAATAGGTGTGTTTTGTTGCAGGTAACAGAAACTTAGTTTCAACTAGCTGAAGCAAAGGGGGATATAACCCATGTGAGAGGATGAAGGTGGAGCCAGGCTTGAACAGGATCAAGGATTTGGAGCCCATCAATACAGCCCTAAACCTCTCACCTCAATTTTTTGGAGAACCCCAAACACTGGTTTTTGCACACGGCAGAAGATACTGCTACAGGTAGCTTTGGGCACATATCCTAACCACTCCATAACCAGCAGGGAAAGTTGGTTCTTCCAGCTTTGGTTTGCAAAATCCTAGGAGAAGAACTCAACAATTTATATTAACTCACTAGAGGCCCAGTGCATGATTTAATCATGCACCTGGTGCACCAGCGGGCTGGCTGTCCGCGGGTGCCCCAGGCCTTCCGAAAGCCTCCGGCGCTGCAGAGGCTTTCGAAAGGCCTTGCGCCGGAGCAGACAGCCGGCCAGGTCCCCCGCTTTGGCCTTTGATCGCGGGGGACCTGGCCGGCTGTCCGCGGGTGCCCCAGGCCTTCCGAAAGCCTCCGGCAGCCATGGCACAGACGCTGAGCTCGCGGCGCCAGTGGCACCGCGAGCTCAGCATCCTGCTGGCCCAGTCAGCTACCCCGGCCACCCTGAGTCCCGCCCCCTGCGCCTCCTGCTGGCCCAATCGTGGGCGTAGCGGAGTGATGGTAATTTACATATTACCATTTTATTATGTAGGATTATCATTCCTTAGGCCAGTCCCTGGAGTTAAGGAAACATGAAGTGCTGTATTTGGCCCAGCTTTGGTCACATGCCTATCCCTGTGGCCAGAGTATGTGAGGTCTGTTCTCAGATGAAGCAGAGTATCACAGGAAGATCCTCCACTATTATTAATTCCTCACTGATTAGCTTTCCTTTCCAATGTTCATAAAACAGAATTCTGTGCAGTAGCTCACAGAATGACTGGGCCAACTTGATGCCACCTGAACCTTTTCTGAGTGTTTCCAGGAGACTTTTAAGTTACCTAAGAGTATTTTTCTATCTCCAGATCACTTCTAGAAAAGTCAGTGAAGTTGACTGACTTTCAGGGAAGCTAGAATCCTGGGGGAAATGAGAAAAGATTCAAGTGTGGTTGTTACTTTATTCTGCCAGGACTATACATCAGTGTCCCTTCCCTTGCAAGTGTCTCTGTGCTCACCAGAGCAATCGGTCAGCATGAATACCAATTTCCAGGCATTGTTGGAGCAGAAAAACTCATCGTTATCAGTCTTTTGCCCCTATTTTCTCTTTAGGAAATTTCTGGATAATGTGCTCCAGATAAACAAGAAAAAGGAAGGCACATTATTAAAGTAGTAAATCCAACAGGAAAGTGTCCAGTGGAAGTTCTGAGACAAAGGTATGCCCAAAGCCTGCCCCAGTTAGGGGCAGGAGGAAGTAGGGCTTCAGCCAGAGATCTCCAGTGTGGGAACAACAGATTACCTGTATGTTTGAGCCTCGGGGAGTGGCAATGCTGGCAGTCATACAACAGCTCTAGCTGAGCAATTGAAAGAATGATCAGTTAATAGAAAATTATACTGGTAAAAATAATGAGGCAAATGCTGATTCCAAAAAATAAAAGCAATGCAATGAAGGAAATTGTTATGAAATACTATCTGCTTCTGTCTTTTTACATAAGCAATAATGTAAACACTGACTAAAAATTGTGTTCTAATAGAGGAAAGGAAGTAGGAGGTTGAGAATATCAAATCACCTATGATAATACAGTCAATAACATTAACAAATCCTATATAATAAAAGCATAGGTGGTGCAACACCCTCGCGCAACGTCATCACAAGATGGCCGCCACAAGATGGCCGGCAGGGGAGGACAGTTGGGGGTGAACAGGCCAGCAGGGGAGGGCAGTTGGGGGTGAACAGGCTGGCAGGGAAGGGCAGTGGGTGTGACCAGGCCTGCAGGGGAGGGTAGTTGGGAGGCAGCCAGGCCGGTATGGGAGGGCAATTGGGGGAGACCAAGCCGGCAGAGGAGGGCAGTTGGGGCAACCAGGCCGGTATGAGAGGGCAGTTGGGGGGGACCAGGCCAGCAGAGGAGGGCAGTTGGAGGCGACCAGGCTAGCAGGGAAGGGCAGTTGTGGGGAACCAGGCCAGTGGGGGAGAGCAGTTGGGGGTGACCAGGCCAGTAGGGGAGGGCAGGTGGGGGCAACCAGGTCAGCAGGGGAGGGCAGTTGCGGGGGACCAGGCCAGCAGGGGAGAGCAGTTGGGGGTGACCAGGCCGGCAGGGAGGGCAGTTGGGGGCAATCAGGCCAGCAGGGGAGAAGTTAGGCGTCAATCAGGCCAGCAGGGGAGCAGTTAAGGGGCAAGCGAGCGGTTAGGAGCCAGCAGTCCCAGATTGTAAGAGGGAAGTCCAACTGCCAGTTTAGGGATCGGGCCTAAACCGGCAGTCAGACATCCCTCAAGGAGCCCCAGAGTGGAGAAAGTGCAGGCTGGGCTGAGGGACACCCCCCACCCTGTGCATGAATTTCGTGCACCGGGCCTCTAGTCTATATCATATCTAATAAAAGAGTAATATGCAAATTGACCATCACTCCAACACAAAAGATGGCTGCCCCCATGTGGACACAACATGGCCACCACAAGATGGCCAGCAGGGGAGGGCAGTTGGGAGGGACCAGGCCTGCAAGGGAGGGCAGTTGGGGGCGATCAAGCCTGCAGGGGAGAGCAGTTAGGGGTGACCAGGCCTGCAGGGAAGGCAGTTAGGGGTGACCAGGTCTGCAGGGGAGGGCATTTAGGGGTGACCAGGCCTGCAGGGAAGGCAGTTAGGGGTGACCAGGCTTGCAGGGGAGGGGAGTTGGGGGCAAACAGGCTGGCAGGGGAGCAGTTAGGCATCAATCAGGCTGGCATGGGAGTTGTTAGGGGGTGATCAGGCTGGCAGGCAGAAGCGGTTAGGAGCAATCAGGAAGGCAGGCAGGCAAGCAGTTGGGAGCCAGCAGTCCTGGATTGTGAGAGGGATGTCCGTCTGCCCGTTTAGGCCCGATCCTACTGGGATCGGGCCTAAACGGGCAGACGGACATCCCTCGAGGGGTCCCAGATTGGAGAGGGTGCAGGTTGGGCTGAGGGACCCACCCCTCCGTGCACGAATTTCGTGCACTGGGCCGCTAGTCCTATCTAATAAAGGCGTAAGTGACCGTACCTCCGCTACAAAGATGGCGGCCCACATAGCACCAGGGTGGGACGCTAGCGTCGTCACCATGGTGACGACGCTAGCGTCCCATTCACAGGCCGCAGAGGGAGGAAAAGCTGCAGACAGAACACTGGGCTGCTGGGCAGGGGGCATGCTCAGAGCCGCGGCCCGCGCAGCTTGGAACAAACAGAAGCCCAGCTGACAGAAAGCAGGCAGTGGGCCGGCGGTGAGCTCTGAGCTGCCTCTGCGCGACATAGGACACGCCAAAGAGACAGACGCTGGGCCAGGGGCTGCTCAGAGCCAGGGCTGCTCAGAGCCGCCATTGCGCAGCTTGGGACACGCCCCCGGCCCACCAGAAGGAAGCCCAGATGACAGAAAGTGGCGGTGGGCCGGGGGTGAGCTCTGAGCTGCTGCAGTGTGACTTGGGACACGCCAAACGGACAGACGCTGGGGCCGGAGGGGGGGGGGCTGCTCAGAGCCGGCGCTGTGCAGCTTGGGACAGGCCCCCGACCCAGCAGATAGAAGCCCAGCTGACAGAAAGCGGTGGGCTGGAGGTGAGCTCTGAGCTGCTGCAGCGCAACTTGGGACACGCCAAGCGGACAGACACTGGGCCAGGGAGCGATGCTGTGCAGCTTGGGACACACCTCCAGCCCAGCAGACAGAAGCGCAGCTGACAGAAAGCAGGGAAGCTGGGCTGAGGGCATGCCCCTGGCACCCCCCGCAGTGCAGCTTGGGGCATGCCCCCAGCCCAGTGGACAGAAGCCCTGGGGACACAATGCAGGAGGTCCTCTGTGCATGAACTGCAGAAGAAACACCTTTTCTGAAGCCTCATTGGCTAAGCTCCCTGTAAGCTGCCTCTCACAGTGTTCTGGTAACTTGAGTAATAAGAACCTAAGAAAGTGTTCTAAGGTTTTTCCACACTCCTGGAGGAAAAACAAAGGTCTGCTGCTGGAGGGCTAAGATATGTCATATCCTGCCCTAGCCAGTTTGACTCAGTGGATAGAGCCTCGGCCTGCCCACCGCAGGGTCTGGGTTCGATTCTGATCAAGGGCATGTACCTAGGTTGCAGGCTCCTCCCTAGCCAGGGCCCAGGTCAGGGCTCATGCAGGAGGCAACCAATCGAAGTATCCCTCTCACATTGATGTTTCTCTCTGTCTTTCCCTCTCTCTTCCAAGCTCTGTAAAAATCAATGGAAACATATCCTCAGGTGAGGATAAAAAAGAAAGAAAGAAAAGAAATGTCATATCCTATGAAAGACACATCTTGAAAGTGCCTAAAGAAAGCTGTCATTTTTTCATGGAGAAGGGACTGGAGTCCGTGTTGGTGAAAACACCTTGGCGGCTGTGACAGTGGCAGCAGGAGTGGGGTGATGGGGCTGGTGCCTTCCCCTGATCAGCCCAGTCACCTCCCGCAGGGGAAGGCCAGACTGCAGCTTAGGCCCGCTCCCCATCAGTAGGACATCTCCTGAGGGCTCCCAGTCTGTCAGAGGGGGCAGGCTTGGCTGAAGGACCCCCCACCCCCCCCCCAAGTGCACGAATTTCGTGCACTGGGCCTCTAGTATATATATAAAAGCCTAAGCGACCAAATGACTGGTCGACTGGTCGCTATGATGCGCACTGACCACCAGGGGGCAGACGCTCAACACAGGAGCTGCTCCCTGGTGGTCAGTGCACCCCCACAGCCAACCTTGCATGGCTGGCCAACCTCCCGCGGTCCCTCTCCCTGGCTGACTGGCCCCGGTCACCTTGTTGGGGACTAGGCGAGAAGGCCCCGATCAGCCCTGATCGATCACAGGCCAGATCGAGGGACCCCACCCATGCACTAATCGTGCACTGGGCCTCTAGTCTAGAAATAAAAGTATATGTATCTTATTGTTTAATACCAGGGGAAAAAATTTTAAAAGAGAAATACGATGGGGAAATGTTTTTTCCTGTTGATAGTATTTTTTAAACTGGTACATTTATTAGTTTGATATAAACTAAACATTTTAATGTCAAAATACTGATATTATGCAATGAGTGGGTTCCCACCCTTTAGTCCAATGAAGCAAGTGTTTTTCTTTTTCTTTTTTTTTTAATCTTTATTGTTCAGATTATTACAGTTGTTCCTCCTTTTTCCCCTCATCGCTCCCCTCCACCCAGTTCCCACCCCACCCCATGCCCTTACCACCCCCCACTGTCCTCATCCATAGGTGTATGATTTTTGTCCAGTCTCTTCCCGCACCCCCCACACCCCTTTCCCCCAGAGGATTGTCAGTCCACTCCCTTTCTATGCCCCTGATTCTATTATATTCACCAGTTTATTCTGTTCATCAGATTTTTTCTTCACTTGATTTTTAGATTCACTTGTTGATAGATATGTATTTGTTGTTCATAATTTTTATCTTTACCTTTTTCTTCTTCTTCCTCTTCTTAAAGAATACCTTTCAGCATTCTATCTAATAAAAGAGTAATATGCAAATTAACCATCACTCCGCGACAAAAAGGGCAGCGCCCATAGCCACAAGATGGCAGGACCCAGTCCTCTCAGCCCCGCTGGAGTCCCCCAGTCTCAGGGAGGGCTGCTGCTGAGAGCCTGCAGAGTAAGCGGCCTGGCAGTATGCTGCCCAGAGGCCCTCCTGACCCTTTATAAAAAACAAAAACAAATTCACTCCCCACGGCAAGATCCCCTCCTAGTGGTGGCAGCCTGGGCTGGGGTCTCAGCCTGGGAGGGGCGTGCACCCCCATGGCACGATCCCCGCCTGAGCCTGGCAGGGGCGCGCACCCCCACGGTGCGATCCCATGCCAGCAGCGGCAGCCTGGGCTGGGGTCTCAGCCTGGCAGGGGCACGCACCCCCACAGCGCGATCCCCTGCCAGTGGCGGCAGCCTGGGGTCTCAACCACTGAGTCACACCAGCCAAGCAGATATGGAGGAATCTCAAATGTTTCTTTTTAAAAATATATATTTTATTTATTTTTTTACAGAGAGGAAGGGAAAGGGATAGAGAGCTAGAAACATCTATGAGAGAGAAATATCAATCAGCTGCCTCCTGCACACTCCCCACTGGGTATATGCCCCCAACCAAGGTACATGCCCTTGACCGGAATCGAACCTGGGACCCTTGAGTCTGCAGGGCGATGCTTTATCCACCTAGCCAAACCAGTTAGGGCTGTCCAATATATTAAAGAAAAAATCCTATCTAATAAAGGGAATATGCAGGGGAGGGCATTTGGGGGTGACCGGGTTGTCAGGGGAGGGCAGTTGGGGATGATCGGGCTGGCAGGAGAGCAGTTAGGCGTCGATCAGGCTGGCAGGGGAGTGGTTAGGGGTGATCAGGCTGGCAGGCAGAAGCAGTTAGGGGCAATCAGGCAGGCAGGCGAGCAGTTAGGAGCCAGCAGTCCTGGATTGTGAAAGGTATCCCCCAAGGGGTCCCAGATTGGAGAGGGTGCAGGTTGGGCTGAGGGACACCCCTCCTCAGTGCACGAATTTCGTGCACCGGGCCTCTAGTTTCATATAATACTGGTTTGGTGGTGATGAACTCCTTTAGCTTTTTCTTATCTGTGAAGCTCTTTATCTGACCTTCAATTCTGAATGATAGCTTTGCTGGGTAGAGTAATCTTGGTTGTAGGTTCTTGCTATTCATCACTTTGAATATTTCTTGCCACTCCCATCTGACCTGCATAGTTTCTGTTGAGAAATCAGCTGACAATCATATGGGTGCTCCCTTGTAGGTAACTAACTGTTTTTCTCTTGCTGCTTTTAATATTATTTCTTTGTCTTTTGCTCTTGGCATTTTAATTATGATATGTCTTGGTGTGGTCATCTTTGGATTCCTTTTGTTTGGGGTTATGTGCGCTTCCTGGACTTGTAAGTCTATTTCTTTCACCAGGTGGGGGAAGTTTTCTGTCATTATTTCTCAAATAGGTTTTCAGTATCTTGCTCTCTCTCTTCTTCTGGCACCCCCATAATTTGGATGTTGATACGCTTGAAGTTGTCCCAGAGGCTCCTTACACTGTCTTCAAATTTTTGGATTCTTTTTTCTTTTTGCTTTTCTGGTTGGGTGTTTTTTGCTTCTTTGTATTTCAAATCTTTGACTTGAGTCTTGCAATCCTCTAGTCTGCTGTTGGATCTCTGTATATTATTTTTTATTTCAGTCAGTGTATGCTTAATTTCTAGTTGGTCCTTTTTCATATCCTTGAGGGTCTCACTAAATTTATTGGCGCTTTCTAGAAAATTCTTGAAAAACCTTATAACCGTGGTTTTGAACTCTATATCCAGTTGTTTGCTTTCTTCCATTTCTTTCATTTGTGACCTGTTTCTTTGTCTCAGCATTTTGGCTGCTTCCCTGAGTTGATAAAGTGGCTTTGTGTGCTAGGTGTCCTATAGGGCCCAGTGGCTCAGCCTCCCCAGTTACCTGAGGTGGACACTCTTGGTGCACCCCTTTGTGGTCTGTGTGCACAGTCTTGTTGTAGTTAAGCCTTGATTGTTGTTGGTATCCCTGGGAGGAATTGACCTCCAGGCCAATTGGCTGTGAGGATCAACTGTGTCTACGCTGGGAGAACTTCTGTGCTGGAGACACCCTTATGAGGCAAGACTTGCTTCAGTGGGGCTTTGGTGCTCACTGAGTCTGCCCCCTGAGTGTGTCCCTTATGGATCTGAGGAGTTGTAATCTGGATGGTCCCACTCTGACCACTGGGTACACTGGCTCTTGGATCTCTAAGGAGGTGCTAATTTAGCCTCTGCCTGAGGCCACCCAGCAGGAGCTATGGAGAGATCTGCAGATTCCTCTTCTTTGTTTGGGTTTTGGAAGTGCCCAGATGAGGCCCAGCTGTGAAGCAATGCAAGCTGCTGTGGGGCCTTGGACCTTCTTTTGGATGTTCTGGGTCTCACTGACTCAGCTGCAGTTTGTTAGGTAAGTTTAGATTTCAAAGGACCAGGCCATTGGTATGCCCAAGCCTCTGCACACAGCTGGGGTGGGGCGGAGTCTCAGGGCGGAGCAAACAGCAATGGCTTCCCGTTAGCCCTGCCCTAAGAGGCCTCCGGATCTCAGTGTCACGCGGTGGTCGCTGCAAGCACCTCTGAGAGAAAGTCGCTCTCAAATTCCGCCCGCTGCCAGACAGTCCAATTTCTCCCCGTATGAGTCTGGGTCCCCAGAGTCTCACCTGGAACTGGAGTTCAGAGCAGTCGGGAGCTTGTGTCTCCCTCCGGATTGAAAAAGCCAGCCACGTACTCAGTTGCCAGCCCTCTCCATGCGCGCGCCTCCTTACCTCTGCCTTTATTTCCGCAGCTCCTCTGAGTCTCGGTGTGCTTTTCTCTTTCCTTCTAGTTGTAGAATTTCCGCTCAGCCAGCCTTCCTATGGTTCTGGATGATGTCCGTTTTGGCTTTTAGTTGTAGTTTTGAAGTGGTTGTGCGAGGCAGCAGTTCGGGTGTTTACCTATGCCGCCATCTTGGTTTCTCCTGAAGCAAGTGTTTTTATACTAGAATTTTCTCCTGAAAAATTACCAGGAATTGGGGAAAATGAGAAGTACTTGCTTATTTAATGGTCTCTTAGACCTAAGGATAAGAATCTTTAAGTTCATATTTCTTAATGGATACAATTCTCAAGCATAAAATATTCTCTAAGAGGAAGTCCTGTACCTAGTATCTGGACTGAAGGACCTGGAGAATTAAGGTGAACTGGAGACTTTTGTGACATTTAAAGTTTTAATGTAGTAACCCTCTAAAGAGTATTAGACCCAAGGTTACTGTATCTAGCAAATAGCTCTATGGTAGATCCCAACCTCATTTTCCAGTCACAATATGGTAGAGTATTAAAGATCTATCATAGTTTGTTTATCTTGTTGAGATCTAAGCTGAATTTAGGAGTTAGTAACTAACCAATATAAAGAGAAGAGGGAGGACTCAGCCACTATTAGAGTCTTCAGCCACCACCATTTTCCTTCTATGGTTGGTCAAGTTACCCACTTCAAATTCTGCAGGATAGCTGACACGTTTATGACAGATTGCCTCACACCTGTTTTTACTGATGTTTTTAAGAAGTTTGGGGTTGCCGAAACCGGTTTGGCTCAGTGGATAGAGCGTCGGTCTGCGGACTGAAGGGTCCCAGGTTCGATTCCGGTCAAGGGCATGTACATTGGTTGCGGGCACATCCCCGGTGGGGGGTGTGCAGGAGGCAGCTGGTCGATGTTTCTCTCTCATCGATGTTTCTAGCTCTCTATCCCTTCTCCCTTCCTCTCTGTTAAAAATCAATAAAATATATTTTTTTAAAAAAAGTTTGGGGTGGTTAATGACCATGAAGAACTTAAGAAGTACACCTGGAAGGAAAATAACCTTTTTCCTGATATACTTAAAATGAAGACCAGTCTGGAAAAACATGTGTTGCTATGAATCAGAGGTTTCCAAATATGTTAGGTTGGAGCAATTCAGGGTACAAGTACATGACCCTATTTTGTACATGATTAATTAATACCATGGTATTTTTGATACTTAAGTGTTTGGAGTAAAATGAATCCCTACCAGCCCAGCTGGTATTTCTCAGTGGTTAAGCATTAACCCTGGGTTTCATTCCTAGTCAGGGCACATGCCCGGGTTTCGGGCTCAATCCCTAGGAGGGAGTGTGCAGGAGGCTGATGTCTCTCTCTCTCATTGATGTTCCTATCTATCTCTCTCCCTTCCTCTCTCTCTCAAAATCAATAAAAACAAAATATATTTTTTTAAAAAGAATCCCTATGAGAAGACTACTAGTCAATTAGTCTTCCCAAGTTTTTTTCCCATGATTCTTTAAGATTTGAATCCATTGAGTATCAATTTTTTCCTCTTAAGGTGAGACTAACATCTATTTTCTTGGCACGTGACGCAACCTATGCTTTAGATTTTTCCAAGGATTGAAGAAAATTTTTCACTAGAAGAAGTTCTCTGTCTTATACCACAGAAGTTCTCCCAGCCTATTTTGTGGAAATAGATTGATCATGCTTCCTTCTCCTGCTTCATTTTTTAAAAAATGCCTATCACACGTGGGGTATCTCAAGATTTTATATCTAAACCTGAAACTGAGAAATACTGTCACCCATTCATTCTCTCAGAGCAGAAACGTGGTCTTGGACCGCTTTTATGGCACTTGTTACAAATGCAGATTTCTGGTCCCTACCCAGATTTGCTGAATCAGAATGTCTGAAGAGGACCAAGGAATGTAATTTTTCCATCGGTTCTTTTTCTACATCAATTATAATTAGTATTGTGTTGGTTTTTCTTTATCCAAGGTTAGAATGAGGGGAAAAAAACATCTACAACCCCTCCCTGTTTTTTCTTAATGTTTTTGAGGACAGCTCTGTCTTGTTATTTGATGTTCAGTGTCCATGGCATGAAATCTCAGATTTAAGAGCTAGAACAAAACTTTTTCTGTCCTGTGAACTGGTCAGTATGTTTCCTTTGTTAACTAGTGCTTGTCAAATTGGACTAATTCTCAGAATCACTTGAAGAACTTTCAAAACACACACTACTTACCAGACCTCATACAAGACTCATTCATCAGAACCTCCAGGTTAGGAAGGATCCGTGTGAGAGTGATAATTACCCTGTTTCAAAATCCCTACGTGGAACAATATCTAGTTAATTCACCATGTTCACTTTTTGCTTGGCTTCCTAGAAGCTAGTCTTGAAACATTTTTTCTTGGAATTCAGTTCTTTAATATAATTATTCTCCTTTTTCTTTCCCATTTTATTACTTGTCTCATTTAGTATGTTTTTAATGAATTTCAACTTCAAAGGAATAATTATCCTTTGGACCATCACATTTCATGCAATAGCATTTAAACCTAAAATAAATCAGTTATTAGGATTACAGAGTGAAAGGATATTGTGAGCATAAAAGTCTCATCATTCAGAGTTTATGGAGACTTCATGGAAATTATTGTTTGAAAAGCACACTGAAAATCATTGCTATTAAATGCCATATACATAAGTTCTTGGTCCCCCTTTATTCCCTTCGCCATTGGAACCCCCAAGACTGAATACACTGATCTCCATTCTTGTTATTCACCACCTCAAAGATCTAACCCATGTTAGTGGTGTTAACCATTACCACCATGCTGAATAATTTCCAGATGTGCTTGAGCTGGAACCATTCACCAAAACCCCAGGCCTAAATATTTTGCTATCTGCAGGAATTCTTCATTTGGCTGTCTCCCAAAGTCCAGACATCAATGTGAAGAAAGTCAATACATCTAAAACCAAACTCTTCTCTTATTCCACAGTTTTATATTCCTAATTACCACCCTTCCCAACTCACCATTTGGATAAATAGCATCACCATTATCCCATGCCCCAAGCTGCATTGGTCCTTAATCACTCCTATTTCTTTTAATCCCCACTCCACTTAGCAGAGCAATATTTACACTATAGTTTGAGGATGTGGATTCAATTTGACGACCAAAGAAAATGCTGGTGGGTAGGAGTGATGCTCAGAAGGACTGATAAATTGCCTAGGAAATGCGAGTGGCTTGCTTCACAGGGACAAAGGCTATCATTTGTCTTAGTCTCGGGGACTTATCCCTTTTTCTTTCCTTCCCTGAGCTAGTGCTCATTTCCCCAATTAAAATAAACTACTAGTAATTGAATTCCGTGTACATGGTCTATTCCTGTTTCCATTTGTCATGGTGGTGGTGATAGCAACAGTTTAGTAATAATATTCCTCATCTGTAGAAAAGAAATGATAGTAATTCAATTTGTTGTTATGAGTATTAAATGTTCATAGTGTTTAGTACAACCCTTTGCACCCAGTAAATACTAGTTGCTCTTATTTTGTCATTGTTGTTAACAATATATTCACATATTCTTCTATGATTATCTCACTTTGACTTGTACCATTTAAGCTCCAAAAAATACCATCTTTATTCTTTAGTAAATTCTTACCATAACTTTATAAGATAAAATTCACATTCTTCACCTTGGGAGTTAAAATTCAATAGTTGTAAAATCCTAAACATGTTATTTTACAGAGCCTCTGTTTCCTTATTTGAAATAGGGATAACATTATGTTCCAGGTTAATATAAGGTTAAAATTACTAATATTTATCAACAGTGCTTGGGGGACTGCAAAGAATTGTCTACATTTTAGCTGTTTTCATTTGTGCTGTAAGCTTTGTCTTAGGCTGATGCAATCAAGAAAACAGCTCCAAAGAATCTTTGGCCACCACCCCAAGACCTTGGTTCTACTAGGCAATGAGCCATACATCATTTTTTGATGGCTACAAGATATCAGCTCAGTTCAACCAGTTACAAATTCCCTGAGGCATAAGACCTTCTAATTATAGAAGCCGTTTACGAAAGCATTTTGCACAGAATGATGCAAAAAGAGAATGATTCATTCTCCTCAGGTGAAAGTGATGTACTGCGTGCTTCCTGGCAGCTGGAAGTACCCAGCTGCCTTTTGAAGCATCCCCAAATAAGCTGCTGTGCCCAGCATGTGCCAACCCCCAGGAAATGACCCATTTTAGGGCCCTCTTGAAAGCATAACAAATTCAAACTAAGACCCCTTCCTCCCTCTGTGTCTGCTGAGGTTATTTCAGATATCCTCCCCACCATACATCTCCATAGCTCTTGGTAGTTGCCTCAAATACAAGTCACTCCACCCATCTATTATTCTCATTCACTTGTGTTCATGCTACTGTTGATTTTTTTCTCCTCTAATCTAACCACCTCTTGCTATTCCTCTACATCCAGAACCTTTCTACCAGATGGTTCATGTTCTTATTTGCCCCAAACCCCTTCCTCCATAACTTCTGGTAATAGACTCACCCTACCCATAGGGAAAAGCATGTGACTAAAGTGGGCCACAAGAGTTGACCCGGAAATGATCAAGCAACCAAGCCAGCCTAGTCTAAGTCTTTCCTTGGTATTGTTCTGATAGACCTTCAAGTGACCATATTCTCTGCCATGTAAATAACATCTATTTACAATAGGGGAAAAATGACACCAAACAAACAAAGAAAGCAACAAGAGGGATGAAGAAATAGAGTCCTACTCTTCCTGTAAGCGGCCTGAGGTGACCTCTGAAAGTGGTTCGCTATTCACTTGACCCAGAAAACCCCACAAACATGCAAATCAAGAGGTTCAAATCTTCATGTTCACTTTACAAACACTCATGAAGCTACCCAGGCCATCAAGGGTATGTGTATCCGAAAAGCCACCAATTACCTAAAGGATGTCACTTTACAGAAGCATCATGTGCCAGTCTGTCATTACAGTGGTGGAGTTGGTAGGTGTGCCCAGGCCAAACAGTGGGGCTGGACGCGGGGTCAGTGGCCCAAAAAGAGTGCTGAATTTTTGCTGCCCATGCTTAAAAATGCAGAGAATCATGCTGGACTTAAGGGTGTAGATGTAGACTCTCTGGTCATTGAGCACATCCAAAGCTCCCAAGATGCCATGTAGAACCTGTACAGAGCTCAAGGGCCAATTACCCATACCCGAGCTCTCCCTGCCACATTGAGATGATCCTTACTGCAAAAAGAACAGATTGTTCCCAAACCAAGAGTGGTTACCAGAGCCCAAAAGGTTACCAGAGAGCTATGGAGATAGTGCCTAAAGGAAGATGCGACCTTCTCTGGAAGAGGCCAAGCATGCAGGGTAGGAGCTTGCAGTGCCTGACTGAGCACATCAGTGGTACAAAGGCTCACCGTGTCTGCCCAGTGTGCTGGAGCTGCCCTCTGGGCCGGCCAAAACTTTGCTACTCAGTCTGAAGCTCTTCCTGCCCAGTCCTCCTTCCTTCCTTTCACGGATGTCAGACCTGTGCTATACTCTGAAGGCTTTCCCTGCTGACTCCTCTTCCCTTTATATTTCACAAATGTTATTGTCAATAAATCTCTTATGATTCTAAGTCTGTTTTGGCATCTGTTTCCTGCAAAACCCAATTAGACAACCACACATCCTCTGTCTTGCCAAATACAAATGACCACCTCAGGTCCTAGCGCCGACCAGAGTATGGTAGGTTTATGCGGCTCAAAGACCAGTGGGGATATTTTCTCATAAAAGAGTGAAAAATAATTAAATTTTAAGATATGAAAAAGTCAATTTCAGTTTAAAAACTCAACTTCAATGGAATAATTAACTTCCAAATGACCTAGAGCCCTTCCATTGCACCCTTCACCGAGCAAGTCTTGAAAACACCCATCGCGTCAGTGATTGTTTGTCTATTATCTGTCTTTCATTCCAGGCATATGAGTTTCAAGAACAAAGACTCTTTCCTTTGGGGATAATAAAAATGTTCTAAAGTTAGATTATTGTGATGGCTGCACAACTTTGTAATACACTAAAAACCATCAAATTGTGCACCTGAAATAGGCTAACTATGTGATATAAATTATATCTCAAAGCTATTAAAACATATAACTGAATTATAAGAGATAGTCAGTAGTCGGTGAAGGTTTCAAAGAAGTCACACATGAATGAGATTTAGAGGAATGGTAGGAGTGTCCTAGGGGGGAAGAGGAGAAAACATTCTGGACAGAAGCAGTAGACACAGAGCCAGGGGAGAGCGCATGCTATAGAGTGTACAGTGTGAAGTCAGTAAGGCTGGTACTAGGAGATTGGGGCCTATCTAGGCAGGGTTTGAGCTTGTCTGAGTAAGCAGGGGTCAAATCATCATGGGCTAGTCATGGGGAAACCACCAAAATCTTTGAGCTTATTTGAAGCATCATTCTAATGTAAAAACTGGAAGGCCATTTGGAGGTGAGTGAAACCAGTAATCATTTGACCAGAAAGGAGGAACACAATAATCCTATCTAATAAAAGAGTAATATGCAAATTGACCATCATGCCAACACATAAGATGGCTGCCCCCATGTGGTCAAAGATGGCTGCCCCCATGTGGTCAAAGATGGCTGCCCCCATGTGGACACAAGATGACCAGCAGGGGAGGGCAGTTGGGAGGGATCAGGCCTGCAAGGGAGGGCAGTTGGGGGCAATTAAGCCTGCAGGGGAGGGCAGTTAGGGTGACCAGGCCGGCAGAGGAGGGAAGTTGGGGACAACTGTGCCTGCAGGGAAGGGCATTTGGGGGGGGGGGCGCCCAGGCCTGCAGGGGAGAGCAGTTGGGGGGGGGGGGACCAGGCCTGCAGGGGAGGGCAGTTAGGGGTGACCAGGCCTGCAGGGGAGGGCAGTTAGGGGCAATCAGGCTGGCAGGGGAGCAGTTAGGCATCAATCAGCCTGGCAGGGGAGTGGTTAAGGGGTGATCAGGCTGGCAGGCAGAAGCGGTTAGGGGTAATCAGGAAGGCAGGCAGGCTAGAAGTTGGGAGTCAGCAGTCCTGGATTGTGAGAGGGGTCCCAGATTGGAGAGGGTGCAGCCTGGGCTGAGGGACACCCCCCTCCCCCGTGCACTAATTTTGTGCACTGGGCCTCTAGTAGCTAATATTTATAGAGCCCTAACCCTCTACTGAGCACTTTCCTTGAATCATCTATTCAGTTGCTAAAGTAGGTACTTACAGTAATATTTTTATAGATGATTTCCAGGTGGCTTGCTCCCTCACCTCCTTGAGGTCTTCAGGCAAATGCAACTTCCCAAAACTGTCCCTATTCCCTTGCTTTATTTTTCTCTGGGACCCTCATCTCAGTTTAACATGTTCTACTTTTTTAAATCTTGTTTAAAGATTCCCCATCGCTAG
Source organism: Cnephaeus nilssonii (assembly GCF_951640355.1). Lineage (NCBI taxonomy): Eukaryota > Metazoa > Chordata > Mammalia > Chiroptera > Vespertilionidae > Cnephaeus > Cnephaeus nilssonii. The sequence continues at coordinate 39,146,634 of NC_137089.1, read as the reverse complement.
ACTGAAAGCCCAACAGAACGGGTTAATTTGTATTTTTCATTCAGTTCTCTATCCCCAGTGCCTAGCTACCCAATAAATATTCTTTGAATAAATGAATACATAAATGAATGAGTCAATCAAGACTCACAGAGTTTAAGTAACTTGTTCATGATCACACAGATAATAAGTGGCAGAATTCTGATTCAAAACCCCGCATCCTTTGCCCAGCCAATGTGGCTCAGTGGTTGAAGGCCAACCTACGAACCAGGAGGAGGTCACCGTTGGATTCCCAGTCAGGGCACATGCCCTGTTTGTAGCGGTGATTCCCTCTCATCATATCTCTCTCTCCCTCTCTCTGAAATAATAAATAAATAAATAAATAAATAAATAAATAAATAAATAATTCTTTTTTTTAAAGAAGTGATACTCAACAAGGAAGCAGGCACTGACACCCAGCCCAAGGTAGCCAGGAGGGTGGGAAAGCATGCTTGTGGCCCTGCACGCTACAACACGTGGCGGTCAGCGACCGGGCTGGGGATTTAGCCTGTTAACTCCGCTCAGGAAGTTTGTGCCTCAACCCTTGGCCTGGCGCGGAGCAGGGGGCACGTTGCTTGGCTCAGGCTTCTGCCCTCGCCGGCCGGTACTGTCGGCCTCCGGTCGCCAGGCGGCGCTGTGGGCTGCCAGGGCGACCGCGGCACAAGCGAGCGCCGCCTCCCTGCTGCGCATGCTCGTCCCGCCGTGGGCTCGCTTTTTTTTTTTTTTTTTTCCGGGCGGCCCCGGCGGCTGCGTACTGGCTGTGGGATGGGAAGTGAAGCCCCAGCGAGCGGCGGCGGCGGGGCTGTGAGGAGCAGCCAGGGGGAGGCGGCGGCGGCGGCTGGTTGGTGAGCAGCGGGAAGACCGGAGCCGGGCGGAGCACCTGCAGCGCGGGCGGCGGCTTCACCATGGCGATTCGCAGGAAGAGCACCAAGAGCCCCCCGATCCTGAGCCACGAATTCATCCTGCAGAATCACGCGGACATCGTCTCCTGTGTGGCGATGGTCTTCCTGCTGGGGCTCATGTTCGAGGTGAGCCCGCCCCGCGCCCCGGGCGCCCGGGGTCGGGGGGAGGTGCCGGCCCCCCGAGGTGCGGGCCTGGGGCTGCGGGGCCTGGCCGCGGACCGCCGCGTCGCCCCCCGCCGCGGACGGACGCGCTGCCCGCCCTCCCTCCCCTCCAGCCGCCGCCGCCCCCTCCTGCGCCGCGCAGTTCCTGGTTCCCGCGGAGGGTTACGTGGCAGCCGGCGAGGGGCCGAGGCGGCGGGGGCGGCCCTGCGCTGCCGAGCTGGCTGCGGCGGGGGGCAGGGGGCGGGCTCGGGGATGGCCGGCCTGGCGGCGGGCGCGTCCCGGGCGAGGGCTGGGGTGACGTGGAGGCCAGGCCAGGGGGGCCCGGAGACCGCGGGTGCGGGTCGGGGTCCCCGCAGCCCCGAGTTTGGGGGTGAAGGAGAACAAACGGAGCCTGGCGTGTGCTGCCCGCTGGCTGGCCGGCGGCCGCGGGGCAGCGCGGAGCGCACGGGCTGGGCACACGGGGCCGCACCGATTGTTTCCGTTCTCGACTCCCGGGCTGGTCGTATCCCCAGCCAGTTCCCCAACTTTTTGCCCTGGCGCGTGCTCTTTCCTTAGAGACACGAGAGCCGATGCCTACAGCGAGGTCCTGAGCAGCCGTGCCCAGGAGTCGAGCGGGTTCTGTTCTTGTTCCTTGGAGTAGGAAAGGCTGGAAATGTCAGGAGTGGGTACATTCTCCTCCCACGTTTCCAGGGTTTGGGTGGCTTGCTTAACAGCTGTTGAATGTGGGTGATAAACTTCGCGAGGTGACATCCTGCGGTTTTTTTCCCCTCGCTCCCCACTGTACGTGCCCAATCCTTACCTTCTTTCCCCTTTTTTTCATTTTTCTCGAAAGCCCCTACGCCCTGTCCAATGTACTTATTTTACCTATTTACCGCCTTTCCCCCCTCCTGGAATGTAAGGGCAGACGGTCTGTGATACTCGTATTTCCAGTGCCTAGATTCGTGCCTGAGGGTAGGAGCTGCTTAACTACTCTTGGTTGAATGAGGGACGCTAGGAATTCTTGGGGGGGAAAAACTAGCGGAATGAGACTGCCAATGACCACAGGATGAGTAAAAATTTTAAATGGAGTCCATATAGGCTTTTTAATGTTGTGATCAGGTAGCTTCATACGTATTTTAATTTATTTTTGCTTTTCTTCAAATGGGCTATATTCTAAGTCTAAATGTAGATGTTTTTAATTCCTGGTAATGTCATTTATTTCCACGTAGTCTGTTGTGAAGGAGGGAGTAGGTGTAGAGGAAGGAAAGGTAAAAGGGAACTAACTATGGGAACTCACTTCCCTTGAGACTGGGCCTGTGCTGCTTACCTGCTCCTGACTGAAGGCTCAGCCTCGGGTTTTTGCTCTGAGCAAGGAAATAACATCACCTGTGTGTGCTGTTCTCACAGCCGGACATGCAGGGACCCGGTAACATGGTGTGAAGGCACCACGTGAGCACTGTGTGAATGTAGGATACTATTAAAAGTGCAGTGCTAAACATTTGTACTCCCTTTCTGAATTTTCTGTTTGTTTATACTTTCTGCTTTGTTATTAGAAGTAATACTTTTGTGGTCTCGCTGGGTAGCTCAGTTGGTTATAGCGTTGTCCCAAAACACCAAGGTTGCCAATATGATCCCGTCAGGGCACATACAAGAATCAACCAAGGAATGTATGAATAAATGCAACAACAAATCAATATTTCTCTCTCTCTCTCTCTCTCTCTCTCTCTCTCTCTCTCTCTCTCTCTTCCACTCTCTTCCACTCTCTCCTAAAATCAATAAATAGAAATATTTTTCAAAAAAAGAAATAATACTTTGTATAAATTTGTCATAATCCATCTCCATATGGTAAGAATTCGTGACTTTAAAGATAGAATTTAGGAGTACTGTTACAATGCTTTGAATTAAACGGAATATAAATCAGGAATACTGACCCTTAGAAAAGGCTCACTTTGCTTTTATGTAAGATATTTCACATTGTCTTATCACAATTCTAGGGAAATTCACCATCTGTACCGTGTCTCATGTGTTAATGATTTTTTTAACAGTGAGTGCATTTTTGCCTTTATGTAAACATGTAAAATTTGTAAAGCTGAATAGATATAACAACAGTCTAAAAAGTTTTTAGGGTCAGTTCAAAAGAACATTAAAGTAGTATACAGGAAAGAAAAGTTTTCAAGTTGTACATTTTTCTTACCATATGTTAAAGTTTTGGGATTTGAAAGCATGTTATCTACATACAGGGAAAAATTGACCAGGTTAGTTTTGCTATTTTAAAGTAATTGCTTGTAGCCCTGGCCAGGTAGCTCAGTTGGCATTGTCCCATCCATCAAGGTTTTGGGTTCCATCCCTGATTAGGGCACATATACACATACAAGGAGAAACCAATGAATGCATAATGTTTCTCTTCCTCTCTCCCTTTCCCTCTCCCTCTTTCTAAAATCGATAAATTGAAAATAAGTAAATAAAGTAACTGCAGATAAATCTCAAAGTTAACATAATTATAGAATGACAGTAATTGTGCTAGAATAATAGAAAAGTCGATGTTTTTGCAGTAGAGCTAAGCCTTTTGTGTGACTATATTGAGGACATATCAGGATTTATGGTGAAGTTGACAAAGCAATAATAGTTACTATATTACTAACCAAAATGAAGAATCGATATAGAAATACCATTGAAGCATAAATGCTAGAGCTTAAGGGTTCCATGTTCAAGTTAGAGCTTTACAGCTTGCAAACTGGATGACCTAAGGCATGTCGTTTAACTTCTCAGAATTATTTCCTTCTCTGTAAAATGGGGCTCATTGACAAACTCAGAGAATAAAATATAATGCCTATCTAGTACAGTGGCATACAAGAGATATGCCATAAGAGGTAGCTGTTATTATTCCTTAGATATTTATAAAAATGGGAAAATACAAGACAGCATTTTTATGTGAGAGAAGGGTCCAACCATTAGTATTTAAAGAGATTATACAGGGTGGGGCAAAAGTAGGTTTACAGTTGTTCATATGGAAAATAATACAAGAATAAACTGTGTTTTATGTCTCACAACTGCAAACCTACTTTTGCCCCACCCTGTGTATACTGAAAAGATTGATGAAGAAGTAGTATGTTTGGGGGAAATGTAAGACTTTAATTTCCAGGAAACTTGGTGATATCAAAAATTGCTTATGAAATTTGAAATCATGTTTTTAGTATAGTCAGCATCTGTTCACATAATGCAAATTATGGTCTATAATTAGTGGCTTTGTATTTGAGTTGGGAAAGTTTGAACAGTCGAAAAATGGAAGGATACTTGGGAAGCTTTCTGAAAGTGAAGCTAGAGGAGTTGTGGGTTTCCAAGAGGAATATTTTTTTCTGGAAGGGAGTTACTTCCCAGGTATTCAGGAGTCTAGGTTGTGTGGGCTGTGCAGGTTTGGGGGACATTTACAATTACAACCACCTTGGAATAGTTTTTGGAGGTTTGTTTTTAAGCATGACTTGTCTTAATACCAACATTTTCTTCCCTTTTTTTTTTTAAGAACCTAATTTTATATAAACTGGTGGGAAAGTGGAATTTGGTATTCAGAAATTGTCCTTTTATCTTTCAGGCACCTGGTCAATGTAATAGTCACACCAACCTCTAACAAGCACAGAATACTAACTCCTGTGTATAACAAAAAGAAAAAAATACTAAGCTCCACTGGCAGCTACTTAAATGTATGATAGTCTTGATGTTGCATCCAACATGGAATTAAACAGTTCATTAGAGTTTGTGGTAACCTATTTAAGATGTATCTGAATAAGTCATTTTTTCTTGTAAATGGAGAATGGTGCTGTAAATGTCCAGAACTGCCACAAATGCAGTAATTTTACTTTTTAATGCATTATATATTTCTGTAGTATGTTTTATTCCAGGCTAATTTGTCTTACTATTAATTAATTATAAAATTAGTTTAAAGAATTGCTGGCTGTAGTGTGTGGCTTAGGGGGCCTAGAAATGGTTCAGAATGTGATGACTGGTTTAATTTTCTAGAAACTTTTTGGGAGTATGTAGTTTGTATTTTTTCTCTTATTCTACGTTAAATATATAAGTATATATAAATATATATATATATATATATATATATATATATATATATTGATTTTAGAGAGGAAGGGGAGGGAGAGAGAGAGAGAGAAACATCAATGATGAGAGAGAATTGTTGATTGGCCCCCACTGGGAATAAAGCCCTCAACCCAGGCATGTGCCCTGACCAGGAGTAAACCGTAACCTCCTGGTTCATAGATTGACACTCAACCACTGAGCCACACTGGCCAGGCTTCTTCTTAATGTCACATGATAAACTAGCTGAAGGCCAGACTTTAATTTTATTTGGAAGCCTAGCATAAAAGGATAATCTAATTTGTTTTTGCTTTTGGTATTTGATATTCAATTAATCTTTGAAGAAGTTCACTTGTCATTTGTAAGGGGCTCTTAAAAAGTTGTCTTGTCTATTTGGCCGTGACCTCATATGCTAAACTAGAAACGAGGGTGTGAGTGTGTGTTATATGTGTTTATGTTTATATATATAAAGTCTAAACAAAGATATTAAAAAATGAAGTTTAGTAATCAATTAACTTTATTAAAAAGAATTGCATGAAAGCAGTGTTACCCAGGAAATTCATACCATCATTCTGCTCTAATGTATCCATGTGAATGATTCAAATTATAACAAGCCTTACTGGCTTTTTCTATTCAAGTGACCTTTATATATCTACCAGAGTTAAGTGACTCACTTTAGTGTCATATCCTGGGCTTTATCACACAGACCTGCTTACTTCCAGGTCCTGAATTCTAGTGTAGCAGAGGCTCAGCCACAACTTACCCGTTCACCTTCATCCTCCTTCTCATTTGTCTGCTCCCAGCTAGTCCAAGCTTTCCGGGTCCCTTGGCCCCCTTTCCCTTACTCCAGTGCGTGAGCCCCCTCATTGCTTTGCTTTCTCTGCAGACTTGAACTGCTTATCCACACTCTCCCTCAGCTTTGTTTCCCTCTTGGTCTTTCTCCCCATTCATCCTGCCAATAGCCAGCCATCTTCCCAGCCTGCCACCTGCCTTTCCTGTGCCTCCCCATTTGTGGATTGCTAAAAATTGCCAGAGGAAGGCATACACTCAATGTTGCCCTACCCAAGCTCAGTCTCTCCCATCATAAAAACAACATAAATCCTGACCTGGCATCTGTCACTAGGTACCGCTTTGTTCCTCTTCGGTTCCTCAGTCCATTGTGATTGGCTTTCACTCTCATTACTTTGTTGAAACAACTCAAGCCGTGACCACGACTTCTAAGATTGTCCGTTCCATTGCACTCTTTTCCCGCCACGTGTTCTTTGAAACTTTGACTTTATTAACCACGCCTTTTTGACATGTTTCCCCCTTGGCTTTGGGGGCATCAAGCTCTCTTCATTCTCTTTCTGCGTCTCTGATCATTTCTTATTTTGCCACCAGCTTTTTCTGTGCCCACTCCACAGTCTGATGTCCTATTTGTCTACGAATACTGTACCCTGTCCATAGATGATTTATGTACTTTCAACAACTTCAGTTACTACCTATAAATAGAGATGCCCAAGTCTTTAAGCTAGCGTCTCCCTGCAGAGTTCCAGACTTAGGCTTTAGCTACCTACAGAAATCTAAGTATCTAGAACTCAGTTTCTTCTTTTTTTCCTCAAACCTGCTGTTCCTTCTGTATTCCACATTTTTATTAATAACGTTACTTTTCACTTTGGCTATAAGCATCAATACATAATCATTGACTCTTGCTTACCAAGCCTTATTCTGCCTCGAAAGTCCCACTTCTATCCCACTACGACTGCCTTAGTTCCGGCCTTATTATCTTTCATGTGCTCTCTTGCAGAAGTTTTATACTTGACTTGCATACTTACTCCAGATTTATATTTTATCTAGTATTTATCTATTATATATAAAAGCCTAAGTGACCGTTCGACCATCCGACCGGTAGCTATGACATGCACTGACCACTAGGGGGCAGACGCTCTGACCGGTAGCGATGACATGCACTGACCACTAGGGGGCAGACGCTCTGACCGGTAGCGATGACATGCACTGACCACCAGGGGGCATATGCTCAACACAGGAGCTGCTGAGCTGCGGTGACTTAGCTGCGGTTCTCAGGTGATGCACCCAGAACCAGAGAGGAGGGAGCTTGATTCTGGGGTGCGTCACCCAAGAACTGCCCTCTCACAATCTGGGACCCCTGGGGGGGGGGCGCGTGTCAGAGAGCTAGTTTCGGCCTGATCCCTGCAGGCCAGGCTGAGGGACCCCACTGGTGCACGGATGCACCGGGCCTCTAGTTCAGTAATATTGAGCCATCACCTAATATGTGCCAGGCCTCATGCTAGTCTCTAGCATATGGTGATGAGCAGAAACAGGCATGGTCCCCGCTCTTACAGGGCTTACTTTCTAATGAGTGAGACAGAAACTGTTAATATAATCACACCAAGAGTATGTGTTTTGAAAGGAAGACAGTTCTCCGAGATAATCTAACAAAGGAAATGACCTGCTCTAAGGGACAGGACAGGCTTACTTAAAAAGGTGTGACTGAACTAGGATCTGAAGGCTGAAGGTTTCCTAGCAGTTTTAGGTAGAGCTGCACAGACCCTGGGATAGGAGGAATGCCACAGGCAAGAGAACAGGAGGAAATGCTCAGAGATGAGGCTGGATGAAGGCCAAGGGGAGGGGTCAGACCATGGATTGTTGTTTGGGGCATATTGGAGATTTTGTTCTTCATCTGAGAAAGAACAGGAACCTAACAAAGGATTTTTGGGCAGAGGGTGTGCATGGGGAGATGTGTTAACGTGATCAGAAGATGATTCTGGTTGTAGTGTGGAGTCTGGGTCTGAGGAGACTTGAGAAACCACTTAGTAAGCCACAGCCCGCTACTAAAAAGCACATATGAACTTCCCTCTCCTCAAAATTCTCTGGTGTGAAATAAAATCTAAACTTACTTAGATCAAGAAACAAGGTACTGCCAAAACCGGTTTGGCTCAGTGGATAGAGCGTCGGCCTGCGGACTGAAGGGTCCCGGGTTCGATTCCGTTCAAGGGCACGTACCTTGGCTGCGGGCACATCCCCAGTAGGGGGTGTGCAGGAGGCAGCTGATCGATGTTTCTCTCTCATCGATGTTTCTAACTCTATCCTTCTCCCTTCCTCTCCGTGAAAAATCAATAAAATATATTAAAAAAAGAAAAAAGAAAGAAAAAGAAACAAGGTCCTAATAGTACACCTATGGATGAGGACAGTGGGGGGGGAGGGGTAAGAGCAGAGGGTGGGGTGGGAACCGGGTGGAGGGGAGCTATGGGGGGAAAAAAGAGGAACAATTGTAATAATCTGAACAACAAAGGTTTATTAAATTTTTTTTTTAAAAAGAAGCAAGGTCCTTTCTAGCACCAATAGCTTGTCTAGGTTTTTCTGCCACTTCTGATGTGTGCCCATGCCAGGCCTGTGTTTATTGCTATTTGACTTTTGCACTTTCTGTCTCTGCTGCCTACACTGCCCTCTTCATCCCCCTCATCAACTTATTTTTCAATGAGACAACTCCCTCACCACATCCTCTCAGAAGTCTTTCCAGAACATGCCTCATTCCCCACCCAAGAAAAAAAAAACAAAAAACAAAACAGTTTGTTTATCCTGAATACCCATTGGCACTGATTCTATCCTATCTAATAATAGACAAATATGCAAATTGACCATACCTCCGACACACCCACAAGCCACGCCCACCATCCAATCAGAGTGAGTATGCAAATTAACCCAAACCAAGATGGCTACAGCCACAGAGAGCAAGGTTTCCCAGGTAACAGAGGAAGCCAAGCTTTCCATCTGCCCTTGCCAGGCCTAAGCCTCCACTCAAGCTACAAAGTTTCAATTATAGAAAGTAAACAAATTCAAACAAATGGTGGCAGAATGGAGCTTGAGAGAGCAGGCCAGGGTTGCCGCCGGCAACAGGGGAAGCAAAGCTTTCCACACACCCTGGCCAGGCCCACCCGCTTAAGGCAACAAAGTTTCAATTATAACCCCAACACAAATGGCTGCCAGCCATGGAGGGAGCCCCAGGCTTGGCTTGGCTCCGCTCCAGGCTACAAAGTTTCAATTGTAGAAGGAAAATAAATTCCAGATACCAGGGCCTCCGCTTGGGTTACCAGGGGGCGTGGCCAGCCTGCAAACCACCACAGGCCCCTCGCTCAGGCCACCCCACACCCCAAGGGAAACCCCACCTGATCTGGGACGCCCTTCAGGGCAAACCAACTGGCCCCCACCCCTGTACCAGGCCTCTATCCTATCTAATAAAAGAGTAATATGCAGATTGATCATCACTGCAACACACAATATAGCTGCCCCCATGTGGTCAAAGATCCTGCCCCCATGTGGACACAAGATGGCCACCACAAGATGGCCAGCAGGAGAGGGCAGTTGGGAGGCACCCGGCCTGCAAGGGAGGGCAGTTGAGAGGGACCAGGCCTGCAAGGGAGGGCAGTTGGAGGTGATCAACCCTGCAGGAGAGGGCAGTTAGGAGTGACCAGGCCAGCAGAGGAGGGAAGTTGGGGGCAAACAGGCTGGCAGCAGAGTAGTTAGGGGGTGATCAGGCTAGCAGGCAGAAGCGGTTAGGGGCAATCAGGAAGGCAGGCAGGCAAGCAGTTGGGAGCCAGCAGTCCTGGATTGTGAGAGGGATCCCAGATTGGAGAGGGTACAGGCTGGGCTGAGGGACAACCCCCCTCCGTGCACGAATTTTGTGCACTGGGCCTCTAGTAGTAGTATAATAATTTTGTCTTCCTGGCCCAACTAAATTCGTAGTCATCAAGGATTGTATCATTCACCTTTGTTCTATTTTCTTGTCTGGTACCTATAAATATTCAGGAAGCATTCAATATTTCTCTTCTGCCCTAACCGGTTTGGCTCAGTGGATAGAGTGTCGGCCTGCGGACTCAAGGGTCCCGGGTTCGATTACGGTCAAGGGCATGTACCTTGGTTGCAGGCACATCCCCAGTAGGGGGTGTGCAGGAGGCAGCTGATCGATGTTTCTCTCTCATTGATGTTCCTAACTCTCTATCCCTCTCCCTTCCTCTCTGTAAAAAATCAATAAAATATATTAAAAAATAAAAAATATTTCTCTTCTGCCCACTTTACTTTTACCAGTAGTTGGGTCAGTTAAATGTTTATTGACCACTTAGCTATGCCAGGTGTATGGGAGATCACACATACACTACAGACCCTTTGTCATGGCTACTGTGTTCCCATTTCTTTTAATTTACATTAACTTTTTTTTTTCTCACTAGGACCTGTGTGTTCATTAGTCTAGAGTAGAGAAACTATCTTTCAAATCACCATTTAGTGGAACTGCAGAGATTATTTCTTTTGAAATCTTTAAGTTAGGAGTGAATTATACAATCTCATGTGAACAGAATGCTCTTAGGTGAACTCCCATCCTCAGTTCCTTGGTGATCAAGAATTTCATTTGTGCCTGTCAGGGTGCCGCAGGAACTAGGGTGCCCTTGGTTCTTAGACTTGGGGACAGAAGCTGTAATATTTTCCCTCTGATCAACTATTGGTAGGTCACAAATTGACTTGATCTTTTTTTTTCCTTTCTAGATATCAGCAAAAGCGTCTATCATTTTTGTTACTCTTCAGTACAATGTTACCCTCCCTGCAACAGGTAAGTAGTTTTCTTTTAGAAGTTCACATGGACAAACTGGGGAATTTCCGTGAACACTAGGTTCTTCATTAATTTTTCACAAATCTCATTCATGATTAGACTGAATGTTATTTTGATATTTTGTAATGTAAGATCTGATGTTTTTGGTTGACTTCACCCTATGTATTATATGGAAATGAGTTTTTATGTGTTTAGTGTTTGTTGTACATTTTTGTAAATGAGCTTGAAATTCTGTCCAAGAACTTTTTTTTTTTTTTTTTTTGCCTTCTCTTCCCTTTAGCATAGATATTTTACATTTGTTTAAGGTATCATTGTTCAACCAAGGTTTCTGAAGGCACAATGTTTAGGTTCGGTTTTTCCAACCAGTGAGTTATGATTTAGACCTATAATAACAGTCCTTTTAAGCCTATTTTATTTTCAGGTTTTTTGTCGTGCTCTACCTATGGCATTATTTCAATTAAGATGTCAGTAAACTCTAGGGGTAATTTGGTAATAGCACCCAAACTATACTTTTATGTTTCATTTCAAAAAGGTTTTCTAAATTATGCTATGTGAAAATCAAGTTGTTACAGGAAGTTGATTGTAGTTGAATACAGTAATATAATTAACTAGCACAGGGGAGGAATGGGGTATTCACTTCATAAAATATTAACATATTCAGGCAGTAAACTTGCCCTGGATTTCTCTATTTAAAATGTAAGATGAATTATGTAACATTGAGTTGGATTTTCCCCATTATATATAGTTTTGTAAATATTTGATTTAGTGACTTAGATATCAGATAACTGAGAACCATAAAGTTGTTTTGAAATTTGAATATGCCAGAGAAAAATGAAGCACTTAACCAACTCCTGAGTATTTGATTAAGCTTTGTTCTAAACAATTACAGCAATTTCAAGGATTAAAAATAATTTTAAGAAGCAGTTGCCTTTATCTCTACAGTGATCAAAACTAAATCAAATACAGGTTAATCTCTTTTTCCTTCAGAATCATAATGAGATGTCTAGTTGGAAAGTAGAGGTAGGAAGTAGAAAATTTCTAAAGTTCTTTAAAAATACAGGCAAGTGGGCTAAGTGTAATGCCTAGAATAATGTCAATTTTACAATTACATTAAATTGTGGCCACCCCCCTCCTGTTTTTTGGTTTTTGATGGCTGTGACTAACATAACATGTGTCAAGTCTTTGTAAGTAATTTCTAGAGCTTTCAATTCCTAGATAGTCTCCTCAATTTTCATTGTTGCCATGACTCAAGATGTCCAAAAGCAAATTACCATGATGTTTCTGTAATACTTATTTATTAGGTTAGTCATCTTTGTTTGTTTCCATAACTATGTTGTACTTAGTGCTGTTTTTATAATCTCATGTATATTTTTGTGTATGTGTGTCCTGTCCTTTTTGGCCTTCAGAAGAACAAGCTACTGAATCAGCATCTTTTTATTACTATGGTATCAAAGATTTGGCTACAATTTTCTTCTACATGCTAGTGGCGATAATTGTTCATGCCATAATTCAAGAGTATGTGTTGGATGTAAGTATACAATCTTAGAAATCTATACTTTGTAAAATACTAGCTCTCCATACTGATTGTCATATTAAATATATTTTATAATTTTAATTATTGATTGTTTTTATTTTTAGAAAATTAACAGGCGTATGCACTTCTCCAAAACGAAACACAGCAAGTTTAATGAATCTGGTCAGCTTAGTGCATTCTACCTATTTTCTTGTATTTGGGGCACATTCATTCTAGTTTCTGTAAGTATATACTATGCTTAAATTTTCATTTCTTAAAGTATTTACATTATATACCCAGAACAGAAAATGAAATCCTATTCTATTTTTTAATGTAAGCAAACCCTGAACCTTAGAAAATCCCTCTTCTATTGCTATATAAGATTAGGTATTCTACTAGTGAACTACTATAAAGCAAGTTTCATGGATAAGTCTCCCTTAGTTTTTATACAGTAAAAATTCTAAACTATGTTTAATGCTTGAGAAAGCCTTATTTGTAGTCAGTTGAATGTTATTTTATATCTTGCAGTCATTTTCAGGCATCTCTGTATTAGCACAAAGGGTAAGATGTCAGTGATACCTATGCTAGGTTACATGAGTTGTAATGTTTCTAGCCATTTCCCCCTTTAAAAACAGTTCAGATATTTTCCAAGCAACTTAAAATGTTGATTAACTTTGCAGTTAAGGCAATCTAAACCTTTAAATGTATCATTCTAACTAATGAGGGGGAAGGCAGTATCAACCTTAGTATTAGTACTCCAGAGTTAACATATTTTTTAGTTTGTCAGGACATATAATTTTTTTAACTACCATGTTAGAGATGAATAAATAGGCAAAGTGAATTTTATCTTAAAGATTGGTTTTAAAAACTAAAAGTGTTAAAAAAATGTTATATTTCATTGGGAAAATATTCTTATTAAAGATGGGTCACTTTAGATTTTTTTTTCTTATGCAAGAATTCTCACTGAGTAGATTTGGTTATCTAAGAAAAAGATTTGGTGGCTATGTGGACATAATCTGTAAAACTTGGCAGCACCTTGATCTTCCATCTCCTGGCTACCTCTGATTACCTAAGATATAATCCAACTCTCCTGCAGCTATTGTACCTCTGTTATGGAACATTTCTATTTTTTTGGTTCGTTGATGTTTGTTTGCATACTTGTATTTTTTACTCTACTGGACTGAAAGAATTTACAAGGCCAGGAATTATGTCTTATTTGACTTCGAACATCCATTGATTTTCACTTCACTAAAGTAAGCAATTCAGCTGAGTTGACAATAACTAAAACAACTGAAGAGTTTGACTTTGGGGGCTCTTTGGAACTTGATGTAGGGAGTTGTAAATGTGCAAGAAATGAAAATACTGTCTTATTTTCCAAGAAGTTTGCATTATACTAATAGACTAATTTTTATATCTTCTTTCTTAGGAAAACTACATCTCAGACCCAACTATCTTGTGGAGGGCTTATCCCCCTAACCTGATGACGTAAGTTATTTCTGGCAGGCTTTTCTTAGTTAAGGACCATGGTCATGTCACTTTTAAGCAGAATTCATTCTTAATCTCTTTAAAACTTTAGGCAAATGCATACAATAGTATATTTTTGGCAGGCCTGCTGCCATAGGAACAAAATTCCTGTGTGTTTTTTTCATGAATGTAATCTTTTCAGTATGTTTGTTAGCTTGAGAATTCTGATTATAACAATCTCTAATTTAGTAGTTGTGTCCCTTTCTTCTCCCCCATCCTTTCTCCTCTTTCCTGCTCCTCCTTCTCCATAGGTTTGCTCTTTTTCTTTGCCTCAGACTCTTTACTCTTTCACTCTTTTATTCTCTTACACTATAAGCTTGAGGGTGGGAATTGTTTCTTTCTAGCCCCCAAGGTTTCTATACGCTGTTGTAAGAAGCTTATTGGCTACAAAAGCATTCAACTCTATTACTCATTCTTCAAGCTGAGCTCTAGTACAACTATTCCAGATTTTTCTCGTACTTAGCCTGTATTATTTTTTGCTTTTCTGAATTTGTCATGTGATGTATAATATTTTATGTAGTACCCATATATTGTTGTGTCATTTATGTAAGTCTTATATTGTGCTCATGCCCAGCAAGACTATGTGCCTGACAGCAGTAGAAACTCTGTTTACTCTATATCCTCTGTCATGCCGGGCTGTAGGTGCTTATCACCTAGACCAGTGGTCAGCAAACTCATTAGTCAACAGAGCGGCAAACCGCGGCTCGCGAGTCGCATGTGGCTCGTGAGCCGCAGTTTGCTGACCACTGACCTAGACATTGGAGAAAAGATGTGAAGGGAGTGCCGTGGCCATGCATGTCTTCATATCTTCAAGGCCAGCAGTAATATCCACTCTGCTGAATCATTGTATCTTTTTAAAGTTATATCAATTCAATGAACTTTTATAGAATGGGTTATAAACATCATATTTATGTGGGACTGTATTTCTTCCCTCCCCCCTCCCTGGAAATTATTTCACATTGGCTTTGAGGTTTCTATTTTAGACTCTGGAGGAGGAGGAGAAGGGAGAATAAAGAGAGAGCAGAAGGACTGGAGGGTACAGTGTAAAGAGGAGACCAGTGATTCCAGACTGATTAGGATATATCTCTTGGGGAACCTTTTTGCTTTATTACTCTCTTTAACCCTGATTGGCCTCCATTTATTGGGGCTCTCAGTGTTCCATCCAGGTAGAGTTACCATATTTCACTAAGAAAAAAGCCAGGGGGTATTTAAAATTGGGATTATTCCAGTTTCAGGTAATTTTTAATCTGTGTGCCTTTGCTTTTATGTCAGTCTTGTGCCTTTCCTGCTTCCCTTTTAATTTTATTCATTTCAGAGAGGAAGGAAGAGGGAGGGAGGGAGAGAGAAATAGAAACGTCAATGATAAGAGAGAATCATTGATTGGCTGCCTCCTACATGCCTCCTACTGGGGATTGAGCCCACAACTCAGGCAAGTGTGTCCTAACTAGGAATCTGAGCCATGACCTCCTGGTTCATAGGTCGCCGCTCAACCACTGAGCCATGCTGGCCCGGCTCCCGCTTCCCTTCTGATGAAACTTTCTAGATCTGTGGTTTGAGTCCCTCAGTCATGATCCATATGTGTTCAGTAGCTAACATGACACACGAATCAGTATTAATTATCTAATAGACTCAGGGCTCTGGTTCCTTCCAGCTAGCTTGCATGTTTACAGGGTTCTTCAGATGATGTGTTTGCTTCTGCTGCTTAATCCAGAGGAATTGACTGGTGGTGGAAATATCCCCGGGAGACAGGGGAAGTGGCTGAGGGAGAGTTGTTGAAAGGTGCACAGAGTATTAATTGTAAGGCACCTGAAATGATACTGCAAACATAACTACTTAGTATATCCTCAGTTCCAGTGTTCATTTTTAACTTTAGTCTTTAAAAATACCAGGCTTTAAAATGTATTTTTTACTTCCTTGTGTTACACAGATTTCAGGTGAAGTTTTTCTACATATTACAGTTGGCTTACTGGTTTCATGCTTTTCCTGAGCTCTACTTCCAGAAAACCAAAAAAGTAAGCTGGGATTTTGTGATTTTAAAATTATCTGTCATTTTTTTCCTTTCATGTCATTAACCTCCCTCTTACCTCAAGTCTTCCCCCATTCTTCTCCCAGCTCCCGTCTTTCCACAAAGACTAGGTATCCTTAAGTATTTATTGCTGGGTGGGGGAGTGGGGGAGTTAGTTTTAACTTAGAGGGGGATCTTTTACATTAGACATGCTAATTGCTTGTTTTAAAATTGTTACTAGTAACTTAAATTAAATTTTGAAATGTAATATTAATTTCATATTATTGATACAAGGATTAATCAGATTTACCACAACTAACGGTTCTGTGTGTAATTCCCAAAGAAAAGTTCAGGATTGAAACAAGTAAACCATAGTTAAATATTCACCAGTGAGGCTTTTCCTGATCTGGGTGGAGCATTCCCTTTTTAGCATGTGGGAGAGGTGTTTGTTTTATCTGGACAAATAAACTCCTGGGCACTGCAGTTTTCTTTTTTCTAGCTTTACCCTCAGTACTTCTGAAGTCAGACTTCGTGATATTACAAAGCAACTTGATTTCCTTTATTGAATGCTTTCTCCTCTAAAATCTATGCTAGCTCCCTGTTACTTTAAACTAAAATAGAGCTACTGACCTGTGCTCTAAGGGTCCCTCCTCTGGGCTTCCCCCCCTGGTCCCTTTCTCTTCTGCTCTCTCCTGTGCTCATTCCCATTAATCTCTAATTTTATAACCCCAGCACATCAGTTCTTTTTCCTGGAATACCTTTTTCCATTGATAAATTAATGAAGCACTTTTTTCCCTTTGTGGGGAGAGATTATTTTAAAATTCCCATATATGAAATTGTACATGGATGAAGATAAGGATGAAGCAAGTTTGCTCATGAGTTAACAACTATTGAAGCTGGGTTATGGTTACGTGGAGATTCATTTAACCCCCTATTTGTTTTATATGTACGTATATATACGTTTTCCACATTTAAAACATTTTTTAATTGTCTTTAAGAAGCTTTCCCAAATAGAAATGTAACAACCCTTCCAATGACCAGTTTATCTCTGCCTTCTCAATCACCACAGTCACTTCTTTCTATATGTGCTACAAATAGTTCTTGAGTATAGTGTCTTGATTTACTACTGTTTTGTGTTTGTGTGTTTTTTTGTGTGTGTTCTATGTGTTTGTCATATTAATGTGTCTGCTACGATGAAAAAACAGCACCACATTAGAGTCTTATGTTGATTTATAAAGTAGAATGTTCTCTAGTTAAGTTGATTGTAAGGATTAGGATGATGATCCATAAAACCTTTGATCTCGAATTGTCTGAAGATAAAATTTGTAGACTCCTAATTTCCAGTAGCCCTTCCATATTCAGTAAGCTCTCAGTGTGAACCATGGATACCCTATAGCTACACTGTCCAAACAGTAGCTACTGGCCCCATTTAAATTAATTAAAATGTAATAAAAACAAAATTCACTTTCTTGGTCACACGAGGCCTATCTCAGGTTCTCATTAGCTGCATGTGGCTACACTGCCATTTTGGATAGCAGAGATGGAGCGCGTTTCCATCCTTGCAGAAAGTGCTTTACGACAGCGCTGCTGGGAATAGCATAGTTTCTTGATGTCTTAGTACCAGGGCTCAAATATTGAAAGTTTTTCTTCATATACTTTTATACCCATGGACATAATACAGACATAGTACCTCTGGGTTTTACTATTAATCCATATTTTATAGTTTGTTCATTGATCATGTAAGTAAAGAGGGATCTTTCAAAGTAATTGTTCATTTTAGTTCTTATCAGTTCCTGCCAGATGGCATTTTTCCAGAAATGCAATCTAATTTTTATGGAATAATTTGCATAACTTAGAACTTAACCGAAACTATTTTTAACACCTACATATTACAGTCAAAAGTAACTGTTTCAAGTAATTAACATAATTTGAAAGTAACAGCTGTATATGTGTTAAACAGTTTCTTAAAATTTACTCAAAATTATTTTTGGAAGAAATCTTTACTGGAAGAAACTAGCATAGTGATAGTTTTGGAACGATCCTACAGAGAAGTGAAGAAAGAACGGAACACTGTTGGTAACAGTTCAAGAGGTGTGTTAGTCATGAATAACTCAGTTTGTCTTAAGGAGAATATTTTAATTACATGTAATATATGTGCTTCAATATAAACAACAATCCTCCATTTTGCCTATGAGAAGATTCAAAATATAATTTCCTTTTTTAAAATATATTTTTATTTCAGACAGGAAGGGAGAGGGAGATAGAAACATCAATGAGAGAGAATCATTGATTGGCTGCCTCCTGCATGCCCCCTACCGGGGATTGAGCCTGAAACCTGGAAAATGTGCCCTGACAAGGAATCCAACCATGACCTCCTGGTTCATAGATTGATGCTCAAACACTGAGCCACAACAGCCAGGCCAAAATGTAATTTCTTAGCCAAATTGAATATATGAAGTTTCAGGGAAGTATGGATGAAATAACCAAATGTTTTTATTTATGATATTTAGTTTATATAATTTAATTATACATATAATTGTGTATAATAGAAAGTATATTAAATTAGAATAATGCTTTTTTTCCCCATTCCTACTTCATGAAAATTATATTCACACTTTTCAAATGCAAACTTGTTAATATGTCATTCATCATTAGAGCCACTTTTTGAATCATCTAGTTCAGTGTTTCAAACTATATTATCTTTACTTCTGTCTTACTGGTTCCTCCATTAAACCTCTATAAGCATTTAGAAATTATATTGACTAAGGTTTTGTTTTGTTTTTTAAAAAATGTCTTTATTGATTTCAGAGAGGAAGGTAGAGGGAGAGAGATAGAAACATCAATGATAAGAGAAAATCATTGATTGGCTACCTCCTGTATGCCCCACACTGGGGATCGAGCCCACAACCAAGGCATGTGCCCTTGCCCAGAATTGAACGTGGGACTCTTCAGTCCGAAGGCCGACGCTCTATCCACTGAGCCAAACTGGCTAGGGCTTGACTAAGGTTTGTAAGGCTATTATCAGTATAGATTACTATACTGTGAGAGCTTTGGAAAGAATTAAATATGAGCTGGCTCCATCTGTGGTTTAAGGAGAGAGCTTTGCCTTATATTTGGGCATATATGTAATGCTCAGTTTAAAGTTTGTTTTGTAGTATGGTATAGTTAAGAAAAGCAATTTTTTAGAAAAATAGAAATTCACTAAAGTATATGGCTGATCTTTTTAATAAAAAGTTGTTAGAATAACAACCAAAAATGTCACTTGAAGTTACTTATAATTTTAGAATTTGGTTTGACTTAATGTTCTGTATTTATTAGATTTTCCTTGAAAAATTAGAATCAGAACTTTAAGTCATCATTTCATTCTTATGTAAACTACATGACCATTAGCATTAAGAATATATGAACAATTCGCAAAGCTTTTCTAACTCATTTTCATTATATATTTTTCCATTTGAGTATAAAAAAGTTTAATTGTTTTTCTTTTTATCTTCACCCAAGGATTGTTTGTTGATTTTTTAGAGAGAGAGGAACATCGATTGGTTACTTTGTTGTACTCGTCCCAACCTGGGATCGAATCCACAACCTATGTATATGCTCTGACCGGAAATTGAACCCACAACCTTTTTGGTGTATGGAACAATACTCTAATCACCTGAGCCATTCAACTAGGGCATAAATGTTTGTTAATCTCTCAACAAACAAATAAGTAAAACCTCATTTCTGATTCCTGATAGGAAAAGTTTATTTACATAACAAAATCATATATAGCATATCATGTATCAAGCATGTATATAGCATATGAAATTACATTTATAACACTATAACTGAGCTGTTCTGAAGTGATTATGACAGAAGAAAGAGGCTGTCCTCTCTCCTTTGGTAAGGAGAAATATTATCAGAAGTTTGAAAATTATTTGGAAAGGACCTTAAGACTGCTTATTCTTAAAGATACTTCTCTCTCCAGTTGTACAAACCACTGTAAACCTGGCATTATGTCTGGGAATTTTCCCTGAAAGTCCCCAAACATAGTTATGTCTATAGGACCATTAGACTGTCTTATGTTCCACATTTAACACTTGATCTTTGTACCATTCTTACTAGAGGAGAGTTTTCAAGTTCAAAACTACACTTATAAAATCTCTACTCTTTCTCAGAAGACTCGATGAAGTAACTCTACTGAAATGACTAATATAGCCATACACACACACACACACACACACACACACACACACACACACACAGGTTTCCCCCGCTATCCAAAAATAGAGTGCTCCATTTCTTTCATAAAAAGAAATGCAGTAAAGCAAATAGCAATTACCTTGCTAATGGCTGCACAAAGTAACTCAAGATAAAGCACAGATGCTCTTAGACACAGTTGAAAGCCATGGTGGCTCCATGCTGAGATGCTGGATGTAGTTCCTAGGGAAGGAGCTTGGGGGGCTACCTGCTCTTCTCTAAGGCTCACTGCCAGACATGCTAAATGCTCTTCACTTGTGGCCATTTTTTATACAATCCTGTTGGGATTTCTTTCAGTTATAAAAGCAGATGCTAATGTAGGGCTTCCATAAACTCAAAGTGGTGTAAGTGAACTTTGGAAATGCTGAGGGATACCTGTATACGGAAAACTGCCAAAATCAAGAGAGTAGAAATGCAAGGTACAGGTATTTTGTAAATTAACAAGTATTTATTGGGCCCATCACTGTATTTTGCAAATATTTCTTACTGCAACCCAAAATGAAAACTAGATTTTACGTCATGATTCTGTGTTGTATATATGTTTGTGTGTGTGTGTGCGCGCGTACAATCTGGAATAAATTTTTCATGAAACAATACAGTGTGCTTACTCTACACTCTAGCATTTTCTAGTCTATTCCTTTTTTTTAAAATTCTTATAGGGTTATTTTTAAATCATTTGTTCTTTTTTTAATATTTTTTATTGATTTCAGAGAGGGAGAGAGAGATAGAAACATCAATGATGAGAAAGAATTATTGATCAGCTGCCTCCTGCCCATCCCCCTCTGGGGATCGAGCCTGCAACCCGGGCATGTGCCCTTGACCAGAATCGAACCCAGGACCCTTCAGTCCGCAGGCTGATGCTCTATCCACTGAGCCAAACCAGCTAGGGCTCTGTTTCATATTTTAAAAGAGGTTAGTGTGACTCCCTAAATTAATTATATGATCCACTAGTATGTCTTACATTTTTATTTATTTATATTTTTATTGATTTCAGAGAGGAATGGAGAGGGAGAGAGAGATGGAAACATCAATGATGAGAGAATCATTGATCGGCTACCTCCTGCATGCCCCCACTCGAACCGAGCATGCAACCTGGGCATGGGTCCTTGACTGGAATTGAACCTGGGACCCTTCAATCCGCAGGCTGGCGCCCTATCCACTGAGCCAGACCTGCTAGAGCTAGACTTAGATTTTTAAAAAACACTTTCTAAGATAATTAGGCTTCTAGGGACTATGGGAGAATAAAAGAGAAGCAGAACTAAAATGTGGATACATGGCTTAGAGGGTTATTAAGAAAAGAAGGAAGAATAAACAATTAGATGGTATCGTGAGAAGATAAAATTTTAACCTTTGGTTTTAGTGACTATAACTGATAGTGAAAGGAATTAAAAGCATGACCTAAAAAATGTAAATACTGTTTTAGGTAAAACAAAAGCCTCTCTACCTCTAACCATAGCAATTTTAACCTTTTGCACTCGGATGTCGAGTGTGACTCGACACGGTTAGCATCGGTAGCAGCTCTTTTTATACTCTTTGAATGTATCAATAATTTGAAATATAAAAAAATCCAAATAAATAAGTTTGTATGAAAAGAAACTCCAGTTTTTTATTCTACTGCCGTGCTTTGTAAAATCTGGGGTATTTAAAAAATTAAATCCCGAGTAGAATAAAGGAATCGAGAAAAAAGCAAGTGCAAAGGGTTAATATTAGAAGGACATTATCATGGGTATTAATAGTGTGTCATCTAATGTTTATAATCAAAAGAACTATAGATCTTAGCATGCAAGGGATTTTGAGTACATCTGACTCAGGCAAACACAAGTATTAGTCACACATTACAGATGAGGTAGCGGAAGCCAAACGAAATTAAATGACTTGCTAAAGCCATGCTGCTGATTGGGATGAGCAGTTGGGGTAGGGTGCAGTGGCAGAATACCCTCAGGTCCTCTGTACATTTTTCACCCTACCACAGTGCTCCTAGGGAACAGAAATATGTCAGCACGTTTCACCTACAATGCAGTTTTCTGTTTACAGGAGGATATTCCTCGGCAGCTTGTCTACATAGGTCTTTACCTCTTTCACATTGCCGGAGCTTATCTTTTGAAGTAAGTTAGGATTTTTCTTGGGTGTGTATATGGACTGCACAGATAGCATGCTAATCTGTCTTAGTTGATTAGTAACCTTTACATTTTAAATTTGTTCTTTTAACAGCTTGAATCATCTAGGACTTGTTCTTTTGGTGCCACATTATTTTGTTGAATTTCTTTTCCACATTTCCCGCCTGTTTTATTTCACTGATGAAAAGTATCAGAAAGGGTAAGTTGGTTAGCCATTCTATTTCTGCTGTAATTAAAGCCAGTTGCTAAGGCCCACACTGTGGGCAGTTCTATTACTTTATACGTTGTTAGTAGCAGCTTTAAATAAAATGAAGCTACTAGCAACTCAGGTGGGTATTTTCTCTAAATGGAGTCTTTTTTTTAGCTAGAGAGATATTATGTGGGAACTTGTAATCCTGAAGGCTTTTTGAGTTTACTTTTCTAACTTCTCCAATCTTGCTTAATGCATGTTTTTCTATTGGACAAGGGATTATAGGAAAGTGAACTTTCAGAAGAAAATGAAATAATAAATTACATAACCTTAAAAATATTAAAATATTTTGATGGGAAAATTGAACTGAAAACAGAATTGAAGCAGTATTGTAAAGAGTGTAAAGTCTTTAAAGAAAAGTAGAACTAGGATTCTTAAATGAGAATTGGGGTCCTATTTACAGCACAGCCTTTGTTATGTTTTCTCCAGCAGTTTTCAAAATTACTATATATACCAGTAGTTGTGAAGGTTATTCTATGGAGTAAAAAGAGGATTAGCCAAACAAAAAATAAACGTTTCTTTACTGGACCTCCTAGAACCTTAAATATGCTAATGAGTTACCTCTGAGGGTGTGATATAATGCAGCATCTTCCAAACATTTTACTTGCAGAATTATTTTTGCAGGAAAATAACAAATGTTTTAATATGCATTTACTTAATAGAATCTGATTCCTACTAGAATATTTTCTTATTGCTGCAATTTTGAATTTGACTTATGACCTTTTTCTTCCAGCTTTTCTCTGTGGGCAGTTCTGTTTGTTTTGGGAAGACTTCTGACTTTAATTCTTTCAGTACTAACTGTTGGCTTTGGCCTTGCAAGAGCAGAGAACCAGAAGCTGGATTTCAGTACTGGAAACTTCAATGTGTTGGGCGTAAGGTACAGTCCATTTAACATCTTTCTCACTTTGTACACCTGTATAGTATGTATTATCAGTTTATGCCATGAAATACCTAAAAAATATGGAGGTTAGGGAAAATACTCATTTCATACCTGTATTATATGTCTAAATTTAAGTGCCAAAACAATTATTTAACTTCTGGGATTAATTATTAATGGAATAATTATTTGGGAATTCAGCAATAAATTAATACTATCAAAACAAAATAGACCACTTTTTAAAGTAGCATTGTTTTGATGCACTCTGATATTTTGTTTATTTTTTCATATTCTCAGAATTGCTGTTCTGGCATCGATTTGCATTACCCAAGCATTCATGATGTGGAAGTTCATTAATTTTCAGCTTCGCAGGTGGAGAGAACATTCTACTTTTCAGGCACCAACTGTGAAGAAGAAGCCAACAGTGACAAAGGGCAGATCTAGAAAAGGAACAGGTTTGTATTCAGTAAGCAATGAAAAACCTGGAGTAGAAAACACTAAAAAAAAAAAAAAAGTTTTGGTTTTGTTACTAAGATTTAAAATCCTATAGAGAAAATTGTATTCTACTTTTAAGCAAAATTAGAGGCAAGGTAATCGTGCCCCATTCTATAGTTTGGTGGTTTCCTACGGTCAGTTATTTCCCTCAAAAGCTGTCTACTCAGTTTCTCTCTTGCAAGCTTTCCCCACTTGATTATTTCAAACCACTAGAGGCCAATGTATATGGGCAGTTTCAGTGATAGTTTGTGCTTTCAAGCATCTTACTCATATTTAAAAAACAAAACCTCTTTTCAGCTCTTTCCTG
Source organism: Cnephaeus nilssonii (assembly GCF_951640355.1). Taxonomy (NCBI): domain Eukaryota; kingdom Metazoa; phylum Chordata; class Mammalia; order Chiroptera; family Vespertilionidae; genus Cnephaeus; species Cnephaeus nilssonii. Next base: position 39,122,564 of record NC_137089.1, on the reverse strand, counting down.
TCTGCCCTTGCGTTCCAAGTGGAATAGTTTGTGTGTGTCTTATTTAATAACATCTGATTGCTTGATCCTGTCCTGGACATTTCATATAAATTGAATCATACAATATGTGATCTTTTGCAACTGGTTTCTTTCAGTTAGTATGTTTTTTAAGGTTCATTCACGTTTTAGCATGTACTGCTACTCATTCCTTTTTATGGCCAAACTAGTGACCCGGTGCACGAAATTTGTGCACATTAAAAGGGGATTAATTAGAGGAAATAATTTAATATTGCTATTTGCCCTTTCTCTATAATAGAAGTGTCAGAGATGAAAGAAAATTAGTAAAATGTATATGAAAACCTTCCTCCTGTCAGAGTCTGGGGCTCACCACGGGACCCAGAGTCAAGTCCCTGCCCACCCACATGCACCTCAAAATTGTATGAGACCCAGACCCGGCTGCTCCCCCCCCCCCCCCCAATTGGGCTAGATCCAGACCCAGCCAGTCTCACCCTTGTCAAGCCCTGCTGGGCAGGGGGTGCAGCCTCAGGTCCCCCATCAAGCCCCGCTGGGCGGGGGTGTGGCCTGAGTTCCCCCGACCCAGCACTGGGGGGGTGCACCTTGAGGTCCCCAATCAAGCCCCGCTGGGTGGGGGGCGCAGCCTGAGGTCCCCTGGCCTGACGCTGGGGCGGGGGGAGCAGCCTGAGGTCCCCTAGCCCAGCACCAGGACGGGAAGCACACCTTGAGGTCCCCCGTCAAGCCCTGCCAGGTGGGGGGCGCAGCCTGAGGTCCCCTGTCAAGCTCCACGGGGGCAGGGGAGGGCATAGCCTCAGGTCCCTGCTGATTGCTTGTTAAGGCTCCTTATGGGAACTTGGCCTCAGCTGTGGGTGCAGCTATCTTTGTGACGGAGTGACGGTCAATTAGCATATTCCCTCTTTATTAGATAGGACAGTGGTCGGCAAACCGCGGCTCGTGAGCCGCATCCGCGGTTTGCCACTCTGTTGACTAATGAGTTTGCCGACCACTGAGATAGGATATTTCATTGTATAGATATACAGTGTTTTGTTTATATATTAGTTGATGAATATCTGCATTATTCCCACTTTTTGGCTATTATGAGTAATGCAGTAAACGTTGTGTACATGTTGTTGTTTGATGACCTGTTTTTCATTCTCTTGGATATATACCTATGAGTGTAATTGCTGGGTCATATGGTAAATACAGATTTACCATTTGGGGGACCTGCTAAACTGTTTTTCAAAGTGGCTGCACCATTTTATGATCATTGTGTTGCATATCCACCTTTTATTGAAAAGACTAATCTATTGAATTGTCTTGATGCTCTTGTAGAAAATCAGTTGATTTTAAAAGTAAGAGTTTAGCCCTAACTGGTTTGGCTCAGTGGATAGAGCATCGGCCTGCGGACTGAAAGGTCCCAGGTTCGATTCCTGTCAAGGGCATGTACCTTGGTTGCAGGCACATTCCCAGTAGGGGGTGTGCAGGAGGCAGCTGATCGATGTTTCTCTCTCATCGATGTTTCTAACTCTCTATCCTTCTCCCTTCCTCTCTGTAAAAAATCAATAAAATCTTCTCTAATAAAATGGTAATATGCAAATTAACCATCACTCCGCTACATAAGCCACGCCCACCAGCCAAGCCACGCCCACCAGCCAATCAGGGCGAGTATGCAAATTAACCCAAACCAAGATGGCTACAGCCACAGAGAGCAAGGTTTCCCAGGTAACAGAGCAAGCCAAGCTTTCCATAGCCCTTGCAGGCCTAAGCCTCCACTCAAGCTACAAAGTTTCAATTATAGAAGGTAAACAAATTCAAACAAATGGCGGCAGAATGGAGCTTGAGAGAGCAGGCCAGGGTTGCCGCCGGCAACAGGGGAAGCAAAGCTTTAAAGCACACCCTGGCCGGGCTCACCCGCTTAAGGCTACAAAGTTTCAATTGTAGAAGGTGAATTAACTGCCACAGAAATGGCTGCCGCCCGGAGGGAGCAGCAGGCTTTGGCTCTGCTCCAGGCTACAAAGTTTCAATTGTAGAAGGAAAATAAATCCCAGATACCAGGGCCTCTGCTTAGGTTGCCAGGGGGCGTGGCCAGCCTGCAAACCACCACAGGCCCCTCGCTCAGGCCGCCCCACACCCCAAGAGAACCCCACCCTGATCCGGGACACCCTTCAGGGAAAACCAGCTGGCCCCCACCCGTGCACCAGGCCTCTATCTTATCTAATAAAAGAGTAATATACAGATTGATCATCACTGCACACACAATATAGCTGCCCCCATGTGGTCAAAGATCCTGCCCCCATGTGGACACAAGATGGCCACTACAAGATGGCCAGCAGGAGAGGGCAGTTGGAAGGCACCCAGCCTGCAAGGGAGGGCAGTTGAGAGGGACCAGGCTTGCAAGGGAAGGCAGTTGGAGGTGATCAACCCTGCAGGAGAGGGCAGTTAGGGGTGACCAGGCTGGCAGAGGAGGGAAGTTGGGGGCAAACAGGCTGGCAGGGGAGCAGTTAAGCATCAACCAGGCTGGCAGCGGAGTGGTTAGGGGGTGATCAGGCTGGCAGGCAGAAGCGGTTAGGGGCAATCAGGAAGGCAGGCAGGCAAGCAGTTGGGAGCCAGCAGTCCTGGATTGTGAGAGGGATGTCCGACAGTCGGACATCCCTCCAGGAGTCCCAGATTGGAGAGGGTACAGGCTGGGTTGAGGGACAACCCCCCGCCGTGCACGAATTTCGTGCACCGGGCTTCTAGTATATATTTAAAAAAATAAAATAAAATAAAAATAAGAGTTTATTTCTGGATTCTCAATTCTATTTCCTTAATCTGTATGTCTATTCTTAGGCCAGTACCACACTGTGTTAATTACTGTAGCTTTATAGTAAGTATTGAAATTAGGAAATGCGAGTCATCCACTTTTATTGGTTTTTATGTTTGCATTTCCATATGAATTTTATGATCACCTTGTCAATTTCTGCAAACAAGCTAACTGAGCTTTTGATGTGGACTACCTTGCATCTGTAGACTGCCTTGGGGAATATGAACCAGATATCTTCCATTTGGGGGTTGGGAGGGATCTTTAATTTCTTTCAGCTAAATTTTGTAGTAGTTCTAATTGTTTGTCTTGTGCTTCTGTTAAATTTATTCTAAGCATTTTATTCTTTTTTTATGCTATTGCAACTAGAACTATCTTTTTAATATCAGTCTTGGATTTTTCATTGCCAGTATGTAGAAATACAATTGATTTTTGCATATTGATCTTATATCCTGCAACATTGCTGAACTTACTAGATTATTTTATTATGTTAGTAGTTTTTGCATTTTTAGTATACAGGATCATGTCATCTACAAATAAAGGATGTTTTACTATTTCTTGTCTAATCTGGATGCATTTTATTTAATTTTTTCACCAAATACCCTGGCTCGAACCTTCCAGAAATTTTTTAAATAGAAGTGGCAAGAGCAGACAAACTTTTTCCCCTTGTTCTTGATGTTAAGGGGAAAGCATCCAGTCTTTTACCATTAAGTATGTTACCTGTGGGTTTTTCCTAAATGGTCTTTATCGGGTTGAGAAAGTTCCCTTCTATGCAATTATATTTTTTATTATGAAAGGCTTTTAGATTTTATCACTTGCATTTTCTTCATCTACTGGGATAATCAAAAGATTTTTGTCTTTTATTCTATTGATGTCATAGATTATACTAATTGATTTTTGAATGTTAAGTCAGTGCATTCCTGGGATAAATCTCACTTGGTCATGGTATATAATACTCTTAAGATGTTGCTTGATTTGGTTTTCTAGTATTTTTTTTTTTTTAGCATTTTCACATCTGTATCCATAAAGGATAATGATGTGTATTTTTTAATGTATTAATTATCAAATATAAATCCAATCTTGCATTCCTGGCATAAACCCAAGTTGATGATGATAACATCATTTTTGCTAGATTGATTTCTTTCAATATTTTATTAGGATTTTTATATTTGTGTTCATGTAAAAGATTGGCCTGTAATTCTCTCTCTTTTTTTTTCTTCTGGTAAAATAGTCTTGTCAGATTTTGGTATCAGGGTTACCCTAGCTTTACAGAAAATCTTGGGCAATTTGTCCTTTGTGTAACATTAGCATTATTTTTAAATGTTTGGAAGGATTCACCAGTAAAGCTGTCTGATCCAGAGTGATCTTTATTTTTATATTTTTACTTTTTTTATTGAATTTATTGAGGCGACTTTGGGTAATAAAATTGCATAGGTTTCAGTGTACAATTCTATACCACATCATCTATATATTGTATTGTGTGTTCACTACCCCAAGTCACGTCTCCTTCCATTACCTAGAGTGTTGTGTGTGTTTTTTCAGAGAGGGAGAAAGAGATTAACCTCTCTCTCTATCTCTATCTCTATCTCTATCTCTATCTCTATCTCTATACAAATTGTCCCCACGGGAGTTCGACCGGGAGCTCGATTGCTCACTATGATGTGCGCTGACCACCAGGGGGTGGCGCAGAACGAAGAAGGCCCCAGCCGGCAACCGGAAGGAAGGCACTGGCCAGCAGCTGGAAGGCCTCGATCAGCCCTTATCGCTGGCCAGGCCTAGGGACCCTACCCGTGCACGAATTTTGTGCACTGGGCCTCTAGTCAGTGATGAGAGCGAATCATTGATTGGCTGCCTCCTGCACACCCCTCGTGGGGAATCGAGCCCACAACCCAGGCATGTGCTCTGACCGGGAATCGAACCGTGACCTCCTGGTTCATAGATCGACACTCAACCACTGAGCCATGCAGGCCAGGCCATGATACACTCTTAAACATAAGAGTTATCCTAAATGCCAACTTTTAGTATGTTATAAGGAAACATAATCCCAAGATCTTCGTCTGCTACCAAATGTGAAAGGGTTTTTATTTCTACCAAAAGCACTGCTCTAAAGACTACTTAAAAATTCTTATAATTGTTTTTTAGAGTTTATCTTTAGTCACTTTTTTCTGCTTTCAATAGTAGTGGCTTTTTTTTATTATTGAGATCTAATAACATTATAGTTACTTTCCCTTTAATTTGCTTCTTTCAAAAAAGTGTTTAAATCAGGTTTTATGATTGGTTAAATGCTAGTAAAGATTACGCACTGGTGAATATGTTTTATCTAAGGGCATCAAAGTATATATTGGATTTTAAATTTCCTTCTCTGAAGGTTTCTTTATGTATAAAGATATTTGTGTTTCTTCATAAAATAGGGTAACACTGATTCTTTTTTCTTTTTAGAAAATGGTGTAAATGGAACAGTAACTTCAAATGGAGCAGACTCTCCTCGTAATAGAAAAGAGAAATCTTCATAATGAATTACAATCCAGTTGATTAATGTCCCCAAAGAAATCTGCTTTGTACTATATCTTTCAGCACTAGAGATTTTTTTTTTTCCTGTTCTTGAAAATGCAGTTTGTGCTCTTTGATTCTCGCTATTGTACTGTTTCATGTATTTTTAAAGGGCAATTGAGGGGAGGATAATTACTATGAGTGAGAAAAATATTTTAGCTTAGACTAAGCTACTTGCCTTTAAAATAGTTTAGGGACCACCACCATATTTTACTTTATTTTTTATCTTTGAGCATTTTCTAATGATTTGGAGAGATAACTATTTGCAAAAATTCTACATATCAATGATACAGTTTCTTGGTCTCACTGATTTTTTATATTAGCAAGATGGCCTCTTCCAGCCAGGTCATATTTTTTAAGTTATCTTTCAGAGTAAAATGGAAATAATATAAAGTTGGATGTCAAACTTTAATATGTTTTCAGTGTTCTCTAATTTGTAGGAATTTTTGTAGCCTTTACACCAGGGAAAAAAGATTTGTAAATTCGCCAAAATAATAGTGTGCTTTATTTTTTAGATAGTGGTTGTTAGTGTTACATCTCTCTTTTTTTTTTTTAAGAAAAAAACATACTATTGGTTACAGTATGGAGATTTTTGCCATATTTGTTGAATCAAAATATCTTTTATTAACATAAAAGTACTTGTGAAGTAAAATCTTTCTTGTACATTTTCAACACTTGTAAATGGGAAATCAGAAAATTAAATATTTACTACAAAGAAGAAAATCTGACATAGCCCTTTTTGATATGTTTATTAATAATGATTCTTAATGGGGCTTGTCATAAGTTCAATATGCACAGCATCTTAGAAGAACATTGTTTAACCTGCAGACCCTTTCTAAAAATAATGCCTATTTGATTTATATCTATAAAAAGAATGTCAGGTAATTCTATTTGGAAAACATTTAATACATTAACCTTAAAAAAATTGAAAATTCAGGTGGCTAAATAGTCTTAAAAGGAAATAGTGCTTTATGTTACAAATATAGCTTTGGTCCCATCTTTAATTGAGAAGCATTTATCTGTATAAAACATATTTTTGGATAAAAAAAAAGATATATATTTGTATCTCTACAGAAAGTCTCTAAAAACATTTGAGTAAAATATTTGGTTCTCTTTTCTATAATTATCCTTTAAAATCCTTAGAGTATTTGCATTTTTGTTGTCTTTACGTACATGTATTGCTCCTTTCTGTGTTCATATCTTGTTCCCCACTTCTCACTTTTGTCACTAGCTCATCTTTGTGCCGTTTAAAAGTATAGAAGGTGCAGGCTATTGGGTCTGCAGGTAAGAAGTTGCCATGCTGTTAGGAAGTCGTGCTTTCTGTTTCCAGCTGTTTACCTACTTCCTGGGAAAAGTAGTAGCTCTCTGTAGCATCATGGAGTTTGGAACCAAATTTTTGCCATTAAAAACTGGCATTATATTGAACCATTCATTGAGAAATCAATCAAAATAAAAATTTTTACTTTTACAACCTATATCCTGGATGTTTTCTTCATTGTTAGCAAGTTTTCATGCTATTTTAGAATATAAACTTTTTTAAATGTACCACATTTACAAAATGCACTCTTGATAAACATTTAGAAGACCCTTTCCCAAAAAATTGTTCTATAATATAAAACATGATTAGAGGCTACTGTGGGGGGAAATGCTTCATAACCAAACAGATTAAGGGACTGAGTACTGGGTTAAATAAACTTAAGATGTTTCTTTACTACAGGACTGTTCAGTCCTTTATATGCAGGTGTGTTTTCTGATGCACCAAGAATGTTGGCAGTAGATATAAAATGCAGTTTTCCAACTCATTTAATTGTGGAAACTTCTTTCCATGGAATTACTTTTAGCACTTGTGTTCTACAGCATATGCTGTGGGTTTAGGGGAAGAGGAAAAAAAGCCCTTGATTCGTAGTTAAAACTTTACAAGACACTAAAATACGTAAGTGTAACTGTAAATCATACTTCTTCACCCAAATGCTCTGAGCAAAGTCTGTCTTTCCTGGTCTCCAGATCCAGCAGAGGCTGCCACTGTCGCCTGGCCTCAGGTCAAACATTAAAACCTGGTGGGAAGCATCAGGGTTGCACCCTGAACCCAGACAGCTGTCCTAGACTCATTGAGTGACCTTCTTGCCTGCATTTTAGAATATAGTTGTTGAATGGAACAAACAAATTAACTGCATTCACTAAAATTAAGTAATCCACCACAATCCATAAATTCAGAACTAATCCTGGAGCAAAGCTTGTGTAGATGAGGAAAGGGGAGAGAAATATTTTGCGAGGATGTTGTTAGCAATAGTCAACTACACCCTCTATCTCCAAGGTGTTGCCAAGTGTTCTCACTGAAAACTAGGACTGCCCCCCTGGACGGGTAGCTCAGTTGCTTAGAGAATCGTCTCGATACGCCAAGGTTGTGGGTTTGATCCCTAGTCAGGACACATGCAAGAATCAACCAATGGATGCATAAATAAGTGGAACAAAAAAAATGTTTCCCTCCCTTCTCTCTGAAATAAATTTTAAAACAACTAGTATTGCTACTTGTCTACCTATAGATAATAATAGAAACTTTTCAAGAAGTGATGATATTGATCACCTGTTTGCATTTTTAAGAGTGGCTTTAAAAGTAACTGGAACAAAATTCTAGGTAATAATGTTTTTCCCTCGAAGTCCACCCTGGGTGTGATAGGTGATTAAGTTAAGAGTCATTATAAAACCAACACAGGACAAGTTTGGGAATTTCAAAGTAGACATTAGCAGGTATCAGGAGGAAGAATTGGGCTAGTACAGAGCTTGAAGGGAGTGCAGGGGTTGGACTGAGTCTCTAGGTGTTTTTGGAAGCGCTGGGTGTACAGCCCAATGCACTAGGGTGAAATGAGGGGCAGCAGGTCAAACTCAGAATACTGGGACTTTGTTAACCTGGTTACTGAACACTTTTTAAAAGCTATTAGCCATTTGCAGAAGGCAACACACCTCCATGGCTCAGTTCTACCTAATGAAGACAGCAGGGCCCAATAATTAAAGTACACACCGGCCCTGCATTTACCTAAGCATGATGTGCTTTTCACAACGCTGCCCTAGGAATCTATGCCCTGCATTGCTTTATCCAATACCATATGGACAAAGGCTAGGCCAATTTGCCTAGCTTGACTATTTTTCATAAAAAAGGTTATGTATTTGTTTAAGGCTGAAATCAAACATTTGGGGTGTCCTGAAAACAAGCAAATCGGGGAAAAAATCCAGAGGCTTAGGTCTAATTCATGACTACTAGTAACTTAACGGACCTTAAGTTGACTGAAGAGGGAAAAGAACTTTCTATTTTGAAGATCCAAACTTCAGCCAATTCAGGTGATAAATAGCCTTGTTGATTTCAATTAATATAAATAGGTACACAGACTAGCAGACCAGAGTTCAAATCCTGACTCCCGTTAATCAGCTCTGGGTAATCTAATGTCTGTGCTTCAGTTTCCTGAGAAAAGTATTAGCACCTACCCCACAAGGTAGTTCTGAGAACTGAGAAATCGAACCTAGGATTAAAAGTTACCTCATAAGGTTGTGACAAATAGCACAGGGAACGGCTAATGGTATTAAGTCCTTTTAGTTGCTGCTTTTCTCTGTAAGACACCATATGGAAGGTTCTTGAGCACTCACACTCTCTGATGCAAGCACTGTGCTCTATGGAAACTTCCCTGGAGCAAGTGGACCATAAAGTAGTGGGAGATGTTCAAGCCAACATTACTGCCATTTAATCTTTGGAATGTTCACCCAGCACAGAAGTTCACAAACGTCCAAGTCTGAACTGAATCATTTACACTTGAAAAAAAGCAAATGGTATCTTTAGTTTCTAAAGGACTATAGTTTAAAAATTAGATACCTATGACTTAGGAAACTAGAGTTTCATTTAGATGGTGTGTACAACTTCTAGAGAATTTTTAACTGTTTAGAGTAGCCTTACCCTCTATAATGGGAAGAATCAAACTCCATCAAGTAAATGGGAATATTTACCAGGGACAGGAAAATGGTGTATTATAAGATAACTAGAGACCCAGTGCATGAAATTCGTGCACTGTGGGGAGGGGGCGTCCCTCAGCCCAGCCTGCACCCTCTCACAGTCTGGGAGCCCTCAGGGGATGTCCGACTGATGGCTTTAGCGCTGCTGCGGAGGCGGGACAGGCTCCCGCCACTGTGCTCGCCAGCTGTGAGCCAGGCTTCTGGCTGAGCGGCGCTCCCCCTGTGGGAGCGCATTGACCACCAGGGGGCAGCTCCTGCATTGAGCATCTGCCCCTTGGTGGTCAGTGAGCATCATAGCGACTGGTCATTCCACTGTTTGGTCGATTTGCATATTAGCCTTTTTATTATATAGGATATTTATCAAGAAATTTGAACCGATCTCATAAAATGTTCTAGAAATTACAACTCTGCAAGTGGACTGGAAGGCCTGGATGTGACAGTGTGTGTGGAACATATATGTAAGTGTGGATAATGCATGAAACACACTGAAATCTGAAGGCTAAGATTGTTACTCATTTGTATACTTGCTGATTGACTTCTGGATGAACCCCATTTTTCCTCTATCAAATGTGAAAACCTTTAATAATGTTTCTTATGAGAACAATTAGAGATTAACTTTTCAAAAGTGCAATTTTACCAAACTAGGTTATTAGTGACCTCTCCTGACCAATTAGGGTAGTCCTTTTCTATTTCTTGCTGATTTCATTCACAATAAACAAAACTAAGACACGAATTATTTCTAACTTAGATCAGAAGGGGAAAATTTCTAGACTGTATATACTAAGTATATGAAAAATGAACAATCAAGTGTGGTTGTTAAAATGTGAATTCAGTGTTGTAGATCAAGGCCTAGAGAACTACCGGGAATATGTTAGAAGTTTGGTGATTTACCTAAACCCTAATACACGTAGGAAGCTTTGAAAAATTCAAAAGAAAGTATGCAAGGCTTGGTTCAACTTTATCTTCAAAGAGAACTTCCATTACTGCACTATTATTCTCACTGAATAGAAAGCCCCAGTTCAAACCTAGAAGTCATTTCTCTGTGGATATTAGGGGATGGTGGGTCAACTCTGTCTCAAAGCAGAAACAGTGGTACAGAGAAATAAGATCAGGTGATAACCATTTAGCAAAAAACAAATCTGTTTCTGAAGAGAACTACTCTGCAGCAATTTCCACTGAAATAATAAAACATCTCTAAATGCTGATCATTACACAGAAAGCTCAGGCTCATTCCATGTACTCTATTACATAGCATCTTAATTGTGCGCAGCCTGTGGTTTTAGGGTTTGTTGTTGTTGCTGTTGTTCCTAATGATCACTAAAACAGAATCAAGAATTTAAAAAGCAAAGCCATCTTGCGGAATGTAGCTTCAGGTTTAAGTAATCACTGCTCTCTCTCTCCTGCTTTGCTGTCTTTTGATGAGCGCCAACATCCTTAATTGCAGTCCAGCATCTCTTGTTTGGCAGGCAGTGCCAATCACCCCCCATTATGCCTCCGTGTGGGTAAGTGCTGGTTAGGGGCTGCAGCAATCACCACCCTCATCTTCCACGCATGCTCCTTCCACGTCAGCGCTCTAGTCTCCAGAAGTAAGAGCAGCTGGACTCGCTGTACTCATTAGCCCAGCCATCCTTGACATTGGTTCCTTTTTTTTTTTTTTTAACCTAATGTCACAAATCTACTAAAGGAAGCACTTTTGACTTGTGATTTTTTTTCCCTTGATTATTTCAGCTGTTTCTTTATGCAGGGTCTGAACTTCCATCTAAAATAGTACTCCCACAAAGCCCTAGCCGAGTCGCTCCGTTTGTTAGAGCATCATTCCAGACGCCAACATTGGGGGTTCGATCCCCTTTCAGTGCACACACAAGAACCAACCAGAGAATGCATGAGTAAGTGGCGCAACATATCGACGTGAAGACAAGTAACATACAGCAATTGTAAGTGCTATCAAGGGCCAAGGGAGAGGAGGCGAGTCCTCCATGAGAGATTGACCTGTAAGCTGAGAAGCTCAGGATGAGTAGCACTGAGACCGAAAGCTGAGGGAGGGTTGTCAGAACAGCCCACCCAGGACAAAGGTGACATGGGGGCGGGGGGTGGGGTGGCAAGCAGGGCAGGGTCTCCAGGACATTTGTGCCAAGCCTGGGGATTCCAGGTCCAGCTCCTTTCTTTGGCATCAGAATATCTCGTTTCATCCTCACCCGGCATTTCCATGGAGAAGCGTGGCCTGCAGGTGTCTACTGGGCCAGGTGGACTGAAGGAGTCTATTCAACACCTCTCTCCCTCTCCCTCCCCCGCCCCCCCCCCCCCCCCCAGCCTCTTGTTTTCCAAAGCAAGTCTTTCTGCTGTGAAGACGCTGGTGAAAGTCAAATTTCCTGGGACACTCTCAGCAATATTTGTAAATCTGATGGGTGAAGTGCCTGCTTAGTTTTAGCTCATGTGACTAGTATCATTTTATTATTTCATTCCCCTTCCCTGCATTTACTGAGCACTGTTGAAGGAGACCTGCAGGTTAGTAAGCGATAAGACAACCCACTGAGTAGTTCTGTGTAAGTGGGCCCGAGCGCTTGCCTCTCAGCTAAGAGGCAGAGAGACAGCAATGGGCTTTTAGGGAGAAACATGGCTGATCTCAAATGTTCAAGCTCTGATTTAGGTCAGAACAAAAAGCTACACGGTAGGAACTCTTTTCTTTAAAGAAAATAATTCCTCATAATTAAGCAGCAGAACATCTATCTTCATAAACTCCGAGGGATGCCAGATGTTGGTAAGCTCATTCTTCCTTAATTCAGGCAAAGCAAACCTAACATGTTTCTGTTGCGCATGTTTTATGAATCCTCCATTGTGCTCCATTCTATCACGTGTGCATTTTCATGTTAAACTGCAATTACTTAAACTCTCCCCCTAGCCTTCCAAATTAATTTTCCAAAGTTGAAGCACAGTCTTCCCCTTAAGCTAGGCATTCATGGAGGATTTCTTCCCGCCATACTCTATGATGACCAGGACAAAATATAACTCCCCATGGCTTCGCTCTGCACAGTCACCCTGCCCTTTCTCCACCGCCTACGGGAAAAAGATGGCCATACCAACAGGTGCAGTGTGCCAGGTGTCTGTGTGTTGCTGCAGAGTTAGATTGAAATTGCCAGGCACGGATTGAGTCTTGTCATTTGCGTACACATTGGGGGTGGAAATTCAATTTACTCAACGTTTCCTGTAACTGCATGCAAGTTTTGCCACACTGGAAACTTGGGCCTTTTCTGTGCTGTGACTTCTTAACTCTAGTTTTCATAAGCTGGCGATCAGAACTGTTGCTTTCCCACGATGTGCATGGTGTCTTGCGACTGGAGTTTGCTGTTTTATAGTATCCGAACTCCTTGTATCTTTCAAGAGCTATTTGGTAAACAGACGATGTTTTCTCCTTCGAAAACACAATGAAAAAAACAGTAGCACAATCCCATACACACTAAAAAAAAAAAAAGCTACATGGAGCCTGGCCGGTGTGGCTCAGTGGTTGAGCATCGACCTATGAACCAGGAGGTCACGGCTCAATTCCCAGCCAGGGCACATGCCCGGGTTGTGGGCTTGATCTGCAGTGGGGGGCGTGCAGGAAGCAGCCAGTCAATGATTCTCTCTCATCACTGATGTTTCTATCTCTCTCTCCCTCCTCCTTTCCTCTCTGGAGAAAAAAAAAAAAAAGCTACATGGAATCTATGGCAGGGGTCTTCTCTCTGGCTCTCTAACAAGTAGTTGAAAGACTCCTCCTCGGGAAAGAATCTACAGCCCCGTCATCTTTGAAGTCAGCGCTACTCAAACTGCGACCCAGGGCCCAGCGTCTGTCCCGTTCTGCAAACTGTGTGTAAGCCAGTCTGCCAGGAGATGAGTACGGACACAGAGGGAGCATGCAGAACCTTTATGGCAATGTGACATAGCTTTCTGTCCGTTGACTCAAAACTAAAAGTAAAAGTTGAGCTTGTGTTTTGTTTGTCATTGGAGGGTGTCTGAATTGATTCCTTCTAGTAGTTCCTCTTGTTGTTATTTTTACCAATATTGGTACACGATGGATTTAAGACAAAAATCGGGCCTTCCCCACAGGTGTGCTGAGGCACACGGTTGTGAGTCGCTACAGGGACCTCAAAGGCACTCCACTCAAAAGCACAAGCAGCGAAACCTGACCGTCCCCCAAAGACCCAGAAACGCTGGCAGCACGTCAGAAGGGAGCTGGGAGCCACGCTGTTGATGTTCAGATTCAAAACAGGTTCTTGGCCAGATTCTTGGCAGCTTTCCAGATTTCTGCCAGCAGGAAGCACAGATAAGGAGGCTTCTGGAAAGTAGAGTCCACTCCCCCTTGAAAGTCAGGTTTATCTGGAGTGGCTGCTTCACGTCTCATGAAATCCACAGGAGCCGGCCGGACGGAGGCACCCGGAGCTGAGAGTTACCAGTGCTGCCTTCTGAGCCAAGTGTCACTTCTGCTTCTCCCAACTTTACGCAGATAGAGGAGCCCTGAACTGATACGGTCATAAAACCTGTAGCATCAATCGCCGAGTGGCCACGATGACATTGTCAGTGAGCTGAAATCAGGAATTTGGGGTAGGAAACCAGCCTTGCCGAGTCACCGCCTTCACCTGCGGGTGCTCTCCTCGTGGCGAAGAGGATGAGGTCTGCTGTCGGGCTGATTTGGGCCAGGACGAGACCATAGCATCCCCAAGTGGGCTGCTTCTGGGGGACCCTGTCACGAAGCCAGCCCATCAGCACTCATGGGCAACCGAAACACACATGTCCTAGGTGGGCACCGCCAGGGCCCCATTATTTGTATTCTTAGCGGTGCTCGTGTGTCTTTAGTTGGTGTCTTCCATTAGACTCAGTGAGTTGGATTTTTGCAAGCAGAAAAAAAAATATCTTCCCAATGTCTTTTGCAATCTCCCCACATGTCTATTACAGTCTGTACCCAGTGGGTTCTGAGTAAATGTTGACTAACCCATTAATAAAATGTTGTAAATCAAACAGCAGGTTCCTTTTTTTTCTCCACGTTCAAAGTGCTTTTATTTTCCTTGCGGGTGTACTGTTTCACGCAAAGCTCCATGAATTCGGTGCAAAACGTTGGAAATGAAAGAACAAAAAGAAACGTAGGTAATTTGGATCCCATGTGCTCAGGGATCGGGCCCACCCAGAAAACTGGGCAAATGCATGCCAATATCTACTTCGCTTGGGCAAAAATCTGTCTCTTCACCATTTGAGGAAGCCTCCACTGATGAGAACTATTGAATGGGGAATTAAGAAACTAAAACCCAAAGCATTTGGTTTACATTTCCTTTTTTCATCTCTTCTTGAGTTTCTTGAAAATTATGCAGAAATGCTCAAATGGAAGCTGAATGTGCTCATTCTTGGAGTAGTGAAACTCAGCCTCAACATCCAGTGGGCAAGGGACCAGTTATGAGGGAGCCTGGAGGAAGTGAGGGGGGCAAGGCCAAGGAAGAGAGAGCCAACGGGGGTACAGCCTGGTCTGTGGTAGACACAAGGTCCATTTTGTGAGTTGGCAGCACCTAGGACATAGAAATTTCCTTCCATTCCTCCCACATCATCCCTTTGTCTCCTTCTCTCCTACATCCACCCACTCTGCCCCCATCTTTGCTTAGCCAAACTCACTTCCCTTCTCATAGAGAAAAGGGGGGAACTGGTTTGGCTGGGGGGTGGGGAGTGACCCGCAGTGTGTTTTGAATAAGGGTTCCATTGTTGCTCATTACCCCATTACCTCTGACTGCCTTAAACCTTGCTAAAAAAAAAAAAAAAAAGCCAACCATTTCTTTGAGGAAAAACTCCAAACTCTTCAAATATAGTAATGCTCAACCTCCCCAAGTACCACTGCATCGACACTACTTAATTGAGAATTACAAGTTGTGTTTTAGAATCTTGTTACAACCTGTTCCAGAAAAAAATATTTGGTGAAGCCACTGTAATGCCATTTGGTCACATTATTGCCCGTATAATAAGTGAGTACAAGCCGTAATAAAGAGTGAGCAAAAAAAACATGAACCAATAAGCAGAGGCCCACGTACCAGGATCTTGCCCCTTTTCAGATGACCTTAGGAAAGCTGAGAATTAGGCAACATTAGGGAGAAAAAGAAAGAAAAGAGCGTTGCCTGTTCTTTCCTACTCCCTTTGTTTGGTTTTCTGGGAAATACTTTTTGTAGCATAATTTTGGTAAATTTACTCTTGGCAGAAGCTTGTAGAATAATTCCATATTAGTGTGCAGGATTTGATGAAACAAGTCATTCTAAAGCCAGAACTCCATTACCTGTAGGATCATATAGGCTATTTTGGGCTACATGCACCAAGGTTGCGGGTTCGATCCCCGGTCAGGGCACATACAGGAGTCAAGTGGTGAATGCATAAATGGATGGAGCAACAAATCGATGTCCTTTTTCTTTCTCTTCTCTCTCTCTCTCTCTTTCTCTTCTATAAATACATTAAAAACAAAAAACCTACAAACCAGAAAGGGAAGAACAGAGACAAAGAGAGCTAGAACAAAATTAAGAGCCAACTCTGAAAGGGAACATATTGTTTAACTCCTGCATATTGTTTAAAACGAGGCCCCGTCACCTGTGCAGTGAGTGACATGTTTCTTGTTCACAGGTGTTGGAGAGGGTGCAGAGGATGCCGAGGAGAGTTACATGATGTTACACTAAGTCGTCCATAAACTTTCTCCATTCACCTCCTACAACCATTTGACACTCCGAGCTCTCTGACCATTTGCAGCAAGAACTGAAGAACAAAGGCAATCCAACAACATAGACCACGATGGGTCTAGATTACACCCGAGCCTTAACCTTGCCCCTGTGTCAGGAGCACTTTCTCTTTTCTTGGAAAAAGCTACAGCTCCCACCCAGCCAGTGTGGCTCAGTGGTTGAGCATCAACCTATGAACCAGGAGGTCACGTTTCCATCCCAGTCAGGGGTATGTGCCCAGGTTGGGGGCTCTATCCCCAGTGTGGGGTGTGCGGGAGGCAGCCGATCAATGATTCTCTCGCATCATTGATGTTTCTATCTCTTCCTCTCTGAAATCAATACAAATATATTTAAGAAAGGAAGAGAAGGCTACAGTTCCCTAACATCTCAGACACTGTGTACCCAGTTGGGAATTTAGAAGCAGACCCAAAGTGAAGAGGTTGTAACAAGATTCTAAAATACATTGTGTACTTATTTCTAAAAGGCAATGGTCCGTGTGGATGCAATCTTTGGGGGCAGATGGAGGCTAACTGCTTTGGGTGGGAGTTTTTGCTCTTCCTCAAAGACTGCTGGGCTCCAATGGCTAGCTTTGTTGGGGTGCTCACAGATGGGATGGGGTAATGAATAAATTGGAACCCAAGTCTAAGTCTGCTGTGTGCCACTCCTTGACTCTAACTAAAGACATAGGCAACCAACTCACCCTTCCCACACGCACACTTTGGGGCACAATAATCCTCTCAGGCCAACTAGCTCCAACCTGACCTTGAAGTGCCAGTGACCTTGAAGTGCCAGTGACCTTGGAGACCACACCCCCCATCAAACCCCAAGGCAGAGCTGAAAAGCCAGAACTCTCTCCATGCCCTCCGTGTCCAGAGGTTGGTTAGAATCTAGTTTTGACCCACAGAGCCTGATTCTAAGAGTGTGTTACCATTCATTCTTTCTTTCACTGATTAGCACAACCAAACCAACAGATTTGCTGAGGCCGGCGTGCATACTCGTGCTCCCTCTCTTTCCTGACCCAAACTTGCTCTCTGTCTTTCACACGGAACTCAACCGTAAGACTGACTTCAGTATAAAGGAGTTTCATTCCCAGAATATTTGTAAATTAAAGTGGCTTTGGGGGCTAAATGTCCTTTTCACAAAGCAGGCTTTTGTGCAAATGGGCTGAGAGCAGTTCCGGTTTCACTGCTGAGCCAGAGGCACAGAGGTGACCACAGGAAAGGGCAAGGTGAAGCTGGAGGAGTGGGGACAATGGCTGCCACGTCTGGGGTGAGTCTTCCAATCGAGGAGGCTGGGCGGGCGAGGAGCCAAGTCCTCTGAGAGGACAGGAAAGTGGTGATAAGATTCAATGGAGAGGAAATTTATCACCTGGAAGCCACTGATGCCTCCTGTATTTTGTCTTTATTCCTCAAGGAAGTAGGCTTTGGGTGCATACTTATAGTTCATTCACGGACACAACAATCATTGGGTGTCTTCTTCGCATCATGAGTTATTCTAAGCACTAGGAATATACATTAGAACTCATAGGAATTAACACAGACAACCCAGTAGCAAAATGGGCAAGACACTTCACAAAAATGTTTTCCAAGTGGCCAATAAATAGATATATAAAGGCTTTACCTCCTTAATCATCAGAGAAATGCAAATTAAAATCCCATTGTTATACAGTTGCCATCTCATCAGATAGCTAAAATGTAAAGACTGGCAATACAAATGTGAGAAAGGATGTTAGCAACTGGAACTTTCGTACTTGGCAGGTGGGATGATAAATTGGTACAATCACTGTGAAGCAGTTTAGCATTACCTATTACAGCTGAAGAAATGTATGCCTTGTGACTCAGCAATTCCAGCCAAACAAAAATGCATACACACACACACACACACACACACACACACACACACACACACAATGCACGCACAGAAGAGAGGTGCAAGAATGTCTACAGAGCAATAGCAAAAAGCTTGAAATAACCCAAACGCCCATCAACAGTGCAATGGAGAAATAAATGGTGGGGGTATTCATACTACAGGGCGGTATACAACAATCCTATATAATAAAAGCCTAATATGCTAAGTGTCCTACCGTTTGACCAGTCACTATGACACGCACTGACCACCAGGGGGCAGACGCTCTGACCCGTAGGTTAGCTTGCTGCTTGGGTCCGGCCAATCAGGACTGGGCAAGTCAGGCTGGACATGCCCTGCAGCCCTCCTGTGATCCCTCCCTGGCCTCTAAACTATTTCTTCTAATTAATTTCCTTTCAATGTGCATGAATCTGTGCATCGGGCCTCTAGTAATAAATAAACTGTTACCTACACTCAACAAAAAAGAGAAACCTCAGAAACACATGTTGAGCAAAGAAGCCAGACACAAAAATGTATATAATGTGTGATTAAATGTGTAGTATAAATTGAGAAAGGAGAAGAAAATTGAGGGTACGTGCAAGGGATTGATTACAATATCTTACCATGGAATTTCATTTGGGTAAGAAAAGAGGACCAGAGGGTGGCCAGGGGTAGTGTTGAGGCTGGGGCAGGGTTACCAGCAAAAGGAGCTGAGAGCCCTAACCGGTTTGGCTCAGTGGATAGAGCGTCGGCCTGCGGACTGAAGGGTCCCAGGTTCGATTCCGGTCAAGGGCATGTACCTTGGTTGTGGGCGCATCCCCAGTAGGGGGTGTGCAAGAGGCAGCTGATCAATGTTTCTCTCTCATTGATGTTTCTAACTCTCTATCCCTCTCCCTTTCTCTCTGTAAAAAATCAATAAAATATATTTTTTTAAAAAACACACAAACAAACAAAAAGGAGCTGAGAGACAGGAGATCTTGCTCAGAGAGTGGTCCCTAGACTGGAGATTAGGAGGGTTTGCAGTGGTTGGTGGTGACAAGTTCCAGAGAACGACCACTGAGATTAGCAACTGAGGACGGGCATATGACAAGGAGAGGTCAAGGCGCTGAGAGACCTGGGTGTTAAAGCGATTATCAATGTGTATGTTAAAACCACCAAGGAGCCGAAACCGGTTTGGCTCAGTGGATAGAGCGTCGGCCTGCGGACTCGGGGGTCCCAGGTTCGATTCCGGCCAAGGGCATGTACCTTGGTTGCGGGCACATCCCCAGTAGGGGGTGTGCAAGAGGCAGCTGATCGATGTTTCTAACTCTCTATCCCTCTCTCTTCCTCTCTGTAAAAAAATCAATAAAATATATTTTAAAAAAATAAAAATAAAAAATAAAACCACCAAGGATTAAGACAGGAGTGGTGTTGGAGAGACTTACCGTGAGCTGGAAATGACAATTATTAAGGCAGGTAGGGAGGACCCCTGGGGTCAGGTGATGGATGATGCACAAGTAAGGTATTGTAGAGAGCGGATGATATAGTTCCAGGACATGAGATCAAATCGGTGAATTTGGGAGGATTATTGGGAATGAGCTGGAAGTGTTGAAGAGGAGGAAGGAGGACACCCCGAGGCCCAGGGGCCATGCAGTAGGGTGATGGGAAGAGGACAAACACGGGAAGCAGTGACCTCAGGGGAGATCCCAGTTTTGTTCAGAGCAGGAATCTGAGGAGAACATTCAGGAAGAGGTAGAGGGTGTGGGGGGGTTTGCTAATGCCTGAGAGTGGATGGGACTGGTTTCAGGGATTGGAGGGGATGGGAAGAAGAGGACAGAATAGAGATTAGGGGGCAGGAGAGGAGGATGGCTGGGCATTTGGGGCTCCCTGGAGTGACTGAGTAGGAACGAAGGCATAACGCGATTAGTCCTGATTGACTCAAAAGAGAGACTGGTGGGGAGGCTGCCAGGGGTTTCTTATTAGCAGTTCCATTAACTCCTGTTTAGTGTGTTGGTTTTCTTAATGGCAGTTGTCTTCATGCGCTTTCAAATTTGGTTTGTAGCCTTTGTCTTGTTTGTTGTGTTGTGTTGTGGGGTGAGTGTGCGGTTTGCCTTGTTATTTCTTTCCCAGCTCACTCGCAGAAGGAGGTGTTGTGGCCTGAATCCGGACTCCCAGAACCCTCTGGTGCACAACCAGGTGTTTTCTCACTAACAGAGATGTGGGGGGGGGGGGGGGGGGGGGCAGTGAAGGGCACCGGCCGCTCGGAGTTGGTTCTGGTGCCGCTCAGGCTGCATTCCATCAGCGTGGGTGCCGCCTGCAGACCAGCTGGGCCGTCATGGCCCGGCTGTGCGAGAGCCCTCGCTCCCTGGCGGAGCCCATCTCCGCCCCCGGTTCGCCCAGCACCTCCCTGCTCCTCGCACGGATGGGGATGAATTTCAGCTGAACCCGCGATCGTAAGGTAAAAAGAGAACCTAATTTTTAAAAGTAATCGGCGTTGGGGAAGGTCTTTCGAATAAATTGTTCTTATCAAAAGGTACGTTTTCATATAATGAATTAAGAACTCTTACAAATCATTGTTAATTGAGGTATGCGTGACACATACTAGTTTCAGGTGTATAGCATAATGATTTGGTATTTGTAAATACTGCGAAATAACCACAGTAAGTCTAGTTAACATCCATCACTATACTTAGTTATAAGGTGTTTTTTCTCATGATGAGAACTTACAAGATTTACTCTATAGCAACTTTCAGATATACAGAACTATATTAACTATACTCATCATGCTGTACATTACAGCCCCAGAACTTACTTATTTTGTAACTAGAAGTTTGTACCTTTTGATCACCTTTACTCATTTCACCCAATCTCTGCCCTCCCTGGCAAACACCAATCTGTTCTCTGTATCGGGAGAGCTTGGTTTCCTTGTTTTTTAAGATTCCACATATAAATGAGATCATATTTGTCTTTTTCTGTCTGACATTTCACTTAATACAATGCTATTGTAGCCCTGACCGGTTTGGCTCAGTGGATAGAGCGTCGGCCTGCGGACTGAAGGGTCCCAGGTTCGATTCCGGTCAAGGGCATGTACCTTGGTTGCGGGCACATCCCCAGTAGGGGGTGTGCAGGAGGCAGCTGATCGGTGTTTCTCTCTCATTGATGTTTCTGACTCTCCCTCTCCTTTCCTTTCTGTAAAAAAATCAATAAAAGCCGAAACTGGTTTGGCTCAGTGGATAGAGCGTCGGCCTGCGGACTCAAGGGTCCCAGGCTCGATTCCGGTCAAGGGCATGTACCTTGGTTGCGGGCACATCCCCAGTAGGGGGTGTGCAAGAGGCAGCTGATCGATGTTTCTAACTCTCTGTCCCTCTCTTCCTCTCTGTAAACAATCAATGAAATATATTTTTTAAAAAATAAAAAAACCAATAAAAAATCAATAAAATATATTTTAAAAAAATAAAATAAAATGCTATTGTGAATAATGCCAGGTTGTTGCAAATGGCAAGATTTCCTTCATTTTTAAATGGCTGGGTAATATTCCAATATGTAAATATCATATATATATAAAATCACACTTTCTTTATCCATTCTTCATCAAATGACATGTTGTTTCCATGCCTTAGCTATTGTAAATAATGCTGCAATGAACATGGGAGTGCAGGTATATTTTCAAGTTTTTATTTCCTTGAAAGTTAAATGATTAACACCCAAAAGAAAAATCAACAATAAACAGATCACAGAAAAAAATACAAATATGTATTTTAAATATATAAAGAATTTTAAAATGTCACTATCAAAGAAAGGCAAATTAAAGATATACTAAATACTATATATATGTGTGTGTGTATATATACATATATATATATATATATAGTATTTAGTATACTATTTGATTTCAGAGAGGAAGGGAGAGGGGAAGAGAGGTAGAAACATCAACAATGAGAGAGAATCATTGGTGGGCTGCCTCCTGCACACCCCACACTGGGAATTGAGCTTGCAACCGGGCCTGGGCCCTGACCAGGAATCGAACCATGACTTCCAGGTTCTTAGGCCGACTCTCACCCACTTGCTGGCCGGACTAAATACTACTTTCACCTTGTCTATCAGCTACTCTTCGCATAAAAGCAGATGGGTCAAAGAAATGCTTAACGTATTTTTGATGTGCTTTGCGTTTGTTCCTCTGCATTTAAACATGCTGTTCCTTCTGCACAGAATTCCCTTCCACTCTGTGACATCTAACTCCAGTTCTTCCTTCAAGGCTCAGCTCACCTCACCTCCTACAGGAAGGCTTCCTTGTCTACCGGGACAGCCACCCTGGCCCAGTTAATCTGTCTCTCTTTTGGGTTCGGTACAATATTTTTTAAAAATTTGATCATATTCTTGTCTCCTTGGTTTCAATATTTGATTGACTTGTTCCTTTTCCCAAATACTGTGTGAGAGCACCAAGTCTAATTTGATTTTGCGTTCCCAAGGCCTAGCTCATTGGAAGCACTCAAAGATTCTTTGTTGGATGTATGAATGAGGGACTTGTTACTTCACTATACGTAGCTGATTTAGTGACGCCGCGTTGTACATGGAGCACAGTCCACTGGGAGGCAGTGTTGTGCAGTGAAAAAAGCTCTCGGCTTTGTGAGCCAGAAGGCCAGCTCACATCAGTTCTGCCAGCTTCTACGTGCCTGCTGCCCTGGCCTCGCAGTCTCCTTCAGACACCAGCAACATAGGCAGAATGAGAAGAACTTTCCTACAGGATTTTCATGAGGATGAAAGATCATTTAGGTAGATTTAGGTCAAGTACCCAGCATAGGAGAGGTGTATTTTTCATCAGGTAGCTCTTGACTGTAGACTGATAGCATGGTAAGCACAGTTACAAGTAAAGGCCAGATTCAAAGAAGTAAGTGTTCTTCACAGTCAGGCTGCAAATGGTCCTCACGCTAGAAGCTCAGCCCGCTCCTCACCTCCCTCTGGTGGTGGAGGGTGGATGCCTGGTGTTCAGAGGACCTCAGGGCTCCTTGGGACCGGCGTAGGCAAGTCATGGGCTTGAGGGACTATTGTTGCCAGGCCCCGTTCAGCTGCACGTGCATTAAATGGATTTTTGTGCACTGGCCTGGGAAACAAGCCACCATCTATAATTCTGTTTCTATGGGGAAAGGCTTTCTGTGTTCCAAACAACCCACTTAATAATGAACGCCTGGAATACAACCCATTTGTCGACAGGACCAGCTGACCGGGTTTACATGGCTCAGCCAGCCGCCCAAGCGACTGCACCGTGTTGATCTAATTATAATGAATTCTCTGCGGTGACTAATCTAGCTGCGGTCTCCACAATTGAAGAGGAATTTTGAAAAATTGGAGAGGGTTCTACAAAGAACCACAAAGATGATTAAAGGCTAGAAGGAAAATCTAGTCTGGTCTCCATAGTTTTAAGAGGATTGTAGAAACTACCCATGTGATAATCACTCTCAAATGAAAAAAAAGGACTTGACTCTGTACTGTGTCAAGTGCATTTATCGTTGCTAGTTGACTATGAATTCCTAAAGAAGGGACCCATGATTTGTTGCACCCCTGATCAGGGTATCAGACACTTTGCAGGCCTTTGACATACAATATTTTGATTTGTCCTCAGAGCCATCCTGCCAGATAGACGTAAGTATGACTGTTTTACAGATGAAGAAACGGAGATTTAGGGAAATTAATTTGCCGAAAATCTTATCACTATTAATTCAGGACATAGATGCACGTCCAGGCCAGATGAATTTCGAAGCCCTCTCACCAGTTTTCTACAATGCAGCAGAGTGATCTTTCTGAAATATCCACCTCAGATGCCCTGTCCCTGCATAAGCAGTTCCCTGGACCCGCTGTGCTCAACTCAAGCTTCTAACATGACTGCTGAGAGCCGAGTGTCCTTCCTCCTGCATCCCAACCTCATCCCCCGCCATCACCCGGTCACCTCGGCCCCTAGGCTGTATTCGAACATCTCCCCATTTCTTTATTCCTGTGTATGCTTCCAGCTTCCACCGCCTTCACCCACACACCCCTCCTGCCTCTGGTCTCGCCCCTTCTGCAGGCCGGCTTTCTTCTGCTCACCCTCTGGAGCTCAACTTGCACGTGCCTTCCCTGAGCCTCCAAGTAGTACGAGCCCATCAGCTCTCTTGCTAGTCTCACAGCGATCACATGTCCCATACGATAGCATTTATCACACTGAATTGGAACTGCATGTTGATTTAGCTTTAGACACCCCCAATACACCCACACATCCCTCACTCAATAATTACATGTTAATTAAATGTTGAATGATCACACCACAAGCTGTTTTTTTACAAAGAACAGCTAAAATGTTGACATTTACAAAACATTTACCTTGTTTTTAAAAGAGGATTTGAGGTTATCCTGATTTGAAGTTAGCCCTTCTTTGCTGGTCCCTTGTTTTCTGATCTGTTTTGTTGAGAGGAAAGAAAGGCATACAGCAGCCAGGAGGATGCTGGGAGTTATGCAAAATGACAGCATGCCATGGAGTGTGTCCAGAGTGGTCATCATCCATCATCAAGGTCAGGGCAGGAAGGAGACTGAGAACCTTCCACCCCTAACTTCAGGAAGGACCCAGTGGGTCCATTATATAGAAAAGGACACTGACCTTTGTAGAGTCCCCCAGAGAGAAATCTCTAACCCTATTCGGTGTCAAACCCTTCCTTTTGTTTAACTTTTTTTTAAATTTTCATTGATTTTTTACAGAGAGGAAGGGAGAAGGACAGAGAGTCAGAAACATCGATGAGAGAGCAACACCGATCAGCTGCCTCCTGCACACTCCCCACTGGGGATGTGCCCGCAACCAAGGTACATGCCCTTGACCGGAACCGAACCCAGGACCCCCCAGTCTGCAGGCCGACGCTCCATCCACTGAGCCAAACTGGTTTCGGCTGTTTAACTTTAACAAACCCATTTTTTTTTTTTTTTTTTGGTGCTCTTGGCGACAGAATAAAAGAAGCCATCCTCCTCCATGCAGAGTCTCTTCTGAAGTCCAAGGCAGATGCTTCTTAAGTCACCCCAAAGCTTTTCCCTTTGAGGGCAAATCATCCAGGTCCGGCCGCCCTTCTTGGCTGGTTACTGCATGACGAGGTGGCTTTTGCTCTGAACTCTCCACATTCCCTCAATCCCATTGAACTATGGAGACCAGAGCCGGCCCCTCGGTTTCAGCTCTGATCAGTGCAGAGCAGTGTAGCAATTACCTCATGATCTAGACATGCTTTTCATTTGCCACAGTTCCCTCTTGCATTTTTTTTTTTTTTAATCAACAGAACTGCAGAGTTGTGGCAATTCCTCTCAGTCAGCTGGCTATCCACTAAAGCTATATTTCCGATTTTCCAGCCAACTGCCTTTGAGTGGTTGGCACCTTGCCTTCGAATATGCTCACTTTTCAACTCCTAGTGCATGACCCTGTTTCTCTGCTGAACTCCATCCAGTCCACGTCCTGTTATTCCAGTTGACCAGAGCTGCCTCCTATGACTCCTCGAGCCTGCAGAGATCTTTCCCTTTAGTGACACCTCAGGGTTTGTGTAAGGAGATGCCTGCTCTCGGTGCATATTTCCTATTGATCAGTCCATTAGTCAGATGAAGCTAAATGATGCTGCTGTAAACAAATCACCCTTAATCCCAGTGGCTTACAACAACAGTTTTGGGTTTTCTGCTCTTCCCGTAAGCCACCTGAGGCGACCTCTGAAAATGGTTTGCTATTCACTTGACCCAGAAAACCCCACAAACATGCAAATCAAGAGGTTCAAATCCTCATGTTCACTTTACAAACACTCATGAAGCTACCCAGGCCATCAAGGGTATGCGTATCCAAAAAGCCACCAAGTACCCTAAGGACGTCACTTTCCAGAAGCAACACGTGCCATTCCCTCATTACAGCGGTGGAGTTGGTAGGTGTGCCCAGGCCAAACAGTGGGGATGGATGCAGGATGGGTGACCCAAAAAGAGTGCTGAATTTTTGCTGCCCGTGCTTCAAAATGCAGACAATAATGCTGGACTTAATGGTGTCGATGTAGATTCTCTAGTCATTGAGCACATCCAGGTGAACAAAGCTCCTAAAAGCAGTGCAGAACTTACAGGGCTCATGGGCAGATGAACCCATACCTGAGGGCTGCCTGCACACTGAAATGACCTTAGTGAAAGTGAAGAGATTGTTCCAAAAAGAGAAAGAAAAGATTGTTCCTAAAGCAGCAGCAGAGGTTGCACAGAAGAAAAAGCTAGTCCAGAAGAAACAAAAATTCATGGCCCGAAGTAAATTCAGTATCCAATAAATGCTAAGAAAAGCAGAAGCAGACCCGGCTGGTGTGGCTCAGTGGTTGAGTGTCGGCCCATGAACCAAGAGGTCACTGGTTTGATTCCTGGTCAGGGCACATGCCTGGGTTGTGGGCTGGATCCCCAGTTGGGGACATACAGGAGGCAGCCAATCAATGTTTCTATTTCTCTATCCCTCTCCCTTCCTCTCTGTCTAAAAAATCAGTAAAAACATTTTTTTAAAAGTAGAAGCAGAATGTTGGTTGTCTTTATTAGTATATATTTCTTTAAGTGTCCTTACAAGAGGCACCAAACAAGTTTCCTTCTGATTAGGATTAAAAACTTAGT
Source organism: Cnephaeus nilssonii (assembly GCF_951640355.1). Lineage (NCBI taxonomy): Eukaryota > Metazoa > Chordata > Mammalia > Chiroptera > Vespertilionidae > Cnephaeus > Cnephaeus nilssonii. Next base: position 39,096,062 of record NC_137089.1, on the reverse strand, counting down.
TTTGGATTTTCTTTTCTTATTTGCCCTGCATTTTCTACACCATTCAGCAGCGGGGCTGCGACCACAACAGTCACGCCGAGGTGCAGGTTGGCAGAAGTCCACCATCTTGTGACACTGCCATCTCAGCATAAGGCTCAGGGTTTGTGGGGTCAGGGGCACAACGCATGGAGAACAAAGAAGTTCGTATTCTCTAACCTGTGCACATGCCCTGACTGGGAATCCAATCATGACCTCCTAGTTATAGCTTGATGCTCAACCACTGAGCCACACCAGTTGGGCATCCATAAATTCTTGTAAGAAAACTTGTAGATTCGGGGCCTATTTTTCTCCAATTGAGCTTCCCCCACAAAAATAGAAGCAGTTTTCTAATCCATAGTCCAGATTATCCTATATAATAAAAGCCTAATATGCTAAGTGTCCAGTTGTCCAGTCGGCCATTCAACCAATCAAAGCATAATATGCTAATGATATGCTAAGGCTGCTCAACCGCTCACTATGACTTGAACTGACCACTAGAGGGGCAGACAGTTGGACCAGTTGACTAGTCACTATGATGTGCACTGACAACCAGGGGGCAGACACTCTGACGGGTACGTTAGCTTGCTGCTGGGGTCTGGCTGATCAGGACTGAGCGAGACGCAAGATGGGCCGGACACACCCTGGAGCCCTCCCTGGCTGGCCAAGCTCCCACGTCCCTCCCCGGCCCCGATCATGCACCGGTGGGGTCCCTCGGCCTGACCTTCACCCTCTCACAATCTGGGACCCCTTGGGGGATGTCGGAGAGCCGGTTTGGGCCCGACCCTGCAGGCCAGGTCGAGGGACCCCACCGGTGCATGAATTTGTGCACCGGTCCTTTAGTATAAGATAATAGGTCAAAGACCAGATTCTACAAAAAGCTGCTAGTGGAATAATAACACTGACCTATTGATAATAAGTTTCGCTTGCTGATGAGGTTGCTATACAAGATAGAATTGTTAGAAAACCAGTGGCCTGAACTTATGAACGACATCTCTCCCTCAGCCTCCCAGACCCACTGCTCAGTCAGTTATGCTGTTATAACTGATGGCATGTTACAAACAGAAGAAAGAAGTGCAGACCATCCCAGTGGTTTTAAAGTCTCAACAAGACAAAGGGATCTCATGAAGTTGAGCACAGCAGAGGAGAAAGGACAGTGGGTTTGGAATCTGAGCCTTACAGCTTTCAGGGAGCCCTGTGACCTTGGGAAAGTCTCGGCACCTCATCCCACCCCCACCCTGGACCTCAGGCCCCAGCTAGGCCTAGGAATCGGGTGAGACTTAATCTGTGGTTCTTAGCTGTAGCTGCTTATCTGAATTTCCTGAGGAGCTTTTTAAAAACAGCCTCATGGGCCTCACCCAGATCTTCTAAACCACCTAGGGCAGGACCTAAAATCTATGCATAGTTGAGGAGATAAGCTCTAACAATATTCTTAAATGTGGACTACCCACAACTCTGTCCTTGACCTCCTTCCACTTCAGTTGTCCTCCATATCTCCCGGTCCAAACCTAAGAAGCACAAAACTGAGCTCATTGTTTCCTTCAGCCTTAAAATGCTCTCTGTACATATGCAGATTTCCCACGTGAAAGTTACAACCATCCATCCAATCAATAAAGCCAGAGAAATCTGGTTTCACTTTAGATTCTTCCCTCTCCCCACCCAGTTTATCTTTCAGTCCTAAACATCTCTTCACCTTTTGCCCAGAGTCACTGTCCTGGCCCAGGCCTTAGTATTGTTGCCTGGGCTCTTGGATTCGCCTCTTTGTAGATTTCCTCCACTTGAATCTCACGGCTTCCTCCCCTCCCCATTTGTACACCTTAGTTCCAGAGTGACCATTCCAACGTAAAATACCCGATAACCATCTTCCATGATTTGTTTTCATTGCCACTAATTTAACATTTAAATTGCCTTGCAAGGCGTTCAGGGTCTGTCAAGATGTTATCCCACCATTTCAGTTGGCAGTGGCTTCCCTGCTCACAATATCCCTGCAGCTGTACGCAGCTACTGGTGGTCTATCAGCTTCTCCCTGTCTTTGCACACATGGTTCTCCAATGGAAGCATTGTTCCTACCCCTGTTTTCTGAATTATGATCTGCCCACTGCCCGCTTTGGGAAGCCTTCACAGTCTCCTTCCCAACAGAGTAACAACCTATTCTACGCTTCCACTGTACTCTGCTTACACTTCCATTGATAGAATTTATTCGATTGGGTTATAATGACTTCTCTGCATATCAACCCCATGACCCCACCCCCCCCAAAAAAAAATACATTGAAAGCTACTGAGTGCCTGGAGTGATGCTTGACACAAAGCACAAATATATGAATAATATATGAAGAAATGAATGAATGAATGAATCACCCTTTTAGCACTGATCATCCTATAAGTCTATGAATGCTTCAGAACAAAATATGAAGTATAATCATAAAGTCTATGATTACATCAACACCTGAGCAATGACTTGCAGAAGGTGGGAATGAACAGAGGTGTGAGCAGGAGAGGAAGAAGCTGAGAGTGGGCAGCTGTTTAGAGCAAGGGCAGAGCAGACTTTCTGTCCAATGTGTCCCTGACCGTCCAGTATGGAGTCACGGTCAGCCATGACCGTTATGTCAAGTGCCATGTCAAGACTGAAGTAGTGGTGGATAATGGGAGCACCCTTGGGAGAGGCCCTGAACACCCCAAAACACAAGTCTGGACACTCGGATAAGGAGTGACCTCTGTACCACGGGTCACGCTCGGAGACCTGCTGGACTTCCACTCCACTGGACGGGGGCCGCCGCTTCAGCTGCCCAGCTCGGGACCAACACTCGCCTCTCCATCTGCGGACGCCGCCAGTGACTGGGACTTGGCACCAGATGCTCGCTCTGCTGGCTTCTATCGAATAAGCTCCCCAGCATCTCTGGGTGTAACCTGCGTTGGGGAAGGTCTTCCCTAATAAGCCTGTCATTGTGGAGCGACACAGACATGTGTGAGTGACTCCCTTTGGGGATGCTCCCTTGCTCAGGATAGCAGCTAAGATGGGAAAGGAAGACGGACAAAAGCACGGCTGTGCGACGCAGGGAAACCACCTCCTGGCCCCACTCTGCCCAGGGCAGTCCTTCATGAGTTAGAAGCGAAGCGGCTAGAAAATGAAGATCGACTTGATTGAAAGTCACTGAACAGCATGATTTCACAGAACCGTTTGAGTCTTTAAAGCAAATTATTTTCACTCCCAGCTGCTTTTTTCTGACTCTCTCTCCTCAAGTAGGGACATGTGCTAAGCCTGAAAAGGCTGAAGCTATGCTTAGGAAAACTAAAAGATGCAGAACTTCCACAGTGGGCAACCTCCCATTGGCTGTTCCCTGGAGGAAAGCTTCGCTCACAGGCTCCTCACTATTCCTGCAATGACCAGGACTCAACTGTGTGACTTCTGTGGCCAAGGCCATCGTCACTGTGAAAAACGTCTCTCTTTTAATACATTTCTTATTTAAACAAACCTTAGAGGACTGCTTGGTGCCAGATTCTTAGAACTGGCGGCACAATGAATTTTTTTTTCTTGAATGTTTATGCTGCCCCGCCTGTAGAATTTAACTTAACAAAGAACGTTTAGTGCAAGGTAGCGATGTGAATGAATAGTTTTTTTGTGTGCTTGCTAAAAATGGGGGCTCCAAAGAAAATCAAAAACCCATTAGGAATAATTCTGCTTTACCCAATGATGGTCAGACATCATGCAGGGGAAAGGGAGGAAATTATAAAAGACCTTATTCTGAAGAGGCAACAGAGTCAAATGTCAGTCAAAGTTAAAGCAAAACCAGCCCAGCCAACAGCTCAGCTATAGGAATGAGCCACCACAGCCAGCTCCCTGCTTCTCTCTCTCCGCCCCCCCCCCTCTCTTTTTCTCTCTCTCTCTTTCATACACACACACACACACACACACACACACACACACACACACTTCACAAATGGAATTTCTTCCATTAAAACTGTCAGGGCAAAGACCCTCTCTGGCCTGACACTTAAGCTTTCTGACAGTTGCTCAGTGGTTAGAGCTTTGGCCTGCACGCTGGAGGGGCGTGGGTTTGATTCCCAGTCAAAGGCATGTACCTGGGTTGCAGGTTCAGTCCCCCTGCCCCCAATCAGTGATATTGTGTCCACGCTCTTTGCGATGTGACTTGTAGTTCATCACGAGATGGAGTCTTGACCCCCACCCATTGAATCTAGGCTGGTCTTATTATTTACTTAGACTAATAGAATGGAGGGGAAATGACACTGAGCCAATTTTGAACCTATGCTTCAGAAAGCCTTGTATGTTTCTGTTCTTAAACGTCTGCCATGCCACAAGAATGAGCCCAGGCTAGCCCGCTGGAGGATGAGAGGTTCTGTGAAGCAATGTCAGGTTGTCACAGCCAAGTCAGTTCTAGATCGGCTCCCTGCCAACCTCGAAGCCAGGGCTGCCTCAGGTCGGCAGAACTGCTAAGCCAGCCCAGAGGTTCCTGTGCTAAATAAATGCTTATTGTTTAATGTTGGCGTGGTTTGTTACATGGCAAGAACTAACTGAGACAATGTTAAGGTAATGTCACTAGGCTTGTAAAAAAAATTACTACCACCTCGCCCACCCGCTGTGCTTCCGCTCCCAAAGCATACAACTTCGAGATGGGCAGACCTGGGTTTAAATCTTCTCTAAAACACTAATTAATCAGATGACTTTGGGTAAATTAATTAATAGTTCTGAGGCCCACATTCCTTATCTATAAAATAGAGCTAATAACAGTATGGCAGAGAAGGTAGCTAGTTATCCCCCAATATCTTGTATTCCTTTCTCCATGTTTTAGGTCCCCAGAATTTTAGCTGGGCACATGGCCATCCACCCAGATGTGTTTATGTGACTAAATTCTGGACAATGAGCTCTAAGTCAAATTTCATGTAGTAGAAATCTTCCTAAGGAAGCTGGCACGTTTCCTCTGGCCCCCTTTTCTTCATCCTGTTTCTCTCTAGAGGCATTGCAGTGAGAGGCCGATTATAAGGGAGAAAGAGCTTGGGTCCCTAAGGACTTCATGAAGCAGAACTATGAAACCCGCCTTAGACTGCCTACCTCTGGTCTTTTACGTGAGGGAAATAAATTCTCTCTTGTGTAAGACATTGTTATTTTAGGTTTCTGTTAACTCACAATTGAAACTCATCCTAATATAAATAGCTTTCTTGCTGGTTTGTTGTGAGTTAGGTGATATTATAGGTGCCTGGAGTCATGCTTAGGACACAGTTGCTGACAAAAAGTAAATGTAGCTATTATTATTTTTAATTGAAAACTAGAGGCTCGGTGCATGAAATTCATGCACGGGGGTGGGGGGCTCTCAGCCCCGCCTGCACCCTCTCACAATCCAGGACCCCTGTGGGATCAGGCCTAAACCGGCAGTCGGACATCCCTCTCACAACCAGGGACCACTGGCTCCTAACTGCTCGCCTGCCTGCCTGATCGTCCTAATCGCCTCTGCCTGCCTGCCTGATGCCCCTAACTGCTTGCCTGCCTGCCTGATTGCCCCTAACCACTCTGCCTGCCTGCCTGATCACCCCTAACCACTTGCTTGCCTGCCTGATCACCCCTAACCACTTGCCTGCCTGCCCGATCGCCCCTAACCGCCTCTGTCTCAGCCCCCACCATGGCGGCTTTGTCAGGAAGGACAACCTGAATGACTTCGGCTGTCCAGCCTAATTAGCATATTACACTTTTATTATTATAAATAATGCTGCAGGCAATACCAAGATACCTCCCTGGCTAATCTTGGGATAAAATTGGTGATATTATTGAAACCAGCTGAAGTTATGACTAGTCACAACATTTACATTTACATAGTATATAGATCTATATATTTGTTGATCATTTTATCTTAAAGAGTTTCCTTCTTTATTCATTCCTCACTGAAAATTTTATTTTAATAACATTTAGGAAACAGGTGTACATTAGCAGTGTTGGCACAACACTCACATTGTCACAAATTTTAACTCACCCATCAAAATAAGGCAAAACAGCCCTAGCCAGTTTGGCTCAATGGATAGAGTGTCGGCCTGTGGACTGAAAGGTCCCGGGTTTGATTCTAGTCAAAGGCATGTATCTCGGTTGCAGGCCCTGGCCAGGGGACTGGGGGAGGCAACCAATCGATGTGTCTCTCCCTTCCCCCTCCACTCTCTCTAAAAAATCAATGGAAAAATAGCCTCGGGTGAGGATTATTTAAAAACTAAAAGGCAAAATAGAAAGGGTTTTGAGCATTTTTCATATAATTCTTTTTCCCTTATAAACATTTCAAAACTATATTAAGAAAATGTAATCTTTGTATGTACTTGAAAAGCAATATTATATATAAAAACTATATTTACTAAGGCAATACAGTTTCTTTAAAAATTATACCTCAGCTTTAAAATATTGAAAAACTTCATTTTAGATATTGGAAGAAGAAATGCTTTTTAGAAAACTATTGCCATTGTAACTCTGCCATTAGAGTCTTTGCTATTCCCCACTGTGAAGATCATTATTTTGCGATGTGGAAAGTCAGCAAAAAGGCATGCAGAACCTCCCCCAGTACTGAATCAATTTTTTAAGACAAATTTTCCTCAGAAATATGGTGAAACACAGAGAAGTCATTCATAATGGGTTCCTCAAGCAAAAATTCTTTTTAATTATTCTGACATTAAAAAAAAAAAAGAACTCACAGAGAAATACTGTTCGAAGTAGATTCCATATGGCATTTGATAGTTATGTGTCATTACCAAAGTAACTAACAGGTCCCAATTTAACTGGAATGAGGCTTTTCCCATTAAGGTGCCTTTTGAAATTAATTAATTACAGAAGCCTATTATGAAGACTTTTCAATAAGTCCTACACTGTGGAGATCGATAGAAATTTTTTAAATGGCTATTAGGGGAAGTTGGTTTGAAAATTGCAAGAACATCTAAACTAATTGAACAGGGGAGTCAAGAAAAGGTTCCAAGGTATAAGTAGACTTGAGATGTCTTAGGGAGGGAAGGCAGCCTGGCTGGTGAGATATATAAGGACATGAGAAGCATAGGTAAAGGCAAGAAGTGGGATATCCTCCGGACAAGTTGCCTATTAGTAGGGGCTGGTGGGAACAGTAGAACACAAGACTGGGAATGCTGCCCTGGCTGGTTTGCTCAGTGGTTAGAGTGTCGGCCCATGGACTGAAGGGTCTCAGGTTTGATTCCTGGTCAAGGGTACATACCTCGGTTGTAGGCTCGATCCCTGGCCCTGGTTGGGGTATGTAAGGGAGGCAACCAATTGATGTGTCTCTCTCACATCAATGTTTATCTCTCTCTTCTCTTCCTCCCTCCTTTCTACTCTCTCTAAACACCAGTAAAAAAATATTCTTGGGTGAGGATTTAGAAGAAAAACAAAAAAAAAATTTAGCCCAGCCAGCTTGGTTCAGTGGTTGAGCATCAGCTTTTGAACCCAGAGGTCACTGTTCAACTCCTGGCCAGGGCACATGCCCAGGTTGCAGGCTTGATCCCCAGTTGGGAGCATGCAGGAGGCAGCCAGTCAATGATTCTCTCTCATCATTGATGTTTCTGTCTCTCACTCCCTCTCCCTTCCTCTCTGAAATCAATAATATATATATATATATATATATATATATATATATATATATATATATATATATATATGTAAAAAGAGAATTTAAACTCTGATCCTGGGCCAGAGGTATTTAGCTGATGTAGAGCCTCAGACTAAATGGTGAATGAGTTTTCATGCCTAGCACATAGTAGTCCTCAAAAATTTTAAAAAATCAAATGAATGAAAATTAAGAATAAAAATAGACTTTATGATAAGTGGCCAAGAAAGACATTGTGAGATGAAAAAATAACACATTATCTTAAACTGGTGATGGTAAAAAAATATTAAGAATGAAAAGAAAGGAATATTCAATTATTTAATAAGACAGCAAGCCTCTGAGGTATAATATGAGTTCCCTCCATCTCTTTCAGGGGGAAAAAAAGAAAGAAATTGTAAAGTTATGTAAAAGAGTAAGAATATTACAAAAAAAGACAAAAATCAATTTATGGAATCCATGCAAAGAAAACATATGATCATACTGATGGATGCAGAAAAAGCTTTAGACCAATTTCACTACCCATACATAATAGAAGCTTTCAGCAAACTATGAATATAGGTGAATTTCCCCAATTGAGAAAGAATAAAAAGGAAATTATGCAAATCAGAAACCAAAACCTCTTAAGGATGCAGAGAGGAAATGTAAATTGTTACTCATGAAAAAATTTGCTGAAGTAAAAAACAGAGAAGAGATTAAGGAAAAGAATAAGGAAGTAAAAGAAAACAAAGGAAAATAAGGAAGTAAAACAAAAATAAGGAGCTGTCTTCAGTATCCCAAATTGAAAATAATGGTGAAACAGTCATCAAAGCACCACCCTAGGACTGTCCTGTCCCCCACAACCAGCTCTAGCCAGAGAGATCTAGGTTGTTATATTTAGAGAGCTTCTGTTCTTTGTCCTAGGGAATAATTAGGAAGTTGAAAAGAAATAAACCCAAGATTCAGGGATTACCAACTGCCATCTCACAAGAATGATGATTAAAATATCGTGATTAAAAATCAAAGACCTTCAGCCCCTCGGAGTGCTGATTACAAAGTGATTAGCAGGGATTACTGTGAGATTAACAATGTGTGCAAGGAAGATGATTTGACTCATTCCAGGCGTTAGGGACAGAGGTGGCAGATGGTTTAGTTATACCAAGAGAAACTGTAAAACACACAGAGTAAAAGACAGTTGGATTTTTACGTGTAAAGAAAAAAATAGCTCTTGATGGGTGAGGACATGTTGCTTAGAGTTGTACAGGCTTATGTCATACCTTTTCAATTTGTCAAGAGTGCGAAATGCTGTGATTAGTTTCTGTCTGGGAGGAATGAAGGGATCCAGATAATGAAAACATCAAGGCCAGGGTGCCCATTTTGTCCTTTACGTATTAATTAAAAGCCCTTTGATGAGAATTTATGATGTGCACTAACTTGCTTGGTTTACTCTTTAGACAGGTGTGGAAGGAAATAGTTTGGATGTTTAAACTAGTACTTGCATATGCAGATGGCATGTTAATGATTTTATCAACTGATGAATCTGTGAAAACCATCCCTTGAAATTTTGAAGCATATGTTTAAAGCAGCTGGTTCTAAAATAAGTTTAAGGGCAGCTATTTGCTTGATGGGGCTGACAAATAGGAACAGGTGATTGTCTTGGAAGGGGCTATTACTACTTAAAAATGAACCAATTGGGAGTTTAGGAGGCTTTTTGGAGAGTCAAAACAATGCAAAATCAAACAGAAAATAGATGTAGCAGATAAGTTAGTGTCTCTCTAGCAGATTTTGGAAGTTACTTTATTGTACTGAATGTGTTGTTAATCAAAAGAATTTCTCATTGCCTTGAGCCATATGGAAGTGATTTGCCATGTTTTTCTTGCTGTCCATTTGCAAAGTTATGTTTGAGGGAGTTGGCAAAGTGCCTTTTATAAAAACACTATCTTTGCAAAGTTACCTTAATGAGCTGATTGAAGACAAGATTCTTTGCATGGCAATCATGAGTGAAGTGGTTGTCTTAACTTGTAAGAAGGATCTAGCTAAGAAAAAAACTTGGCAAAAAATCCTTCCTCAAATAATTCTATTATTCTGAGACATACTTAAGGAAGCATGCACACTAAAAACACTGACTACTTAGAATTATCTATAGAAGAGCCTTTCTAGTCAAAACACTTTGTAAGCATTGTTTTATAATCTTTTGAAAACCTGTAGTGTGATGAAGAGACTTACTGATGGAGAACTACTAAAAAGTGACTGAATCCTCTCTTGAGGCAAAATGATGTAAGAAAAAGAGCCAGGAGGTGAGAGTCAAGAGATCTGGTTTCCAGTATCAAGTTCATCACTGGCAGTCACTCACTCTTTCCCTGCCTTGTTTTCTGCGCCTGGGAAAAAAAAAAAAAAGTAATAATAGCTAACATTTATAAAATGCTTATTTCCATCAAGCACTGCTAAAATAGTTTATATAACTTATTTTCACCTGCGGTAGATACGATTATCATCATCCTCATTTTGCAGGAAACCGAGTGGAGAAAATAGGTTATATCAGACCTCCCATGAGAATGTTTTTTGTTTTGTTTTGTTTTGTCTTAATAATGTCATCTCAACTGCAGAGTAGTTTGTGTGTACTCTAGACTCGAAATGGAGGAGATAGATGACAAGTTTCCTTCTAAACCCACTCATGGCAAAAGAACGTTTAGCAAACTAGAAACAGAAGGATATGTCCTTAATTTGATAAAAAGAATCTATTAAAGCCTGGCCAGCATGGCTGTGGTTGAGCATTGACCTTTGAACCAGAAGAGCATGGTTTGATTCCGGGTCAGGGCACATGCCCGGGTTGCAAACTCGGCGATCCCCAGTAGGGGGCATGCAGGAGGCAGCCAATCAATGATTCTCTCTCATCATTGATGTTTCTCTCTCTCTCTCTCTCCCCCCCCTCTTCTTCTGAAATCAATAAAAATATATTTTAAAAGAAATTTCCTCATCAAACTATATTTACAACTTACAAAACACTTATTTATTGAATGCTCCTGTACCCCACAAATACTTGGAAGTATTTAAAAATTTTAAACCCTAACATATACAACTTTCTCTCTAGAAAGTACTCATTTGTTGAAAAGAAATGCTAATTAGGCAGGGCAGTGTTGCATTGTGGGCTTCAGTTTTATCTTTTATTAAATTAGGATAATATTGGCTGCTCTGTCCACTACCAGAGTGTTTGGAGTCATATAAATAGTAAATATAACAGCCCCTTAAATGGTTAATTTTTTTTTTTAAAGGGTGCTCTTTGTAGCAAGGCTTCAATAAAATGTGCCATCAGATTAGAATATGAGACAGTGTCAGCACAGCAATTGGGAGAAAAACATCGGACATCTAGCTGATTGTTTTGCTACGTGACACCAAACAACCAGTTTGGCTGAGTTCCTCACTGACTAATCCAAACAGGGCAGATGTTTCAGTCCTATTGTCACAGCCCCTGAAGGTCAGCCCTTTGCCACACGTGAAGTCGGGAACATGGCTGGGCACCAGGCACCACGCTGCCTGCTCTGCAAGGCTCCCGGGCCTCTGTGCTAACGAGGTTAAAGGGAGGGGACCTGTATGAGGCCTTAAGAGATGAGCAGCTTGAACTTGCTCCAACAGCACGCAAAGGAAGCCCCTCCTTCTTCTGGGTCCTCCATATGTGTTGGTATAGCTCCAGACAGCTTTAAAAGTTGACAACTTTCTGAAATATATGTCCTCAAAGCCCCTTTTCTTTGTTCTGTGTCTCTTCCATCCCTACTGGTAAGGCCGATAGACGTTCTTGGCAGGAAGGCTTCCCTGGTGTGAGCTGAGGAGAACTGTATGTATGTCTCTATACGTACAGAGAAAGTGAGACCGTTGGAATGAAACTATATGGGGAAATCAAGCCAAGTAATGTTTTCAATCCCTTTAAGATGACAATAATGTCTTTACTAAAATACTTACATCATTTCTTTGTGAAACTTCCACTGTTTCAGAAACAAATGTAGTCGCTCCTTCCACTCTTACAGAATTCGTTATGTTCCACTGGAAATGTGACAAGTCTCCCCCCTGATTTTCTCTTTCAGCCTCAACAACTGGCTTATCCAACTTGCTTTACAGCACCAATCCTGTCACTATTGAACAGTGTTAATTTCCACCAGTCACTTAACCCCTCTGGGCAACTGCCTTCCTAATCTATACAATGAGTGGGTTTGATCAGCTCCTCCTTTCAGCTCTGTAACTTTCTTCACTTTCGAATCCTTAATCTTTATCAGAATACTTAGAAAACAGATTCTTTGATTAACAGTATTTTCTTGCCAACTGAGGTTTAACTAATAAGTAATTTTCCTTACAATTCTTTGTATTCAAAAATATTTCTAGCATGCATTATAATTCTTTTAGCAAATTCAAATGCCAAGTCATAAATATAACCCCAGTAAATTAAATCTTATAGAATAGTAAAACAGTCATATATTAAAACCAAGTAAAATTTATTCCAGAAATGCAAGGATAGTTTGATAGTGGTAAGCACATTAATATAACTCAGCATTGGTAAGAATAAAGAGAGAAAATATATAAATATATTGATTATAAAATACTTTATGAAATTCATATTTTTTAAAATATATTTTTATTGATTTCAGAGAGGAAGGGAGAGGGAGAGAGAGTTAGAAACAGCAATGATGAGAGAGAATCATTGATCAGCTGCCTCCTGAATGCCTCCTACAGGGGATCCAGCCCAAAGCCCTGGCATATGCCCTTGACTAGAATCGAACCCAGGACCCTTCGGTCTGGAGGCCGATGTTCTATCTACTGAACCAAACCAGGTCAGGAATCTTTATTAATATGGGAAAAAATTATCTTAAACTAACAGCCAACCTCATACTTAATGGGATTCACAAAAACTTCTATGTGGTCCATGTTTCTTGAGCTTCCTAAAACTTTAAACAAATTTTGTGGGCCTGTGTATTTTTCTAGAGTTAGCTTTTATCAAATTCTTAAAGGGATAGAGTATACTAAAAATACTCTAGAGGCATCACCATTAATATCAGGAACAAGAAAAGGATTCTTACTATTACCACCATTATTTAATCATATTCTGAAATTTCTGGCTAATGCCTTAAGACAAGAAACAGAAATGAGAAACATTAAATTATCATATTTTAGGGTAATATGATTGTATTAAGTTCTTTTGATTGCAAGACAGAAGAGCACGTTCAAGTTACATTAGTTATATTAATTGATTATGAAGATACACAGGAAGTCAAGAGGAGAGGAGTCAGCCACACCGAGTGGGATGCTGTTCAGGACAAAGGAACATGTCTAATGACTGATGGCAGGCGTCCCTTGTTCTTCACTCCTGTGCTCCACCACGAAGATGGTTGAGCTCCTATTTCTGCTATAATTAATTCATTGACAGAATCTATATGTCTCTTCTTTTAAAGAAACTTGCTCTTTCCAAGTTTCTGTTCATCAGGCCAACTGAAGTGTCTGCCAATCGTGATCCAGGCCAACTCTCCTCTTACGACGAGGGGAATGTGAAGGAGAAATCCTCATCCTCACTGTTGTTCGTTGATATCCAGTATCGTTCAGGATCCATAAAGCTGAAACCAATTTCTGGAATACAGTGTTGCTAATACTGAACACAGCTATCTATTAATCAGATCCATGTGTACTCATTCTCTGTCAATACTTCGTTGCTAGCATTGGCTCTGTCCTAGAGAGTGTCAGCACGTTAATTAGATGAAGTCAAACTTTACATTCGAGCAGCTTGCTCGTGAAAATTATTTGGCCTTGCAGCTCACCCAAGCCTGCTCCCATGCATATCAAATAATCATTATGATGATTATAACAATAGCTATTATTAGGAATTGGAAATAGCATCGTGGTTAACAGCATGACTCCTGGAGCCAGACTGTCTGAATTCGAATCCCAGCTTCATCATTTACCAGCTATTTAATATTGGGCAAGATATGTAACCTCTCTGTGCCTCAGTTATTTAAATTTATAAAATGAGGATGATAGGGTTGCTTTGAAGATTAAATGAGTTATTACTTATAAAATAGGTATATTACCTAATTAATGCCATGTAAATGTTTGTCGAATAATATTAATCGAGCACTTATGTGCCAGACACCATTTTACATGCTTTTGTTTTTCATTTAAATCCCATAACAACCTTACGATGATGACACACATAACACAACAGGATGTTTAAAAGGAAGTTTTTCTGCCTGAGTTTCAGCTGAGAACAAAACAGTATTAGCAAGAATTCCCACATTCCAAAGTGAGTTGTTAACTGACTTCTGCAGGGTTTGCAAAGGAGGTGGTTAAGGACAAGTTTTGCCCCCTAGGTTCAAGAGGCAAGGAGCGTGGGCATCTTTGGAAGGGCATTGGAAAGGGAAGAGGACAGGGGTATTTATTTCCCTGACCCCAAACTAATGAGAGGGGCATTGAGGCGAGTTAGCCTTTTGTCCCCTGGGGTCACAAGGGTCTGGTATCTGATGCATGACATCTCACCTAAAGGCCTGGGACTTTCAGCCTGTGGGCAGAGCAGAGACCTGCCTTCCCTGGGAGCAGGTTGACCTGCAGGGTCAGCAGGACAGAGGTATGTGATTTCCATGGACAGGATGGACATGTGGGAGGGGCGGGCCTGACAGTCATTTAAAGGGGACCTGACACCAGAAACACAGGACTTTAAGCAGGAACTTGGGGTGGGGGTCAGCAGGGCTTGTAAGTGACCAGCCCCAAAAGAGACCTAGCCCGTGCCCACATCGGAGGTGTTGCTAGTATGTCCCCAAATGAGGGTCTCCAAGGGACTAAAGACATCCCATGAGAGGAAGTCGGTGTTATCTCCAGAGAACTCCAAAACCAGCGTCAGTCAAGGAAAATCTACTCTGGTGGCGAGGGTGGGGAGTGGAGGACGAAGGTGAGCAAGTGCAGGCCGAGCTCACCCCTTTGCCCGTTGCAGACTTACATACATTTAAACCTTAAGCAATGTGGGGTTAGGGACACTGATCCCCACACGGCTGAACTTTACCTCCCGCCCTTGGCATCCGCCTAGTCAACCCAGCAGAGATGGAAAACAAGGTTTTTGCATTCCCAACTGCTTATCATCAACCGCGGATGGAAAATACTGTTCTGATCCGTGGCTTTCCATCTGCCATTGGTTGAAGCCAAAAGTCACAGGTGGGGATCAGCGCCCCTAACCCCTAGAGATAACGCTAATGAATCGAGCTGGCATGAAGGACAGGGAAAATCAAATTCAAGTTAAGATTTTTACACAGAACTGGATATTTTAATAACTGAAATGTCATGGTTCTGATACTACAGATGACAGAGAGCTTTTTCGTACCAGGAGTGACGGGGGGTGTCCTAGGACCTGCCTTAGATTTCACCCAAAGAGCAGGGACATGCTCGCCTCACAGAGTGGATTTGAATGGGCAGTAGGGGGTGGGGAATAAAGTTATTTACTGCGTGCACTCTGTGGAATCCTGGTCTTGAAACAATGATTGCAATAATAATAACAAACCCTAACATTTACTGAGGACTTACTATGCGCCAGTTTATGCTTAAATTACTGGTACATGATACCTTCTTGCTCAATTAATCCCTACAACCCTTGGAGGTAAACCTATGGATTTTGTAAAATTTATCTACAAAACCGGAAACTGAGACTTAGAGAAATTACATACCTGTTTATGGTGACACAGCTAGTAAGTAGCAGATCCGGAGTCCATTTGATGTGACTCAAATGTGGGCCCTGACAGATCACCCTCTCCCCCGTGAGCCTAGGAGCAAATCAGGAGCTTTTCATATGGACAAGAGCATGGACTTGTCCCAAAATCTCCAGGACCACCTACACAAATTGCCTATGGGTTCCACACGGTATCCTGATCGACAACGTCCTCTCTAAACTCACGGGACCAGTGTGAAGTGTTCTTAGGGGAAGACTGGAGGAAGACTCATGACACAGAGTTGAGGTTTTGTAGCAGTCCTCTTTAAGGTAACCAGCCTTTCCCTTCCTTAAGTTTGCCTTGGATTTTTTAAAATTAACTCAAGTCTAGGACTTGCCTGAGGGCCCAGTACTCCTTGCTCTGTTGAGTTTGAATTGCATACAGGATCCTGTTTGTCAGGTCTGGATTTTTTTCTTCTGATACAATCAAGCAATCCTTCGCTTTACCTGACAGTTTTGTTCCCGTGGTCCCCATAATTGATAAGCTTGGGGTACTGGGCCGCTCCCATGGCCACTTTGCTACCAATGGATGACACCTCACTGGCTTCCATCTCCTTATAGTCACTACCGGGACTTCCTGTCACAACTCTCCTTAACCCCACCATAGTCATTAAACTAACTTTTGTTTCAAGCTCTTGAGTTGAGACATAAGGTGATAAACAAAGATAAACTGGGTGTTAAGAGTTAAGGGAATGTTCAGATTTTGAAAGATAATAAAAATCAGCTGAGCATTGAATGGTCTAAGTTTGGGACCATTTGTACTATTTTGACATTTGTACTCAAAATAGTACAAATGTCAAAATGTTCCCACTACAAAAATGGTTGTATCCTATCACCCTGTACCTTTGTCATTATACCTGAAGGATTAATAATAAAAAATAATATATAATTAGAAGAAAATATTGATAAATACACAAAAATAAAATGTTAATAAACAAAAAGTACATGTTAAGAAATATGAGCAGTTTGTTATTGGTATGTGAAGACATAAAGATAAAAGGAAAAGAATTAAGACTTCTAAGATAGTCCTAAATATGAATACTTAGTATAAGATAAAGGTTCCATTTGGAGGGAAAATAAATTGCATTGAGACACTTAGTTAGCCATATAGAAAAAAAATTAAGCTTGGATTCCTACCTCATTCATTCAAAAATAAAATCCAGATAGTGCAAAGATATAAAGATGAAAAGTAAAACTATGCCAGTACTAGAAGAAAACAAAGAAGCATTTTTTGTTTATTAACTTTGTTTATAATCTTAAAGTAAGAGAGGGCTTCCTAAGCATAAGACAAAAGCCAGAGGATGAATACATTTGACTATAAAAACTAAATATTTCTAGGTGAAAAGTTACCATAAACAAAATTGAAAAGCAAAAAGCTCAGAAAAAAAGTATTTGCAGCATATATGATAGATAAAAAAAAGGCTAGTTTCCAAGAGTTCTTAGAAAGGAGAGAGACAGAGACATAACTACAAAAGGAAGAAAAGAGGTAGAGGGAAGAGGAAGAAATAGATTTTTCAAGACATGAAAAAATTATTCACAGAAAAAGACATACATGTAAAAAAAAAAAGAAAGAAAAAGACATACATGTTTGTTTAAAGATAGGAAAATATACTCATCTTCACTTGTAATTTTGACATGCAAATTTAAAAAACAATCATGTATTTTTAACCCCTCAGAAAGTTGTATAATATATTATGCTAGCAGATATTTGGGGAAACACTCTCATGCAGTGTGAGAGAATTAATTCAGCCTCTAAGGGCTAGAATCTGTTAATGTTTTAAAAAGTTTAAATGCAAACATCCTTTGACCCAACAACTCTGTTTCTAGAAATTTGTGCTAAGAATCACAAAGAATATGAATAAAGCAATTTATACAATATTTTTAGTAACAAAATATGGGAAATAATTTATATATCAATAAACAGCTAGTTAAATAAATTGTGGTACATCATGCAATGGAATGCTATGCAACTGTTTTAAAAGACTGAATTCCAACACTATGAACTGATATAAAATTGCCTACTCAATATGTTATTAAAACATTCAATTCAGCCCTAGCCAGTTGACTCAGTGGATAGAGCATCGGCCTGCAGACCAAAGGGTCCCAGGTTCAATTCCAGTCAAGGGCACATGTACCTGGGTTGCAGGCTCCTTCCGGGCCTTGTGCAGGAGGCAACCAATCGATGTGTTTCTCTCACATCAATATTTCTCTCTGTCTTTACCTCTCTCTTCCACTCTCTCTAAAAATCAATGGAAAAATTTCCTCAGGTGAGGATTAAAAAAACACACACACACAAAAAAAAACAATCCATAGAAAAATGTGTAGAGTATACTCAAATTTGGACTTATAAAAAAAGAGAAAGGGCCATTCCTACATATACATCCTTATAGATGCATATATGGTTTTTAAGGAAAACTCTTGATATCATTTTGGAAAGTGAAAATGGTATAAACCATTTAAAGAGAAAAAACAGTTTGATCCTTTATGTAGTGGCAGCAGAATCAACCTGATCATTAATAAAGTCCTTGACTCATTAGCTCATACCCAGCCCTTATCTCAGGAGTGGGGAACACCCGGCCTTCAGGCCATGAAAGGCCCGTGAAGTCATTTGGTCTTGCCCTGCCAAGATAACCACAGGCGGGACTTGAAATTCAATAAATCTAGGCCAGTGATGGCGAACCTATGACACGCGTGTCAGCACTGACACGCGTAGCCATTTCTGATGACACACGGCCGCATGCGAGGATGAAACATTTGCGACTAGAGTCTTGGAGTTAGTTTTTTCCTCAAAGTGACACACTACCCGAGTTATGCTCAGTTTTTTGGCGAAGTTTGACACACCAAGCTCAAAAGGTTGCCCATCACTGATCTAGGCGCTTTTTTCATAGCAACATATATTTATATTAATGAATTATATTAAGTGAATAAAGTTATAAATATCCAAATGGCCCTTGGCAGAAAAAGTTCCCTTACCCCTGATTTATTTTTTTTTAAATACGCTTTAAATATAAACATGCCTCTTCTGATTTTCTTTTCTCTTTAAAAAAATGAAAAATTAGTATTTTTCATTTTTGTTACATAGTAAGTCCCAGTAAATCACTATTTACTATAGAAGTTGCTTGAGCAGTTAGAAGTACAGTGAGAAAAAAAATAAAATAAAATAAAAGTGTCAAAGAAAAAAAAAAAAAGTACAGTGAGAGGCAGAATGGAATTATCCCAGCAGGTAAACAAAAATCTCCCAGCAGCCTCTGGGTCACCTTCACTTTTTGCAATTTCCCATCCAGTGCAGAGGAAGATGATAAAAGATGAAGGTCACCAGTCCAGGACCTTGTGCCAAGAGGCCAGTGGGAGCCATCAAAAAAACTACAGTTAGCAACGTTGAGTCTAAAGTCACGTTGGCCTTGGTGACGAAAAAACCCTGTTCTATAGTTTCTGCACAGAAAGCTTAACTTCATAAAGGTCTTTAGAAACCAGGATAAGCTCTCACTCCCCTGAGTAAGTGGTGCCCACATCAAATTTGAGACATTTTCCTGAATTATGTCTCAGATTCTGTTATGACTGGCAAATGGAAATGAGAATCAACCTGTCTCTGGACATGTCAATTGGATAGTTTTCATCACATTTAGTAGCAATAGAAACAAGAGGAAAATATTTAAGTTGGTTCTCTATCTACCTTAATTTTCCATTTGCAGCATAATAGCTTATGAAACTTCATAATACTTAATGAAATTATCTTAGTCTAAGGCAGTGGTTCTTAATTGGGGGTGATTTTGACCCCCCAAGGGACATTTGGCAATGGCTGGACACATTTTTGGTTGTCACACCCAGGGTGCTGCTTCTGGCATCGAGTGGGTAGAGACAAGGAATGCTGCTCAGCATCTGACAATAGACAGCACATAGCCTCACAACAAAGAATTATCCATTCTAAAACGTTGGTAGTGCCAAGGGTGGGAGACTTGGTCTCCTTTGATCCTAGTGTGGTAGATGAAGTGTCCCTGCTTTAACCCAAGTTCATAAGAAAATCCAGCCCGGTGGGCGTGGCTCAGTGGTTGAGGTTTGACCTATGAACCAGGAGGTCATAGTTCAATTTCCGGTCAGGGCATATGCCTGGGTTTCAGGCTTGACCCCAGTGTGGATGTGCAGGAGGCAGCCAATCTATGATTCTCTCTCATCATTTATGTTTCTTATCTCTCTCTCCCTCTCCTTTCTTCTCTGAAATCAATAAAAATATATATATTTTAAAATATATTTTTAAAAATCCAGCCTTCCTCTGAGTTAAAATTATCAATTGGTTATTTATAAATTTAATGCTCTTCTAGAAACTATTAGCCCCTAAAATACATCTTCTTAGTTTTCTTTCTTTCTTTCTTTCTTTCTTTCTTTCTTTCTTTCTTTCTTTCTTTCTCTCTCTGACTCCCTCCTACCTCTCTCTCTCTCTCTCTCTCTCTTTCTCTCTCTCTCTTCCCCCACACCCCCCACCTCTCTCCTACTTTCAGGCCAAATTACATATTCTTCTAAGACATTCTGCAAATACTCTATAACTGCTATCCTATCTAATAAAGAGGAAATATGCTAATTGACTGTCATGCCCTCACAAGATGGAGGCGCTTATTTCCCTCAGCCCTGCCAGGACGGCAGGCACATGGCACGGCTGGGCCTGCCCCCAGGTGGGCCCGGCCACTCCGCATGCCTGCCTCCAGAGTCCCCCAGTCCCCTCAGCCCCCCAGCCACCCAGGGCCACACGGAGGCGCAGGGAAGCCTCTGATGTCAGCTGCCCAGCCGCTCAGGGCCGCCCGAGGCTCAGGTAACCAGGGCCAGCTGGCAGTGGCAGCAGCAGAGGTGTGATGGGGGCGTTGCCTTCCCCTGATCGCCAGGTTGCCTCCCACCCCTGACGGCTCCTGGACTGTGAGAGGGGGTAGGCCGGGCTGAGGGACCCCCCCCCCTCCAGTGCATGAATTTTCATGCACTGGGCCTCTAGTATTCTTTATAATATCTAATACTTCGCAATCCTTTTTTGCATGTCAGTTTGTGCTAAGTGCTTTACATGCCTGCTCTTTTTAAGCTCCGAGACCACCCTCCTGGAGAGGTGTCACTTTCTTCCCTGTCCCACTCTAGGGTACACCTGTGTTTACAGGATAATCCCTTCCCTGTCACATTGGCCTCCCCTCCTCCAACTGGGTCTTATTTATTTCTATATCTTCAGAGCCTTACACATAGTAAGATAAGTGACTGAAGGATGAATGAATGGCTACATGGTTCTATAGACATAGACTGTCCCATTTGGAATCCTGTCACATTACAATATCCACATATAGATTCCCTGCCAGGCAAAGCAGACAATCTATTTCAGTTTTTCTACATGCAGAAAAAATAAAAATAAAAAGGATTGAGAAATATTGTAATATCTAGAGGCTTCTATAAAAGTGTTCAGCTGAAAATGTAGGTTTTCATCTTGATTTTATGTTTCAGTGTCTTAATGCAATTCCCAGTGACCTAAGAAAAGCAACACTATTCAAGAAGTACCCTATTGGACACATTTCCTAGAAACAGTTTATTTGGTTGATTTTTCAAACACTTTGTCACATGTAATAATATCTGAAGTAAGTGTTAAAATGGTTTTACAGTTTCTGTACAGGGTGATCTGTTGACTGCTGTAAGTTATCTGTAGCTTTTTCACAGAAAATGTGCGATCCTGCTATGTCTGTATAGAGCAAGCTACATAATCACCATTTGGCTTAGACTTTTTTTCTTTTAAAAATTTTATTTACTCCTCTTTTTTTAATTCTTCATTATTTAAAGTATTACATGAGTCTCCTCCCCCCCCCATTGTTATCTTTATTGTTGAAAGTATTACAGATGCCCCCTTTATGTGTTTTTTTCCATTGACCCCTTCTACCCTGCACCTGCCCCTCCCAGGCCTTCACCACACTATTGTCTGTGTCCATGGGCTATGCATATATGCATTTAAGTTCCCTGGTTAATCTCTCCCCACCTACTTACCCACCCCTGCCTTCCCTCTGTAATTCATCAGTCTGTTCCATGCTTCTGTGTCTCTAGATCTATTTTGTTCATTAGATTCCACATATGAGTGAGATCATGTGATACTTATCGTTCTCTAACTGGCTTATTTCGCTTAGCATAATGCTCTCCAGGTCCATCCATACTGTTGCGAATGGTAAGAGTTCCTTCTTTTTTACAGCCATGTAGTATTCCATTGTGTAAATGCACTACAGCTTTTTTTATCCTCTCATCTACTGATGGGCATTTGGGCTGTTTTCAAATCTGGCTTAGACTTTTAGAATGAACTTTGAGCTTTCCCTTCATCCCACGACCATGGGGTAGCTCTTTGGCACATGGAAAAGATAACCACACGTGTGAGGAAATAGCAGGAGGCTCATCCTTACTTGGGGAGTTGTGAATACACAGGTGATTGTTTTGTTTTTTCCCTGTTTTTTGTTCTTTTTAATTATGAATACACACTTATTTATTCATACATATGGAAAAAATGCAAGTACATCAGAATGGTTCCATAAAAAAAATAAACAAACTCCAGCTCCTCATTCTTCTCACCAATTTCTTTCCCCATAGGTAAACTTTTTTCATTAGTATTTTAATTGGGGGGTGAATAGTTAATTTTGGTGCAAACCTCAGAAACCATGAAAAGATGAGTTCTCCCTCCCGGGTCCCATTACTCCACAGCAAATTGCCATTGTTATTAGCTTTGTTTATCCTTCCAGAATGAACAGAGTTGTGTGATATTTGGAAAAGAACAGTTTTTTCCTTCAAATTCCACACTCTAAGCTAAATATTTGCGACATAAAGTTCAGTAGAAAATATGTTAACATTTGTTGGCCATTTCCCCTCTTTATAGATGTATTTTTAGAACAAAAGAAAGACACACAGGGGAATGAGACTCATTAAAAGTCTGAATTAACTAAATAAATTTGCTTTCTTCAGAGGTAGTTTACTGTTTTGATTGTTGGCTCGTTAGGGAGGTAGAAGAGAAACCCTGCAAAACTTGGAAAACTCTGTCCTGAAATGCAAATAGGAAAAATGCCTCACGTTTTCGATCTGGTTCCTGACTGTGCTGAGCAAAACTTGTTCGCTGGCCTCAGGTCCTAGATGGCTTGTAAATGCGAGCCACAAACGTCTCTGTGTGATACAGCTGTCCGAGGCGAAGGCCACGGATTTTCCAGGAAACGTCCTCAGTATTGGGTCTATTCAGTATTGGGTCTAAACGTCCTCAGTATTGGGTCCTCAGTATTGGGTCTATTGGGTCCACATGAGAAACATATGTGCCAGGGTGGCCATTTCAGTCACCCTGTTCAATGCTCTGTCCAAAGCTATCAGAGGGATTTTTTTTAATATTTAAAAATATGTATTTTTATTGATTTCAGAGAGGAAAGGAGAGGGAGAGAGAGATAGAAACATCAATGATGAAAGAGAATCATTGATCAACTGCCTCCTGCACACCCCTACTGGGGATGGAGACCAGACCACAACTCGGGCATGAGGCCTGACCGGGAATCAAACCGTGGCCTCCTGTTTCATAGGATGACACTCAACCACCGAGCCACGCCAGCTAGGCCAGAGGGAAGTTTGAATGCTGGTTCCATTCAGAATGTGGGTCCATGGCTTAACGTGACGGGCTACATTTTCGTTTTCAGGCTTACTCGCTCTTATTATTTTACTTGCCTCTATTTTTCCTCAATATTTATGCAGAAAGGAAGAAGAAATTGTCAAATAAACGCAGCACTCAAGGAGACCATAAGTAGGTGATAGGAACTGCACAGATTTTTTTCTCTCGAAGCGATGCCTTCTATTTAATCAGGCCCTGAACATCTCAGGGTACTTTAAAGGCTCTGAAAAACATTTTCTTCCTATTTTAAATCTCATTAACTTGCTAGTTTGTCCTCACTGTGCCCATATAATGAGAGAACAGAGTATTATTACCTGTCTATGCATGAGAAAGCGGAGGCCACAGAAATAGCCTCAATGCCCAGGGACACACACCAAGGCAGAGATAAAATCTAGGAAAGCATTCTGAGCTCCCCCGCCCCTGTGAGCCGCTGTGTTTGTGGCATTCTTACCTTTGCCTTTGACTAAGCAGCTCCCCACCTACACTATCACATGGCCCATGCTGTCTATTGCAAACCAAGGCACAGAATGGACGAGCGGTCTCCCAGATCTCCTGGGCCAAACACAGGGGCCACAAATAACACGTGCAATGGCCAGGCCCCATCCTTCTCTCTACTCCTCTAACTTCCCATTGGGGTTGCCATATTAGAAGATATTAGAGGTCTATGCACCTTCTAAAACGACGGCTTCTCTTCTACTACGGAGCCTATTGCTACCACTCTCCAAGCCAGGGCCCTAGCTCTGCCACAGACAAAGGGCAGGAGAGAGGAATCCTGGGCCGCGCCTTTGGGAATAAGTCAAACGCCAATGCCGAATGATGAGGATAAGTCAGGGCCAGGTGGCGTAAGCATGGAAAACACGAATAGGTCAGGGGAAAGCGTTGTGGAGGCCTCGGAAAACTGTCCCAATTCCAGTTTACTTTGCTAATGTGCGTACCGCCTTAACACTGTCCACGCGTGCAGGGTCACTGACGGCCACCCCATGTCCAGGTAAGGAGGTTACATTGAACGGCGGTTCTTACAAATCTACGCCCTCAGACATCGTGAAACTGAAAACCATGAAAATCAAACAGGTTGAAAGAAAATCCTGGTCGTCTAAGGAACATCAGAGAACAGATCTCTGGAGCCGTGAATTTTTCATGTCATCTGCTTCTTGCTTTAAGGCACATTGGGGCTGCAGCGGCCTCGACAAGTTACTTACCAGAGGTTTCCCCAACCGCTGAGAATTTCCTTTCTGCATAAATACTGAGAAGGGACAAAGAAGGAAAAATGTTGGGAAGAGAGTGAGAGAAGAGAGTTGTAAAATGGATTAGAACAGCGCTGGCTGGTGTGGCTCAGTTGGTTGGAGTGTTGGCCCGTACACCGAAAGGTGATGGGTTACATCAAAAGGAGGTGGGTTCAATTCCTGGTCAGGGCACATACCCAGATTTCAGGTTCAATACCTGGTTGGGGTTTGTACCCGAAACAATAGATCAATCTCTCTCTCTCTCTCTCTCTCTCTCTCTCTCTATATATATATATATATATATATATATATATATATATATATATTATGATATATATATCATAATTAATTTAATTATGATGTGTCTGGTGTGGTCCTCTTTGGATTTATATATATATATATATATATATATATATATATATATACATATATATATATGTGTGTATATATATATATATAAATATATATATATGTATATATATATATATATATATATATATATATATATATATATAGAGAGAGAGAGAGAGAGAGAGAGAGAGAGAGATAGCTCCTTGGATGAGGATTAAAAAAAAGAAATAAAAAATAGAAACAAACAAACAAAAAAAGAGTAAAAGACAGAAAAGAAATGTGAAAGAGATTAAGGGATAGAGAACAAATGTCTATATAAATGGAACAAAGGAAAGAGAAAGAGGGTCACAGAGGGAGAAAACCTACCACCAACTTCAGTCCTCAATCCCCTTCCCTCCATTCCCACTGAAATTTTATTTTTTTTAAAATATATTTTATTGATTTTTTTACAGAGAGGAATAGAGAGTTAGAAACATCGATGAGAGAGAAACACCGACCAGCTGCCTCCTGCACACCCCCTACTGGGGATGTGCCCGCAACCAAGGTACATGCCCTTGACCGGACTCGAACCCTGGACCCTTCAGTCCACAGGCCGACGCTCTATCCACTGAACCACACTGGCCAGGGCCCCACTGAACTTTTAAACAAAAGTCTGGGTTGCCTGGTATCTCTAAATGGACTTGACTTTAAATGTTCAGGCCCCAAATTAGCAAACAAGCACACATCCACACACCAGCATCCCAGCCCTCTCACAGTGACACTCACCAGGAGAGGACTTTCCTTGTTCTTAGTCTCAAACTTTTCAGCACAATTTTGAGTGAACTTCCTATTTAACTTTTAAAAGTATTGGAAAAGGGAAAAATAAAATATTTTCTAAAGTTTCTTAGAGTTATAAAGAATACATTTTCAAAAGTGTGTCACAAGTTACAGTTCATTTTAAAAGAAATGTTGCTTAGCATTCTAAGAAATTGAGGTCTCCAGAAAATTCCTGGTGAATAAAACCCAAAGGCCTTTAGAAGACTCCAGAATAATTGATACCTTGCATGCTAGCTCTTTTTAGGTTTGGTTAACTTTATTTTGTTAGTCCTCACCCAAGGATATTTTTCCATTGATTTTTAGGGAGAATGGAAGAGAGAGGGAAAGACAAGAGAGAAACACATCGATTGGTTGCCTCCTATATGCACCCGGACCAGGGCCCAGGCCAAGGAGGAGCCTGCAACCAAGGTATGTGCCCTTGACCAGAATAGACAGTCTATCCACTGAGCCAAATCTGCTAGGGCAAGTTCAGTTAACTTTTTTTAAAAATTTTTTAAAATCTTTATTGTTCAGATTATTACAGATGTTCCTCTTTTTTCCCCCCATGGCTCCCCTCCACCCAGTTCCCACCCCATTTCAGGACCTCACCCCCACATTGTCTTCATCCATACATGTAAGATCTTTGTCCAATCTCTTCCAACACTGCCTTCCCCATGAGAATTGTCAGTCCACTCCCTTTCTATGCCCCTGATTCTATTACATTCACCAGTTTATTCTGTTCATCAGATTTTTAATTCACTTGATTTTTAGATTCACTTATTGATAGATATGTATTTGTTGTCACTTGGTTGTTCATACTTTTTTATCTTTACCTTTTTCTTCTTCTTCTTCTTCTTCTTAAAGAATACCCTTCAGCATTTCATATACTACTGGTTTGGTGGTGATGAACTCCTTTACCTTTTTCTTGTCTGTGAAGCTCTTTATTTGACCTTCAATTCTAAATGATAGCTTTGCTGGGTAGAGTAATCTTGGTTGTAGGTTCTTGCTATTCATCACTGAATATTTCTTGCCACTCCCTTCTGGCCTGCATAGTTTCTGTTGAGAAATCAGCTGACAGTCGTATGGGTGCTCCCTTGTAGGTAACTAACTGTTTTTCTCTTGCTGCTTTTAAGATTCTCTCTTTGTCTTTTGCCCTGGGCATTTTAATTATGATGTGTCTGGTGTGGTCCTCTTTGGATTTCCCTTGTTTGGAGTTCTCTGCGCTTCCTGGACTTGTAAGTCTATTTCTTTCACCAGGTAGGGGAAGTTTTCTGTCATTATTTCTTCAAGTAGGTTTTCAATATCTTGCTCTCTCTCTTCTTCTGGCACCTCCATAATTTGGATATTGGTACACTTGAAGTTGTCCCAGAGGCTGCTTACACTATCTTCATATTTTTGGATTCTTTTTTCTTTTTGCTCTTCCGGTTGGGTGTTTTTTGCTTCCTCATATTTCAAACCTTTGACTTGATTCTAGGGATCCTCTAGTCTACTGTTGTATCTCTGTATATTATTCTTTTTTAAAAAAATATATTTCATTGATTTTTTTACAGAGAGGAAGAGAGAGGGATAGAGAGTTAGAAACATCGATCAGCTGCCTCTTGCACACCCCCTACTGGGGATGTGCCTGCAACCAAGGTACATGCCCTTGACCGGAATCGAACCTGGGACCCTTGAGTCCACAGGCCGACGCTTTATCCACTGAGCCAAACCAGTTTCGGCTGTATATTATTCTTTATTTCAGTCAGTGTATGCTTAATTTCTGACTGGTCCTTTTCCATTTATTATTATTATTATTTTTTTTACATTCTCACTAAGATCCTTGAAGGTCTCACTAAGTTTTTTGGAGGTTTCTAGAAGATTCTTGAGTAACCTTATTACTGTGGTTTTGAACTCTATATCCAGTAGTTTACTTTCTTCCATTTGTGACATGTTTCTTTGTCTCTGCATTTTGGCTGCTTCCCTGTTTTGTTTCTATGTATTGGGTAGCTGCTAAGTCTCATTGAGTTGATAGAGTGGCCTTGTGTGGTAGGTGTCCTATAGGGCCCAGTGGCTCAGTTTCCCCAATCATCTGAGGTGGACAGTCTTGGTGCACCCCTTTGTGGGCTGTGTGCACAGCCTTGTTGTAGTTAAACCTTGATTGCTATTGGTATCACTGGGAGGAATTGACCTCCAGGCCAATTGGCTGTGAGGACCAGCTGTGTCTACAATGAAAGAGCTGCTGTGCAGGAGACACCCTTATGGGGCAGGACTTGCTTCAATGGGGCTTTGGTGCTCACTCAGTCTGCACCTTGAGTGTGTCACTTATAGATGTGAAGAGTTGTAATCTGGTATGGTCTCACACTGACCACTGGGTACACTGGTTCTTGGATCTCCAAGGAGGTGCAAAGTCAGCCACTGCCTGGGGCCACCCAGCAGGAGCTACAGAGAGATCTGCAGATTCCTTCTCTTTGTATCGGGTTTGGAAGTGCCCTGATGAGGCCCAGCTATGAAGCAAGGCTGGCTGCTGCTGCCAGCCTTGGGCCTTCTTTTAATAGCTTTGGGGCTCCCTGACCCAGCTGCTGCCTATTTGACAGGTTTTAGTCTGAGAAAGGACAGGCTATTCATATGCAAAAGCTGCTGTGCACAGCTTGGGTGGGGTTGTAAATTGGGTAGGGTGGGGTCTCTGGGAATCACCAGGGCGGAGCAAACAGCAATGGCTGCCAGTCAGCCCTGCACTGGAGAGGTCCCAGCGTAGGAACAATGACTGCTGTGAGCACCTCCGTCTGAAAGAAAGCTGCCCTGGCGTTCCTGCCCTGATGCCAGACAGTCCAGTTTCTCCCCATATGTGTCTGGGTCCCCCAGAGTCTCCTCGGAACTGGAGTTCACAGCAAGTGGGAGCTTGTATCTTCCTCCCAATTAAAAAAGTAGCCCACCTGGGTGCCAGCCCATTCCGCGCCTCCACACCTCTTACCAGTCTCAATGCGCTTTCTTCACCTCTCTAGTTGTAGTACTTCCACTCAGCCAGCTTTCCCGTGGTTCTGGATGATAGTTGTTCTGTCTTTTAGTTGTAATTTTGATGTGGTTGTGAGAGGCAGTAAGTATAGGTGTTTACCTATGCCACCATCCTGGTTCCTGGTTAACTTTTAAGTAACCAATTCTCTATTATTTCCTCCTTACAGATTTTTGCCACAGATAGAAAAATTGAATACAGGGTCAGATCAGCTTAGTTGCTTTCCCCTTTAGAATGACACCTGTGGCATCTTGACATTCACTGGACAAATAAGTATTTCTAACTTTTCACCTACATTGTTAACAAATGCTACGAATTAAAAATAAACTGGATTATGGAGAGATAGGGAGCAGCACTGGGCACAGCTGGTGAGAAAGAAGGCAGCCAGCAAGGAAGAACTTTCCAGGCAAAGGACACAGGTTAAGCTACTACAAACAATAATAACAAGGTGAGAGTGGCTCATTTGTATCTGAATATGGGCTCCGTTGAAATCAGAAAACACTTCCTCTATTCAAAGTGGAGCCATATTGGCCTAGCCGGTTTGGCTCAGTGGATAGAGCATTGGCCTGTGGACTGAAGGATCCCGGGTTCAATTCCGGTCAAGGCACATTCCCTGGGTTGTGGGCTCAGTCCCCAGTAGGGAGCATGCAGGAGGCAGCCAATCAATGTTTCTCTCATCATTGATGTCTCTATCTCTCTTTCCTATCTCTTTCTCCCTTTCCCTTCCTGTCTGAAATCAATAAAAGTATTTAAACACACACACACACACAAAGTAAAACCATATTTAGGGCCTGTCTTAATCTTTTCATGCTGCTATAATAGAATACCATAGACTAGGTGGCATATAAACAACAAATTTATTTCTCACAGTTCTGGAGGCTGGGAAGTCCAAGATAAAGGCACCAGCAGATTTGGTGTTTGGTAAAGCTACTTTCTGGTTCATGGAAGGCCATCTTCTCATTGTGTCTTCACACAAATAGATGGGAGGAAGCTCTCTGGGTCTCTTTTAGAAGGGTGCTAATCCCACTCATGAGGGCTCCACCTTCATGGCCTAATCACCTCCAAATACATTGGGGATTTGGTTTCAACATATGCATTTGGGGGTGTCACGAATATTTACTGTGTAGCAGGGCCTTTATAACTCTAGACAAGCAGCCATAAACAAAACTCTGACCAAGTAAAAACCCATTTAATTAGTTTATCTCTGTTTTTAACACACCACACTCAAATTAGCAATCAATTCACAAATATTTTGTTGTAATGATGGGGTAAACATATGGAGATTCTGCCCTGAACAAGCTTAAATCAAATTAAAAAAATATAATGAACATTGGAAGAATCAAAATGCATTGAACGGTTAAACCAGGGGCATTAACTGAAAGTTCAATGGGACTTCATAGATCCCCTCAGAGAAGAGGGAATGGTCTAAAGTGGGAGTGGGACTTCACCACTTCATCAGTAGACACTGTTTCTACTTAAGCGAGGTAGTGGGAAAGACTCCGGATAACTAAAATATGGCTTTGTCTTTGGATGGCTCATTGCCTAATGGGGAGAAAGAGCCTGAAAATTAAATAAATAATTGCAATTCAGTGTTATCCTGCAGATGGGCACAAATTACTTAGGGAATAGGAGGTATTTATAGGAGAGAAAGGCCAACTCCACATCAGAGGAAATGAGAAGAAATGGCTTAAAGAATGAGTCAGATCTTATTTAGGGCTCTGGGCCCAAATGTTGTTGTTTAAAGTGAACCCTTATATATAGTATCTAGATATCCAGCGTCTAGTAAGCCCAACACCGCCAGATTTTCCTCCAGCTTTGGAACAGATTGCTACTTCTTCTCTGAGCACCAGATGAAGAGTTGGCTGGTGTTTATTGGCTCTGTTGTATAAAAAACACTTATCTTTAAACACGAGGATCACACCCTCTGTGGTGAGATACTCACACCAACATATGAGAGGCACAGGGGATCCGAGCAGACTGAGGAAGCAGCAGATTCAAGCCTCCTCGTTCAGGTTCATTCAGAAACAGAAACTCATTAAGTAGAATGTGTAGGCAGAAGTGTCCTCTTCCTGTCTCTTTGTAGAGTGCTTGAATTCTCAAAAATTAAGCTCACATATGATGTGGTTGCTCATCCTGTGGAGGAAAGGGAGAAGGATATTGTAGATAAAGGAATAAGATGTGGGAAGATACAGAAGTGGGAGAGGATCTTGACATGTTCAGAGAAAACTAAGAGGTCCGGGGTGGCTAGATTATTGGGTAGGGCAGCGATTTTCAACCTTTTTCATCCCATGGCACATATAAACTAATTACTAAAATTCTGCAGCATACCAAAAGACATATTTTTTGCTGATTGGATAATCTATATATATAAAAGCCAAGCGACCGGAACACCAGAATGACCGGAACGACCAGTTGCTTTGACGCGCACTGTGGCCCTGATCGCCCCCACCCCTCACCCCAATCAGGGGGCAGGGCCGCTGACCAACCTCCCACATCCCCTCCCCCCAGCTGGCCCAGGGGGAGGGCTGGCTGTATCCCACCCGTGCATGAATTTGTGCATCGGGCCTCTAGTAATAATAAGAATAGTACCTAACCTACCCTTTTTGCCCCAAAGTGACTTTTTGAAAAATCAGGTGCCTATACTTGTATATACAGATTTCTGATACCAAGAATTAACCAATCAGACACAACCTTATTATGCAACATGACCAATAAAATGCAACTCTATTATATAAGCTATATATGTATGGTTCAAGACAGGGCATTCACACCACATGGCTATTGTTGTGTTGGTTGTTGTCGTTTTTTTATTTGACAATCTAAAGGGAAAGAGGTCAGTGCCACCTAAATAAATAGTCAGGTGTTGCATGTTTTAAAAATTCTTGTGACACACCAGTTGAAAATCGCTGGGATAGGGTACAAAGAGACTGGTGAACTAGGGTTGGACATTTGGTTGCATCATGGAAGACTTTGGATTCAACTGTGTAGGCCATGAGGAGCCAGCTGATACTTTTAAATTAGGAGGTGACAGGAGGGACCTTATTTTTGGAAACCCCATTTTTGAAGCATGGTAAGGCTGAGGTCAGCACTTTTTTCTATAAAGCTCCAGATCATTAATATTTTAGGCTTTGTGGGCCATATGGTCTCTGTCACAAGTACTTATGTCTGTCTTGTAGCACAAAAATAGCCATGGAAAATGTGAACAAATGGACATGGTTGTGTTCCAATAAAGTTTTATTTACAAAAGCAAGGTGTGAGCTGAATTTGGCTGAGGAACCAGAGTTGGCCCCCTGGAGGAGAAGATGGTGAAGCAATTGGTGGAAAGAGCAGTAAGTAACCTAGGAAATGATCTAGGTCAGTGGTTTTCAATGTTTGGTCTCTGGACCAGCAGCATTAACATCACCTGGGAACTCCGGGGTGGATCCCAACAATCTGGGTTTACCAAGTCCTCCTGGTGATTCTGATGTCAGCTAAAGTTTGAGAACCAAGGTCTACGAGAATGCATTGCCCCATTTGGGTAGTGGCAATAGGAAGAGAATAGGATGAGACAGATTTAAGGTGTTCCAGTAAGATGGGGGTCTCATTTTCTAACATATTAACATACAATGGATAGAACTTTGGTCATTATCTGGATGGGAGGTTGGGGAGATGGAAAGAGTATTTAAGTTATCTTCACCTGTTTTGTTCACTTCTCCATCCCCAGTTCCCAGAACACTGCATAGCATCAGGCAAGTGCTCAAAAAGTTGCTGTTGTTGTTTAGATTATTATATTTTATTTTTAAAAACTAGGGGCCCAGCATGAATCCGTGCACCTTGAAAGGAACTGTGGGCCGAGAGGCTGCGGTGGGCACAGGGGCGGCTCTCGGCCCATCCTCTGCACCCCTGCCCGGCCCCTCCTGCCGAGGCCCTGGTCCCCTGTCTGCCAGAAGCCTCACTCCCACTACCGCTGCTCCCATGAGCTGAAGTCGCCAGCCCCGCTTGCACCTGCTGATGGTGCAGAGCAATTGGGGCCGGTGCCAGCAGCGGGTGTGAGCGGTGGCTGCTGCCCTGATCACCCCTCAGGAGCAGGGGGAGGTGTAGAAGCCCTGAGGGGCGATTGGGGCCAGCAGCCACCTCTCACACCTGCTGATGGCGCCGAGTGATAGGGGCTGGTGCCAGGCGCCAGCAGCGAGTGTGAGTGGCAGCTCTGACACCAGCAGCGGGTGCAAGTGGGGCCAACGCCGGCAACAGGTGTGAGTGCCAGGCGGGACCATGGCACACGGGAGCAAAGAATTTTCAGTAACCACCAGGGGCTTGCCCCAATGACAGCAACTGGTACCCCGCCTTGGTGTGGTGCCCCTGCTCAGCTGCTTCACCATCCTGCTGACACCTGCCATGTTGCGCGCTCTGCCGCCTGCTGCCGATGCCTGCCATGTTCTGCGTGCGCCCCCTGGTGATCAGCACACATCATAGCTACTGGTTATGTGGTTGTTCGGTTGTTCCACCATTCGGTCTATTTGCATATTAGCCTTTTATTATATAGGATAATTTATTTTTATTTTTAAAATATATTGTTATTAATTTCAGAGAAGAGGGGAGAGGGAGAGATAGATAGAAACATCAATGATGAGAGAGAATCATTGATTGGCTGCCTCCAGCACGCCCCACACTGGGGATTGAGTCTGCAACCCCAGCATGTACCCTGACTGGTAATCCAACTGTGACCTCCTGGTTCATAGGTCAACACTCAACCACTGAGCCATGCCGGTGGGGCTAGATTATTATTTTTTACATTTTATTTTTTCAGTTATAGTTGACTTAACCCTTTGCACTCACTTGCTTTTTTCTCGATTCCTTTATTCTACTCGGGATTTAATTTTTTAAATACCCCAGATTTTACAAAGCGCAGCAGTAGAATAAAAAACTGGAGTTTCTTTTCATACAAACTTATTTATTTGGATTTTTTTATATTTCAAATTATTGATACATTCAAAGAGTAATTTTAATCTCTATAATTTTTCATGGTGTGATATTTTTTGAAATATTCACCCACATGAAGACCTGGTTTACATTCACATGTTTCGCAAATATAAATCGTCTCTCTTCTTCCTCCTTTGATTTTTCTGTTAGAACAAACAACACAATCTTTGTGTTTTTTGTTAGGGTGAGGTGTGATTATATGGAGCTTTCCATCTAAACGTTG
This sequence comes from Cnephaeus nilssonii, assembly GCF_951640355.1. NCBI lineage: Eukaryota > Metazoa > Chordata > Mammalia > Chiroptera > Vespertilionidae > Cnephaeus > Cnephaeus nilssonii. The sequence continues at coordinate 39,062,568 of NC_137089.1, read as the reverse complement.
CTCTAAGTTAGTGGATAATAATCTACCCCTGGAAGTTAGTGTACCATCTCTGAATTCTCCAACAAGATCATGTACTAGTTTCCTAATAAATTTCACATGCGTTATCGGTTTTTCATTTTTTCTTTTTTGGCATCAGTTGAGACGGCATTTACATTTTACTTCTCCTTTCATGCTAATGAAAACAAGAAAAGATACTGGAAAAATAGACAAAAATCCCCCTTCCCCCTGCGGTGAAACTACTTGTCGAGTGTGGCTCGACATACGAGCTGCTACTGATGCTAACCGTGTCGAGTCACACTCGACATCCGAGTGCAAAAGGTTAAAAGTATTTTTTGAATGGATCAATGAGTGATTCTTTCAAGGTTTACAGCATCGGTGACTGAAGAGATGAGGAATGGAAGAGAACACACTTTTACTGTGTTTGAACAGTTATGAGGAAAGGGGTAAAGAGACATTTACTGAGTGTACTGTGTGCCAGGCAGTATTTAACATATATGATCTCATTTATTCCTCAAAACCGTCTTTAAGGTGCGATTATCATCACCCTTTTACAAAGGAAAACAATTAAGGTTCCAACAGAGATAAATAACGTGGCGTGAGTCTAACTCAGGCAGTGAGTGACAGCTAAGCCTGGCTCGGCTACTTTGCAGAAAACAGTTCTGTTTTGAATTTTGGCCCAAGTTTGCAGAATAGGAAAGCTCTCGCTATAAAATACATACCAAAGCCTGGCTGGCGTGGCTCAGTGGTTGAGCGAGCGTCCACCTATGAACCAGGAGGTCATGGTAGGATTCCGGTCAGGGCACATGCCACGAGGGGGTGTGCAGGAGACAACCAATCAATGATTCTCTCTCATCACTGATGTTTCTATCTCTCCTCCCTTCCTCTCTGAAATCAATATATATATATATATATATATATATATATATATATATATATATATATATATCTTTTTTATTTTTTTTAAATAAATAAAATACACACGGAAGCTCTCACTATAAAATACATACTTACAAAGCAGTTTCACAGATTATTTCTTTGGAGGGAAACCACTTTGTGTTGCAGAAAAAGCATCAAGTTCTAGGTTCAAATCCCAGCTAGGTCACTAACGCTGCGCCTGGAGGCAGCCACAGGCTCATCTGTAAAATAGAGGCAATGATAATAATTAATAGGCTGCTATGCAATCAGGTGAGATCTGTAAAGCATCTGGCACAAGATGAGAGCCCATTAAATGGTGGATATTGTTTTATAATCCTTAATGCAGCGTAGGCTCTTTCTGTCAAGATGATGAAGGGCCACTCAGCCCCTTAAGAAGTCACCTGAGAGTTCTCTCAGTTTAAGTCATATAAGTACCTCTTAATGAGTTTCACTGTTCTTCTTAAAGGACTTATCTCCTTGTCCAAGGTGTGTTGACATTTAAACAGGTTTTGCATTTGAGTGAGGCCCAGTCCATGAAAAGGCTGGTTTTACCTCATATCTTTGCTCTTGCCGGCCATTCCAGGGTTTCAGGCAACATTCATACTGGTATTTCTTTCTTGCAACACTATTTTTTCCCCAACCTGCAGCTTCTACACAATTTTCCTGTGTTCATTTGCTTACTTGTCAAGTCAGACAATGGGTGCGTTTGGGGGTCAGAAAACCCGGGCAGAGGGAGAGAAAGGTGTTTTTGAAAGAACTGCCTCCTTGTTTCGAAGGAATTGACTCTTTGCGAGGAAGGCAGAAAAGAAAACAGTCCAGAGAAAGCTGGATTTGTTAAAGAAGGAAAACTAATCACCAATTCCCACTTCACTTCTTTTTCTTTTTTTTTGTACTTAAAGCCTAGTGGTATGGCTCAGTGGTTGAGCATGGAGCTATGAACCAGGAGGTCACGGTTCGATTCCCGAGCAGGGCACATGCCCAGGTTGTGGGCTCAATCCCCAGTGTGGGGCATGCAGGAGGCAGACAATCAATGATTCTCTCTCATCATTGATGTTTCTATCTCTCTCTCTCCCTCTCCCTTCTTCTCTGAAATCAATAAAAAATATATTTAAAAAAAAAAAAAAAAAGCCTAGCACGGCCAGTGCAGCTCAGTGGTTGAGCATTGACCTAGGAACTGAGAGGTCCCCATGCCTTCCTGGTCAGGGCACATGCCCGGGTTTGGGGCTAGATCTCCAATAGGGGGTGTGCAAGAGGCAGATGATCGATGATGTTTCTCTCTCATCGATATTTCTCTCTCTATCCCTCTCCCTTACTGTCTAAAAAATCAATAAAAATATTTTTTTTTAAAAAAAAAAGAAATATATTTAGCCTAGCCAGTTTGGCTCAGTGGATAGAACGTTGGCCTGCAAACTGAAGGCTCTCGGGTTCGATTCCGGTCAAGGGCACATACCTCTCCCTGACCCTGGTATGTGCAGGAAGCAATCAATTGATGTGTTTCTCTCTCTCTCTCTCTCTCTCTCTCTCCCCCTCCCTTCCACTCTCTCTAAAAATCAGTGGGAAAGTATCCTCGGTTGAGGATTAAAAACAAATTAAAATAAATTAAAAAACCCCTGCTTTAAAAATAAATATAAATATATTGGGGGTGGGGGAGGAGGAGAGCCCAGCGGGTGGTGGCTCTCCTCCACTTTCAGAACCTGAGGCTGTGGCTTGTTCTACCTCCTGAATGACGAATTCTGAACGACACCAGTGCCCTTATCCAGGACGGGCCGGTTTCTGACATTGGGTTTACGAGCTTTTAGAAGGGAAACTTCTGGCTTCCTAATGTGTTTTAGGTGATTCTAGGAGACAAGAATTCTGCTTTGCAACATGTGAGGCAAACAGCAGTTTCCATTTCAAAGGGAAATCGTACACGACCATTTTGCCTCCATGGTTTCACTGGATTAGAAAACTAGCAGAGGTAAGCACAGCTTTGGTGGAGTTGGTTGCACATGGAGGGAAGGAATAACTGGACCCTTTCAGGTAAGTGAAACTGACAAAGCACGTTCTGTAAAAAATACACGGGCTATAGGGGCGTTATTCTGAACACGGATATCTGCACTTGATAGCTGGACCATTTTGATGCAAGGGTCGTTCCTCCAAGATCTGAAATAAAATATCTTCCCCCCACAATGTAACAACGCTTTTAGTCCTTTGACAGAAATCATGTTGTCAGAAATGACAGAACTAATCTGTGACTTTTTTCAATCAATTCTGATGTAATACAAGATTAGACGAACAGTTTTCTTTCCCCCCCTCCATGAAATAGAACGAATTGTACCGTTCACTGTATTTTGTCACACAGATTGGCTTGACATAAAACTCGGGATTTTATTACAAGATTTGGAGACTAATTATTAGAGAGCCATGTTCCCTCGATGCTACTTGGATTCTAAAAGGATCTGTGGCAATTTCTCTCTGGAGAATAGTAGTCTAAAGTGATGACAATTGGGATGACTTTAAAGTCTAATCCAGGGTTCTCAGCCCCTCGCGGGGTCTGCCCATTTTTACCTTGAAACCAAAGCCACGGAGTTAATGTTTCTTCCACTCAGTGAGGAACTGGAGGGGAGGGAAAAAATCGTGCAAGCAATCCTTATGGTGATTTGTACTCAGAGCAATTCACACATTCAGCCCTCTGCCAATTACACCCGTGTTGTAACTTCTGACACTTAAACAGGCAGTTTCTCACATGAACATATGTTACTCTCCCCTTTTGAGGAAATTAATCCCAACCTCAAGCACACTAGCAGGCTGTGATTAGTTCTAATCTCTAGGTTTTGTGGCAGGAAAAAATGACTATAAGAAAGCAAGGGAACAAGAAGAAAGCTGAGTTAGTTTTCTCTTTTGCTAAACACCATCAAATCACTGCACTACACTTGCCTCCCATGTGCTTGTCAAATGTCCTCGAGGAAACCATCCTGAAATCCATGAAACAAATAAACCTGCTCCGTAGAGTTATTTGGCTTCAGTGTAATATTTGGCAGGAAAATGTGGTCGAAAAGACTGCATCATATTAAATGGATTTTATGTTTATTGACTACCTGTAGCACTCCTTAATTGATTTATGTATTCTTCAGAAAGCTTTATGCTATGAAACATGAAATATATCATTTGTAGTTCATTGAGCCCTGCATTTGGTAAAGGTTGGCATAGGCCATAGGTCGGGAACTTTCTCCTGTTGTAGCACGGTTTCTAGGAGAAAATAATATTTGATACACTTTCTTTCCACTTGAATATAATCCACACCTGAAGTGCTACTCATTGTCAGATTCCCACTGTGTTTGAATGAGGTTTTTCTGTGTTCTTTTGTGACTTTGAGTTGAAATGATAAATGAGAGAAAATAGTAAAAAATAAAGTAAATCTTAAGGCCTGAGGTTTTTATTTTCTCTCTCCTCTTTTAAAAAAAATAATAGGTACTTATTATTTTTTTTTTTTTTATTGATTTCAGAGAGGAAGGGAGAGGGAGAGAGAGACAGAAACATCAGTGATGAGAGAGAATCATTGATTGGCTGCCTCCTGAACGCCCCACACTGGGGATCGAGCCCGCAACTCGAGCATGTACCCTTGACTGAAATTGAACCTTGGACTCCTGAGTCTGCAGGCCAGTGCTCTATCCACTGAGCCAAACCAGCGAGGGCTCTTTTTGTTATTGTTGTTGTTGTTGTTAATCCTCAACCAAGGATATTTTTTCATTGACTTTTAGAGAGAGTGGAAGGGTGGGGAGACACAAAGAGAAATATCGATGTGAGAGAGACACATGGATTGGTTGCCTCCTGCACGTGCCCCAACCAGGACCAGGGATTGAGCCTGTAACTGAGGTACATGCCCTTGACCAGAATTGAATCTGGGACCCTTCAGTCTGAGGGCTAACACTCTTATCCATTGAGCCAAACCAGCTAGGGCTTAGGACCTAAGGTTTTTATTCTACTGGTTGTTAGAACTGGCAGAAGAAGCCTCAGATAAGACAGAAAGATTATTATCCTATCTAATAAAGAGGTAATATGCAAATTGACCATCACTCCAACACAAGGTGGCCACCTCCATGTGGTCAAAGATGGCCGCCCCCATGTGCACACAAGATGGCTGCCACAAGATGGCCAGCAGGGGAGGGCAATTGTGGGCAATCAGGCCTACAGGGGAGGGCAGTTAGGAGTGACTGGGCCTTCAGGGGAGGACAGTTGGGGGGGGGGGGGGAACCAGGCCTGCAGGGGAGGGCAGTTACGGTTGACCAGGCCTGCAGGGGAGGGCAGTTAGGGGTGACCAGGCCTGCAGGGGAGGGCAGTTGGGGGCAACCAGGCTGGCAAGGGAGGGCAGTTAGGGGTGATCAGGCTGGCAGGGGAGGGCAGTAGGGGCAAATGGGCTGGCAGGGAAGCAGTTAGGCATCAATCAGGCTGGCAGGGGAGTTTTTAGGGGGTGATGAGGCTGGCAGGCAGAAGCGGTTAGGGGCAATCAGGCAGGCAGGCAGGCGAGTGGTTGGGAGCCAGCAGTCTTGGATTGTGAGAGGAATGTCCCAGTTTGGAGAGTGTGCAGGCTGGGCTGAAGGACCCCCTCCCCCCTCTGTGCACGAATTTCATGCACCGGGACTCTAGTAATAATACTAATATCTTAAAAACTATCTTAAGTATATTTATGCTCTATATATGTGAACAGAAATAAAAATAATAGAAATACAATTACCACTGCTGCATGGGTAGAATAGATGGGTGCCAACATTAAGAACTAGAACCTGGTCTTATGTCACCAAAGTGCCACATAAAAGGGACACCATTAGTTCTGAACCCATTGCCCCAGCCCATTCTTGGTTCCTCATCCCATCCTTCTGCCTGCCAATTTTGTCGCCCCAATTTTCCCTCCTGAACAAGCATGGCAGGTATTGTTTCTCCTGCTCCCCCACTCCCACCAGGGCAACCGATCCCCAGGCCTGTGAGCCAGAACCAACAAATTAGTCATTTGAGAAATAAAATTTGGCACCTCTGTTTGAAGATACAGGAGAAACCGGGGGCAGAGGTAGTGTTCTATATTGGAATGTCTTTGAATTGTCATATCCAGTGTAACTTCGCTCTTGAAATATGTCATAGGCAATAACCCTGCAATGTTATATTTTTGTTTGCATTCTAAGCACTAACCAATGTTCAGTTAATAACCTTAATGGAAGAGAACACTGCCTGGGTAATGCAAAATGGTAGCTGATGTAAACATTACTTAGATTTGGCTTTGAAATGTGCTTTGGTGAAGACATATTTACATATGGGCAGATTTGATCTCAAAGTTTGAACACAGTTAAATTGGAGGCATAACTCAAGAGAGCTGGGAAGCCGTCTTGCCTCCTTATGCCAAGGTCTGCTTCCTGAGCTGCCTGGGAAGACTGCTCATGCTCCCCACAGATGTGACCCAGCAGCCCACACTTCCGCCTCCCCAATCTTTCTTGACTCAGAGGCCTTTGTTTGTGCTTTGTTTGGGGTTGATTCAAAGTGCTTCCTTTGCTGATGTGTAAATTTCACATAAAAAACAGTATAAATATAGAAAACTGAAAAGCCAAAGCAAGTAATTATTAAGGACGATGAAGTGCTGTTAAAATGAGAAAGGAGATTGGCTGTAGGTGATACACCCTCAATTGACAGTGATGGCAGCTACCTGTGCTCCTCGCAAGTTATCACGAGGGAGCATAATTATTCACCTTGTGGATGACCACAGGCTGCTTCCAGCTTCTACCAAGCCGGCTTTCTCACCTGCTTTCTTTCTTTTCTTTTCTTTTCTTTTTTTTAACATTTTTTTTTTATTGATTTCAGAGAGAAAGGGAGAGGGAGAGAGAGAAACATCAATGATGAGAGAAAATAATTGATTGGCTGCCTCCTGCGCACCCCACACTGGGGATCGAGCCCACAACCCGGCCATGTGCCCTGACCGGGAATTGAACCATGACCTCCTGGTTCATAGGTCAACGTTCAACCACTGAGCCCGGGCCGGGCTCACCTATTTTCTTTATGGCAGCTCACGGTGTTGTAGTGAAGCCAGGCAGACAAGATTTCAAACCCCAGTAGTGACGCTGCTTAGGAGCTGGGAATCTGACTTACCTCAGTTTTGCCATCTCACAATGGATTAATCACACCTCTTTGATACAGAGAATTGCCGATTTGGAGTGTAAAAAGCATGTTATCTGATACTCTCCTTTCATCAGTTCTGCATTGATTTACATAGCAACATCACCTTCTGATTATTTTCTTTGGCACTGTTTTGTACTTATGAGAGCAAAGAGTATGGTTTTATTGGATTTGGGGAGCAGAGAAGAGCATTTTGACAGAACACCAGGAGTCAGTTAAGTTTTGCAGAGTTATTTCCTCTATTTTGAGTGTGATTTCCCCCTCTTGCTTGGTTGTGTGTAGGTTTGAATCCCTTTTGGAGTGGCTTTCTGACACAGACCGCTTTAGCAGCATTGCTCATTGTAAACCTAAAAGATGCGTTACTCCCTGGGAAGTTCTTTAGGTTGTAGCTACACATTCCAAATGTTTTGGTAATGGCGAGTAAATTGACACTGAGTCACTGCCAGTTGAGTAACTATTGTTTGTGCCTGGGGTACTGCCCCTCATCCTTGAAGACGAGGGTCAGTGTCCCCTTTTCTAGGAAGCTGTCCTTAATACCCAGACAGGACGCTCTCTCTCTCTCTTGCCTCTGGTGTCTCATTCTGTTTTGCTTCTATCATTTTTATATTATGTACCAAATTCATCTTTATTTTAATGTTACTTTTTAAAGATATACATATTTTCATTGTATTTCAGAGAGGAACAGAGAGAGAGAGAGAGAGAGAGAGAGAGAGAGAAACATCAATGATGAAAGAAAATCATTGATCGGCTGCCTCCTGCATGCCCCGCACTGGGAATCGAGCCCACAACCCGGGCATGTGCCCTGACCAGGAATCAAACCATGATCTCCTAGTTCACAGGTCAATGTTCAACCATTGAGCCACACTGGCCAGGATTTTTTGGGGGGTGGGGGGGCGGGAGGGCAGGGTCCCTCAGCCCAGCCTGCCCCCTCTCACAGTCCGGGAGCCCTCAGGGGTGAGAGGCGACCCAGTGATCAGGGGAAGGCGACGCCCCATCACACCTCTGCTGCTGCCAGTGCTGGCAGCCAAGCCTGGGCTGGCCCTGGTTACCTGAGCCTCGGGCGGCCCTGGGCGTCTGGGTAGCCACCATCTGAGAGTTGCCTGCATCTTGGGCCAGCCCTGGGTGGCTGGGCAACTGCCATCGGAGGCTTGCCTGCACCTCGGGCTGGCCCTGGGCAGCTGGGGGGTTAAGGAGACTGGGGGACTCTGAAGGCAGGCGGGGCTGAGGGGACTGAGAACCGCCATCTTGTGGCTGTGGGTGCTGCCATCTTTGAGGGCATGATAGTCAATTAGTATATTCCCTCCTTATTGGCTGTGGGCGCCGCCATCTTTGAGGGCGGGGCAGTCAATTAGCATATTCCCTCTTTATTAGATAGGATAGGCAATGATTCAGTGGAGAAATCAAAGCTCTGGATCAACCCTAACTTTCTCTCTGGAATCTTCTTTGAAAGGTCCAATCCAATCCAAGCCTGCCCCTTAATTTATAATACTTATTCCAACCAAGCAATTCAGCCTTTAACTACAGCCATGCATCGCTAAATGACGAGGACATATTCTGAGAAATGCATTGTTATTTGATTTTGTCATTGTGGGAACATCCTAGAGTGCATGTACACAAACCTAGATGGAACAGCCTACTACACACCTAGGTTAGATGGATGGCCTCCTGTTGTAGGCTGCAAGCCTGTACAACATGTTACTGTACAAAACAACACAAGATTAAATCAACCACAAAAGAAGATGCTGCGACCCAGGGACAGGGTAAACATGAGATGTGTGAGGCTGCTGCCAGGGTTTTATAGCAAACTCTATTTTTATAAATCCAAAGCATACCCTCTAACATAACGATTGAAAGTACAGTAGAGTAAATACATTAACCAATACCATAGTGTTTATCAGCATTATCAAATATCACGTACTGTGCATAACTGTATGTGCTACACTAACCAATACCATAGTGTTTATCAGCATTATCAAATATCACGTACTGTGCATAACTGTATGTGCTACACTTTCATACCACTGGCAGCTCAGTAGGTTTGTTTACACAATCATCACCACAAACATGTGAGCAATGTGTTGCATTACAACCTCACAGCAGCCACGAAGTCATGGTAGCTACAGCATCACTAGGTGATAGGATTTCAGCTCCATCATAATCTTATGGGACCATCATTTTTGCAGTCCATCATTGACTGAAAAATTGATATGTGAGGCATGACTATATATTTTCATGTTAGACTCTAATTATTTTGTGATTTTGTTGTTGTTGTTGTGATCAAACCTGCAACCAAAGTATGTGCCCTTGACCAGAATGGAATCCGTTATCCTTCAAGTCCGAGGGCTGATGCTCTAACCACTGAGAATCACTGGCCAGGACTATCCAGGCTACATTTTTGTTATTTATTTATTTATTTTTAAATATATTTTATTGATATTTTACAGAGAGGAAGAGAGAGGGATAGAGAGTTAGAAACATCGATGAGAGAGAAACATCGATCAGCTGCCTCTTGCACACCCCCTACTGGGGATGTGCCCGCAACCAAGGTACATGCCCCTGACAGGAATTGAACCTGGGACCCTTGAGTCCACAGGCCGACGCTCTATCCACTGAGCCAAACCGGTTTCGGCTATTATTTTTTTAATATATATTTTTATTGATTTCAGAGAGAAAGGGAGAGGGAGAGAGAGAAACATCAATGATTAGAGAGAATTATTGATCGGCTGCCTCCTACAGGCCCCACAATGGGGATTCAACCCACAACCTGGGCATGTGCTCTGACCGGGAATCGAACTGTGACCTCCTGGTTCATAGGTCAATGCTCAACCACTGAGCCACGTCAGTTGGGCCAGGCTACATTTTTGAATGATCACTCTGACATCTGTCAGAAGAGGTTCTTTGGGTCACAAGACTGGACAGATGGAGTGTAGTCTGGAGGCGATTGCTATAGTCCAGGCAAGTGATGTCGATAGCCTAGGCCAGTGATGGGCAACCTTTTGAGCTTGGTGTGTCAAACTTCACCAAAAAACTGATCATAACTCGGGTAGTGTGTCACTTTGAGGAAAAAACATTATTTCACGATATTTATAGTTTAAATAACATAAATGTATAATTGTTATATATAATTGTATTTAATAAACCAAAAACTAAATATTTAACTTACCTGCTTAGGGACTTCTTTGTTCATCTGTCAGTCGGTTTCTTTTGTTGGTCTTGATATTATTTAGCTTGTGTGGTGTGCCGTGAACTAAGATAAGTGAGGGGGAATTCTTTAACTAACCTGCCTATTAGTGACTTTTTTGTTGCTGAATTTCATTGGCTAAATCTTCAATTGAAGGTTGGTATTTTGTACACTTCAGGCCCAAGCAAGCGCTACTAACATCTGTCAATCTGTTTCTTTTGTTGGTTTTGATATTATTTAATGCTGAGAATAAGGCCTCACAAAAGTATGTAGAGGGAAAAATTGTGAGTAAAGCCATTGCTATATTTTTCAGGGTGCTAAAAGTGTCTGGTAGTCGGTTCTAGGCACTCCAAATTTCCTGTTCGTAGTGGCACTCCTCTTGATTCTCCAAGCAGCACCTTTCCAGATTCTCAAGCTTTGACCTCAAGTCGACAAACACCTGAGCCCAGATACTGTCTTGAAATTCTGCAAGTTGCATCTCCAAATCATCAATTTGCATCCATTGGAAACCATTTAATTCCAAACTACTGTAGACTACTACATCAGGATACTTAATTATTTTCATGGTCTGTTCTAGACTTCTAAATTGACTAAATCTATCACTAAACTGGTCAAGTAACGAGTCTAAAACATGCTGGTACTTGATATGCAAGAGTTCCATTTCATTTTGTACAGCTGCACTGGCCTTCTCAAAATACTTTGTTACTCGAGGAAAATACTTATAAGTTTTAGTTTCTACATCTCGCTTGAAAATTTTAACTTTACTTTCAAAAACTTTTATGTATCCAAACATAGTGTCAATACTTTTGCCAAAACCTTGTAACTTTAAGTTCAGTTCATTAATATGAATAGAGATATCTGTAAAAAACATCAGGGTGTTGACCCACTTATCATTAAGCAGAGGAAAGTTTCCCAGATCCTTATCGTCAAGAAATACCTTAATTTCTTCAAAGCACTCCACAAAGCGCTCAAGAACTTTGCCTCGGCTCAGCCATCTTACATTATTGTACATCAGCAGTCCACTGTAGGTGGAATCAACCTCCAGTAAAAGTGCCAAAAATTCTCGCTTGTGAAGGGGGCGAGCAGCTATTAAATTAACTATTTTTGTAACAACTGACATTAAGTCGTTTAAGTCGGTGAATCCTGCCTTGGCACATAAAGCCTCTGATGGATAATACAATGAAAAAGCACAATCGGATGTCCAATAGCTTCTGTAAATAATTTGACAAATTCGACTTTTTTCCCCACCATATTTGGTGCCCCATCTGTCGTCACTGACACAACTTTAGAGATATCAATGCTTAGGTCACGAAATGTTTGTATAACAACCTTACATATTTCGCTTCCTGATTTACTTGTTGACACTGATACTAACTTTATCAACTCTTCTCTCATTGTGAGACCATCAGAATAACGACCAATAATGGCCAACTGAGCATGTGATGTGACATCAGTAGTTTCATCAAGAGAGATCGAAAAATATTTATACTTCCTTATGTCTCTCTTTAATTGATGTTGTATGTTTGTGTTCAGTCTCATTATTCGGTCTTTTATGGTATTTCTACTGAGTGGTAACTCAGATATTCTCTTAATAATTGCATCTTTATTTGCATATCGTGAAATAGAACTGGTGCACATCTTAGGAGAGTTTCTTTAATAAATTCTCCCTCACTGAGCGCTTTTCCATGCTGAGCTATAGAGTGAGCAATGCTCAAACTTGCAGATGTTAAATTTGTAGAGCCTTTCATAAATTTAAGGATGGAATTAGATTGGCTCTTATAAAGGTGTTGCTGCCTGGAAATGTATTCCTTCCTTTCATCCTCACTTTTTTCCAAGAGCTGGGAATGATTAGTTTCAAAATGTCTATTTATATTCCACGTTCTGCTTACTACCGTTTCAGTACATAGAACGCAAAATGATCTGCCATTTTTTTCTATAAAGCCATACATCTCGGTCCATGTCTCTTGAAAGGGTCGGCCACTGCTACTACCACTTCCTTTACTTAACCTTAGTTTTTTATTTTTTGGATTCTCCATCAGGGGAGCAGTGACAGAAGATAGAATTATAGATAGCTTGTTAGGCCTGCAGGCAATTAGGGGTTAACTAGCCTAACTAACCACAAAATGGTGCATATAACTGTCTTTTAGGAAAGGGCAGGGTTAATAAGCAGAAATAGGGGTTAATAAGGATGCACAACAGTAATAGTGGTGAAATGGAGTCTGCACTATGGAGCAAGATGGTGTTCCTTATGTGAATTAAAATGGCTGCCACTATTTCTAATGGCAGGAAACGGCACCCATAGCACGCCACAAACCCTCGCCTCTCCCAGCCTCCCCCTCACTTATCTCAGTAATGATGGATTAGAAATCCATGACACCCCAGAACAGTAGATAATGGTTGCTGTGGTTAACTGTTATTTGGTTACTGGTAATGGCAGGGCCCCCAGAGATGCATCCCCCGCTGTGTTCCGCTGCTCCCTGCTCTGCCGGCGGAAGTGAGGGCAAAGATCCCGGCTTAACCGGAAGTCCCAGAACTAGACGCTCTGTGCCGGACTTCTGTTGTTTTGGCCTACAGACCTCCGGCACAGAGTGTCTAATAGGGAAGGATGAAACATTTGCGACTAGAGTCTTGGAGTTAGAGTCTAGTCGCGAATGTTTCATCCTCAGGAGCAGCAAATGTTTCATCCTCAGCATGCGGCCGCCTCAGCGGGCGCGTGCCATCAGAAATGGCTACGCGAGTCAGTGCTGACACGCGTGTCATAGGTTCGCCATCACTGGCCTAGGCCAAGGTGGGAGTTGTAGAAATGGTGAGAAGTGTTGGATTCAGAATATATTTGAAGATAGTGATACAGGACTTGCTAATGGATTGCATGAGGGATGTAGGAGAAACAGAGGAATCTGACCTTCCTCACCGTTGGTAGACAGCAGAAAACGTCACTAAAATCTAGCTGCATAAGAATATGTGCACCAGGAGGATATGCTGCACCAAACCTACGGTGAAAGAGCTGAAGTTTGTGAAAGAACTATATAACCTTAAAGCAACCACTTAGTGACTGAATTTAGCCATCAGTTGCCAAATAAATGAATTAATTCTGCCATTTATTTCAACCATTTTTGCATGTATGTCCACAGGTCTATCTTTCTGCTTATCTATATATACAACCTATATTTCCAAGTGCAAAGTTACATCTGGAGTATACCAGGTCAGAGGTCTAAGGGGACTGGTCTTTATGGTCCAGCACTATGGTACTTTGAGTGAAACTAGCCATGCAACTCTCTAGAGATTCCCAAGTATCCAGCTGAGTAGCTATAACTTTTCATTTTTTACAACAAATTTGCTGTCATTATAAAACATAGCAACTGTGTGAAGATAATATCATCCCAGAATAGCAGTGGCATACCACCTCATTAATGACTGCTTTACTTAGACCTGTACAGACCGCAGAAAAGCACGCAGAATATAAAATCATAAGTAAATTGCAGTTGGGCAAGTGCACCAAGCATAACATAACACTCAATAAATCTGAAGAAAATATCCATAATAGCAAATAGCACACATAGACCCAGGTGCTAAAACTGAAAGTGAGGAGATTCCAGAGCCTTGGACGAAACAAAGCAGCCAGCCCTCCAATGTGCAGTGGTTTATATAAATTTTGTAAAAATCAGAAAACTTATATCCACCTGGTTTTTCAATGCAGTCCCTTCAGATAAATCAAGTTGCTCAACAGTAACAACATTTCATATTTATGATGTCAAAGAACTTTTACAAATTATTCCTTGAAACATACTAATGTGGGAATGTCTGGTTTCTTTATGGATGAAGGATGAAGAGCCGGAGGCAAAACCCCAGCTAATGTCCTGCCTGTGGCAATTGAGCAAGTTGGTGACAGAGCCAGGAGAACACAGGACAAGCCGAACAGTGCTGTGTGGGTGAGAGGAAAAATGAGAACTTAGTTCATTACTAATTGACGCATGCATTGAATTGTTCAGCTACAGTGCTCTCATTGGCATGACTTGGATAGATTTTCGTGTTTTGTTTTGTTTTTCCTATTTCAGCAACAGACATAGAAATATTTTTATCCTAATAGACATGTAATGGACATAATCAAAGTAACACTAACATAAAGAAAACCAGATAGGCCCTAGCTGGTTTGGCTCAGTGGATAGAACATTGGCCTGCGGGCTGAAGGTACCTGGGTTCGATTCCAGTCAAGGGCACATGCCCAGGTTGTGGGCTTGATCCCCAGTAGGGGGCATGCAGGAGGCAGCCAATCAATGATTCTCTTTCATCATTGATGTTTCTCTCTCTTTCTCTCCTTTCCTCTCTGAAATCAATAAAAAAATATATATTAAAAAAAAACAACAAAAAAACCCCAGATAGGATGAAAAAATGAAAGCTAACTCCATTTCAGAGTGTCAAGAAAAAGAATAATAATTTCAAAGATAATTATTGATATGTAATCAAGTACATGAAGTATAATTGTGACTAACATTGAACTGCTTTGAACTGTTATAAATGATGCCTTCAGGAGTCAAAAAAGGGCAAACTGTATATATATATATATATATATATATATATATATATATATATATATATACATACTCATACAGACCTAGAAGGAGAACTAGTCCCAAGGAACAAGATAATTAGAAAATTATAAAAATATCTGTTTAAAAAATATTAATGTATTTTAATCAGGACTGTTGTCAAGGATATTGGCATATTAATATGACTTTTAAATATTCAGAGCAATCTGTTAATAAAATTATCAGCCAGAAAGAACTTTCTTAATAATTTCAAAAAGACAAAACAAAACCCCCACAGTGTACAAATCCTGAAGACCAAGACTTGGCTGGAATGACAACTTTATACCAAGCTCTCAAGGTCAACAGTCAAATCTGGCTGACAAATGACCAAAAATCTAGATAGTAGACTTTTTATCACAATGGATTAAAGCTTCCTCAAATATATATTGTTCATGCTGCTGATTTATTATGAAACAATGAAAAAGTTACCCGTGTGCATGAGCTAAAGTTGGAAACACTTTTGACCTAAAGTGTGTAATAAATGCTTTGTCTCTCTGTTGCCAAAGGCCCAGTCAGTTCAGAGAGAGTTTGCCTACATAATGCCAGACATCTGTGCAAAAGCTGCAAACTTTGGTCAAGGATTTTAATGTTTCATCGACATGGTGCCAAACATCTGGGTATTTGAAAATATCTAGATAATTGACTGGCTTTTTACTTTTCATCCAGATGTTTGGCATAAGAATTAAATACCATCTTACTGCTTAAGTGCGTATGTGATGGGAAAGTGCTCGCGATACCCTTACTATTAAAAATAAAAAAGGAGGTTTAACCCATGTATACAATGTGAACCCTGTTTTGGAAACAGAAATTGTATATATGCCCAGAGAAAAGAACTCGGAGGGAAGCATACTGAAATGTTTACAGCGGTTACTCATTCTCTGGGTGGCAGGGGTTATTGCCCATCTTTATTTTACTTGTACTTTTTAAAACGTTTTTCTAATGTTCTTCGGTAAAACATGTATTGTTTTTATAACCAGAAAAGCATTTTTATTGTGTGGTTAGGTGGTGTCAGTTAATTTGGAAACTAAAAGAGTTTAGCTTATTGCTTGGCATTGTGTACATAACAATCGGAGCTGTGAGCCTACTAGTAAGTTACTCTGGTTTTGGAAAGGCAAATTAGAAGTTGCCCGGGTAAACGGGAGACATCTGTAATACTACCAACAATAAAAACATACATTTAAAAAAAAGAAGAAGAAGAAGTTGCCCGGCCAGTGTTGCACAGTGGTTGAGCGTCGTCGGCCCATGAACCAGGAGGTCAGGGTTCAGTTCCCAGTCAGGGCACAAGCCCAGCTTGTGGCCTTGATCCCCAGTGTGGGGCGTGCAGGAGGCAGCTGATCAATTATTCTCTTTCATCGTTGATGTTTCTATCTCTCTCTTCCTCTCCCTTTCTCTCTCTAAAAAACAATTAAAAAAAATATTTTTTTTTGCCAAAACCGGTTTGGCTCTGTGGATAGAGCGTCGGTCTGCGGACTGAGAGGTCCCAGGTTCGATTCCGGTCAAGGGCATGTACCTTGGTTGCGAGCACATCCCCGGTAGGGGGTGTACAGGAGGCAGCTGATCGATGTTTCTCTCTCATCGATGTTTCTAACTCTCTATCCCTCTCCCTTCCTCTCTGTAAAAAATCAATAAGATATATTTAAAAAAAAATTTTTTT
Organism: Cnephaeus nilssonii; assembly: GCF_951640355.1. NCBI lineage: Eukaryota > Metazoa > Chordata > Mammalia > Chiroptera > Vespertilionidae > Cnephaeus > Cnephaeus nilssonii. Next base: position 39,046,094 of record NC_137089.1, on the reverse strand, counting down.
TTAAGGAAGATAGCAAAGCTATGGGAGTTCTAAGAATCTAATTCCCGCTGGGCATACATGGCTGGAAACCATGGGCCTGACTCGTTTTTTTTCTTACTGAACCGACTGGATCTTTTCTTTTGCGTGCATTCCAGTCTACGCACATACACGCAAGCTCAGAACACCAGGTGCTCTTCTCATAGGTGCCCAGTGCTCGGCCGGTGCATTGAGAAGCCTGATCCCAACAATACTCTTCTAGGGCCACCACTTCCCACTGCCTTTGTACCTCTGACTCCCAGTCCCCTGTCCTTTCTGGCGTTGACCAATTAAAGAGCTCTTACTCATTTTCTTCCTCTTGATAAGTTCCTCCAAGGTTAGACATGTGGAATGTTAGTGTCTTCAGGATATCTCCTGCAAGTCCCTCATTTTATAGGTGGACAGACAGGGCCAGGGAGGTTAAATGCCAGGCCTATAATGGCCCGTTCAAGTTTGTCTCCAGCACTCCTCACTACACAACAGAATAGATATGATACTATTCTGCTCACTAAATTTCTTTATCTACAAAATAGAATAAATATTTGTGTGCAAAGTGCTTTGGGATATCTGAGATACAAACTAAATATAAATATCAAGTATTATTTTGGCAACCTTTTTTGGTATTTTATAAACTCTACTATTTGTCAATGCTTAGAAATAGTAGATATAATCTAGATAGACTCTCAGATAGAATTCTAATTAAAATATCAGTTCCTAAAACATCAGAATCTTAATTGTTCTGAAATTTTTAAAAAGCAAGTGTTGTTGAGAAGATCTAAACAATTCTGAGTTAAAAAAAAAGCAAATGGTAAAGTTTTCTGGAAACTTTTGAAATGGGAAATTCAAGATTCCTTTTCAAAAATAACAAACAGAATGAAGGAATGGTGTGTGACTTTTTTCAGCCTGTAGAGTGCAAAGCAACCATAATTCACTGGTGACTCTCATACACTCTTCAGTTGTTGTTGATCTTGAAAAACTGTTCAGCCCTGGCTGGGTGGCTCAGTTGGATGAAGTGTTGTCCAGTACACCTAAAGGTGGCAGGTTCTATTCCTGGTCAGGGCACATCACATGCCCAGGTTGTGGGCTTGATCTCTAATCGAGCATGTTCAGGAGACAACCAATAGATGTTTCTCTCTTACATTGATGTTTCTCTCTCTCTCTCTCTCTCTCTCTCTCTCTCTCTCTCTCTCAATAAAACAAACAAAAACCACTGTTCAATAAACAATACAAAGTAAAAAAGCAAACACTATATTTTTTAGTTTATTTTAAAGTTCTTCCCATAGTTCAAGAACACCAAGTAACCAGATCTGAAAAAAAAAAATGTCTTTCTCTTTCTGAACATATCTATACTAATAGATGGGTAATATGCTAATTAGACCAGACATGTTCTGGACTTCCTTTCGGACGTCCTTCCAGACAAAGCCACGGTGGCGGGGGCCAAGGCAGAGGTGATTAGGGACTATCAGGCTGGCATGGGAGAGCAGTTAGGGTGATCAGGCTGGCAGGGGAGAGCAGTTAGGAGCAATTAGGCCAGCAGGGGAGAGTGGTTAGGGGTGATCAGGCAGGAAGGCAGAGTGGTTAGGGGCAATCAGGCAGGCAAGCAGTTAGGAGCCAGCAGTCCCAGATTTCGAGAGGGTGCAGGCTGGGCTGAGGACCCCACCACCACCACCACCTCCCGTGCACAAATTTTGTGCACCGGACCTCTAGTTTTAATTAAAGCTATATAACTTAAAATATATATATAAACGAGCTGCTAAAGTTCTGTGCCTCCTATTCCCTGTGCAATAGGAGAGAAGAAAGAACAAATATAATCATTTCTAGGCAGTGAGCCCTATAGTTACATGCAACCTGCTTAACTCTATTTTTCACAGCCAGACCCTTGAAACACTTCCACATTATAAAGAATATCACAAAACACATGCTTAGCTGGTTCTGGAAATACCCTTAGCTCCTAAGACTTCCAGGTTTTAAAAAAAAAATTATTTATTTGCTCAAGACATGTAAAATGTAAAAGAACAAGAAGTTAACCTTTAAATATTTTGTCTCTTCTGTACATTTAAGGTTCTTTCCCAAAAAATCTTTACATGAACCAGGGCTTGGGGCCATAAAGTTACTAGTATGCAGGCTCATTATTGCTCGTACATATGTGGTATTTATGTTTTCAAAGCATTTCACCATCATTAACTTCATGTCAGCTAAGCAGGATATTGGCCTTGATGGAAAAATGATCTAATCCAGTATGGAAAATTCTGTTCTTAAAAGCCACACCTGGAACAGGAAAACTTCCCATTCTTTGTCTGTGCCAGAATGCTCTCAGCATGGAGGGCTCTCGGCAGATCTTTGCAAAGTGAGGTCAGCAGGGGAATTTTATCTCATGGGATGATTTTTTTCATTATTGTTGTTTGGGGAATTTTCATTTGCCAGTGGGCAGTGATGGTGATGGTTGGAGGATGATTTTGTTTGTTTGTTTTATTTTGTTGTAGATGGGTTTGGTTTTTCAGAAAGGCAAACAAAAGGTAGGGTTAATTGAAAGAATTGTCAAACTGAAAACTGGAAGGTGGCAACATTCTGAGATAATTTAGCTGATGGTCTAGTACTACCTTTGAGATAGAACAAAAGCTTTTCAGGAGTGGAGTGTGGGACATCAGGGACTCTAAAAACACTCTCCTCAGAGAAAGGTCAAACAACCCAGCCCTCCATTCTAAAGAAAGTTTACAGTACAGTCAGGTGTTGATGAAGGGAGAAGTTGAGTTCTTTGCACAATTGCTAGTTTTATATCCTGACATTCACTGTCTTCTCCAGAACAGTTCAGAGCTGCTGAGCTGTCAAAAGCATGACGTGATTCCTATGAATTGACTGTGTTCCAAAACCTCATTATTGGAAAACTTCTCTATTTGATGCTAAATATAGGGTATTATATAAACACAATGTATTATAGGTCAAATCCTGTTACCACAAATGCTAAGAGGCTATCCAATTTGGAGTTAGAAAGGAGACTGTATTTGAGTTTTTATAGTATGCATCAGATCTGATTACAATTACAGAAAACAAAACTATGTTCAAGCCCCGATCAATGGGTAACATATTTCAATTATCAGTGGAAAATCCCTAAGAGTTCTTCAAAATGAGAGTTACCTTAAATGAATGAAACATGACTGCTCTGTCTTGTTCATCCCACAGTGATCTCATCCTCCTCAACAGATATACTCATTCCTATACCACTCATTTAGGATGTGATCATTTATTGCTTCTTGACATGCTCTTGCGTTGCTTAAAGCACACCGTTACCTAGTATTTTCTAGGTATTTATTTTTTATTTATTTCTATTTGTCTGTTCTATTTGATTGTAACGCCTTTGAGGGCAAATATCCAGGGTGTCCTTCTGTGTGCACTTGAGATTGCTCAGTCTAGAGAAGGTCCTAATGGCAAGGAGGGTGAAAGGAATAGAAAGAAGGAGTGAGGAGATCATGTAGCAAATGGAGATAGAATGGGCACCCAGAGAGGGCCTCATTGAGATTTCAGGGGATTTTATTTTCTAAGGAAACCTCTCACTCTGCACCTGGTTTAAAGTAAGGAAGGGAAGAGACTCAGTGCAGCTTCCTACTTAGGAACAGGCTAGGCTCTCGATTCATTTCCCCTAAGCAGGAGTGTGAGTTCATCTTTTAATCTTTAGAATGAGGTTAATACACATTCTATTTTTGTGCAAAATTAATTCTTTTCATCTCCAGTGCACAAGTGAAGGAGGCGACTCCTTTCCTTGATGATTTCTGAAGGGCCAAGGGAGCCCTTAGGAGCAGGGGGCGGGGGGTGTGGGGTGGGTGTCTCTCTTGCTATCTACCTGCCGCTGACTCTGGCATTGGGCCTATTTGAATGGGCCAAAGCCCCACTAGTCCTCCTCTACTGGCTCCTGTTTCAGAATCAATGCTGAATAAATAAGGTTGTGTTGATAGGTCGTAATCAATGGGTACTGCACTTGGAATCAGAGCCGAGTTCGAATCCTGACTTCCTCCAAGCAGCTGAGTGACTTTGAACAAATCATATAACCTTCATTTTTGTCTCTCTTTTTTTTTTTTGCGGGGGGTGGGGGTGGGAGGAGAGGGTGGGGTGGTTCTTGACATAAAAGTTTCATCAGCAGCACTGTGGCCACGCTTAGCATTTATGTTCTCAAGGCCCTAGCCCTGTGCGGAATTAAAATTTGGCTGACAAGCCTCTAGTTTTGCTCTTCCATTTGGGAGTTCTAAGTTAAAAATTTGTTAGGTAGGGGGACTTCTGTACTAAGGAATATTATTAATCCTTACTCTTCAAGGGAATCTTTGAACTTCACTCTGATCTTTATCCTGAATCATATCAGATTGAAAATACAAAACCAAACCTTTGCACCTACAATGCTGTTTACCTCTTAGAGAACTGAGTCTAAAAAAAGTACCGTCTTTGTACTCTTTACCTTCTTCCATTTACTCTCTAGCAATTGCCCTATGGGTGAGTGATAATTGTTTAAATCAGGACACATTGGGGTACGGTGTTGCTTTGCAAACTTTTTTGCAATTTTTAAAGTTGAGTTTAATTCACATAACATAAAATGCACCATTTTAAAGTGTAAAATGTAGTGGCTTTTAGTATATTCAGTGTTGTACAACCCTGACTTCAATCTAGTTTCAAAACATTTTCGTCAGCCCTAAATGAGACCCCATACACATTAAGTAGTCACTCCTCTTTCCTCAGGCCTTAGCAACCACGAATTTATTTTTTATCTATATGCATTTACCTATTCTGGACATTTCATATAAGTAGAATCACACAATATTTTAGCCTTTTGTAGCTGGTTTCTTTCACTTAACATAGTGTTTTCAAGATTCATCCCTGTTCTAGCATGCATCCGTACTTCGTTCCTTTTCGTGGCTGAATAATATTCCGTTGCATGGCTGTACCACACTTGATTGTCTATTCATCAGTTGATGGACATTTGGGTTGTTTCCACTTTTCAGTTATTAATAACGCAGCTGTCTGTTTTCATTTCTCTTGAGTACATACCTAGGAACGGAATTTTGGGTCATACAGGAATTCACATTTAATTTTTTTAGATACATCACACTATTTTCCACAGTGGTGGCACCATTTCACATTCCCATTGGCAATTTATGAGGGTACCAATTTCTCTCTCCAACACTTATTTTTCTTTTTTAAAATGCTTATATTCACTCAGCCAGTGTGGATCGGTGGTTGAGTGTCAACCTATGAACCAAGAGGTCACAGTTCAATTCCTGGTCGGGGCACATGCCTGGGTTTTGGGTTCAATCCCGTGTGGGGCATGCAGGAGGCAGCCAATCAGTGATTCTCTCTCAGCATTGAGGTTTCTGTCTCCTCTCCCTTCCTCTCTGAAATCAATAAAAATATATTTTAAAAGAAAAAAGGATATGAGTTAGCAAGGACTGTAGTGTATATATAAGACATGCTGGAGAAAGAAGTGTATGCTTGTATGGTGAGGGAATGAACTGAAAACAGGGTACGTGTTTCACACAATCTTTCCATTCTCCCCTTTCTAACTGCATTTATTATTGCCCCATTAGAACAAGGAGAAAGGTCTCTAAAAATGGCAAAGGTATATATTAGTCTACAGTTGTGCTTAGGGTTCTACTAAGATGCTGCTTTTAATCAACAATACTGGAAAAAAAGATTGGATTACAGGTAACAGGAGGAGATATCTTTTACCCCTCAAAATGTATTAGGATGCCGAGACCGGTTTGGCTCAGTGGATAGAGCGTCGGCCTGCGGACTGAAGGGTCCCAGGTTCGATTCCGGTCGACGGCATGTACCTTGGTTGCGGGCACATCCCCAGTTGGGGTTGTGCAAGAGGCAGCTGATCGATTCTCTCATCGATGTTTCTAACTCTCTATCCCTCTCTCTTCCTCTCTGTAAAAAATCAATAAAAATATATTTTTTTAAAAAAATGTATTAGGATCTACTAATCCTACTACAGAAACTGTAAAGGTGCTTTGAAAAAAATCTACTTTTGAAGAAAAATAGCAGCCATTTAGAGCACATTGACTCAATGTTGTTGCCACTTCATTGCATTTTATGTACCACCCCAACTGAACCAACTGAAAGTGAGCCGTGGTTTGTGCTTGCCTGATGGCACTTAGGACTCTCGTTAGATGTGAGCATCCCCACGTTCCAATAAGCTGAGTCAGTCGGGGTGGGGGTGGGGGGCCTGGAGGGAGATTGGAGGGAGATTGGAGGGGGAAGGAGTATGAGATCAGGGTATTGGTTCCCCTAACTTCTGTCCCGTGAGGTCCTCTGCTCCTCCCAACTCTCCCCCCCCCTCTCTCCCCCTCTCTCTCTCCCTCCCTCTCTCTCTTCCTTTGTCCCTCCCTCGCCTTCATCCTTCAGAACCTAGGGGTGTTAACAGTTGTGCTGACGTGGCCTTGGGTTCCTACACAATCTCTTCAAACCCACACCTTTGAAATTAATCCCTTCTGTAAATAAGCTCCCCTTAGATTATCCTAATTCAAATATGCCAGCTGTTTACTCTTGGGACCCTAACTGCTACAGTCCCTCATAGCACCCCGTACTTTCGTAGGAGCTTAACAAATATTTGTTAAATAATTAATAAATGAGTAAGTGGGGAGCAGACGCTTCTCTTTCATCTTGTCTCCCCTGACTATTACTTGGGCAGAGGTGAGATTTTTTTTATAAAAGCCATGAAAATTGGTATATTCTCAGTTTGCTCTAATTGTATAACTTGATTTATTTGGGAAATTTATTTCTAACTTAGACAGTCAAGTAACATGCCGCATTGTATGATAAATCTATTTTACTATATCACCACAGTAATTAAGTATATTGTTTTTGTACTCCAAACAAAAGCATGGAAAGGTGGAAGCAAGGGACACATTAATTTTAAAAAGTTTTTTTTTAAGTTATGCAATAAAAGTGATGTGTGTGTCGCTGCGTGAGTTTAATAGAAGAGAAAAAAGAGGAAAAGTTAGTTTTCCACTCATTTCAAAAACTTCTTATAGTTTTTTTCTTGCAATTTCTTTTGTTGTCATTATTCTGAGTTGTGTCTTTGCCAAGAGTCACACTGAATGCTTCTGATCACAGGGCAGGAAAAAATCCCGGGGTGTAGGACACTAAACTTTAACTTTGGTCTTATTACCTCTTTCAATGTTGCCTTCTCTTTGTTCACTCTGATGTTCTGCTTTGTTTTCATCTGTTTATGGTGTGTGTGTTTCATACGAAAGAGAAATTCCTTACCTGCAAGGATACTTATCCGACAACATTCCTTCCAGACTGTCAGCTTCCTCACAGAAGCAAGGTATCCATAACTAACTTCCCTACAAAGACCAATCAAGTTTTTTGTTTGTTTGTTTTTTACCTTTCATAAATGATTCCCTGGCCCCCTCATATTCTTGAGGGCAAGAAGAAAGAAAAAAGAGCATTAGCATCCATTGTACCCTTTTCTACCAGAGTATCTATCAACTTAATGAAAAAACGTCTGCTAGAAAGAACAAATAGTCCATGCAGATGCTCTTTACCAAGAAATTCGAATAGAATGAGACTAGGCCAGGTGATGGAAGATCAGGAATACTGAATTCACAGACCAAAGACCAAAGAAATGGTGACCGTTTCAGCACGTGCTGAAAAGAAACGTGAAAGTGGGGTTATAGACTCACTCTTTACACAAGGATCAGAAGATTAAAAAGGAAAAAGTCAGAACCACCGGCAGAACATCCTCTCGGTGGACTTGAAGGGAGCCACAGCATGAGTCTCTGGGATGCTTATCTCACGGGGCACCACGGGCGTGGCTGCCATTATTGGACTGGACAGGCTCCCTACGGCTTTCTAAATTGGGACCTCTGTACATGATCTTTGTGGAAAAGTTTCTTTCAAATTACTGCCTGGGCTTGTCATGGCTTGTCCCCAGGCAATCAAACAACTGCCTTCAATGTGTTGTTGTTTTTCCCAATCCGGCTGTCCTGGGCCTGGCTGAGGCTGTCTGCCCCTGGTCTGGTCTAGATCATGAGGGGAGCGGCGTGCAGAGGGCTTGGACTGTCTGAACCAAAACACCCTGCTTCCGTGACAACGTGTTAGGTTGTTTTCTCCAAGTGACCATGCCATTCTTACTTACATTTCTCTCAAAAAGAATTGTCAGCGATCACCAAAGAGAAATTCAATCATAATTATCTCCGTATTCGTTTTCTTGTGGATTCTGTAAATCAGACATGAATTGTCATCACTCTAGTATGTTTGAATTTCCTGTGTTGCCCTGATTTCAAGCCAATTACATTTAATTTTTGATTTGGTCCATTCACCGAAAAAAACTTCAGGAAGCCCGGAAGCCTCAAATGTATGCACAGTTGACAGGACAATCTGAATGCTTTATTACATTTTACACATAGTTTAGGGTGTACATCAAACCTTGAGGATTCCGGAGGGGCAAAGCTTGTATTCAATGGCACATTTTCTTACTCTTTTATTTATTTTTTATCCCTTATCGTACATCATGCAGAAAAAGAACTGTGTCTTTCAGAAGAATCAATTTAAATAGGCCCTCCCTTCCAATGGAAAAACTGAGTGAAGAGAGAAAGTCATTTGAATAATTAGAATACTTTCTGGGGACTCTCTGGGAAAAGGCAGGGAGACAAAATTGAGATTTACTATAGATTTGGGGGAAAACACAAAAGCAAAACCCAACCCAAACCATTCTATAATGAGAGCAATGAGAAATAGAGTCCAAAACTCTACTGGGAAAGCTGAAAGGAAAATCGTGGGAATAACCACTGCTGAGAACGGGAGGTGCTTTGTGGACTTTTATACCAAGAATCCATGAAGTTTTGTAACCCTATACTCTCCCACGACCCTCTGGAAGGCATCTGAAGGGTTAATGTGACTATGAAGCTCTCTGGCACCAATCAAATTTTGGGCACCCAGCCCTGACGCTGATAAAGGAGTTGTTGGCTGTTTGACTGCGGTGCGGTGCGCTCTGCTTTCCCCAATTCTGCAAAGTGTCCTGTCTTCAAATTGAAATGCTGCTTTAGGAACGAGGAGCAGAAATAGCAGTGCGGAGGGGTGGAGACAGCGCGCCCTGAAGAGCTTTTTGTCTGGTGATTCTGTGACTAAAGATAATATTTGTTTATCTTGTATGTTTAACTTGTGTCTTGTAATCCAGAGAGCTGGGTTGGGGGAGGGGGGGAGGAGATGTGGAATTACAAGTAAGTTAGTGAACAAACCCATAGTATAGGGTATAATTTCTAGTCATGGGAAGGGCAGGAAGAACAAAATCAGCAGTTAGGATAGAATGTATTTTTTCTGTGCTCTCTCCAACCCTTCCAGTAGGATAATTTTACAATTAAAGTGCTGATTACACAGCAGCGTTTGATATAAAGTTATGGTGCATTACTCATGGAGCCAACTTTACTTAAAATAGTTTCTTGCTTAGAACTCTCCATTCTTGCATAGTTAAACGATGAAAAACAAAAAAGTAAACCAAAAAGTCTTCCAGGAGCACTCTAGGGCTGGTAAACCCAAGGTTGCAAAAACCTGGGAAGGATTTGAAATGTTACATCATCCCGTCACCAAGACGTGATCACAGAAGCTCTGTGACTCTGCCAGGTATTCTCACAGAGAGCTGGGTGACCACAGGAGTGGGGGGTCCTGGGGGCAACCCCTTTACGCCGCTGAAGGATAAAGGCCCAGCAAAATTCCAGAAGGAGAAACTATGTTCTATCACAGCCACTTATTTCTTCTCAGTAAGATCCGCTCCTCCTCCTTCTCTCCTTCCAGGCTCGGCTCAATATTATTGAAGTACAGCCAACAGCAAGTTAGCAAACCAGCAGGGGAGCAAATTGATTATACAGTTAACTGTGGAAAAACTGAAATTCTTTATTAAGGGAAAATGAAATACAGTTAATTTATGCTTCAACGGAGCCTTTCCCCACGTGGCATTTACTCTACTGGTTCTTTGACTTTACTGTGAAGCTGTAACTCGGCCAAAAAATGACAGAAGCTTTACTGATTTAAAAATAAGGCAGGTTTTGAGCTTCCCGCCCCCCCCTCCCCCCGCATGATGATTTTTCCAGCTACAATTACTGTAACTCACTCATTATGGAGGATAACATGGCAGGCAAACAGGCAAGAAAAAAAGTGTGGTAAAACAGTTGGCAGGATGTAAATTGGAAGTCTTTGCCATCTAATTTTAAACAGTATTTATAGCGTGCACCCATAATACAGCATTCAATGTCTCACACAAAATCTCTTAAGTAGTAGAAACATTTACTGAAGTTGTTAGCAAAACTAGTGGACACCAATAAGTGAAAGAAATTAATAAGACCCTAAACTCCAAATTTAAAAGGTAGAATCAAGATTAGGTCCATCGGTTTGTTGTAATTTTGAATTTTAAAAAAAATCGAATGCTCTCCCACAACCACATCAAAATTACAACTAAACTACAGAATGACCATCATTCAGAACTGCCTGAAATCTGGCTGAATGGAAGTCCTACAACTGGGTATTTAAAGATGAAGCCACATCCAGACTGGTGGGAGGGGCTGAGATGCAAAATAAAAAGGGCTGATCTCACACCCAAGTGTGGCAGAACTGCCCTAGAAGTATAGTGAGTTGGGGCAATTGTTAGTCACCCTAGGGTATTGCTAAAAATGACCCATAGTATAAAGACAGCTTCTCCCCCCCTCTCCTCCCTCCACCTTCCAGGGTTGGCTGTCTGACCACAAATATCCCTTTCCACAGCCTCAGGCTATAGGATAAACTGTAATATTTTCTCTTCCTTGCAAACGAAGGTTTCTCAGAGAAGGACACATATTGAGCCTTGTATCCACTTAGAGCCGTTTATTCACTCATTAATTCATTTAAAACATTTATTAAGCACCTACTGTGTACCAGGAATCATACTAGACATTAGAAATGCATAGATGACAGAACAGTGATCCTGACCTCAAGGGGCTCAAAGTCCAGTGAGGAAATAGACGTGATTCTGGCCCTAGCCGATTTGGCTCTGTGGACTGAAGGCTCCCAGGTTCCGTTCCAGTCAAGGGCATGTACCTTGGTTGCAGGTTCTGTCCCCAAACCAGGTCGGGGGACTTGCGGGAGGCAACCAATCCATGTGTCTCCCTCACATCAATGTTTCTTTCTCTCTGTCTCTCTTCTCCTTCCTTCCACTCTCTCTAAAAATCAATAGAAAAATATCCTTGGGTGAGAATTAACAATAATTTTTTTTTAAAGATGTAAAAAAAAAAGAAGTGGTTCTGCCTTTGAGGAATTTACAGGTTAGTTATATACTGGACACAGAGTGATATAAATAGTACAATAAGGTCTTGGATGGTTAGAATCACCTGTGGAGTAGACTTCCAAGAGACAGGCTTGGGCTGAATCTTGCAGTAATGAGGAATTGCATAGCAGAGGGTTTGAGGGGAAGTGTCATTGGCAAAGGGCAAAAGCAAAGGCAGGATTATGCTAAAGGAAATAAGCCAGTCAGAGAAAGACAGAAATCACATGATCTCACTCACATGTGGAATTTAATGAACAAAATAAACTGATGAACACAATAGGTCCAGAGACATGGAAGCATGCAACAGACAGGAATCTCAGGGGCAAGGGGTGAGCTGGGGCAGGAAGAGATTAACCAAAGAATTTATATGCGTATATGCATAACCCATGGACACAGACAATAGTATGACTGAGGCCTGGAGGGGAGGGTACAGGGTGTAGGAGTCAATGGGGAAATAGGAGACGTCCATAATATTTTCAACAATAAAGATGTATTTTGTTAAAAGCAAAGGCAGAAAAATCTCCATTTTACATTTAGAAAGTGGGGTAAAGATTTATCAACTGGAACGGGAGTTTGTATGGGGAATTAGTGAGTGGCCACACTATAAAGTGGCTTTGATGGGATCTTGCAGCCTTCGATGCCAGCCCTGCATTTGGCCTTTAGAGTTTGGGTAATTAAAAGCTAAGGAAGTTGCCCTAACTGGTTTGGCTCAGTGGATAGAGCGTCAGCCTTCGGACTAAAGGGTCCCAGGTTCGATTCCGGTCAAGGGCGTGTACCTTGGTTGCGGGCACATCCCCAGTAGGGGGTGTGCAGGAGGCAGCTGATCAATGCTATCCCTCTCCCTTAATCTCTGTAAAAAAATCAATAAAAAATATATTTTTTAAAAAAAAGCTAAGGAAGTCTTCTCAATATGAAACTAATATTATGAAAACTTTACTTTAGAATAATTAATCTGGCAATGTGAGGTTTATATTAAAGATAAGAGGGTAAATCAGGATTCAAAAACTTATATTTTTAAAAATTTAATCCATGGAAGAAAAACGCTTTGATGGGGAATAAAGAGCTTCCAGGACCCTTAAGGTAGATTTACCTCCTCATCCTTCACAGTGATGAAATGAATGATTTAGTTTATACCCCGAAGAAGTGAAAACCATAACAACCTAGATTAAGGGCTAACTTAGTGGAAAGGTATGGAAATTGGAAAAGTGATGTCTTACCAAGAGTTCAGTCCATTGAGGAGGGATTTCTTGGAGGTGTTCAGGCTTGAACTGAATGTTAAAAGAAGAGCATACACATTCACAAATAGAGAGGATGGGGCGAGACCCTCAGGCAGGAGGAACCACAAGCTAAAAGCACAGAGAGAGCATGCGCATAGGACAGACCCAAGGAACTCTGAGGCAGAGTGCTCAGGTCCTTGAACAAGTTACAGAGATACTTACAAGTATGCAGAAAATTATTGCTGTCTAGAGGTAGTGATTCCTTTAAGTTACATAATAAAGAGAAGACTATATTATGCCTATTATAAAATTTTGATGTCTTGAGGAAAGCCTAACAATTTTATATTTACTATGCTTTTGCTAGTAAAAATAAATGTCATGCTTTTTTGTAGAATGGACCACAGATGGGTGCTTATTCATACATGCCCCCTCTTGAGTCAACATCACTACTTTCACTTAGGGGACTCGCAGTTAATAAAATGGGAGACACTGGAATCCTATCTTTTTCATCACGTTACCATCTTGGTAGCACTGTGCTGGGCATAGCGGTGGCTCTGAAAAGGTATAAGGAGAGCCATTCCTACCACAAAGCAAATTGGAAGCATTCTCCGGCAGAAGCAACTGGACATACTGGTCATCAGATTTTAGGGGAAAGGAAAACACCTTAAAATGCCAGGACTGCAACATTCTAAGGCCCTTTATGCAAAACAGAAGAAAGTAGCTGCTGACAAAGCATTATTACAACAACATAAATAACACTTAAGGATAATACTTTTTGGCAAGTAGGAATACGCTATTTAAGTTAGTAAAATTTTCTAACCCAAGAAATTTTCCTTTTTGTGCAAATAAAGGCTTTTAAAAATATGGTGGGTTTTTTTTTTTTTTTTTTATTGACTTTAGAGAGAGAAGACAGGAGAGGGAAAGATAGGAACACTGATGAGAGAGGAACATCAATCGGCTGCCTGCTGCACACCCCCTACTGGGGATCAAGCCCACAACCAGAGCATGTGCTCTGACCAGGGATCAAACCAGTGACCTCCTGGTTCATAGGTCGACACTCAACCACTGAGCCATGACGGCTGGGCACAGATAAAGGCTTTGTAAAATTAATTATGAGCTAAGAAAACCAAGCACTTAAATATGTGACAGGCTAATATTCAAGAATGATGACTGTCACCCTGGCCCAATAGCTCAGTTGGTTAGAGCACTGTCCCTGTTCCCAAGGTTGCAGGTTTGATCCTCAGTCAGGGCACATACAAAAATCAAACAATGAATGTATAAATAAGTGGAACAGCAAATCAATGTTTCCCTCTCTCAAATCAATAAATAAAACTTTTTAAAAAATGACTGTCTATTTTCATCTCCACTGAAGTTTGAACAAAGGTAAAAATAAGATTTCAGATATGTTGCTTAGGGATTTATGTATATATGCATCCAAGTGAGGCCTAAGATACCTAAGAAAATTGGTAAATGTTCTCGTTAGCCCTAGAAATAGACTTCTATCCATTTGGAGTGGCTTAAACGGAGCTGCACCTGAATATATGAGCTAGACAAGTGAGTTTCAACTTTAATGGAATATTAGTCTCCTGGGGATCCTGTTAAAATTGGTGAGCCTGAGCCAGGCCGGTGTGGCTCAGTGGTTGAGTGTCAACCTATGAACCAGGAGACCACAGTTCAATTCCTGGTCAGGGCACATGCCAGGGTTGCAGACTTAATCCCCAGTGGGGGGCTTGCAGGAGGCAGCCAATCAATGATTCTTTCTCATCATTGTTGTTTCTATCTCTCCCTCTCCTTTCCGCTCTTAAATCAATAAAAAATATATTTAAAGAAATTGGTGAGTCTGAGAGGGGGGTCTGAAATGTTACATTTTGAATAAGTTGGTTTGGAAACGACCAGGAGCAACACTTCCGATCCATCTCTCAGGGACTCTTCCACACTTTTGAGTCTTTGGAAAGATTGCTCTCTTGACACGTTTTCTTAATTCTGAAGTCCTGAGCACAAAGCACGTTGGGACCCCAGGGGCAGCTGGGATAGGTGGAGTCTGGGGAGCAGCAGCATGGGGCAGACACTCTGAGGGGCAACCCTGAAAACCAAATTACAGTGTCAGAATGAGTGGAGTTCACTCAGGCAGACCCAGGAGGCAGTACCTTAGAGCAGCAAAAGTCTCCAAATAGAGTGATACCTTCGGTCAAACTGGACGAGGAATCTAGATTGGAAGACCTTCCTCTGAGCTCTGTATCACCCTGGGAGTCCCTCTGTTGTTATTATTATGCTTGCAGTACTGTATTGACGTTGGTTGCTCATTGGGTCTTCTGTCCCCACCTTCCCACCAGACAGTGCACTTCTTGAGGCAGAGCCATGTCTTCTATTCACATAGAACCTGCTCAGTAAATATTTGTTGAGTGAATAAATGAAGGGTGAGGTATCACAGCTCCACTTGTGCTGTGTGCTTTCCTGGAATGCCTTTCCCGTGTGTGACTCATTAGATCCAGTTTTTTTATGACTCAGCTCAAGGGCCACTTCTTCCCTGAAGTTTTCCCTGCTCCTCCTTTCCACTGGCCAGGTAGTGCTGCCCACTGCCCTTCTTGAATGTCACCACTACACCTTGAGTATGTCCCCTTTACCTCCTCATATATTTGTGAGCTCCTTAATGGCAGGGAATGTGTTTAATTTGGTCTTGACCCCCTAGCACTTAGCACAGTGCGTGGCACGCAGTAAGTAGCACTCCATATATTAAGTATAGCAAAAGCCATGCAAAATTAGCAATTCAGACCACAAGGAAAAGCAAAAGCAGTATTTTATATTGAAATAGTCCCTTTCATTAGAGGATATTAAAGGATATTAGGCCATTTAATGAGTAATGCTCATTAAAATTTGTTAATGAGGTAACTATTACACTACCTATGTAACATAAAGGTAGCCTTAGAGAAGAAGTATAAACCCTCAGAAGAGGACTTAGGCAGAAGCCCAAACTTCTGGATGGAAAGAAGGCAACATAGAAAAGCATTTAAATTTAGGGCCTTCATAATGCCCTCTATTCAGAGATTCTGAAACATCTCAGTGACTGAATTTCCAACCCCTTACCCTGGAGTTTAAACTTAGTCTTAAGTAGAGATTTTAAACAAATTCTAATCTTTGGGGTAAGGGGGAGAATCTAAAACTGGAAGGAACCCTTTGTCCTAGCTTCTGGAAGCCAGTATTATTTACTCCAAGATCAAGGTTCTTATTAAAATGGATATTTTTTAAACAAATGTAACTTCAATGGCAATGAGTCCTCAATATAAAACTCCCCTATCAGGCCAAGTCAATCTCTTTAAAATTTTCCCAACAGTCACAATTTATAAAACATGTAAGCCAAACCCAATAAATCAAGTAAATAGCATCGCATAATGGAGGCTTAAATATAGAACAAGACAAGCCAGAAAGGTTCAATTAAGTAAATGCTGTGCATATGTCTAGCTTTGGTGAGGTCAGGATAATATATTGAGTTATTTTAGTATAAAGCCAAATAAAATAAGATAATTTAATGATTAAATAAAAGAGAGGAAGAAAAAAAGAATAAAACGAATACTTTAGGAACATATAACAGGCAACAAAATCCTAGAATAAACTAGAGTTTTAAATTACAATATACTTTTAACAGAGACTTTTGAATTAGAAAATAGGATACTGGGAAACTCTGATAACAATACAAAAATGGAGTGAAACAATTGTGATTTTTAAGTCCTAAATTACTTTCAGGTAATTAATATGTAGCAAAAGCAGAATGTCCATATATAATGTAAAGTTACCATGGTGATATTAAGCTCTTGAAGGAGTATATAACTAAAATAATTGGATGGAAAATGAAAAATCCATCTAATCACCCAGATGTTTTATCTATGCAGTTGCAAAATTATAATATTTCAAGCTATATGGGTGATTTAGTGAACTTACATTTTTCCTATGAATGTTTGATTCTGGCCAACCCTTTCTACATCTTTGCAGTAGAAGGGCAATTATATCAATTAGGAACAACTTAACTCATGAAAAATATAACAGTTATATGCTTGCACAATACAATATCCATGAGCACATGTCAATAATGATTATGTTGTCAAATTAATCATGATTAACTTATTTCTCCTGATATTATTTGCTGCACATTCATTTATTTTGTTCTTCACAACTGCTTATTAGCAGGAAAAACAAACACTCCAGCAGCTTTCAAATGTTTAAGTAACATACTATATTTGAGAAAAATTTTAAGTAGAGAAATCTACCCACTAATGTATTTTTTATGCTTTGGGAAAATACAGACATTATTTAATTTTACCCCCAAATTTACCTCTGTGCAACTTGTTCATCATCATGGTCTCAGAACATCAACTTGATAATTCCTTCTTCAGTCAAACCAGATTTTTCACCAGTTTCCAAACACCTTGTGCTCTTTCACCTCTTTGTTTTCCTTGGCTCATGTTAATTCATTTATTGATTCAACAACTAGTTATTAAGCACCTGCTGGTACCAGGCATCATGTTAGATGCGGGCAATACATAGGTGAGAAAGCACACGGTTACTGCCCTCATGGAGCTTATGACCCAAGGGACAGGTAGACATTCATCAAGTGATGGTATGGAGCCTGTTTTGGAGATTTTCTTTCATCAGGGAGGTCAGGGAAGGCTTCCCTGAGGAGGTGGCACTTGAGCTGGGACTAAAGGATAATTAGGAGTTAGCCAGTTGAACAGGTGGTGGGAATGTCCCAGTCAGAAGGAGCAGCATGTGTAGAACACTCGTAGGCCAGGAAACAGGGTAGCAGAAACGGAGACAGGTCAGCATAGCTGGACCAGAGAGAAGATGGGAGTATGTTCTGGCAAGATTAGCCAGAGAGAGCAGGGCCAGACCATGCCCCTTGCAAGGGCCAAAGGCCTTGCAAACAAAGTTAAGAAGTTTCATCATATCCTAAAATACTCTTCTCCTCATCTGATGGATGCCTTCAAAATTCTATGTGGCCTTTTTCAAATGCCACCTCTTCTAAAATGCCTTTCCCAATTCTCCCAGCCTAATATATTGTTCCCTCCTCGGTGCTCCAAAGCATTCTGATCGTATGTGTTGTCTCATCTCTTCTGATCTGCCTTGTATGATGGTTACTTTTATACAGTACATGCCTTTCTCTCTTGTGCACTACTGTCATGTCAGGGGTATGAGCTGATTCACCTCTGGATTCCACATATACATAGTAAGAGCTCAATAAATGTTTTGAGTGGACTGAATTCAATCAATGCCTTTTCTTCTAATTAGGTTCAGCAATTTCTGCCCCTGCTTCTTCATTATCAAGATTGAGAGTTAATACTGACAGTAGCATAGGTTGTGCATAAAGGGTTCGACAATCTAAGATAAAGAGTGAAATGTATGGCAAAATATTGTTACCACTAATGCAAACTGGGTAGATAGCTCAGAGAGGTGGGGAAGTGAGACAACTAATAGTTCATTGTTCAACTTTGAGTCGTATGGGACCTAATGGTCTTTACCATGCTGTGAGATTTCCTGGCAACACTATGTGACCCTGAAATAAGGTGACCTCTAAAGGCAGGTGCTCACTGTATCCCTGACCAACTTCCACATATGTAATGAACAATGGCTACATAACACTAAACATCTGGACACAATTTTAGTTAAAGAGTCTACCAGATGATTCTGTTTTCATCCGGAATTTTGATAACAGTTGCAAATAATCTGTGTCTAGGCATTGGGCTAAAACAGAAAAATAATACGAGGCATGGGAAGAAAATCAGAGTCTCTGAAGACTGGTACTTGGTTTTTGAGAAAAGAAATACTTTTTTTTTCTTCCTTTTAAAGCATGGTTTTATTAAACACCCTTCAATGAAATTGGTATGAAGTCAAATCATTCTTTTACACTAAAGAGAAAAAAGTATAATGAATAATATTAACAATAAAATGTTCTCTAATTACAAGCAGCACTTTTTTTTAAACACTTTTTTAACATTCACAACCACCAATGTAACAGGTAAAATGAAAATAGGCCAAAGAGCTAGAGGAAAGTGAGAAACATGTGTATAGGAAGGGAAAGGACTAATAACTAGTGTTTCTATGCTGGGCTGGCTAGTTACTTTCCATGTAAGAATTTCTTTAATCTTCACAGCATTCATATGAGGATAGCACTATTGTTCTCCCCATTTTACAGAGAGAAAACTGAGCTCTGTTTGCACTAAAATTTGAGGCCAGGTAGTAAGGCTAGCCAGAGCCTGTATTCTCAACAGGGGTGAAAACTGGCTCTTAAGGGTGAAACTATCTTAAACATGATCATGGTGTGTGCCCCTCCCAAGGACCACAGTAAATAAACAGGCATATAGTAAATCAATGGTGTTACAAGATCATGGAGGAGGGAATTGGCTAGAAAACATATGTCTGAAAATTCTCCTGGGGGTGGGGCAATAATGAAAAAATGGCTGAGACACACTAGAGCTTATGGTCTTAACCATTTAACAGTACCTCCCAATCTTCATGTTGTTTTTTCTTTTCTCAAAGAACAAACTACATGTCATGAATAATGTGGATTCATGAGCTGCATAACAATGTGGACCCACAGTGCCCTTCAATGGAACAGTTTCTGAAATAGCTAGTTTAGCTATCCCCAATTAATCAATTATGCACTTATCAAATAAAACGTAATTTACTGTTACATACCTATGTGTCCCTATGACCAAAGATAATTCTAGGGACATTTATGGAGTAGGTACAGTTTATCCTGGCACTTCCCCTATTATCTCGGTACTGTCTTTTCATCTCCCCCTTCTTATTCATTCATTCATAAGGCCCATAAATACTTATTGAGTACCCTGTGCAATTTCATCCACTCCTATGATTTTAATGACAACATGTATGCTAATGAGTCTCATTTGTTTCCTGAATCTGAAATCTTTAATTCTAGCAAAGATTTCTCCCCTGACGTTCCAAAGGACCAGTTTACCTAGTGGATATTTTGTCTTAAAGTCTCACAAAGCACTTCAAACTCAACATATCCAAAAAGGAAGAATCTTCTCTCCCATACGTGCTTCTCTTCCTTCTTCCTCCTTTTAAGGGGTGGCAATTCATCCACCTCCCTGGAGCCAGGAACCTGGGAAACTTTCAGAACAGTCACCTTCAATCAGTGACCAAGTCTTGATAATGATGCTTCCTCAACATTTCTCAGACACTCCTTTCTAGTTAAACTATTGTTCCTGAATTCACCTTCTAGTGACCTGTGCCTAGAAAATTGCTCCCTGCTTTGAAAGCCTTGAATAGTTGTCCACTGCTTAAAGAATGATCTGGTCCCTGCCTACCTGTCCACATTGAGCACACCCTCCCTGACATTCTAAGTGTTTGAGGCTTGTAACTTATGTTTTTAATATATTTTTAGTGATTTCAGAGAGGAAGGGAGAGGGAGGAATAGAAACATCAATGATGAGAGAGAATCATTGATCAGCTGCCTCCTGCACACCCCACATTGGCAACTGAGCCCACAACCTAGGCATGTGCCCTGATCTGGAATTGAACCCTGACCTCCTGGTCCATAGGTCAAAGTTCAACCACTGAGCCACACGGGCCAGGCCCTTGTAACTACTTTTTAACATTGTTAAAGGTCTAAATCCAGAAGCCCTGAAGTGGCATATATGAATCCACCTAAGCTACCTTTGATACATGGTCTTTATTTATTTTGCTTAAACATGGATTCTTACTTAAAGTAAGAATCTTCTCTCTTTTTAAGTATGCTCTTCTTGAAAGCAAGGACAGTAGACAAAATATATTTCTATCACCCCTACAGTGCCTGCATACTGTAGGTGCTCAATAAATATGTTTTGACAAAAATCACTATTAAATACTATTTTACAGACTCGCATGTTCTTTCTCTTGGAAATAGGATTATGTTATGAGACCGCAGTATTTCTTATTCACATAATTTGATGGGAGGAAAGACAAAATAAACTATAAATTCAATTTACGGACTTACTTATTGAGGAAATTGAGATATTACTAAGTAAAATATAGATACCCAGTCCAGCTTTTACAAAAGACAGATAAGTAAAAAATATAGCTATTGTTAAAACCAGTTTGTGACATGCTTTCTCAGTTTACATAATGTAATTATAGCTTGTAATGAACATATAAACAGAAGAATTCCCAAACAACACATGCATCTCTGGAAGAAACTGATGAGAACAAACTGTTTTTGTTCAAATTTGGGACTTTAACCAAAACATAGATTTTCATTTCAGAAGAAAAAAAAATACACTGAATTGTAGTTACCTGTAAGTTTGAAGCATGTTTGCCAAATCTAAACTTATCACAGGAGATAGAAATACATATAAATATGAAATTATCATTAAAGAATTTATATTATAACTTAACTTCTTGAGAGGCCCGCATTTCTTTTGGTTTTGTGAGTGAATCCCAGGAGTTCTGCACTCAGAGGTGTGAACTTGGCTTAGCCTGGTTTCAGCCTGGAATGAAGACCCTATCTCCTAAAATCCTGTAGAGCAACTATATCGTATCTGCTTTAAAAAAAAAAAAAAAAATCAGACCTATACTTCCCATTGTACTAGATGCACCGAAATATGTCATTTATAAATCTAAACCTTTCACTTTGGTCTCAACTGTCAGGAAAATAGTTAGCAAATTTGAAACTAGTCATAAAGTTGTACATGCAACTTGCTTCCAGTACTAACAAGAAATATAAATAGCCCTAGCCAGTTTGGCTCAGTGGACAGAATATCGGCTCATGGACTGAAGGGGTCCTGGGTTCAATTCCCATCAAGGGCATATACCTCAGTTGCAACCAATCGATGTATCTCTCTCACATTGGTATTTCTCTCTCCTTATCTCTTCCTCTTCCTTCCACTCCCTCTAAAAATCAATGGAAAAATATCCTCAGGTGAGGATTAACAGCAACAGCAACAAAAAGTATAGAGTACCTATGTAGGACTATATATGCCTATCTATACTCATATTTATCAACCACTGGTTCATGTTCATTTAGTTCCGCCCTAATTGTGTATGCTCATCTTAAGGGCAGACTCCCATTTACCATTCAATTTTCGCTTGAATACAGCTTTTTTCCTAGGCTAGTCCTATGTTCTGAGTGCTCAAAAAATGTGTTCAAATATGTATTCAAAAATGAATACATTTAAGCAAACCTCTGTATCTTTTGTTTTTTGTTTGTTTTTGTTCTTAATCCTCACCTGAGGATATTTTTCCATTGCTTTTTAGAGAGAGTGGAAGAGAGGGAAAGACAGAGTGAAATATCAATTGGTTGACTCCTGCATGAGTCCCAACCAGGGCCGGGGAGGAGCCTGCAACCGAGGTATGTGCCCTTGACCAGAATTGAACCTGGGACCCTTGGGTCCAAAGGCCAACATTCTATCTACTGAGCCAAACCAGCTAGGGCTACTTCTATATCTTTTAAATCAGAAATAATATGAATAAAAACATTTTAGTAAATTGTAAAATTAGATTGGTCACTGCAATATCTTTTACAACTATGTAAACAGTGGTTGGCACTAATAGACTTTTTGGAACATTTTTTTTTAAATATATTTTATTGATTTTTTACAGAGAGGAAGGGAGAGGGATAGAGAGTTAGAAACATCGATGGGAGAGAAACATCAATCAGCTGCCTCCTCACACCCCCTACTGGGGATGTGCTTGCAACCAAGGTACATGCCCCTGACCGGAATCGAACCTGGGACCCTTGAGTCCGCAGGCCGACGCTCTATCCATTGAGCCAAACCGGTTTCGGCTGGAACATTTTTTTAATTAAAATTCACATACAAATCAATGTATAAAATATATATTGGTCCATGTATTCTACATAGATTTAGTGGTATTTAAATTAAGTATTTATTTCCAACGACACAGCCCAAAGAAATAGTACTTCATTCATCATGAAAGACTAATTTGCTTTAGGAGAATATGGAATACACATTTACCGCATGAAAACATTTTAATACAACCACCGTTCACAAATACTGCATTTTTGTTTCTGCATTTCTGTTTTTTAGTGGAAAAGCTTAAACGAGCATAAGCAAACACCTCTGTGGTAATCAATAAGTGGCATTAGTGCTACATACATTATAATTCCACCTAAGTTGGATCTGTTTTTGTTTTATGTTCCAATGTACACCATTTTCGTTTGGTGATGTCAAGAGAATGAAAAATGTGCTGTTGATAAAATGAAGTATTGAGTTTACTTTAGATATTACATCTTACAAAAACACTCTCCACATACAGAAGCACACCGTCAAGTTCAACAGAATAATGTATGTTGGAAGGGGATAGGAATAAATTATTCATTACACATACATTACCAAAATATTGATTTAATTAAAAGCAAACTACCAAATATACACGTATTTCCACAAACCACCAAAATTAAGCTGCCATGGTTTTTAGCATTCTCTATCAGTCTTTACTTATATGCAAACATAATTTTTGCATGTTGCAATGATAGATTAAAATAAACATGTATGCTTGTAAGATAGAGTTTAGGTAGTGTTTTAATATCATTTGCAATAATCCACTTTATTATTGATACAGCACTCTAACCTACAGCTTTTTTTTTTTTTTTTTTTAAAGAAGAAACAAAGTTTATTTGACCATTTGTCAGGGGGGAAATCTCCGTTTTTGGCCAGCTTTTGAAAATCCATTTATTAATTAGAACATGGGGGGGGGACCTTATCATTAAAATCAGCACTCCTCTTTTACTTCATTTCCTGGATTCTTGAATCTTTAATCCAATTAGCAGTAGGCTGTGGAGTATAAAAATAATCTACAAAATCATGACTCAATTAAAAGTGCTTTCTAATGACCTGTGTCTAATCCTTCTCACTCTGGCATTATTATTTTTTCTTCCAGTTAGGAAACAACACAAAATTTTTGGAGTGAAAGGAATAATTTTAGTTTAGTTATAGATTATTAAAGTGAATGCTGATCTAACCTGTAGTGACAGCAAACAGATCAGTGAGTGCCTGGGAATAGAGGGTAGTTAGGAAGGAAGCTGAGAGAGAAATTACCAAGGGGCTCAAGGAAGCTTTGAGAGGAGATGGGTCTGTTCACTGTCTTCATCAAGGTGCTGGTCTCAGGGGTATGTGCCGATGTCAAGCTTAGCCAACGGTACACTTTAACCACAAGTAAG
This sequence comes from Cnephaeus nilssonii, assembly GCF_951640355.1. Classification (NCBI taxonomy): domain Eukaryota; kingdom Metazoa; phylum Chordata; class Mammalia; order Chiroptera; family Vespertilionidae; genus Cnephaeus; species Cnephaeus nilssonii. The sequence goes on along the minus strand of NC_137089.1, from coordinate 39,022,411 downwards.
GTGACCAGACGTCCCGCTTTTGGCGGGACAGTCCCGATTTTTAACAATTTGTCCCACGTCCCGCGGCGTTTTAAAAAAGTCCCGATTTTTGGAAAGAATGCACGACAAGCTAGGGAACGGCGGGAGAACGGGAAGGGAATATATGGTTTTTGGCGGCCATGTGGCTAATTAGCCAGGATTTGAATTTATATTATTTTTGTTAATTTTATAATGTTAAACTTTAATAATAACAAATAATTGTTGAGAACTGATTATTGAGAACTGCTTATCAAAGTTCGCATTGTTGATCAGTTGTTAGAATTCGACCACCACTGTTTGGACTTAATGAACAATGGCATTTTTTGGGATTGGCAACGACGAAAACATTTTGTAACTGTCTCTCAGATGATACACATCGTACTGCGTGCTAGTAAGCTAGTTAAACAAGTGATGTCATTACTAATCAGCTATTCAGATAATTCAGGTAAGTAATTTATTTATTTCATAAATACATAAATTTTCTTGAATTTAGCAGACAGTACTCGTATTATTTATATTTTATAGTGGCAGCAAAAAGTCTAGCGCCGGCCTTGAAAGTGATACTTACGACTTACGTTATGGCAAATTCAGAGGAAAAATAATACAAGTTAGTATTGTTATTATTTAGAAAGAAATATAGGATTAAAATAATTTTTAAAATATAGTTACTTTATAACAATCAAATTAATTTAATTTATCAACTAACAATAAAATATGTTCATGTAATTATGTACCTACTTACTGTGTTTTTAAGCAATATGTATATAATAATTTATAATATAATTTTAAATTATTTTTTTTAATTTAAGAAAAGGATGCAAATTCAACGATGATCTAAGAAGTGAATTTCCTTTTATTAAAAAAACCAAAAGCGATTATAATATAGACCAAATTTTTAATCAAGAACACCCCCCCCCCCCTGGGCCGAAACCGGTTTGGCTCAGTGGATAGAGCGTCGGCCTGCGGACTCAAGGGTCCCAGGTTCGATTCCAGTCAAGGGCATGTACCTTGGTTGCGGGCACATCCCCAGTAGGGGGTGTGCAAGAGGCAGCTGATAGATGTTTCTCTCTCATCGATGTTTCTAACTCTCTATCCCTCTCTCTTCCTCTCTGTAAAAAATCAATAAAATATATTTTTAAAAAAAGAACCCCCCCCCCCCCCCCCCCCCCGGTCAATGGTGTCCCGCTTTACCAATGTTAAAATCTGGTCACCTTACCACAAGTGATGTGTGATGTCCCGTAGGCCAGCCATCCCTTAATAAAGCTGCAAAGAAAGCAGCATTGTTGTAAAGGCAAAGGTAATTATGAAAGTACAAATAGTTTTCAAGTGATTATGATTTTATACCATTTTCCTCAAGGGAATAAGAGGTTTTCCTTTTTACCTCATTTTATTTGTGATGTAAATTAGGATATTTAGGAAAGCTTACTTAAGAGGAGAATAGTTTTCTATGTATTGTTTTGCTTGTTATCTATTACAATTCAGAGTGGCAACTTACTGTCATTAAAAAATACAAAAGCAAAGGACTTTTTGTTGTTAATTCTCACCTGAGAATATTTTTCCCATTGATTTTTAGAGACAGGAGGAGGAGGTGGAGGGAGGGAGGGAGAGAGAGAGAAGGAGAGAGAAAGAGAGAGAGAGAGAACCACCCATGACCAGGGCAGGGGATCTAGCCTGCAACTGAGGCACGTGCCCTTGACCCTTACATGACCCTTACCACTGAACAAAACTGGCTAGGGCACAAAGGACTTTTAATTGAAAAAAATTTAAATTACTAAAATCATGCAATATTTTAAGTTTACAAATCACCTTTGGCTGATACCTTTATGATCTTAGTTTTTATTCCTCTTGTTCTCCGATTTGGTGATTAAAATTAAAAACATCACATTTATTATTTTTTTTTACTTCCCACTTAAGATTAATTATGATGGTTTCATATTTCCCATTAGTCATATTTAATACATTTAAGTCTTTCCCTGTATAAAAGAGAGTGAAATGTCAAATGAGATTCTTAAGGATGACTTTACAACCATCAGAACTCGGGGAGAATTACCCCACATGTGAATCAAGGGGCTTTGGTCTAGAAAGGAGCATAAATTAAAAAAAAAAAAAAAGGAAGAAAGAAAAGATGAAAGGGAGCAAGGAAAGGAAGTAGAAGGAAAGATGCATAAATTAAATGGAATTGTAACACAGTTACAACACTCCTATTCCGTTACAGGGACACTAGAAGCCCGGAGAGGAAGGGAGAGAGAAACGTCAATGATGACAGAGAATCATTGATCAGCTGAGCAATTTGTCCTAGAGTAGATGCTGTGCTGCCTCACTTCAGGCAAACGACTAAACCACATTCCCATCTCCTGTCCTCATTGCAGTCCAATAGCTGGAAATTAAAGAATTTGGGGTGCATTATAAAGCTTCCTTAGAAAGGCTTTATACATACACATACAAGAGCAAGGGTATTCTTAAGAAAATGTTGAGGGGGGAAATATATTCTATAAGGGGAAAAATATCATATTCTTTTTTTTTTAATCTTTATTGTTGAGAGTACTGTATTACAGATACCCCCCCCCCTTACCCCCCTTCATTACCTCCCTCCACCCGGTTCCTGCCCCACCCAGGCCTTCACCACCCTATTGTCTGTGTCCATAGGTAATGCATCTATGCATATAAGATCTTTGGTTAATCTATTCTCACCCCCCACCCCTGCTTCCTTCCCTCTGAGATTCATCAGTCTGTTCCATGTTTCCATGCCTCTGGTTCTATTTTTAAAAAAATATATATTTTATTGATTTTTTACAGAGAGGAAGGGAGAGGGAGAGAGTTAGAAACATCGATGAGAGAGAAACATCCATCAGCTGCCTCCTGCACACCCCCTACTGGGGATGTGCCCGCAACCAAGGTACATGCCCTTGACTGGAATCGAACCTGGGACCCTTCAGTCCGTAGGCCAACGCTCTATCCACTGAGCCAAACCAGTTAGGGCGCCTCTGGTTCTATTTTATTCGACAGTTTATTTTGTTCATTAGATTCCTTGTTCATTTATTTTTATTTTTAAATTCAATTGTTGATAGATATGTACTTATTGCCACTTTATTGTTCATTTTTTTAAAAAAAAAGGGTAAAAAGATTTATGTATCTCAGATTAATTTTCATTTTATGTCTAATTGTACTCGTTTCTCTACTTTAATGAAATACTCTCCATTTTTTTCCCACTAAAAACTGAAAGTATTTATAACCTTCAAGGCCACCTTTTAAAATATTAATACTGTATCTACAATCAAATAATCCTATATAATAAAAGCCTAATATACAAATTGCCCCCTCGGGCGGTTGTTGGACGGGGAGTTCAACCAGGAGACCAGGAGTTTGACCGCTCACTATGACGTGTGCTAACCACCAGGAGGTGGCGCAGAACATGGCGGGCATCAGCAATGTGGTGCTGGCAGCAGGCAGCAGTGGAGGCGCCGCCAACCCCGATGGGTCCCGACGAGAGCGGGACCAGAGCGGGATGGTGAAGCAGGTGAGGGGGCGGCGCCAGGCCAAGGCGGGGTGCCAGGCAGGACTGCGGGGCTGCAAGCGAGAGCTGGGGCCTGATCTCTGCAGGCCACCCCAAGGGACCCCACCCGTGCACGAATTCTTGCACCAGGCCTCTAGTACGTCAATAAATTCTAATTTTCAGTTCTGTGAGAAAATAAGGGTGTTATTTATTAAATTGAGAATTTACCATTTGACACAATATCAGATGAACACTATTCAAATAATTAGAATATAAGACACAGTGGATATAATTTAGGCTTTCTTCAATGGTTTAAAAGCCAATTCAGAAGTTTGCAGTGTCTCATCCTCACCACAATATTCATTCATCATTCCAGTTGTACTTACTGAGCTTACTACACACACAGTACCAGGCACAAGAACTAAAAAGAACTAGATGCACAGTCATGGACTTTCCCCTCAAGGAACTTGTATTAAATAACATTAAATGGGTAGATAAGAGAGCTTTCTAGTCAACAGCATACTTGGTATTAGAGAGTTCACAGTGCATATCATTAACGTGATGCAAAACCACATTTTCTGCTAATCTGTTAATCAGTCCTAAGTTTATTTACTAGTGCCCATAACTAAGTCAATTTGAATTGATTATTCAGTACAATTTCATGTCTGATACAAGTGGTTTACAAAAATCAAACATAATAAAGTATAATACCTTCTCTTCACCTGCTAATCCTACAATTCTGCCTAAAAGCGGTTAAATTTTTGCCTAGATTAGTTTTATTTTAGTGTGAACGTTATTCGTCATCAAAATAGTATCATGTCATTTGTACATTTTGCTTGCTCTGACATACATTCAGTATTTCTAAGAGCATGTTCGTTCAGCTTACCAGTCAGAATGAAGGAGAATCACTTGTCTGCTTCCCAGGAGGAAGTATTAGGTCATCCCTCTTCTCAGTCCAGAAGGTACAAATTATCCAACTGTAGAGAAAAGAATTTTTGCTGTATACCTGTTATAGAACAGTAAGGAGCTAGGAAAAATCCAGGGTAAGTGGAATAGGGAAACTAAGACAGATAGTTAAACAGCAGTTTGCAGCCACCTAGTAAATCCTATCTTCCCTAACCCAAGGATACTTAAGAGTTGGCCTGGGTAGTGGGCAGGGACGGGCTAGAAGGTGTTAATTGGAGGGGGGAGGGGGGAACAGCTGTAATACCTTCAACAATAAAGATTAAAGAAAAAGGGTAAATGGTTTGCACTTCTCCCCAACCAGGGAGAAAAGAGCTTAAATCACCTCCTCAGGTAGACAGATAACAGAAATCCAATTAAGTCCATTTGCCAGCCACACCCAAGGACAGACAAATTAAGAGAGTAAATCTCATTTTGGTACATTCCTATAAAGTTGATGAATATTCTATTCATTCTCCCCTAAGACCTCCCCTAAATGCCCAGCCTTTAAGACCCCTGAAAACAAAGGTCCCAGGGTGCTCTCTCTCCAGGGAGCATGCCATGCAATTCTCTTTCCCTCTCCTTCCCTCATAAGCAGGTATCCCCTAACCTCTAACGGACCCCAGGAGACTTGCAACCAGGGGAGCAATGGGCAGCGGCAGCTTGTCCTGAGATGACCCCCTGAACCTGCCTCCAAGGCCCCCTTTTCTCTGACTTCCCAGGAGCCAAAGCAGCCCAGCCTACGCTCTCCTGTTGCTTCTTCTATGCCCTTCCTTGCTTCGATGCCCTAAGTGTGTTTTTGCTGCAGCCAATACATTCTTGCCTGCTTTTCTACACTTTGTCTCTTTATTTTTATCTTTATTATTGTTGTAGGTATTACAGATGTCCCCCCTTTTCCCCATTGACCCCTTCTAGCCCACACCACCCCCCACCCAGGCCTTCACCACACTATTGTCTGTGTCCATGGGTTATGCAGAAAAGCATACAAGTTGGTTGGTTAATCTCTTCTCACCCACCCCTGCCTTGTCTCTTTTTTTGTTTTGTTTTTTTTAATTTTAAAAAAAATATATTTTATTGATTTTTTTCAGAGAGGAAGGGAGAGGGAGATAAAGTTAGACACATCAATGAGAGAGAAACATCAATCAGCTGCCTCCTGCACACCTCCCACTGGGGATGTGCCCACAACCAAAGGTGCATGCCCTTGGCCAGAATTGAACCTGGGACCCCTGAGTCCACAGGCCGACACTCTATCCACTGAGCCAAACCAGTTAGGGCCCCTGCCTTGTCTCTTGATTGAAATCTTTCCCTCAAGAAGACAAGAACCTAGGTCTCCTTGTCTCCCCCGGTAACATACCTGATATCTAATTTTTTCTCCGCCTAGATTTATTTCATAAATAAACACATGAAAAAGCTAAGGGAAATGGAAACAAATTCTGGGAAATCCAGTCCATTCACATTTCCTCCTCTGATTATTCCTTGGGCCTGACGCTTGGAAGAGCAGATGAGGTGTGGACCCATACTGAGGCTAGGGAGCAGGCTTTCCTTGGAGAAGTGCTCATGCAGGTAGCACAGGGGGCATCACCAGGCCAGACTGGCTTTGGTGGGAGGGGCTGCCCTCAGGGACAGTGCAACCCTCGGGGAGGGATGGGGTTTAACTCTTAATCTTTTCTACCCCTCCCACATCTCATACTTCCCTGTTTGAGTGAAAGGCACCACCCAGTTGCTAAAAACCAGACCCTGAGGGAGTATGCAAGGAAGACAATAGGATTAACTTTTAAGTTTAAGTTGGATACAGAAGAAGGGGAGGATTTGATTTGGGTAAGTACAGTGGCAGGTACTAGAAGCCAATGGGGTGGAAGGATTGTTGGAAGAGAGTAAAAAGTGAAAGCATGAGTGCTTGAGGAGAGCCAGTTTAAGCTTAAAGTCCAAACCTCGGCCTCGGGAGGGAGCAGCCGAAAGGGCGCAGTGGGCTGCCTTCAGAGGGGAGACTGTAAGACACTGGGAAGCCTAGAAATAACGACACATCCTCTTTAGTGCAAGGATGCCTCCCAGGAAATGGGAATGCTAACTGAGTCACTGCGATCGAGGGCATCCGTTATTGCTTGGACTCCAGGGGATGGATTTCTGACATCATTTACTCTCAACATACATGAACGTACAATTTTTGGCTGGGATCTCTAGTTCCTCTGCATCCTTCAGAATTGTCCTAATGGAGGAAGTGGAGCGTGAGCCACATCTATCCCATTGCTCACTCACTCTGAGTGCAGACACAGCAAGCCTGGCACATACTTGAATTCTTGGTCCATACTAGGGCGGGGAGGGGAAGGGTAGAACTCAGCAAACTATGGCCCATGCAGCTTTTTGTGTACTGCCCACAAGGCAGGACTGGTTAGTACATTTTCAAATATATGAAAAAAAATCAAAAGAAGAGTAATATTTTGTGAGAAATGGATATTACATGAAGTTTACATTTCAGCGTCCCTAAATAAAGTTTTATTGGAACACAGGCACACCCATTGGTTCCCTACTTCAGGTGGCTGCTCTCCCACTACGAGGGCAGAGTTGAGTGGTTGGGATCACACATTCTACAAAAGCTAAGTTATTCCCTCTGGCCCTTTACAGAAAAAATTTACTGACCCCCTACTCTAGGCATTAAAATAATCCTTCATTTAATTGTCCTTTGAAAAACAATCTATCTGCTCTTCGTCTAAAGACCCTCATCAAAAAATAAGATGTGACTCATAGGAGAGACCATTGCACTGCTAAGAAGACAGATTGGCAAGTGGGATCTCCACTGAGGGAGGTGCTGGGGTGTCTGTATGCTCCCCCTACTGCTGCAGGGACAGAGCCGGGGGAGATCACACCCAGTTTAAACCCTGGCACTATACACATTGTTAGCCAGCTTCCCAGTTCCTTTGAGTTTCAGCTTATCTACACTAATAAAAGAGAAACAAGAAAATTGACTGTACCTCTGCTACACCCACAAGCCACACCCACCAGCCAATCAGGAGCGAGTATGCAAATTAACCCAACCAAGATGGCGGTGGCCACGAAGCTGGAGCGAGCAGGAGGCTTGGGTTGCCCCGGTGATGGAGGAAGCCAAGCTTCCCGCCCACTCTAGCTGGCCCTGGCCTCCGCTCAAGGCTACAAAGTTTCAATTATAGAAGATAAATAAATCCCAGATACCTGCTTCCAGCCGGCCCTGGCCTCCACTCAAGGAGGCGCTAGAAAAAAAAAAAAAAGAAAAGAAAAAAAAGAGGGGCTGGGAGCTTGGGTCACTGGGAGGTGATCAGGCCAGGATGGGATGGCAGTTGTGGGTGATCAGGCTGGTGGGGGGCAGGGCCGTTGGGGGTAAGCAGACCAGCAAGGTGGCCAGTTGGGGGTGAGCAGGCTGTCAGTGGGGGTCAGTTGGAGGTGATCAGGACAGCGGGGGGGGGACAGTTGGGAGTGAGCAGGCCAGCAGGGGGGCAGTTGGGGGTGAGCAGGCCAGTGGGGAGGGAAGATGGGGGTGAGCAGGCCAGCACAGGGGGCAGTTGGGGGGGATCAGGCTGGTGGGGGGGCATTTGGGGGCGAGCAGGCCGGCGGCAGGTGGCAGTTGGGGGCGAGCAGGCTGGCAGGCAGAGTGGTTAGGGGCAATCAGGCAGGCAGGCAGGCAGGTGAGCAGCTGGAGCCAGCAGACCCGGATTGTGAGAGGGATGTCTGACTGCTGGTTTAGGCCCAATCCCTGTAAACCAGCAGTAGGACATCCTTCGAGGGGTCCCAGATTGGAGAGGGTGCAGGCCGAGCTGAGGAACACACACCCCCACACCCGTGCACGAATTTCGTGCACCAGGCCACTAGTTATGATATGAAGTGGGATAGAGTCATTACGCCACTGGGCTGATGACATGTGGCAACCTCTACAAAAGACCCTGCACAGCAGTCCACCTTCAGTAAATGTTAATTTCTTTCCCCCTTGTTAGCAGTGAAATCTCAAAAAAGAATGAATTACAACTTACGTCACCAAGAGACCATTTAACACACTGAGCAATAAGAGAAAAAATTTTCCCAGCTTATAATCTTAGCACTTCAGAGGATTTAGTTAGAAACTATCAAGAAATCTGAGTCTTTACTCAGAGCCAAGCAGAAGGAATTAAGGCAAGATGGTGATGAAAACTCGCTGTGCTGTATGTAATGTGACTAACCCAAATTAGGAGAAGGTTAGTACATTAGAGTGCAACCATATGATGCATATTTTATACTTACTAAAATAAAAGCAACAACTTTTTTTTCTAAAAGTAACAACTTTTTAATGACACATAATATATGAAAGGTAGAATACTTAGTGGGGGGAAAAGCAGAATGTAAAATTTTATATACAAGCTCAACTGTATTTTAAAAGAAAAAAAAAAAAAAACAGCCCAGCTGGTGTCGCTCAGCGGTTGAGCATCAACCCATGAACTAGGAGGTCCCGGTTTGATTCTGGGTCAGGGCATATGTCTGGGTTGTGAGCTCGATCCCCAGTTGGGGCGTGCAGAAGGCAGCCGATCCATGATTCTCTCTCATCATTGATGTTTCTATCCCTCTCTCTTCCTCTCCCTTCCTCTCTCTGAATTCAATAAAAAAATTTTTAAATGAAAGAAAAAACAGAATAGTAAGAAATAAAGAGTACATGAACTTTTTGAAAAACAGTTTTATTGAGATATAATTTACATACCAGGACATGAACTTTTAAGACAAAACATGAGACTTCAAAAAGATCTGGACTGGCCATGGGTGCTGCAGGCCACCCCCATACTGAGCCTGGGCATGCACATAAGTCTTTTAAAGAAACCTTGCAAAAAGCACCAATTTTGTTCAAGCTTTCAACTCCCTTATTTTGCAGGTAAGGAAAATGAGACCTGCCTAAGGAAGTATAGGCTATTACAGTGGCCCCCTTATCTGCAGGGGATCTAGTCCAAGACCCCGGTGGATGCCTGAAACCACAGAGAGTACTGAACCCTATATAAACGATGTTTTTTACTATACACACATACTATGATAAGGTTTAATTTATAAATTAGGCACAGTAAGAGGTTCATAACAATAGCCAATAATAAAGTAGAACAATTATAACAACATACTGTATATAAGTTATGTAAATATGATCTTTCTTTTTCAAATTGCCTTATTGTAATGTACATACAGCAGGGATCTGCAGGGCAAAGGGATGATTCACATCCTGGGCTGGATAGACAGAAGGAAATTTTATCTCACCAATCAGAATGGCCAGCAATTTAAATTATATACATTATTTATTTCTGGATTTTTTTTCTTTAATATTTTTGGACCACAGTTAATTGCAAGTAAATGCAACCAGGAAAAGTGAAGCCACAAATGAGGGGGGCTATGTAGTAGCAAAGTGGGAGCTAGAAGGTCAGACTTCAAGTTCAATACACCTAAGTATGCCAATTGTTTAACATATCTTGTTCTCACCCATATTCACATGTAGTTTGTATGTTGTTATAACTATAGCAGAGACACAACTTTGGGGACTACTACTTCTTTAAAACACTCTTTCTTCTCTCAAGTTCTGCTGTGTTAACTTTTGTTCCTTTTAGTCTTTGCATGCCCAATACATTTGCTGTATTTGTGAGCCTGTGTAGTATTTTTGTAAAATGTTCAAGAAATTCAAAGGGCCCTTTTATTAGCATTTGTTGGAATCTCTGACCTCATTTTTAAATTTGAATTTTAAATTACTTTCAAAGTTTGCCTCTTTAGGAAGTACTTATAATTTTCTTCTTAATTTTTCAAGACAACAGATGCTTTTAAAAATACTTCTCTCTCTAGCCAAAGGAAGAGCTGGGCTCCCCTCGAGCATCCCACCCCTCTCCAGCAAAGAATTCTCTACTACATCATTAAGGGCCTAAATTTTCTTCTTTCTTTGCTCCTTAGAACCTGCCACCAGTTACTTTTCTCTTAGCACAACAGCTCTCAACCTCGGCTGCTCTTTAGGGTCACCTGGAGGGCTCCTACTTTATTTTCACTGTGACCGGGGGGCGGGGGCATGATTCTCATCTTCAGCAAGGATTGACAGCGGCTGCTTGGATGAATAGGTTAAAACAAATGCATTTTTTCTAAGGATATTTTTGTTGTAAATTAAGTACACTTGGGAAATTAGAAGGTTTGATCTTTGCGAAAGAAATTTTATTTGCTGTCACTAGAGCTGCCAGGGAAAGTGGTTTTTGGACAAGCCTACTGAAATTACACAACCAACAATTCTCATTCATTCACTCATTCATTCATTATTTATTAATTCAAAACATACACTGTCCCAGACACTAGAGATTTACATATACTCCCTGCTTTCAAGGGGCTTACAGTTTCAAAGGAGGACAAATACTTCAGTGAATATGGGGAAATGCTATGCCAGAGGCATGTGCGGGCCTCCTCTGGATGAGTATGTTAAAATATAGTTTCAAGCATATTAATAGAACATATTTTATTGCATTATATCTAAATCAAGTTTAAAAGTGTAATAATTCATGTTTAATTAGAAGTTACAGAAAAGTGAGACGTGGACTAAAACCAGTTATATCAATAGCAAATAGGAAGTTGTTTGAAATTGAGGTCAAATATGACGATACCTGGATATGATAAAAACTGGTTAAATATTGGTGTAAAACATAAAAAAAAACACCTCATTTCAGTAAATGATGTTTAAATCATTCCAGAAAGGGCCAATAAGACAGACCAAGAATAAAATAAAAACAACTAATAGGGAAAGGGAAAAGAGCAAGAAAAAGAAAGTAAAAGAGTGTCTCATGAAGAAAGCATAACCATTAAAATGTACTTAAGAATATTATGAGTTAATGATATATTAAAGGTAAGAAAAATAGGTCAAATTTTAAATAAAAGATTATCCTATCTAATAAAAGAGCAATATGCAAATTGACATACCTCCACTACATCCACAAGCCACGCCCACAAAGCCAATCAGGAGTGAGTATGCAAATTAACCCAACCAAGATGTCTGTGGCCACAGAGAGAGCAGGATGCTTGGGTTTCCTCAGCGATGGAGGAAGCCAAGCTTTCCACACACCCTGGACAGCCCAGGCCTCCACTCAAGGCTACAAAGTTTCAATTATAGAAGATAAATAAATTCTAACAGAAATGGTGGCAGCCACAGAGCTGGAGAGAGCAGGAGGCTTGAGTTGCCCCCGGCGATGGAGGAAGCCAAGCTTCCGCAGCCCTGGCTTGCCTTGGCCTCCGCACAAAGCTACAAAGTTTCAATTATAGAAGATAAATAAATCCCAGATACCTGCTTCCAGCCTATGCTTGGGTCGCCACAGGGCGTGGCCCGAATGCAAACCACCATAGGCCCTTTTCCCAGGCCGTCCCACGCCCCAAGGGAAACCCCACCCTGATCCGGGACACCCTTCAGGGCAAACCAGCTGGCCCCCAGCTGTGCACCAGGCCTCTATCCTATCTAATAAAAGAGTAATATGCAGATTGACTGTCACTCCAACACACAAGATGGCTGCCCCTATGTGGTCAAAGATCCTGCCCCCATGTGAACACATGATTGCCGCCACAAGATGGCCAGCAGAGGAGGGCAGTTGGGAGGGACCAGGCCTGCAAGAGAGGGCAGTTGTGGGCAATCAGGCCAGCAGGAGAGGGCAGTTGGGAGGGACCAGGCCTGCAAGGGAGGGCAGTTGGGGGTGGTCAAGCCTGCAGGGGAGGGCAGTTAGGGGTGACCAGGCCAGCAGAGGAGGGAAGTTGGGGGCGACCGGGCCTGCAGGGAAGGGCAGTTGGGGGGGACCCAGGCCTGCAGGGGAGAGCAGTTGGGGGGGACCAGGCCTGCAGGGGAGGGCAGTTAGGGGTGACCAGGCCTTCAGGAGAGGGCAGTTAGGGGTGACCAGGCCTGCAGGGGAGGGCAGTTAGGGGCAAACAGGCTGGCAGGGGAGCAGTTAGGCATCAATTAGGCTGGCAGGGGAGTGATTAGGGGGTGATCAGGCTGGTAGGCAGAAGCGGTTAAGGGCAATCAGGAAGGCAGGCAGGTGAACAGTTGGGAGCCAGCAGTCCTGGATTGTGAGAGGGATGTTCGACTGCCCGTTTAGGCCCTATCCTACCTGGATCGGGCCTAAACGGGCAGTCGGACATCTCTCGAGGGGTCCCAGATTGGAGAGAGTGCAGGCTGGGCTGAGGGACACCCCCCCCCCCCGTGCATGAATTTCATGCACCAGGCCTCTAGTCTATAATAATAAAAGTATAATATGCTAATTAGACCGGACAGTCGAACGACCTTCCAGACGTCCTTCTGGATGACATTCTGGACGAAGCAGGGGCTGCGAGGGCCGAGCCCCTTGCATGAATTTCGTGCATAGGGCCTCTAGTGTGTAATAATAGCACAGTATTTAAAATATGCTCTAACAGGTTTGGCTCAGTGGATAGAGCGTCGGCCTGCAGACTCAAGAGTCCCAGGTTTGATTCCAGTCAAGGGCATGTACCTTGGTTGCGGGCACATCCCCAGTGGGGAGTGTGCAGGATGCAGCTGATTGATGTTTCTCTCTCATTGATGTTCCTAACTCTCTATCCCTCTTCCTTCCTCTCTGTAAAAAATCAATAAAATATATTTCAAAAAATAAAATAGACACTATTATAAAAATGCATTATTATTTTTTAAAAATATGCTATATAAAATATATCATTTTGGTTCATTAAAAACATTTTTAAGAGTGAGCAGACTGAAAATAAAAGCTTCATAAAGAATTGCAAAAGTGTCCTTATTAATGTCCTTATTTAAAATTTAAGATATGAAAAATCTAGTAAAAATTTTTTTTAAAGTCAAGATTGAAACCAAATCAAGTAAAATCAAATGCACTGCAAGAATTTGCTTAGTAAGACATCTGGGTATCTTGTTCTTTATACAACTCTACAAAATTCTACTATGCTATAAAGAAATCTTGAGATTATGCTCATGGGGATCCAAAACTTCTCAGCTTGGCACTGATAGCCCATTATACACACTGATGAAAAGCAGACTGAATATCGCAGTCACTTTAGTACTACAGTTAATACCACATTGCTGATAGCATGTTTATAACCAATAGTAACTTCTGAATAAGATTTTATTTTGCAATTAGAGAAAGTTTATTAAAGCTATTATATTGCTAACAGAGTACTAGATTTTCGGTCACAAAAGAAAGTTGAGCCCTAACCCGTTTGGCTCAGTGGATAGAGTGTCAGCCTGCGGACTCAAGGGTCCCAGGTTCGATTCTGGTCAAGGGCATGTACCTTGGTTGCGGGCACATCCCTGGTGGGGGGTGTGCAGGAGGCAGCTGATTGATGTTTCTCTCTCATCGATGTTTCTAACTCTCTCTCCCTCTCCCTTCCTCCCTGTAAAAAATCAATAAAATATATTTTTTTTAAAAAAAAAAGAAAACAAAGTTGAGTTAGGCTGTTATAACCATTATTCAGTGCTCTGTATATTCTTTTACAAAATGTTGCAGAGATATGCTCCTTAGCAAAGTAATCCCTGATGGTAGTTTTGGTGTAACCACAGCATGCAGGGAAGGCACATCCATTTCCAGAGGGTCTATTCCAGTAAGAACATGATGGAAGGGGCTCAATATAATCAACCTGCTATCAGGTAGCTGACTGATCCCCCTGGGGAATGGTGCCATATTGGGGATTCAGTATTGGTCTCTGCTGTCCTCAGCAGTGGCCAGAGCCAGGTTTCCCTAGATGATGGAAGTCTGTGTTACCACTGCGATGACATTCATGAGCCCATTGGGCAAAGACCAATCACTGTGGAAAGAGGTGGATTGGTAGCCACAGAACAGGTCATCTTATTCACCATTGTGATATTCCACAAAGCATTGCTTCTTATCAAGGAACTCATTTCATGGCAAATGAAGTGGGGCAATGGGTCTATGCTCACAGAATTCACTAGTCTTACCATGTTCCCCACCATCCTGAAGCAGCTGGCTTAATAGAATAGTGGAAAGGTCTCTGGAAGACTAAGTCATAGAGCCAGCTAGGTGGCAATATCTTGTGGGGCTGGGGCAAGGTTCTTCAGGAGGCAGTATATGCTCTAAATTGGCATCCAACATACTGTGCTCTTTCTCCCATTGCTAGGATTTATTGGTCCAAGAATCAAGTGGTAGAAATGGGAATGGAGCCACTCACTACTACCCCTAGTGATCCACTAGCAAAATTTTGTTCCTGTCCCTCGAACATTATGTTTTGCTGGTCTAGAAGTCTCCTCATGTCTCATAATGGGCCAGGAAGGGAGCATTGGCTGGGGTGATTGATCCTAATTACCTGCCGCACCACGGAAGAGTAAGTCTGGAATTCGGGAGATTCCTTAGGGCTTCTTTTATATCATGCCCTGGATTAAAGTCAATGGAAAACTATAACACTCTAATTCAGGAAGGTGTATTAATGGCAAGATTCTTTATAAATGAAGGTTTGGATCACCTCCTGGGCAAAGAAGCACGGCCAGCTAAGGTGTCTGCTGAGGGGAATGAGTAGTGGAAGAAGGTAGTTATAAAAAACAGTTATGACTATGTGACCACTTACAGAGATGAGGACTATAATTGTAATAATTATTTCTTTCTTATTTTGTTATGAATATGGTTGTGTGTATATATGTATAGATCTAATATTATCTATTTATCCTATCACTATAATCTATCTATCTATCTATCTATCTATCTATCTATCTATCTATCTATCATCTATCTTTTGTTTTCTTCCCTTCCTTGTCCCCTTATCATATAACATAAGAGGTATTGACTTTGCATCATAGTTTTTCAATATTGTTAACTTTACATCCTAGAATTTGTTACAGGATGAGTGAATATCACCCAAGGATTGCATCCTTTTTAGGGAAAGAGTTGGTGTGCTTTCAGTTTTACACAGCATAGTTGTATCATGTTAGGTGGAAGTATGACTTTGTTACCTTCTTTATTTGGAAATTAAGGATGGTTTAAAAAACTGTGTATGAATGTGAAGTTGATAAGCAGTGGACTGTGATGGTTAGTTTTTTTTTTCAGAGATCTTTTTTTAAAATTTATTTATTTCTTTTTAGAGAGAGGAAGGGAGGAAGGGAGAGAGAGAGAGAGAGAGAGAGAGAGAGAGAGAGAGAGAGAGAGAGAAGGAGAGAAACATCCATGTGAGAGAGAAACATCAATGATTGCCTCCTGCACATGCCCTGACTGGGGATCAAACCCACCACCTTTTGGTGTATGGGACAATGCTGCAACCGAGCCACACAAGCCAAGGTTGTGATGGTTAATTTTAGTGTCAACTTTTCTAGGCTATGGTGCCCAGTTGTTTTGTCAAACACCAGTCTAGATGTGGCTCTGAAAGCATTTTTTTTAGATGTGATTAACATTAATATCAGGGGACTTTGAGTAAAACAGATTATCCTCCATAATGTGGGCAGCCCACATCCAATCAGCTGAAGACCTGAAAAGATTGAATTTCTTCAAAGAAGGAAAAAATTCTGTCTCCAGACTGCCTTCAGACTCAAAATTGCAACATGAACTCTTACTGGCGATTCCTGCCTGCTGGTCCACCATGGGAATTTTGTATTAACCAGTTCTCATAATTGCATAATTCCTTAAAATAAATCTCTCTGACTGTGTGTGTGTGTGTGTGTGTGTGTGTGTGTGTGTGTGTGTCCTATTAGGGGACTGAAATCATAGGCAATATTATAAAAAGAAATATGTTACAAATATTTATGAAAATGAGACTTAAAATACAACCTAATTATTATAGTCTAACGCCTTTGTTCTATTTGGTAAAATTTTGCCCTTTGCTATTATGACACCGTAAACTGATACTGAGTCCTTGGAGTTAAGATGATAAATCAAAATTATTATTAAATAAAATAAACTTAGTCTCAAAGTAATAATTTTCAAAAAGGCATGGAGGTAGCAGTGGGATGTCACCAAACCAGTGCTCTGTAAAGTCAGGGCCCTGTGGATTGTAGAGGTGCTAGCCTTCTGGTTGTGATCACCCAACACTCCTGCCCAGTACTACTTCATTATAATAAGGAAATATTTTAACCTTGACTGCTGGAACAAATTCCCCTAATTTATGTTCTGCAACCTCTTTGTTCAGTGATTTCACTGAATTTTAGAAAACGTAAATATTTACCATATTCTAATGGTTTTGTTAGCCACATTCAATCATTCATTCAACAAATATTTATGAAGTGCCTAGAATGAGCCATATCCTCTGTAAATTCCACTAAGACAGGGTGTTGCCTATTTGGTTCAGCACTAGGGCTCCAGTGCTGAGAATAATGCCTTGCACAGGATAGGAACTCAATAAATTTGTGCTCGATTAATAAATGGAAAGAAGCATATCCAATACTCCTAGTAATAATTTGTGCATTATCTCCTGCACTCCATGTCCAAAGGTTGCTAACATATGCTTCTTAGTTGTGAATATAACAAGTCCTTTAATAACTATTAGCTATGGCAAAAAGGCTTTTAAAAATGATGTTTTTGTGAAAGGCTTTGAAGTCATATGAATAATATAAGCAATTGGCATGGATTTATTTAAAAATTTACTTTTTCATTGATTGGTTTGAGGCAGAACATATTTTTCTATGGAAACAAGATTTTGCAAGGGGTTTAGATTCTCAGAGCTGCCCTCCTAAAACCTGTGACATCCAAAATAGCACGGTACTCATAACAGAACATCAATGTCAAAACTAGAACTTGACCTGTGGCACTCAGGGAGGGACTTTAGAAGGGCAGGTCTTGGGCTAATGTGGGTACACCTGAGAAGAGGGCTCAGACTCACCTGTGCTTGATATTGTATCTGAGAGATTGCAGCAGGAGTTCCAAATGAGGAAAACAATACACTCTTGAGAGGGGTAGGACTCAGATCAGAGGAACTGGTGATATTATAAATGACACCACTATTAAGAAAGGAAAAGAAACGGCTGTATAGCCTATACCCGTGGTTGGCAAACTGCGGATCGCGAGCCACATGCAGCTCTTTGGCCCCTTGAGTGTGGCTCTTCCACAAAATACCACGGCCTGGGCGAGTCTATTTTGAAGAAGTGGCATTAGAAGAAGTTTAAGTTTAAAAAATTTGGCTCTCAAAAGAAATTTCAATCATTGTACTGTTGACTAATGAGTTTGCCGACCACTGGCCTATACCAAGGAGAGGGGAAAAGAACCAGGAGTGGGAACAATTCTAGGCAGAGGCAGAAAAGAGAAGGTAGTTCTAGTTCTGTCAGAATCTTACCAACCTCAGGTGGTTGGTTGGCCATGTATGAATCAGGGACTGAGTGTATTAGAAAATACCCACAAGTAGTTCATTCTAGAACTGCATCTAAAAGAAAGACAGGATCTAACGATTAGCTTTTATTGTTTTGTAATAAAAGAATGTGCTTAAGTAAAATATTTACCACAGAAGGAAATTTTTAAATGTTTTTATTAAGTACTGACTATACATGAAATATGTTTAACATGTGTGACTGCTATAAGGAATAATAAGTATGCATATACCTACGACTCAGTTTAAGAAATTGGACATTAATCATTAAAAGGGTTTGAATGGGACAAGAGGACAGTTGTGATCTTTCAGGTAGTTGTGTGTCTGGAAGTTGACAATCATCTTGGAGAAAAGCTAAAAACAAAACAAACAAGCCAGGAGCCTAGGCATTGAAGGATGTAAAAAACTGACATGCAGACTAATTGAGATATGATATTGATCAACCTTGTAAATGTTTGGAATAAAAGTTTTATATTTAAAGCCCAAGAAATGTTGCTTGAATAAGTGCTTTGTGGTGAGTAGGACCATTTGTCAAGTGGTCCAGACTCACAAAGGCCAGTTTGGGAAGAAGCAAGATGATTCTTCTGTTAAGGAAAAAGACCCATTATTCAGATGACCTTTTTTCTACGAAGACATGTTTCTGTCCTAGCTTTAGCTGAGCACTAATGTCCTCCTCCAGAACTAGGATTTTACAAAAATGGTAACTTTTGACAAAAGAAGTCTTTTTATCCCTCTGAGTGTGCTTGCTTCCTGCTACAGGGAGGAAACTGAGTCCTGGATGCATTTAATAACATGTCCAGAACATTTTCATGGAAAAGTTCTAGAGGTGGATAGTGGTGATGGTTACACAGCAATGTGAATGGATTTAATGCCACTGAACTGAACACTTAAACATGGTTAAAATGGCAATTTTATGTTATGTATATTTTACCACAATAAAAAGAATTTACCAACCAACCAGCCAAAAACATGTTCAAGTCACATCGATTATGGGTTCAAATTCTGGCCTAGAACCCACTTCTTTCTTCTAAGACCCCTCTCAGCTGACCTGCCATGAACTTTTATGTTAAATGAAATGAGGTGGACACCTGGTGTACCCACATATCAGTTCTTACTTACTAGGGTACACAAGTGAGATGTAATTCTCATATTGCACTTAATTTGTTAGATTCTACTTTTAATAGGCATCTTAATTTTTATCTTGGAGGTTTTAAAGATAAACATAAGAGAAAGGATAATTGTAGGAAAAATGTCAATATTTCTCAAGTTGATTATATGTGTAAATACATATATATGCATATTGTTTTACTATTATTTGTACTTATACTAAAAATAAATAAACTTTATTGGCATCTGTATCTACTTATGCCATGTAAAGTAATATTTCAGGAAGCCACTATGCTAAAATCTGGATAGGATACTAAGAAATATGATTCTCTAGTTAGGAAGACATCAGTAAATGCATACAATAATAACCTTTTAAAATGAAAGTATAGCCCAGCTGGCATGGCTCAGTGTTTGAGCATCGACCTATGAACCAGGAGATCACGGTTGGGTTTCTAGTCAGGGCACATGCCCGGATTGTGGGCTCAATCCCCAGTGTGGGGTGTGCAGGAGGGAGCCTACCAATGATTCTCTCTCACCCTTGATGTTTCTATCTCTCTTTCCCTCTTCTTTCCTCTCTAAAATAAATTTTAAAATGTATTTTACAAATTGAAGTATAATATACACAGGTACACAAGTCAAGTGTATACTTTGAATGAACTATACACAAAATATTTCATGAAATGAACCTACCCATGTAACCTCCATTCAGATTAGAAATAGAATTTTCAGCATTCCCAAGTCTCCCTCATGTGCCGTCCCAGGCAACAACTACTCCCAAAAGTTAACAACTGTCCAGGTGTCTCTCACCATAGGTTAGTTTTCCTCTTTAATCTTCATGTAAATAACGTCATACGGTAGTGTTCTTTTTTCTGGCTCCTTTTGTTTAAGATGATTTTTATTTATTTATTTAATTTATTTCAGAGAGGAAGGGAGAGAGAGGTAGAAACATCAATGAGGAGAGAGACTCATTAATTGGCTGCCTCCTGCACACCCCTACTGAGGATCAAGCCCACAACCCAGGCATGTGCCCTTGACTGGAATCGAATCCGGGACCTTTCAGTCCTCAGGTCGATGCTCTACCCACTTCGCCAAACCAGTTAGGGTTTAATATTATTTTTATATAATTCATCCATGTTATTTCATTTATTCATTTTTATTTCAATATAGTATTCCTTTGAGTAAAACCACTATAATTTATTTATTCTTCTGTGAAGGAACGCCAGTGGATATATACTGAGGAGTGAGACTATTGGGTCATAAAGCAGACATGCTCAGCTTTAATGGGTTTTGCCAAACACATTTCTTTCTTTTTTTTTTTTTTAATATATTTTATTGATTTTTTACAGAGAGGAAGAGATAGGGATAGAGAGTTAGAAACATCGATGAGAGAGAAACATTGATCAGCTGCCTCTTGCACACCCCCTACTGGGGATGTGCCCGCAACCAAGGTACATGCCCTTGACCGGAATCGAACCTGGGACCCTTGAGTCCGCAGGCCGACGCTCTATCCACTGAGCCAAACCGGTTTCGGCAACCAAACACATTTCAATTTGCATTTCAAGTTGTCATTTTCTAATTGTTTCTAACATATAATATATAGAAACACAATTGAATTTTGTATATTAACGTTTCACCATTAAGTATGACGTTTCTTACAGGCTTTTGGAATATTCACATCATCATACTAGGGAACTTCTCTCCTATTAGATTTAAAAAATGCTAATATTACGTTCTTCAGGTATAATTTACAGATAGCAAAAATAAACAAATTCTAAGTGTATCGTTCAGTAAATTTTTATGAACCAGTGTCAAAACGTAACCATCATCTAGATCAATATACTCTTAGGTAAATACCTGGAAAACAGCTGTTGGGTCATGGTAAGTTTATGCTTAACTTTATGAGGAAATACCACACCATTTCCAATTGTATAGTCCTGCCAGCAATGAATAGAAATTCCAAATGCCGCACATTCTCACCAATATTAGGTATTGTTAGCCTTTATAATTTTAGCCATTCCAGAGGGTAGGTAGTGTCTCTTGTAATTTTAATTTGCATCAGTTCCCTGATGACTAATGACTTTGAACATCTTTTCCTATGTTTCTTGGCCATTCATAAGCTTTTGTAAAGTACCTTTGCAAGTCTTTTGTCCATTTTGTTATGGAGTTGTCTTTTTATTATTAACTAGAGGCCCGGTGCACGGAAATTCGTGCACTCGGGGGTCCCTCAGCCCAGCCTGTGCCCTCTCATGGTCCAGGAGCCCTCCAGGGATGTCCAACTGATGGCTGAGGCCCTGGGGAGCGGGCCTACGCCGTCAGTCAGACATCCTTAGCACTGCTGTGGAGGCAGGAGAGGCTCCCGCCATCGCTGCTGCGCTCACCAGCCGTGAGCCTGGCTTCTGGCTGAGCAGCACTCTCCCTGTGGAAGCGCACTGATCACAAGGGAGCAGTTCCTGCGTTGAGCATCTTCCCCCTGGTGGTCAGTGCGCATCATAGCGACCGGTCATTCCACCATTTGGCCGATTTGCATATTAGCCTTTTATTATATAGGATTTGGAATGTTTATTACTTTTTCTGGATACAGGTACTTTGCCTGATATGTATATCATAAATATGTTCTACTAATTTGTGGACTGCCTTTTCACTACCTTAGTGGCAAGTTTATAATTTTAATGTTGATAAAAAAAGTTTATAATTTTAATGAAGTCCAATTTATCTTTTTTTTTTTTAACTTTTCTGGTGTCTTTCGTGTCTCTCGTGTTAAAAAAAAAAGTCTTTGCTGCCATCGCTGGTTTGGCTTAGTAGATAGAGTATGGGCCCACAGACTGAAGGGTCCTGGGTTCGATTGCTGTCAAAGGCACATGCCGGGTTGTGGACTCGATCCTCAGGAGGGGGTGCGCAGGAGGCAGCCGATCAATGATTCTCACTCATCAATGATGTTTCTATCTCTCTCTCCCTCTCCCTTCTATCTCTGAAATCTGTAAAAATATATTTTAAAAAAAGTCTTTGCCTATCCCAAAGTTGTAAAAATATTTATTATGTTTCCTTTTAGGAGGTTTATAGTTTAGCTTTAACATTTAAGTCTATGATCCATTTCTAATTCATTCTTAAGTATGGTGTGTGTGTGGAAGGGAGAGTCAATATTCATTTTTCTCCATACTGATTATCTACTTGTTTTAGCACTATTTATTGACAAGACTTTCCTTTTTCCATTGAATTTGTTTGACAACTTTGTAAAAAATTGACTGTAAATTTAGGGGTCTATTTCTAGACTCTGTTCTGTCCCATTGATCTATTTGTTTATTGTTACACCAATATCACACTGTCTTAATTATTGTAGCTCAATAATTGTAGCTCAATATTTTAGTGAATATTGAAACCAGTAGTGTAAGTTATCCTATCTATTTTTCTTCAAGTTTGTCTCGGGTGTTCTAGATAATATATTTCCATATAAATTATAGAATTAGCATTTTACTTTTCAATAAAAAGGCCTGTTGGGTTTTGATTGGGATTGTAATGAATCTATACATCAATTTTGGAAGAGCTGACATCTTAAAAGTATTGTGTCTGCCCACCTCTCCTTTTAATTAGGTCTTTGTGAATTTCTATCAGCAATGCTTTTAGTTTTCAATGTAGAGATCTCAAACATCTATTATTAAATATATTCCTAATTATTTGACTTTTTATGTTTTTGTGACATTTTATTTCAGAGAGGAAAGGAGAGGGAGGGAGAGATAGAAACATCAATGATGAGAGAGAATCACTGATCGGCTGCCTCCTGCACGACCCACACTGGGGTTCAAGCCCACAACCCTGGCATGTGCCCTGACCTGGAATAGAACTATGACCTCCTGGTTCATAGGTTGATACTCAACCACTGAGCAACGCTGGCTGGGCTGCTTTTGTGACATTTAAAATGTTTTCATATTCCAATTATTTCTTGCTAATATATATAAATACAGTTAATTTCTGTGTGTAAACCTTGTGTCCTATGCTCTTTTTTTTTTTTTAAAGAGAGTTGGCAGATCATGTAATGGTTCTTTTAAAATATATATATATTTTTATTGATTTCAGAGAGGAAGGGAGCGGGAGAGAGAGAGAGAAACATCAATGATGAGAAAATCATGGATTGGCTGCCTCCTGCATGCCCCTCACTGGGGATCAAGCCTGCAACCTAGGCATATGCCCTAACCAGGAATTGAACCATGACCTCCTGGTTCATAGGTCAACGCTCAACCACTAAGCAGAGCCAGGTGGGCATGTCCTATGCTCTTAACATTCATTCTAATAGTTGGTAATTTTTTTGAATTTTATATGTATACAATCACATTATCAGTGAATAAAGATGGTTTTATTTCCTTTCTTTTCAGTTTCTTGCCTTATTACTGAAATACTTATTTAGCAGAGAGGCTAAACAACTTGCCTAAATTCACACAGTAAGAGATTGAAACTCATGTCAATCTGAGTCCAGAACACCCTGGAATGAGTGAGTGTGTCTTAAAGACTGAGTTGCTTTTATTGCTTAAGAAGACATGGCTAGAAAAAATATTTAGGGTCATATCGAAGAGGGTCTTGAATATAAGATAAAGGATTTGAATTATATCTTATAAGCAATGAAAAATCATTTTTGAGTGGGAAAGTAATATAATAAAAGTGGAAATATGAATCTTGTGAATGTGCAGTATGATTTAAAGGGAGCCCCTCATTCATTTATTCATTCATTTCACAATCATTTATTGAGCATTTATTATATTCTAAAAATTGTTGTAAGTACTGAGGGAAATAAAAATTAAGATGTGTTGCTTAGAGCAGTAGAAATAGTTAGTGATGGCAAAAAGACTCAGCATAATCTGTTAGCTATGTTGTAAAGGCAGCTCTATGATCTTGCATAAATTAACTTTTCTAAAGCTCAGTTTTCTCATATGTAAAATAGGAATTATGCCTACTTTGATTAGAAAATAAAAATATAAAGCCCTACCTGAGTGGCTCAGTGGTTGAGCATCAACCTATGAATCAGGAGGTTACATTTTGATTCCTGGTCAGGGCACATACCCAGATTGTGGGCTCCATCCTCAGTAGGGGGGCATTCAGGAAGCAGCCAATCAATTATTTTCTCTCATCATTGTTATTTCTATCTCTCTCCCTCTCCCTTGCTCTCTGAAATCAATAAAATTAATATATATATATATATATATATATATATATATATATATGCAATATATTTGGCCTACATTAGACACATTTTTGGTAGCTACAATATTAAAAGGTTTGGAGAGAGCCAGATAGTTGTTTCATTCAATAATCAAATTGTCAAACAAATGCTTTAACTGATTGTCCCTCCAGTGATTTTTAATAGAATAAACTATAGGTTTTTGCTTTTGCAAGTTCAGAGTGCACCAAAACAGAGATAACCGTATATGTTCAGATCTAATAAAAATACTCCTTTATATTGGTATAAAGAGCTTGATAGTTAACAAAGTACATTTATTTACCCCATTTTGTTTGTCCTATAACAATTACACAGATGAGATATTTATCTAAGGTCACGTAGTAAGTAGCAAAGTCCAGTTTGTGTTTATTTTCCTACCTTTTATAGCACTTTTTTTTTGTGTGTGTGTGGTTTTTTTTTTTTTTTACCATATTGTGTTTTCTCTCATTATATCATGATGTATTCCAGAAGTACACATCAATAATACAAAATATTGAGTCTTCCATTTTTATGTAGTTTATATCTGAAGAAAGTGGGAAGCTTGAAATTGAATGGGGGAAGATAAGGCAGACAAAATAGAATTTCTTGTCCTATATTACTCATATTGTTCTGCATTTTCTTAGGTATATTGTTAAGTATATAAATTATCATTTCCTTTACAACTTTATGTTGCACTTATGATTCTGCTAATGTTTCTTTTGGTTTGTCTCCTTGCCTCATCCCTCCATGGTCTGTCAAGTTTCTGCTTCTACTAAATTTCAATAATTTCCTTCCCCTTTATGATCTGCACCCACACTTTTTCCTAATTGGGTTGTCCTCTGTTGGCAATATACTACTTCCTATATATCTTTACTTTCTTTTTTCTTTGACTGCATCAAGTCAATGTATTTACTGCCTTTCATCCTTTTAATTTCGCATGATCCCCGTGATAATTCACTAATAATTCTGGCTAGTTTTCATAAAGAATTATTCTGAGGTCTCACAGAAATCTAAGTTCTTTCAAAATACTGAAAACTTTTTTTTATAAACATGTTTTATGAGCAACACATTGGAGGGTGAGGTGGGGAAGGGAATTGGATCAGACACTATTGTTTACATTTTACGGATTCAGTGAAACAACAAACATTATGTGAGACCTTGTTAGGGGCTCTAGCAAGTATGAAGAACAAGACATGGTCTGGGCCCTGAGTAGTTTGCAATCCAGTGGAAGAGAAAGACAAGTATATAAACAACCGCAGTACAAGACAATATTGTTATAACAATGGCATGAAGTGTGGAGGGAGCCCAGAGACTGTACTAGAGAGCAGAAATTAAAGGATTCCTCAAGGTTCAAGGCAACTGAGTAGCCGCTGGACATGGAACTCATTATGTTATGCTGTCAGATGTTTTTGTTTGCTTTCTTTTTGCAGAAACAGTCCTGTATCTTAAGCATGCAGTAAGTTTTATTGAGTAATATGAAAATGCAACCAGGAGTCACTTCTTTGCACAGATATCATGGGTGGTTTTGGAAAGTGTGAAATCTACTGTTTCAAAGGCATGATGGATTCTGGACTTCTGCCAAAAAATAGGGAGGGATAGAAAGCAAGGAGAATCTGTATTCTAACTCAGAGTCGGGGCTGAGGACAGAAAACTGGAGTCCAGCAATGTGAGGGAACTCAGGTGACTACTACCTCATTGTGGGAATACAATGGACTAGTATTAGTGGAAGAAGACGGCCATGAAAAACGCCATTCCCCATGTCTTCTCCCAGTTTCTTGGAGAGCTCTGTTTTCAGGGGGAACACAATTCTCTTATGCCAGGTAATTAAAATAATCCTTAAAAATTTACTCAATACGTGGTCAATGCAAACATTTCAAGCACTATACGGTTAAGTGTACAAAATAAAACTGTAAGTAGCCCTTTACATACATACACACACTTAAACTCCCAGTGCGAACAACTTGTAGCTCTCTAAACATTTTCTATCCATAGTCAAACACACTCACACATACACACACACAGTTTTTTCTTTCCCCAAATAAAATTGGTGGTATTCCCACAAACTTGAGGTTGCAGACACCATTAAAAGCGTGGGCTTTTGAACCAACCCAGAACTGGGGTCAAATCCTCTCCAGCTTCCCGGTTGTATGACTGTAGGCAAATTACTTATTTAAGCCTCATTTAATTTTTTTTTTGTGTGTGTGTGTGTGTGTGTGTGTGTGTGTGTGTGTGTGTGAAGGATAAAAATGGTAAATATTTCGTAAGGCTCGAAGATCAAAATCTAGCATATATAAATCACTTAGCACAGAGTAAGTGTTCAATAAACATTACTGTCTAAACTTGTTAAATAAATGTTGCTCATTCCCCCCGCCCCCGCCGAATTATTCTAAGTTCAGAAGAACTGGCTTCTCCAAAGCATAAAACTGACCCTAGTAACATCTCAACCAATGAAAAGTTCTCCAGTTTCGGTGGTACCCTCCTGCGTCCCCCAAACACCACTTTCTGATGTCTAGAAAGTGGACTACCCAATAAAAAAAAAAAAAAACACAAAAAAACTTTTGTGACTCTTGTCGTGACAAGAATGCTCAACTAGGTTAGGTTTTACACGGTGTGCACTTCGCCTTTATCGTGCAACTGCTGGGTGGCACCCCTTTAAGCTCGCCTCCGGCAGGCGCACCCCTCCATCCCCTATAGAGATGGGGCTGCAACTGCAGACGCCTGTGCTGGCAGGAGCCGAGGGAGACTCGATGGACCAGGGGCGCCTCCTGGGCGCAGCGGCGGACCCGGGGCGCGCGAGGTGCGCCCGAGGGGGTGCAGGCTGCGGGCCGAGGGGCCCGGCCGGGGCGAGGGCGGGAGGCTCCCCGGGCGAACCTGGCGCTGGGCTCTCCCCGACCTTGGTCTGGGGGGCAGCTCCCTCCTCGTGGGCAGCCCCAAGACCCCACCGCCGCCCCCTCGGCTCGCTTTCTTTTTGGGCACTGCCCTTTGCCCTCCCATGGAGTCGTCTGTTTACTCTCCCTTCACTTGCCGTCACCCCTAGGTCACCCTCTCTCCACCACAGTCACCCATTTTGTCCCTTTCCCCCCGCACTCTTCACCTCCCCCCCGGGTCGCCTTCTCGGGGGACTCTGCCCACGAAGATGCTGCAGACCCCGCGGCCAGGGTCTGCTTCCCGGAGAGCCCTCGGCGCACCCCGGCTCCCTCCCCGGGGGCGCGGGAGGCAAGTTTCCGCCCCGTCCCTGCCCCGGTGACACGACTTGGCGGCGGCCACGGCCAGGGAGGCGGAGGGAGGGACGGCCTGGCTCCCGAGCCCCCTCCCCTCCTCCCGAGCTCGCGCGGTCTGTGTCTCTCTCCGCAAGTGCGGAGCCTCGGAGGAGGAGGAGGAGGAGGAGAAGGAGGAGAGGAGGAGGAGGAGGAGGGAGTTGGGGGAGGATCTCCATTGAAATAAACAACCAGGCAGCAGTTATTAACACGGGAACATGGCGGCCGCAGCCTCCGCCACGGCTTCGGCGGCGAAGGTCAGCGCCGACGGCAGCCGGCACCTGACGGCGTGACCGACCCGAGCGGGTAACCGCGCCTTCCCTGGGGGCCGCGAGGGCGGGCGGCGGGCGGGGGGCGCCGCCTCCCCACCCCGGGCCGCGACTGCGCCTCCAGCGCGGAGCCGGGCAGCGCCGCGCGCCGGGGCGAGGGCTGTTGTGTGTGCGGGGACCGCTGCCCGGGTGCGCGGGGCGAGGAGTTGCATCCCGCAGGCGCCGCGGAGCCGGGGAGTTGGGGCTTGGGGGGTGGGGAGGGCGGGAAGCGGCGGGGAGACGCGGAGTCCCCAGGAGAGAAAGGAGGCGCTCCAGCGCCGTGCGAGGGCTCGGGAGTCGGTCCCGGAGCGCGAGGCGGGCGGAGGCTGCAGCCCGCGGCGCCGGCGAGAGGTGAGTGCCGAGGGCGGCGGGGAGGCCGGGGGCGCGGGCGCAGCCCCCGCCGGAGGAGCCGGGCGCCCGCCGCGCAGCCGGGTGCGGGGTCGCGGGGATCGCGGCGCCTGCCCCCTCGCGGGGAGCGAGCTGGGACGGGAAGGTGGGCTTGGAGATGCATTCTTTAATGGAAATGCGGAGCGACTGCAGCGGAGGGTGGGAGCCGGCGAGGGGCGGCCGGACCCGGGAAGTGCCGGGGGTGTGTGTGTGAAGGTGAAGCGCGGCGCCGGGGGCGGCCGGCGGGGTGCGATGCTGGGCGGAGGGGAGCCGCGGCCCGGCGGGCGGGCGGGCCGGGCCCGTGTCAGCGCCGGGGGCGGGGGGCGAGGGGCGCCGCGGGCGGGCGGACGGGAAGGAGCTGGCAGGCGGGGCGCTGGGGCCGAGCAGGCCGGGCCGCGGTGGGGGCGGGGAGCCGGGGGCCGGACCGCGGCGGCGCCGAGCCGGGCTCGCCCCTGACTTAACTTTCTGGGTGCGGGCTGGTGTGCCGGAGGCGCGCTGGGGCCGGGGCTGGGGGCGGGAGGCGGTCCGGGAGGTTCCGGGTTGGCTCGCCAGCGCCCCCTTTTCCCTTCCTCCTCTCCCCGCCCCTGAAGGCACAGGCCCTCGGGGCCCCAGGGGGGAGCGGGAGGGGGCCTCCGGCCGGCGGGCGACGGTCCCACCCTGAGGACCCTTCTCTCTTGGGCCCCCGGGGCTGCCGAGGGAGGGGGGCCAGGGTGGTCTCTCCGTGCGGGCGCTCCCTGCCCCCGGCCCCTCCGGGGAGTCCCGGCAGCGTCCCTGCGGAGATCGGGGGTGGGTCGGTCCCTGGTTAGCTGGTCCCTCCCTCTTCCCCCCTCCCCCTAGTGGTTTCCGGGGCCTGCGGGACCGAGGGGTGGGAATCGGGGACCCGAGCCCCTGGCCCCGGCCGGGAGCTGGACTGGGCCTAGCGCCTCCGGGTCTGTCACTGGCAGGGGAAACTTTCCCAAACCGGACCGAGCTCCAACACCCTCCTCTGCCACCTCGTCCTCGAATCCCACTCCCACTCCACCTCCTCCAGTGCCTTCCCCTCCCACCGACCCGAATCTCACTGCGAGTGACTGATGGGGCAGGGAGCCAATCGAAGGTGTGGGTAAGCCAATCGCGAGGGCCGGAGGAAGGGAGGGGGCGGGGCTTGCGCCGGACCAGTTGGAGCGGAGTTGCACGCGGGCGGGGGAGTCATGGAGACGCCGAGAGCTACCCACTCTGGTCCATCCCTGGTCGCCGGCTCCGCGACCTGGAGGGTAGTGTCACTTACCGGGGCTTTGGCCCGGGGAGACGCGCAGAGGGACCCGAGGTCCTGGATTTCCCCGGTGCCACGGGGGACGTTGTCTTAGACACGACGAAGCCTGAAGCCGCTCACGATGTGGCAGCAACTCCGAGGCCCGCTTCTAAAATGGCATATATTGTCGTGATCTGGTTCTGGACACGGGCTCCTGGTTTCCGGGCTGAGGGTCACGGGAGTTGTCTGTTTCCTTCGACCTCCGTTCCACTCAGCTGCCCCGGCGGGGGGACAGGGAAATTTGGAAGGGTCCTTTGAAAATGAGTAGCCTTATGTCCATTGATTATTGGGAGTGTAAAGTATCATTGTTTGTAATGGCTTCGCTGGTTCCTTTTTTAATTAGACCGCCAATTCCCCAAGTGCACTTGAAAGTTCGGCATTTGGGGAGGACATTAGAGAGAAAAAAAAAAAGTTGTGGTTTTATGGTATGCATTTCCCCCCCTTCTGTCTTGGATAAACAAAATGAAATTAGGAACCAAAGCATCTCACTGTTTGAAACATAAAGCGTTGGTATTTAGGGAGCACAGCTAATCAAAGACTATTTATCTACAGAAGTCGGAGCAAAGTGTAGTTTGCCAGATTACGCCAACAACAAAAGATTCTGAAAAATCATGTGTTTTAATTTTTCTTCAACACGGCTAGATTGTCCAGCGTGTGGGTACTTTTCTGGCTGATGCAAGGTGAGGAGACATTTTGATGGGTGTAAGCTGTTGGTTGCCTTCAGTCCAGTGACTTGATCAACTCTTGACTTTGAAGAATCGGGAGGGTAGGTCTTCTGGTTCTCTCTAATGACCACAGGTTGCTCTGAAGGAAAAGCTGTCTTTTAAAAAGACAGCAGCTGTTCCCCTGCTTTTTTGTGTGTGTGCTCCTGTTCTTTGTTGGTGAGGTTAGTGCACACTGACAGCAGCAAGCCTGCTTTCCCATCTGGAATTTGCAGGATCTTGAGGAGTTCAAGGAATGAATAATATTAAATTGAGAATGAGTCCATTTTGTGATAAGTTTCCAATGAATTTAACTGATCTGGTGAGGGTTTTGTGTCTTTTTTTTTTTTTTGAGGTATTTTATCTGCATGATATTTATCTTATCTATACCAGTTTCTCTAGCTTTTATTAATATTGGGTCACTAAGAAAGAATAGAGGGGGGTCAGTAGTTTTAGGGAACTACCACACCCTGCAAATGCGTTCTTTTGTAACAGACCATGTTCAAATTTATAATGTAAGCTTCCAATCCAGTATAATTGTGAGTATTCATTTAGACAAAAATTAATTGCATTTGCTGCAACCCTTGAGGTGTTATCTTAGTGATAGAATAGTAAAAATTGCCAAGATAAAATAAACAGCTGCCAGAAGTAGGAGGTATTATAAATTAAGCAACATTCAAAATTTGACAACATTCACCCCTCCCCCCATCATTAGTTAATTTAGTTACTGATGACCACTCTGACGTGTGCCCTTCTCTCTCTTTTGTATGCTTGAGACCAGCACATTGTTTTACTTCATTTTCTGCAACAATCTTTGAAAATGTCCTCCTATTCTTGGTGGCAGAGAGTAGCAAGTCCCTGAATGCCTGGCTAGGGGGAAAAAGCCTCTCAAGCATATGGAGACATCTAGAAAAAGATGTGCATCGTCAGCTGTGATTCCATTGTGTGCTCTCAGACTGGATCTGAGCCTTCCTCCTCCTGGGAATTTCAGTCTTACCAGAGGAGTTCTTTGACTTTTAGATGTCGGGATACTGAAGCAGAGGGTAGAAAAGAGCTCGCCAATTATGAACTTAATATTTTTTAGATAGTTTGGCTCTGATTTTAACCCTTCATTGGTTCAGTATAATTTACATGACTTTTGCTCAGAGTTAGAGAAGAATTTTACTGGAAACGTAAATTGTAAGGATTGGAGGGGGCCTTGGGCTGTGGTATAAGAGTGCATAAAGGGCTTCATCTGTAGTTATGCCATATTAAAGCTTTCTAAGCCTTAGAATCAAGACCTGTGAGGAGCAGTGCTTCCATTATACACCCTATATTTAAGGATTCAATACCTTAGCTGTTTCAAATCACATCAGGTTGAAATATGACCCACAAGTTGACAGCTTGGATTTCTTGAAAAAAATTGTGTTTAAAAATGATTCTTTTAATAACTAGTCCTTTGGATGTTGTGTAGCCAAAAAGAAAAAAAAAAGGGGGGTGTGTTGTGTGTGTGTGTGTCTTTTTAAACAATTTTCCAAGAAGATTAGTTTTCTGAAATGCACAGTGTATCCTTATTTGATATTTTCACCATTATTATGTCATGGTTGAAATTATATTTAAAAACATAATGTTTAGCTATTTTTGTGGCAAAACTGCTATTTAAGAAATTACTAGCTTTTCAATATTTTGTGTTTATAGTTTTTGGTGATTATGTCATTACATGCTCTATCAATTTTAAATTAAGAGAATAGGAGGGAGAAATAGCCACTGTTTTTAAGGTATTGCTCTTTTATTGCAGTAAATCATAAAACAGCAAATTTTCTAATGAAATAATCAGACTATATTTATATACCAATAATGAAAGCCATTAAAGAGAAAACAGAACAAAACCCTATTTTTTTTAATATTCTTTCATTACTCAAGCAAATTTTACCTCTATGTCTTGTTTTCTAAACAGAAAAGGTGTTCTTAGCGTTTGTGTTTATTTTCTTTTTGTTTTAAAGGCTCATAGAAGGGTTTATGAATTGCAAAGTATAGAAAGAATATTATGTTCTCTTACTCTTCAAAGTCTATTAAAAGTAATGTCTGGAAAAGCTATAAAATATAATTTTAGTGTCACAGACCCTCAAACCAGTCAGCATAAAGAAAACATACTTTATGGATCCTAGATACTATTTTCTAAATAGATGTGAGAACATATGACTTCTGTGGATATTTTTTGAAACTGTTATAAAAACTGAGGCAAAATTGGTTATGAAAAGGAGTGGAATTCTTAAAAGTAAACTTGTGAAGAAACTGTGGTCTGCATGTAGGTCATAATACTCTTGGCTTTTAAGGGTAAAGATTTTATGTGTTTTCCCTATAAAATGTTCATCATTGACCACATTTCTGGCTTCCAGTGGCTGTGATGACATAATGAAATTGTGGAAACATTGATTCTAGGACAATTTTCAGTTGGTTCTGTAGTTAGAAATTTCTAGAGAAGAATTAAATAAGCAGAGGGCCTGTGGCAGTATTTTACTAGTACTTAGCTGCTTTTCGAGGCTTTGGGACATAGAACCTTGATATAAGTTATAGAGGAGAACTACTTTATAGGTACAGGTTACTAGCAATAGTTCAAGGTTCTGAAAGAAAAGGACAATCTTCCCTTTGGGTATCAATTGACAGATACATGGAGAATTGAAGTTAGTAGGTTAATTCTGGCAGAATTTGTCACTTACAGGCAGCCAATCATGAACTGTTAAGAGTTTCTGCTGGCCAAGTTAAATCTCACTTTGGGCTTTTTAGATCTCTGTCTTAGAGTTCTTGCCTCATTTAACCATTGTTTTAATTTGTTTAGTTATTTATTTGATGAGTATTTGAGGCTTCCAGCATTGGCAGTTTACTTTGATATGTCAACTGATGGTGTTGGTGCCAATTCAACACCAATAGGAATCCCCAATTTGAGGTGTGGTGAAGAAGGACACTTCATTCAGTGCAAACAGCTCAATTGTGAGGCAATCCTGGTCTGCTACAGTCTGCTCTGGGAGCCAGAGAAGCACTGACTTACATCAAGATAAATCCTTGCTCTTGGTCCCTGATTGGTCAGTCCTTATACAAATGAGGACTCCAAATCTTTCAGTTTGATTGGTCTAAAAGCCACTGACCTGATTGGTCAGAGTGGGACTGCTCTGATTGTTTAGTGAAGATGCTGATGGGATACCTCTGACATGCACAACTCTGATAGGTCAGGGAAAGCGTCAGTTCCATTGGTTGAAATACAATTCCAGGAAATCTTTTATAGGGCTGGCTCATGGCACCAACACAATGCAGGCAGGCAATTCAGTGCAGGTTTCTCCCTGGAACATTGCTTGAGTTAGAGGCACCTGTTTAGAAATGGCTGCTAGGCTCTGCATTTTTTTAAAAAAATTTGAGTCCAGTGCCGCCAGAATTTCTCCTTAGTAGCTTTCTTCTTTCTCAGGGTCCGCAGATAGTATAAACCATCCATTTCAAGTCCGGTGATTAAAGGAAGAACTTAGAGTGGGCGATTTAAAAAAAAATTTTTTTTTTTGGTTGGAGAGAAGGTAGAAAGGGACATGTTCACCTTAATTTTCAACTTGCTTTGATGCTAAAGATTGGTGTGTGTGTGTGTAATTTTAATTATATAATGTCAGAAAATTCTGCTTTGATCTGGGTTTGGGTTTCCCCCCCTGAAAATAGGATTATAATGGTTATGTCCTCTGAAATCATGTGTGGTCAGGATGGCAATCTGTAGTTGGTTGAAGGTCACATCAGGGACCCATTCTGTGGGTTATCTGTGCATTGTTGCTGCTTTAAGACTAACATATCTTAGGCCTTCCCATCTTAGGTTTGTAAAGGATGGAAAACTCCCTTGTGCAGCTTTCACAAACTAAGTTTTAAATAGTTTGCTTTCTAAGTAGAGTGATGAAATCTCATGATATTCTATGCTAGTGGTCGGCAAACCATGGCTTGAGAGCCACATGCGGATCTTTGGCCCCTTGAGTGTGGCTCTTCCACAAAATACCACGTGCGGGCGCGCACGTACAGTGCGATCGAAACTTTGTGGCTCATGCGCAGAAGTCGGTTTTCGGCCTGGGTGAGTCTATTTTGAAGAAGTGGTTCTAACGCCGAGCCACACTCTAGGGGCCAAAGGGCCGCATGTGGCTCTCGAGCCACGGTTTGCCGACCACTGTTCTATGCCATCCCATCCCATCACACCCAGGATATGACTTATTCCTTTGTCCAGTGCCTCCATACTGGTTGTTAGTCACGTAGTAGCCATCTAGGTTATTGGATTGACTCTGATATTGCAGGACTTGTGTTCAAGTGACCCTTATTTTATTTAATAATGGCCCCAAATAGCAAAGAGTGGTGATGCTGGCAATTCTGATATGCCAAAGAAAAGCCACTAAGTGCTTCGTTTAAGTGAGAGGTGAAAGTTTTTTACTTAATAAAGAAAAATAATTGTATGCTGAGGTTGCTAAGATCTACGACATACATATATATGTTGAGGTTGCTAAGATCTACGGTAAGAATGGCTCTTATATTCGTGAAATTGACTAATTTATAAATTAAACTTTATCATAGGTTCCTGATGAACAACTTAAATCTCACTTTGGGCTTTTAAGATCTTGTGTGTGAATACATAGGAAAAAAACAGTATCCATAGGGTTTGGTACTATCTTTGGTTTCAGGCATCCACTGGGGGATCTTGGGAGGTATCCACCTCCGGTAAGGGTGGACTACTGTATAGATCTTTTGAGGTGTATTCCATTCTTTCATTCTTGCCACAACCTATAAAATAGAGGTCACCCCCATTTTCCAGAAGGAGATGATGTTTAAAGGGTATTAAGTCTTTGTGCCTATGGGCAAAACTTGGGGTGGGGGGTGGGGGACGGACGGTTAACCTTGACCAGTGAGTAGGAAAAGAAATCATAAATATCAGAGGGAATGGTGAGTCTGAGCATGTCTTCTTTTTAAAAATCTGATAAGCAAATGTTTGCAGGCCTTTATAAGGCTCTCAGTCCTGTTGTTTGATCCATAAAAAGGATGAATAGATTTACTTAGTTCCAACCCTGCAAATTTTGTCAGCAGGTATCTCTCAACCTGGACAGATGTTTCTTAAGACCTACAAATAGTCCCTAGATTTTTTAGTCATCAACTCAGAGTTGAACAATTCTTAAATTACAAGATTCTTTTTTTTTCTTTTAATTTTTACAAAATAAGAACCATAATGAAGTAAAAACAGGTAACATTTGTTGAGTGCTGATGCAGGGTTAAGATGCCCTGAGTATATAGTCTTGTATATTTCTCACTGTAACACAGTGATATAACAATATCATTTCTCTCTTACAGTTCAGGAAGTGGAGGCATAGGGCTGTCAGATAATTTTCCAAAGGTCATATAGCCAGACTACCGGAGAGGAATTTGAACCCAGGCAAGCATTGCCCCTTAGCCCTGCCCCCTTAACTTAGGTCCTTGTTAGCTGGTAGGCTGCACTTTTTTTCCAGGGTAAGTGTGGATGTGTCTTATCCAGTGCTTTGTTGAGATAACTCAGTAATTCACCACTAGGAAAAGGAAAATGAGTAGGAATGTATTTTGAAAAATCCTATTCAGGTTGCCTATTGTTTTGCATAATAAAAAGATCAGAAAATCAGCTCAAGAATGCTTGATTGTAGGGGATAGGTAGAAAATAGATTATCAAGCACTCTGGGGGGATACAGGTTTAGAAAGGATGAAACAACGATAGAGATAGTTGGCTTCTTATTTCTTTAAAATACATTTAATTTTAGTATATTTAACTATTAGGTGATGATTGTATGATGCATGTTTTGCAGATATTTTGCAATCCATGTAGCATGGATGACGCGGTGTTGAGATATTGTAGTCCCAAAGGAGGCTGATAATATATTCAGTCATCTGACTAAGGCTCTGCTATTTGTGGAATTCTTCTGTCTGCTCGGTTGTTTGCAGGGAGTGAGGAGAGCTTTCAGGGAACTCTTCCACCTTGGCACGTGTGCGGATCGGCACGCACTGCTTCTAGTGTTCCAGCTGCTGAGGCTGAAGACCTGTTGTCACAGATGAAAGTGTAATGCATGGTATTTTCTATTATTCATTTAGTGTGTTATATGAAATGCGATACCACATCTCCAAGGCTTAACTTGCAGAGTGTGCATGAGTTCTGGAAGTTCCCGTTGTTGCTGACTGATCTCTGCCCATTGAAGTACCCTTATGTGAGGATGGTCTTCTTTAGCGATGACTGACTCCTACTTATACAATCAGCTCCTGAGTCAAACGTGAAATGACTTCCTGTCTTGGGTGTTACAGTGGCGTTTGTAAGAATATTTAACATTAACTACCATAAGATTTCTAATTCTGTTAATGTTTAATGATGAAAAGCTTTCAGTAATTGTCTATGTAAATTTAAAAATTGCATATCTTAGAGGAAACTATCTTTACTTGAGTCAAACTAAGTGGGAAATTTAGTTACATGGATAACAAATTTTTAAAAATACATTTTTAAAAATATGCTTGTGTATATGCAGGGTGTGGGAAAAGTAGGTTTGCAGTTGTTCATATGGAAAACAATACAATAGTTAATGAATAATAATACAAGAATAAACTGTGTTTCGTGGACTCACACCTGTAAATCTACTTTTGCTCCACCCTGTATTTAAAAAATAGAATTATTCATAAAATGTTTAATAGGTAATCACCTCTGGAGTTGTTGGAACATAGGTGGCAAATACTTTCACATGTATTTTTAGATACCTAAATAAGGAATATGCAATTTCTTACTAAAAATCTGAGTGTCAGGAGTGTATGGATTTCTACAAATTTAACATACTAGCTTTCTTGAAATTCCAGAAGCTGGTTGTGAGAATTATGGAGACAGGCAGGAGGTCTGTGCGGGTGTTGAGGCGACTGCTGTGTGCCTGCAGCCTGCTGTGGGTGCTGTGTTGGGTGTGCTGTGCATTGAGACTAAGCCCAGTGTGGCTCAGTATTTGAAGTGAGGATAGAATGATAAAAAATGGCAAAACTTCACAGTGCTTCAATTTGGGAATAAATCTTCATAGACTTTTCTAGACTTTTCTCCTCTGCCTCCTTTTACCTTCATCTTCCTTGACTTTCTCAATTTTTTTCTTAAAATTGGAGATGACAAATGGGTGGTAGTGAAGGGAACACAATCAAGATTATGGGGAAGTCTGTTACCATCATTAAGTATTTCATGTGTGATCATGGTCTACAGTTTCCCCCTTTATCAAACAGATTTGCTCTGCTAACAGCTTTGAGTGAAGAAGCTAGCTATTTGTTAAAGAAACCATTAGGTTGAAAACAGATCACTTAGCACAGACACAGTACAGTGATTGGCTGACTTGTTGGAAGTTAATTGGCTCGTGTATAGTCTTCTGATCTGCATCCTTAATTCTGGAACAGGATGATGGTGCTGGTGGCCCACTCCCTTCAGGCACCACTGAACCCCACTGCTCTTCCACCCCTATGCTCTGCACAACCAGCCTGAGCATTGGGGATTCTTTTCCCTGTTTCATTGAGAAGTGAGGTTTCTACTCCACCCAAGAACAGATAAGGACAAGGTAAGGCAAAGGAAGGCTTGCAGGGGCTTATGATTTTCAGAGGCTCAGCTCCTTTGCCCTTAGAGGAGTGAGGGGAGCCTTCTCCCTGAGGGACAAAGCGTTTCCCCGGCTATGCAAGCCCTTTCCATTCACTTCTTAGAAAGTTCCCAGTGAGATTCAGGTGTCTCTAGCAGCCTCATTTTTTCATAGGTGTTTATTTTCTTTGGGAAAGGGATTGAGTGTCTGATGGGGGAGAAGGAGAATGGCATCAGAAAGCATTGGACGTGGCCTCCAGATGAGTGGCTGTGCTAAATCTAAGCTAAAGAGGTTAGGATCCTGCAGATTAAAGATATTGATGCACAAGAATAGCCTTGACTGAAATCGATAAATTAGTGAAGGTATATATAGAATAAATCCAGAGTAGCAGGTACATGCCCTTATAGTTTGAAAGATTTTTAAGGATGTACTACTAGCTTATCAGCTTATCAAACTGAGAAGTCAGCTTATTAGTATTTGTAAATTTAAGTGGAATAGGCTACTTATACAAAAATTTTTTTTGAAGTTTCAGATAAATATGTGGAGGATTAATTAGTAAAGCAAATTAGAATATTTTCCCATTGCAGTGCAAATTATAATTTTTGGTATGTGTTCTTTGGAGTTTAATATCAAGGAGGAAAACCATGAAAGAAAATGCTTTGATTAATCTGGTATTCAAATTCATCTGTCTATTGTGTTCTATAAATATACCTAAAATGATTTTATGCATTGGCTTATTATCTAAGATATGCACAATAGGAAATTGTACCTGTTTTTAAAATATTTTTATTGATTTCAGAGAGGATGGGAAAGGGGGAGAGAGATAGAAACATCAATGATGAGAGAGAATCATTGATTGGCTGCTTCCTGCACACCCCCCTACTGGGGATCGAGCCCGCAACCCGGGCGGGCATATGCCCTTGGCCGGAATTGAACTTGGGACCCTTCAGACCACAGGCCGATGCTCTATCCACTGAGCCAAACCAGCTAGGGCTGTACCTGTTTTCTTATTGGTTTGCTAAAATTGGTGAAAAAATAAGGATAGAATATAATGAAAAAATGTGTATATATATTTTTTCATTCATTCTTCCTCTCCTCTCAAATAGTATACCAGAACAGCAAAAGGCTTTCATTTTTAAACTATATTTTGGACTCATATATAACAAATTCTCCATCTGTACTGTAAGTCATTAATAGAATGATCTTCCCAACATAACTCTTTTATAATAATAAAATTCCCCACGCACTACAGAAGGACATTCCCAAACACTTAGTAATTAGGTCTGTCACAGACCCATTTCCCCCTCTTTCTCCTCTTTCCTTGAGCCTTTGTACCTATTAGTCTGTTCTTTCTGGCCTCCCGAGAACATGTTGGTTCGCATGCTCTTTGGTTTGCCAAGAGAAAACTAAGAGTTATTCTAAAATTTAGGAAGCCATCTTTTGAAATAAAACTCCGTTTATTTGGGAGTTTATATTATTGATCTCAGTTAATAGCAAAATATATAATCAATAAAAATAAAAAGAGATGGAATCCAACAATATTCGAGGTTATTGATAAGTTAACTTACATTGATTATAGATTATACAAAAAAGTGCTTGATAGAAAAAGAAAAAAGTCCACTTATCTTCAAATCAGAAACAATAAAGACTTAAATTTTTGGCTTTGTTGCTTTAGTAAAACTGAACATTTTTTATACCCAGACTTATATTAAATTCCCCTGCAGAATATTTTGACACTATGGTGAGAAGAGGGATTAATAATCTCAGTTTATTGTGGAAAGAGGAGAAAAAAGGTAAAACAAACAAACAAACAAAAAACAATAAAACCTTGGGGAAATTCAGGAGTTCAGGAAGGATAATAAAACAAAACCAAATACAAAGAAAATATACCTGGGTTGGCACTTAAATACTTCCTTTGAAGAAGAGAATGAAATTCACTTGAAGGGCTGATGTCTCAATAGATTAAAATAATGAAATTCTTCAGCTATCCAAAGAGCAAAGCCTTTATAAGCCTATATTTGTGACAACACCTATAACAATATTCTCAACTCTCTCCCCAAATTTCTACTCTAACAATAACTCCTTATTTTGTGGGATCACTTGATTTGCAGACTGAGTCAGAAGGTTGTTTGTCATCTATTCATATTTTGTCACCAACTAATTATATATTAAGTAGTAGAAACAATACACAACTCAAGTGGAAGAGCAGGCTGGTGCTTTGTGATATGCAGTGTCATCCCTCTTTCTTAACTCCCATGATGCTTCCATAATGTGGTTAAATTACATTTTAGTGCTGTATGTGCTTTTGTCTTCCTGATTTGTGTGTGTGTGTGTATGTATGTATGTATTGGATGAACTATTTGAAAGTAAGTTATAGATGACCCTATATCCATAAAGTACACTGCCTTAAAACAAAGTCATTGTCTTGTATAACCACACACAATACCACTATTAAACCTAAGAAAATTATCAGCCCTCTATTTCAATTTTCCCAGTTGTTCCCAAAATGTCTGTTATAGCTTTGGTTTTGAAACCAAAATTTATCAAGTTCACTCACTGCATTTGCTTCCGTAGTCTCTTTTAATATGAAACAGTTCCCCTAATTTTTGTTTTTTCTTTGTTTTCAGACATTGTCTTTTTTAAATGTCTGTTGTTTTTAATTTAAAAACTATAATTGTGGTCAAATCCATATAAAATTAATTGCATTCACATTGTTGTGCAGGCAATCTTTTCACTGTTCAGACTTCAGTTTCTTCAGAAGTGTTA
Organism: Cnephaeus nilssonii; assembly: GCF_951640355.1. Taxonomy (NCBI): domain Eukaryota; kingdom Metazoa; phylum Chordata; class Mammalia; order Chiroptera; family Vespertilionidae; genus Cnephaeus; species Cnephaeus nilssonii. Next base: position 38,982,107 of record NC_137089.1, on the reverse strand, counting down.
GGAAATAAATTGTTAAATATATTAATGAATTTGACCAGGGCTGAAGAAAAGCATAACCTTTAAGAGCTTATTGCTTGAGATAGTGTCATCGTGGCCATTTTCATGGCATGCTCTTTCTGAAGTCTCGTTAGTACTGGACCTAGAGATACTTTCTGCAAATACATCATAAGGAGATACACCAATGTGAATACAGAGGTACACCTGCCTATGAGAACCTAGACTGCCAGAGAACTCGCTGGAGTTTTTTCTTCCTAGAAATTTCTGTTTTAGGCACAGGAGGAGGGTTGAGATTGAGACATTAATTTTGTAGCACACTTGGCTAAATAAAAAGCTTTTATTCAAGCACTTCTTTTGAATAACATTATAGAGAAAAAAATATCATGGGTCTTTTCACAGTGTGGCAACTAACTGAGTTTCTTGAATACTTGACTACACCCTAACTTTGAATTTGGAGGTTTCTTGTTCTTTGCAATGTCTTCATTTGTTTCCCTTTTGATTTTCCTATCCCCAAATTATTTCCAGTGTCTATAGTTTCTTTATAACCACCTCTTTCTTACTTTTTAGTACCTCATTAAGATAGAGTCCTCTCTTCCCTCATGAATCACAGTGGGTATCTGGAGTTTATTCTCACTTGAGGAAGCGGAGTATAAAGGCAAACATCATTCCCAGGTGTGTAGGGTGTAGAGGTTGGTCTCACCTACCCAATCCAGTGGAAAAGTAGTAATTAGATTCTTAACATAGCTTTAGATACCTCAGTGTAAGAGTTGTAGGTGGGAAAAACACTAGCACTCAAAACAATACAAGAAATAACACACGTATTTGAATAACTCTCAGCTTGAAACTTTTAGGCTTCTGGGAAAAACAGACAAAACTGAGGTTATCTTCTCTTATTCAAAGTAATACTCGTGGAGGTAGAACATTCTTAGGCTAATGGCCATGAATCATGCTGTGAATCTTCCTGCGTGGGACAGGGATATAGACATCCCCAGAAATAAAACATCAAAACAAAACATGGGAATATTGCCTTGACCGGTGTAGCTCAGTGGCACACACACTGAAGGATCACAAGTTCAAGGGCATGTACCTGGGTTGCAGGTTCCCTCCCAATTGATGTGTCTCTCTCACATTCATGTTTCTTTCTTTCTCCCTTTCTCTTTCACTCCTTCCTTCCCGTCCACTGTGTCTAAAAATCAATGGAAAAATATCGTCCGATGAGGATTAACAACAAAAAAGCCTTAAACATGTGAATATTATTTTAAAAATTTAAACTGAGATATCATATACTTAGGAAATAGTTAAGAGGTATTGAGAATGGAAAGAAAAGGAGGACTTTTGATTTAACAAATTAGGCAATTTTAAGGTGACTCAAATTAAAAAAAAAAAAAAGAAAGAAATCTCACTTTCTGATTTTTTAAAAAACTTCCCTGAAATATCTTATGGGCATACTAGGCGATACCTCCTTATTCTTGCCATTCTGTATATATTGCACTCCTTTTTAAAAAATCTTGGCATATTAGAAAGGGTTGGACCAAAGATTGGTGGTTGCATTTCAAGTGGTTCAGTGATATATCCCAAATAGATATAACAGCTTGGGTCAGCTGGGAGGAAAGTACTTCAGGCTTCTGAAATGTAACTAAGACCATGACATTATTAAGTACAGGTGGTGAGGGTGAGGGGACCAACAAAAATAATGTAAAGACAGTGATAATTACATGAAACAGTGACTATACAACACCTTTGAAAAATGAGATCTCATATATCTAAGTTTTCTGATTCTGGTTTTTATTTTTTGAGCACCTCAAATTTTAAAATTAGTCATTTAGGAGAAAATACTTTAAAATGAGTAGTATTTCCCTATGTTTTGAACTGATTTGAAATCTGCTAAAATTCACTGAAGTCCATGAGATCTTTTAAGGCATTGATCTGTTTATCTTTCCACGAAGTAACTGTAAATTGTAGACCCCTCACTAGGGTATTCTAGCTAACTACCAGCTTTCCCTTTTCTGTCTCTGTTCACTGGGTGTTATTTTTTGTGAATATGGGCATTTATTTTTAAATTAAAAAAATTTTTAAATAAGGGTCTCTTTTCTCCTTTGTGAATTTCTGCAGTCGGTTTGGAAACCAGATAACCAGGTCCATTTATTTCTGCATTCATTGGTTGCTTCTTGTATGTGCCCTGAACCTACAACCTTGGTGTAGTGAGACAATGTTCTAACCAACTGAACTACCCGGCCAAGGACAGCAAAAATTTAATGAGTGCTTTCTGTCTACCAGATATCAGGAATATAAAGATTAAAAAAGAAATGGCGCCTCTCCATAAAGATCTCACATGTTAGGGGCATGCAGAAAAGTAATTTCAGTATAACATGTGCATTAGAATAGAAAGTTATATTCAGTGCGCTAGACAGATATTTTATAGGAGCAAACAGTTCATTTTGTGAGCTGAGGAAAGGCTTCATAGATGCTATAGTATTTGATTTGAGCCTCAAAGGCTGATTGATATTTTGTCAGAGAAGAGAAAAGGCATTTTAGATACATGTGTTTGGGATGGAGCTAGAAAATATTATAGTATGTTCCTATTTTCTCTTATTTTACATGCACTTTTAATAAGATCTACATGAGAATCTGAGATCTTTAGGGCACAGAATTGGGATATTTGTTTTGAATGTTCAGAAAGAAGCCTTACTCCTTGTCTCCTTTTCATTTTTTGCCCGTGTTCTGGATTAGGGAGTTTACTGTTGCTATATAATAATACTATCCAAAACTTGGTAGCAGGATTGGAAAATTTGTGTCACGATGGACACAGCTGACTTGCTCCGTGCTGTTTGGCATCTGAGCCAGGAAGACTCAAAGCCAAGGCCTAGTCAACGGCTTGGCCCTGGAATCAGGTGAAGGCCTGGCATTTGATGTGGGCTGTTGGCTGGGACTTGAGCTGAGTTATAGGCTGGAATACCAGCACATGCTCTCTGTGTACCTGCTTATGCTTCCTCACAGCATGGCGGCTGGGGTTCAAAGAGTGAGAATTCCAAGGAAACATTATCTTCTTTGAAGATTAACCTCAGAGGTCACTTATGGGTCACTTATGTCTTAGTCATAGTCTCCACTTATCTAGATTCGGAATATAGATCTGGGCACATGGATCCCAGCTCTCTTTGGGAGGAATGTTAACAGTTGAATTAGAAGATGAACATGTGGGCTGGGAGGTTTTGGTTGGTCATCTTTGGGAATAACCATCTGTCGCAGGCTAAGTTGTAGGAAGTTGAAGTGTTACTACTGTCCTTTAAAACAAGAAAAAAGAGGAAGGAGGATTTTTTTATTTCTGAGATACATGAAGTGATTCTCTATGAGCTATAATGAGCAGCAGTTCTTAAACTATAGGTAATGGAATTTAATTAAACATTTAAAATAAATTTCTGATAAAAAATTTATAGAATTTTTAATCAGGGAAAATTTGTATGATTTAAATGTAAGTTTAATAATGATTATGTATATATTGCCTACAGATGGATCTGTTGCTTTGAGCAAGTGATTTAATGTTTCTGAGTCCCAATTTCCATTTTTGTTGAATGGGGATAATATTTGTTAGTCTCACAGAGTGGTGAGGATAAAATAGGTTTTATTATTAATGAAGCCAGAATGAATTTGATGATTTTAAAGAAATCTTCTGGTAAAGGATCTGTTTATCACCAAAAGGAGGATTGCAGGGCATTAATCTTTCTAAATTTTTTCGTTAAATTCTAGAATAATTTTTTTTTCCAAAATAGAGAAAATTGTGACCTCTTTCTATTATTTTCCTTTTCTATCATGTGTTTACTGTGTAGGACTGTGTAGACCACTTGATTAAATGATAATAACATATATTTTTGGACTGTTTGTTTTACCAGAAACATTTCTAGTGAGTTAATCCAGAAAGCCACTCATGATCTTCCTTATAATAAAAGCCTAAGCAACTGTTATGGCAGAACGACCAGAACGACTGGTCACTATGATGTGCACTGACCACCAGGGGGCAGATGCTCAATGCAGGAGCTGCCCCCTGGTGGTCAGTGCACTCCCACAGGAGGAGCGCTGCTCAGCCAGAAGCCGGGCTCATGGCTGGCTAGTGCAGAGGCAGTGGTGGGAGCCTCTCCTGCCTCCGCGGCAGCGCTAAGGAGCATCCAGCTTTAAGGAGCATCGAGCTTAGTGGTAAGGAGCAGCAAGCGGGCAGGAGGTAAGGAGCGAGGGGTCCCAGATTGTGAGAGGGCGCAGGCTGGGCTGAGGGGACATCCCCCCACCAATGCATGAATTTCATGCACCGGGCCTCTAGTGTGAGTAATAATTAACAGAGTCCCCTCTGCATGCATTAGAATGGAGCTGCCTCAACAAATCATTTTATGGATAAGACAGCTTTTTGTTAAAAAGATGCTGCCTTTCATGTGCTGGGAGCTTGAATGACATACTTTTTTTTTATTCTATGTCTGTAGTCCAAATTTCAGAGTGCATAAATTATTTACCTTGCTTATCAAAATGGAAATTTCACGGTCTCTGAAATTTAGAAGATTATTGGTGGGCCCAGCTGGTGTGACTCAGTGGTTGAGTGTCAACCTATAAACCAGGAGGTCAAGGTTCGATTCCTGGTCAGGGCACATGCCCGGCTCGAGGAGTGTACAGGAGGCAGCTGATCAATGATTCTTTCTCATCATTTATGTTTCTATCTCTCCCTCTCCCTTCCTCTCTGAAATCAATAAAAATATTTAAAAAATTATTGGTGGGTCTCAGCTTTTTTGAAGACTCTTTAGGAGACTTGGATAGATATGATGGGGAGGTAGACTTGAAGTTCCCCTGGTATGGGTAGAGGCCAGGAATGGAATCTTCCTTCCCACCAGGAATGCCAGTAATCTGAGAAGTAGAGGGTTAGGGACAGTCACCATGGAGATTAACAGACAAGACTATCCATTGTCCATCTGGGTGCACTATTTGAGCTCACTGTTCCATATTAAGAAATTTCTCAGCAGAAAGATAAGAAGATCCCTCACCGAAGTAAATAATGACATTTTATGTACACCAGCCATAGGCTTGTCTATGGAAAAGGCATTTTAATTTTAAGGGTAGAATGAAAGTATAAAATCTTTAAAGATTTTGTCATTAGTTTTCCTTTCTAGTCTTATGAGATGATGCCACTGCAGGGCAGAAAGGTGGTAAAATCTTAGAGAATCTACTAACAATTTGTGGAATGTTCTTTTGGAAGATGTTACTAGCACATACCAGCAAACTTTGAGTTCCTTGAATGCAGGAGTTTTTTTGTTTGGTTTTTAATTCTATGAAGTCAGTTTGGAGTAGCACTTAAGAGCAACATTGCTTGGATTGAGGTTTGCCTCCATCAGTTGAGCAAATGTGACCTTGTGCCCCAATTTCCTTACATGTCCCAGAAATGCAAAGGGTCATGCACACTCTATGGAAGTGTCTGTAAGGAAACATTATAAACTGTCTTGTAATTATAAACTCTTTAGAGCAAAGGCTTTCAACAGGTGTGACCCAAGAATTTTTAAAACATGCAATACCTGACTATTTAGTCAGGGGCACTAACTTTTTCTCCTTATATTGTCAAATTTAAAAATGATAATAGCCAACACAACAGTAGTGGTCCAGTGTGAGTGAATCAAAATCATACCTGTTTTTGGTCGGATTGGCAAAAAACACATTTTTTGGTGTGCTGCAGAATTTTGGTGATTAGTTTATGTGTGCCATGAGATGAAAAAAGTTGAAAATTGCTGCTTTAGACTAGTAAATGTACTATTACTCTGATTACAGAATGAATATTATTATAATCACATACATTTTAGCACCTGCTGTCTAATTCAGTGTTTTGGGGTGAGAGGAAGGACAAAGATTATTGGATGTATCATTTAGTCTGCCTACCTTTTACATCCACATGGTTATATTGAAGTTGAAGGCAAAGTTGATAATGCTGTTTTATGCGGATTTAAATCAATAAAGTTAAAGATTCTTATGTTTTAGGAGCCTTTGGAGTTATTCTAAAAACTACTCAGAGGTGGCAGAACATTTTAATTACTGAATTGAAAATATTAGAAAAATAAAGTATGTGAAATTTACATTTCATAAACCTGGGAGATTGAATGCTTGTTTGACATATCTAAGTGTTGGTTTTAGAAGTGCACAATAGTACTTTCTACAGAGATCATGCTTACATTTTTCAGAGAAATATCTAATGGAACCTCAATGCTGGAATCATTTGACTGGTTTTGATCATTATAATTTAAAACCCCTTTTCTTTTGAGAAAATTACAGCATAAGACTTGAATATTATTTTTGACTAGTTCAGAATGTGGCTTAATATACAATAATTTTCTCAGAAAAGAAAATGAAACTCTTGCTAAGAGTGGTTGGCCATAATTCACCAAAATCATGTATTTGTTTTTCCTGGGGCTTAAATATAATCCTGTAAGTAGACACTACAGAACCACTTGAATCACCAAGGAGAGCAAGTCTCTAGAGCTGCTCTCCACCTCTGTGGTCTTCATTGTACACTTTAATTAAATCTGATCACCAGTAAGAGTTCTGTTTTCCATAGGAATAAGTTGATTGTCTGAAATTTTCAAGATAATAAATTGCAATGGAGGATGCCTGTATTCAGTTATATTTGCCCACAGTTACTACACAAATGCAGTACAATGATTTACCCAGAGACAATGGAAAACTTTATATAGTTAAATTCCCTGATGGGGAATTTTCAGATCCACAGGGATAGATGAGATAGATATAGTTACCAGTGAAGAACATTTAGAAGTTCTGTTCATGAAGTTCAAAGAAATAAATGCCTTCTCTTGCTGGTAATGAGCGAAGCATTTGTGAATAGCATAAAGGAAATTTCTACGGTGATTGTGGTCCACCTCCACATACAGAATATAACAATTTAAAAATACTTTTATTGTACTTCTTTATTTTAATCCGACCCCGAGGCTATGTTTTTATTGATTTTTAGAGAGAGAGAAAGAGAGAGAAAACATCAATTTATTGACTCCTGTATACGCACCCTGACTGGGGATTGAACCCACAACCTAGGTATGTGCTCTGACCCGGATCGAACAGCAATATTTTGATGTACAGGATCACATTTCAACCAACTGAAACACCTAGCCAGGGCAGAACTGGTTTTTAAAGGGGTCCATTTTAAGTATGATCTATAAATGTCAGTAACACTTATACTTTAGGCTGGTAGCCTTTCTTCACTGCCAGCCAAGCTCTGACCATGTGTCTACTTTCAATGGGTAATTACAGGTCATGGGACTAAATCAGAAGAAGGTGATAATTCCAGATCTAGCTCCTTCTTGGTGAGAATTTTTCCTTTAGGTCTGATTGTTGCACATTCACATAGCAGAAAGCATAACCTTGTCAAGTGACAAATCTAAAACAATTTAGTACTGAGTTTGCAAAACCAATCCCTGGGTTGGGGAAGCACAGAGCCTCACAGCAGTGGGGCGCTCTTCTCAGGTGCTTCTGGGCAAGAGCGGCTTTTATGGAGCTGTAGAAGCGGCAGGCAACTGGAAACAGGCATGATTAGCCAGGGGGTGGGGGATTTCCTTATAAGGCCAGCAGGTCTTATTTTCTAGACGGAATAAGGTGAGTTGGAGGGTTGTGATGAGTGTATGTAGGTTTCCTTGACAGGTGTTTCCTGTAAGTGCAGTCTGACTTAGGTTTAGATTTGTGATGTGGGCCAGGCTACTGGGGCAGCCTCCATTCTGTGGGCTACCATATATGAAAAGTTGATCAACCTCATTCGCCGCCTCACCCTCCCTTCATCTCCCAGCAGCCTGTTGGCTTGGCAGGATGTTTTTGGAGGTGCACACCTGCATGCACAGCAGCTGAAAGAAGTTCTGGGTCATCTGCTAGTCTTGTCCTTTCAGATAGCTATCACTGAGTTGGGTATGAAAATTCACTGTCTTTCTGTCATTTTCCTTAGTTTTTTATATTTGTTTTTAATCTTGAGATAGGAACATTTATTAGTAAGTCAGATGAGCTATGCAGTCAGAGCTGTGGAAACTGTGGAGCGCCATCTGTGTAGTTTGTGGTGTGCCATATCAACTCATATTTGAGCTTTTAGCAGGAAAAGTGCTATAAAATTGCAAAGCATTGTTATTAACACAGCTGATCCTACAGGGAGTCAGGGTGAGAAGATGACTCTCTGGGGAACAAACTGCTTTTCCGGATCATTGTAATAACCTTTCTGGAGCACATGATACAATTTAGTAATTTATCAGTTGGTACATACCAGTTTGCCATCTTGGTATGTTGAAAAAGAAATACATCCATGCTCTGACTTGGATCAGACTAATTTTACAAATAAACGTCAGTTTTCTTTCAGAATAAATGATGTATGTGCTAACTTCCCTTCCTGGTTCACCTTCTGGAATTCCTGAGCAACAATATCTAATAGCTGCATTTTGTGTTCTAGATATTGTTGGTGGGCCTGAAGCAACAAATACTCATGCATTCCCAACATGGAGCATTGCTGTCTCCTGGTTTTCCATTTCATCACATTGGGACCAGGACCTCTTTGTTCCTTTTCTCTTAAACAAAATATGTACTAAAATTATTTTCCAACTGATATAACATTGCATTAGCTTAAGGTGTACAACATAGTGATTAGATATCCTATCTAATAAAAGAGTAATATGCAAATTGACCATCACTCCAACACACAAGATGGCTGCCCCCATGTGGTCAAAGATGACTGCCCCCATGTGGTCACATGATGGCCACCACAAGATGGCCAGCAGGGGAGGGCAGTTGGGAGGGACCAGGTCTGCAAGGGAGGTCAGTTGGGGGCGATCAAGTCTGCAGGGGAGGGCAGTTAGGGGTGACCAGGCTGACAGAGGAGGGAAGTTGGGGGGGACCAGGCCTGCAGGGGAGGGCAGTTGGGGGGGACCAGGCCTGCAGGGGGGCAGTTAGGCATTAATCAGGCTGGCAGGGGAGTGGTTAGGGGTGATTAGGCTGGCAGGCAGAAGCATTTAGGGGCAATCAGGAAGGCAGGCAGGCGAGCAGTTGGGAGCCAGCAGTCCTGGATTGTGAGAGGGATGTCCGACTGCCCATTTAGGCCCAATCCTACCTAGATCGGGCCTAAATGGGCAGTCGGAAATCCCTCGAGGGGTCCCAGATTGAAGAGGGTGCAGGCTGGGCTGAGGGACACCCCCCGCCCCCCGTGTACGAATTTCGTGCACCGGGCCTCTAGTATGTATATATTGAAAAATTACCACAATAATAGTTAACATCTATTATCACATAGTTGGGAAGTGCCCGGCTAGCTCAGTCGGTAGAGCATGAGACTCTTATTATCACATAGTTACAATTTTTTTTTTCTGGTGGTGAGAACTTTTTAAGACTTATTCTCTTAGCATCTTGCAGATGTTTAATACAGTATTATTAACTACTAGAGGCCCAGTGCACGAATTCATGCACCAGTGGGGTCCCTTGGCCTGGCCTGCGGGATCGGGCCGAAACTGGCTCTCCGACATCCCCCAAGGGTCCTGGATTGCGAGAGGGTGCAGGCAAGGCCAAGGGACCCCACTGGTGCATGATTGGGGCCAGGGAGGGACACGGGAGGTTGGCCAGCTGGGGAGGGACTGCAGGAGGGCTCCAGGGCGTGTCCGGCCCATCTCGCTCAGTCCCAATTGGCAGGACCCCAGGGGCATGCTAACCTACCATTCAGAGCATCAGTGACTGGTCGACTAGTCGACTGTCTGCACCCTGGTGGTCAGTGCATGTCATAGTGAGTGGTTGAGTGGCCTTAGCATATCATTAGCATATTACGCTTTGATTGGTTGAACAGATGATCGGACGACCGGGCACTTAGCATATTAGGCTTTTATTGCATAGGATAGTCACCATGCTGTTCATTACATCTCAGGACTTATTTATAACTGGAAGTTTGTACCTTTTGACTACCTTTTCCCCTGTTCCCTCCACCCCCCCCCCAAAAAAAAAAAAATCTGGTCTCTTTTTCAATTAGTTCATTTTTTTGTTTTTTTAGATTCTATATATAAGTGAGATCATATGGTATTTGCCTTTTTCTGTCTGACTTATTGCACTTAGCATAGTGCCCTCAGGTCTATCCATGTTGTTGCAAGTGGTAGGATTTTCTCCTTTTATGGCCGAATAATATTTCATTGTATGTATACATTACATTTTCTTTATCCACTCATCTGTCCATGGGTCTTTAGGTTGTTTCCATGTCTTGCTAGTGTGAATAATGCTGTAATGAATATGGGAGGGGGGTGGAAGAAAGATCTCTTTAACACAGTGATTTCATTTTCTTTGTATACACATAGAAGTTAAGTTGCTGGATCTTTTTTTTTTTTAAATATATTTTTATTGATTTCAGAGAGGAAGGGAGAGGTAGAGAGAGATAGAAACATCAATGATGAGAGGGAATCATTGATTGGCTACCTCTTGCACGCCCCCTACTGGGGATCAAGCCCACAACCTGGGCACGTGCCCTCAACTAGAATTGAATCTGGGACCCGTTGGTCCGCAGGCCGACACTCTATCCACTGAGCAAAACCAGCCAGGGCAAAGTTGCTGGATCTTATAGTAGTTCTATTTTTATTTTTTATGGGGACTTCCATACTATTTTTCACAGTGTCTGCACCAATTTACAGTCTTGCCAGCAGTGCACAAGGGTTCCCTTTTCTCCACATCCTAGCCAGCACTTATCTCTTGTCTGATGGCTTCTTGTGCATTTTATTTGCTTTTCTTAATGATTGGTGTTGTTGAACATCTTTTCATGTGCATTTTGGCCATTGTATGTCCTCTTTGGAAAAATATCTTTCCAAATCTTTTGATTTGCTTTTTCTTGATGATTAGTAATGTTGAGCACCTTTTCATATATCTAGTAACTATTTGTATGTCATCTTTGGAAAAATGTCTATTCACTTCTGCCCATTTTTAAATTGGATTGTTTTATTGCTTTTTGGTATGGATGTGTATTTTAGATATTAACGCCTTATCAGCTATATAATTTGTAAATATTTTCTCCCATTCTGTAGGCTGCCTTTTCATTTTGTTGATATTTTCCTTGCTGTGAAAAATATGTATTTTAGCCCAGCCGGCGTGGCTCAGTGATTGAGCATCAACCTATGAACCAGGAGGTCACAGTTGATTCCCGGTCAGGGCACATGCCCAGGTTGCGGGCTTGATCCCTAGTGTTGGGCATGCAGGAGGCAGCCAATCAATGATTCCCTCTCGCAAAAAATGTGATAATTTTTCTTGATTATGAATATGTTCTAGAAAGATAGAAAGCCACCACTGTACTTCTGCCAGATGTCCTGCTCCTGGTTTATGTGTCATTCATGCTTAAGAGATCTTTTCCAATAACCTTGGCCCATCCACAGTTTTCTCTCTTTCTGATCTTTACCAGTACTTATTACCTAGACCATACATTTGGCCATTGATAGCCAGATATCATATTCTAATTTTTTCCTTATGTATTTAGGTTTCTTTTTTTAAAATCTTTAATTATAAACTCCTTGTGCACCCACAGCTTGGGATAATAGAAAGTGAAAGGAATTTGAATGTAGATGTTTTGAGATTAGTCCTGGCTTCTCTACCCATGAGTTGGAGCCATAGGCAGATTCTTATCTTTTAATAATATTCTCATTAACTCACCTAACATGATTTTGTGAAGATTAAATGAGAAGCACTGGCTGGTGTGCTTACTTGGTTGGGCGTCATTCCATGCACCAAAAGGTGGTAGGTTTGATTCCACTGTAGGGGATGTGCAGTAGGCAGCTGGTCAGGTCGAAGTTTTGCTCTCACGTTGATGTTTCTTTCTCTCCCTCTTCCTTCCTCTCTCTCTAAAAATCAATGAAAAGCCTTTAAAAAAAAAAAGAGTAAATGAGAAAGTATAGATTAAATGCTTTATAACCTTATTGTTATATTTGTAAAATGCTATTGCAAATATTATTTGTTGTGGTTATGGGCACATTTAAATATGTCCATGAGATCTTAAACTGTATATTATCTAGACCAGCTGTTGACTCTAAATGAGAGCTTCAGAGGTTCCTGGGAAATGTCAAGTAAAATGTATTATATTACCCCAGCTGGTTTGGCTTAGTGGATAGAGTGTCTGCCCGCAGACTGAAGGGTTCCGGGTTCGATTCCAGTCAAGGGTACTTACCTTGGTTGCAGGCTCTGGCCCTTGCCCTGGTTGGTGCACCTGCGGGAGGCAACCAATAGCTGTGTCTCTCTCACATCAATGTTTCTCTGTCTCCATCTTTCCCCCTCCCTTCCACTGTCTCTAACAATCAATGGAAAATATTCTTGGGTGAGGATTAACAACAAGTCTTATGTTTTTAAAATCATCATTCTTTGATCTCTATGCTACATATTATCTCAACTTCAGTTTTACATTTCTGTCATGATCTCTATAAGCTTGAATAACAAGAAATATCACCTTGTACTTGGTAATTGTATGGTGTTGCAATAAGAGCCCCATTTCACCTATTAAGCTAGAAAAGAAAATTCGAAAATACTTTTGTATGATTGGTGTTAATGCTTATATAATTCAGCGTTGTCCCTATTTAGGGTTCTCTGTAATAACTTAACACAGAGTCCTAATATGTTTTCAATGAGATATATTAGTACTACTTCCTTTGTTTTAATAAATGAGAAATTTGAAGTAATGGATACTTAATATTTATAATTGAGTTAAGATTAGGATTCAGGATCCCATGGTAGATTAAATAAAGTGCATTGAGATATCCTGTTGCTGTCTTTCTGTGCACCTTCCTGAAAGTAATATTTTTGGTATTGCTAAGTCTTTTACAGTTAAAAAAATATTATGGAAAAGTTTAAACCTATGTACAAGTGGATAGAATAATATAATGAACTCCCATGAATCAGTTCCTTTGTACCTTTACCTACTGTCCCCCATCAAATATTTTGAAGCGAATCTCAGATATTTCATTTCCTATTAAGCAGTTTTATAATGAACAGAATTTCACGTGTTATATATGAATTAACAAATGCTGAGTGAAGAAACAAAATCTTGGGGTGTTCAGTTATTTAAAAATTTTGCTTCATGGTGGAATAATAGATGCCCATAACAGGCTTACAATCTGGGGGAAGGACACAGGAAACCAATACAACCAAGTCCAAGCTCTAGAAGGCAGGGATCTTGTCATCTAGCACAGTGCCTGGCACTTTGTAGATGCTAATTTGTTGAATGAATGAAAAAAAATTAGTTAGAAAATAAATTCTTGTGAAAATGAGTCTTATTTGTGTTCATTGTCATTGGAATTTGAAGTGGGGAGAGGGAAAGGGAGAAGACAGATAATGAATTAGAATTTGCCTTGAGGGAGATAGGGAGTTAAATTTGTCCTAAAATCCTGAAATCTAGTAGGATCTCATTTTAAGAAAGCAGCAAATGAACAAATTCTTAGGCACAGACAACAGAGGGGAAGGTGTAGTGGGGGAGCATGAAGACACTAAAGGGAGTCAATATATGGTGACTGAGGGAGGCTAGACTTTGGGTAGTGAAAACACAACGAAATACATAGATGATGTGTTATAGAATTGTATACTTGAAACGTATGTTATTAACCAATGTCACCCCCAAGAAATGTAATTTAAAAAGAAATTATATGATGTTTGAAGGTAAGTGGTAATTCATATGCCTCTGCTAAATAAAACCTAGAATAAGAGGTAATTTTAAAGCTTGTACATGTATTCAGTTATTTAATTATTGGTATGCAGTTGACTTAAAGCATTACTGATATGTTCATTCCCCCCCACATTAAGAACCTGCTTGAAACTTGTTTCCAATCTTATTTTTAGAAGGCATAACCCTGTGTTAAGTACTCACGTTTGCATATTCAGAACACTTAGAACTAATCCTTTTTTTAACCTAGGTGAGTTATTTATACATGTCATAATCATTGACACTTTTATTATCTTTTGATGGGAAGTTTAAAGGGAGAAAAAAGCATTTCAGTCTGTAACCAGCTGTTGGTCATTTTCATTTGAGTTGCTATGCAAGCTAATAACTAAATCATCATAAGGAAGCAATAGAATCAAAAGTTTAGTTGCTCAGAGATTTGTGTAGGGGATAAAGTACTGTTTTCTTGCCAATTTTAATATGTAACTTATTAAGATTTTTAGTTGGCACAAAGAAGACTTTTCATTTCCCTTGGGGTATGCTATGTATAACTAGTAAGTGCAATTTATTCTTTCCCAGTGACTATCCCCAGTAAACCAAAATTGTGGTAGAAACAGATAAAATGACAGTGTTACCATGTATTACTGATATGTGGAGGATAGGCAGTTTGTTGACTCCATCAAGCAATAATGCATTTGTCTAGACCCATTCATAGGAAAGGGATACTTCTGCTAGGAGCTGAAAAGGCTGCGTGAAACCACTTGATAAATTTTTAGGAATTTTGAGAACTTTCTTTGGTCATACACTATACCTGTTTAATATACATACCTAATATTTAGGATTTCTCTTGTACTCACCAAAATAAGTATTATATGGAAGATGATAGATTTTCTAGATAGGAGATGGGATAATGCTTGGGTTTATGCAAATCTTTTAGGAACCAGAAAATTCTTCCTAAAACTATTTTCCAGAACTTAGGCTTATGTGGTATTAACATTTTAGCTAAAAAGGAATTACCGTATAATAGTTATTTCCTAAAATGCTTAAAATGTCAACAAATTTACCTGAGGAAAGACTCCATCCCACTTTTTGTACCCATGTCCTTGAATTGCTGGTCCTCAGGTGCTGAAGGTAGCTCCCACAGTGGTTAAGGGCATAGAGTGAAACCCAGCTCAGCCCCCCAGTTGCTGTGTGAGGATCATGATAATGGTGTCTGCTCTTTGGTTCTGTTGTGAGGATTTAAGGAGGCACTGGCAACAATTAAATAATTTTTTGATCTTCCAGATCCCTTTGAGATTCTACCAAAAGCCATGAACCATCTCCCTTGAAAAAAATAGAACTCCCCCCACAACCTCCCCAGTTTTGTTTTGGATCCTACTTCAGCCGTCTATATAGAGACATGCGTGGATCCTGGTAGCTCAGTTGGTTAGAGCATTGTCCCAACGCGCCAAGGTTGTTGATCAGGGCACATACAGGAAGCAACCAGTGAATGCACAAATCAATATTTCTTTCTCTCTCTCTCTCTCTCTAAAATCAATAAATTAAAAATTAAAGTAACAATATCTATCTAATAATAGAGTAATATGCAAATCATCACTCCACTACACTCACAAGTCACGCCCACCAGCCACGCCCACCAGCCAATCTGAGTGAGTATGCAATTAAACTGAAAACATGGCGGCAGCCCCGCCCCCCAGCCTCTCCAGGTCTCTGGGAGTTGGAGAAGTCAGGCGCCAGCACCTGAGGCTGGCTGCAGCCACAGAGACCAAGAAGCCGCCTGCCCCATGATCCCAGGCTGCAGCCAGCCTCAGAAGCCTCAGGTCCGCCTGCCCCACGTCCTGGGGAGACGGAGAAACTGGGCCCCAGCGCCTGAGGCTGGCTGCAGCCACGGAGACCAAGAAGCCGCCTGCCCCATGATCCCAGGCCCCAGCCAGCCTCAGAAGCCTTAGGTCCGCCTGCCTCACATCCACCTGCCACACGTCCTGGGAAGACGGAGAAAGCGGGCCTTGCGCCTGAGGCTGGGTGCGGCCGGGAGACGAAGAAGCTGCCCGTCCCATGATCCCAGGCTGCAGCCAGCCTCAGAAGCCTCAGGTCCGCCCGCCCCATGTCCTGGGGAGACGGAGAAACCGGGCCCCAGCACCTGAGGCTGGATGCAGCCACGGAGATCAAGAAGCCACCTGCCCCATGATCCCAGGCTGCAGCCAGCCTCAGAAGCCTCAGGTCCGCCCGCCCCATGTCCTGGGGAGACGGAGAAACCGGGCCCCAGCACCTGAGGCTGGCTGCAGCCACGGAGACCAAGAAGCTGCCTGCCCCGTGATCTCAGGCCTCAGCCAGCTGGAGAAGCGGTTCATCCCACGTCCTGGGGGAGACAAGAAACCAGGTGCCAGTGCCTGAGGCTGGCTGCAGCCCGGGAGATGAAGAAGCCGCCTGCCCTGTGATCCCAGGCTGCAGCCAGCAGCAGAAACCTCAGGTCCGCCTGCCCCACCTCCTGGGGGAGACTGAGAAACCAGGCCTCAGCGCCTGAGGCTGGCTGCGACCTGGGAGATGAAGAAGCCGCCTGCCCCGTGATCCCAAGCCGCAGCCAGCTGGAGAAGCCTCCCTCCCCATGTCCTGGGGGAGACAAGAAACCGGGTGCCAGTACCTGAGGGTGGATGCGATCTGGGAGACGAAGAAGCCACTTGCCCTATGATCCCAGGCTACAGCCAGCTGGAGAAGCTGCCCACCCCATGTCCACCCGCCCCACGTCCTGGGGGAGATGGAGAAACCGGGCCCCAGTACCTGTGGCTGGCTGCAGCCCGGGAGATGGAGAAGCCGCCCACCCTGCGGTCCTGGGCACCAGTACCTGTGGCTGGCTGTGGCCTGGGAGACAGAGAAGCCGCCCACCCTGCGGTCCTGGGCACCAGTAACTGTGGCTGGCTGTGGCCTGGGAGACAGAGAAGCCGCCCACCCTGCGGTCCTGGGCACCAGCACCTGCGGCTGGCTGTGGCCCGGGAGATGGAGAAGCCGCCCACTCTGCGGTCCTGGGCACCAGTACCTGCGGCTGGCTGTGGCCTGGGAGACAGAGAAGCCGCCCACCCTGCGGACCTGGGCACCAGTAACTGTGGCTGGCTGTGGCCTGGGAGACAGAGAAGCCGCTCATCCTGTGGTCCAGGTGCCAGCACCTGCAGCTGCAGCACAGGCGAAGCCCCCTGTCCACCATCCCCTAAGGCTGCAGCCAGCCTGGGCGCCTATGGCTGACCAGAGGGAGGGAAGCCCGGTCCTGGGTGCCTGTGGTCAGCTGGAGGAGGGAATCCTGGGTACCAGGTGTGGGCCGAGGCAGAGGTAGTTAGGGGCAATCAAGCCAGCAGGGGAGCAGTTAGGGACAATCAGGCTGGTAGGCAGAAGCAGTTAGGGGCAATCAGGCAGGCAGGTGAGCGGTTAGGAGCCAGCAGTTCTGAATTGTGAGAGGGATGTCCAATTGCTGGTTATCCCATGAGGGGTCCCAGATTGGAGAGAGTGCAGGCCAGGCTGAGGGACACACTCCCCGCTGCCCCCCCGTGCACGAATTTCGTGCACCGGGCCTCTAGTTGTAATATATAAAATACTATGAAAATGTTTCACAGTAACAGAAGTCTTTTTGTAGGTCTGCATATTATTTATTTTACTAGAGGCCCGGTGCACGAAATTCGGGCCTAGTAAAAATTTATTTTACTAGAGGCCCGGTGCACCCTCAGTCACCACATTAAGGGTGTGTGTGTCCCTCAGCCCAGCCTGCACCCTCTCCAATCTGGGACCCCTCGAGGGATGTCCGACTGCCCATTTGGATTGGGCCTAAAGGGCAGTCCGACGTCCCTCTCACAATCCAGGACTGCTGGCTCCCAACCGCTCGCCTGCCTATCTGCCTGCCAGCCTGATCACCCCCTAGCCACTCCCCTGCCAGCCTGATCAACGCCTAACTGCTCTCTTGCCGGCTTGGTCACCCCTAACTGCTCTCCCCTGCCGGCCTGGTCGCCCCTAACTGTCTTCCCCTGCAGGCCTGGTTGCCCCTAACTGCCTTCCCCTGCAGGCCTGGGCACCCCCCAACTGCCCTCCCCTGCCGGCCAGGTCGCCCCCAACTGCCCTCCCATGCAGGCCTGGTCCCCCTCCCCCCCCCCCCCCAACTACCCTCTCCTGCAGGCCTGGTTCCCCCAAATGCCCTCCCCTGCAGGCCTGGTCTCCCCGAAGTGCCCTCCCCTGCAGGCCTGGTTGCCCCCAACTGCCCTCCCCTGCAGGCTTGGGTCCCCCCCAACTGTCCTCCCCTGCAGGCCTGGTCACCTGCAACTGCCCTCCTCTGCTGGCCCAGTCACTCCTAATTGCCCTCCTCTGCAGGCCTGATTGCCCCCAACTGCCCTCCCTTGCAGTCCTGGTCCCTCCCAACTGCCCTCCCCTGCTGGCCTGATTGCCCACAACTGCCCTCCCCTGCCAGCCATCTTGTGGCGGCCATCTTGTGTCCACATGGAGGCAGCCATCTTTGACCACATGGGGGCGGCCATCTTGTGAGTTGGAGTGGCGGTCAATTTGCATATTACTCTTTTATTAGATAGGCTTTTTTATTTCAGAGAGAAAAGGAGATGGGGGGGCGGGAGAGAGAAACATCAATGATGAGAGAGAATCATTGATTGGCTGCCTCCTGCATGCCCCCTACTGGGGCTTGAGTCCACAACCTAGGTATGTGCCCTTGACTGGAATCGAACCCAGGACCCTTTAGTCTGCAGGTCGATGTTCTATCCACTGAGCCAAACCAGCTAGGACTATTTGGGTCTTATTTAGAATCAGTTTGTGGCTATTTTATTGAAGGCTGTTGATATGGGGTGTAAGCAGTATCAGTTAAGGCTGAGTTACTGACCCAAATCTTCCAGGAAATGGTGACCAGAGGGAATCCATTTTACTTGATCTCTGTGGTTCCAACTTAGGTCAACATTTTCTGCTTCCTACCCAAACTGAAACTATGATTTTGGCACAAATAATTAGGCCACTATCGGCCTTTGGAAATCAGAGTCACTTCATTGTTAGTTTAAAGATTGGAGTACTGACTATCAGACTCACCATTTCCTTGGAAAACAAGTAGAATGAAAATTCTCTGCCTTTTTGCTCATTTAATTTAGATTTATAAACTCCAGTGGTAGCAGCTGTCTCGTTTTTAATTTTGTGCAAAAACTGTCACATTTTTGGTGCTCAATTAATGTGTTTATACTTTTTATCTAAATTAATGAGTCTGCCCATGAATTAATTTACATATTTCCACTTGTAGTACTATGGAAATGGGAAACATTCTTTTCAATTCAGTGCCTGGAATTCTAGACCAGAAATTCCAGTTCATCAGGCAATTGCACAAAAGACAGTTTTACTTGAAAATATGTGGGAAGGGTTTTTTGTTTTAAAAGCTGTTCAACCTATTTTGCTTAGAAAGATGGCTTAAAATTACCAAAGTGATTAAAGGTATGGGAAATGTTAAGAGATTTAATCCTTTATAATGGATATTTTGGATACTATTAATAAATGTAACACAATAAATATTGAATTTTTATTTATTTATGCCTTATTAAATCCACTGTATGGTGTTATTCCTTTTAAAAAATTGTTATTCCAGGAAATATTAATGTATTAGAATTATAAATTTCTAATACATGGGAAATAAGATTTTCCTTAAAAAGATAGGCTATGTTTTTTTTTAATTTATTTTAAAATCTTTTTTGTTGAAAGTATTACATATGTCCCCTTGCTGATATTATTTTTTAAAAGTTTCCATGTAATTAGGACTTGAGGAATACATGTTATCCACAATGTAAGAATTATAAAAGGTACTACATTTTGGTATGGATTTTGTCTCATTAGAGAGTTTGATTGATTAATATGTCTTAAAAATAAATACACAAAGCACTTTTTTATTCTTGGTGTTGATCGTAGTCTTGGTGTATAGAAAAAAACATTGTATAAGCACATTTACTGCAGAGAAAGCCACCATCATCATTTGTGGAAAATCAATATATATTTTTCAAAATTTAGATTGATGGTCGCATGTGTGCCACCACTGTTAGCTGAGGCTTGGGGGGTGCTCCAGGGGTCAAGAGCAGGCCAGCTGAGCGCGCATCACCAGTGCCTATGAGATTGACTTATCTCCGGCAGCTCTTTCCCAGCAGGGGCCCAAGTCCCTGACTGAATTTTAAAGATACACCTGAATAAGATTTTGACAGGAAGTACTATTAAATAAGTGTTGTGTTTATCTGTAACACTGCTACCTTGTTAAGGCGAGTAAATATTTCCTTCATCTATGAAAATTGAATTTCATTGGTCTGGTTTATTTTAAATTTTATTTTTCAATTACAGTTTACATTCAACATTATTTTGTATTAGTTTCAGCTGTACAGCATAGTGGTTATATACTTTATTATATACTTCCATTTTTTCATGGAAGTTTAGCATGAAAAAATAGACCTTTAAAATAATGGTGCATTTGTACTTGTTTCATAATCTATAAACGAATTCAGAGATGTTACATCTATTCATGTCCTCTCTTGCTTCTATAATAGGATTTTTCAAACTATAGGTCATGTCCGATTAGTAGGTTATAACCAGCTTAAGAAGGGAATTAGTTGAATATAATAGAAAAATTCAGAGTGCTGTGCACAGCACATAGGCAAGTATACTAGTAAGTGTAGGCTCCTGTGTGTGCACGTGTTCCTGTGTGTTATATATGGGCTGGGTCACTGTGTAAAATATATCTTTACTGTAGGTTCTGCTCAGAAAAGTTAGAAAGATATGATAATATCAGTTACTCTCCCTAACAGAGACCAACTAATGGGCTATTTAAATTTGAGGGTGCTTCTTCCATAAACAGGAAATGATAGTGTGCCTTCTGGGGAGTGTTGTAACACAGTCACTGCGCTCTGTATTGGAAATATCTACTCTACTCCTGCCCTGCTTCTGCATTCATGCCCTCTTCACTCCTGTGTTATGGAATAATGGCCCTCAGACACTGTACCCAGGGAGTGTGGTGTTTCATTGACCAAATTGAGTAGAATGGTGTTTTTCCCAGTAAGCTAATGGATAATATATTCTCAGCTTAATTTTCTTCTCTCATAATTTTTCCTTAAGTTTTTGGTGACTGTTACTAATTGTCCAATAATAAAGTAGAAGTGAAAAGAGCAAATGGATATTAGTAGGAATTCACCAATGCTGCCTCTTGCATAAATATACAAGAGTCTATGTTTCATGTATGTAATTTCTTATTTTCTGCTAATAAGAGGTTTCTGGTTTATAGAGTGGACTTAGATATCTTGACATTTCATGATGTCTGTAAGGGCAGATTTCCTAAGGAAGTACTAAGACTTCCAGAAAGTTTGACACCTGAGCAACTTGAGTGCCCTAGGTATATATGTTTCTAACAGGTTCACCTTGATGTACTGAAGTCCTTAATTCTGAATCTGTATCACCAACTGTGGTGTTTATATTAACAATACAGTCTCACACATTGAATTACAGCCCTTCTGAATTTCATTATTTTTGCCTACAGTTTTAATTTCTAGCTATTTTAAAAAATATATTTTTATTGATTTCAGAGAGGAAGGGAGAGGGAGAGAGAAACATATCAATAATGAGAGAGAACCATCCATCGGCTGCCTCCTGCATGCCCCCTACTGGGGATTGAGCCTGCAACCCAGGTATATGCCTCGACCAGAATGGAACCACGACCTCCCAACCACTGAACCACACTGGCTGGAAAATTTCTAGCTATTTTTGTTAGCTCTTGAAATAGCGTATTCTAGTTGCTTCTGATTCCTAAGGATACACAGTCAGTCTGCTTTGGATTTTCTGAAGCATCTGTCTTCACCTGGTACCATAGGCAACTTCCTAGCCAAGAAAAAGCTTTTCTTTAACTCAAAATTTAAATGGCAAACATAGAGTTGGGCAGCCTTCCTCAAGGATGATCTTTTCATCAGTACTTCCATTTAGCTTAATATCATACATATATATTTTATTTTATTGGTGAATATTTTAATTTTTCTTAATACATAAAATATAGTAATTGCAACAACGAGACATTAGAGAAATATATATAATAAAAATGGAAAGTCTTTCCTTCATCCTTTTTGCAAATATCCTGACTCTTGAGCTAATAGTTTGTAGTTTATCATTTCATGCCTTTTTTTTTTTTTTTTACATATAGATAAAATGTGAGATTAAGGATGAAGAAACAGGATGACTTGGGTATCAGTTCTCTTTTTTTCTACTTAAGTTGTTAATATAGGTTACGTTTATGAATTATATATAACCTTTTCTGTATAAAATTGTCAATTTTGGAAAAGAAAGTTCAGCAGAAGGAAAAATAATATTTTATAATCTCACCCTTAGAATTCCTTTACATATTGTTATGTATGGGTTCAGTTTCTTTTTTGCGTGTAACTTTATTTATAGACTAGAGGCCCAGTGCACGGATTCATGCACATTGAAAGGAAATTAATTAGAAGAAATATTTTAATATCACTATTTGCTCTTTCTCTATAATAGAAGTGTCAACCAAATTCACAATCGACAATGACAGATGGAAACACCACGCATGTGATTGGCGCCAGCGAGAGCTTTATATATATAAACTTGCTTAATTAGACCTGCTTTCTGAGTTAGCTAAACTTTTTCCAGCCCAGTGAAGCACCCCAACTTCTCTTTCAGGTAATTATCAGCAACACAGCAGTAAAATATCAACACGAAGCAGATTATTATTGCAGATCACGCAGGGAGAACAAAGGGTGAAATATTTAACTACAGCAGTGTTTGACTATATACTGTGCAGTGAGAAAGCCTGAAGTCATTTTCAAGGTCCACCATTTCTTCTTTTCAGTCGGGTCAAGTTTCTAAACTTTCTAAATCTCCGTTTTCCGGCTAATGAAAAGAAAATAGGATTCTACTAAGTCTCCTATCTACCTACTCCAGGACTTCTGTGAGGATCAAATGAGATGAGGCATGGGAAAATGCTTCACAGACATTTGGTTAAACTGTAAAATGTTTGCATCTGGCTATAAAGCAAGTGTGTTCCTGGGCTGAAGAAATTCCAAGGAGGCTAGTTGCTAGGAAGAGGAAGCTGGGCGTTGCTACATGACATCATTACCCAGTGCCCATAGCCACTGTTTCTGGGCTGGGCTGTGGGCTGCATTTTGTGCCATGGGGTCTTGGCAGCGTTGGCTGTGATTTGGTGGGGTGTCGCTCCAGGGTGTTGGCGGGGCCTGTGTCCCACTTGGGTGAAGCCAAGTAGTGTTGCTTTGTCAGAGCCAGGTCTACGGTGCTGTTTCTTTGTAAATGGCCAGTGCGCTTCACGGCAGCTCCTGCATTGAGCACCTGCCCCCTGGTGGTCAGTGCGCATTATAGCGACCGGTCCAACGGTTGGAGGGACACTTAGCACATTAGCCTTTTATATATATAGATTTGATGGAACTAAAATGGGATTATATATTTAATATTGTTTGCCAAGCTCTTTTATTGACTCAGCAGTGAGAGAAAAAATTATATAAATTGACAAGCTGGTGCTGAAATTCATGTGGAAATGCAAAGACCCAGGAGAGCCAGAATTTATTTTGAAAATGGCAAACAAACTTGGAGGTCTCATGCTATCTAATTTCAAGGTTTATTATAAAGCTTCAAGAATCAAGACAGTATTTTATTGTCATAATGACAAACGTATAGATCAATGGAACAGAATAGAATTGACAAATATACCCATACAGAGATGGTTAGTTGTCTTTTCATCAACAAATGGCATTAAAACAATGGGATATTGGTATGGGAAAAAATGAACCCCATCCTCTTGACTTTTTCCTTAATGCATGAATGTCATTTGAAATGGCTCCTTGGCCCAAATATAAAAGCAAAAACTATAAAAGCTTTAGGAAAAACAGGACAAAATCATACCAACTTTGGGATATGCAAGTATTTCTTAAGAACACAAGAAGTACTATCTTGTAAAAGAAAAAACGTTGATAAATTGGACTTCATGAAAATCAAAGCCATCTGCTCTTGTAAAGAAACTGTTAAGAAATGAAAAGGCAAGCCACAGACTGGGAGAAAATATTCACAATATGAAAGACTTGTATCTAGAATATGTAAAGAACTCTTGAGTTATAACTTAACCAAAGTGTTATAATAAGAAATCAACCCTATTTCTCAAATGTTCGAAAGACTTGGATACCTCACAAAAAGTATGTATGCAAACGGCCAATCAGCACAGGAAAAGATGCTCAATATCATAAACCATCAGGGAAATGCAAATCAAAACCACAATGAAATTGAATAGCTACATTTATAAAAAGTGACAATACCAAGTACAGGGGAGAATGTGAAAACAAGGTGGTAGTTCCTTAGAAAGTTTATTGTGAGGTTTAACATATATTTTTCTCATGTTACCATTTATCTAAGAGGAATGTAAGCACATGTCCATAAAAAGACATATGTGAATGTTCACAGTGACTTTATTCATACAGCCCCAAAACTAGGAAAAACCCAAACGTCCATCAACAGAGTAAATGGATGAATAAATTCTAATATTAATATAATGGGATACTATTCAGCAATAAAAAAGGACAAACTAGTGATCATTATAACAACTACATCTCAGAAATGCTATGCTGGCCCTGGCTGGTGTGGCTCAGTTGGTTGGGCATCATCGTGTACACCAAGAGGTTCAATTCCCGTAGGGGCATATGCCCAGGTTGTGGGCTCGGTCCCCAGTGGGGGGGGGGGGCGTGCAGGAGACAGCTGATTCATGTTTCACTCTCCCCCTCTCCCTTCCTCTCTCTCTAAGAAACCAATAAAAATATTTTTTAAAATGTTATGCTGAACAAAAAAGCCTGACAGATACTCTATGTTTCCATTTACATGAAGTTTTAAACAGGAAAACCTAAGCTATATATAGTGATAGAAATCAGACAGGTGGTTGACTGGGCTGGAATGGGGAACTGACTGTAAAGGGACATGAAGGAACTTTCTGGAAGGATGGAAATGTTCTACTTATTTATTTATTTTTTTTATTGATTTTTCACAGAGAGGAAGGGAGAGGGATAGAGAGCTAGAAACATCTGATGAGAGAGAAATATCGACCAGCTGCCTCCTGCACACCCCCCACCGGGGATGTGCCCGCAACCAATGTACATGCCCTTGACCGGAATCGAACCCGGGACCTTTCAGTCCACAGACCGACGCTCTATCCACTGAGCCAAACCGGTTTCGGCGAAATGTTCTACTTATTGCTGTAGTAATACACGTTTGTAACCTGTTAGTTAAAAACTCATCAAACTCTCCATTTGTTGTGTACACAATTGTATATTGTATATTTCATGAACTATAAGCTTTGATGCAGCCCTGCTTTTGGATGCATTTTTAAATGACAGAGGTAGTAGTACCCAGGAGAAGAGTGAATTCTGTTCCCTTCTCCCTCCCTACCATACAGGTGGTATAGGCTAAATCGTAAAAGGCACTTTTGAAAAGAGTTGCAATAGGTAGTTTCTATGTGTGTTTCTCCTCTGGAGCTGGGCTGTGTGTGCTCAGTTCTGTGTAACCCCTAACTAATCTAGGCACTTGTAACACATGTTAAAATGCTAAATTCTAATTTCTATATTAAATATAGTATTTCTTTTCTTTCCAGTAACTGAGAGGGCTTCAGTGGTGATTTTTGTTGGGGTAAATAACCTTTGAGGTTCTGAAGTTTTAGAACAGAATCTGATTTCCAGAAATACTGTTTTAAATTCTGCTTGGAATTTTTTAAAAAACCTGTAGGGTTTCGAAATGAATCGACTGCTTATGTTCTCCCCTCCCCGCCTCCCCCCCCGTTATATTTTCCTTCTTCATTAATTCAGTAATCTAGCTCACTAATATTTCCACTTTTCCTAATGGAATTCAGTTAAAGTAATTTTTAGCCCAATAAAAATTTTTTTTTCTGATACTTTAGGGTTAAAAAAAATCACATGTATATACATCTACATTTGTGAAAATTGACTTTTTCAATTTAATGGTTTTACTTGTTCACTTAACATTAAAGGGATCTACTTTTTTATGCTATCTAATAATGAAATTGAAAAACCTTAGATTTTTTAGAATGCCTCTCTTAAGAGGTCCTGTGTGATGGCTAGAAGTGATAGGGGATTTCCTTTTCAGGGTTTTGAGGAAACCCATACAATGAATATATTTTAAAAACTGCAGTCGTTTTTATGTCCTCTTGGGACTGATGTATTTCCCCAAGTGTAGTGTATTTGTTTTTATGTAGTTAAAAAGCACACAGAAAAAAAACCTGCCAACTCTACAAGTTAGTGCTCACAGGATCAAAGTTTTCATTGATAGCCTAGATAATAAAATCTATCCCTTTATCAGAATATGGCAGGTCTTAGAATAATGTCATTTGTTCAACCTCACATAGATACCATGCCATAGGAGCTTAGCTCTTGTTTATGTCACTTCGCCTGTGGGAAAATTGGTTTGGTTATACATCCTTTGGCTTAAAGTTGCAGAACCTGTTGACAGTGGTGAGAACTCACTGTATCAGGAATTTCTACAAATCACTTAATACTTTTTTAGTATCTTTATAAGTGAAATTTCTGCTTTTATTTCCCTACAAAGTTAAGCGATACGTTTTGAAAGAGAACTCCTAAACGTATGATGCCTCCATTTTAAATGTATAAAAATCCTAGGTTGTTTTATGCAATTCTTACCTGTATTTTATTTATGTTTTTATTAACTGTGGTAAAAAATCATAAAATTTACCATCTTGACCATTTTAAGTGCACATTTTAGTAGTTCTAAGTATATTTACATTGTTGTGCTTTCTTTTATTTTTTAAGGTAACTTAATTTAAATGTACATGTCTCATTACCCGGCACAATAAGTGTCATGTGAGTTTATTTAGATTTTTAAAATAATTTTAAACCATTAAGAGTGTTTAAAAGTTGATCCCCACACCATTTATTCTTAGTAAGCTTTCTTCAGTTGGTTGACTATCATCCTGCATTTTCTTTCTATCATTAGCTTTTCATTGTAAATTCTGTTCCTTTAGGGCAGTGATGGGCAACCTTTTGAGCTTGGTGTGTCAAACTTCGCCAAAAAACTGAGCATAACTCGGGTAGTGTGTCACTTTGAGGAAAAAACATTATTTCGCGATATTTATAGTTTAAATAACATAAATGTATAATTGTTACATATAATTGTATTTAATAAACCAAAAACTAAATATTTAGTGCTGACACGCGTGTCAGAGGTTCGCCATCACTGCTTTATGGCACCCCCCCCCCCCCCCTTTACAGTAGTATTCCTTAGAAACAAAGAATAAGCAGTTTGAGGGGAAGAAGCAGATGTGTTCACCTTAAATCCACATTTTCCCTGTAAAAATTTGGATTTCCCCCTCCCCCAAGAGGATTTGATCTTTTTGCGTGTGAAACACATTCTTATAGGATGTGTCCAGGTGAAGCAGTCGTAGCTGAGAACCACAGTCATAATTAAATGATGGCATTTGGAAGAAGCTGGGCTAAGTAAGACTCATTGTGTCAATTCTGTGTCCTAAGTCATTCTTTTATCTGCCACAGATCCATTGTGGAAGTGTTATCAACAAATGTAGATCAAGAAAAAGTAAGGTTCATACTTACCTGGCAGGGGAGATACAGTGATCACGAAGGTGGTTTTCCCAGGGCGAGGCTTATCCATTGCACTCCGGATGTGCTGACCCCTGCGATTTCCCCAAATGTGGGAAACGCGACTGCATAATTTGTGGTAGTGGGGGACTGCTTTCGCGCTCTCCCCTGAAAAAAAAAATAAAGAGAGAGAGAAAAGGTAAGGTTCTTTTGAGGTAGGATAGGTACTTAGGGAAGAAGATCAAGTTTTTATTTTGTAGTTGTTACTATTTTTTTAATTGATTTTTAATTTTTTTAGAGAGAGAGGAAGGGAGAAGTAGAGAGAAACATTGATATGAGAGTGAAACATCGATCACCTGCCTCCTACACTCCCCCCACCACCACCAGGGATGGAGCCCAAATCCTGGGCATGTGCCCCGGTTGTGGGCTCGGTCCTTGGGGGGCACGTGAGGGGCAGCTGATTGATGTTTCTCATTGATGTTTTCATCTTTCTATCCCTCTCCCTTCCTCTCTCTCTCTATAAAAGAATAAATAAACATAGAAAGAGCAAACTTTTAGAAAATACAAAGTCCCAATTTAGAAAAACAGATTAATCTGGGCTGAAGTTCACTTTACATCAGGGTATCTCAGTTTTAGAAAATAATCCATTGTAGTACTGGCTTCCTTATATAGACACCTTTCAAAGATACTTTATTTGATGAATTTTTGTGGAATTTTGCAGAATAAACCAGTGTGTCAAATGAACTGAGTCTCAAGTGAAATCTGCATTTTGATAATAAAAATTATAAAACATTTAAAATGTTAGATTTATTATTTTAGGTATGCTGTTAAATATGAAGAAATTAAATATAATGGGACATGGAAAGTGTGAGGAACATCATAAATCTTTTTTTCTTTTTGGGGGACTTTGATGTTATTTTTGGGAAATGTTTCATGAATTTTACATGTTTGGTTTAGTAGCCATTATATCAGAGATGCTACTTGTTTTTTTGTATGGGATATTTATGGGGTACATAAACTAGATTTCCTACAGGGAGTGACAAGGCAAATTGCTCAGTTTTGGGAGGAGTTAGTTACATTGGCCGGTAAATGATTTCTTCTAGTGAAGCAGCATTTGTTTCCTTTTGAGAGAGGTTCAGCCATAACAACTGTCCTAATTTTGCTAAGTTAAAGGAGATTTTTACACAAGCATAGTTTATGTGATTCTTTAGAAATACAGGAAAAGGTTTTAATAAAATAATCTAAACCATACTTAATCTGTTTTATAAGAAAAAGAGAGTTGATAAATTTCACTGATATAGATAAGCAGTTACTTCAGTGTCAGTAGATTTTCTTTGACTATAAATCTAAACAATGCCTGTATTCTACTCCTTATTTTACTTTGTACCATTTTAGGTCGCTCATCTAATATGTCCCTCACTCCCTTTGAGAATAAGCTTTCTAAAATGCTTCCTTTCATGCCTCCCTTAACATTTCAGTGTCTTGTAATTGCCCATTGGTTGAAATCGTGGCCTAGTGAATGTATTTTATAACCTCATGGCCATGAACACAAGCCTTGTACTTGAGCCAAACTTCTTAAGTCAGTATTGACTGATCCTTGCTAGTGGCACTCTTAGCTTTTCTAACTAACCAAATCCAGTACATGCTTTATAGCTTAGAAGGTTAAGCCTCGTTTAACTTTTCAGACCAGGCCAGTAAGCTTTTATTTCACAATAGTTTTTCACTTCAGTTCATTTTTTAAAAACAGCTTTAAAAATCCTTAACATTTAGCCCTGGCTGGTGTGGCTCAGTTGGTTGTCCCATGCACTGAAAGGTTGCTTGTTCAGTTTATGGTCAGGGCACATGCCCAGGTTATGGGTTCGATCCCCAGTAGGGGGCGTGCAGGAGGCAGCTCATGGATGTCTGGCTTTCTCACTCCCTCTCCCTTCCTCTCTCTGTAAAAATCTATCAAAATAGTAAAAAATCCTTAACATTTAGATATGTGGTTATTTTACAGAGAGAGTTTTCAACCACTTTGAATGGTACTACTTAATGCATGGAAACTGATTATCAAACATTTAAATTGAGACTGTTTGTACCTGTGAACTGTTTTTTACGAAAAGCTGGAGTACTGTGATTATTGGTCCCTCTGTGCAGTAACTCCAAAATCTATGTTATACTCTCAGCAGTCCTATTTATATATGTTATTGGTGTAACTATTACTCTGTTGGTAGTCTTTTCACTGTATCTGGAAATGCAGTCCACCTCCTGGGGAACAAGGGAGAAAAAGAGTAGCGCTTAATACCATTATTCCCACAGAGCCTCAGAAATCGGCACAAAAGTTTTCACATTAACCTCACAAATGCTGTTATTTTGAATTTATTTCATTTCAAAATAGTATTCAGTGCTTTTTAATGAACCGCAGAAGCTGAAACAAGGTCAGCGTTACAGAAGAAGGCAATGCGAATGGCTTAGCAGTTTGAATTAAAGGAATAGCGATGGTTGCTGGGAAAATCTGGGTGTCTAGTAACGCATTTATTTCTAAAAAAGGACTCTTTCCTCGTCACCCAAGGAGTTGGTGTGGCTAGGGGTTAGCGTTAGGGAGTTAGGGTTTGGGTTAGTGTTAGGGTCAAGTCAGACATGATTGGGTAGCTTTTCTTTCCTGTTAGGGGGACTGCAGGTTTCTGTTGTGTGAATCAGCTACAGGTGCTTGTGTATAGATGGGAGTGTGCTGAGCACTGTCCTTCTGCATGAGCCTCTTGCCTTTATGAACCTTTAGCACATTCAGGGGTAAAGGGTATTACAAGGTCCACGTTTGACTAGTATTCTGCCAAAGTGTGTGAATTGTAGCCACCAGAGTTCTCTTGTGATCCCATCTTTGCTAAAATCAGAATTCTAGGACAGAACAGCAAGCATTTAATAAGTACTCCAAGCTTCCAAGTACTTTTAAAAGGCACCAAAAAACTGAAAAACCAGTAGCTACTTAATTTTGTAGAGTGTTCTTTTGCTTGTTTTGTGAATGTTTTATAGACATGTGCTTATGCAGGCAGTGAAAATATAATTCTGAATTGAGTGCTTAGGGAAAAAGCCAATATAATAATTAAGACCTCATGATAGGAAAAAAATTTGTAGATTTTAGGTTGACAACTATCATTTTTAACACACATACACACTCGCTTTTTTTTCCCCCCACCAAAGCCCTTGAGTATTGGATTAAATATTTTAGTCTTGACGCCTTCCTTACTAAGTTGTGACTAAGGCCATATTTGAGCCAGTTCACATGGAAACATTTAACATGCTTTATATTTTGATTTCTTAGAGTCATAATTTGTTAGAAATTATGCAGATCCTACTGTAGGAACTCTGTGAACCTGTACTCTAAATGCCCCCCACTTACCCTTTTACCATTTTAGAGCAACCAGGGTCCCTCAAATCCTCAGACCTCACTTTTCAGATACCACTTCTCCCCAGAACTTGGAAAGGAGCACTGTGGTGGTGTGAGGGCTCTAATGGGGTGTTTGGAATCTGCGTAGGTTCGGCTGGGAGGCCTGAAATCCATCTTGTAGCTTTGGAGGCAGGCAGTAAGGAGAGTACATGCTGGTGGAGAGAGAGGCACTGGGCTCCTGGCTTTGGTAGCTTCTGTTCAAGCCCTTTTCCCTGACTAGGGCCAGACTGGGGTAATTCATTCAATGTTTGCTCATTTACCTTTTTCCCCCTCTGCCCCTCCCCTCCATCTTTCATTAAAATGAATGGTGATTATGCCCTAACCGGTTTGGCTCAGTGGATAGTGCACTGGCCTGCGGACTCAAGGGTCCCAGGTTCGATTCCGGTCAAGGGCATGTACCTTGGTTGCGGGCACATTCCCAGTAGAGGGTGTGCAGGAGGCAGCTGATTGATGTTTCTCTCTCATTGATGTTTCTAACTCTCTATCCCTCTCCCTTCCTCTCTGTAAAAAATCAATAAAATATATATTTTTAAAAATGAATGGTGATTATTATGGCCTTTTCACTAATCGTTTTACTGGGTAATATCTTCCCATGTCTTTAAAAAATTAAACATTTTTGTACTATTCATTTCCTTCAACCAAATATTCAACAACTATATATTGAGTGCATATTATTGTTATGCAAGTTATGCTGTATGTGCCTATCATATATTAACGAGTGCTAGAAGAAAAACTAATGGATATTTAGAGAATGGAGAGTGAAGGATGTATTACTTCATTTTTAAAATTTATTTTTGACACTATCATATCTTTAAAAATTTTTTTTCAATTTGTTGATTTGAGGGAGGGAGAAGGAGAGAGAAACATCAATTAGTTGTTCCACTTTTTTTTTTTTTTTACACATTTAGTTTTTTTATTCCACTTATTGATGCATTCATTGGTTGATTCTTGTATGTGCCCTTACTGGGGGTCAAACCTGCAACCTTGGTGTGTTGGGACAACACTCAACCAACCAAGCTATCCGGCCAAAGGTCTTTCTATGTCTTTTTATCCTCTTTCATCGTTATAATTACTCATCTCCCTTCCCCCTTGTTTTTCTTCCTTTCTATTTTGAAGGAAAGAACCTGTTTTCTGTTCTCTGCTACCAGCAGTACTTTCTGTAGGCAGAAAGAACATTGTTGTTTCTAGTATGGAACTCTTGAAAGGCATTTAAAAAACATGCCTGTATTTGAAAAAGAGCACCTTGGGAAAGTATGATCTTTAATTGTTCACATTTTACAAGTCCATAAAATGAGGGTGTTTTTCTGTGAAAGAATACCATATGGGCTAAAAAAGATAGTATGCTCTATAATTTGGTCCTGAATTAGATGACTTAGAAACTATATACCTGGTCAGAGAAAGGAAAAAAAATAAAATTGGCTATAGGTAGTGATTTTTTTGTTTTTCAACAGAACAGGACTTCCTTCATTGGGCTTATTGTGTTGGGCCTGTTTTATAAAGTCAACTAGGTGCTCCATGAGCATTGGTGCATTCATTGGATTGAAGTGAAGGTACTAGTCTGTACCAATTACCTAGTATTATATATCCCTACTGGGTGACTATCTGTCTCAAATGAGGTAATGCACATTAAAATGGAAGAGAACTAGAAAGTGTTAGGCCAGCATAGATATTGCTAAATAACCACATCATTTGGCCATTGTAACTGAAACCCGCCTAGAAGTGCAACACATACTTGCAACCACATGTGGGTTCTCAGATGGAAATGAGTATCCAATATGCTGTATGCACAGACTGCAAACAACAACTCCAGTTACCTTATAGAACCTTCTAGCAGTATTGAATATTGCTTTGTTCCTTAAACTCATGGGTATAAAATTGTTGATTAAGAATTGTTGAAAAATGAAATAATATAGGGGGTCTAAGAGCTTAGGTGTGGAGTCAGACAAATTGGGTTTCAAGTCTTAGCTCTTCCATTTATGGCCTTGTGACAGTAATCATCTGTGGGAGTAGCATACTAGCTTGGAAATTCTCATGTTCATTGTTTCTAGCTCAGAGAGAGTATACTAACAACTATTATTACATTTTTACACTTCACCATTTATGGACTTAAGTATGTGTCATCTGATTTAGTTCTCCAAGGTCCCTGGACTGTTAAGTTTTTTGCAGTTTCTAATCTGCCACATTTCCTCTCCAAAAAATTTACAATTTTCCTTAAAAAGTCAAAATTGCTGTTATGTTCAAATTAAAGTTGATTAAAAACATATTTCCCAAGTATTTTATGGTTTTTGCTTATACTGCCCCCCTTCACTTTCTGTGTACTATGTGAAAAATGAGATTTGTAAGCTTGCTCTCAGTTTTAAAAATTGAAAGTTTTAAGCAATAACTGATAACCTTTTCATCTAGTGTGATAGGATTGGCAAATAGGATAATGTTCTTTCCATTTGTATTTTTCCTGGTAATAGACTTTAGTCACATCTACTTTCAGGTCTTTTTGTCTGGATTGAGTACCATGTAGCAACACCCTCTTCCCCCCATTACCATTTTTTGTCTTCTTTATTTACATTTTCTCATTGTTGTACCCAGCAGTACTGCATATATACAAGTGATGGGCA
Source organism: Cnephaeus nilssonii (assembly GCF_951640355.1). Lineage (NCBI taxonomy): Eukaryota > Metazoa > Chordata > Mammalia > Chiroptera > Vespertilionidae > Cnephaeus > Cnephaeus nilssonii. The sequence goes on along the minus strand of NC_137089.1, from coordinate 38,948,798 downwards.
AAAGAACAGTTTTATAATAAGGTATTATTTTCCCAGTACACTGCTGATGATGGCCAGCATTTTCTTCACCTTAATTAACATGCACCATAATCTGTTTCTAAAATGTATGGTTCTTTGTGTTTTGACAAATGTATACAGTCAAATGTATACAGACAAATAGTGGTCATGTAGCCACTGTTTATAGAACAGTTCTATTACCCTCCCCCCTAAATTTTACCGGGCTTCATTTCAGTCAATCCCAACCAACATTCTTAGCCCCTCATAAGCACTGATCTGTTTCTATCATTTTACCTTTTCTAGATTGTCATGTATGTGGAATCACACAGCCTTGTTTTTTATTGTTGTGGTTGTTTTGTTTTTGGAATCACACAGCCTTGTGAGCCTGGCGGTGTGCATCACTGTTTCATTCATTTTTATTGCATACATAGTTGTACCACAGCTTATTTAACCATTCACCAGATGATGTTTTGGTTGTTTTCAGGTTCTGGCAATTTTGAATAAAGCTGTTATAAACTGTTGGCTACAGAATGTATGAATATACATTTTCATTTCTCATAGGTAAATATCCAGGAGTGGGCTTGCTGGGTTGGGAGGTAGGTTTAAACTTGTTTATTTTTAAACTTAATTTATTAAACTTTATAAGAAACTAAACCATTTTCTGAAGTGTTTGTACCATTTTGCATCGATGCATGAGAATACCAGTTGGCTCTGTATCCTTCTCAGCATTTGGTATTGTCAGTTTTTTTCTTCTACTCTAATGGGTGGGTGTGGTATATCTAGTTGTGGTTTGGGTTTGCATTCTCCTGATGAGTAATGATGTTGAGCCGGCTTTCATGAGCTTATTTACCATTTGTTTATATTCTTTGATGAAGAGCCTGTTAAATTTTTTTTGCCTGTTTTAAAAAATTGGTTTGTTTTCTTAGTATTGAGTTTTGAGAGTTCTTTATATATTCTGGTTAGAAATCTTTTGTTGGATATGTTGATTTGTAAGTACTCCCAGGGTGTGGTTAGTGTTTTTATTTATCAATTTTTATTTGATGGATTGTTCCTAAGCATTGATTTTGATATTAATACTACACCCCCAAAAAAGAAAGAAAAAGCTTTAAAAGAAGAGCATCTAAATATGCAGTGTGTATTAATGTAGACGTATGGTTTTCATTATCCTCTTTTCTTTTTTGACTGCCCGTCCTCTCTTCATTCCCCCCCAACCCAACGCACACACACTTATTTATTTTAAAATTAGGTCCTTTAGGACAATACAATAAATACCTATGCTCTGAAAAATATCAATCTTGTCACACTTATGTTTAAGGGACTTTGAAATAGTGCAGCTGGATAGGGGAAACGAATTCTGTTCTCTGTCAAACTTGTAAAGGATTGCTTGTTTGAACAGCTACTGAAGATGGAAGCACTTATGCCATGGCCATATAGCTTGTCAAAACTGGATATGTTCCCGAGTTTAAAATATTTGGGATTTTCCAAAAGTTACCATTTCCTCTTGATCCTTCCTAAGGAGGGCTTGGTTTCTGATTACAGTTAACCCCTACTTCACTGTTAAAATTCCTCTGAGCAGAGTTAAAATATTTAGTCCATTTAGATAAATGGTTGAACTTCATAAGTATTGATAGTCCATTTGCAGATGGTGGGAATTTAGAAATGTATTTACACATAATTGGATGATTTCAGAATTAATGGAATAAATAGGCTGGGATTTTTAAGAATATATTTTTGTTTATTGATTGATGCTAGAAAGGAAGGGAGAGGGAGAGAGAGAGGTAGAAACATCTATGATGAGAGAATCATTGATTGGCTGCCTCCTGCACACCCCCTACTGGGGATCAAGCCCACAACCCAGGCATGTGCCCTGACCAGGAATTGAACCGAGGCTTCCTGGTTCATAGGTCAATGTTCAAATCACAGCCATGCTGGCCGGGCTAGGCTAGTCTATAAAAGTAGATTTTCACAACAGCATATTGTATTTGTTTTTTAATCAATGACAGGAGTTAGTATAGATAAAAAGGTTCTAATTTTTCCTCATTGAAGAGCTAAAATTTATACAGCCATTTAAAATGAATTAGAATTTTGTAAACATTTTTTTCTAATCAATCATTTCTCAGATAGTTAAGGTTTTCATTGTAAATGCATGCTCTGTAGAGACAGTTTTGTTATGAAGAAGCTATTGTTAAACACTGATAAGAGATTAGGATCAGGATCATAATTTAACAATGCAGTTATTAGCAAGAGTGGCTTTGGGCATAGAGTTTTAACTGTCTTCAAAAATTGTTTTTTTAGATTTGTCCTTTCTTTAAAAAGGTAGTTTTTGCTATATAAGTGATATGTTTGGCTAAATGCCGATTAGAATCAGTATTTTTAAAATAACATTTTTAATAGCAGAGATATTTCCGCTCTCTGATCACTTTGAAATGAACAGTTTTGTGTTAATCCTAGCTTTTAAGTATGCATATTGCAGGCAACCCTCTTGGTGGGATGAATAACCATGAACATAAAATCTTCCAGTGACCTCTTTTAGTCTCATGTTCTGTAATTAACTATTCTTTAAATATAAGAGTTCTGTTTGTACTGCTAATTAAATTCATAGTTAAGATTTGTAGGACAGCATTTAATTTATGTGTTGTTTTGTCTTGGTACTTCAGTAACTTGAAAGGGGATATGAAGGTATAAATAGGGAATTTTCACTAAAATGTACTAGAAAAATACATGCTAAATTCTCAGATAACTAATTTATCTAAAAACTAAACATTTGGCTGAAAGAGACAACTCAACATTTTTTATTTCCCTGGCTGTTTACTGGTATTTTACTTTAGGCTGTATGATTTACCCATTGACATTGATTTTGGAGTCATTGAAAAGCACTAATATTTGCTTGATCACATTATATAGATTAGTTTATGTAGTGTAGGATGCAGATATACTACTAATAAAAATAAATTAACTGCAGGTTTACAGTTAATTCAGAGTAGGGATAATTTCAACATACATATAAAGTTTTTGTATTCATTTCTCTTTCCTAAAGGATTCCAATAAAATAAAGTTTTGTCTAGGAAGAGAAAGAGGCATAGCAAAAATGGAACTGGAAGAGAGGGGTACTATAGAATTAGGCAAGAATATATAGTAGAAGATATGCTAAGAAGTCATGCTTTTTTTCTTTTTGTCACTTACTAGCATGATTTAGTGAGAATAAAAGTATGTCTGAGCTTTGTTGGTAAGAGCGTGACTAATAATTTTTATGAAATATGGGAGTTGTAAAGATTTGATGAGATCAGGCATATGCCTGGCAAACAGTAGTCACTTAGTAAATGCACCCTTTCTGAACTCTAATTATGTCCTTTGCATTATTCACAATCTGGTCCTGACTGAAATTCACAAAAGTTTCATCTACCATCACTCCATACATTTTCCCTCATATCCCAGCATTGCTGGCCTATTGTATAGTTTCTGGAAAGTGCTTTAACTTCTTGCCTATAAAATAGGTATCTGTACTATGGAATCATCAAGAGAATTAAATGAGATTATGTATTTAAAGGACTTGGAAAAGTGTCCTGTGTATAATAAGCACTCAATAAATGTTAACTAGATATATTTAAAAAAGAAAAGAAAAGAAAAAATCAACAGCATAGGAGAAATAACTTCACCTTGCATATTTCTATAATGCCTTGCGAGGTTTTTGAGGAATTTTCACATTTGTTACTTCATTTAACCATCAAATATTTGGTAGCATGACTAAAAAGGCTAATTGTTTTCATAAAACAGGAAACATCATTAAATCTGGATCATAGTCATATTTTCTTTGTTCTCTTCCTGTACTTCACTGTTTTGTAATGTATTCTTTTAGTGATTATATATGCTTCCGCCCCCAATATAATTCTTCTTTGTTTTCCCTACTGCCCACATATGAGGCAGTTTAATAAATGCTCGCTCAATGAGTTCCCTGTGCTTAAAATATAATTCTCCCACATTAATTTGGATATTAAATTCTATCCTTCAAAATTTATTTTAAATGTCCCTTCTGCCAGAACCCAAGATCAACACACAACTGTTTATTTTATTTTGTTCATTAGATTCCATATGTAAGTGAAATCATATGGTACTTACCTTTCTCTGACTGGCTTATTTCACTTGGCAAAATACTCTCCAAGTCCATTCATGCTGTCACAAAAGGTAAGATTCCCTTCTTTTTTTTTTTTTTAATGGCTGAGTAGCATTCCATTGTGTAAATCTACCACAGTTTTTTTATCCACTCATCTACTGATGGGCACTTGGGCTGTTTCCAAATTTTAGCTATTGTAAAAACACCACAATGAACTTAGGGGTTCATATATTCTTTCGAATTAGTGTTTCTGAAGATAGCAATTAAATCCATCTCATCTAAGTATGTCATTTAAGGCCACCATTTCCTTGTTGATTTTCTATCTGGAAGATCTAGCTATTGATGTCAATGTGGTATTAAAATCTCCTACTATGACTATTTTACTGTTACTCTCTCCCTTTATGTCTATCAAGATTTGCTTTACATATTTAGGTGCTCCTGTGTTGGGTGCATAAATGTTTACAAGGGTTATTTCCTCTTGTTGGATTGCTCCTTTTATCATTATGTAGTGTCCTTTGTTTCTTACTGTGGCCTTGGTTTTAAAGTTTATTTTGTCAGAGTTAAGTATTGCTACCCCAGCTTTTTAAAAATTCCCAGTTGCATAAAATATCTTTTCCATGCCTTTACTTTTTAGTCTGTGTATCTTTTGTTGTGAGGACATGCTGTTGGTTTTTATATCAGTTTGTCTCATAGTCAAATCACTTTGCTTTTTATTGGGACTTTGGCTTGTTTTAAAGATTAATTAATCAGTGAACTACTTACTAATTATTATTAAACACACCTTTAGTATTGAAATATGTGGTATATGAAAATTTTTAGCTTTTCCCCTTTTCGCATTTTCAGTCATTGGAACATAGTTTCTATGACATTTGTGTTTTGTTTTGTTTTTTGTTTTGTAGGAGTACAGCTGTTAGGGCAGTTTTTCGGTTCCTATGCTGCTGTAAGAATAATTAGTTTAATGTTTTTGTTTTTGCTTGCTACATGAACATTTATTAGGAGGAAAAAGATCAACTTTTAAAAAGAGAGACAAGGGCTATAAAATAATCTCTACCATAATTTTTCTAAATTCTAAGAAGGCAGGTCACAATGATTGTTATATGTTTAGTCAGAGAAGTGTGAAAACACTGAGTTTTTTAAGAAATAGTTTCATTTAAATAATAGTATTCCTCTGCCTCTACTGAAGTGGATATAACCATTCAGTCCCACTCAGTCACAGAAGTTAGCACTTTGAAAAACTTAGTATTATTAGATTAACTTTTATGTGGTATATAAGTACCTTAGAATGAGGATGGCAAATCCAAGTTCACAGTCTTGTGTTTCACTGTTTATCATGTCCATAACAGATATTGCTAATGACTCATAGCTTTTTGGTGGAATTTTAAAATCTCCTACTATGGACATGGTCTTGGACACATTTTCAGCCTATGGCTTCAGGCAGTATTTCGGAGTTACTATGTGACAGGAAACCCGTTTGCATCTTTTATCGAATATAAGTTTGATGAAGGTAGTTTTCTTCTTTTTCATTTTATGCTTTCTTCTGTCTGTAGTGCCTAGAACAGTGTCTGCCATAAAGTACTAGAGACTCAAAGTAAATGCCAAAACAAATAAATGGAGGGGTGAGTATCTGTATGAAGTGGAGAGAGACAAGCTTGAAGACTCTTTGATTCTTTGTTGAAGCATCAGAATCTGTTCCCTTTTAGGTGGGTGTTTGTGTATTTTTATTAGCTTAGGTCAGCACAGTCTGTCTTTGGCTTTGAATTTTCTTGCATATTCTTCATACGGAGTATAGACATGTGCCACCCATATGGTTGACATCTTATAGTAATAGAGATACAAGTACGTTTCATAGCTTAATCAGTGTTCATTTCCCAATATATAATAGCTTAATTTTGTTGAATTTGCATTTAAAATATTATAGACAGTGTGCTAATTACTGTGATGTCAATGTGGATTAGACAGATAACAAAGCAAACATTTGAGGACCAACATCTGTGCCAAACACCTTTAATTACAGTAGGCTTTGATCAGCCTAATTTTCCCCATAAATAAATTTGTTAGATTGGAACTGTTAAAATATCTGAGAAAAATAAACCATCAACTTCATTTTCAAAATCTGTGCTACATGAAGAATAAATGTCTTTTTCTAGTCTTGCTTAAGTAAAGTTCTATTATTTTAAAAGATTGCTATTAGGCAAACATGTTTTTCATAGACTTCCTTAGCATTAAGTAGATGCTTGTTTTAATTATGATTAATATTAAACTCTATTTTTATATAAGAAATTGCAATATTTTTCTGGAAGATGCCATGGCGAAGAGGTTTTGTAATTGAAGTTTAGAAATATATTGTTAAATTTCATCAAAGATGGAGGCCAGATGTCCTCAGTCCCTGAATTGTTAGTATAGAGCTGTGTCCCATTTTTAAATATATTTCAGATTCTTGTACTATAAAATACAGTTATTCTGTGCTAGACCACATGTTTACAAAGCATGTCTTTTCAGGAATATATTTGCCACTGTTTATCTATAAAGGAGAACAATGCACAGGTCATCTCTGAGTTACCTCCTATAACTACCTCCGGGAGAATCTGTATGAGAAGGCCCAGGCTTCTAATTCATTTGTAGTTGAATATGAATTTTGTTCGTTCTAGCCTTTAAGATAACTTAAAGCCATAGCAACAAAACAGAAAAATAAATAGTTATTAAGTTAAATCAGATTTATGATTTGGTCTTTGAAAATATCACATGGTTAATTTTTTTTAAATTAACTATTTAAATCATTTCTATTTAAAAAACAGTGCCCTGAGAATCTAAGACAAAATGAAAATCACACATGTTTTCATATTATTTGTGATGCTCTGTAATGGATTTGAAATTACAACTGAAACCTTTGTCATACCCTTGGGAAAGGGTAGATTGTGCAAATAAAGAGAGCGATTCCTTTTTTAAGAGGAGAAATGGTTCTCTTTTGCTGGTTACAGCAACATGATGGAATCCAGAGCTAAGGTCTTGGCAGGCATTGTGTGTAAATGAGGAGATTAAAAATGAAACTGGTTTTCAAGTAGTTCTATGGCTAAATTATATTTACCATGTTTAATAGTTTATAAGGGTCATTTTATTTATAAGGCATATCTAAAGCTCTTATTCAAAGTACACAGGAACCAATTAGAGGACAATGTACAAGGTTACCTAGTCAAGTATACTTCATTTGTGTAGGTCAGACCATAATCTAGAGTTTTAGATAAGGGAGATTACTAAGGTAGGCCACTGTTACTGCTGGTGGTGATTTTCATAAGGATGTACACTGTGTAGAATGGTGGAAAGAGACCCTGCTAATAAGCAACTGGGTTCTAGTCCAAGCTCTACCATTAAGGACATTTATGACCTTGGTCAAATGACTTAACTTTCTAAACCTTTAGTGTGTGTTTTTTTTTCATTTTTGAAGTGTGTGTATCATCATTTTTTTATTCCTGGGGTCTCTTCCATTTATTATGCTAAAAAAGGTTTACCAGATTAAAAAGTTTTTTTCCAGAAAAGGTTGCCTTATCTACATGCAGTATTTAAGGCTGGTTTAGGTTTCTTCAAACACAAGTCAGTTGGTTTTCTTAAACGTGGTTTCTTTAATGGTAACATGATATGTCACTGTGATATGACTATAGGCTAATTGCTATAGTTAATTTGTTTAAAAAATGTTAAGTACAGTTTTACTTTACATACACTGTTTGGATCTAACAACCTAATATTTTCAAATTAGTAAAATTTGAAGCTCTCAGAAGTAATGCATCATTAAATATGAGAACATATTAAAGTGTAGGATAAACCCCTGGCTGGGTAGTTCACTTGGTGAGAGCATTATCCAGATACCCCAAGGTTGTGGGTTGGATCCCCAGTCAGGGCACATACAAAAAGCAACCAATGAATGCGTAAGTAAGTGGAGCAACAAACTGATGTTTCTCTTTGTATCTCAGATAAAACAAAAAATTTAAAAAGGTGCTAAGATGAAAAAAAGAAGTGTAGGCTAGTTGGAATTACCTATTATAATACTACTAAACATAGTAGCAAAATAAGCCCTTACAGGTATTAACTGCCATAAACACTTCATTTATAAAGGATGGCCAGATTGATCCAGAAGCAAAAGTGGAGATTTTGTCTGGTTAACCTATTTTACAGGATAGAGTTTGCAAATCGGGGGGCATGACCTATAAGTGGGTTGTAGTATTATTTTAGTGGGTCATGACCAGCATTAAGAAAAATGTAATAGATGAAAGTATATCACATATAGTAACAATAAATACTTTTCCATGAAACTTTGGTTTCAGTTCCTGTGTGGGTTGGTTCTAGAGGTAAAATATATTTATCCTTCATTGTCACTATGAGCACTAGCACAGTACAGAGCGCATTCAAGGTAACAGGCAGTTAATAAATGCTTAATTGCACAAAATATAATTTAGTAATTTTATAGAGGAATAACCCCAGAATAATTTTAGCAAAGTTTTAAAATATAAAATGGTGTTAGGAAAATTGATAGAAGTTACATGACGTGTTGGGATTGTTTTGTTACATGCCTGTGACCTTCTTGGGTGTGGGGACTATGGGTCATTTAGCTTTGTGGCTGTATGCATGATGGGAAGAGCCTACTTTTTAGAGTCAGACCTGGGTTCCAGTTTTGGCTGTTGCCACATTTGAGACATTGAGCAATTTTTCCCCAGCACTCTGAGCTTCAACTTTCTCACTTAAAAAGGAGGAGAAGACTACCTCATGATTAAGAGAGTTATTACTTATAAACACCAAGCACTTTGCCTGGATGATAGTAAATGTCTAATAAGCATTTATTAAAATAATGAAAAGATTATACAAGCATAATCGAATAGGAATATTTATTTTAAAACACTGTTTTGAATATCCTGCAAAAAGCATGAAGTATAAGATTGATTGGAACACATACATGAGTAGAAATTCTTCATCACCTTTTGAAAAATTAAAACAAGGCAGAATTCTAGAAGACAGTTTTCTTTTTAAAAAAAATCAAACTCCCAATTAAGAAAGTATAATATTTAAGATATAAATTAGGAATTAAGTGGGCCAAGTCAAATCAAAGAGTTACTGGTAAAGGAAGGTGGACACAGTGCACTGGGAGCTGTTTTGGGTAGTGAAATGCTCCAAGACAAAACCTAACTGCGGACAGTGAGTGAGCAAAAGTCCGACTGCACTGCGCTGGGATAGTGCTCAGTGTCTATTTAGGGAAGAATCATATGGATCCCATTTATTAAGTGAGGAATCCTGACTTCAGTTGAAATCAGCATAAGAATCTGTAAGCTTTCTAGATGGTTCTCTAGATTTTGTGCTAAGATCAATAATATGCTCGGCATTTTTTTGGGAAGGTGGAAATAGCATGTTATCTTGCCATTGTACAAAACCAGGCTGTACACACACCCAAGAGATAAATGCTGTATGTTGTTCTATTAAATAAAAATAATGAAGTGTCTGGACATACAGCAGTATACTATAAATACTTGTTCCTTAGAGCTATTAATACAAAGGGGAGGATGTAGTGAGGTTATTAAAATAATATCTTGAATAAATTCCTCAAATTCCATCATGCTAGAATTGAGGTTGGGGCAAAAAGCCTTCTAGGAATTTTATAGGAGTCAGCTTTATGATAAATTAAAAAGCTCTCTATAGAGAGTCAATTTGTGGAAATTAGTACCACAAGATGGGATATAGATTGAAAAAATTCATAAAAATTATATTCATAGATGATACATAACAGAATAACATTAAAGAACATTTGAGATATCGAGAATATATTTTTTCCATTTAAAAAAATGACATGAAGTTGTTCCTTAGTGTTAGATGGCGTGCAGGGTTAGTGGAAGGCTGGTCCAACTGACAAGTGGCCATTTTTCCTGTTAAAACTTGGGGAAGAGAACCACTCAGAGTGTAGAATGGGCCTGCTGATGCCCTTCATCAGGTGAAGGACAGTCCCTTCAGTTTCTAGTTTGCTGATCATTGTTTTCTTTTTCTTCTGGTTTGCTTCTAATGATATGGGTTACGGTTTTGCTTACCAGTATTTTCTCTGTTAAGGGGATCTGTGGTAGAAATTCATATTAATAGTTATTACAGGCTTTTAGTTTATTCTTGAGGCTATTTTGATAATGTGTATTTTTCTAGAATATTACTCATTGCTTGCAAATATTGGCATAAAGTTGTTCATAGCATTCTTTTATTATTATTAAAGTCTGCAGTATCAGTAGCTATAATTATGTCCTCCTGCGTTCTTTTTGCAACTGTTTTTTTGCTTGATTTTCCTGACATCATATTTTTAAAGTAGGGACTTTACTGTTTAGTCATCATATTACCTCCAGTGTAATGCTCACATATAACACACCCCCAATTACCTTCTGTTGAACTGAACTGAGCATGAGTTTAATTCTTCTGTCTCTGGAAAATACTGTGTGTCTATTGCTAGTTTTCTACCCTCTTACCTCCCATCCCCCCACAGGTAGGCATTCTCAAACAGTTTTCCTCTTTCCTATGCTCTTTTTTTTATTAGTGATCTTACCCAACGCACGCTTTTGCCATCATCTTTTTTACATAGCTCACAAATTTGTGACCCTAACCTGACCTTTCTTCTAAGCGCTAAACTGCTTGCTTGACATTTTCTCCAGGTAGCACAACCAAAGTGAAACTCCTTATTTCCCTCCACCCAAACCAGTTTTCCTCCTTGACTCCTCTCTCTTACCCTCTGTGTGTGCCCGCCTGCCAGGCTCTGTGCAGCCTACCTCCACAACGGCTCACATATGCACACGACAGCTCTTCTCATTCCCTCCGTCACACTTGTACTCAGGCCTCAGGTCTTTGTGGCCAGCTCCCTGCCTTGTTGACAGAGTCCAGCTTATCTTCACACTGAAATAAGATTAAACTTGTTCAAGCATGGTAATCAGACTAGACTGCTCTTTAAAAGCCTCCAATTACTTGTTCTTCCCACAGCCTTCACAATAGGTGCAAACTCCTTAGCTTAGCTTCTCCGTTCTTCTCCATTAGTGCCCAAATGTTCCTGTCTTGTTTGTCTCTCCCTTACCACCTTCCCCGTCCTGTATTCCAGCTCAAGTGTTCTGTCTACTCTGCTTTCTTGAGTTTTTGCTCAACTGTTTGCTCTGTAAGGCATACCCTTCCCTCATGTCTGCCTGCGAGGGGAAGCTTGTCAAGGGCAGTCCCTTACAGTCTTTGCTGGGTTTGGTAACCCGCAGAATGCTTTTCTTGTTCTTTCTAAGGCACTTAACCTCACTTAGTGTTATAACCCTTTGTGTGCTTGCCTAATACCTTGTAGTAAAAAGATGATCAACTCCTAGTAAGTAGGAACTGTTTCTTAGCTTTTTCTGTCAGCAGTTAGCATAGTCAGGAAATACTGATTGAAAGTAATTAAGTGAAAAAACAAGAAAAGAATTCAATGGTTACAGTTGTGCCCGACCGTCTTGGCTCAGGTTGAATGTCAACCTATGAGCCGGGAGGTCAGGGTTCGATTCCCGTCAGGTCACATTCCCAGGTTATGGGCTCAGTCCCCAGTAGGGGGCATGCAGGAGGCAACCAATCAATGATTCTCTCTCATCATTGATGTTTCTATCTCTCTCTCCCTCTTCCTTCCTCTCTGAAATCAATAAAAATATATTAAAAATAAATAAATGGTTACAGTTGTTTATAGTTTCCTCCAGTGAAACTTCTCACACTCTCTTCCGAAGAAGTTTACTCTTCTTCAGTGTGAGTCAGCAGTGAAGAAGCACTAAACTTAGCCTTTCCAGAGATGTGGCTGCAAGTCCGAGTCGTATTCCTGGAGTGGTGGGTGCTGCCTCTGTGGCAAAGTAAAGGTCCTGCTTGAAGGGCTTCTGGAGGCATCACATGGACACTGATGGATTCCTGCCTTGGCAGGGCTAGATCCTCCCTGTCTCCCTCCCTCCCTCCCTCAACTTTTTTAAATAAGAGTTCAGCAACTCTTGGTACTCTTATAAATCCTGTCTAATAAAGAGGGAATATGCAAATTGACCATCACACCGTCACAAAGATGGTGGTGCCCACAGTGGAGGTGAGGTTTCTGTAACACAAGATGCCTGCACCCAGAGTAGAGGCTGAGTTCCCGTAACGAGCCTTAATGAGCAATCAGCAGGGACCTGAGGCTGCATGGCGCTGGGTTGGGGTAGGGGACCTGAGGCCGTGCCCCCCACCCAGCAGGGCTTGACAGGGGACCTCAGGCCGTGCCCCCCCCCCCCCCGCCCCTGGTGGGGCTTGATGGGGGACCTGAGGCTGTGCCCCCCTCTCAAGAGGGCTTGATGGGGGACCTCAGGCCACATCCCCACCCAGCAGGGCTTGACAGGGGATCTGAGGCTGCCCCCCCTACCCGGCGGGGCTTGACAAGGGTGGGGCCATCCGGGTCTGGATCTTACCCAATGGGGTTGGGGCCGGCTGGGTCTGAAGCGCCACGGGTGGGCGGGGACTTGACTCTGGGTCCCGCAGCGTGCCCCAGACTCTGACAGGAGGAAGATTTTCATATACATTTTATTAATTTTCTTTCATCTCTGACACTTCTATTATAGAGAAAGGACAAATAGCAATATTAAATTATTTCCTCTAATTAATCCCCTTTTAATGTGCATGAATTTCGTGCACCGGGCCACTAGTTTTAAGATAAAAGTTATTAAATGTGAATTCAATATGGATTTATAAATGTAATAAGTAAATCCCATGAACTCTGTCCCTTAATCTGTATAACGAAGGTGATTTTTAAAATGGTGATTAAAGAAAACCGTCTTTATTAGGCCAATTTAATGTGAATCTGCCAGTATATTTTACAGGGATGGTATTGGCAAATACTAAAATCATGCTTTTGTAGTTGAAAAATCACAATTAAGCTGCCCATTAACTTGTCAGCAAATTTAACTTATGAAATTCCATCGTGATAAAAGAGTTGAGAATATAGTGGGCAGATGTACATAGGAATTATACTAACCTAACATCTTGAGGACAGAGACGGGTGGACTTGCTCACCCAGTGTTGGTTCTGTAGCTTTCACTCCTCCCCACCTCCTCGCCTTCCACATATTTGTTGAGTTCTAACATGATCTGGGCCTGGACTGTCAACCAGTGTGAATGATGCAGCCCCAGAAGCTGCCTGTTTGTAGCTTCTAGTCCAGTGGGCCTCTGAACATAGACATAGATGATAAACAAACTTTCTTCTTTTGTAAAAAAAAGTTTCTTAGGACAACGTTTAGCTTTTTAAAGGGAAAAGGCAGCTCACGTTCAGGTTGATAGTCATTTCAACAATAATCAGATTTTTAAGCTTTAGCAGTATATAAAAGTATTGTGCTCGGTGCAGCACAGGCCTTCATCTGAGTCTCAGGTGGCTTATCTCTGAAATAGGGGTGTTAAGAGAAGTGATGAATGTTTAGCAAGCACTTTGATACTTATACCCAGTGGCTGGTACACAGTTATTTCCAAGTCATCGAACAGGTCAGAATGGCCAGTGTGGTGGCCTGGCCGGCGGGAGGGCCAGAAAAGCAGGGTCTTTGCAGCTTTGAAGAAGGAGACGCAGGTGAAGATGTTCTATTCCTGATTAAACATTTTATCATTAAACACTTATAGTTAGAAGTCTTTGTGTAGATTTCTATACATTTTGAAACATCACAAGAAACCACGTAGCTGTTGTTTATGAGCACAGTTAAGTCGATTATTTCTTGATTAGAGGAGAGTATACCTAATACCTAGATTTGGATCCCCATAGTAAAGGTGCCGGTGTCATTTCATGCCAGCACTGCTGCTCCTTGTGTTTGGACATGAGTTGTGGGGATGGTGGAGTTGCAGTTTGTGTGGGAGAAGCCGGTGGCCATGGGCCCTGGGTCCCTGCCATCTGGCTTCAGGTCTGCCCTGCTAGCTGGCCCAAACTTTTTGCTCTACCTGTCAGCCCTGTTTGACTGTAGGCAAGTCACCTGGACTCTTAATGCTTCAATTATTGAAAAATTTTGAGGGTGCTAGAGTAGATCTATATCAAGTCCTGAATAATAATAGTAAAAAAAAAAAGTATGATTTGGAGAAAACACTAGGCAAACAAAGTTGGTACTGAGATTCTTTGTGAGAGGGAATTAATGCTGGTGCTGCAATTTGGAGTTTACAGCTAAAGCAAATCTAACTTATGAGGGACTCATCATTATAGTAGGATTTTCCAAGGTACATGTAATAGGTCCAAGCATTATATGTGATCCTGTAAGTCATGGTTTAGTTGCTGTCACACTGCTGCTAATTGTTTTGGGGCTTAGTTAGCCCCCTGTTCCCCCAGAAAGAAAGCAGATAGCACACATTGGAGCAGTAGTTTACATATGCTGTTTGCCCTCTGGGAAAAAAGTTGCATTAAGTATGATTCTTTAAAAAGTGCTTTGAAATTTTATCTGGCTGAAAAATTAATTTCTAAATTTGAAGACAAGTTCTGAGCAGAGGAAAAATTTATAAACTATGCATGGCACGTTTACAAATTCTTTGAAAACTCTGCCTGTGACTGTCTTTGGAGTGATTCTTTATCCCTGCGTTCCCATATGTCACACATTGCCTTTTTACCCCGGGGGACCATATTGCATTATTTGTGATCCTTTGGAGTTGTATGAAATGATAATTTAACTTTTCAGATGTGGTTAATCTACAGTCCCTGCTTCCTAACTATTAACATACATGGCATGACAGGCTTAAATGTTTCCAGGTGTGATTGGAGAACTTGGACAGTAAATTACTCCTGAGTTATCGCGGCCACTGTAATTTACTACAAAACTGCAGCTTTGTCATCAGCAGTTGGAAAGAGTATGTTAACATTAACTCCTCCACTTGAGACACATTTACATTAAATAAATTAACCGTCTTCTTAAGTCAGTTAAAGTGTTTATAATATTATTTAGAACTATGTTTTATCTTTTGAATGGTGGAACTTTTGTTAAGAGAGGCCTTGATTTATATAATCTTGCTTTGTTTTGTAAGACTTAACTACAGTTTGGGAGCTCTTGCCCCTGTTCTGTCTTCCCTCTGGGAGCTTTTCCTCACCTCAGTCCCACTTTGTCCCTGCCTGGGCGGGTAAGAAGCCTTCGTCTGTCCTCCACGCCACAGCTTCTTCCAGTCCCGTTTTCCTCCATGACAGAGTCACCATTTATCAATGCATAAGAGGGCCGTTTAACACGCAGTTGCTGTTATTAGCAGTAAAACTCCTTAGACAGCTAGAGGGTTTGTTGTTAATGGAAACATCAGAGAGGTTAGGTTCTGTTTTGTAGCTGGCCAGGAGAGGAGTGAAACTCTGGGCAGAGGTAGCCGGTGAGGTGGAGAGTTGAAAGGCTGCAGGCTGGCCCTTGGTTGAGAATGACTCACTGGTTGGCTCTGCTGCACTCACTGTTCCTTACCCACGCCTGTCTTCTCTCAAGCTTGGTACCTGCCTCAAATTTCCAGTCCTCTCTGGTCTTCTTCCACTCTTCAACCTTCCCCACCTCTCCTGCCCCATCATCTTTCCTAGGACATTTCCCACATCCCCAGCTGCCTCTGCTGGCCCTGTGGGAACCCCTGCTGCACTCAGTGGCAGACCCAGTCCTGCCCTGTTCCTTCCAGGAGGGGGGGTGGGGGCATGTCCTCTGAGGCAAGGAGGGGAGGGGAGTTCCTGACACCCCTGCTGGGGATTTACGAAAACCTAAATTTTAAAGGAATCTTTGATCTGAGGCATTGAATGAACTTCAATTCTACTACTGACTTTGTCCCTTGAAAATTATTTACTAACCTATGGGGTTATAAATATAGGCATTTCTTTTAACACATTTAAATGTATTTGCAGTGACTGCTGAAGTAATTCAAATTTATTGACCATAGGAGGATATTAAATATTTATCTTTTCTGCTTAGTGCCTATAGTGAAATAGAATATAAGCTAATGGTTATTGGCTTATTGGCTGCTATTTCTGAAATACTATCTTCATGTACTTTATTTAGCAATATTACTTATATTTTGTGCATGTTAAATAGCAAATACATTGTGTAGGGAATCTATCTTACATAAATTTTGCTGC
This sequence comes from Cnephaeus nilssonii, assembly GCF_951640355.1. Lineage (NCBI taxonomy): Eukaryota > Metazoa > Chordata > Mammalia > Chiroptera > Vespertilionidae > Cnephaeus > Cnephaeus nilssonii. The sequence continues at coordinate 38,932,618 of NC_137089.1, read as the reverse complement.
TTAGCTAAAAAATATTTTAAAAGTTATTTTAAACTATGTAAGGTACATATGTGTATGTGTGTTTATGTAAGTTGTGTGCTACAGAGAAATCTGTATTGTAAAAAAAAAAGCCAACTAGAGTAAAATAATAATGTATTAGTATCCTAATGTTTGTTCTGGCCACTTGCAGCATCTAATGCATTCCAGGATGTTAGAAGGTGGGCAGTAATTCAGCACATGAGAATCTGTGGCAATCATGTTAGCTTAGTATTAGGATGATCAAATAAAAAATATATTTGTAGATGTAAATCGGAAAAGCCTATTTATTTGGGTTTCCTTCAAAGTAATGATAATGCAGTGTTAAACATAAAAATGTCTGATAATGAACGTAATTTTATTTGAATTGGTATAACATTAGGAAGAACACAAAAAAGTATTTGCAAGTTTTAAACTCTAAGGGAAAAGGGGAGGGGTGGAGGGATGGAATGAAAAAGGTGAAGGGGACTAAGGCACAAACTTCCAGTTATAAAAATAAATCAAAGTAATGTAATGTATAGCATAGCATTGGTTCTTTGGTGTCCATCTGAATAGGAAATAAGGTTGGATAAAGAAATAGGGAGGATACAAATTAGGCCTTAAAAGTTAGGCGCGCGCGCGCGCGCACACACACACACACACACACACACACACACACACACACACAAGTTAGGCACAGGTGTTAACAATTGGTTCAGTTCAGACAATAAAAAAAATAAAAGGTAAAAAAAAATTGGTTCAGTTCACAGCATAGAGCGAGCCATTGAAAGAGTCTGAGCAGAGTTTGACATGAAAGCTGTCTTAGAGATTAGTTTATATAGAATGGATTGTATAGATAAGAGACTAGTTAGTTAAAAGGTTATTGAATGGTGAGATTATGAAGACCTAGACTAGGGCAGTAGCAGCAGAAACAAAAAGAGGACAAGACTGATATGAAGTAGAGTAAACGGTAAAAGGAAGACAGACATGAAATTCACAGTTAATAAGTATGTTTATGTGCACACCATTTATTGCAGCACAGCATAACTGACCAGTATTCCCCGCTCTTGGAAAAGAGGAATGCCATATTGGTTAGGCAGGGGTATGTTGTCGTGAAATGGCCTGGGTAAAGAACCTTGGTTTGAGCCAACTGATGGAGGGGCCGAGGTGGCTCTCAGGATCACCGAAGGGCTAAGTGCAGATGATGCCCGTTACCATCAATGACCTGGTGTTGTTGGCTGTGTCCTCAGAGTTGCCCAGACCAGTGATTCTCAAACCTCCGTGCCTTAGCACACTGGTGAACTGCAAACCCTTTAGGGAACGTGCTGTGAAAGTTTGGAATTCTGTGTAAACTTTTTGCTGCATAGTCGCATTGTCTGGTCATGTGTGAAAGAGAATCTAAACTGAGCACGTTATTCCCTGTGGACTGGGAGAAGGCAAATGATTGCTGTTACTGAGCAAGAAGCTTCACCTCTCAGGCCAGTACTGAGGACAGAGCCGTGAGTACTGCCTCACACTAGCCCCAGGAGAGTCTGGGGACTCCCAATGGCAGGGAGTCACGAGTACCCTGAGATACGCATGGGGATAATAGTGAATGTTTCTGATTACTTATTCCTCACTTCACTCAGTTTGGTTTTGCATTTTAATTCATTCAAGTCAGCTAATAAATGCAAGGTCTAGTCTCTGAACATGTCCTGCAAGCAGTTGGAGAAGACTGGTCCCACCAGCCCTTATATAAATGCTGCAACCACACATTGAAATGGATAAAGCTAGAGTGAAAAGAAAATGGCATTTGGATATGAGATCTTAGGTTTGAATTCGTGCTTTGCCATTAGCAGTGAGAACCTAGACAAATTATTTAATTTTCTTCTTTTCTTTGCAAAATGAAAGTAATGTTTACCTTTCAGGCCTGCTTTGATGACTTAAGGTAATAACTGTAAAATATAGGCACTGGATCTGTGAATAAAAATAATTTATGCCCCATCTCCAAAAATGTGATGATTTCAGTGCTTTTCGCTCCACTCTGATTAAGCAACCACATCCCAGCTCCTGTGAAGCATGTTTCTCAGAACTATGGACTCTTGGAGTTTGATCTTTAAAGACTAAATAGACAGAGAGGATTCTGAACACCAAAGCAGGCATCAGCCACTTGTGAGTTATTTCAAATGGGAGAAAATACAAGCATCAAAATTTGCTGTTAAAATCTATTTAAATTATATCTTATATCATATACCGTAATATTCATTGTAAGGTTTCTTTCAAAAACAAAACCAAACCTCTCCTCCTCCTCCCCAAACAGCAACAACAACAAAACTTACGACAAAGATAGTCAGAGGGGATTTTGACAGAACTTTCAGTCAACTTTCACGGAAAAAGATTCATTTTTTAAATATAGAATTGGGAATAAATTAGGAAGAAGTTTCAGTCAGACAAGCATTTTTGAGATAGAATCATGTAATACGCTGTAAGTAGGTGGTTTTCTTTTTACTTATTAAGCATAGTTTCAAACCCGCTTACAAATCTAGCCATTTAAATTCACAGTAGTCTGAACTTGGCACAGATCTTCTCTGCTCAAACCAAATGTAGTTGTGTTATTTCACGGGAGAAAATTGACTAGCTTTTTAAAAAAATCTTTTTATTGTTAGAGATTGAAAAAAATTGGAGTATCTGTCCAGTTTTAGCTATAAGCAGTTGTGTTGGCTTAATTCCCAGCTCCTCCTAATTCCAGTTACTGCTTACTGTATACTTGTGTTTTTAGTAAAATAGACGATTTATACATCTTAAAATGGCTTCCATCATCACATAGTGAATGCTTTTCATAAGTATTGTTTTTGAAACCTTACAAAGGGATTCATGTAACGTGAGTAGAAACATAGATCCTGTTGACCTTAAGGGGACATTACATTCTAAACTTGTCAGTGTCTCTGCTCATGTCATGATGTCAGGCATGGCTTATTGTTAAAACTGTCATTTGTGTCTGTGTGTGAAAATGCAGTTTTTCCTACTGTCTTTGCTGGGACTATAACATCATAATGATTTTTTCATATTATGTTTGATTGTTGCCTCACTGAATATGAGATTTTACTTTAGAAAATTTAATGTAAGCATTTAAAGATAAAGTTTTGCTTAAAATGAACTTAGGTAAATTTGATTTTTTACTTTGGTTTCTCTGGTAGTATGCGGTTCAATGCCAGAAAAGAAAAAGTAAATATAAAAATAACGTCAAAGTATATTGCTTTAAAAAATTGATACAAATTTTAGACATTTTTAGCTTAAGGAAGGAATATCTCAGTTACTTTTAGCTATACATTTTCCTAGTGAACTGAAGAGAACTATTATAAAGGAACATCTATATATAGTTTATACAGTTGTAGTAGTTTTTCAAGTTAAATTTTTAAGTAGCATTTAAATTTGAGGAGGCTAGAATTTTGAATTAGAATGAATTCAAAGATATGTACAAGCTATAACTAAAACTCAAAGATTGAAATGATCTTTTGTGATTACTTAGGTTATTTTAAGAATTTTACTTTAGCATTCTGGCATTACATTGGTCAGTAAAAGTTAGGTTCTATTTTTGTTTTAGTAAGAAAGCTTTATGTTGATTCTATACACAGAAATAATTTATGTCATAATTTTACTTTTGACCATTATTATAAGGGAAAGTCCATGAAATAACATGTTAAAAAAATCTAATACCTATGCTGAAGCTATAATTTAAAGGTGGAGTGTGCTTTTTATAATTAAAAGCTATACTGCTGTGGGCAATCCGGGATCTAAAGAGATCCTCCTTAGTGTTAGAACTATTTTCTATGCTGATGTGTGGTTGTTTTTTGTTTGTTTTTTTTTTAAGTAAAAACAGTATGAGAGGCTTTAAAAGGAATTAGCTAATTGAAAGTTTTTATTTAGGAGGGAAAAATTACTGTATTAATTTCTTATCTAGTTGCTTTGCATAACTGCCTTTCCCAGAAAATGGAAGAGAACCAACCCTGAGGTGTTAGAATCTCTTTTATTTATGTAAGAACTTCAACTGGAAATTTTCCTTAAGTATATTGTATGCATTTATGCCTTTTAAGATTACATACATATAACTTATCCTTTTCTTGTGACAACATGAATTTTTATTGTGTTCAGCTTTTTGCTTTTTTACTGTATGGCATCAGGCTTTTCCAAATTTAATTTCTTGTGTTTGATTTTTTTCTATGACTGTCAGCTATTAGTATTCATAAATTCATTCACCATGTTTGATGCAAACCAGATAATAATATAAATTAATCATTCTTTAATGTTTTATAATCTTTTAAAATATATATATATTTTTATTGATTTCAGAGAGAAAGAGAGAGGGAAATAGAAACATCAGTGATGAAAGCAAATCATTGATCGGCTGCCTCCTGCTCGCCCCCTACTGGGGTTCGAGCCTGCAACCTGGGTTATGTGCCCTTGACCGGAATCAAACCTGGGACCCTTCAGTCCGTAGGCCGATGTTCTATCCACTGAACCAAACTGGCTAGTGCTGTTTTATAATCTTAATACCAACCCTGTATCAAAGGTGTTATTCCCATCTTATGGAGGAAACAAGTCAGGTTTAGAGTTTAAATAGCTTACTGACGGTTAGGAAGCCAGTAAGATGAAATATGACTCAGATGAGTTTTTATGTGTGTGAATATGTACAGACCTTTGTAAATGCTTCCCAGATCAACACATAGAAAATTTTCAGCACACTATAAGGCTTTCTTGTGTGACCCCCAAAGATAACTACTATTCTGATCTTGATCGCCATTGATAGATCTCTCTATCGCCCCCCTTGATTAATTTTGTCTGTTCTTGAACTTTATAAAAATTGAATCATATAGAATGTACTCTTTGGTGTCAGGCTTCTTTTGCCCAGCATTACCTCTGTAAGATCCATCCGTGTTGTATAGTGTTAGATTTTTCTTTTTCATTGCTGTGTAGTATCCCACGGTATGAGTATATTAAATATTGTATGTTAATTTTGTTGATGGACATTTGGGTCATTTCCAGTTTTGTCTGCTATGAACATTCTTTTTTAACAAAATTTATTTTATTTTATTTTTTTTCATTTTAATTTCTTTATTGGTTAAGGTGTTACATATTTGTCCTCATCCCCCCCCCCATTACCTTCCCACCCTACCCCCCACTCATGCCCTCACCCCCCTGTTGTCTGTGTCTGCTGGTTAGGCTTATATGCATGCATACAAGTCCTTTGGTTGATCTCTCCCCCTTACCCCGACCCTCCCCTACCTTCCCTCTGAGGTTTGACAGTCTGATAGATGCTTTCCTGTACAAAATTCATTGATTTGAGAAACATTTATTTGTTATTCTACTTGTTTATGCATTCATTGTATGTGCCCCGATGGGAGATCAAACCCACAACCTTGGCATATTGGGACGATGCTCTAAGCTATGAGCACTCTTATATATGTTTTTTTAGTTTTATGCATTTCTAGTGTTTACTTCTCTTGGATAAATAACCAAGATTGAAATTGCTGGGCCTAGGGAATAGTGCCTGTTGAGCTTTAGTAGGCACTACCAATTAGTTTTTCAAGTATTTGTACAAGTGGACACTACCATCAGCATTATATGGGGGGGTTCTGATTGCTCTGCATCTTCGTCAGAAGTTGATATTGTCAGACCTATTATTTTTTTTCTCTTTTTAATTTCAATTATTTTAGTAGGCTATCTAGTTTAATACCAGGGAAATACAAATTAAAAGTTATGTTTTAGACTAGAAAACATTTAATGTGAAAAGCGTTTTATTAATCATAGAGATTACCGTAATAGTGGGTATACATAATCTTGAATATTGTCAAGATTGTTTTCCCAATCCCTGCTTTATAAATGAGCCTTGATTGCTTGTTTAATTAGTGGCACTAATAAAGTTTTCCTATAAGGACAAGTGTAGTATATTAGAAATCTCTTGTTTTATTTAGAATTTTACTTAGGGAAATTTTAAAAGGAATTTAAGATGGTAAAGATCTTTATTCAAGAAATCAAGTTTACAAATGATGATTACAAAGGACACATGGAGAGAATAAGAAAAATTGTATCTAGGAATGTCACAAACTTAAAAATTGTCTTGTAGAAGAAGTTAGTAATGACCTTTATAACTGAAAAATCAAAGTCTTTATTTTGCATTGAAATATAGCAATTACATATAATCTTTAGGAGTTTGTCTCACATTTCTTTCATTTTATGGCTTACATAATATTACACTAAGTTTTTAAAAATTGTTTGAATTGATTAGTTCTCGCTTTTCCTAGTTCATGCAAGTTACAAGTGATTGGCTTTCCTGTATGAGTCTTAGGTACGCTGATTAGTCAGGCGGTCTCATCTGAAACTAATGTATAATAGTGTTAAGTTGTATGACTTGCCATACCAGTTTCACAGTGTTTTTGTTTTGCTCAGAGAGATGAAAGGTTTATTTAAGTGTGGCCACACTGGTACTGCATTCCTGGTGATCTTGGTTGGTTAATGACAATCCCTGTCATAGAAATCAGGAAATGTGGGTTGAGTCTCTGGGATGTAGTTGGTTCATAAAAATGCTGTCTCCGAAAGGACTAGGGACTATTGGAAGCACTTGGTAGGTAACACAGCTTTAAAAAATCTATCTATCTATCTATCTATCTATCTATCTATCTATCTATCTATCTATCTATCTTACTATATCATCTATCTATCTCCTATCTATTTGTCTATCTTTCCATTCTGTTTTCCAATTCCTGTAATACATCACTGTTTAATCATATTATTTATGGTCTGATTGCTTTCTCTAGTAAGATTAAGAATGACTTTGGAAATCCAGGTAACTTCTTTCCAAAGTTTAGTGGGTTTGTTTTGGCTGGAGTGTTTGGTTAGTTGTGAACACATTCATATTGTCACATTGTACTGCTGCTTGTGTAACTGGTTGATTTTTCACTTTGTCAGTCAGTGTTGCGATCTGTGCCTTATATATGTATATATTTTATTATAGAGAACGGAGTGAAGAATTGTTTAAAATAAATGTTTTTGAAAATATAATTAGTTAAAGCAGTTTGCTACTTAGCAAATTTTTAGGTATTCTTTGTAGAACATTTGAATGGATTGTGATATATTACGGATTTCATAGGAATTTTGGGGTAAATGTAGGTATGCATTTATGAGGAGAGGAGATATACTTGTGTTCTGTTCATTATTCTTTACCAGGCATACTTCACTCAATATATTTCAGGCATATTACTTAACTGTTGTTCAAATGTAAATGAATTTCTCTGGCCAGTGTTACTCAATGGTTATAGTGTCAGCCCGCAGACTGAAGGGTCTTGGATTCCATTCTGGTTAAGGGCACGTACCTGGCTTCTGGGTTCATTTCCCGGCCCTGATTGAGGTGTGTGCAGGAGGCAACCATTGATGTGTCTCTCTCACATGTATGTTTCTCTCTCTTTCCCCTCCCTCTCTCCCTTCCACTCTCTATAAAAAAATCAATGGAAAATGTATTCCCAGGTAAGGATTAAGAAGGGGGAAAAAAGCAAATGAATAGATGGCAGGTTTGTTGTTCATTTGAAGGCTGTTCCTGTGTTTTTGTGTTGTAAGAAAAGAGATGACACAAAGTAGAACGTATTACTCTCCTTGTGCAAGCTGCAAGAATATATGTAATCTTTTAAAAGGAGTGGAAAGTTTTGAAGTTAGGCAGGGAAAGCTTAAGCAAAGGCAATGAGGTGAGTTAGTTGCTGGTAAAGAGCTATTGGTACAGGACCGAGTGAGTTACTGATTGTCGTGTCCAAGAGTGCCGTCTCTAGAGAAACCCAGTAAATAAGTTATTTATTAGAAGCACAGTAAAGTAGCCGAGGCCTTTTTTTAAAAGGCCATTTCTGCCTTTTGTATGTCAGTGTTGAGTTTATGGACTATTACTAATAAACTTACTTTAAATTTTAAAACCACTGAAGGCTAAATATCTCATCACCTCTCTCCTATTCCATGTTTTATGTATCTGGAAGATCGTTAAGGTTGGGAAAAGAGCTTAGAGCCACCACTGTGTTCAGGAGTAGATGTGTGTAAGGGACAAGGGCATTCCACTAGCTTTTGGGCTGAAAATCTTCCACATTGGATCACTGGAGCTGTAGCCAACAATCTTGGTGATTGATCATATATAAGAAATATAGGAAATTAAAAACCTGTCAGTTATCCTTGTGTGAACCTTCCATGTTACAGGTAATTTTATAAGTTACTTTAAGTTCTTTTTATAATTCTAGGAATCACAGTGCTTGTGTTTGTTCTCTCTCTCTCTCTCTCTCTCTCTCTCTCTCTCTCTCTCAGAAGGGTCAGCGTTCCATGTGTTTGACTAATTTTAGTGCTATCAGTAATTTGAACTAATAGCAGTGAAATGCCTGCATCTTTTCACATTATGTGGGAAAACATAATAAGGGTAAGAATGTGTGTGCCTTGTAAACAGTAAATAAGTTATTTATTAGATGTATCTGGTGGTAGCTTAATTATTAAAGGTAAGATACATGTACTTTATATTCATATATACACAGACTCACAGTTTGTGTTATAAGTACTAAGCAACTTTGACAATAAACTGCATTGACCTATATCATGGGGTATAGGAAGAATTGAGGACAATATCCTGTTTATTAAAGATAGTTGGAGTTTTTGTGGAACTGTTGAACCTCAAACCCAGTGTTTTTGGCCTGAGTTGCCAATTATGAGGAGGTAGAGAGTAGACAGGCTGGTTTTCTGGTGGCTCCATTTGAGCCGTCTCAGTCTGCTTGCTGCTCACAGTGTTGCTGGTCATGGCCTCCATCTCTGAGGTGATGAGGCAGAGGTGATGAAGCCTTGGCCAGAAGACCAGAATGCTAGACCAATTCATGGGCCTCCATGTCAAAGATTCTGGGAGAGAGCTAAGTCTCACTTTAGCTTCTATGGAAAGTAGATTATATTGTTAAATTTAAAAATTCTTATACAAGAGAAAACTGGAGTTTTCTACCTATCAAATTAGTAAAGTGAATGAGAGTCTGCCCTTTGCTAATTAGGTTGTTATTAAACAGCATTTTCGGGAACTACTGGTTTGTGGTATAAATCAGTATTTTCTGAAAATCACTTTGACTTCATATATTAGGAGTCTTACAATTACTCAATCATGTCTTTTGACCCAGGAATGCCACTCCTGATAGTTTCAAGGAAGTAGTTGTATATCCAGACGAAAATTTATGTACAAAGATTTCCATCATACAGTTTCTATACACAGTGAAACAGTGGAAATGTACTGTTTAACAGGGAAGAAATGGTTAAGTAAATGATGATATACTCTTATGATAGCATCACAATAATGGGAAGGGAAAGTGTCAGAGTGGTCCATTGTTATATAGAATTGTATTATTAAGTCACGTTAAAGATATGGATAGAAAAACACCCAAAAGAAATAAACTAAATGAAAATATTAGGTAAACTACTAATAAAAGAAACTTTATAGGTGTGGGTGAACATTATTTTTCTCTCTTTTATAACACTTTTTCTCTATTTCCCAAAGTGAACATTTGCTTATTTTATCATCTTAAATGCAAATCTGCCAAGAACAGTGACTAATAACTTCATTAAAGGTAGGAAGGGAGAACTGACTTTATTTTGAAAGAGCTGCTCCAGATATGGGGCCAGGTTTGGGAACAGAAGAGCTAACATCTCTGTGGAGCAAGTTCCAGGGACAGCAGAATCTTCTTGGAATGAGTAAGAAAGGTATCGGTTGTCTTTTGGAGATTGTTAATCTGAAGAATACATCCTATAAGGATAAGGGTAATTAATATTAACAGCTTTTTTGCACCCTCTGGCACCTGGTGCTTGATAAATTTAGAGGGAATAAGTGAATGAAAGTTTGCACTGGATTTTGGACACAAATTGACAAGATTATTCACAGCATATCCCTTTGGAGTTACACAGCATGTATATTGATAAGATGGAGAGGGTAAAGAAATTTGAACTGGAATAATTACTAGCTTGCTTGGTAAATTTTACCCTAAGAATGTGTGTCTTAGTCATGTGCATATAAATCTTGAAAAATGGAATGCTTTATTATGCAATACAGATTTGGAGAGGGAGAGAAAAAACAGTTGCAGAGCTGGTTAGTGTGGTGTGTGGGACCATTTCTGGGGGCAGTAAGGGTCTGGGCCTGAGAAGTTGGACCCCACATTGCCCAGGGAAGCAAGCTTGTTCATCCTCACTGAAGGGCAGGATTGCTCTGGGCATACTGTTAACTTGCCATGTAATATTTGAATAGTTGTATGTACATATGCATATTATTATTTAAATTTTAACACTTTTTGGATTTAATTTTTCCTAGAAAACTAAAAGTTAAACTCATAGGTTTACATCAAATGACAGAAAAATAATGATAGTTTGATAGGCAATATTCATCAATTTGATTTACCCATTGTTTTATAGAAATTTGGTCTTAAGTACCCCTAGATAATGATTCCCTCTCCCCCAGGCTGAATAATTAGCAAAGGACTTAATATATCAAATACTCATTTTTTAATTTTATTAAATTTCCAGATTAGGCTACTCTTGCCCTAACATCAATAACCTTTTCAAAGATAGCTAATTTTATTCTTTTCCTACCCAGATAATTTTGTTAACGTTCTGTCCTATGTTGATGTGCTGTTTTACTGTTGCTACATTCAATGTCCATTTAACTGCTTCTGACTTGTTAGTCATCTCTTATGTTATCTCCTGTTTTAAAACATAGCAAAACTGACTCAAAAAAGCTGTTCAAATTAATATCAGTTGTCCACAATCATTCAGCATAACCATTTTTAGCCAGCTGTTATACAAAGAAATATTAGATTTTTCTAGATTTTTCTTTTCATTTCTTTTTTGTTTGTTTCTTTTACTTATTTTACTTTTATTGTTTTCAATCAACAAATATTTAATTCCTCTTTTTTATATTTATCGGGGTGACATTGGTTAATAAGATTATATAAGTTTCAGGTGTACAATTCTATGATACATCCTTTGTATATGGTATTCTGTGTTCCCCACTCTAAGTCAAGTCTCTTTCCATCACCATTTATTTCCACTGTGTTTCCTTTAGATAGGAAACTCTTTGAGGGCAGGGATTGTGTTTGATCATTGATGTGTGTGACAGATTTCCAGAACACAGTTGGATACACTGATACACTGTGGACTCAATAAATACTCACTGACTAGCTGTTGAAATATCTGATACAGCCTCCCAAAGTGTTTAGCATAGTCTGAGTAGTTCACGTATTAGTTAAATCTGAATCAGTAATTGGCAGTCCTAGCGTTTGAAGTGGTGACGGATTATCTGCTCACCTCTCACTAATGTCAAACAAGTACCTAATAGAAGAGTCTATGACACAGCCTAAATAAAGACAGAGATGCAACCTGGACTTTGTGGAACCTAGAAGTACAAGTCTAAACACATCCTTAAAATGACAAATTCTTTGAAATCTTTCTGAAGGTCCTGAGCCCTTCACTTCTGTGGCTATTAGGAGGAGTTAAAACTCAACATGGTATATGTCATTCCCATAGTATAGAGGAAGGAACTAAGGCAGAGAGAGGTTGCCAGGATCATACACATGGTAAATGGCAGAAGTCAGTATTTGAATTATGGTCTTTTGGGTTCCAAAACTTACATGGATTTTACTGTGTTTTAATACCTCTCAGGAATGAGGATACTAAAGGAACAATTGTACTTAACTTCAAATATTGGAGCTAGTAAATGCTCATATTGCTCTTACAGTATTGCTTATAATCCTATATAATAAAAGGCTAATATGCAAATTGTCCCCTCGACCAGGAGTTCGACTGGGAGTTCAACCAGAGGGTGGGGCTGGCCGGCCAACCACCCACGGCCCCTCCCCCTGGCCAGCCCCACCCCCGATCGGCTCCCCCACCCTGATCGGGGATGGGACTGGCCAGACCCCACTTGTGCACGAATTCATGCACCAAGCCTCTAGTCCTATATAATAAAGAGCTAATATGCAAATGGTCATCATGTCCTTGTCTATATATATAAAAGCCCAGGGACCAGAACGGCGGAACAACCAGAATGACTGGTGGCTATGATGCTCACTGTGGCAGCCAACCAGCCTGATCTGGGTCTCGATTGGTCCCCCTTGGCCCCCAACACCCCGATTGGGGGCGGGGCTGGTTACCAACTGCCCGAGGCCCCTTCCCCCAGCTGGCACGGCCCCTGATCGGCCCCTAACATCCTGATATGGGGTGGGGCCAGCCAGCCAACTGCCCACGGCCCCTCCCTCCCGCCAGCCCGGCCCGATGGGCCCCCATCAGGGTGGGCCAGCCAGACCCCACCTGTGCACGAATTCGTGCACTGGACCTCTAGTCTATATAATAAAAGCCTAAGCAACTGTTATGGCAGAACGACCAGAACGACTGGTTGCTATGATGCGCACTGACCACCAGGGGGCAGATGCTCAATGCAGGAGCTGCCCCCTGGTGGTCAGTGCGCTCCCACAGGGGGAGTGCCGCTCAGCCAGAAGCCAGGCTCACAGCTGGCGAGCACAGCGGTGGTGGCGGGAGCCTCTCCCGCCTCTGTGGCAGCACTAAGGAGCAGTGAGCCGAGCGGTAAGGAGCAGCGAGCAGGCGGGCAGTAAGGAGCGAGGGGTCCCGGACTGCTCCCTAAGCCGGCAGTCAGATATCACCCAAGGGGTCCCAGACTTTGAAAAAGGGCACAGGCCGGGCTGAGGGGACCCCCCACTCCCAATTGCATATAGTTCGTGCACCGGGCTTCTAGTCATATAATAATTGGCATCTTTTAGAAATTTATAGTTTCTGTACTTTGAATGAATACTGTTGTCTAAGTGAAAATGAAGGTTATAACATTTATTTGTACCATTTTTGTTATACTTACTACTTTTTATCTTCAATATCAGTAAATATTTATAATGGCAATGAACTCATGTAAATAGTCTTGTCTAAGGCCTAGAGGCATAATGGCTTTTTTGAAAGAAACAGATTTCAGTAAGAACCATACCAAAAATATTGAGCTAGTATAGCTTCTCAGTGTACCAGATTTATGGAAAGCATGATGATTTTCTTAGTGCAATATTTAGGAAATGTGATAAGGTAAATAATTGGCATTTTGAAGATAGATTTATTCACTTGGTCATTTCACTTTTCCCCCAAAGGAGGATAACTTATCTAGAAATCAAGTTTACAAAGTACAGTCTAGCCAGGGGGAAAAAGCATTCCTGGTACAACAACAGAAAACTTCAAACGTCATAGGAAAGAATGCTGTTCTGCTTCCTGTTGGGTGTAGCACAGTCAGTTTACAGGTACTTACTCAAATCTCTTTGAGATGAGTAAGTTCTTGAATGTTCTGAAAATAAAACCCGAATCCTGCTTTAGAGAGTTCTTTAGGGACTGAGATAGTGTTTGGGATTTGTGTAGGAAGGTGTCTGGCTTCTTGGAGTTGGTCAAGGTAGTTTCACAAGGGACTTCCCACTCCCAGGGCTTGGTGAAAACAGCGCCTTTAAAACAGCTCATTAGACAATCAGGGAGCCCTTGGAAACCAAGTTCAGTATCCAAATCTAGTAAGACTTTCTTTTGAACCACTTGGTGTTTTGACTTTGAGAGGAAACTAGACTCCTAATGTTCACACCAACCTGGATTGCTGTAGGTGTCCATCCAGGCTATTTCTGGAGGTGGGGCTGCATTCTCCCTGTTATTTATTACGGGGATGACTCTCCCTAGAAAGCATGCACTTTTCAATACTTAGGGCAGTTTGTTATTAACTAAAGAGGCCCACATTCAAAGCAATGTTTCTTTAGGACTTTTCTATAAAAGTTGTAATCATCTATTTAAATGACTTTCTGGCTGCCATTAGATTATTCCCCAGCAACGCAGTGTTTCACCAGAATCAGATGAGAGCTCAGTCCAGTCCTGAGACCTACTATCTTGGTTCCTTGCTGGAAAGCTTTCAAGACCGCCAGCTGTGTGGCCTATTTGAAAGCACGAGGCTTGCGGCAGGAATGTGGGTTTACCCTATTAGTGTAGCAGGAATGTGGGTTTACCCTATTAGTGTTGCAAAATCACTTCTCATGTAGAGACTCTTGCTCTTCTCTGGCCTCCTACAGCCTGGTTTTAGATTATTTTCTTGTGGTTTTGGTTTTTGAGTGTGTACTCATGGCTTTCATTTCCTTTATTCCTTTCCCTTTCTTCATACAGACAATGAAAAAGGGAATAATTATGAGATATTTTGTATTTGTTTACATTGTCAAGCTATGTAGACAACTCCCCTTTTGTCTTATAGAAAATACACCCAGGATAGTTAAAATATTTGAAATCATTAGTTTTAACTTACTTTTACTTTCTCAACACTCTTTCATTGTTTTGGTTTAAATATAACTTGATAATATGGTTATAATTTAGGAGGTATGGACATGAAAGAATTGACCCACAATGGCGCCATCCTCACACAACTACTTTTAGTGTATTTTCTTTTAGGTCTCCAAGAGGCTATTCTGTTTGTTTGTTAAGTGCTTTTTACTAGGAATGAAATTCAGAGATCGGAATTTTACCTCATTTTCTCAACACTTTTTCTTAGACGTATTGTATTGAGTGCCCAAAGAAATTACCAGAATAAAAGAGGAAGAAACCACAGACAGAAGGACTTTTGTATCATCAAGAAGCTAAATGATCAATCCTTGAAATTCATATCACATCTTACCGGATTTCTTTATGATAGATGGTGCTCTCTTCCTTACCACTCTAAAACTTATTTACCTACCAGTATTTTAGTGAACACGTTAGAGATTTAGAGCATTTAAATAAATGAAAAGGCTCTGGGCTGCAGAACTAAGTGGTGTCATTTCTGCCCTCCTGTTGGATAAAAGGAATGATAACTTGAAGGAAATGTCCCCCGGAGGCATCGCTTACAGACCAGGACTACATTTATTTATATAGGCTGACTGAGGAGAACCCATCAGTGGGAAATGGTTTATTCTCAAGGTACAAGACATGTCATTGATTATACAGTGATCTTCACACATATAACAATGCAATTTTAATATTCTCCCCAAAGGAGCTTAACTATTGATGAAATACAGTTTCAGATTGCTTAAGTGTCAGTCTTTTTCATTATATACACTTAAAATTTTTTTTTTACATTTAAATTAAATGCTGCTTAGTTCCACATTTAAAGGGCATTTTCAGACCCTGATTTCACAGTGTTTTACTTGAAATGAACTCAAGGTAAATCATGGTTCCAGGGCTCTCGGTTATTTTCCTCATAGAGGCAGATTCTGCCATGGATTTGGGATAGTTTCATCTTTTTTTTTAAGTTTTTTTATTTTATTTCAGAGAGGAAGGGAGAGGGTTAGAGAGATAGAAACATTAGTGATGAGAGAGAATCATTAACTGGCTGCCTCCTGCACACCCCACACTGGGGATCGAGCCCGCAACCTGGGCATATGCCCTGACCTGGAATCGAACCATGACCTCCTGGTTCATAGGTCAACGCTCAACCACTGAGCCATGCCGGCCGGGCGATAGTTTCATCTTTTTAAATGACCTCCCAAATAATGCTGTTTCTTACGATTTCTTAAGTGGTTTTAGACTTGTATTATTCCTTAATCTAGCACTTGGAGTCTAAACTCATTTTCCCAAAGGTGGCTTTTACGCCATAGCTGAAAATAGGATAACTATAGGTTGGTGAAGCATGCTATACTTTGATACCTTTTTGTGAGTCTTTTTGTGGTATTCTGTGCTTTATTTTAAAATATGACTTGTCCATGTATTTGTGGACAAGGAAGTGGCTTTGAAATGTACTTTGTATCTTTGAGCTGTTTATGTCCTGGTTATGGGAATTATCTTGTAAATTCTAAAATGGATATAAGAGAGAGGGAAGAGTTGCATAAACATTTAAAGATTAGGAAGAACTGAAGTATCTAAAATCTTCTATAAAGGGGGGGTCAGATATTCGGTGATGGAAGGAGACTAGACTTCCGGTGGTGAGCACGAGTATACAGATGTCTTACGATTTTTTTTTTTTAATTTCAGAGAGGAAGGGAGAGGGTTAGAGAGATAGAAACATCAGTGATGAGTGAGAATCATGTACACTTGGAATTTGCATGATATTAACCTCAGCAAATTTAATTAAAAAACAACAACACGTGGGGGTGGGGGTGGGAGACAAACTCTTCCAGGGACACTGCTTCTATTTGTAAAAAGTTATTTTTTTAATGTACCTTTAAAAACAAATACATAACTTATTCTACTGTAATTGCTTTCATTTTTAAACAGAATTTGTAAGTTACATAAGCATTAAATTTCACATATGTGAGAGAAGGGTGGGTCTTGAGACTGGAATCCACAATCTCTTATTTTCTCAAAATAGCTTTTTTCAGTCTCCCATGTTACCACTATTGCCAGTGACAAGTCATACCTCTTTGCTTGGAGTGGTAAGTTATACCATTTTTAAAATACCATTGCTAAAAACAGCTCAAGTTTCTAAGCTGCCTTACATTTTCAAAAGCATTCAAAAGTATTTTTGGACTTGCTAAACATTATTAGATGAAAGTATAATGAAAGTGTGTTTGGTTAATTTGTATCAGGGAACTCATAATTGTCTGGGAAAGGTTTAGAAATATCTCATTCCTCTGAGACTTCAATAAATTCATCTAGTGTTATCAAGAGCCCAAGATAAATTCAGATTAACTAATTAGGCTTTGTTTCAGAGTCTACTATTTTATAAATAGCAAAAACCAAACTTGTAGTTATTTCCATGGTTACTATTGGGTTAACTAGGGCTCAAGGATTAAGCAATTTGACTTACCCTTTACCTGTTTGTTCCCAATGTTAATCACATATCCCTGTAATAGTTTAAGATGTTTCAGATGTTATTTCTCTAATGAACATTTCCCCCAATGTCCTGTCATTGCTAGTACATGTTCAGAGTGTATGTTTCATCCTAGTGTGGTCTCCTTCAGATTCTTCAGTATCAGCTCTGCTATTTGATTTATTGTGACTATATATATATATATATATATATATATATATATATATATACAAAAACTTTTAATATGATGTCATTTGTGTCACTGAGAGAACACTTTAAGATTATGAGAAGATCATACACCACAGCTCTCTATTCCAGCTTGCTGTTGATTATAAAGTATAATATTAGATTAGTAACTTTTCAAGAAAAAAAATAAAAAGAAACACTGTCATATTAAATGTACAAATTGTAAGAGACTTCATTCACCTTTTCAAAAAATATGAAAATATGTACGCTTGGAAAGAAAGGAACAACTATAACTTTTCATTATTTAAAATTATATAGTAATTTTATATTTTATTTTGCGAATGGTTATATTTTAAAATGTGCATAAGTATTTTCCAAGATGGGGTCACTGGAATAAAAGTGCTTTAGAATGTCAATTGGTATTTTTTTTTTTTAAGTCTGAAATTATATTGATACACCAATTTATGAAATGCTATGTTAAACTAAAAAGCATTTAGGGGAATTGTTAATCTGCAAATATTTCCAAACTTATTTTGCTACAGACTCTTTTTTTGTTAAGGAATATGCATCAATTTAGGAAACCTTGATATATGGTAATATTTTTATAATATGTTTAAGCCACTGGGATTTTCTTATTTCAGAAATCTTGAAAATAATTCTGAGACATAGAGGCCTAAAATTGTGTTATCTTAGGGAATTTAACACATGGCATCTCAATTTAAAGAAACAATGTAGACATTAAAAAAACAACTGTATATTTTTTTCTTTCTAACGGCTCTGTCATTTATTTGTCATTCTTATGGATTTAAAAGTGCCCTTTACTGGAAATTTAGGCACTGAGCTGGGAGTCAGATCTGATTTCTAGGCTTTTTTTTTGGCTGCGTGACTTTAATCAAATCATAGAACCTCATTCACCGAGCCTCCTTTTGACATTTGCCAATTGCATGTGGTAGCTGCAGACTCAGTCTATCTCACAGAATTGTTGTAAAGATAAATAAGAGAAAAGTAATCTGTGTTTGAAAGTTGTAAAGTGTTTAGTGTAAGATTAGGGAAATAATTGTGCCTTAACTAAGCAAATGGAAGATTCTGGTGTTTTCAAACCCAATCTTTTAGACTAATGGCTCTTTATTTGAGGACGGTAGCATTTTTTATAGCTAAAATGAAATTTGGAGATAATTGTGCCATTCTCTCTTTTTGTTGGTGAGGAAGTTGAGGCCACAAGACAGTCAATCATTGGCCTTGAGCCTCATAGGAGATCCAGGACACTGGCCAAGTCTCCTGACGCTTGGTCTCATGCCACGCTGGCTTCTAGACCAGTCTAGAAGAGAGAACAATGAGCTACCTGTTCGCTCAAATATTCTTGAGTGTCTTCCTCCCAGATATTGTTACTTTTTATGAAATATTAGTTATCATTTTAAAGTTCCTGATTATCTTCTTGTTCAGAAGTCTGTTTTGACTTTTATAATATATTTTAGATAAAATATTAACAAGTGACTGTTCAGCAATAAGAATGTTCTTTTGTGTCCTGTTTTAAAAAATAAATTTTTGACAAGTTACATGTAATTGAAGTTATGAGAGAAATGATAAACATAAGGCCATGTTTGTCATTTAGCTTGCTGTTAGTTACATTGTCTCTTATCTTTATTGTGACATTTAAGATGCATAGAATTTGTTACTATACCCCCACCACAACTCCTCTTTTAGTGTTTTGAAGTGAAAATGAGAAAGTTTGTTTCTTTTTGATCGCTTTTGAAAATGTAGCCTTTTTTCTTTGCTTCAAGAAGTCACTGAGACAGAAAATAACATTACTTGTTTTTGTTGGCCACAGTTAAAATAACTGGGAAATAAATGTATTATCATCAGTCAACACAAATTTGCTAAGTACCTTCTACAGAGTCATTGTGCTACGTGCTGATGATTTAAAGACATACTGTGGTCTTTTGTCCAAGAGGCCATAAGTGTACTTATTTACTGTTTTATTCTGTTACAATGTGAGATCAAACGTTTTTCTGTATTTAAAAATACCTGGTAGAATAATTTTCTCTATTTGTGTTCTTTTCGGCTTCATGTGAAATTTGAATAGAGAAAAACTGCAAATAGAAAAAATCTGGATAATTTTAGAACCCTGAGAATAATATTATGAAAGGTTAAATTGTCTATGCTTTAATAAAAGAAGCAGTTAAAATTATTTTAGTCACTGGAATAGTTTGTTTAAACTGTAGCACACCTAGACAGAAATAAATCTTATTAAAACAACAGCATAACTACTGACCTTACTTACTTTGCCCATTCTGGGTTCCAGAATCTTGACTGCAATAAAAGGTCTACTCGGCACATTTGTAATAATATCTTTAAACAGTTCTTTAACCTGATACTTTATGAAGAAGAAATAAAAAGGATTAGTTACGCATGCCCTGAATTTATAGTCTGAAATGAGAACCCAAACGTTTTATTATATACTGTAGTTAACTAAAGCATGTTTCGATACTACAAACTACAAATGACCTTTTGTGGGATTTGGGTTCAGTCTTCACTTCCTTCTTATTGAGCATCAATTTTCAACTGGTGTGCCATGGCACATTTGGTGTGCGGCAAGAATTTTTAAAGCATGCAGTACCTGACTGTTTAATCAGGGGCACTGACCTCTTTTCTTTAGATTGTCAAACAAAAAACTGACAACAGCCACTACAACAATAGCTGTCCAGTGTGAATGAATCAACATTATGCCTATTTTTTTGGTTAGATCGGTATCATTTTTTGGTGTGCTGCAGAATTTTAGTAGATTGTGTGCTAAGTAGATTGTGTTCATAGTAAATCATATGAAAAGGGTTGAAAGTTGCTGTCATAGAGGAACTTAAACTCTGGGTCACTCTGAGATTGGTCTGCATTTTGATTTGATCCGAATAGTTGATTATGTTATTTTTGTAAAACACATTAAAGAGTATATAAGAAGATGCTATAATATACAATACTTCCTAGTCTGTAAATTCCTTGAAGTCAGGACTTTTTAAAAACCAACTCCAGAGCCTGTATATAACCCTGCTTATACATCCTGGTGTTATAAATAGTTGTTGGATAAATGAATGAATGGGTTTATATTTACCTTTATGCATCATAATCCTCTTTTGTGTCTAGTGTCAGTCTTGTTTACAGCTCAAGACTTTTTTTGTTTTGCTTTAAAGTTTTCATTACTATTTATAAAAAGCTATTGGTTTTATTTCTGGTTATTTATTGCTTTAAACAAATTATTGTATCACATAAATTGTGTTGGTTGGGAACTTGGATAGGGCATAGCAGGCATGTCTGGGGTCTCAGCTGGGATGACCAGGAACTCTTAGGAATCAGAACAGCTAGGGGCAGGCTGGGCATCTCATTGTCTTTTTCATGTGGCCTCTCCACATGATAGATTGGGCTTCCTCATAATATGGTGGCTTCAAGGTAGTCAGACATAATTAGCAGCTCAGGACTCCCAAGATGAAGAGTTGCAGTCTCACGCTGAAGTTTCAAGCCTCAGAAGTCCCAGAATATCACTTCTGTCACAGTCTGTTGGTCTAACTAATCACCTAGGCCAGTGGTCGGCAAACTCATTAGTCAACAGAGCCAAATATCAACAGTACAACAATAGAAATTTCTTTTTGAGAGCCAAATTTTAAAACTTAAACTTCTTCTAACGCCACTTCTTCAAAATAGACTTCGCCCAGGCCGTGGTATTTTGTGGAAGAGCCACACTCAAGGGGCCAAAGAGCCGCATGTGGCTCGCGAGCCGCGGTTTGCCGACCACTGACCTAGGCAACCCCAGCTTCAAGGGGAGGACACTTATACATCATTTCTCAATGGCAGGAGTAGCAAAGAGTTTATTGCTGTCATTAGTCTCCCAGGATTTCTGTTTTCTATGTATTACTTGTGATCATTATTATTCACCTTTTTAGGTTGTAATTTATTCTAGGTTGCTTTGCAAAATGTCTACTTGTGAGCACCTAGGGGCCAGATGATAGATTCTCTTTGCTGTCTCCAGGCTATAGTTGTGGCTTCACTCTTTATCCTAGACCTGACAGAGATCCAGGGGCTGGGGAGGGGGTTAGGTTTCTTTGGGTAGAAACAAGAACTTCTTGAATGGAGGTTCATGCTCAGAATGAATTTTCCCCATAATGCCAGAGTGGAATACCTATACCTATATATCTGTATGTGTGTATATATTTGCACCATTTCATAACAGGTAGGCAGGGAAAGTGGTACCTGGAGATCTTTATTTTTATGTAATACTATTAAGAATTTCCCCTCAAGCCAAAACCTGTTTGGCTCAGTGGATAGAGCGTCGGCCTGCAGACTGAAAGGTCCCAGGTTCGATTCCGGTCAAGGGCATGTACCTTGGTTGCGGGCACATCCCCAGTAGGGGTTGTGCAAGAGGCAGCTGATCGATGTTTCTCTATCATCGATGTTTCTAACTCTCTATCCCTCTCTCTTCCTCTCTGAAAAATCAATAAAATATATTAAAAAAAAAAAAAGAATTTCCCCTCAAACAGGTAGCTCAGTTGGTTTGAGTGTTGTCCTGATACGCCAAGGTTACAGGTTTGATCTCTGGTCAGGCACATATAAGAATCAACCAATGATTGTATAAATAAGTGGAACAGCAAATCTCTCTCCCCCTCCCCCTTCCTTCTTCTCTCTCTCTCAAATTAATAATAAAAAAAATTTTTCTCTAAAATCTAGGGAACTAATATAGGATTGCCAAATTGTGAAATTTGTCAAGTCATCACATGAAAAAAAAGGTGACCATCTACTACCACAACCATTTCAGAAATTAAAAGGAAAACGTAACCCTACAAAACAGGAAGTTTATAATGTAATAATAAAGAAGACTCTTCAAGTTTAATAAAACTTAGCTTTTTGAAAAATAAAACACTACATTTTTTTCTCATTTAGGTTTAAAACTGGTAAAAAACTGTTCTTGAGCTGCACTCAGAGGCACACTTTGGGAACCACTGGTAGGGCCATGTTTTGATTTGCCAGCAGAACTTTTTTTTTAAATATATTTTTATTGATTTCAGAGAGGAAGGGAGAGGGAGAGAGAGCTAGAAACATCAATGATGAGAGAGAATCATTGATTGGCTGCCTCCTGTACACCCCACACTGGGGATCGAGCTCACCACCCGGGCATGTACCCTTGACTGGAATTGAACTTGGGACCCTTCAGTCCGCAGGCCGACGCTCTATCCACTGAGCCAAACCAGCTAGGGCACCAGCAGAACTTTGTAAAACAAAAGCCATGCATGATTTCTTAATCCACATTTTATAGCCATATTTATTATGTAAATAATGGGAGAAATGAACTGGTGTAATGGCCCTTATGAAAAACAACCATTTTAGTATATGTTACTAAATTACTCTCCAATGCAGAAAGATTTTCGTTTCATTAGGACCTATAAAACAAAACCAGATTTACTAACTAAATATAAACAAAACTACCAAATAAGGTTTAAATTAATAGCACCGTGCAGTGTTGTCTGGCTTCAACAGAGTTGCTGTTTACAATAAGCTGAGCTCGGGGTCCACTGAGTTCATACGCTATACGACTGGCTGTGTGAAGACATTTCACATTCCTCACCCCCATTTTTCTTTTTTGGAACTTATGAAAACCTTTGTCCCTCAAGACGTGATATCAAAGGCATGAAAATAATACTTGTCTCTCTCCTGTTGTAAGTGCAAATGCAAGTCCTGAAATTAAATGTCAGTAAGTTATCAGTTATATAACGATCATCCATATGGGTAGTAATTTTAGACTGTCATAAAAATAAAAAATATGTATTAGAAGAGTTCATGGACATTTATGTACATTCTTGCTACTCCCAATTTAAGGAAAAATTCAGCCACATTAGGTTGTTTTCCTAGCTGTCTTCCCCAACATTAGGTTTTAGAATTGTATATATTTTTAGTGTAATGCCTTGTGTCAGATAGTCATCATTTTGTCACAGCCTTTTAAGTTTTTTCCCCTCCACGGTGGTTATTTGCAAGGTATATATTTTACTTTATTAAGAAAGCAGACCTTGCCTTTCAGACTGGCTTAGTGTGAGAAATAATCTGATAACAATATGGAGATCTACTAATATTTCAGTGTATACATTAGGTGTCAGTAACTGTTCTCATGTTAAAGAGAATAAAGGGGAACATGAGGGCAAAAATTTCCTACTTGATTGGGAGAAAAGCAGTTAAAATTCTACTCCTGGGACCTTGGGCCTTTTCTTTGAGGCGGAGCTGATTGGTTGTCAGGTTGGCATGTTCCAGTGTTGGTAGGGAGTCTTTTATCTCTGTTTAAGAAAGATTAAGTTCTTCCCAGGAAGTATTTTTCTTTCCTCCTCGAAATTCTACTGAAGACTACTATTGTGTGAATTTTTTGGCTGAGCACCCTAATTAAAACCCCAGGACTTCAGTCTAGCAGCAGGCTGCCCTCTTAGGCAAAGGTGGGTGAAACCTTGCCCTTGCCCTCAGGAAGCTCACAGTTTAGAGGGTAAGATGCGTTTTAGCATAAGACAATAATGAGTGATCGTTGCACACACTGTGTCCAAATCCTTATTTCCTATTCACCAGTCTGATTCATATCTTTTATCATTCCAGTGAAACGTCTTAGGGAGGTCATCAGCAAGTTCTGCTTGCTTGTCAATCAAGTAGAAACCGTTTAATTCTCTTAGCATTGAGCAATGTTGACCACCCTCTCCTCCCAGATTCTACAGGACTTGTCTTTGCTGGCCCTCCTCCTGCCTCTTAGGTAATTTCTCATTCTCCCTGGCCAGTTCCTTTTCTACATATTTTAAATGTAGGAATTCCCTAGGGCCGCGGTCGGCAAACTGCGGCTCGCGAGCCACATGCGGCTCTTTGGCCCCTTGAGTGTGGCTCTTCCACAAAATACCACGGCCTGGGTGAGTCTATTTTGAAGAAGTGGCATTAGAAGAAGTTTAAGTTTAAAAAATTTGGCTCTCAAAAGAAATTTCTATCATTGTACTGTTGATATTTGGCTCTGTTGACTAATGAGTTTGCCGACCATTGCCCTAGGGCTTAGTTCCAGACTCTCAGTTCTCCATTCTTTATTACTTCTCCCTAAGAGATCTTAACCATTTCTATGGTTTTAAATGCTATTTTCAGGTTAGTGACTCCAAATTTAGCATCTTTAGTCCTGTTCCAGACTTGAGCCTTGGACATGCAATGACACATATGAGATTAATTTTTCTTCTAGATCTGTTTCTCTGGGCAAGAATACTACTCTTTGGAGAGTTACTGTTTTATGATAGTTGCTTTATTGTATTGGTTCTGCCATTGTAGGCAAGAGACCAAATTGAAAGGAACGGTCATATAAGATCTGTGAATTTGATGGTTGTTATTTTTCACTATATCAGACATATCAATCGTGTATGTGTACCTGTCTGTAGCTTAGGAAATTTTAAACTGATGATAAATACTTTTTTAAATGTATTTTAATGTGGCCTAGGGATTATTTTTACATTTGGTATAGATGAAAAGTTACTACATTAAATTATAAACCTGAAGTTTTACTTATGATTAATTGTACTGTTTGAAGCATTTTATGAAATTGAATTAAAATAACAAAAGAACATCTTAAGATCGAGTTTCAATTAATTTTAAGCACCAGTTTTAGAAAACTGAAGAGTTCTCTGACAGGGAGATGACGAGGTCTGAGAAGGCTTTTATTTATCTAAAAAATTACTGAGTACCTTCTGTATGACCTATACTGAGATCTAGCTCTCCACAAATCTGTGAAGATTTTTTGAGTGAATTAAGTTATGGAAGAATGAATAGTGGGAAAGATTTTTAGAAAGTCAGTTAATTAATGCTTATACATATGTTATAAGAGCTAATGTTCAGATAGACATGTCATTTTAAAGGGACTTGACATGATACTGCTGACTCTTAAAAAAGGCTTTTGAAAATGAAAATTACTTGTTAAGGAGTTTCGTTAGTTAAGAGTCATTGTCTGAAGTGGAGGTAGAACCCTGTAAACAAAAAAAGAAAACATAAGCTTGTGTGAAGTATATATAGAAGCTAAGCAGTCAATGTAAAGTTATTCTTTTGAGGTCTCGGTGTTATTTTTAGCATCATCAACTTAATAATTGGGGAAGAATTTTTCCTTGCATATGTTGCACACATTCTTTACATGTTACATACATTGTTAGGACTTTTGCAACATCACATTGGGATTTTAATATAATATTTTATTAAAAATATAAGAGTACTATATTTTGTGATATTTTTATGGCATATAAAATATTAAATACATGTAATGTCATGTTCAATAATCTGGAGTAATTCTCAAAGTTAAGTCTTCAAAGTACTAATTTCCTCTTGATGGTAGATGATTTGAAACATGCTGAATGAAAGGTGCATTTTATATTTAGTTTTTTGGGAGTTCTTGTGCTCTTGAGCAAAAAATTTAAAAATAGATTATTTTATTAATCATGCATTATAGGTGTGCACTATATGCTTGGCTGAAACTGTTGGGAAATCTCAAGTAATTTGAGCAGTACTCCTAGCCTTTTCTTCCTTTCCCCATGTCCTCTTTATTTCTACCAGCCAGTGTGACTGGCTGGATGACTGTGGTGGTGCTGGCTAGAGGACAAGATGACCAATAACAGGACCTCTGTTGGAACATGAAGTATGGCAGCCACAGGGCTCCCCTTGGGTTAGTCAACTCTTTCCAGTAGCATATGCCATATACTCTATTGTCCATCCATAATCAAGTTGTTCCATTTGGCAAGTATATTGTCATTTCAAAAGAAATATATTGATGTATTGGTGATTCTTCCTTTTATTGGTGGCAACTTTGAGAAAATTGTGAGGCTACCTTTGGGTCAGCCAAAAATAATGTTAAGGTTCGATTGCAGTGTCAGCCAAGGGTGGATGATGTGGGGAATGTACTAGTAAGCTTTGTTCTTCTTGTTCATACCATACCAAAAACCTCAAGAAGGCATTTTCAGGTTGAATCATGTTGGTAAAAAGAAGCATTATCAGAACAGTGGACTTCCATAACAGTCTGCTGGGTAAGAGCACGTGTGACTCCCCAGTCAGATTCTGGGTTAGCATCCGGGCTCTGACGCTGCACTAGCTCTGTGGTCTTGGACAAAGTACTTCACTTACCAGGTAAGTTTCTGATCTACAAAAGGGAGGTGATAGTGGCAGTACTGACCTCGTGCGGTCGTTAGAAAGATTGGATTAGGAAATACTTTACAAAGGCCTCTTCCCAGTGCACTCACAAAATAAGCATTCAATAAATAATAGCTAGTGATGTTGGTGGTGGCACTAAACCAAAACAGCAAAAACATGGCCTCCTCTCATTCTCATAGTCTTGCAGTGCAGTGCTCTTTTAGCTACTATTCCAGATATCATTTCATTTTCCTCTCGGCTTACTTTGCCGCTGTGGCTCTGTTCCTAACCATTCATTTTCAGAAATTAAAAAAATAACATAAAATATTGAGCCTATCTCCCCCTTACCCTCCCCTACCTTTTAAAAAAGCGTCAACCTATAGTTTTAATGTTGCCAGCACCTTTTTTATGTGTGATGTAGGCTCAGTCCAGATTTTTTTTTTTTTTTTTTTTGCCTCAAAGTAATGAGTTACTTGTGCTCCCTGCTAGTTGACACTCTACTTGGCAAAACCACCATTTGTTTATATACTCACACAGTAACCTTAACTACCACATAGGAAGAAAGAGTAGGGACACCGCAATACATTTTAATATCGCATTTAAGAAATTGAGGTATAATTTGCATAACTATGAGATGTACCCATTTTAACTGTATTCAGGGGTGAATTTTAGTAAATTTATATAGTTGTGTGTCTACTGTTTCTTATACATCTTTCTTTAGCATCACCACCATCCAGTTTTAGAACAAAATCTGTCGGTCCCCAAAGTTCTTTTGTGTCCAGTTCCCACTTCTGTTCTGTGACCCAACATACCACCCATCTGTTTTCTATCTGTATAGTTTTACTTTTTTTTAGAACTTACAGAAATAAGTGGAGTCATACAGTATGTAATCTTGGTGTCTGGCTTATTTAACAGTGTTTTTATTCATGTTGTTGCATTATCAGCAATCTATTCTTTTTTATTGTTGAGTGGTATTGCATTGTATGAGTGTACTACGTTCTAATAAATACATTCTCCAGTTGATGGACATTTGAATTGTTTCCAGGTTTTGGCTGTTACTGTCTAGGAACATTTATTACAACTCTTTGTGTGGTCATCTGTCCCCAGAGAAATGAAAACACACCGTAGTGTGAAATTGTTGGATTATGTGATAAGAAACTTTCAAACTGTTTTCCAAATGGCCATTCTGTTATACTTCCCCGCCAGTGAGGGATGTGATGTGAGGGTTGTTGTTTTTTCATATCCTTATCATCACTTTAGATATTTTACTGAATGTCTAGGCTCTTTTGTTTGGTTTTAATATCCATTATCCTGATGATTAGTGGTATTTAGTACTTTTTTTGTGTACTTTCCCCATTATATATATATATATATATATATATATATATATATATATATATATATAATATATATATATTGATTTCAGAGAGAAAGGGATAGGGAGAGAGAGATAGAAACATCAATGATGAGAGAGAATCATTGATAGGCTACCTCCTGCACACCTCCTACTGGGGATTGAGTCCACAACCCAGGCATGTGTCCTTAACCAGAATTGAACCCAGGATCCTTCAGTCCTCAGGCCAATGCTCTGTCCACTGAGCCAAACCTGCTGGGGCACCATTGTATATCTTCTGTGATATATGTAAAATATCTTTAAATATTTTGCCTATTTCTAAAACAAATAATTCATTTGTTTTACTGTTGAGTTGTAAGAATCTTTCATATATTCTAGGTAGACATCCTTTAACAGTTAAGTATCTAGCTCTTTATATACACACATGTACTTTATCAGATAATTATTTTGCCAGTACTTTCTCCCAGTCTGACTTGTGGTTTTATTTTTAAAATTGTCTTTTGAAGAGCAAACGTTTTAATTTTAATGGAGTTCAAGTTATTTTCTTTTATAGTTGTTCTTTTTATGTTGTTTTCTTTTATATATTTGATGTTATATCTAAAAACTTCTTGCCTAATCCACAATAATTTGTCTTCGAGTACTGTCTTCTACAAGCTGTGTAGTTTTAGTTATTAACTTTTAGATCTATGATCCTATTCATTTTCAGTTAATTTTTGTACATGGTGCAAGGTGAAGGTCGAGGCTCTTTTTTCCCCTTTTCTCCATATGCATAACCGGTTTTGAGCACCATTTATTGAAGGCTGTCTTCTCCTTATTGAAGTAACTTGCCATCCTTGTTGAATATGAATTGATATAAATGAATAGCCCTGTTTCTGGACTCTGTTCTCTTCTGTTATTTATTCTTATACCCAGCCCCAATTGTTTTGATTATTGTAACTATAGCAAGTCTTGAAATCAGGTAATGTCTTTCAACTTTTGATATAGTTTTAAAGTAGCTTCGGTTTAAAAATTTCCCATATTTTTGTGTCTATCTGGAGGATTATGGGCTGATAAAGGGACAGCCCATCAAAATCAGTTCTACTTGGGGTTGGTAGGCCTGAAGCTTCTGTTTTTCATCACTTTATTGGGTTACCTGTCTTTACTAGCAGCATTTAATAGGTTCAGATGTGGCAGGATCATAATTATTAAGCCTACTCTGTACCAGGTGCTTTACGTAATTATTTCATTTGATACTTCCCTGGTGTCGCAAAGAGGACATCATTATTCTCATTTATAAATAAGTCCACAGTGCCATTTCCTAGGTCACTTACCTAAGCTGCCACTAGTGATGTTATATTTACAGCAGCAGTGTTCACATGATAAAGCCAGAGTTTGAAACCTGGTCTATCTGATGATGCTTAATCCTGGGCTCTTCCAACTATTCCATGCAGAGAGGAGGGCTATACCTTTTTAGTACAGTGGAAATAGCCGTAGTCACTGGGGAAAAGATGACATGCATCCCTCTGCCTTTCCTCTGTCTTTGCCAGGCCTGGGGCAGCCTCCTCTTCCTCCCTTGAAACATATTCTGGAAAGAGCTTTGTGAAAACAGGACTGGTGGAAGAAAAGAGGGATGTTAATTTATTATAAAGTTCTTCTTGCCTGTACTATTGCCTTAATGGCTATTATATTCCCTAGTAACTTATAAAATATTTTGTAATTCTATGTTGAAGTATTTGATTAATTTCTTTTGTTTAAAATGTTACACAAGATATTATTATACTGTGGAAATTATCCATATCTTCATACTAGAGGCCCGGTGCATGAAATTCGTGCGCGGGGAGGGGGGGTCCCCTCAGCCCAGCCTGCACCCTCTCTAATCTGGGACCCCTCGGGAACATCCCTCTCACAATCCTGGACCTCTGGCTCCTAATTGCTCGCCTGCCTGCCTGGTCGCCCCTAACTGCCCCCTGCTGCCAGCCAGGTTGCCCCCAACTGCCCCCTCCCTGCCAGCCTGGTTGCTTCTCACTGCCCGCCTCCCCCTGCCGGCCTGGTCACCCCCAACTGCCCCCCTCTGCTGGCCTGGTCGCCCCTAACTGCCCCCCCCCCCCCACCGCCGGCCTGGTTACCCCCCACCGGCCTCATCATCCCTCACTGCCCCCACCCCACACCAGCCTCATCGCCCCCAACTACCCCCCTTGCCAGCCTGGTTGCCCCCAACTGCACCCCTCTGCCAGCCTGGTCACCCCTAACTGCCCCCCGCGCCGCCGACCTGGTCGCCCCCAACTGCCTCTCTCCCCCCCCCCCCCCCCCCCCGCCGGCCTGGTTGCCCCAGGCAGCCTGCTTGTTCAGTTGTTTGGTCATCCCTCACTATCCCCCCTGCCTGCCTGGTTGCCCCATGCAGCCTGCTGTTCAGTCATTTGGTCGCCCCTCACTAACCCCCCTGCTGGCCTGGTCGTAGGCAGCCATTTTGTGAGGGCGTGAGGGTTAATTTGCATATTATCTCTATTATATAGGATATCTCTTATATATCTCTTTAGCATGGATGCTTTGGTAGTTTTTCCTCATATTAGCATATTAATAAAAACTTATTTAATAGTACAGAACAAGTAGTAATAGTTCAATACCATCATTTCTACTAATATCACAAGTTTTAGCTTTTGATTGTTGCATGGTGTGATGTCCTTGAGCAAATTAGTTGTTGATATAAAATTGTAATAGGCTTACGCAGGCCAGCATAGCGAATACATTTACCCCAGCAGTGCTGGAAAGAATTGATGGCTCCTATTATGTAACATGTTAGTGCACACTACTGACTGCCTGCCACATGAGAATCCATTTGTTTTACTTACTGTGCTAACTTCTTATTTGCATACAGATTTCCTTTCGTTTTTCATGAATCATCTCTGACTAATACCCTAGCTGCATTTCATTACTTATAATGATCTCCAAGCTGATCAGGTCCTGGTGAAAATCAAAATGCACTTTTTCTCTTTCTTCTTTAGACCTATTAGATTATGAAATCAGATGTTTCCAGTGCCCTAGAAAAATGTTAATTTGGATATTAAATTAGCATTAGCTCTTTTCTACTAT
This sequence comes from Cnephaeus nilssonii, assembly GCF_951640355.1. Classification (NCBI taxonomy): domain Eukaryota; kingdom Metazoa; phylum Chordata; class Mammalia; order Chiroptera; family Vespertilionidae; genus Cnephaeus; species Cnephaeus nilssonii. The sequence goes on along the minus strand of NC_137089.1, from coordinate 38,902,052 downwards.
TCTGTTCTATTTATTCTAAATAGTAAAGGGCTCTTAAGAGAGTTAATACTGTTTTAAGTTTGATAGTTAATCAAAGTGTCATTTAGTACTGATTGGTGTCATCTGACAATAAAAAAAATCTAGTAGCTCCACTGTAAGAACATTCCTTGCAGGTGTTAAATCTAGTAGCACATAATGGTTAAAAAAAGAATACTTCTACTAGTAGCAATCAAACCATTTTTCTCAGGTCCATAAAATACACAAAAATAGTGAACATTAATACACGTAAAATAACATAAGCACATATTTGTTGTGCTTGTATTCCTCACTGTGCAGTGAAGTGATTCCTGTATAGATCCCAGGAAATGCCCCAGGCCCTTCCATGTTAAGCTCTCTGTCCTCAGGGACACAGACCCAGAAGACACTTGGGGAGAAGCTGCCTTGAGTATTGAAAACGTTCATCCTTTTCTTGTCCACTTTTGCTCTTGCAATTTGTTATGAATGTCTTATATAGCATCATTTTTATATCATTTTACTCAAGACTTATTTTTGAGAAATTATTCAGTCACTTTTAAAAAAATATTTTTTATTGTTGATAGTATTACAGATAACCTCCCATTTCCCCCACTTTACTCCTTACTCCTATTTAGTCACCTTTGAACTTCTTTCTTCAAACAATTATGACACAGAGCTTTATTTCAGTAATTTCAAGCTTTTCAATTCCATATAGATAAAGCAGAAACCACAGCAAGTGAAGACAACTATGTGAAGTTTACTCATTTATTCAGCAAACATTTCTTGCACATTGTGTCACGGCGTGCTGGGCCCTGGGCTAGCCCAGCAGTGCAGGGGGCATGGCGTAGCGCGGCCTCCTCTGCTCCTACCAGAGCTAGTGATGAGCCAGGCAGCTACAAGAAAGGGTAGTGAGTGTACAGCGGGCTCTCAAGATCGGTAGGGTAGACACCTCATAATTCATGAACTGTGACCTTACATATTTTATATTATCCTGTGCTAATAGAAGTAATGCACAAGTCTACTTCTTGGTTTTACCATGCAGTGTAATGGAAATGCGTTATTAAATGAGTATTACTTATATGTTGCTTGTAAAAATAACAAGAGGCTACATTTTTTTATTCATGTTTGTTTGTTTGTTTGTTTATATTACAGATTTCTCTTGGATTTGGCCACAGATTTATAGATCTTCTGCACTGTATACAGGTACAGGTGAGTTAAAATTAAGCCTTTCTGTTTGATTATTTTGATTTTTAAGTAACATTAAATACTTAAAAATTATTCTATTTATAGTTTAGCAAAATAATATGTAAGTAAAATGAATGTGACAATACAAAGAAATTGTTATAAAAATATTGTCTCCATTTCTGTTTTATTATTATGTGACATTTGAAGGTAGTACAACCATACCTATTTATTAGTACTTACTGTGTATATTTGGGAAGATTACATATAAATTTCATAGCCTGGCAAATGTTTATTTTTATATGTAAATAAAAGAATAGCTGCTAGAGATTTTGGCAGCAAATTTCAGTTTTATGGAGGTAGATGTTTTAAATTTGATGAGCAGGCTTTTCTAGTCCAACCAGTCTGAAATAGCTTCTCTTTATCACACAATCTCTTTATTTTTGTCATAATATTTATTATTTAGAGTCTCCTCTGCTAGAATATAAGCTCCTTAAACATTGGGACCATTTTTGTCTACTTAAACACGTAGGTATTTAAGAAAGGTTGGTATATAGGAAAGACTAAGGAAATATTTGTTAAATAATTATCGGGCAATAAATACTAGGCATTTATTCATGTTCAGAGTCCCTGAGTTCTGCATCTGTAAATACAAACCAGAACTAGTTCCTTATACTTATTTCTACATGTAAAATTAATTTATATCAGTTACTTAAAGTATATATACTGGTGGCTTTTAAATATTATGAGAAATTACCTGTGTTGCCTATTTTATGTACTCAGATATGCTTAATCAAGGTAGATTTCAGAGGGTAATGCTTCCAATTTTGTATTTATTTTGTCACTATCCTTGAAGCTTCTTTTGATGAAGTAAGGGACAAACCTGAAGCTGGTGTGGGACCTCCCACCTCCTTGCTAAATTATGCTACCATATTAGATATGTTTTGTGATAACTTTGAAGTGTGTCTGAAAATTGGACAATTTTAATCTCTGAAAACCAAATAAGTTAAGATTTTCCCACTACCTGTCACTGGATATGAAATGTAACTTGATTGGTTTTCTGTTTTTAGTTTGGGGAATTTTTCTGTCCTCCGTGTTGATGTGTGAATTCGTTATGAAAGAAAGCTGTAGGCAGGAGCCGACCATCCTTTTCCTGTGCCCTTGGCAGTTTTCTTTACATGTGCCAGGATATTGGCTTCCTGTCTCGTTTTCTTGTATTTTTATTTTTTATCTCTTTTGCTTTCTTTAGGCATTAGTTTCTCCTTCCGCCACCATGATTTTTTTCATTTATAGAAAGAACTAATTCTGACCTTTAGGGTTTTTGTGTTCTTTTTTAAGTAAAATTTTGGAATTATCCAGCCATTTCTCATTCACACCTAATTTACAAGTGCAATTTGCTGAGATTGCTTTGATAATACTAACAGCAGCAGCTGTAACTTATTGCTCTTCCACTGTGTGCCAGGTATTATGTAAGTGCTTTTCAGTTATCTTCAGAATAGCAGATAAGGAAATTGAAGCTTAGAGAGGTTAAGTGACTTTTCCAAGGTCATATCAAGTAAGTGGCAGTTTGCCACTCCAAAGACCTTGATCTTAACCACAGAGCTCCATTTTCCTTCTAAATGGCCTGGAATATACACATTTTTGTGTGTGTGTGGCAATAAGTGTAATATAGGAAAACCATATTTATATTTAAGGACTTCAAAATTAATTTAAAAGTCAAACATTATTTTGCTTATATTTCATTAGCAGGCCTCAACTTTTAACCTTTATTTCAAACTATGAAACATGACGGCTCATTTGAAATTTAATGATGACCAGCAAAACTTAAACTTGCACTCCACACTTTCATGACATACTTACTTTTGGGGGGCGGAGCCATTGGATTCCTTTTTCCATTGTAAGCGTGGCTTGCCATGAATCGGCATTCCTCCTTTTTTCTTCCTATGAACGTGGCACGCCATGAATCAGCATTCTTGATCCCCTGCAGTATCAGAAAGTTTAGGATACAGTGGCATCTGTGGTTTGTTACACTTTTCCTACAGAAAACAAGTTGTGTGAAATATAGTGACTGTATAATTACTTAGAACCCTTATCTTGGAATGTGTAATAACTTATATCTTGGGGAACTTTTTTAATAATTTAAGAATAAGGTGGAATCGCTTTGAAGTAAAACAGAATTGCCTCAAAAAGAACTTCAGCTTTCCACATTTAGTTTATTTTCAAGGCTGAGGAGGACATATTACATAAAAAGTATCTGTTCTTAAACCTATAATATTGCGGACAAAGTATTTTTGAAGGCAATGTTGTTGAATGCATCTTAAAGTTTTTATTTGAAAATATGATTAATTATACTTCCTCACACTTTCCAAAAGGATTGTATCTATGAGTGTAAATGCAAATTCCAGATTTGAGTGTATGGGAAGGGGCTTCTGTAGTTTGAATTAAAAAGAAAAAATTTATTTAACAGACCAAACCATGCTTCTCAATCTATATCTACATCAGTATTTCCATTCCAGTCTCACATTTTAAGCATTTTTAAAGTTAGCCAATAAACTTTTCTTAGAATTGATAGTCAAAACAGGAGCAAGCGTTAGATAAATGTTGGACAATGTAGCCTTGAAATGTGATTTTTCCCCTTCACGATGGAAAACTGAACTCACCGTGGATTCATATATACTTGGAGTTTCTTTATAAGTTTACTTTCTATACACTGGAAGATTTCGGGTAGGGGAAGAATTGTACACACATACTTGGTAGAGGGCAGCACTAAGTTATGCAGAGAGAAGTTCACCAAAGTACAACAGAGCATAATATACTTCTTGTGATGCTAGTGCACTTTGTAGTTATATACTAAATACCAAAAATCATATTAACCATATTAAAGACAGAAGAAATTATGTCCATATTGGACCTGACCTGGTTGTAAGTACATTTGCAATGAATATTTGTTGTTTTATGTTTTTCTTGAGCTGGGTTCCAGGTGGGAGTGGGGGGGCGGGGCATGGCAGCGACGGCAAGGCAGTCCCAGGGCACACCGGCAACAGCAGCAACCTACCGACCCTAAAAGATTTGTTGTGTTTTGAATCCCCAGGCGGCTTGATTTGAGCTACAGATCTGAAGCTTTGAGCACTGTCCACTGAAAATCAGTGTTAATCTACTAAAAAATTACAATATTTTCTTATGTATCTTTTGCTTTAGGCAAAATTTGCTGACATTTAATTATATTGCTACTTTTGTTGTAATTTTTTTCAAATGTCCGCATGGTAGGCAGTCATGGGGAAATAACAAATATTTTAACAGTTGGCAAAACCCCCTGTTGTTTAACTCTTCAAACTAGAATCCCAGTCCTTGTCCCCCTGCGCAGACTTCTCTGCTCTTAGCTGGTAGGTGGGCTGCTGGACTCGAGAACAAAGAAGCTCCCTGGTGGGTTGAAATTATCTTCCAATGAGTATTACTGACACAAAGCCATCAGTTGGAAACTGTTTGTATGACAGGCCAGTTTTTAAAGCACTTTTACTATTCTGTTTTCCTCCCTTTTTTTTGCACACATTAGTGTAAACAGATTGACCTAGTTTTCACCACAAAGGGAAATACATTCAGCACCATTAACCCTCCTTTCACTTCCCTCCTTCCCTTTACCCTCAGGTCATCCCTCTTTCTTTCTGACTCTCCTTCCTTCAGAAATCCTGTATAATAAAAGCCTAATATGCAAATTGTCCCCTTAGGCGGGAGTTCCACCAACTGGGAGTTCAACTGCTCACTATGACGCTCACTGACCACCAGGGGGCGGCGCGGAACAAAGGAAGGCCCCAGCTGGCAGCCTGGGGAAGGAAGGCCCCAACTGGCAGCCGGAAGGCCTGGATTGGCCCTGATCGCCGGCCTCGCCTGGGGACCCTACCATGCATGAATTTCGTGCACTGGGCCTCTAGTATTTATTATATTGTGTTAGCTGTGCTGAGGGTTCTGGGAAATATACAGAATAATTACCAAAAATTATAAACTGGAGGAGTAGAAAGGAAAGTTTTGCTCCATATTTCCTTGCTCAGTATTTTTACACTAAAACTTGGCTTTCTGATTTTTAAAGAAAAAAAAAATGAGCATTGATTTCTAAATTATACATCTGTTCCTACTAATCTATTCATACAAGTGGAGATTTAGGGAACAACAAAAGCTGTCTGTTGTCAATAAATGTTTGTTTATATGGCCTTAATAGTACTTTCAGAGGAAGGAACACACTCATGACTAGTGTGTTGTGCTTAGTGAGGTTGGGACAATCGTAGAATCCAGGCAGTCTTCATTTACAATGGGAGGCTGTCTTCTTTTTAGAATGGTGGCCTTGCTATTTCCACAGGTACCCACGAGCAGTGATGTTAGTGAGCATAGTGCATTGCTGAACAGTATACCAGAAATATGAGAGAACCTGCTTTTTCTGGTTAATCCAAATTCTGAAACAGCAAAATTTAGACTTACAGACAGCAATAAAAACTAGTTTTAAAAATGAAATCTATAAGGATGCTTCTTGGATTATAAAAGTTGAGTTTCAGTTGAGAGCTATTTTTCTGTGAAATCACCATTTGTTTCTTTAATTAGAAGTTTCTAAGTGTGACTTCTCTGTTGGCATAGCTGACATTCTTTGGAAATAATTAAAATGAAAACCATTACCAGTCTCTACCTTGTATAGGTCTTTTGAGTTAGCGTGTCTTTGAGGAGGTATTGCTGGGACAGGGTGGGCTCTGCCTTCTCAGCCCCATTCTTGTGCACTGGAAGACAGGTAATTGTGTGTGCATGGGAGTGTGGAGGGGGCGTGTTTGAAGATTAAGAGAATGTGTGTTCTCCTGCTTTCTTGTTAGTGGCCTTTGGATTTCGGTTCAAACTTGTATATTCAACTCATCTGGTTGATAGTAGAGTTGCTAGCTTTAAGGAGAAGGTCTCTGATGAGCAGAATTTCACATAAGTGACACTATAGTAACTTCAGAAATATATGGCATTTAATCTGGGGTCAAATAGTGGGATTCTTAACTATGCCATTCACTTTCACTCTGGAAGGAAAGTGGCAGAATGTATATGTTATTTTCTAGGCAGGTGTTGAATTTGAGTCTGCTGACCTCGCCAGAATCCCCTTACAGTTAAAATAGCAAATAAAATCAGGCTGTTTCCATTAAACACCTCAGAGTTTATTTTTGAAGTTCAAATCATTTATGTCAGTCTCCACTAGTTTTACAACATCTAGTTGTAAGGGATAAATTAAGCGTTTATTTATAAAATTGTCCATATCTATAAAATTAATTAAGTAGGTCACCCCCCACCACCACCACCAACCCCTCACCCCTGTCATTCTTTGGCATTAGCATATAGAGGTTTCCATTGGGGGTTGTGTTGCTTCCTTTAGACAGAAAAAATGGGGAGAAATCCAGAGACATTAACAGTAAATTTTGCAAATTGTGACTTTAACCTAATTCCATGCATTAGGTTGTCTAAGCACTGTTTGCTAGTTCATGAATGATTCATAGGTGTCTACAATCAATGGAAATGTGTTTTTTTGGCCTACTCACAATTCTGTCTTTACATCTAAAAGAGCAAAGGGAGAGTAAGAAGTATACAGCATTTCCTAGTGCCTCCATGGGATTTGACCATATACTATAAGTGTATATGGTCCAATTTTGGAGGATCTCTTGAATACATGTCTCCATGAGAGGTTGATTTTTGTGGTGCCGGAGTCTATAGAATTGTTTGCCTTCACTGCTTTTTAAAGTATTGAAAAATACTGAATTGATTTAGAATTCATAGAATTTGAGAACTTCGATTTCTTTAAACCAACAGTTTTGGCCTTTTTGGTGCCAGTGACATAAATTTCATAAGCAGAAGTCATACTGGCCTCCACCGAAGGACTGACCGTTTGTTGCCCATCCATGTCAGAGAATTGGAGCAGAGTTTTATCGTTCCTCCTGGAGGGGCGAAAAGGACCAAGACACGGGAGTGTGATAGGCCAGCGTGCACTTCAGTGGAGAGAGGTGTGGGGAAGCTTGTAAAGGCCCTACCGTGCCTCGATGAGTACTGAGACGTTTGTCTTTACCTAAACTATAAAAGAATATCTTTAAAAGAAACGGCTATGTCACAGTTATTGAACTGGTGGCTTAAATTAGAACAGACAGAGCAGGGGCCAAAAGGAAACAGTTGATCTTTTAGTTCCTTTCAATTCTTAGTCATTAAAAAAGCTATTTGATCTAGATTTCTAATTCCTTTTATATGGCAGTTTTATTACAGTCCAGAAAATAAACCTCTGTTTTCTAGGTTGTAAGACAGAGTTGGAAATAGAAGATAGTTTTGAACTAATGTATTTTGAGAACCATATGGTGGTTACTCATGCTAGTTATTATATTTGAATAGAACGGAAAATAAAATTCCTTTGACTTGAAACAGATTAGGCTGGTTTCATGAGTCTTATCAATATGCAATACAGGCAGTCCCCGGGTTACATTGGACTTGACGTACATAGTTTCGTGTACGCCATCTCCCATTTAGTTATTGAAAAAAAAAGTTCCACCATTTCAACGTATGTACATATGTGATTTATGTCTTTTATTATTTATTTACCACAAGTAAAGGTCAGGAATTGTTTTCTTTCTTTAAAATTTTTTTTTTTACCATTTCACTCCATTACTGCTGTGTATGTGCTCCATGTGAGTGACGTAGGCGCTTATGTAGGTGGGGTCCGACTTGCAGCGAAAATCGCGTTACGTCGCGCCATAGAAACGGATCTCCTACGTAACCCAAGGACCTACTGTAGTAGATTGTGTTTAATTAGCCCAGTGGAACTAGATTTTAGGTTTTCCTTGAAACTAGATAATGTGGAACATTTACATTTTTTCTAATGTAGAAATTTAGTGTTTAATGTTGCTACTGCCTCAAAATATCCACAAAGTTTCGTAAAATCTTTATTGTCTTAACACGTAAGTTATTACTTCTTTGAACTTGTTCACTGACATATTTATATTATGTGCCAAGGTCAGGTTCAAACTTTCTCTTTAAAGTATCTTTTGAAGATATAAAATGATAGCCTTTTGTAAAATACCACTGTTGTCTTTTAAATTTATTTTTGTTTTAACATATCCTAAATGCCAATGCATATTGCTTTAAACTATAATGTATGCTCACTATATTTACCAATTTCCCATCTTATTTTTTCCACCTTATTTTTAAAAGGAAATTAAATTTTAAAAAATCTGCTTTTACCATAGTGGCTCATCACTAAAGCTGTTCAGCCCCAGAGCTAAATGCTGCCTGCAACGCTGGCCACAGTCCCCACAGACATTCTGGTGGTGGCTGTCCTGGAGTCCCTGGGGCTGGGGCTGCCACATCAGGAGCCATACACTCACTTCCTCTTGAGCCTTTCTCATTTTAGGGACAGAAAATAAGAGACATTTATGTATTATTTATTTATCCTGATAAATGTGATATCTTTGGCTTGCTGTGCTATTTCTACTTCAGTGCTCCTTTTAATTAAATCATTGTTTTTACTGAAGTCTAGGGTCCTATTTCCTACTAAGTTTCAAGAGCTGATTGAGAAAGTAACATACCTGGTCATTTGTTCAGATACCTCAATGAGGTTTCATGAGGTGGTTAAGGTTTTCACGATGTCTTGAAACTGAGATGAATGTAGGTTAGCTTGAGGGATAGAGAGAGAAAAGGAAAAACAAACATTTACCATTACTTTTGGCAAGACACGGTTCTTGGCCTTTACCTGTGTTGTATCAGTTTAAACTGTGACTAAATTCTTTGTGTCAGAAAGTGAAGTGAGTTCTGATGGTGCCTAAATCCTCTTTGATTTGAAGTTGAGAATAAACCGCTTTTTGTTTTCAAAGCATTTTATATACTGGGCCATAAATGTATATAGTGAAATAAAACTTTGTGTTTTCCAACTCATCTGCTTTTAATTGGATCTTGTAACAATTGCAAAGACATTTTGTGCTGCCTTCTTTCTTGTTAAGTGGAAAAATGATTCTGATTTCAGAAAAGGAGTTTTGATTAACTGATCCCATCAGATACTACAAAATGAGCTTTGTCAGAGTGCTCAAAAGATGTACATCAGGATGTGAAGGAAATTGAGTTAGAAGCATCCTACTGCATTAAATTTTTTTTTCATTATATAGAGCAACATGTTTTGTTTTTTTCGTTGTTTTATTCACGGAACATTTTTAACATTATAGCTGCCCATCTATGTATATAAAACTTTTCTGTGGCAATATGTCATTAAATATAAAAATTTATTTTATTTAAAATAGCATTACTATATTAATAAAGATGGATAATCATGATTATGGGCCAATCAGCAGTGTGGTTTTAATACATGGACATGAACGTAGAACCAAGTATTATCCACACAAATCCTGTTTTAGTCATAGTACAAAGGGAATAGAAAGTTCTTAGAACTGAAAGATCATTTATAATTGCTAGTGTGTATATTGTCCTTACCAAGTAGTGTTCTAAGCTTTTCTCATAATAATCCACATAATACACACACACACACACACACACACACACACACACACACACACACACAAAGGAAAAAGAAGGAGAAAACCTATTATGTAGCTGCTATTATTATCTCGTTTTAGAAATGGGGCAAGGAAGGACTGAGATGTTCAGCGACTTGCCCAGGGACGTGCACCTCATTTAAGTAGCTAGTTAGAGGCAGAATTGGGATTCAACCCCAGTCTGTCATTGGTAGTGTTTTGCCTATCAAAGTTTCTTCTCCTAAAACATAAACGCAGACCATTAAAGCCCCACCCCTAAATTTAGTAATATCAAAATAAAGTTTCAAGCTAACCTAAGTGTGGGTAAGGACATGACAAGGCTTAGTATTGAGCTTGCCACCCCTCCATCCCATGAGGGTTTCGGCCCCTTCTCATGTGGGTACCAGCAAAACAAAGCCATGAGGTTGCTAAATTGTATATCCTATCAGAAGTGACTGTGACTGATTGGTTAAACAGGAAAATGCAGGTCACAGAAGTGATGGTAAGCTGGTTTTTTACTTCAATGGAGTTTACACATATAATTCATTCAGTGGGACATGTTCAGATGTTAACATTGGTTATGTTGTTTTGAAGGATGGAAAAGGGGGCTAGCCCACTTCCTTTTTCACTTAAAAGTTCCCCTCTTTAAAAATAATTTTAGACGTTTTACTCAATTAAATCTTAAAAAGGCATTTTTTGGAATTCCCATAATAAGAAGGCCTATGACACTTTCACACAAAGAAAAGAAAATGTTCAGTTCAAAAGCAAATTTCAGTTTTTATTTGGAAAAAAATTATATTTCTACATTCCTGAGAGTGACTAGAGAATTCTTTCAATTACTTTTTTAAAAGCTTAATTTATATTGGAAGTACAGTTTCTATTTCATGTTGACTATATTTCAGATAGTCATGACCTAAATTAACAGACATGGCATTTATATTTTACAAAATGTTAAAAAATTAGGCCGCCCTCCCTCTCAGATTTTGCCCACTTTTTTTTTTTTTTTTTTTTTTACATCGGGGGAATTATAGCTGCTCTAAAAGCTCTTAAGTGCTTTTAGCTGCTTACAGTTTGGGGTGATAATAATTAACATTTTATGTACCATAAAAATAAAAAAGAGGTTTTAATTACTTACAATCTCAAATTCACTTCATATCAGCTGCCAGGGGGTGTACAGGTAGAGGAGACAAGGTAGGAGTGAAACCTGGAGAGGAGAGAAGGGGCTGGGTAGCATAATGACATTGAGCTGCCCCTCGAAGACCGCAGCTGAGGGTGACCTGCTCCAGGAGCTGGGCAGCACCAGCAGCTGCAGGGTCTCCAGGTGGGAGTGGAGGAGGGGCCTGGCTGCAGGTAGCCAACCAGCTTGCACTTAATTATGTAGCCCACAGTACAGTCATCGGGCAGCCAGATGAGTGCAGATGAGTCCACGAAGTGGAGATGCTGGCCTACAGGGCTGTTTTCAAAACCTGATTGTGGTTGATGCGGAAGCCAGCACCCCCGGTGGCGAACCAGAACTGTACCAGCCTCGTGCGATTGTGGGGCCGTGGCTCAGAAGCGTGGATGGGCCATTTCAGGCTGGGCCAGCCTCTGTAGACATCAGGGGTCCATGGGAAGGCTTTTAGCTTCAGAAGCGCCCTGGCATTTACATAGTGGTCATCGTCCACGTGGCAGGGCCACTTCAGCCCACTGGCCAAGAAAGCATGAAACTCAGCAGCCGTGCAGGACAGGGCTGGGTGGCTGTGCTCTGCAGAGGAGTTGGTGACCCGGGGTGGGGCCCAGGCTCTCTTGTAGGCACTTACCCGGGCATCCGTGCTGTCAGTGAAGACAACTGTCTGTTCCCTCATCCTGGAGAGCCACGGGCAGAGCAGCAGTTTGAGGTGAAAGCCCTGGGAGGTGCAGATTATCTTGACTGTGATGAAGACATCCTGCAGCTGCAGCTCCCGGGCAGAGGGCCTGATGGGTTCAGCCGAGGGTCTCCGGTACGCTCTTCAGGGACAGGCTCAGGTGGCACCGAGGGGAGAGGAGCCCCATGCACAGAAGGGTGCGGAGGGCTCCTGCCAGGCACTGGGACCCTAGGTAGCTAATCCCCCAATCCCAACTGGACCAGGAGGGGAGGCTGGCCAGGCAGGGGCTCCAGCAAAGGCAAAAGGGGCAAGGAGGGGAGAGGTGGGAATTGGTGCTCTGGACCCAGAGGCCAAGCCATGGCAGCCCCTCTGCCTCTACCTCCACCAGCCCTCCACCTGCTCTTGACAGCATTCTTTTAAAATACAACATGAAAATAATATTTTTATGAATCAAAATATAAAGCAGTTTTAAGAAGGAAACTCTTTTTACAAGCCTGCATTTATCTTGTTCTTAAAATATATTTTACTTAATCAAATTCTTAATATCAGCTTGGGAGAGAGAAATTATTCCCATTTTATAGATGAAAACACTGAGGCTCATAGGAATTAATCAAAGTCATATAGACAGGTGGGCAGCTCTAGAATTTGAACCTGGGACTATATATTTCCCAAATCTCTTCTCTTTCTAGTACAGGCAGTCCTCAGGTTACCTTACGACGTACGTTATTTCGTGGTTACGTCACCATCTCCCATTTATTTATATTAAAAAAAAGGTTCCATCATTTCAACTTATGTACATATGTGCTTTATGTTTTTTATCATTTATTTTCCACAAGTAAAGGTCAGGAATTGTTATCTTTCTTTTAAATTCTTTTACTGTTTCACTTCATTACTGCTGTGTATGTGCTCCCTGTGAGTGACGTAGGTGCTTATGTAGGTGGGTTCTGACTACGGTGAAAATTGCTTAACGTCGCCGTAGGAACGGATCTCCGATGTAACCTGAGGACCTACTGTATAACATAGGGCTTCCTCTAGTGATGAAAATGGCACTTCTTGATTAGGTGAAATCCCTGGTTTGTTTTTCATTCTCCAACCAACCGACACTCTTTTTCCATTTAGTTTACATTCACTGGAGAGCAGTTACTGTGCACACAGTAAAGCAGGGATGTGTAAAGTGGACAGAAGCAATGTGTGTGGCCTTTGCCCCACCCACATCTCACAGGGTGGTAAGAGAAATGGCAGATAAACATTAAGTTACATAAATGTGATTACAAAGTAATGTACTAACAAATATAAAAGAATGCATTGTAGTAGGTGTACAGTGTGGGAAGGGTGACGGACACTGGGCCCACTCCTGTCCTTCTCTTGACACTCTTGACCTTGTGGTTATCTTGCTATGCCATGTTCTAAGACATTACAAAAGGAACAGCTAGAAACGAAACACAGAAATAAGGGTATCTTTTGTTGATGAGACTCAAATGGCACAAAGACAGAAAAATAACTGCTGGTTACAATTTTAGTTGCAAGTGTCTTGAGAATGTGGGCTGTTAATGGTGGCTACATTCCAAATCTAGTCCAAGTATATTGTAAATTTCCCTCCTTGGTGCTTTGTATAATGCATGGGTTTATACAAAGCACTAAGTACATTCTTACTGATTTTAATTTACCTACTCGAGTTTAAGAAGTTATATCTAGTATATTCTCTAATTGAAAACAAGTGCCTCTAGTGGTTAAGTTTGATGATATAAAAAGTATTACAAAAATTATTACAAATGTAAGAATATTATAGGAAGATGTCTTTTTTACAAGTAGTTGCAGGTACATTGAACAGAAAGAATAGAAAAGGTCCAGTTTTATTGAACATCTAAAGTCAGCCCACCCAGAGGCCCTTTTATTCTTGATAACACTTGACTCCAATCTACTCTTCCTCTTCAATTTCCACTTCCCTACCTCCCGAGGACACCTGTTCTTCTAGTATGTGGTTTTCTTGTATTGAGATAATTCACATAAAGCACTTAGAACAGTGCCTATCACCTGGAAAGTTGTTTTTAAAAATTAGCTTTTATCTTCCTCATTCTCCTCCCTCTCCTCATCATCTGCTTCTAGTCCTCATCTCCAACTCCTGTTCCGAGTTCAGGTTGAACTACATTTCTGAAAATGTTAGGTCCACAACTCAACCAAGCTCCACCCATTGCCTAGGCCAGATACTCAACTCCTCTTTTTAATTTTTCCTGCTATTTCTCATCCATTTTGTTACTTAAACATCTTAACTTATACTGCTAGGGGGTAGAGGCAAAACTTTTTTTTCTGAGTAACAACCAAATAATCATTGTTCACACACAAACACGCACACTTGCGCACAGTGAGTACATCAGAAAACCAGACACTGGATCACTCTGAATAGTCACTGCACACCAGAAAGATCCCATTGCGTGGCTTCATTATTATACCAGACCCAGAACTGGCTGCTGGCACTGTTATTAGTGATAACAGTAGTTATCCTGCCACCCATGGAGTCCTTTAAAATATATATATATATATATATATAGACTTCAGAGAGGAAGGGAGAGGGAGAGAGAGATAGAAACATCAATGGTAAGAGAGAATCATCAAACGGCTGCCTCCCTCACACACCCTAATGGGGATCGAGCCCACAACCGGGCATGTGCCCTGACTGGGAATCTAGCCGTGACCTCCTGGTTCATAGGTTGATGTTTAACCACTGAACCACATTGGCTGGTTCAGTCCTTTATTGGACAAGTTTTTGTAGGTGTTGATATGTGTATGATAATATACGTTCATTAATCTTTATTATCAATCTGTGTGCATCCAGTTGAATATAATGAACTTGTATTAACATGAACCCTATGCTGAGATGCTGAATTAAATTATATTTTCCCTTTACATTGAGGTTAAATAGAATATCCTGAAAGGAAGTTAGAATATAATGTGTTTGTACGCACTTAACCATTTGTTGGGATTGGTAGACATTCTGTATTACCACCTACTCCTTACAAAGTTCCATCCATTTGTATTAGCATCAAATATTCAGAGTGATAGTCCTAAGGATGTGAGATCTTAACTAATAAATATAAAATTATCTTTATAATGTCCTATTTACTAAAATGGGAGGTTATGGTCACACATTTTTAGGCGTGCTTTGAATAATAAGGAACCAAATTTGGTGGTGGCAGTGGGGTCACATAGCTTGGCAGCTCATGAGCATTGTGATCAATAGTGGTTTCATTGTATAATATCCATCTGCAGGTGTAAGAACCAGAGATTCTAAAGCATAATGCTTTTTTCAGAACAGGGACTCTGAGTAGCTGGGAGACATACCCCCGGGTCAAGCACTTAGTCCCCAGCTTTGGCCATGGAGTTAAGGCAGGACACCGGGGCAGAGGCCACATTTCTCTTTTCTCCAAGGACTCTGATTCTGTTCAAGGTGGTTCCTTTTGCTGCCCCAATCAAGAAAACCCAGGGGGTGAAGAGTTTCCTAGTATAGAGCTTTTCTGGAAATATCCCCTAGCCACTTGCAGTTAACTTACCTTTTCCCTGAGCTACTGGAGGCCACAGCATAGTGTTTTCTGTATCAGCAGCTGCTTATGATCCCTGACTAGAGCAGGGATCTAAGTTACTACAGAAATGTCTTTCATACCTGGATTTTTAATACATTTTTCTTCTATTTTAAAAGCTGGCTCATGATGCTTAGTTAGCATCTTCCTCAGACGCTTCCATAGGCAGGGTGGCTGATACGTACCCCTTCACTCCCTCTGCAGGGAACTGTATCTGATGTGGCGTTCTTTCCACACAGCCCAGGCACACGCCCATGTGTAATGAGAAGCCACCAACGGTGTTATGCAAAACCCTCCTGCAGGAAAAAGGGTCTGCTAGGTTGCATAGCGTGTATACTGGCACTGAAACCAGATTTTCCTTTGTCATATTGTTCTTCCTATTATACTCTAAAAGTCACTTAGGATAAAGATAATGTCTTCATTCCAAATCTTTCCCTACCTCCAGCAAAGGAATATAGCTTAGATTAACTCCCAATTTTGTAACATTTCATGGACACTTTATTCAGAAAAATGGGCTCCATCCTTCTTCCTCACCCATCGGGAAGTAGTTGGAGGATGGAGTATAAAATTCAGTATTCTTACTAGTACATCTTGCATGAAATGAGGAAGAATTCCACATAAGCAAACCTAAGCCTAGTTGATCAAGTTGATTATCTAGAACACAAATGAATTTTGATGCCTAGTTATAGGCTCACGTGGGTAGATGATTCCTGACGTGCGGCCTGGGCTCTTCACTGCCCAAAAGAAACCCAGTGCAAACCGGGATGAACAAAACCGGAATTTACTTCCTCACCTAAGTGGGAGCTTAAGGCTGCAGCTGGCTCTGGGCACATCTGGATGGAAGGATTTAATGATATCATCAGAACCGTCTCTCTCTTTTTTGTCTCCACTTTCCTCTGTGTTGGCTCCTTTTTTCAATTAGGACTCAGCGATAGCAGGGAAGGTCCTGACTGCTCTGGCTTACATCATTTTAACAGCCGCTGTTTCTCTTTAAAGAGAGCACTCTCCTGTCAGCTCCAACAAAAATCACAGGACCCACTCATTGGTCCAACTTCTATTTCCCGCCTGTTTTTGAACCAGCCCTGCCCAGAGTCCTGGGGTGGTTCCTAGTCACAGTATGGGCTGTGTGGAAGGGTGTGTGTCAGTTCCATTGGGAACTAACCATGTGGCCTGACAGTGAGGATTGTTTGCCTCTATCGGAGATAGGCAGCCAGGACTACAGTTTGTGTGTTTCATGTTTCTTCATCAAATTCTTTTCAAGCCGAGAGCCTAGAAAACTGCTGATGGGAATTATTCAGATACCGGAAATGCCAATAATTAGCATTTTCTTATCAAAGCCACAAATCTGTGTTGAGTGCTCACTCTATGCCATTCATCTCATAGCTGGGTGCACTAGCTATGAGAAAAGACATGTTTTACCCATTTGGAGCTTATATTATCATGGAGATGATGGCATATTCTAGTAAAACGGTAGAGGATAAGCAGTTCTGTGGCTGAGGCTCTTGAATGCCCAAAAGAAACCCAGTCCAAACAGGGGAAGGGGGCAGTTCCAGGCTGAGAGGACAGCAGGTACAAAGGCCCAGAGAGAGAAATTAACGGAATTAGTCCCTTTACTTGCAACACAAGTAGTCAGAGACCACGATGGCAGAGGTTAGTGGGGCCTGATCACCTTAGAGTCTTTCACTTGCTAAGGAATTTTCACTTTAATCTAGAGTACCATGGGGGTCCATTGACAAAGTTGATGCTGAGAAATGAAATGATGAAACTTGTATTTTAGAATGAATATCCTGCACTGGGCTGAATGGACTAGAGGAGGGCAAGGCTGGAGGCTGAGGCATATTCAGGCTATTAAGTAATCCAGGTGAGATGATGGTGCGAAACGAGGGGGTGGCGGTGATGGGGAGGAGGAGCTTTGAGTGATGCTGACAGGTTGGTAGGGAAGTAATAAATGGATGCGCAGGGAGGGAGGAATCATTCCAGATCCTACAAAAGACCAGGCTTGTCTCCTTTGGATATCTAGGCTCCCTATGATCCATCTACATCATTCCATTAACAAAACTAATTAGTAGATTTTTCTATATTTACAACACTATGAATATGGGAATGTGCATAGCAGTATTATTCAGAGTAGCCAAAAACTAAAAACAATGCAAATGTACATAAGCTGATGAATAGATAAGTAAAATGTATTATATACATACTATAGATTATTATCCTACCTAATAATAGACAAATATGCAAATTAACCGTACCTTCGCTATGCCCACGATTGGCCAGGAGGCACGGGGGGGCGGGACTCAGGGTGGCCGGGGTGGCCGATTGGGCCGGCAGAACGCTGAGCTCGTGTCGCCAGTGGCGGCGCGAGCTCAGCTTCTGCACCATGGCTGTGCTGCGGCACAGACGGGGACGGGGCCTCTGGGGCAGCGAGCTCACGTCCCGCCGTGGACCATCAAAAGCGGGGGAGCTGGGTGCCTGTCCGCTCTGGCACCAGGCCTTTCAGAAGCCTCCGCCGCGCCAGAGGCTTCTGAAAGGCCTGGTGCACCAGCAGACAGGCACCCAGCTCCCCCGCGATCAAAAGTGAAAGCGTGTAGCGGACCGTACACGTGCATGATTTAATCATGCACTGGGCCTCTAGTTTGACAATAAAAGGAAATGAAGTACTGATACATGCTGCAATGTGAATTAATCATTTTGGCTTTAGTATATTTATATTTTTGTTATTGATTATAAAATTATTTTACTTGTAAAATGAGACAGCAAAATATAAGGTAGGATGTAATATAGAATGAAAAATTATGAGATTTTACAACGCCACGTGTATGTAGTTGATGTCTATGTTTTTAAAAAGTCTATGTATCAGCATTTCAGAGAATTGTTTTGAAACTAGTTGGTGAACTTATGCTTAAAATTTGGCACTCAGAAATCTTTGCTGCAGTATTTTTGAATTAGCTTCTGAAATCCCCTCAATTTGTTACCCTTTAATGTTAATCTTTTTCCCCCCCAAGAGCAAGTCTCTCATCTAAGAGGCTAGAGGATTTATTTCTCTTTCCTGAGAATTTCCTTCCCTTATCTTTTTAATTGCAGTGCTGTTATGGGTCCTGTCCCCAATTTTTCTCTTCATTTTTCTCTTCATTTAATTTAGGCATATCCATTTCATATTAGTGATGTGCCTTTTTGTATCTTGGAGGAAGAGATTGGTATTCTCAGAGTATTGTAAAATTCTTCCATTTAAATTAATGGCAAACATTGAAATATATCTGATAATTAGGGAGTCATTAATAGAAAGAAGAACAATTCTAGATACTTTCAAAAGTCTTTTCAGTCAATATTTTTCTATCTAAGTTGACAAAAAACTCTTTGCGAAGTTTAGTGTTATTTTAAGCAGAGTGAGCTTATTTTGTGGGCAAAATATTTCTGCCATGCCACTAGCCACATAGCCTTTATAAGTTTCAGAAGTGTTCTTTTTTAAGCATAGGAGCCACCATCTATCTAGATATCTGTAACCACTATATAACACTTGCAATTATTTTCAATGGAGAACATGTCTTCTTCTCTTTGTCACATCTGCTCCCTTCTAGTTCTCTGGAAGAATTACCAATTAGAGTCTAGTTCTTTGTGTAATGTTCTAATTAATCAGGAAAGCAAGATTTGCTTTTAAGTCTATGTGAAAGCCCTTGCTAATTAGAAACATTAAGTCAAAATTTCATATTTTCTTCACTTAACTTGTTCCTCTTTAATTAGCTGGGTTTTTTTTTAATTAGAATAATATTACATTGATTTAATTTGTTTTAATATATCAGATTCGTACATCTAAAATAATTTCTAGGAGTTGATCATTTGTACTGTCAGATTAGATTATTCACATTAAAATGGGGCTCAGAGGGATTCTTTTAAATATTAAATTCTTATATATTGAAAATAAAACTCAGATTTACATGATTCATATAGTATTTTTCAGTGTACAATTATTTTATCAGCTGAACTGCAAGTATATGTTGATACTTTCTTTGTTTTTATTCCACCCTTGCATGCTTTCCCATAATTCCTACTGAATTTATGGTGATGATTTCAATTTACTGGCAATTTCTATGGATAATTAAGGATAGAGTTTAGCATAAAGTTTGATAACTGTAATGAGAGAAGTAAAACTGTAAAATGAGAGAATTTTAGAAAATGGCATGTTCGTACTTTTTTTAAATTTTGGGTTGTTTGCTAATTTAAAATGATCAGAACCACAGATGACTGTTGCCTGCTGAAAGAGCCTTTTTGTTAGATCCACATGGGCTTTTTTTTTTTTTTAATATATTTTATTGATTTTTACAGAGAGGAAGGGAGAGGGGTAGAGAGTTAGAAACATCAATGAGAGAGAATCATTGATTGGATGCCTCCTGCACACCCCCTACTGGGAATGTGCCTGCAACCAAGGTACATGCCCTTGACCGGAATCGAACCTGGGACCATTCAGTCTGCAGGCCCACGCTCTATCCACTGAGCCAAACCAGTTAGGGCCACATGGGCTTTTTATACCCAGACATTTTAATATGTTTAATCGCAGTGTGAATCTGTTTGGTCTGACTCACTATGACAGTTCTCCAGGCCTGAATCCCAGTCATGGGAGACAATGCATCCGTGCTTCCATTGTGAACATTCAAGGTGAAATGATTGGGATTAGTGAGCGGTGTGAAAAAATATAATAGTCGAGTTCACTTCGTGACAATGAAATTGACATCTTGAGTATGAATACCTTTCTTTTAAATGTGAATTGTTGGGTTATAAGCCATCAATGATTTCATAAAGGAGTGTTAGTTAGAATAATTATTCTAGTCTAAAAGTCTTTGGGAGAATTGATTATTTTGGGAAAATTCAGTCTTTTTGCTAAATGTAGAAATAAATATTACTTGCCTAATCATTGGATTTGGAGGCGTAGCCTTCATGCTTTTGTGTAGACTTACAACTGAGTAGTGCCAAAAATGTTCAGAGTGTTGTTCTAAGATGACATAAACGGATAGAATTTTGTGATTGGTAATGAGTGGGAAAATATACTGTAAACTTTTGACCCTTTTTACAAAAAGCTGGGGATGTGTAAAGCACCTACAGATGGCAAGATTTAGTGTCAAGATTTAGTCAACTCTCACCCTTCACAGCAATTATGATCAGGTTACACCCTGTACACTTTGGGAACTTTAATGTTTTAATGTTGGATCTGAATTGCCTTTCGGTACTTGTATTATTAGAAAACTATCAAGCATATTTAACCTAAAAAAAAAAAAATCAGCATTTTACAAGTTTTTTATTGTTGCTTATTTAAATGTTTCCTTGACATATTTTCTTCCTTTCTTTGGCTAAAGTCTCGTAAGTTAAAACCATTTGGACTCTGAAATTTCTGAGATGTTTGCTAACTGCCTTAGGCTACTCTTATCATCATTTTAAATTACAGGTATAGTTTGGCAGTAAGTAGTTACTGATTAATTCTTTCCACTGTAATAAACTTAGAAGATTTACAAACAGTTATTAAAAGCAGTTCAGGGGTCAGTTTTTAAATTTTAAAATATCAAAGGTAATAATATTATTTGTCTAGTAAAATGCATAAATAGCTACATACATTGTATAAGTTGGTTTGTAATTAATGTATTTCTCTGTAATATTTCTGATGGCATTAGAAATGACTATAAAAACTGAGGATGAAAAGATCATTTTCTTTGAACACATTTATATGTGTTTAATAAATCTCCACAGATTGAACAATAAAAGTATTATTATTTTACATTTTCAAAGAATATTTCTATTTAGGAAATTATACAGTTCTTTTTTTTTTTTAGCATTAAACATGCAGTTTAATGTTATTTCTAACATGATGTCCCTTTGTTTGATTGGATTAAACGAAGGCTCAAAACTATATTATGGTTTCTACAGATGCCCTAACCACCAACCACTAGTGTTTCCTTTTCCTGTGTTCCCTCTTCACTTACCCTCCCTCTGTCCCCTCATTTGGGTTGATTTGTAATCTGACTCTTGTGACAGATGTTAGGAGGTGGAGCAAAAGGATCTCTGCTCTCGGGCCAATCAGTTATCAGACTGCTGTATTAACTCTATGGTCAGGAGAAAATTCTTTCGCCATTTAAAATGGCTGTTATCAAAGGAGAAGCACATGGTAATATAAACCAAGATGACAGAAGTTAAGGGAGGAGTAGAGAGTTAGACGCTACCAGGATGTTTCAGAGGAGGGGGTAGGGTTTTTCATGTTGAAGCATGTACTTTGCTTTGACTAAATCTGGCTTAATTTCGGTAAACATCCCTCCTTTTAGGATGAACCAGTGCATTTTAGCCATGTCTGTACCTGCAGCCCAATACTGGTGATGAAAGTTTATAGGCAATTTAAAGATGGGAGAAGAAAAGTGAAAAAGCCTGATGTTCAGAGATCACACAGATTCAGCCAAGTTTGAACACATTTTGAAATATATTTTTAAAAAGTGTGTCCTTTCAAAATTCTATTTTTCAAGTATTTATAGGTAAATTTCTATACAGTGGATATCAGTAGTCTCAAAATTTATACTTTTTAGTATTTCTTTTCTTTTGGTAATTATGCATGTGCACAGAATCCCTACAGATTTCCAACGTCCTTATCCAGTTTACTAGAATCTCTACAAAATTTTTCCTGTGGAAAATATTTTCTGTGGAGAGTGAAAGGGTTTTAGCTGGGACCTTCCTTCACCAGGCGGTGACATTCCGG
This sequence comes from Cnephaeus nilssonii, assembly GCF_951640355.1. Classification (NCBI taxonomy): domain Eukaryota; kingdom Metazoa; phylum Chordata; class Mammalia; order Chiroptera; family Vespertilionidae; genus Cnephaeus; species Cnephaeus nilssonii. The sequence goes on along the minus strand of NC_137089.1, from coordinate 38,880,214 downwards.
AGCGAGGGAAAGGCCTGACATGTACTGTGGGGAAGCCATGTTTGCAAGTGCAAGGCTGTGAGCCAGTGTGCAGACACGTGCGGTCGGAAGCAAGTGATCATTAGGTCATTCTGGTGCTGCGACGTTCCTGTCCCTCTCCCTAGCGGCCAGGATCTGGCCACACTGCTCTTGCTCCCCCTTTGTCTAAGGCTTGGCAGAACAGAGCGCTGACATGATTCTGGTTTTACTTTTTGATGTTGAAAGCACTCACGTGTAAGCTCTGGAAAACGTTTAAATCACTCTATTTTCTCCATAGTCAAGTCCAGTGGGGGCAGCTTTTAGTAATTTACAGCTTAAGAAGTTGAGTATTTGTTCCCCTAAAAAAATCTTACTTTATTAAAAGCATTTAATTTAAAAAGGGGAAAGAGCTTCTCAGTTTTCCCATTAGAGAGCACAAAAGAAAGAGGGTAATGACTGCTTATTACACAATCCTCACATAAGCGTAGCCGTTTAAATTTGCAACCAGAGTACCAATTACAGGTACATTTAGTCCGTTGAAACATGTAAAAATTAATATTAATAATCTCAGTCTCCTTGACAGTACTCTCTGGTGCTTAACTTTGCTCCCACTTCTTTAAGCTTATTATTTTCAATTAACTAAAGAAGAAAAAAGTTCATGGCAAATCTATCATTTACTGTACTGCATCTTGTATATAATCAAGACCAGAAGTGAATGTTTACTGTTTGAAAGACGGCAAAAAGAAGGCTTCTCTTTGCGTTTAGAAACTACTTTTTTTTTTTTAAGCAGAGGCCTGTATTGCTTTCTTTTAATGTGACAAGATACATATTCAACATATATCTTCCCTTTTACACTGCACACCACAAACAAAACATTAATTAAATCAGCATTCTAAAGCATATTCATATATTTTTTAGTTGCTAAGTTGATCTGCTTTGAAAAAAATCCTACAAAACAGTACTCCGCTCTAATAAATATGGGGTAGGTAATTCATCATTGTTGTCTTTATCTTTAAACTAATTGCTCATTGGTATGTGAACAAAACAAATTCAAGCATGATTACATATGACGTTCCTTTTGACTAACTATGTAAGCATATTTACTTAAACAGATAGTATTAATGTCAATTGATTAGGCAGATTTCAAAATCGGTTTCCTTGTGCACCAGAAAAGTAAATGTATGTTTCTTCAATGAGAGTAACACTAAATAGTTAATTTCCATTTTACGTTATTGTTGTTAGAATGGGTAGGGGAGCCCTGGTGGCAGAAAAGACTAATGCAGAATTGTTCATCTTCATTTTTTTTACTTTTAAAGAAAAACAATGCATTTATATAGCAAAGAAATGCAGGATGTGTGGGACAGGACTGAACATAATTTCAGGTATTAGGATATGATTTCTACCAGTGACTCGAAGCTATCTGCCCTATGGTAGTAAATAGCTTGCATGTCAGTTGATTGTTCTATAAATCATCTTTATTTCTTAGCATCTTCATTTTAGAGTTGGAAGAGGCTCTAGGAGTCATATAAATTCTTTAGAGTTAAGGCCCATAGTTTAGTAAACAATTTTCTGGGTGTTTCATAGTTACCTATGGGCTGTGCTTGGTCATGAATCCAGGTTCTCACCTTCTCAGTTCAGTGGTTCATGTTACCCAAACCATGGTGCTTTCCTAATTGCTTCTGTAAATGAAACATTTTCACTGGTTGCTGTTAGTCAAAGTGGTGTATATACTACAGAGAACAGATCAGTAGTTGCCAGAGGGAAGGGGGTGGAGGGGTAATCATTTCACAATATATGTAAATCAAACTATAAAGTGGTATATGTTGAATCTGGCAAAATTACTAATTAGGGTTTTAGTTAATATGTGCATATGTATTTTAAAATTTTTTATCTATTCATTTTCAGAGAGAGATTTATTGTTCTACTTATTTATGCATTTATTGGTTGCTTCTTGTATGTGCCCTGATCAGAGATTGAACCAGCAACCTTGGTGTATCAGGATGACACTCTAACCAACTGAGCTACCCATCCAGGGCCTGTGTATATGTATTTTTTTTTAATATTTTATTGATTTTTTACAGAGAGGAAGGGAGAGAGATAGAGTTAGAAACATCGATGAGAGAGAAACATCGATCAGCTGCCTCCTGCACGCCCCCCACTGGGGATGTGCCCACAACCAAGGTACGTGCCCTTGACCGGAATCGAACCTGGGACCTTTCAGTCCGCAGGCCGATGCTCTATCCACTGAGCCAAACCGGTTTCAGCTGTGTATATGTATTTTTAAAACCTCTCTTATAACCTAAGGCACTCTTAAACTATTAGGTTGAAAATTAAAGTTTCAACAAAGGCACACCCATGCATTTTTATTGTGGACAAATTTAGGTTAATTTGCTTTAAATCAGAATGTAGATTATGTGGTCCTGGCCAGTGTGGCTCAATTGGTTGGGTGTCATCCTGTGCACCGAAAGGTTGCTGATTTAATTCCAGGTCAGGGCACATGCCTGGGTTGCAGGCCCAATCCCCAGTAGCTGGGTGTGCCGGAGGCAGCCGATCAATGTTTTGCTCTCACATCCATGTTTCTCTCTCCCTATCCCTTTCTCTCTCTCTAAAAATCAATAAAAATATATTTTGTAAAAAGAATGTAGATATGTGTATGTTGCATGTTGATTGAAGTTGTTAATTGCTTTGTCTTTGTTTCTAGTGAAAAATTGGAAATACTGGTATGAAAGTTAGCATTTAAGTTGAAGTCACAACTTCTTTTAAAAATTTTCTCTTCTTACATTTATTTGTTTGATGCTACAGTTTTTGTTTTGGCTATACCAAATAATAGAATGATGCCAGTATTTGTACTATAGAAAATAATCAGCACACCCACAAATGTAGATGCTGATTACTATTCTTTTATGGCAAGTGTGCGTAAGTGTTAATGAGAATCAGTGGCATGATTGCAGTTCTTATAAGAAAGTCCTGTCCGTGTTGGCTGGGAAATATATGAACTCAACTTGGAATGTTATGATGCTATTAAAAATTATATTTTCAAGGCTGAAATAATGAAAAATATTTTTGTAGTGCCGTTAGTTAGAAATACTGAGATTCAATTTTATACAACTGATTTTAAAAAACTGTATTTTGTTCAAATATTCCCGTGAATAAATACATCACAATGTTAAATAGTATCTTCAGATAGTGGAAATATAAGTGCTTCCCTCTTTTTTTATTTTACATTTTCCAATTTTTTACATTTTTTTCTAGTGAACATTTTTCTTATAAAAATAATAGAAGGAAATAGAATTATAAGTAAACATTCTTATAGATAAGCTGAAGAGATAGCTGATAATATTGTGCTTATAATTTATTTTTAAACATGTTTTTATTGATTTCAGAGAGAGGCAGGGAGAGGAAGAGATAGAAGCATCAGTGATGAGAGAGAATAATTGATCTTCTGCCTCCTGCATGCCCCCTCCTGGGGATCGAGCCTGCAGTCCAGGCATGTGCCCTGACTGGGAATGGAACTGTGACCTCCTGGTTCATGGGTCGACTCTCAACCACTGAACCACACCAGCCGGGCGTATTTATACTTTTTTAAGCTTAAAAGGGCCCACTCACCAGAAAGATACTTGTTCAATTTTATTGTTTAACCAATGAAACTATACTTACAGTTTTTTCTCCAATAACTGGTTTTACTTCCCATTAAAAGTACAGAATTTGTACAGAATTCCTATCAGGTGCTGTTCAGTTTTACTTGCACTAACTCATTTAATACTACAGCCCTTTCAGGTTGTGATGGTGGAACTGAGACGGGGAGAGTGAAATAATGTTTCTGAGGTAACACACCTAGTAAGCAGTACAGCCAGGATTTGAATAGGCCTGGCACCCGAGCCCACAATATTCAATATTATATAGTAGTTACCTAGACTTTGAATTGTGGTATAGAAAATGTGACTTAGAAAGAAAAGATAGAGGGAAAAATAGTCAAGTTATACCTAATATGTAAGATTTTGCCTACAAACAATACATGCACACATTTCCATTTGTTGCCACATCATGTAAAAATGGCCAGGTTCAGTATCATTAAAGTTAGAGGGTACATTCTAGGCAAATTGGTCTACTGGAAATTAGCTTTCAGAGGTGGGTCTCAGTGAGCTTCCCAGGTCACCGAAATGGTGAGGCAGTTAGAGATTTGTGGCACTGCTGAGTGGGAGGGATGGGTCTTGTCTATTAAGTCAATTGAGGACAGAGAACAAGCAAATGCTGATTTAAAGAATAAACTCTAGGAGGTCACAGGACAGACTCCAAATAGAAATTGATTTCAGGAGCAGCTGCTTCTCAGATGGGCAACTCTACCTAGCAGGAGCATCAGGGATTTATAACAGAGGTTAATAATTCTTCTGAAAAACCAGGTACGCCAGCCAGTCAATCATTAATGAATTCCCACGTGTCCTGTTCCAAGCAGGATGTCAAATATAGAATGATTTTACATAAAGGGAAGTAAAGTTTATTGAGATCATCTTTATTCTAATGAGCAATTTTATAATCTCTCTATTTTTTTGCAAAACCATTTTCATTGGCACTTAGCAGAGCTATACATACTTACTGTTTGTACTTTATGTTATAAATAGAACGATAAAGACATTTTAAAAAGGGAATACTTTTATGACCTTAAGAGATTATTACTTAATACTTAAAATATTTTAATTGACTATTTTTGGTAGGTTCTCCTTCTTTCATAAACTAATCAAAGATATCTTTCTTCTTATCCCCCAGCAGAAAGGGAATGTATGTTTATAGACTCTTTTAGGAAGTCAAGATATTGGCATCAAAAAGAATAGTCTAAGCAAATATCAGTTGGACTTATGAATGAGTAGTGGACACTCTTCTAGCATAATAACATAGGTCTTCTCCTAATTTACTTGTTCTTCGTAAGAATTGTGATAGTCTTTTCAGATAGCAGTGAATATTTTCGTTTTATGGCGATTATTGAGAGAAAGAATTATGGCCAGAGGTGGTACGAAGTGGAGCCCAAGTTTAAGCACAGACCTTCTGACTCCAAGTCCATTGTTCTTGTTGTGTAAATGTATGTATCACAAGAAAATGTTGTAATTATTCAACGCTCCAAGGATGAGTATTAATTATATTTGGTCAAAAAATTAGATCATGTAACCATATCATTTCAAATTTCATTTAATCAGAAAATATTTATTGAACCCTGACCACTACAAAGTACTGTTAGTTTCTCTGTGAGATTAAATGAGCTCCTTGTCTTTAAGAAGCCTTTAGTGTAGTTGAGGTTCACATAAATATTAACAGAAAGACCAAAAATGTTTAAATGTATGTGTAATATACATAGGCACTCTATGTGTACCCCCAAAACTGTCTCTTGCCACATGCCTACATCTAATAAATCTTTGGATGAGTGAATGAATGGATGAATGAATGATTAACAAATGAGTCCAAATTAAGGGTAAATTGGTTAGGGAGGGATTTATGGGGGACATAAGGCCTGTTGTAAAGGCTTGGAAGACAGCCAAGATTTGGATACCTGGGGAGAGGTGGTGTTGGAGAGGCGGCATTCTGGGCAGGAGACACAGATTGAACAAAGAGGAAGGAGAGGAAGGAGCAGAGCCTGTGCAGGGCTTTGAACAGAGCATTGGCCAAGAGCCTTGTAGAGGAGTAGAAGGTACCGCTGGAAATACGGCTTTGAGCCTTTTAAATGCTCGGTTCAAGCATTTGCCTTTTATTCTCTAGGCAGTAGCTGCCATCAAAGATTTAAATTCCGGGATCTGATGAGTGACATTACCAAAGTGACATTTGATGTTGATTGATTTGCTGTTGGTACACAGGGTATATTTCGGGGCGAAATGGAGAGGAAGAGGTGAAGGGTGAAGTCTTGGTCTAGAACAGTGGGCCCAGCATTTCAATTGGACTGAGGGTGCTGGCTTCCACTGCAAGACCTGTCAGAACCTGGTTGCTAATTGTTTTAGAAAAGAGAACTTCTAGATATCAAAATGGAATTGCAAATAGAATAAAAGTTAAAGTTAACTGACAACCAGCATCTTGTAGTGTGTTCTGGTCCAGGACTTGCAAGGTGTGGCTTTCTCCTAGCCTGGATTTTAAATATTTGTTGTTCTTCTTCTTCTTTTATTTTTAATATATTTTCATTGATTTCAGAGAGGAAGGAAGAGGGGGAGAAAGAGATAGAAACATAAATGATGAGAGAGAATCATTGACTGGCTGCCTTTTGCACACCCCATACTGGGGATCGAGCCTCCTGGTTCATAGGTTAATGCTCAACCACTGAGCCATGTCAGCTGAGCTGTTCTTTATCAAATAAAAATTATAATAGTTTTCAAATCCTCCCACCCCCCTTTTGGATTATTTATGCCATTCTCTTTTTTTTTTTTTTCCAGAGGTAACTGCTATCCTGACTTTGTTGTACCCATGCTTTTTACTTTTAGTCTTAGTATATTTAATTGTTTATGATATTTGATATCATTTTCTATGCTTTAAAGCTTAATTAAATAGTATCACATTGTTTATATTGTTCTGCAAGTTTGCCTTTTCCCTGTAACACGGGAGATAATATCCATGTATTTGCAGGACAGCCAGATATTCAATATTCCATCATATGACTATATCACACTGTCCATTTACCTTTTGATAACATTTAGGTTATTGATAATTTTTTGCAATTATAAGCATTCCAGGAGAAAACATTTTTGTGCATGTTGCTTTGAATACATATGGTAATTGCCAGTTTGCTGGATATGTGATTTAAGACTTAAATTTTGGATGTTTTAAGGGTGTGAAATGGTATTTCATTTTAGTTTTAATATGCATTCTCTGATTATTATTGCATTTTCACATTGACCATTTTGGTTCTTCTGAATTGCCTGTTAATATATTTTGTTTATTTTTCTATTGGGTTATATTGTCATATTAATTTATAATTATTGCTATATTTCAGATACTTCAAGTTGGCATTTAAAAATTTCAATTAACATGCAATATTATATTAGTTTCAGATGTACAACATAGTGATTAGACATTTATATAAGTCTAGTGATCATTGACTATATTCTGTACAGGTTGGCATTTTTCTTTTTTTGTTGTTTTGTTTTTTCTTTTTTGTTTGTTACAGGTTGGCATTTTTAACCCTTGGTTAACTCTGTAACCCTCTTCCTCTGGTAATCCCATAAGATTATATATCAACTATGATTTTCGGCAACATTGTTGGCAATAAAAATGACCTCTAATTGGTAAACTGCCTCTCAAATAGGAGGGTAAATGAAATAAAAGCGAGCATTTCCTTGTAGGTATCTTGGAGGCTTTGTGAGTAAGGCCTTCTTCTGTCTTCCCACATTTGCCACCAACTGTCATTTAGCCAGATATCACTGGTGTCCACTGGCCTCTTGTCTTTCTCCCTTCCAAGCTCGGATAAACCATTGAAAGTTATATATTCAGTATATTGAGAGACTGTGCCTGGGCACCCCACTGCCCCCATCCCCACTGCCCCCATCCTGGGCTATGATTGTGGAGCTGCAGTCAGTCACTCTAGTTTTCTCTTTCCACCTCAGCAGCCAATCGTCACTACTTTGGTCTCCGCTCTCCTCCATGTAAAAGTACTTTAACATGTATAGATTTGAGCCACCCATGTGGGTATTCCTGCACAATGAGAGAATTGGGAAAAATAATGATCCTGTATATGTGCTTGATCATTAAATTTACATGAAAGTTAATATAGTATCTATTACCGTAAAGAACTGTATGTTAGTACAGTGCATATTAATACAGCATATATTAATACAGTATTTATTAAAGAACCAAGTCATGTTCTGGGTATGAATCCAAGCTTTGACACTTACTCTAAAATGGGGATAATAGAAATACCTGCTTCCTAGGGTTGGTATAAGTGAGACAATGTATATAAAGTGCTTAACAGTAGGCTTAGCAATTACTAAGCACTCAGTAAATATTAGCTATTCTTAAAATTAGCTTAATTTGAAGCTTTGCTATTTAGAAGGTATTCAAGTGTGTTACTATAATTATTTCATAATACCTGCTGTATGTCCTGAAGCTTTTTCTATTTCACTTTACATGTTTTACTAAACTAAGACTGACGTTTCATGCAGTATTTTGCCATCATATTCATTACTTGCCATACCCTAAGCTGTCCCCTCTTGGCCAGAGCGCGCACATGATTTTGTCTTTTCTTCATTTTTTTTATATATATATATTTTATTGATTTTTCACAGAGAGGAAGTGAGAGGGATAGAGAGTTAGAAACATGGATGAGAGAGAAGCATCCATCAGCTGCCTCTTGCACACCCCTACTGGGGATGTGCCCGCAACCAAGGTACATGCCCTTGACCGGAATCGAACCTGGGACCTTTCAGTCTGCAGGCCGACACTCTATCCACTGAGCCAAACCGGTTTCGGCTTGTCTTTTCTTCATTTTTTCTGTTAAAACATATTGTCACATATGTGAGCTTTGGCGATTTCCCTTCTAGGTAGTGTGCCATTTTATCTTTACCCTGAGCTATCTTAGGGATCCAGAGAGTGTGGCTCCTCCCAGGAAAAGGTCTGCTTTGCTCACTCACCAGTTCACGTTTCAGTAATTACAGTGGTTCTTCTCCTTTTTTGGTAATCTATTCGTAAATATTTTTAGTGGGTTTTTAAATTTTGGGTGTTTTGTGTGTGTGTTTTTTTTAAAGTAATTCTTATTGTCTAAAGTAATCCATATGTCCCCCTTCCTCCCCCCAGCGACCCCCCTCCAGCTCACTCCTGGCTCCCCTTCCCCACCCCAGACTTTCAGCACCCTATTGTCTGTGTCCATGGGTTATGCATATATGCATTCAAGGCCTTTGGTCGATTACCTCCCACCCATCCACCCTTCCCCGCCTTCCCTCTGAGATTCCGCACTCTGTTCCATGCTTCCATATTTTTTAGCTAGGAACTTCATTTAAAGGTCTGGTGATTTTTTAAAGGTATATATTTCTTATTAAAATAACTGATACTGGCTATGCTTTTAAGGAAAAACAAATTGACAGTCTTTACTATTTTAAAAGTGGGAGGCAGATGTCAGTGTACTACTATTCATTAATTTTTTTAGTTGATCATATAATTGTGTTTGCGATACTTAATACTAGTAGTTGAGTATTTGAACTATGGATTTGGTCTTTATTATTCTGTTCAAAGCAAATGAGTAGGTATGGTGCCTAGCTCAGTACCAAGCATAGGTAGGCCTTTCATCCTCATTGAAGAGAATTCAAACTCTGAATGTATTAGGGCCAATAAGTAGTATTTTTGAACTGTTAAGATTATTTCTCCTCTCTGAGCATATATTCATATATTGACAATATCTAAGCTATTGGAAAATTGACCTTTATTTGATTTTGTTTTAGATAACTTTGCTAAGGAAGGCTGTGGTTGTGACTCTATTTCTTGGTAGAGATGTTGAATATAAAGGGGTGAGAGTAGTAGCCATCTGTCAGATTTCCTTGGCTTACCCTCTGACTAATAAGCCTTGTGTTTAACACCTGAATCAGGAACCCGATACAGTGAATTTGTGATTTACTCAGTAATTTTAATTTTTCATTTACATATGGCATAAGGCTTTCACATGGGAGATCAAAACACAGTATCAAAACACAGACATTTGTAATACTAGTGTACGGATTGAGGGTTTTGTTGAGTGTGTCTTGTTCTTATTTATTAATTACTTTGACATCTTTGTTAGACTTTGAAATTTGTGCATCAGTGTTTGAGACTAAATTTGAAACCTGGTTTATGTATAAATAAAAAAGGAATTTTATGCACCTAATTTCTATGTAATACTTATTTCTTCATCTGCAATTTTACAAATATTAGTAATTTCACTCAATAGTTAGCTATGAAACCACTTAAAAATCTCTGGAATAAAATGTTATTGAAATGCAACAACTATTATGTCTGCCATCAGATTTAAAAAGTTAAGTTTATATTATTAAAGGTATCATAATAAGTGCTGTAGAGAAAACAAAGATGAGTAATACACAGACTCTGACATCAAAGAGCTTATAATCATAGTGCTGGTGCTGGGCCACTTTCAAGTTTATAATATATTTACTGTGAAATAAGTACATAGTCTTATTATTGTCTGTAATATAGGAAGAACATAGTATTTTTTTACATTTGTGTCCTCACTTCATGATACATTGCTCAGCACATACCAAGTGACCAGTGTTTATAAATTGACCGAAAGGTGCTGTCAGATTAGTTTTATGGTTTCTGGGGACTGAGAGGGGGAAGTTCTCCTGTAGGAAGGGTTTAGGGAAGACTTCATGAGGAAGTGCTATTGAGATGATATACCTTGGAGGACCTGGAAGATTTAGGTAGCAGAGAATGGCTGGGAGAATCACTCTAAATTGAATGCTTGTGCAGTGATGTGCCTGCATGAACACACCAGACCAAGTCTGAGACACTGGACCCCAGTTTGTCCAGAACTGAGACCATAGAGCTAGGGGAATATTTGGTGGACAAACCTGGAAAACTAGGTACATTGCACAGGCCCCTGAATGGCAAATCCCTGTTTGAGTTTATAGAGAGTAAGAATGAAAGAAGAGGAAAGAGAACTGATATTTATTGAGTCCCTACTATGTGTTAAGAACTATGATAGATGGTTATTATAATTATCTCACATATGCTCTATGGTAACTTCCTGTGTTAGCCATGAAGGAACTGTGACACTAGATAGAATTCAATACTGATTACAGGATAAGCTGAACAAGCAAGAAAACTGGCATGGGAAAAGTTCCTGGGGGAGCCTATTAAAGAGACAAGGAAATCCTGGTAATTACAGAGGGATTGGGAAAGAGGGTGATGTGATCAAATAAACTGCAAAAGTAGAATCTAAAGATCTTGGAAACTGGTTGGGTTTGAAAATTCAGAGAGAAAGAGGGTTAGAGAAAGTTTACTCTTTGACAGAAAGTGAGAAGCAGCAGATATAGGAAGAGGAATTTCCTCAGAAAGGGGAGGAGTTCAATTTTGGACACATCTAGGGAGAGATGTCTACGCGAGGTTGAAAGCTGGGCACCGGAGCTGGGTGATGTGAGACTAGAAGTGTACATTGGGTCCCATTTATACAAATATGATCATGAAACTGTGTCAGGTCAGATCTGCAAGGAGTGACATTACAGAGAAGGAAAACAAAGGATGTCTTTCATGTAATACCCATAGTTTTGTTATTGTTGGGTTTTTTTGTCTTGTTTTGGGTTGATGACAGGTTGAGGTCTACTCAGCATTGGGAGGTGGGAAGAAAAGCATGCAATGTCACTGAAGCCAAGGGACAATGTTGGGAAAAAAATGTACAAGGCTCGAAGGAAATGGTGAGAAAATATGTGTTATCTGTGATTTTCAGGAGGGCCAGCGACCCTCTGGCATATTTGAAAGGAAAGGGGTTGGTTTGGGCTGTCACAGTGATAGGAGGCATGCGACCTGTCTAAAGGGCTAGGAAAGAGGGCCGTCTGTCCCGAGCAGCCCGATCTGAAATGTCCACAGCTTGTCCTCGGCTCTGACTCCTGCATTCTTTGTCCTCCTTAGCACTTATTGCTATCTTACATATTGTATCTCTTATTTATTTATCTTGCTCATTGTTCCTGTCTAGATTGTAAGGTCAGGAGGGCAAAAATTTGGATCGCATTGGCTCACCGATATATCCACAGTGCTCCATACATAGTAAAGATCTCAGTGAGTAATTGATGAATAGGTGTATGGAAATTATAGTAATTCCATAGCAGTCCTTTCTCCCTCTTTATACTATGAACTTATTTTATGGAGCAGAATCATCTTTGTACCCCTATTAATGTCTTGCATGTTTGTAGCTAATGTATTAAGTTTATTTATAGCCGCATCTGAGGGGAAAAACTAAGGGTTTGGACTCAGCTGGTCTGAGTTTGGATTTTTGGTCTTACTAATTTGACTCTAAGCTACTAAAACATTCTCTAAGCTTACTTTTCCTTAGTTGTAAATGGTTATAAATTAATACCTATGTTATAGGACTGTTGAGAGTATTAAAGAGACAATGGCTGGCACACATTGTGCACCCAATAAATAACGTGTTTTGCAAGCTTTCTGTGGTGTAGCCTGGAGTAAGTTACTTAATCTCAGTGAGCTGGTTTCTCATCTCTGAAAGGGAAAATAAACCGATGTCCAATGTCATATGTATTTGGTGGAATCCGTGAGACACCATGTGCAGAGCACCTCGCTGGCGTCATGCTGCAGGACTGGCACGAGCTTGCCTTCTTTTTGTGGACAGTGAAGTGGTTAAGAGCATAGACTCCAGAACCAGACTGCATGGATTTAGATCCTGGCCTTTTTACTACGTAGCTTTACTTGACCTAAGAGTGCCAGCCCCATAGGGTTGTTGTAAAGAAATACAAAGCTTGGAGCAGTACCTGGGTAAGTATTAAATGTATTTGATTACAAAGAATGTGTCTTTATTGCTTTTTTCCTCTATTTAAACTCTTAAATAGTTTTACTTGATGTAATCTGAGTAGGATGCCTTGCTTATAAAGAATGGGCTTCTTTATAATGAAATTGGCCATCTTTAAGGGGAAGATATAATAAAACATCAAAAACAAGAAAGCTACCCTTTGTGGTTTGACCCGGCTGGATGCCGCAGCATGGTCCTGACTCTTCCACGTGCAGCAAAGAGAAAGCGGCCCTGGGGCTCCCATGGTTGAGACCCACTCAGGAGCAGGCTGGGTTAGTGCTTATCTTTGAACGACTTTTTTGTCACTTGGAAATTCGCCGCCATTTCCCCGACCCCATATTCTGCCAGCTGGTTTCTAGGAATGGTTGGGAATGTAGTTTGAGTAGAACCCGGGAGGAAGCTGCAGAATTGGAGGGATAGTTGGTAAGTAGCTGGCCAGTCTGGAAACCTGCCCCTCCCTCTGGGCAAGACTTTCTTTTCTAGAAAGTCATTTTTCTAACAAAACTCCAAGAACATGTCCCTAATTGTGCCCCTTGATTCTTCATCAAGGATAAAAGCTCGGTCTTCAAAGAACCACAGAGTTCATGCTATCACTGTGGGCTTGGCTGGATCTCTATAATGTCTGAAACAGGCTTAGGAAAAGAGAGGTCGCTGCTCAAATCAGATTCCTTTTCCGTTCGCACAAGCTACTGTGCAGAGCTGCTGGTGGTGACATCCTCTCCCATTAGCAGAGTTTCTGCCGGACCTTCTCCTAGTGAGTCATGTCCACCCCAAATCTCTCTCCCACTTCACCCTGGTGCTGGGATGGCAGGCCGACTTCATCTCTGCTGCCAACTCCTATTGATTGTAGTGATTGCCTAGAGTGCTGTGTTGAGGAGAATCGAGAGGCCACACACAGGCTCAGAAGTGATTAATTAGCAGTGTCTGCTGTGCAGGGAAGACGGGGGAACCGCAGCGTGTGCTGTGCATTTGCCAAACTTCATGATAAGGGTTGAGCCTTGAGAGACTCAGAGTCTCGCTTTGTGCTCAGTACTTTTGTCTTTGAATTAGTATATGTCAATTACTTTATTCCACAGTAAAATAGAAATAAATTAGGAATCATCTATTAGCTGGGATTACATAGAGTGACCTGTGGCTGCTTTTCATTGCTTGCTTAAGGAGGATCTTAGATATCTGAATTATTCTCAGTTCTCTCACTTCTGAAATAAGTAAATTGTTCTCTGCCTTTTTATTGAGATTGTCTTGCTTAGTTGGCACCTGTTTTTATCTTCTGTTTTGTAAGTTTAGCAGAAAATCCTAAGTTGTGGGATAATTCTACTTGTTGGACTACAGATAATTAAATGAATCACTTAGAACGTCAGGCACAGAGAAGAGGGGCTGCACCCGACTGGGAGGGTGTAATCATTCCAGAGTAGACCAGGCGTCTCATTCCTAAAGGAAAAGCCATGTGTTTGTTGTCCTTTGGTGTCCCTTCTCAGAGGCCAGACGTAAGTCTCAGTTTAACCTCTTGTATTTTGCTTTTTACATTCTTCTTGTGAATCAAAGTAAATCTTCACTGTTTTGGCAGCTGACAAAGAACTGAACTATAGGTATATTAGACTTCTTAAAAATTGTGGCAAAATATACATAACAGAATTATCATCTTAACCATTTTTAAGTGTATAATTCTGTGGCATTAAGTATATTTGCACATTGTTGTACAACCATCACCAGTATCCATCTCCAGAACTTTTTCATCTCCCCAATTGAAAGTCTGTACCCATTAAACACCAGTTCCCCGTTCCTCCTCCTAGCCCCTGGCAAACACCATTCTACTTTCTTTTTTTTTTCCCAGTGGTATGGAATTGTTTAATGTTAATGTTGCTCATTGACCTAATATGCAGCAGAGTGTGAGGATCACTGACCTCGAGTGGGTCCCTGGCCTCTATGTAAGGCTGGTGTTTTGCGTCAACCTGTGTCTGGCCAAAGCAGTGAGCCTCAACTGGTAGGGTCTTGACTGGGGGTGGGATGGGAAAGCTAGAAAACCTTGTAGCTTCTTCTCCAGGCCAAACAGAATTTATTTCTCACAATTGTCACTTCCCAGATTCTTCGCTGAACTGGATTTTAAGAGCTGGATTGTGAAGCTCTCTACAGCATGCACAGGGCCTTGGCACCTTTGTCTCTGGTATTCACGGTCCCCGGGGAGATGGGCACCATTCTTCTAGCTCTATGAATTTGACAGCTCTAGGAAGCTCATATAGGCTATAATCCTTTTGTGTCTTTCTCATCCATCCATCTTGTAGCATGGGTCAAAATTTTCTTCCTTTTTACAGCCGAATAATATTTCATTGTATGTATAGAGCACATTTTATTTATCCATTCATCTGTCAATGGACCTTTTGGCTATTGTCAGTGGTCGGCAAACTCATTAGTCAACAGAGCCAAATATCAACAGTACAACGATTGAAGTTTCTTTTGAGAGCCAAATTTTTAAAACTTAAACTTCTTCTAACGCCACTTCTCCAAAATAGACTCACCCAGGCCGTGGTATTTTGTGGAAGAGCCATACTCAAGGGGCCAAAGAGATGCATGTGGCTCGCAAGCCACAGTTTGCCAACCACGGGCTATCCTACCTAATAATAGACAAATATGCAAATTGACCGCACCTTCGCCACGCCCACCAGTCAAGCCACGCCCACCAACCAATCAGGATGATAATGCAAATTACCCCAACAAAGATGGCGGCTAATTTGCATATCAAGACAGCTTAGAAAGAAGCCAAGAGATGCTGAAGGGAGCAAAGCTGCGGAGAAGCAAGCAAGCCGGGGGGCGGGGGAGGAGAAGGGAGGAGTGGAGGCGGGGCTGGGGGAAAAGGAAGGAGAGCTGGGCGGGCTGGCGGAGAAGGCGGGCCGGGGGACAAGGGAGGCGCGGAGGCGGGGGGGGGGGGGGGGTAGAGTGCAGCAGGAAACCCTATTGCAGGATTTTTCCTGCAACGGGAACGCTAGTTGTGAATAAAGCTGCTATGAACATAGGTGTACAAGTGTTTGTTCAAGTTCCTGCTTTCAGTTTTTTTGGATACTTACCCAAAAGTGGAATTGTGATTCTATGTTTGTTTGTTTGTTTATTTTTGAGGAATCACCGTACAGTTTCCACAACATCTGTGCCATTTTCCATGCCACCAGCAATACACAAGGGTTCCATTTTCTCCACATCCTTGCCAATACTTATTTTTTGATAGTATTCGTTTTTTTGATAGTAGCCATCCTAATGGATGGGAAGTGGTATATCATTGTGGTTTTAATTCGTATTTCCATAATGGCTAATGGTGTTGAGTATCCTTTTTCATGTACTCATTGGCCATTTGTACATCTTCTTTGGACAAGTGTCTTCAAGTCCTTTGCTTTAAAATCAATTTGTTTGGTTTTGTTGTTGTTGTTATTGTCTTATAGGAATTCTTTATATATACTGGATATCAATCCCTTATCCAGTACTATATGATTTGCAAATATTTTTCCCATTCCATAGGTTGTCTTTTCATGCTGTTGATAGTTTCCTTTGATGTACAAAAGTTTTTAATTTTGATGAAGTCCAACTTTCCTATTTTTTCTTTTGTTACATGTACTTTTGTTGTCATATCTAAGAAATGATTATCAAATACAATGTCCTGAAGCTTTTCCCCTGCATTTTCTTATAAGAATTTTATAGGGTTAGCTCTTATGCTAATGTCTTTGATATACTTTGAATTAAGTTTTGTAATTGTAAGGTAAGAGTCTAATATCATCTTGTTTGCATGTGGATATCCAATTTTCCCAGGGCCAGAGACATGTGAAGACCCCATTGAATGTCTTAGGCACCCTTGTCAAAAATCATTTGATCATGTGTATATTTATTGGTTGGCTGTATTAGACTTTTAAAGGTTAGGTATCTTAGTTTACATGCAATCTCATCATTTCTCACTGATACTATTGCTACAACTTCCTAACTGCTCTCCCTAAGTTCTATCATTTTTTGAAGTCCATACTATGGCAAACTTTCTTTAAAAAAAAAAAAAAAACAATCATATTTTTCAACTGCTCAGAACCTCAGGTTCCCCTTCCCTGGAGGGTGAAATCAGCCTCCTTTGCTCTGCAGATAAGGCTCATCCTCGCCTCGCCCATGCCCACCTCTCCAGCCTCTTTTCCTACCATCTTCCCATGGGCACCCTTTTGCTCTAGACATGGGGGCTCCTTGCAGCCCAAGTGAGACGTGTGCTCCTACACTCATGAGCTTATGCACCTGTTTCTCCTCTTCCTCATGCACTTGGTCCTGCTTGTCCTGCAGGAGCAGCCTCTGCGGCCTCCATGGCCCTTCCCTCCAAGTCAGCATGCTCCCTCTGCTCCTGTAACAGCCAGATCTCGCCGTGGCATTTCTGGGCAAAGTTTGCCTTCCTTGATTATGGGTCTCTGGAGGAGAGGGATTTTGTCCTGTTCGTTTTGTCTTGCCAGCACCTGACTTAGTGCCTCACTTCATTGGTACTGAATAACTGTTTGTTGAATGAAATGAATTAATCTAAAGCTGAAAAAGAAAAAGCGAGAAAGAAGTGAAAGACATCAGGTCACGTATTAAAAATGGTTTTCCTTTATTATAAACTTGCTGTGGCCTATGGAGCTTTAAAGAAACATTTCTATTTTCCCCATACTTGCTACTGTGATTTCAATTATCATTACCCTCTTCCAAACCGGGGTAAATAATTTAACCCTATTTTGAAACGAAGGAGAGAATAAGGCAGAAGCAGAAAAAAGAGGAGCTGGGGTGAGGGGAAAGTGAAAGAAATCACCACCTCATTCAGAAGCATTTAACAAGTGACCTTGAAGTTGAATCAGAATTGGCTCCAGGGCTCCGCTGCAGGGACCCTGTGAGAAACACAGTCTTAGAGACAAACAGCAAACACATGCTCCTCGACACCTTTTGTCACGAGTGCCTCTGGTGCCTGTGGAAATTCGGAATCGATGAATAATTAATGATTTGCCTCAGAAGATAACATCTCCTTAAAGAGAAGCTTTTTGTCTAACTTGGACGATTTGGTTTATAGTGCCAAATTTGTGGATAAATGAAAACTTTTAGTTAGCTCTTAGTTCACACAGGTTGTTAAGAAAGCACATGAACGTCTCACTATCTTGTTACCTGTGGAACGTCCCTTTCTGATCCAGGGAGAACAGTGAGCCAGGCTCTTCCGACTGTGTGCATGCTTGTCACTTCCTTTGGGCTCCATTTGGGAGGAGATCCAGAGGATGGCAGCGTTGGACGAGCAAATCTGGCTAATCCCCAGAGTTAAGGATGACAAGGTGTGGAAGGCCATTAGCCACCACCATCAAAGGCCGGGTTATCGCTCTTCTCTTTTAGCCCTGGAACCTCGATCCTTGATCATTTTAAAGAAGCAGTGTGGTCTAGTCTTTGCCTTTGGTTCCTTTTTGTTCTCTTAATAACAGTTTGGGAAGTTTTCTCTTTAATTAATGTGTACGTGATTCTGAAGTTAGGTATTTGAAAAAGTCTGGGAATTTGAAGTGGACGCTTCAAGAGTCCCAGAATTAGACGGCGCTCACATTGTGTTTATCCCCAAGATTTCACAATTCTGAATGGTCTGTGATCCTGTCGGAGACCTTTAGGGAATAATGCCCAATCTCAGAGGACTGGGTCAATCAATGAAACAGATTCTTGTGGCATATAATCTGCTTCCTGAGCCTTAGGCATTTTTCTGGCAGCCTGAGGTATAAGAGGTTTAAACCCTGGTGGGCCACTGGGCCTCTCATTAATTCTGCTGACCAGATCGCTTAGCATTTCAACTGGAACCTAGTAGCACTCCAGTGACTCCAAAGAATAACTGCCCCTTTAAAGGTGACTGACTTTGCAGTGGTTTGCATATGCACTGATTGGGAAGCGTCTGATTCAGAAGTTGAAGCCTCTGAAATCCTTGCAGTACAAATGCTGGGATGGAGCGATAGTGTGCTGTTTGTGTATCGCTCCATTTCATGAAGTGGGAACGTGCCAGAGTTGTGTTTAGAACTGATTGCACTCTATAGTCCTTCTCCCCAGCTCTCTTTTGTGTGGGTATAAACTGCAGTGATATCATGGACGATTATGCACTGCTGTTTGCATAAGCCTTTTTTTATTGGAAATAACCCAACAAAATAGTGCTCACTGCTAGCTTAGCACAGTTGGGTCTTCTCTAAGGCTCATTTTCCTACATATCAACAGAGTGAAATCTTTAGTTAATGTTAGCAGGATGGCATGCACAGGAAGTACATGTACTGATATGCCTTTCCTCTATCCCTAGCTCTGCTCTTGAGGAACGAGGTCAGAGGTCAAGTGTCATAATTCTAGGGCCACTGTATGCCT
Source organism: Cnephaeus nilssonii (assembly GCF_951640355.1). Lineage (NCBI taxonomy): Eukaryota > Metazoa > Chordata > Mammalia > Chiroptera > Vespertilionidae > Cnephaeus > Cnephaeus nilssonii. Next base: position 38,861,394 of record NC_137089.1, on the reverse strand, counting down.
AACGAAAAGAGCTCATTCAAATGGGCAGTGTTATTTTTCACTTTCTTATCTTATTTTTATGAAACTCATTGCATTAAAAATATATTTAACATAGCTTAATGATTCTATATTTTATCTGGTTAAAAAAGTTGATATTTAGATATAATCCTATATAATAAAAAGCTAATATGCTAATTAGACCAAACAGCAGAACGACCATCCTGGACGACCTTCCAGACGACCATCTGGACAGGCTGGGGCTGCGAGGGCTGAGCCCCTTGCATGCAATTCGTGCATCAGGCCTCTAGTAGGATTATAATGCTAATGGGTTTGTGGATTAATGGCATAAATGACTTAATATTTGTTCTCATACTGCAGCTTGTTATATGTGACATCTTAAGGGGTTATCTCATTTTTATTCATATGAATAAAATATGGTCATAATATATCAATAAACCTTTGTAGATTAAAGACTTGCCACTTTTTGATACAGTGTTCTCAGTTTATTTTTTGAAGTTAGTATTATGGAAATTTAGAATAGCATAGTAACCCCCATGTACCCTTCACCCAGCTTTAGAAGTTATCAACATTTTGCCATGTTTTAAAATTATGAAAACAGCATTACTAAAAGTTTGGAAATCAGAATGAAAATCACCTATGGCCTCATCCACCTCACCAACTCTGATCATTGCATGTATTCTCTTCCATTTTTTCCTTAAAGTTGTAATAGATAGATACTGTTTCCCTCTTCTTTTTGCTGAGCATAATATTAAACTAAGAGCTAACAATAACTATCATCGATTAATGTCCTCCGGTGCCAGGGCCTGGGCTAGTTGCTTTCCATTTGATTCATAGAATTGTAGCAATAAGAACACAGTACAGGCATCTCCCCACCTGCCCCCATTTACAGGCAAGGAGCCTGAGACTCAAGAGAGGTTAAGTAACTTACTCAAGAATCATATATCAAGTATATGGGTTCAAACTAAGGTGTAACTCCAAGGCCATGATCTTTCCTCCCTATAAAGTGACTTCTTCAAAAGCATATTTTTTCGTGTTGCTACATGATTACATTTTTGAGCAAAGAGGAATGTCAGTACATAAGTTTGACCACATAATCTATAGAAGCAGCACCAGAATAGAGGATGCTGAGGATTTAAAGGGATAAAGGCATGATCCCTGCCCTTTAGTGTCTGTTTCAGTGCAGAAAAACTAACCCCTATGACACACGTACAAAGAATACACAATAGGGCTTAATGTGGTAGTATTTGCTATAGTAAAAACTCTACAGAAAAGGAGATAAATGAGGATTATGTCCCATATGCAGAGAAGGCTGCTAACAGATTTAGGATTTCAGCTAAAATTAAGAAGACTGACAATGCCAAGTATTGGTGAGAATGTGGGACACCCAGATTTCTCATGCGTGGCTCGTAGGAGGGTAAATGGTAAAACATTTTGGAAAACAGTTTGACACTTTCTTATAAAAATTTATTTATGAGTCAGCAATTCTAGGCATTTACCTATGAAAAGTGAAAGCTTATGTCAATTAAAAGGCATGTACATGTGTATTATAGCAGCTTGTATATTATAAGCCTGTGTTCGTTTTCTTTTGTTGAGTAACAAATTACACAAACTACAACCATTTATGAACTCACTGTTCTGGAGATCAGAAATTCAGCATGGCGTGGCTGGCTTCTCTGCACCGAGTCTCACAAGGCTGAAATGAAGGTGCCAGCAAGAATGAGTTCTCCTCTAGAAGCTCTGGGGAGAAAACCCACTTTCAGCTCATTCTTCTTGTCGGCAGAATTCAGTATCTTGCAGCTGCAGGACTGAGGCCCTGTTTCCTTGCTGGGTGTTCGCTGGGCACCACTCTCAGCTCCTAGGGGTCACCTGCCTTCCTTGTCATGTAGTCCCTCCCCTCCACCTCACATCACCAACAGCATATCGAACCCTTCTTGTGCTTTGAATTGCTGCCTTTTTATACTGCCAGCTGGAGAGAACTCATTGTGATTAGACCAGGCCCACCTCAGTAATCTCCCGGTCAATTGCACCAACTAACAACCTAACCACTAGGGTAGTTCCAGTCCTGGGGATTAGGAGGGTGCACACCAGTGGGCGTGGGTCTTGCAGAAATCTCAGGATTCTGTCTTCCACAAACCCCCAATTGGAAACAACCCAGATGTGAATCAACAGGAGAATGGATAAACAACCTGCTGTGTATAGCCATACCCCGGAAAACCTGTAGCCCTCGCAAGGGACAGATTATTCATATTCATAATAACACAGATGAATCTCAGAAACTTGGTGCTGAAAGAAGCATAAAGAGTACTCATTGTATGATTCCATTGGTTTGAAGTTCTGGAAGAAGCACAGCTAATCTGTGGTAATAGAAAATAAAAGTAGTGGTTACTGTGGGGATAAGAAGGTGGTGAGAGCCTGAGAATGGGCACGGGAGAACTTTCCGGGGTGGTGAGCGTGCGCGACCTCTTGGTATGAGTGTGGATTACCGGTACATAGGTGCTTTCATTTGTCACATGCTTAAGATCTGTTTATTGCACTGACTGTAAATTCCACCCTAATTTATAGAAACTAAAACATTACTCTGCTGGGATATATGTGTGTGTGTGTGTGTGTGTGTGTGTGTGTGTGTGTGTAAAACACAAAAGCGAGAAACAACTTTACAAATTATCTATTCTAATTCCCTTGTAAGCACTGCGGACTTGATGAAGAAAAAAATTGAAAATTCCTCATGATAAAATCTGCTGCGGCCACCCTCTGCACTCAGGACGGGAGTTAGACAACGGCACCCATTGGTGCTGCCAGCAGGAAATGCAACAGGACAGGCAGTGACCATCTAGAAGTGTGAGCACGAATCTGGATGGAGACATTTTACTTAGACGTGTTTGGCAGGAGACAGTTTTCTTACTGAGGTTGATTTGATCAGGGAATTCACAGCATTATGCTGCTGCCCTGTGTTTTGGCTAAGAAATAAGTTGTAGAAACTCCATTGTGGTTATGGCTAATAAAGGACATACATAGTATCTCTCACTTACCCTACCTCTATAGAAATCAATGATCTATAAGATAACCAAATGTTTTATGATGTTATGAGCAGTAAAAGAACAAGCTTAGGTAGATGGTGTTCACAAAGCTGCCCACCGCAATTTTTAGGCTATTCTATTCTATTTATTTATTTATTTATTTATATTGATTTCAGAGAAGGGAGAAGGAGAGAGAGATAGAGAAATAAACACCCACTCCATCCTACCAAAGCTACTTATATGTTGAGTGGTTATTATAATTTGAATAAACTAGGAGTTTTGGAATTAGTATTTTCAAATTCTTTGAGTTCTGAGAAATTGCAGTTTTTCGTATAGATAACTCATGATAATCCTCTGTGTAATTGCACTACAACAATTCTGTTTTTTCTGTATTACACAGTATAGTATTGGCTTGTAGTTTATGTAAAGTGATTTTGTTAGATAAACTCTTTGTCTTGATCTATAGGTATTAAAATAATTATTATTTAAAATGTTTACACACAAAAAGACCAGTACTGTACAATTGCTCTTCTATGAAGTGTTAAATTCATAGAAACAGAAAGTAGATGGTGGTTGCCAGGGCTGGGGGGAGGGGAATTGTTGTTTAATGGGTAGAGAGTTTCGGTTTTGCAAGATGGAAAAGTTCAGAAGTGTTGCAAAACTGAATATACTTATGATTGCTGAACTGTACACTTTAAGATGGTTATGATGGCAACTTTTAGGTTATGGGTATTTTACCACAATTAAAAGGAAAAGAAAATATTTTAATATCTACTATGTTTTTCATTTTTGAGATGAGAAAACTAAGGCAATAATTATAAGCAAGAAATGTAAGATGTAGCTTAATCTGTTTACTTTTTTCCCATCTGTGTTCATCCAGTTGTGTGTTGTGCCCCAGTGTGGCTTTCTGGGCGGGGGGGCAACACCTTACCCCATCTTTTTGTCTATTTTCGATTTTGCAGCACATCTTGGGCTTAAACTCCTTCCCAAAGTTGCTTGATTGGTAGATTTAAAACATTTTAATATGAAACAAACCATAACTGAAAATGAAGCAGGCATTCGTGTGATCTGCTGCTCTTTGCCTAGCACTTCAACCTGTTACTAGGGACATTTAAAAAGTAGGGAGCAACCACTGTGTCAGGCACTGTGCTAGCATTTCCACATATGTGTTTGGAGAATTGATTGTTTATCAGAAATGAATTAAATTGGCCAAACTGAAAGGAACTTTTGATTATTATTATCATCTTTTAAGATTGTTTTGGCGGTGGGAATATTTTGCTGCTTGGGACAGTTTATACATTACTTAATGAGGATATATTCCTAATAAAAGTACATTTGGTGTTAAAAAGTGTGCTTTTATGTATTTAACTGTATGAGGAGCTAATTTCCAATATGTGGGTAGCCATCATGTCTCCAGGGTGTTCCTTCTGCCAGATTTATATCCCTGGGGGCAAAGCTGGAGAGAACAGGTCGGTACACATTCTCTTCTAACTGTCCCGCCTCCTGATACTGCTGAGGGGAGAGTTATTGGCCGAGTTCTGCACCCTCGCGAAAGGAGGAAGACCGGGCATCAGAATGTTTGTGTTAGCAGTTATTTTTAGCAGCAGATCTAGAAAATGTTAGCGTTTTCATTTTAGGGTGATACTTTTATATTTTTTGATAATCCCAAAAGGAGTGAATGATTTTAGATTTGGGTGTGTGAGTGCTTGTATGTGCACGTGTGTGTGACAGAGAAGGGGAGGGAGGAAGGGAGGCTGGGAGAGAGAGAGAGAGGGAGGGGGGTGGGAGAGAGAAGACATCCCCTGACTAACAGGAGGGGACAGAGGCTTACTCAGTCTGTTATCATAAAGCTCTGCTAATGTAGCTTCTGAGTCATGTGACTGCAGAAAAGGCTATTATCTCAATGAAAAGGAAACTCGTTTTTAGAGCAAGCAGTAGAATAGAAGCAGGAAGAATTTTCGAGTGTTCCACCATGCTGGATTGTCAAAGCGAGATCTGTCTGATCAGCAGCTAAAAAAGGATTTGTGAGGCTAGTTTGTCAGCTGTGGTTAGAAACAAATGATAGACGGAGCTAAGCGGCAGGGGGCTCAGCATGTGTTTAGGTTGCCATTGGGGCGGAAGGTGGGTTTGGGTTAATAGAGAAGATTTATCTCTGAGGCAATAAATTTATTGCTAATTGGGGGGGGGGGGGCTTTTTGTTTTTGTTTTGTTATGTTTTTGGTGCGGGTTTTTTGGAAGAGTGATGTGTGGTGTTTTTATTTACACCGCTGGTGAAGATAAAGACAAGCTGCCGAACTCTGGTTTGAACTGCAGAGGCTGTGGACAATTACAAGGTGTGTTTCACAAGTGCTCTGACTTGATATTTGGTAATGTTCTTGGAATTCTGTGTGCTGTGGATTGGATGTGCTGTTGCGGAGGACGGGAGAACTGAGCATGACAATCAGCCAGTGGTAATGCCCTCAGGAACAAATAGATACAATGCGATCCCAATTGATTCCTTCCTTGTCCTTATTTCTTTTGTTTATTTAGTGACTTAAGGTTTCTTGCAGCTTCTTTATGTGGCCAAACACAGCCTCATGCTTATTTTAGAAAATATTTTGGTAAGCATTTTCTCAAATTCCGAAGAAGAATCTAATGCAAATCTTAATCACTAAGGAATAAGTATAAGCTTTATATTTCCATCTCTTTATTTTTTCAATATCCTTTTGAAATTCAAGCTTAAAAGTGAGCTTTGCAGTGAATTTGAAATTATTTAATTTTTGATTGGGTAATAAATGAAGGTTTCTTTTTTGGCTGAGCACTAATTAATAAATTTTTTCTCTCTATATATAGTACCTAACTTTCTCTGATTTATTACATCCTTATGCTACTGCATTCAGGAAGCTAAAAACACCCAGTTAATCTTTATACTGTGCTTGTCCACTTTTGCTCATGCTAATGCTACTAATTCTTTTTGCAGTCTGTACCTTTCTGCTAACCTTGGAAGGTGTAGTGCTAAAAAACCTGAGATTGGTGAAAGATAATTGTAAGCTTTATCTGAAGGGTTAACTATTACACAGTGTGTACCTGAGGAATGAATTCATTAATATATTTTTCATTTACCTTCTATACCAGATATGCCCCATTTGAGGTATATATTTTTAAATCACATGTTTTGACACTAAGTATACTATTTACATCTCCCCTGTGAAATTGATATTGGATTAGGAAAGAAATCTATCAAGCTATTATGCACTGCATAGAGAGTTTACAAAGTATCTTTTTTAAAAAAATAGTGAGAGTAGCTCAAACATAATTTTTAATTATACTAAGTACAGGCTATTTCTTTCTTATAATATTTATAAACCATATCTTAGCATAATATAGTTTAATGAATCATTATACTTATTATGGTGGGATTTTCTTTTTTAAAAATCACTGGTACTTTAGTTTATCTCCATAAAAAGACAATTTGGTTTAACTAAAGTCTTAAGTAACTGTGGTTTTGATTGTTTTGGAATTTTTCTCTTTAATTGTGGGCCTCTCCCACCTTCTTATAAGTTGTCTGTAATACAGGGTTACATACTGGTTTCAGCCCAAAAGTCACTAGCATCATATGTTAAAATTTTGAATAATAAAAATTAGGTAGTCAGAGTATTTGGACTTTCTTTGTTTTTCTTTTAAATTTTATTTTGTTGCCTTATCTAAAGTCTTTGAAGTGATCCAAGGACTTTGTGGAATAATTCAAGGTAGTTTCATTGAGCACATACTATTATTACAAGACCACTCCATGAAGCAGTATGAGAAAAAAAAGGCAAATAAGATATTTAAACCAACATGATAACTTGAAACTGGCACTGGAACCCAGCCTCAATAAATGTAATTGTACCGTACAGCATCTCCTCCAATAACATTGCTTCCTTCAATGTCACTTTGTTATAACAATGATGAGGGGGGAAATCAATTCCTGACTGGGGCCACTGTCTGTGTGGAGAATGTATGTTCTTCCCACGTCTGTGTGGGGTTTTTCTAGGGACTCCAGGTTCCTCCCACATTCCAAAGATGTGCCCGTGAGGTCGGTAGGCATGGCTACATTGTCACTGTCTGAGTGTGGGTGGGTGGGAGTGGCCCTGTGATGGAAGGGCGTCCTGTCCAGGGTGGGCCCTGAGTGTGGTGACAGGCTCTGGTCACGGAGACCCTGAACTGGAATCAGTGGGGTGGAAAATAGTTATCTTATTTGTTTTCATGAATCTTCCGTGAATATATTTCTCAAATATGTGGTTAGCTCACATTTATATCAGTGTTTAACATTAGAAGTGTTTTGGGTCTTTACAATGTTTGATGATGTTTTTGTGCTCAGAACTATATCTTAAGAACTCAACTCTTGTTTCTATCAATTAGCCTGTGGTCAAATTGGTTTCATTATAGGCCCTTTCACTTAACATTGAAGTTTCCAAGAACCATTGATGATGTTAAGTGAAGACTTACTGTATCCTATAGGAATTTTAAATTGTTGAGAGGAATTTTTGGTACAACTTGTTTGGCCAATCAGAGAATACATTCGCCATATCTTCATGAATGAATTTTCATATGTACAGGTTTAAATGGTAGTTTTAACTGGTATCCATCTGTCCTAGTTCCTTATCTCCTTTGTATCATAACAGAAAGAAGTTCATTTTATTTACAGCCACTTAAAACTAGGGTAGTTTTTGTTCCTGATCGTGTTGGTTTTCTCCTAGGACATCAAATATTAGTCCTTTACATTCTAAAATACTTTTATGTTGTATTATCAAAATAATACCTTTACTTTTGGAGGTTGGCAGTGCGAAGAACCTCAATCTTATGATGAGAGCTAAAAGGCACGAGTTTTGACGTCAGGGTAGTGTCTAAACAAGCCAGGTGACTAGCTTGCAAATCCTGCTGCACTTGAGAATTCCAACCACAGTAATTAACCACAAATATTACACCAGGTCTGAGCTTGTCAGGCTGAGGGGGTTTGTTGCTGGGAACAATCTTTAATTTGTGCAGAAGATAGGATAAGAAAAGGTGGAATTCAAGGTGATCTTAGTAGTCAGTGTTGTAAAATTCAGTGAAATATGTACATAGGAATTTTTTTGTTTGTGAAAGTAAATGTTTGGGAAGATTTAGACGGGATTAAGGTATTGGGCTATATTTAATACACAGTTTAATTCTTCGGAAGCCAAGGGGATGTAAAATTAATGAAGTGAAAACATCTGTGCAACAGCTAGCAAATTGTTCCCGGGGACCTCGTAGAGGGTTTACTCCAAAAATTATCACTCAGCAATGCTGAGAAAAGTTGAGAATCTCTTGGCTTACCAGTTTCTCTCTCAGGCATTGTAGTCCTTAAAGAGGGAAGCCCTGGCATTGTCTGGTGTGTATTTTAGTTGTAGCAGTGACTCCTTTCACCAAGCTCACAGTTAATATGCAGGGTTATAGCTTAGTATAACATAAGCATATATTTGCTTTAACAGTAAAGATACCTTAATTATTACTATTTTTTAATAAATATTTTGCCTGAAATATCAAATACTACCATCTTGATGTTGAATAAAGTATTTCCTTTTAAAACCCAGTCAAGATGAGAAATACATAGCAATACTTGGGAGATATTGGGGTTCGGTTCCAGAACACCACTGCAATAAAGCGAATGTCTCAATAAAGCAAGTCACACATTATTTGGTTTCCCGGTGCATATAAAAGTTAGGTTTACACTATATTATGGTCTATTAAGTGAGCAATAGCATATGTCTAAAAAAACAGTGTACACACCTTTATTAAAAATACTTTATTGCCCCCAAATGCTAACTATCATCTGAGCTTTCAGCGATTCGTGACCTTTTTGCTGGTGGAGAGCCCTGCCTTGTTGATGTCGAAGGATGCTGACTGATGAGAGTGTGGTTGCTGAAGGTTGGGTTGGCTGTGGCAATTCTTAAAATAAGACAACAATGAAGTTTGCCACAGTTCAACTCTTCCTTTCACAAACGATTTCTCCGTAGCATGTGATGCTGGTTAATAGCATTTTACCTACAGTAGAACTTATTTCAAAATTGGATTCAATCCTCAAACAATACTACTGCTTTATCAACTAAGTTGGTGTACTATTCTAAGTCTTTTGCTGTCATTTTAACAGTCTTCACTGGGAGTAGATTCCATCTCAAGAAACCTCTTTCTTTGCTCATCCATAAGAAGCAGCTCCTCATTGTTAAAGTTTTATCATGAGATTGCAGCAATTCAGTCACACCTTCAGAATCCACTTCTAGTTCTCTTGCTATTTCCACCACATCTGCAGTTACTTCCTCCACCAAAGCCTGGAAACCCTCAAAGTCGTCCATGAGGGTTAGAATCAACTTCTTCCAAAATCCTGTTAATATTGATACTTTGACCTTTACCCGTGAATCATGAATGTTCTTAATGACATCTGAATGGTGAATCCTTTCCAGAAGGTTTTCAATTTTCTTTGCTTAGATCCATCACAGGAATCACTGTGACACCTATAGCCTTACAAAATGTATTTCTTAAATAGTAAGACTTGAAAGTTGAAAGCACTCTTAGATCCATGGGCTGCAGAATTGATTTTGTGTTTGCAGGCATGAAAACAACATTAATTTCTTTGTATATCTCCATCAAAGCTCTTGAGTGACTATGCGCATCATCAATGAGCAGTAATGTTTTGAAAGGGCTTTTATTTATTTTTTTCCCCTGAGCTGTAGGTCTCAACAGTGGGCTTAAAATATTCAGTAAACTATGTTGTAAACAGATGTGCTGTCATCCAGTCTTTGTTGTTCCACGTATAGAGCACCAGGTAGAGGAGATTTGGCATAATTCTTAGGGTCCTAGGATTTTGGCAACCTAAATGAGCATTGGCTTCAACTTCAAGTCACCGGCTGCATTAGCCCCTAACAAGGAGTCAGCCTGTCCTTTGAAGCTTTGAAGCCAGATATTGGCTTTTCCTCTCTAGCTATGAAAGTCATAGAGATGGCATCTTCTTCAAATGTAAAGCTGTTTTGTCTACATTGAAAATCTGTTGTTCAGGGTAACTACCTTTGTTAATTATCTTAGCTAGATCTTCTGGATTCTGCATCAGTACTTGCTGCTTCTTTCCTTAAACCTCATGAACAAACTGCTGCTAGCTTCTAACTTTTGTTCTGCCGCTTCCTTACCTCTCTGTCTTCCTAGAATTTAAGAGAGTTAAGGCCTTGCTCTGGACTAGGATTTGGCTTAAGGAAATGTTATGGCTGGTTTGATCTGTTCAGAACACTAAAACTTGCTCCCTGTGAGCAGTAAGGATGTTTCACTTTTTTTTTTTTTTTATCATTCATGGTGTTCGCTGGAGTAGCACTTTTAATTTCCTTTAAGAACTTTTTCTTTGCTTTCACAACTTGACTAACTTTGGTACAAGAGGCCTGCCTAGCTTTCGGCCTATCTCGGCTTTCAACATGCCTCCCTCACTAAGCTTAATCACTTCTAGTTTTTTATTTAAAATGAGAGATGAACACTTAGAGGCCATTGTAGGCTTATTAATTGGCCTGATTTCAGTATTTTGTGTCTTAGGGAATAGGGAGACCTGAGAAGAGGGAGAGAGACAGGGCCAGTCTGTGGAGCATTCAGAACACGTATTGATTAAGTTCACCGAAGCAATTATAATAGTAACATCAAAGATCAGTGATCACAGGTCACCATGACAAATAGAATAATAATAATGAAAAAGTTTGAAATATAGCTAGAATTACCAAAATATGACACAGAGACAGGAAGTTAGCAACTGCTATTGAACAAATGGTGCCAATAGGCTTGCTCAACTCAACGCAGGGTTGCCATAAACCTTCAATTTGTTTAAAAACACACACACACAATATCACTGTGAAGTGCAATAAAACAAGTTATGCTTGTGTTGAGGTAAAAGCTAGATGTTTGGTCTCATCATTTTATATGTTAAGTCAAATAATAGTTAATTGACTATGAGGTTTATATTTACAATTCATGTTTTATTTCTGTAAATCCTTAGATACTAGTCAATAAGTATTATGTTGAAACTTCATCAGATAACAACTACTTTTAAAATAAAATAAAAATTAATTTATTTTTAAATTTTTTTTTTTAATTTATTTTGAGAGCGAGACATTGATTTGTTGTTCCACTTACTGATGCATTCATTGGTTGATTCTTGTATGTGCCCTGACCGGGGATCGAACCTGCAACCTTGGTATATTGGGACTATGCTCTAACCGACTGAGCAATTGAATTGTTTTTAATTGGCCTTCTCAGATTTTGCTTTTGTGTTTTATAATTTTAAATGAGAACATGTTTAACTTAAAATTTTATTTTTATTTAATATTATTATTGATAAATAACATTTGGGGGCCTTTGCTTTTACTTTTCCCCTCTCTTTTTTTATTAATTGAATTTTCCCCCTTTTGATGAGGAAAACAACATTAGCAAACAACAGTGATATTGTTAACCATAAAGCTAATCTTTATGTAGAATTTATTATGTGCCACATGTTCTAAGGACCTCACATGTATTGATTTAGTCCTTATAGCAACATTGGTTGTGCTGTCCTCTGCCTGCACAGGAAACAGGCACAGAGAGGCAAAGTAACTTGTCTAAGCTCACACAGGTATAATGAGCAGTGAAGTAGCATTCAGACCCCGGTAATTGCCTCTATAGCCTACGCTCTAAATTGCTATGTATACTGGGTTCAAATGGTGCTGTTATTGGAGCTGCTGATTTATTCTGGAATGGGGACAGGATGAACATAGGGACAAGGATTAAGGTAGAACTGATTTTTTTTAATGTTTGTTTAATGAACTTTATTTCTATTCTACTTCAAATATGTTATAAGACTAAAGCATCGTTTAAATGGTGTTTGGTTTGCACTGGAAACGTTCATGAAAAGTAACTCACAGCTAATTCAGAAATGTGCTTTAGAGGGAGGTGATCACCATATGAGGGAGAGCATTAACATGGGTAGCAGAAATTGGTATGAGACATGGACTATGAATTACCATTAGATTCGTGGGGTGTGGAGACCTTCTGAGGTTGAAGGCATGTGCTGTATATTTTCTTAATTAGCTACCTCTCCTTTTCTTATACCTTGCTGTTTCTAAGGTCATTACACCCCGATGTAAAAACCAGAGAATCCAAATGAAGATCCTTGTTTTCAGATATTGAGAGCACCCCTGGAACAGTAACGCTGGCTTAGGATTTGTTGTGAGTCATTTTATGTCCATGTGCATTCCCGAGAGAGGAGCTTGTGTCTACACAGACGTTCAGAGAGGGATCACTTACACTTGGTGAAACTTTAATAGTTAACAGGCATGTTGATTCCTAGGTGATGTCACTCTTTCTTGTTGGGATTCGTGGTGGAAATGGTTTTACCTCACACAGCCCTTGTAACTGGATCCTTGGAAATGAGCGGGGAAGTAAACTATGGATATAGCTTTAGCATTTGTCTTTGGTCTCAATTGTTGTACCCTCCTACTGGTTTATTTGTAAAATGCAAAAATAACGAATTTCATTCTTGCACTTATATCTTCCTGTTCATTTATTTAACAGCTGTTTGTTGTAAGAGTTTGCCATGTCCTTCATTAATTAGTACAGGAGAAGAGGAATCGACTGTCTCTGGGGGTGGGGAGAGGACTGATCAGGGGACCCTTAGAGAGATGGTGAAAGTCAGGCTGATTATTCAGTGGAGGACGACCAGCAGGCACTGGAGGATACTCGAGGCCCTCACTACCCAGCATAGAGCCACCAGCCACAGGTGGCTTTTGATCATTTGAGATGTAGCTAATGCACATTGAGTGCAAACACAGGGTGGGACAAAAGTAGGTTTACAAGTTGTGAGTATGCGAAACACAGACTGTTTTTGTATTATTATTTATTGATTATTGTATTATTTTCCACACAAATAGCTATAAACCTACTAAATGTACATTACTAAATTTAATTTCACCTGTTCCTTTTGACTGTCACTGTGGTGACTGGATGATGGGTGGCTCCCAAGATTCTCTTGTCAGTGCTGCTCTGAGCCAGGGGACAGCATGTGAGGGGGACAGTGGGGGGCAGTAGTCTTTCCTGTGGGTGATGTGTCTGTGTCAGATGTGAGGGATAAACCAAGGACCAAGATGGTATAGAGCCTTCCCCAACCCACAGTCTTCTGATCAGTAGCAGATGAGAAGCATTTTGAAGTCCACATTCCTTGGTGGACATAAAAGGCCTTTTCATGATCAGGCTCTACATTCTCAACTTCTGTCATGTTCTACCTTTAATGAACAACAGTTTATTCTTCTTATTCACGGGAGTTATGTTCTGTAAAGTCGTGGCTAACACTGAATTAGCAAAGACTGAGTCATTGCTTCTTAGGGGAAATACAGAATTCTTTAAATACCTCTGGTCACAACTCAATACATAACCTTATTTTAAGTGTGTTTCTATTGTGTTTCTGTTTAAAGACACTTTATTGTATATATATATATATATATATATATATATATATATATATATATATATATATTCTTGATTCACTAACATTGAACTTACGGCCAGCAGTGCTGTAACTCCTGCCTGAATGAAGCTCATCTTAAATATGCATATATCTTCAGAAGGCACATCGTAGCCTTCTGTGCATAGGGACATACATATCAGGCTGTGTGCTTTTCTCGTTTAATTTGCACACTAACTTGTGAGTGGATATTATTTTTGAATTATACAGACATGGAAACTGAGGCTCCAAAAGGTTAAGTATCTTTCCCAAGGTTGCATTGCTTGTCAATGGTGAAAGCAAGAGATGAGGCAGGCCCACGTGACGCTGGGGCCATGTTAGGAGATGCAGTTAAGTACCATTCTTAGTAAGGCTTCTGTCTTTGGTGGGACCACAGATTCCCCCACTCAAAAGTGTCCCTATCTGTTTGATAGCCGAGCCATTGAAGTCTGGAAGGACTGAGCATGTGATATGATTTACTCTGAGGTAAGGTCGAGAGCCCCTACGTATTTGTTAACTCTGGTGACAAAGGTCCTCTCTGTGTGTCTTGTCATTTCTTTCGGTGTATCTTTTCAACTTCTCTCTCTGCCCACAAAACAGCTCTGTCTTACATATCTCACAGACTCTACCCATCACACCATTATCTTTGAATAGAACTTCTGTGCTGGCCACTCCAGTAGCCCGCAGAGCGGTGGGGAGGTGTCTTAGGTATTGTCGTGGTGTCTTCTGTAGGAGAAACTGGATCAAGCTGCCTTGGCACAGCCCATGAGGGTCCATAGGAAAAGCTGTGGGCATGGACCATTCAGTTCAGGATAGGGTGCAGGAGAGTCTGGTCCTTTGAGACATTTACTGAGAAGATGGACAGGATTCTGGGTCTTGAGTTTCTTCACACCCAATATTAGAAAACTGAGTTAAATACCCTTCCTGTTCTACTTGGTTGTTTGTTTTTCATTTAGACAATGAAATGTTGGTCAGAGCTAAATGCTGGGATATATGTTGGTCAGAGCTAACAATTGTTGAGTTATATACATCTCCCTCTGCCAGGGTTGAAGGAGAATTCCTATAATGACCCATACATTCCAGAGGTCCCTATGGGCTCCCTGGTTTGCTCTCCCGTCACCTCCTAGGTTATTTCACCTCCTGGGTAACTTCAAGATAGTTGGAATAGATTCTGGGACATAATTCTCTAACGTACGTGGTTGGAAATGTTATCAGGGTGGCTAGGATTAAGTAGGGAGAGAGACAAGGTAACAGATATAAGTGGGAAGTGGTTTCTTGTACAAAGGTTACTGTGAGCAGATGTACCAAAGTAAGAGAAATTGACCAAGTTATTGCCCAACATAAGCAAACAAACAAACAAAAATCAGTTTTTGTTTTTGTTTCACTGATAGAGGCCTGGGCTGCAGGTATGGAGCTCACTGAGGGCACAATTGCGCTAACTGGGAGCCTGGTCCAGTCCTAAATGTCTAAACCTCCTAAGTTCAGTATAATTTGTGGTTCAGGCAAGTGATGCACTGTATTTCCTGTTGGTTACAGTTGGGACCTGGAAACTTTCAGGCAGAAGCACAAATAACCATATTACAGTGACATGAGATTCAGAGAAAGGTTCATGCTTCCCTTGGTAAGCTGAGAGGAGAGAACAAGGAATCTCATCGTTCACATGCTCTGTTGAATGTTCAGTTCACATTAGAAGATCCACATGTAGTAGTGCCGCTGTGCCTGGCAATTCCAATGTCGACTCTCTAGCCCCTCTGATGATGTTACAGCTGAAGATCCCCAGGGATGGCCATTCCTCAACGCTGAGGATGCTGTGTTCATATTTTCTAATACATCTGCCTAGACTTTTCCTGTACCCTCACTGGCAAGTCTCCTATTCTGTATTTTGAAGTTGTTATTGAATAGCTTATGTTAGAGAGTGTGTAGAATTGTGAAAGAACATGGGATTTGCAGTCAGAGCTTGGTTGGAAACCTACGTGCCATGACTTAGAAGCTTTGAGACATTGAGACTCTGTTAACTTCTTTTGAATTTGTTTTTTCTTTGCAAAACTGGGGGCAGCATCTGCTTTGCAGAGCTCTGAGAATGAAACAGTGTACTGGCTAGTACTGTGTCCAACACTTAATAATTACCAACCACCTAAGACATCTCTTCTCTGTGAAGTATCCCTTCAACACACTGGGTGTGTTTTCTCAGCTGTGTATATTTAATCTCTCCAAGTGGTTTTAAACTCTCTCTTTCTCATATCCCTGTGTATTTAAATATGTTTTTAATTAGTGTCTGTTCATTGACTAAATTCTCCATGCACCTGTTATTTCTTCTTCTATAGCAACATGGATTCTCATGTGTCTATCCGAATTACAGATTTTTAATTTGCTTTTGTTATTACAATCTAAAAGTATATTTTAATTTTATTTTTAGTTCCTGGTCATTATCACCTAAGTGACTGTTATCTTGCTTTCCCCTATTTTAGAACTTAGAGCAGTTGATTTGTTTTTTACTCTCACTGCAACATTCTACCTCTGTCCCTGTGGCTAGTTATGAAGACTATGTAGAAACATGCTAAAGCCTTTTAAATTTTAAAAGATAAAAAACTATATGTTTGTATTTTTAAAATCATAGAGATAAAAACTGGAAGGAAATATCTGCTGGAGGAGTGAGACCTGCGCAGGTGAGAAGACCTGTGCTGGAGGGAGGGTGCAAGCTCCAGAGTCGGCTGCTGGGATTTGAATCTCACTTCTACCACCTGTCGGCTGTGTTTGACCTTGGACATGGACATGTTAGTCTATTTTTCCATACTTCTGGAAATAATGATAATAATGACTTCATAGGATTTTGGGGAATATAAAATAAAATAATACAGGTGTAGCATAGTAGATAGTCATTGGTGCAATAGCTTCAAACTCCATAGCACTTTGTAAAGCAGCTTAATTCAGTGAACATTGTCAGGCCTTCTGATAAGGGCATAAGATAAAAATACAAAAACATACTCAGCTTCTGCTCCTTGAGGAGCTTAAAATTTGGCAGGGGAAAAGACAAATAATTATGATATACATGTAAATGATAGGGTTCTATATAGGCTATTAAAGGCCAGAGGAAGGAAATTTAATTTGGGGGAGAGGGTCTTCTGAGCTGGAACTTAAAAAGATGAGTGGGAGTTAGCCAAAAGGGGAAGCTACATGGTTTGTCTGTGTCTAGCAAGCACAGCAAAGAGGTGAGAAGTAGTATGTTGTAGATGAGGAACCATGTACACCTCACCTCACCAGGGCAGATAGTAGGGTGGCAGAGGAGCCTGGAGAAACGGGCAAGGACTACAGCATAAGGCAGCTTAGGTGGCCTTTGGGGCAGCATAGACTTCCGCCTGGAGGGAGTAGAGGCTACTAAAGATTTTAAGCAGGGAAATTATCTGCAAGTAGGGAAACTTATGTTAGTAAATCCAGGTAAGAGATGATGAAGACCTGGGCCAGAGCAGGAGTGATTATCATAATGAAGAGAGCGGAGACTTGAACCTTTAAGAGGAAAGTCACATTATGGATGATTTGATGGGGAGAATGTGGAATTTAAGGATGATCAGTGGATGGGTGCTCTTTCATTGGGGCAGTTTTAGGGTGGGGAGAAACAATCAATACTGTGAACTGACCCCGAGCTGAATTTTTGAGGTGGAACCTTTGAGAGGTGAAGAAAAGAAAGAAAGATTTGGGAAACCATGAAAGTAGGTGATACTACCGAGAAGAATGAGAAGCAGCAGTTCTTAACCCTGTTTGAGCACCTGAATTACCCAGAGAACTTCTCAGAAAAATATTGATGGTCAAGCCACACCTCTAAAATCAGATTTAATGGGTCTGGAGCGGTGTCCTGGTCATTTGTTGTGTGTGTGTGTGTGTGTGTTTTAAATTGTGGTAAAGTACACATAACATAAACTTTACCATTTTTACTATTTTTAAGTGTACAGTTTTGTAACATTAAGCACATTCATGATGTTGTCCATTTCCAGAACTTTTTTGTCATTTCAAACAGAAACGCTGAACCCATTAAAAACTCCCCTTTCCCTTTCTTTGCAGCCCCAGTAGAACAGGTAACCTCTGTTCTACTTTATGAAATGGACTCTTCTAGGTACCTCATGTAAGCGAAATTGTAATATGTGGCCTTTTGTGTCTGATTCCTTCCACTCAGTGTTTCAAGGTACCTCCATGTTGTATGTACAGTAAACTCCCTTATCTTGGTGGGGTATGTTCCAAGACCCCCCAGTGGATACCTGATACTAATAATAGTACTGAATCCTATACATACTATGGTTTTTTACTAAACATGACTACTAAGTTTTATTTACAAGTGAGGCTGCTTAATGCTGCTGTGAATACGGTGTACGTGTATCTGGTTGAGTCCCTGCTTTCGATTCTTTCCAGTCTATGCAGAAGGGGAACTGCTGGGTCACGTGGAAATGTATTTTTTAAGAGCTCCCAGGGGATCTTTCATATTCAGCCATAGTTAAGGACTTACAGTGTACAACAAGGTGCTTGATCTGGAGGGTCCTTGAAGGGTGGCCTTAGTGGGCTGGTCTTTTCAGGAGAATTGTGTGCCTTACTTTGTATATACGTGGTTTTACTTGTTGGCTTTAATCAGATTCTCAGAGCAGTTCCTAACTCCAAAGCAGAGTTAGGAATCACTGCAGAACATAATGTTATAAGACAAAGATTTGAGTAGACATTTCTCCAAAGAAGATATGTAATGGCCAAGTAAGCACATGGAAAGACACCCAATATCATTAGTCCTTAGGGAAATACAAATCAAACCAACAATGAGATGCCATTTCAGACCCATTAGGATGGTTAGAATTAGAAAATAAAAAGGGAAATAAGTATTGACAGGATATGGAGAAGTTGGAACCCTGGGACAATGTTAGCGGGAAAATAAAATAGTATGTCTGCTTTTGAAAGCAGTTTGGCAGTTTTTCAAAAAGTTAAACAGAGTTACCATATGACTCACCAGTTCCATTCCTAGGTATATGTCCTAAGAACTGAAAATATGTATCTACTAGAGGCCCAGTGCACGAAATTCATGCACTCGGGGGAGGGGGAGTCCCCTCAGCCCGGCCTGTGCCCTCTTGCAGTCTGGAAGCCCTCGGGGGATGTCCCGCCACCACCGCTGCGCTCACCAGCCATGAGCCTGGCTTCTGACTGAGCGGCACGCCCCCTGTGGGAGCACACTGACCACCAGGGGGCAGCTCCTGCATTGAGCATCTGCCCCCTCGTGGTTAGTGTGCGTCATAGCGACCGGTCATTCCACTGTTTGGTCGATTTGCATATTAGCCTTTTATTATATAGGGTGTACGAACTGTACACAGATGTCCATAGTAGCATTATTTCTAATAGCTAAGAGTAGAAACAACCCAAGTGTTCACCAACTGGTGAGCAGATAGGCAAAGTGTAGTATATCGTTACATTGGCATATTCGGCCATAAAAAAAGGAATGAAACACTGATACATGCAACAATATTGCTGAACCTTGAAATTATTATTCTGATTGAAACAAGTCAGACACAAATGACTACATATTGTATGATTCCACTTACATGAAATGTCCAGATGAGGCAAATCTGTAGAGATTCTTACAGGCCTCCTCTCGGACTGCTTAATTATTCTTTGCCCTCTCTTTTACCGGATCTTCCTCTTCAGAGTTATCCAGACCTCCATCTCAGCCCAATGACCACCTAGTTGTCTTATTTTTAAATTTTATTTTTAATAGCTTTATTTAGCCATAAAATCCACCCTTTTACCCTCACCTTTCAGTGGCTTTAGTCTAATCGCAGAAATGTGCAACCATCACCACATCTAATTCCACATTTCCTCACCCAAAGGAAACCCGTCCCCATGAGGCAATTACTCCCCAACCATACACTGAGGTGATGGGGAGAGAAGTGTAGTCGTGGATCATGGAGTGAGTGGAGGAGAATGGGAATAAACCACAGGCCCATATTCCCTTATTTGAATCTCAAAATTCAACAAACGCAGAAAATGGAAAGGTTTGGCAGTAAAGCCTGACCTGAATGGGTCTGAGCTGATTTATAATCTTCATTTGTCCCACTTGGTGTGAAATTCAGACATTTCACTGCATAAATAATACTGAATTTGAATGCAGAATGCTTCTACAGGCCCCTGTGGGGACGGTATGAGACACAGTATATAACACATACTCTCTTTCTAAAATTAAACATATCTTTCTATCCGAATTCTAAATTCTGTGGCCCCTAAGTGTTGGAGGGAAGGGCCCACAGGTCTGTAGTCTTTGGATGGGTTGGGATGTGAAGGAAAGGTGTGAAATTGGATAGTTGCTAGAGAAGGTTTCAGATTCAAGGGGCATTTATTCTAAAGGATGGGAAGGACCTAAGTATGCTAGTAGGTTAAAACAGAGAGGAAGAGGTTGAAAATTTGGTAAATAGAAGCTTTGTAGCAAAGTCTCAAAGAAGGTGGGGAGGGAAATGGGAGATGGGTTTGGAATGGTTGGCGGTTACAAGAGGAGGGATCACACATCCTCTGACACACCAGGAGTGATGTAGACAATAACGGCGGATGTCTTTGTAAGTCAGGAAGAAGGGGAGGCGAGTAAAATCAAATTGAATAGTCATTTGCAGAAGTGGTTAGAGAACGCTGCTACAGGCCCCTGTGCTGGAAGTAATTGTTGGGGTGAATAGATGGAGCTGACTTAAGAACAAGGGAAATGATTTGCAGGCAAGACGATGGGTCTAGGGCAGGTTTAGAAACCTTGAAATGTCTGTGGGACCATTTTGCCCCTTAACTGTATGATTTTCTCCATCACTGTCCAGCTTCCCACTGACGAGTGGAGAAATCTTGGGATTACATTTTGCAGAATGAATTCTGTGAGAGGAGATGTTTGAAAGGGAACCGAGGGTTCTGGGGGCTGGTGGTGGGTCTCATAGGTAGAGAAGGAAAGGAGTTGAGTGAAAGGGGCGTGAGACCTCAGTGTTGTTACACACTGAAGACCAGTTATTAAGGAAGAAGGCAATAAGAAAGCTAGTACTCTCGGAGGTGTGGGCAGCATGTGGCATTCAGAATATCAGCAATTCTGGCTGATTACAAGGTTCAGGGTATGATCATAAGAGGCAGTAGTGGCAGTGAAGTGGAGGTGAACTTTGTTGGAGTTGAGACTGATGAGGACCTGTGAGGATAGGTATGAGCTCATCCACATAGACTTTGAAGTCACTCAGGGTGATGACCTAAGAACTAATTGAATGCCAATATTTTTAGCAAATGTGGAGGGTTAAGTGGAATGTTGGTAAACTTCAGACCAGAACATAGATAGAAGGTGTTCACTGCATGGGTTTCAAAGGAGATGAGACTTTTATACCAGGCCATCCTGTATTAGAGCATGGCCTCCTCGCTGCTTCGAGGACTGTGGCGAGTATGACGCCCTCCTGTCCCTAGCGTGGGTACTGGGAGAACCAGCAGCTCCTACTGGCACGGGCTGCAGGGGGCAGTAAGGAGAGCCATGGAGGCACAGGATTCCGTATGAGGGGGAAGCTCTGTATGAGGGGGGAAGTGGGAGGCAGAGTAAGAAGACCGACCGGGTGGTGACCAAATTTGAGGGAAGTTTCATCTGTGCCCAAATCCAGATACCAAATACACTACAATAAAAAGGTTGTAAGAATTTTTTCTTTTTTTATTGTTTTGTAGGTGTTCACATTATTTTTATGATACAAAGTAAATAATGTCATTGTGCTAGTTCAGACCCTTTAATCTTGTTATTACACGCTGGCTATGCTTTGTGTTATCTGCTTATTTGATAAACAGATCCTTTTTTCAAGTCACTAATTAAAAAAATAAACTGGCTAGCCTGGAGAACTCCTCTTTGTTTATAATAATCAGTTCCTTACCATCCAGAGTGTTATTCCACCAGCGTGGCTCCTCGCCATTGTCATCCAGCCCGCAGTTCCAGTGCTGCTCTTCCTCCCCAGTCAGTGCGGGCAGGCTTCCCTGACCGCCAGGGTCCTTCTGCCAGGGGTTCGGATGTAGTTGGTCTGGGGCAGAGCCAGGAAATCCATGCTTTTAAAAACTCTTCAGGTGATTCATTGGCGTCTAATTTGGGCAGGAACCACCAGCGGAACCCACCCACCTTTAGCTTTCATCTCCACAATAGCGTTCTGTCAAATGTGAACATACTGTATCTAAGCCATGTCCCTGACTCAACGTTCTTTTGTCAAAGTACAAATGAAGTGCTTATAAATATTTTAAAGATATTCAATACTAGTGATCAGTTTAAATTATGAAATAATATCATGCCATAACCTTCAAATTAGCAAAGTGTTTAAAAAATCATAATACCTATAGCTATTGTGAATTACGGTGGGGTGGTAACTTGCACACCTTGCTGAGGCGATTATAAATTAATGCAGCCTGTTTGGAAAGTAACTTGACAGTATACATAGATAGACTTAAATAGGGGTCACACCCTTTGACCTAGTAATTACATTTCAGAGACTCGTATCGGGACTGTTGATTATTGTTAATAATCAGAAATGTGGATCAGTATTTATATGAAAGATATTCATCACTGTTATTTATAGAAGTAAAAAATGAAAGAAAGATGAATGATTATAGGAAATGGTTAAATATTTCATAGTACCTTCATATGATGGAATATCATAGAACCAGTAAAAATTATGTTTATAAAGATATATTTAACATCATGGAAAATTTTAGTTAATAGCATTAGGAGAAAAACAAAGGAAACATCTATAAAATTGATTACAGTCTCATGTGATGAATAACAATATTTCAATCAACAATGGACCAAATATACAACAGTGGTCCCATGAGACTATAATGAAGCGGAAAAATTCCCATCACCTAGTGACATTGTAATATAATAGCACAACACATTACCCACTTACTGTTGTAACAAACCTACTATGCTATAAAGTACAGTACATACAATTATCTACAATACATGATACTTGATAATTAAATAAATGATAAATGACCATAGTACTATATTATACTTTACTAGAGGCCTGATGCACGAAATTCATGCAAGAGTAGGCCTTCCTTCCCCCGGCTGCCGGCACCAGCTTCCCTGTGGTACCTGGGACCCAGGCTTCCCTCCAGCCACCGACAGGCACCCGGGTCCAGAAGGTCACCTGGAAGGATGTCCGGTCTAATTAGCATATCACGCTTTTATTATTATAGATTGTTATTTTAGAACATGGTCTTTCTACTTATTAAATAAAAGTTTAATAATCAGTATGCCGTGTTATGCCAGCAGCATCCTCACACATCTTGTGTTTACTGAGCTGTGCTTGCATCATTTTCTCTGCTTGATTTAATCTCGTGTTGTTTCATGCACTAACCTGCTGTACAGGCTTGTAGCCTAGAACAGCAGGCTGTCCGTCTAACCTAGGTGTGTGTGTGGTAGGCTATACCATCTAGGTTTGAGTACGTGCACTCAGTGATGTTTGCACGAAAAAATCATCTAATGACGCATTTCTCAATCTGTCTCCGTCATTAAGTAGCGCTGACTATATACAGTTTGGTTTAATTGTATACGTACATACAATATTTTAGAATACTGATCAGAAATTTTTTTTATAGTTAATGGTGATTCCCTGGGTGATAGGAATACATGCAATTTTATTTTTTAGCATTTTGTATTTTCTGTTATGAACATGTATTACTTTTATTAAGCAAAAATAAATTAAACTTAAAAAAAATAAAATTCTTCTTTGAATCTTTTAGCAAATAGAATAAGGAAAATCCACTTGGGATGAACTATTGTTAGAGAAGTCATTCTTGCTCATAATAATCACCAGTGTGTTTTCTAAGTACTTGCAAGCCATCTATCCATTCCACAATTTTGCCAAGTTATCAGCATCAGCTTGTGGGGCTTTTATTGTTGTTGTTTGCTGTTTGTTTGTTTGTTTGTTTTTAGTAACAGCTTTATTGAGATAAAAATTCACCCTTTTAAAGGGTACAGTGGTTTTTAGTTTATTCATAGGTTGTACAGCCATTACCACACTCTAGTTTCAGAATGTTTTCATCAACCCAAAAAGAAACCCTGTACTCGCTAGCTGTCACTCCCATTTCCCTTTCCCCGTAGCCCCTGGCAGCCCTCATCTACTTTCTGTTTCTATGGATTTGCTTATTCTGGATATTTCATACAAATGCAATTATACAATGTGTGGCCTTTTGGAATATCCTGTTAGCTACTCTTCAGCTCCTTCTCCCTACACTGCCAAAGATGTTATGATTCTATAATGCTGATCTTTGATCTTCCTAGCCTAACTGTGATTTTACCACCTTTGGCTCAAAACTTCTCATTGAGTCCATGGTTTATTTAATCAGCAGGAACTACTGATTCTAGCATTTAAGGTTTTCTATATTCTGACTCTACAAAGTAGGTATTTACTTAAATATCTGGTAAATACATGAGTTCAGTGAATAAAATATACTCTGCTTATCTCTCCCTTTCTTTCTCGGTCAGAGAAGAAGAGAATTGCTATGAGTCAGTCCCATTTCAGGTCACTGATGGGGCAGGAAAAGTTCTCTCCAAAGTTCAGGGCAGAGATCTGTCAGCCTCAGCAGGCTTCACAGCTCAGAAAGGGCTTGTTCCTCATTTGGGCACGTTGGCTGGGCAAGAGCGAGCCTTTGTGACAGCTCCTAGGTGGCACCTTGAGACAGAAGCAGAGTTCTGTGGCTCCCTGACTTTGGTGGGGTGCAGCCCACAGCATCACCTGGGCCTCCCAGGTTTTAGGTTTGATCCCTGTTGGGGCACCTACAGGAGGCTACCAATCAGTCAGTATTTCTTTCCCATATTGATGTTTCTCTCTCCCTCCTTCTCTCTCTTGTCCTCTCTCATCCTCTCATCCTCTCTCTCTCAAATCAATAAACATATCCTCCAGTGAGGATATTAAGAGAAGAAAAAATTGTATCCATTCTTTAATTTCCCCCTTATTACCCTTTGTTGTTTTTTATGTGTACAGTATTCATGTGAGTTTTTCTTCTTCCTAAATCTGATTTCTTGAGATAAGTTCTTTTTCTTTTCTTTTTTTTAAATAGATTTTATTGATTTTTTACAGAGAGGAAGGGAGAGGGATAGTCAGAAACATTGATGAGAGAGAAACATCCGATCAGCTGCCTCCTGCACACTCCCTTCTGGGTATGTGCCCACAACCAAGGTACATGCCCTTGACCGGAATCGAACCTGGGACCCTTGAGTCCACGGGCCAACACTCTATCCACTGAGCCAAACCGGTTAGGGCAGTTCTGGTTCTTATTCAGTGATTGTAGTGCAGTGTCCACCGAGCACAGTACTTTGTCCTTAGCTGCTGCTCAATAATTACCAGTGCAGTTAAACATCAGAAGGAAAGAACTGTGAATTGATTTTTAAATTAAAACCCTATCACTTAGGTTATATGTTTAGTACCAAAAGAAGACCTGTATTCATTAGTAACCTAACCTTATAAAATTCAATTGTCTGGGGCCGAAATGTGTTTTTGCCCTAAGTAATAGTCATTCCTCTAGGTTTTGAAACATTGGCCTAAAACAAAACCCCAAACTAAGGAAGTCATATGCCTGTGCTATGAGCACGTGTGTGTTGCGATTATTGCTGAGAGCTAACTAGCTTAGTTTTCTCCAAATCATCTGGCCCAGTTGGAACTAGGATTCAAGTTTCAGCTTAATGAATTCATATCCTTTTTATTTGAGTACCAGCCAAAAGGAATATAATATAGTTAGCTGTTTCTAAGGTGTCAGGCAATTATCTTAATTTCTTTAAAGCTTTATTTCATGCTTATTACTTCCCTGTTATGGTTAAATATAAGGTACCAGCAATCTTCCAGATCTTTATCCATAGGTGTAGTTTTTTTCAAAACAATTATTCTGTACTCTCGATACAAACACATTTGAGGACTAATAATTATAAGGTAAAATAAAAAGGTAGAGAACAACAAATTCTACAATAGAAGGAGTTTGTTTTAATTTTTTCATTGCCAATTCTAGACCACCCTTATCTCATCCATAATTTACAATGCCTTTTAAGCTCATTTGGGGTTTAGTTTGTATTAACTACCCATGGCCTAGTTAGAAGCTACCATTCTTGAGTTGATATACTTAGTTTCACAAAATGCAGTTAATCTCCATCTGGAGCTGTAAGAGGGGAGAAACCCCTCCATTTGCAGCTGTCCGGGACAACTATGCTCTTCCCGGCGTCCATCGAGACTGGAGGGCTCCCTGGCCTCTGGTCCTGAGGCCACAGGACCGGGCTCCTTTGCACAATCACAGAAAGACAGTGTGATTGGATTCTACTGAAAGCTGTTCGTGCGTCCCAAGTTTGAAACTTAAGCTAAAGTATAAATGTCTCATAAGCTACACTGGGAGAGTTAGTTTTGCTAATCACCAAAACCCAACATTTGAGAGAGAGAGAAATGGTTAAGTAAGTGTTTTGGCTCATATTTTCAGATACCCAGATAATTTTAAAATTCTTTAAAAATAATTATTGTAAATAACTTTATAAATTCTAGTCATTCTCAGTAAATCACATAGGTATGTGTTATTTGCAAATAAAAATACTCAACTTGCCTTATTATTATAAAACCATATTGCACTTTTTTTTTTGGGGGGGGGAGGTGAGGGAGGAGGGGCCTGTTGATCCAAGGCTGCCTTTTCTATTTTTAATGGCAACTGTTGCCTCTTAGCAAATACTGCTCAAAGTTATTGTAATGATGTGACCAAAAGAAAGCTTGCAGGAATATGCATGGTGAAAAGAATGAATCAGAGGTCCTCCCACCAAACCAAGTTTTCCTCCTTGCTCATTTTCCACGTCTGTAGACGAGTGGCAAAGAACAGAGAAGGAGCATGGGGGGGGGGGGGGATATTTCAGAAACGGACTTCTTATGCAGGTTTTACCCTAAAGAAACATCACTTGAAGGGGCCACAGTTGTCCCTTATTTCTTCTGGAACCACAAGCATTTAATTTGGGTCCTATACTTTGTCCCTGGGATATGCCCGCTTTCTTTTCCTGTTCGATTAAGGATAATGAGCTCACAAGGAAGTTTGTAGTTAAACAGCGTGAATGAGAAAAAGGAGGGGGAAATGAGTGCCTTATTCTCATCTCTAGCACCCAGAAACTGGAGCGGGAGGAGGCCGCGCGGGGTGCCTGGGCCGGCAGGGCTGGCTCATGCGGACAGTGGGTGCCAGGCTGCCCTAGACGCAGAAGAAAGGAGTGTAATTTTCATTTTATGGACCTTGGCCGGGCACTAGGTAGCAGGGGACCTTTACTTCCTCTTAGGGCAGTGGTCTGCAAACTGCGGCTCTCGAGCCACATGCGGCTCTGTTAAGGTGACCAGATTTTAACAGTGGTAAAGCGGGACACCATTGACCGAGAGGGGGTGGGGTGTTCTTTTTTTCTTTTTTTTTTTTCTTTTTTTAAATACATTTTATTGATTTTTTACAGAGAGGAAGAGAGAGGGATAGAGAGTTAGAAACATCGATGAGAGAGAAACATCGATCAGCTGCCTCCTGCACACCCCCTACTGGCGATGTGCCAGCAACCAAGGTACATGCCCTTGACCAGAATCGAACCTGGGACCCTTGAGTCCGCAGGCCAACGACACTCTATCCACTGAGCCAAACCGGTTTCGGCCCGGGGAGCGGGGGAGGTTCTTGATTAAAAATTTGGTCTATATTGTAATCGCTTTTGGTTTTTTTAATAAAAGGAAATTCACTTCTTAGATCATCGTTGAATTTGCATCCTCTTTTCTTACTCATTATGTTAAAAATCTAAAAAAAATAATTTAAAATTATATTATAAATTATATACATATTGCTTAAAAACACAGTAAGTAGGTACATAATTACATGAACATATTTTATTGTTAGTTGATAAATTAATTTGATTGTTATAAAGTAACTATATTTTAAAAATTATTTTAATCCTATATTTCTTTCTAAATAATAACAATACTAACTTGTATTATTTTTCCTCTGAATGTGCCGTAACATAAGTCGTAAGTGTCACTTTCAAGGCCGGCGCTAGACTTTTTGCCGCCACTATAAAATATAAATAATACGAGTACTGTCTGCTAAATTCAAGAAAATTTATGTATTTATGAAATAAATTACTTACCTGAATTATCTGAATAGCTGATTAGTAATGACATCACTTGTTTAACTAGCTTACTAGCACGCAGTACGATGTGTATCGTCTGAGAGACAGTTACAAAATGTTTTCGTCGTCGTTGCCAATCCCCAAAAATGCCATTGTTCATTAAGTCCAAACAATGGTGGTCGAATTCTAACAACTGATCAACAATGCGAACTGTGATAAGCAGTTCTCGATAATCAGTTCTCAACAATTATTTGTTATTGTTAAAGTTTAACATTATAAAATTAACAAAAATAATATAAAACTCATATCCTGGCTAAATAGCCACATGGCCGCCGAAAACCATATATTCCCTTCCTGTTCTCCCGCCGTTCCCTAGCTTGTCGTGCATTCTTTCCAAAAATCGGGACTTTTTTAAAACGCCGAGGGACACGGGACAAATTGTTAAAAATCGGGACTGTCCCGCCAAAAGCGGGACGTCTGGTCACCTTAGGCTCTGTGGCCCCTTGAGTGTGGCTCTTCCACAAAATACCACGGCCCGGGTGAGTCTATTTTGAAGAAGTGGCGTTAGAAGAAGTTTAAGTTTAAAAAATTTGGCTCTCCAAAGAAATTTCAATCGTTGTACTGTTGATATTTGGCTCTGTTGACTAATGAGTTTGCCGACCACTGTCTTCGGGGAACCTAGGAAGCCTTCGTAAAGAGGATGGCTTTTCAGTTGTACTTGAAGGGTGAGGTTTTCCTCAGGAAGAAGAGCAGTTTTAGTAACCTTTACTGAAAGATGTTTGTGATTTATGTGTTTTCTTGCTTTAAAAGAGTCACGTCAGTAGGAGAGAAAACATGAGCAAGTTCCTATAGTTAAGGGAAAGAGGATGAAATAACGAGGAGGCCAAAGCAGCCAAGCCTGCCTGCCTGCCTCCCTCTTCCTCCTCCTCCCTCCTTTCTTTCTTCCTTTTGTTAAACTCATAAAAGTCTGATGTGTTAATGAAAGGAAATTTGGAAAATACGGAAATTAAATTACACCAATAGTGCCCATCAAAAAATTATAACTGCTGATGTTTTGGTGAATTTTTCTTCCAATTTTTTTCCTATAAATTAATTTTCCTCTCCACTGTATTCACCATCGGCTTGCATTATTTCACAGACATTTACATGCTGCTAATCTCAACCTACAATAATATCTGACATTTATTAAATAAGCCCTGAATAAGTGCCAGTCTCTGTGCTATGCCCCTCACATTTCATGCTCTCAACAAACTTAGAAAGGTGTGTATTATTATTTCTACACTTTTACAAATGAAACCACTTAGGTCCAAAGAGGTCAATGAGCATAACTGTCATAACTAATATGCGATATTCCTGGGATTCCAAACCAGAGTTGACATGGAGGATGTGCTCTAAGCCACTACATTTTATAGCTTTTCATGAATTTTATTTTAATGGTTTCATAATAAAGAAAATTCTTCTATGAATCCTGAGAGTTCTGTTAGAAGGTCTCTGCTCAGATGTCACTCTATCAAGAATTTACTGATCACCTATTTAAAATAGCACCCCTCAACCCCATCTACCTTGTACTCTATCCTAACTCTACCTTATTTTTCTTTATAGCGCTCACCACTACCCGATATAGTAAATGTTTGTTTGTTTTACTATTTCTCCTTTCCCCCCTTCCTCTTAAGAATATAAGAGTCACGGACAAAAGACTTCATTTGTTTTGTTCACTGCTATCTCCCTCAATACCTAGAACCATGCATGGCACCTAATAGATATTTCATACTTGCTGAATGGTGGAATGACCTGCCTTCAGGTTAGCTTTATGTAAATGTAGAATTTCTTATCAACCTCCATTGGAACTGATAGGCTGGAATAACCACCTGCTCGGGTCTCTCCCTCTCTCCCTCCTCCACCCCCCCTCCGCCCCCTTAGTCACAGGTTAATTACCTGTCAATCACAGGACTGATGTTGCTGTTCACCAGTGCCCCGGGCTGATGGGCAACTCAGAACGCCCCACCCGGCTGCCCCCACAGTGGCATTGCATGTTTACAAGAGCCAGCTTCTTGTCCATACTGGTTTATGCCAGTTATACTTGTTATTGTAATTTCATCATTTAATTAAATATTATATAACTTATTAAGTATGAGTTTGAAAAGACATATGTTTCTATAAAAGCTAAGATGAATGCTTTGAAAAGCTCAGGCAAATAGACGAAAATTGCTGTCAAATAGGTATATGCAGCACATCTATCTAAGATTGGGGAAAAAAATAGTAAAAATTGATACCTCATAAGCTCTTATAAGAATCTAAGTGTCTATAAGTTCTAGCTCTGTTTTAATTAAAATTGGCAATAGTAGACAATGCCTTAATGGATAACATTTATGAAGAAAAAAAAAAGATTCCACTGGAGACTGATACTCAAATGTATATTTTTGTTTAAAGTTCAAATGGAAGGATTAAAGTAATAGGTATCATTTTCTATAATTGCTCTTGATAAATGACTTTTTGAACTTAACAAATTACTGCTTCTGATTCTATAGGAAAAGAGGCTTTTACTATTTTGAATGAAATTCAACATTCTTGGTGCACTCGAGATAATTCCTAGCTGGTTTTGTTATTTCAATAACTTCATAGTAATTCAATAATAATAATAATACTTCATTTCTCATCAGGAAATAATTGTTGATAAGCTGAGGCATGATTTCCTCCCTGCACTAGAACATGAGCTTCAGGACAGGGACCTCTGTCTTTTGTTCACGGCTTTCTCTCCAATATCTCCAACAGTGCCTGGTGCGTTATTTACTGACTGGGTAGATGAATGATTCTCAAGTGTGTGTGCTTGTTACAGAGAGAAGTGTTTTATGTTTTACATCCATATCACTATATTTTTAACAAAAAGAAACATACTTTTGAATTAACGTATTGATTGTTTATAAAATTAAAATTAACTGCTTTATATAATATACATGAGTTTATGTTTTTCTCTTCAATGAACATGTTGAAGTATAGCAACCTCTGAAGGGGAATTAGTCAATAATATTGTGACTATATTTTGCTCAGTGATCTCTAGACTTAGTGAGGTGATTACATTGTAAGGTATAGCATTGTTGAGTCACTATGTTGTAAACCTGAAACTAATATAATCTTGTATGTCAACTATATTAAAACAATAATTTTTTTAAAGGTATAGTCTCCTCGGTACTTCCGTTACATTGGTTAAGAATTGAGGGACTGATTGGGATTCTCTTGTGAGCTCTAAAACTTCTTGTGTGGCCTTGGTCAGGTTACTTTCTCTCTCCTGTACCTCAGTTTCCTCATCTGTAAAATAGTGAAAATCATAGGTTGTTACAGGAATTAAAGGACTTCATATTTATAAAGTGTGTAGAGAATGCCTGCCAAGATGGTTAGCACTTAATAAATGATAGTTATTATCATTGCACCTGAGTTTGACTCCTGGCTGTCTTTTTTATTTTTAATCTGTGTGGCTTGGGCAATTTACTTATGGAAATAGGTCAGAGAGGTTAGATAACCTGCAAGGGGTGTGTAATAAGTACTCAATAAATGTTAGAAGAAAAAAAAAAGGCAGGCAGTGTCATATGGGAGAGGACATTCATTTATTTATTTAAAAACGTTTTACAACTGAAATAATAAAAATACTTTTATGCAGATACAGACTGTCTTGCCTTTGCCATTTCAGTAAATTTTCCTCGTAGATTAGAAAGGTTTCTTTAATCTCATAAAGAAGTTTAAAATAGGTTTCACAATAACGAAAAGATAATTGAATTTTAATCTGGACAAGTTTTGAATGCAAAAATGTCAAACACAAGCACCACATTGTAGTTCTTAGTTTGATGACTTCTTCCAGAATCCTAGGCTGGCAGTGAAAACTGGTTTTCTGAATATTAATAGGGACTAAGTACACCGGGCTTGACTTGACAGGGAGGGAAATGCTTACATTATGCAAGGAATGCAGCTTCTTCCCGGGATGTTTTCTCATTTGAGGCCTATTAAAACCTCGTCTTGCTATTCCTGGCCATATTAGCACCACTGACGTCGCTGGATTATAATCGGCCCAGTGAGTGGCTATATTAAGGAGTGGGCCTGTGAGAATTGAGAAAGTGGAAACTGCCTTGTCCCCCAATGTCAGACTAGACATCCCCCCTGTTGGTAGTGACCGTTTACATCAACTCTCCACTACTTACAGATTCTGCACTGAAATTTACTAAGAGAAAACGAGAGGATTTTTTCTTCTTTAAGAGATGCAGATGATGGAATTGTTACAGCAAAATATTTGTGTAGCCAGTGAGCATGAATTTAGCATTGATTTGATTATTGCAGCGTGTGTTCCAGAGCGGCTGCCGCCCATTTGCAGCCTAATGTGTTTATTACAGTCTTCCCGGTGGCATCTTGAAGTGTCTTCCAACTAAAAAATTCATGAGCATTATTGGCTTTCAGTCAGAAAATGGACTATGTCTTCAAGTCACCGTCTAATACACCACTTTAAGGCCATTATACAAAAGTAAATCTAAGAGCGGCACATATTGAAAAGGAAGGAATTTTTAGCTTAAACATTTGTTTATACACTGTTATTATTGTTCTGGGAGTAAGAAAGAGCCTAAGAGAAGGTAGGTGCTGAACTATTTTACTCAGAACAGAGCAGTTGGTAGTTGTAGGATATGTCATTTTCTTTAACATCCTTTCCACCTGTAAACTGTTAGTGAGGTATTACTGAAAAATCACATTCTAATAATAGTAGTATGTGTTTGGCTTATTGCAGCTAATTTTCAAAAAGGAAAGTATACACTAAGTAGCTCAAAAGTTGTGAAATTAAACAGAAGGTTTGCAAATAAGATGCCGTTATTCTGGATTTACTTGAAGCAGGTCTCTTAAAACTTTGCAACTACTGTCACTGAATCAATGTGCGGTTTTCTGAGTCTGAATCTGTAAATACAGACTGTAATATGTAAGGTAAATTAGAATGTTATTGTGTGAGAAGCAATCTAGCGTTTGGTAAACATGAAGTTAAAAGTGTTCTTATGATCTAATAAAAAGTAATAATACTTGAGGGAAATAATATACTGTTTTTGTAGCTGAAATTTATTTTAGAAATATTGTATAGGATCTCCTATGACTGGGAAATGCATCCCTTGTTTTGCCAGTGGGAAGAACTGTTTGATTTTTCTGTGTGCTCTTGTCCCGGAATTGATAAGTCCTCATGGGCCTAGGTCTACTTCTGTTGTACTTGCACGTGATTCTTCTTGGTTTGCTTGTCTGTGTGAATCAACAATATATTCTTGCATAATATGCATATTTGCTGCAGAGAATATTTAACTTTTACCAAAAGCTGGGGTCTTGCCAAAATAATGTCCGCTTTGGGTGATTTTGCCCAGTTGACAGTGTTTGGAAAGAGGTATTTCCCTCTGTTGATTTGATGTCTCTACTTCTGTATCATATGGCTGGCTTTCAAGGTTGGCCCACTGTTTGCTACCTTTCCCGGGCATCTAATCCTAAAAGCACATTTTGTATATTTAAGCATTAGATAGCACTGTGCTTTCTCATGCTTATCAGGGTCTGGCCCAGAAGTTTTGCTTTTGTAACATAAAGAGATCCCTTCCGCAGCACAGTGTGCTTTGAGGGAGAAACTGTTTCGAGTGTAGAATACACTCCTGACAAAGAAATAGTGACGGCACCTTTTTTATTTTTAGTTTATTTTTATTGATTTCAGAGAGGCAGGGATAGAAAGATAGAAACATCAATGATGAGAGAGAATTATTGATTGGCTGCCTCCTGCACGCCCCCCACTGGGGATCGAGCCCACAACCCGGGCAAGTGCCCTTGACTGGAATCGAACGTGGGATCCTTCAGTTCGCAGGCTGAT
The DNA here is from genome assembly GCF_951640355.1 of Cnephaeus nilssonii. Taxonomy (NCBI): domain Eukaryota; kingdom Metazoa; phylum Chordata; class Mammalia; order Chiroptera; family Vespertilionidae; genus Cnephaeus; species Cnephaeus nilssonii. Next base: position 38,827,918 of record NC_137089.1, on the reverse strand, counting down.
GCTCTATCCACTGAGCCAAACCAGCTAGGGCAGTGACTGCATCTTTAACTGTGTACCTCTGAGGATGGAGGGCTCTGAAAGAGTATCTTTTCCTAATGAATTTAACGGAATGGAAATGGAAAGGTGTCTAAGCGAGGCTTTATGTTCACATTCGATATTACTTGAGCATTTCTTCCTCTTACAAAGTTTGTAAAGGATCAGACTACAGGTGACAGCACAATGTCATGCACTGTCTCTTGTAAAGAGGGAGCAGGGACAACCTGGAGGCCTGGGAGCTGTGGACGCCTTCTCACGAAGACCTGGCTGATTTCTCAGGCGGCTCCTCCTCTGCTAGGTGTTGATAGGAGAAGTTGTGTCAACAGCTCTTTGTACGTCAGTTCATTATAAATTTCATCTCCAAGTGAGCAATTTCAGAGCGCTCCTTTATGAAAATATTTCTTGGAACTAGCAACAGAGATCTGGTGTTTGACCACTTATTATGTTTGCATTTCAGCAACAGCATTATCCTTATTTATTCTTTTACTGAATTTGTTCAGCGTACGATAAATCTGTCAGTTTTATAGGCCTCCCGTGGAAGATGGCCAACTCTGATAAGAGATAATATGCACATTATCGTTTACATCAATTCTGCAGGATTAACTAGATTTAATGGTATGAGGCTATGTTGTGAGCAACAGCTTCCTTAGCTTAGAAGTTACATTGATGAATTCCATGCAAGAAGAGTGCTTTTTATTTTCAACGTGTTGAGGTTTAACATTTTACTTTCCTTTCCTGTCAACATGGTAAGGATTTAACTGGCATTGTTCACCCCTCCCAGAATATTGTTACTTAAAAAAAACCTGTTAATCTTGGGCAGAAACTCTAAGGTCTGCTTTATACCAGTTGCTCTCAGAGGGTGGCCGGGAGGCGAGCTGTCCCAGGGAGCAGGACGGCGGTTGTCATGTTGTAGATTGCAAGAAGGGACAAATCGGAACTTCTTTTCCAGTCTTGTCCTTCCACAACCCCCAGCATCTGGGAGAAACTCTTCTGTGACTGTAATTACCATCAGTTACGGCCCAAGAGCTGGCTTGTGTCGTTTTCAGTGTTTCTGATTTATGTTGAACGGTTTCAGCATTGAGAGTGAAACGCTCAAGAATTTTAATTTCCTGTGAATGCTGAAAACATGCAGAAATTTTAAGGAACTCTTAGTTTAGGCCTGCTTACAAAGTGAAATTTCTAAACCTTCAGGGCTGCCCTTCAGTACTTTTTCTCTCCTACCTTTTCGTTGGGGATTATTTCACTTTGTTTGCCTTAAAACTCACCCATCCACACAGTTTCTTTTCTTTTAGACGATTCTTTCATGTGTACGTGCACACTAGAAGTCACAGGCCTACCTACCTATGTAATCTATTGCTCTCTCTATCTATGCTTTTTATCGGTGTCACTTGAGTGGGGGGAAATTAACTCACCTAAGCCCCCAACCACACCTTCTGCTGTGATATACTAGCATTGCTGGCAGCTGAGCTCACATAGGGCGTGAAGTTCTATTTGCACGCCTCATTAGTGAGGCTAACTGTTATTTATTTGGTTCATCCACTGAAGAGCAGGGCATAAATTCTGCTCCAGGATTACATCCACTTCTGGCCCTGTGGCCGGCAAGAGGCAGCGTGGGAGCCAGCCACCACCTGTCACCACCTTGCTCTCCCTCCTCTCCTCCCTGCTCAACCCTAAATTCACTCCCTTTCCTTTTTATTCCACCTGGGAATCTGTGGGGTTTTCACCTTGGCCGAGGAGCCGTGATTCAGGGGCATCCCCAGCCTAATGTTCGTGGCAGGCAGGGTGCGTCCACCTGTCTGTGGCCAGTTACTACAGATTGTCCCCTGTCTTTTTTTCCTTTTGGTGGTTTAAAGGGTGGTTGGCAGCATGTACTGGGCATACACAGCCCAGGACAATTGCTCAGAAAGAGGACATATGGGGCAGACACAGAAAAATAAGGACACAAGCATGTTCATAAAGCTGAAATGTTTAGTTTTTAAGAGAATGTATTCAAGGTACCATCACATAAGAAAAGGAAAAACTTGGCTCTTCAAAAGGAAACCAATGGTTTTAAAACTACAATTACAGTGGTTTGCGAGCCAGCCTTCAAGTAAAATATAAATAAGCAGTCTGCTAAAATGGCCTTAATATACATAAACCAGAAAACATTCGCTCTTTGCTTCACTCACTGTCTCCTTGTTGAATACACCAGTGCCGTCCCTTCATGCAAAGGTACAATAATCTGTGTCTGTAATGGGGGAACTTAAAGGTAGACGATGCTGATGCCAAATCCCAAAGTGTGTACATACAACTTAAGTAAAATGGTCATATTGTAATTGTCTGTTGAAAAACTTTCTGATCTTTCTGATAGAACTGTACTTTTTAATATACATCAACAAACGTATCACATACACCTACAATATGGGGCATTTTGTTATATATTGAGGGTTACATCCTCATGATAAAAATTTACTTGAAATCTTAGGATTTATAGAAGGCTGCTTCCAGGGTAGAAAGTCCTTGGGATTGTTCTGGTGGTGGTGGTGGTGGTGGTGGTGGTGGTGTTAGAAGCTTTCTTAGATTGGATGAGTAATGTTTTTTGTTACATGCTCATGATTGGAACCCTGGGAATTGTGGTTCCAAGAGAAATACAGAGTGTCGGGCATCGTCTGGAAGAGTTTGGTGTCCAGGTTTTTGTTTGGCCCTCTGGGCTTCCCTGCCCTCCGTGTGGCTCCCGCGCTGCCTCAGGCCTCCTCCCTCCCAGGTGGCGAGGTGCTCTTCTTTCCTGTACGTCACGGGAAGAGGAGTGCGTACAGTTGTCTGACACCTCCACCTTTTACTTGTTCATCTCCCGCGCCTGGTTTTCTTCCTGAGCAGCCATCGTCCCCGTGCTCCTCACACACTCAGGTGGTGGACCAAGGTCAGTGAGTGCATGACGGGGAGGGGAGGTCTTGCTGCTTCCCCACCTGACCTGTGACTGCGAGATGAGAGGAAGAATGGCTTATTTGATGGGAGACCCTTAGCAGGAGTGGGTCGGCCTGGGTCTCCGTCCCAGTTCTTGCTAATCCACTCACCAGCCCTGTGTTGGAGATGCTACTGATTACCCCATTTTACAGAAGGGGTCATCAAGGCATGAGAGGCGACTTCTTAAGGTCCCACCAAGAGGTGCAGCTTGGACATGGATGCTGGCCATTTGCTTCTCAGCTCTACGGCCGCTCATGGTCCGGTTTGATGATTAAGTTCTATCTGTAAATTTCTTGGTACAGAGTGAATGCTAAATGAATAGTAACTAAATACAGATTGTGCTCATTATCAGCCCAAAATTCTGACGACAGCGCAGGGCCTTGGGGCTTGTTACACTGCTCCCGGCCGCAGGAAGCTCAGGCCTTGGCTTTCAGATTTGTCCCCTCCTGTGTGACCTGTTGAATACAATGTGCAATTGGTGCGAACCTCTGCCGCTACAGTGTTTCTTCGTCCTACTTACACGTGACTCCTAAAAAAATTAACTCCGCTGCCCCCTTGGATCAGAGTTGAGTCCGGAAGGGCTGACTGGAGTGAGACTGAGCATCCCAGATTACGCGGAGGGAAGAGCTGGGCCGTGTGATCGGTAGGTGACAGCGATGCAGTGGTCACTCTCCGGTGGTGTTTTCGTAGCCCACCTTCCTCTTTCGCAAATTCTTGACCTTCTGCCGACTTGCCCTTCCCTCCAATTTTTCCAATCTGGAAAGGAAGAAAAGCCGCCACAGAAAGAAAAGGAGGGCGGAGGTGATTTTAGGAGGCTGGGGGACAGAAGGCAGAGGAACTAGCATGGAATTGAACTCTAGGAAATAGTCTTACATGCTGGCTAAAACCTTGTGGGCTGCTTTTTATTTGTTTGTTTGCTTGTTTATTGGGGGAGGGGCGGTTAGCAGTTATTGAGCACCTTGGGTAGCAACTGTCTATGTCCTCAAAATCTTTGTCAGTCCCTTTGTTAGTTCGTTGAGAACTCAGCCTCTGTTGCTGTTGGATTTGCATATTTAAACATTATTTGGATTCTACTAATGATGAACACACTGTTTCTCATATTATATATCCTTATATTTTCTTACGGGAAGGTATTCAGCCAGCAGGAGCCAGTAATTCTCCTCCTCGGTTAGGGTCAGTAATGTTACCTGATTTTTTTAGTACATCTTAAAGCCTTGGGTGATAGCAGCAAGAGGGAGTCAGGGATGTGACAGGGAACTGTGGCTAGGAGGTGTGCTCAGGTAGGCGAGCTGCCCTGGGTGGAGCACTGAGGGAGGAGCAGGGAGGGAGGAGCCTCCTGTTAGAGGGCGACTGCTTAGGGAGGCCTGTGCGGGCCTAGGAGAGGTGTCATATCTCCCTGGTGGGATTTGGAAACATTCAGCTTCGTGGCATGGCACTACCTCTTCCCCGGGCAGTCTGTCATGGGTGAGCTGTTGCAGCACAGACTTCACATTGGCCAACCCAGAGCAGAGACTGGGAGGAGCCCCTTACAACACCTGTCGTTTCCACACGTGCAAGAGCGCTCCTGAAACTGGAGGCTGGCCGCAGAAACAGGGCCAGCAGTTGTGGTTCAGTGGCACTGATGAAATACAAGGCCTGGCGAAAGGGTATGGGCCCCGTGAGGTAGGCTTGTTTGTTTTTATGACTCGGAACCTTTACGTGTGCTTAACCTTTTAACAAGACTTAAAAAAAAAAAAAAAAGGCAGCCTTTTTGTTAAAAGTTATACACGCACATCAGTCAAAACTGTTGTCAAATTTCTGATAGGAGTCAACGTTTTTTCATTATTGGTAAGTTGATCAGACACTTGATCATCAGCTCTTTTCACTTTCCCCCTTGTTTTCTGTTTTAGCTGCTGATATGTGTTCAAGATGAGTGGGATGGGAGAAAATACCTCTGACCCATCCAGGGCAGAGACAAGAAAGCGCAAGGAATGTCCTGACCAGCTCGGACCCAGGTTAGAGGATTGCCCACAAAAGTCACATGCGGCTTCTTTGATATTGTAGCACTGATTTGATACTGTGATTGGTTTTTCTCCTTAACAGTTAATCAAATATGTATTATTTAGCTGACGTTTTAGAGATGCTAATCAGTTACAGATCTTATTATTTTTTCTAAGAAGAGGAAAGCTACATTCTTCTGATATCTCCTAAGTACTTGACTCTTATAACCTCTTTCTTCTATAATCTTGAGTTTTTCACACTCTTTTCTGTTCGATCACACTGTCATAAAGGCAAGATCCCAAACTAAAAAGATCTGCAGTTAATTTTATACTGGGTTTTATTCTGTTTTGTTTTGTTTTGTTTGTTTGTTTGTTTGTTTGTTTTAATGAGCAAGACATGAAATGTTAAATCCACTTGCTTTTGATTTGGTAACAAAGACTGTGGCTCTTCAGTGAGCACAGCACAAAGTTTTACAGCAAGTTCCATGTCATATGTTATGGGTGGATGTATGAGTTGTTATAGCCTCCATGGAGGATAACTTAGCCGTACCTTTTTAAAGTTATGAATGCATATTCCCTTTGAACTAACAGTGTTCCCCTTCTAGGAATTTTCCAACAGTATACTTTTACATGTGCAAAATTATATATGTTTGAGCTTACTTATAACAGCGTTGTTCATCATCATAAAAAGGTTAGGAAAAACCTAAATGCTTGTAGGCTTGTATGTAAACTATTTAAACATCTATAACCTGGAACACAATACAGGTTATTGTGAAAAAGAATGTGGACACTATTAAAGGGATGATATGAAAAAAATCTGTTAAGAATATTTAAATCATGTCAGTGACTTAAAAATTTAAATTTAAAGAGCAACTTCTATTAAATGGCCAGTAAAATAAATTTAAATTAAAAGAGCAACTTCTATTAAATGGCCAGTAAAATGATGAGATGGGGAACAGTAGGGAAGAGGGATAGAGATCATCATTAAGAGAGGAAGAGAAGGAGAAAGAGCAAAGAGCCAGTGTTTATATTTCCTTCTCTCCTTGTAGGTGCCAAGCAAAATAAGCCTGTTAAGTCACCACTGTCCACATCCCAGCTCCTGTGTGTTGCCTCTAGATTCCCTAGTACTTCCTGGCTAACCACAGTCTGTCAGTCAAACTGCCTGCAGTGCTCAGAGCCCTCCTCCAGGAGGCAGTGTGGTAAACTGGCGTGTTCCAGTGGAGGGACGTTCTCTGTGCAGGTTCCAATGAGGGGGGTGGGGGTTGGAGGGGTTGAGTGAGTCCAGCCCTCTCCCTGGCACTCTCCCATCTTTGTAGCACAGCTCCCCCTTCACCTATTTGTCATTGACTTATTGTCTTGGGGAGTGAGGGGGGGGGAGAGATGGAGGGAAGAAGGGGTGGGTTTAGGGGTCCAGAAGGGGAACTTGGCTCCTTCACAAATTCTAGCCACTCCCTCCCTTTCCCTGCACTTAATCAGCTAGAAGCTAGGAATACACATGAGACTTAGGAAAACCAAATTCAGGTCTGCTCTACTGGGTGATCTTGGACAAATTGTATAACCACTGTAAAATGGGAAATTATATTCCATCTTAGGTTTATTAGTTGGTGAAAATAAATCTAATATTTAGAAGCTAATATATGGAAGTCTATTACAAACTACAGGATTTTATAAATTGCTATTATACACAGATAATACCAATTTGTTAAAAATACAGAAAGCGGCTACATTAAACAACTTGCTTTGCTTATATATTGTATTGTTTGAATGTCTTTTAGTGGGCCCTCTACTGTACTCGAGAAGAAAAAGGTCCACTGTTATTATCAAAGGGAACTCTCTTGAATTTGCTGTTTATCAAATTCAAATGAGAGGATCTTGCCAGTTTTTTCCCCCCTCCCTTCCATTAACTTTTTAAAACTTTAGTTGAACTTGGATCATTGGTTTATATTTTGCATGTCCTTCAGCTTGGACAGTTAACAAACACCCTGGTCAGTTTCGCTTTTGTTTCTAATGGTACTGTGGTTTTTGCATTATCTAAAAAGCCTGTTTGGTTTGATTACTAACATCTTGAAGAAGCCTGTGAAATTATATAGATTTATTTATCTTAATTTTTTATGCTTTATCAAAAATCATTGAAATTTATTCTTATTTTAACTAGGTTAACTTCCCTTTCTTTTATTGATCTTACATAAACTTCAAAATTTTTATAGACGTAACTTCCATTTTCTAAAACATAAAGGAATCCTTTGCTTACTCAGCAGTAAATTTCATATCCAAGCTTGGTATCAAGCACTGGGTCAGCAAATTGTCTGATCCCTGTCAGTGGAAACAGTATTCACATTGGACATAAGATGACACAAGTAAATATATAATTATAAACTGGGGTAAATTTAATTTTTTTTAAAAACCTGCAACAAAAAAAACAACAACAAACCTGCAACATTTAGAGCAAATTCAGGTTTCGCCCCCCACCCCCAAAGTACTTTTGTGTTTACATAAGTAACTTCTCTTGGCTGTCTTTGTATTAGAACTTGATTGACATGCTTATCTTGTTCAAAATAGCTCTTCTTCAAATTCATAATAAAAACATGTTTCTTTTTTTTTTAGCCCCAAGAGGAGCACTGAGAAACGCAATCGTGAGCAGGAAAATAAATATATCGAAGAACTTGCAGAGCTGATATTTGCAAATTTTAACGACATAGACAACTTTAACTTCAAACCTGACAAATGTGCAATCTTAAAAGAAACTGTGAAGCAAATCCGTCAGATCAAAGAACAAGGTAAGAGGACCAAATTGATATTTTGGAGGGTTTAGTTGGTTTCTGGTTTTCCATGTGTGAGAAGTCCCTTCAGAGTCCCTTTAATCCATTTCTTCAGCTTAAATTATTGATGAGGAAATGATGTCACAGAGCAAGATGAATGCAAGTATCACTTGCAGTGGTGTATAAATAGGCTTTATATAAAATTGACCAATTCCCTGAGGTGCGGCGGGGTGATGTCACTTTTCGTCTGGTAAACTCCATGAGGTGCCCTCAGCCTCTGCCCATCTTGGACTTCCGGAGCTTGCACGGCAAGCGACTGTCATAATCTGCGAGAGAGGAGCCAAGTGAAGATGGAGACCAGAAGTGAGGAAGTGAACCTCCTGTTCCAGCTCGTCAGCATATTTGATGAAGTCTGAGCCCCGACCGGCCGCACCACTAGATTAGAATTTCATATCCTGAGTGACAAGCGATTTGAAAGGCTCATGCCTCTACACGGAATTCTTTTGTGAAGTTGAAACACAGAACATGACAGCTTTCTTCCTGGGGTTTTCTTTTTTTCTGAGATCATTTTCTGCCTCTCTTCTTTGATATTTTTGCCTACAGATAAACTTTAAGAAAATAATATTTGAAAAAACACATTAGACTTTGTGGTGCCAAGAAAAATCTGTCTTAGGCAAGTATGAACAGTGCCTCGGTGCTCAGGGCCAATATATGCTCTTGAAGTATTCACACACTGCTTCCCTTCAGGGTGAGGGAGATTAGTATCTCCTATAATCTGTTTTTGAATGCATCCTCTTAGAGTACCTACCTTTTATGTAATATTCAAAAGAGGCAGATTTTAGAACAGTGATGTCTTTGTCTGTATAGGTATATGAGCCTGAAACTGCCTGATCCAATCCATTATAAAATCCTAGCTACCTACTCACATATTATCATCGGAGCCTTTTCCATTTTCATGCATGTACTATTAAGCTAAATTTTATATAAAGCAATTTTACAAATGTAATTCTGTCTTCTAAGAATTTCTAAGGAATATACATATAGCATACACAATGCAGTTTCTGATACCAGCCCACCCTGAAAATCAGTCTTTATTTCCTGGCTTTTCCGTCAAGATTATATCATAACATTCACCGTTCAAGGAGTTTCCACTCTCAATGCCTGTCTCAGTCTCCATTTCTCTCCTTTTCCCCATGACATTCACTAGTTACCAGAAACTCAGTTAATCTCCAGTTTGTGTCTTCATTCTTTGGTATCAGCAAATGGATAAAATAATATTCCTAAAGCTCTTAGGAGAAAAAATTGGTTAAGGTTTCACAGTGTTCTGCAGTTGCCATATTTCTGGTTGCTGATACCATTGCAGTGGAGAAATCACTAAGTTTCTTGTTTCAGATTTCTAAATTTTGAATAATTAAATTTTGTGAACATTGCATGTTAGGCAGCACTTTACACTTAAAACAGTTACATAGATTTTTTTTTTGATTTTTTTATTATCAAGGTCTTGCACAAGGTTTTAAAGTTTTGCAAAACCTTGGTAATTCCCCCTTCAAACCATCAAACACGTTCAGATGTGTCACGCTGGGCCTGTGCCATACTTTCACTGTGGGTTTAATCATGGACTGCACACCGCAACCACCCAAGAAGCAGCAACAATAAACACCCTGTCATGCCTTATTCTTCTAATAATGTTCCTATTAATTTGAAAACTAATGTGTTTTGAAAGGGGAAACAGAACTTAAAAACCAAATGAAAAGAACAAATATACTTTTAAGTTTTCAGCTAGTCTAGTACTGTTAAGAAGATTGCTTGTTTAGTAAATTGTCTTTAAAAAGAGCAGGACTTCAGAAGCAAATAGGACAGAAGCTACGTTTGTGTCCTGGTTCTGCCCCTGACAAGCTGTTTGAACCAGGGCAAAGTGTTTTCTCTCTGAGACTCAGTTTCCTCCTTCAGAATTTAGCAAGCACAACATCGAGGTTGCACAGTTGTTGAAAAATTTATGAGCTAAGTGAACACACTCAGCAAGTGCCTGTCGCTATACATGGCTATTAGGTGTTCAGTAACTAGCGTTCCCATATTGAGCAGGAAGGTGGCATTTTCTTCACTTACACTAAGATCTTCAGACAATGAGTGCTTCCTTCAGGTAGAAAGGGGGAGGGGGGCGGTGGTATGAACATCCTCCCCTCCGGGACATCTGAAGCAGTACGGTTCTTGGTGTCTGTGCTTGCCCCCCACCCCCTCCAGCTCCGCATGGGCCAGCGCGCTTCTCTCAGCAGCTGACAGCCACTAGGGTTCAAGAGCAGCACAGAAGTGTGACCTGCGCCCTTCTGTCTCACCCGTGTGCCCGCCCACCCAGCCGATCCCCCGTTACTTAGTATAAATAAAATCCAACCATCATCTTGACAACATTGTCCAAGCTTAATTTGTATTTTAGCCACAGGCATCAGCCTGAATGAAATCATAGTTGTCCTAGAGAAGTTCAACTGGATTACATGAGATGTTGCACCGAAGAATACTAGTACTCCGTCAGGAATGCCGGGCTCATCCTTAGGGAACCTTCCCGTGTCCAAGACGCAGGCAGGTCAGCCAGGCATGATGAGCTCTTGCACTCAAGTCTACTCTCATCAGCTGCTCCTCAAGTTTCCATCCGATTTATAAATAAAGGGAGAGAAGAAAGGATATTTTTAATGGCCTAAAACAGTGGTCGGCAAACTCATTAGTCAACAGAGCCAAATATCAACAGTACAACGATTGAAATTTCTTTTGAGAGCCAAATTTTTTAAACTTAAACTTCTTCTAACACCTCTTCTTCAAAATAGACTCGCCCAGGCCGTGGTATTTTGTGGAAGAGCCACACTCAAGGGGCCAAAGAGCCGCATGTGGCTCACGAGCCGCAGTTTGTCGACCACAGGCCTAAAGGATGGGAACTTGGAGGGGAATTACCAGCTCTTCAAGTAAAGGAGCATCCTCTTGTATGAAGTAGTAGGGAGACTCGTGTTTGTAGCCACCAGCCCTCGGAGAGCGTTCACATTGGGCGGGCCTTGTTAGGAGCAGGGCAGGTCCAGAGTCTGCGTTGAACCATTCCAGCAGCTTTTTGATACTGAAGGATGATGTTTCATCCTGTTTGATATGATGCTGGTAAGTGTTTAAAACTTCAAGCTTCTACTGTATACCTTACAAACAGCAGTCATAAATGGTGGAAAAACCTATTTCCTCATTGAAGGGCTAATATTGCTTTTGTTTCACAGAATAATAAGTAGTATAAAAAATACAATAATCTATTTTGGATTACAATGTCCAATTTCACACTTTTAATCAGAAAAGTTAAATAGAAATTTCTGTGGCAAATTCCTATGCTCTTAAAAAATAAAATTGACCCAAACTACCTGATTAAAAACTGGTCAGAGCACCTGAATACACACTTCTTCAAAGACATACAGGTGGTCAATGGACATATGAAAAGATGCTCAATGTCAATAATCATCAGGGAAATGTAAACCATAACCACAGATATCACCTCACGCCTGTCAGAATGGCTACTACCAAAAAGACAACAAAGAGTACGTGTTGTGGAAGAAGTGGGGAAAAGGTGACCCTTGTGCACTGTTGGTGGGATGGTAAATTCATGCAGCCACTATGGAAAGCAGTATGGACATTCCTCAAAAAAATTAAAATACCACATGGCCCAGCAGTCCCACTCCCATGTATTTATCTGAAGAAATTCCTTGGTGGACTAAGCAACCTAAAAGGTCATTCTCATTTCTCATTCTGATTTTTCTAATGATAAAATTTTGATTGTAGTGCCAGTATGAGAACATTGGGATTGTAGATTACTTCGTACATTTGAATTTCCCCTAATAGTGAGGATAGCATCAAAAAATAAAGAAGTATTTTAAAGCCGAAACCGGTTTGGCTCAGTGGATAGAGCGTCAGCCTGCGGACTGAAGGGTCCCAGGTTCGATTCCGGTCAAGGGCATGTATCTTGGTTGTGGGCACATCCCCAGTAGGGGGTGTGCAGGAGGCAGCTGATCGATGTTTCCCTCTCATCAATGTTTCTAACTCTCTATCCCTCTCCCTTCCTCTCTGTAAAAATTCAATAAAATGTTTTTAAAAAAAAAAAAGAACTATTTTAAAGAGGGTGAGAGCCAGTGATTTTAGTGGAGTCAATTCACATCAACCAATGAGAGCCAATTGTTACATTTCAAGAATTTTATAAGCCAATTGATAAACAACCATTATTAAAAATTATATAGACTTACAATTAAATTATATTACAAAACAAGCGTAAGGAAAACGAAAGTTCATCATTTCCTAATTATTCTACTTCATTTTACCCTTATCTGTGCTGTAGAGGCTCTGTGTCATATCTAGTTACATGGGAGAGATACTATGTAGTAGTGGCTACTACACATCTTTTCCGAAGTCTGCATTCAATACCGAGTATTCACACCATGGAAATCTAAAAATCAGTAAACTCTACAAATCAAAGCTTGACTTAATGTTTTGCTGACTGTCATTCTAGACTTAAGTAGTGGAGAAAGTATTAATAATTAACATTATAACATTACGTAGCCAATACATGCACACACAAAAATTATATCCAATGCAGCAAAAAAGTCACAAGTTGAGAAAATTGCATTTCTACATATAATATCCTCACCCTATACTTTTATTATTTCACTTTTGTCTTATTCATTGACTTATATGAAGAGGTCCAGTCACCTGCACCCTCTCCAGCTCTCTTGTGGACCTTGTTGGCTCTTGCTTGTCCCTGTTACCTGAGTGACATGTTCAAGAATTTTTCTTTAAGGAGAACTAAAGAGGGCAAGAGTCATGGCAATTTTTATTTCACTCTTATTTGCTTGAACACAGGAATGAATTTGGCCCTATCTTACTATTGAAGATCTGAAGCTATTATCTGTTTTCATAAAAATAAACTTTCTTTCCTTGTTTGACAATATAACCTGTGGTCGGCATTCTGCCCTTGACATTGCAATTTTGAATGAAGATAAAATGTTTTTCTGCTGGTCTGCGTATAAATCACTTTCCTATTCTTATGTGGACCAGTGGCTCATGTTATTAATGAAATCCTTAAAATTAGTGAGCAGGGGTGGAATTCCTGCTCTTATTTTCTCCTCAGACCCCTTATTATTTTTTCTTAAGTATATGAAAAGGTTATTTTGTTTGTTTAACAGCTTTCAGATAAAGAGGATTTGAATAATTTAATGTACCCTAATGCTTCACGATTTTAACAATTTATGACATGAGCTCTAATTTCAAGACTTACACTGCCTTCCACACTCTAGAAAGGAGGCATTCCTTTTTGCCTTGATTGCCTTGTATTATTATAAAAAGAAATTAATTCTGACACCCACTCCCTGTATTGATTTTACTCAAGAGCCAAACATTCAGTAATAAATTTTATTGAGTAAATACTATATGCAAGACATTGTTATTCACTGAGGGGGAATCTGACCGTCGGTAGTACATGGGTTTTTTTGTTTTGTTTTACTTTTTTTTGGAGCTTTCATTCATTTGAGATGAAATAGACTTGTAAACAACCAACCAGCTGTGGAACTGGAAGGGACAGTGGGATTGAGTGGAATTACAGGAACAAGCCTTGCTGTAAACGAGGTTTCAGTAGGTGAAAGAGTGGCCAATGGGGCTGGGCCGGGATGGGATGGGACGAGGCGGTGGGGATGCTTGTCAGGTGGGGAGCAGAGGAACCAGAGCCACGGCACAGGACCGTGGGGGGAACCCCGTGTAGTGAAGCATCTGGTCGGATTTGAGGCTGAAAAGGACAGGTCAGAGTCAGATGGGACAGTAAGCACAGGATCGTAGCAATGTTAACTCGTCACGCCTCTGGCCGAGTTGGTTTGAAGTATTCTGCCATGGTCTCCTGGCTCTGGAGATGCCCAGTCCTAGGCATGGGACTTGTGTGTCCAAAGCACATGCCACTGTTTGGCATTTCGCTGTTGGTGTCGTTCTCTTTTTGGTTTAGGCTGAAAGTACATTTTTCTTAGTTTTTTGTGGTTTTGTTTTTCATTTGTTTGGTTTTGTTTTCTGTTTCTTTTTTTAAGCAAATGGGTAAGAACAAGCCTACCTTCCCAACCTGTTGTACTGGTAGACGAGCAAGAGGGAACCATCACTGTTCTTGTGTACTTCAGGTTAATTTTCAGGCTGCGGTGGATTGTACAGTAAGAAATCATTATACATGCAACTATTTTATTTTATTTATTTTTTAATCCTCACCCGAGGACATGCTTAGAGAGGGAAAGGGAGAGAGAGGAACTGATCAGTTGCCTTCCGTACATGCCCCGACCAGGAACCCACAACCCAGGTATATGTCCTGACCAGGAATTGAACCAATGTCCAGGATGATGTTCAGCCAGCTGAGCCACTCCAGCCAGGCTGGATTTTTGGTGGTTTTCTTAATTTTGGTAAAAGACACTTAACATAAATTTATCCTCGTAACAATTTTTAAGTCTGCATTATTTTATTACTAATTATATGCATGCTGTTGTACAACAAGTCTCGAGCTTTTTCATTTTGCGTGATAGCAACTTCATACCCATTGAACAACTCACTGTTCGCCCTGGCCATCCCCTTCTACCTTCTGTTTCTGTCCCTTTGATTACTTTAGATACCTCACATACTGGTAAGTGGATCCATGCAGTATTTGTCTCTTTGGCATTGGCTTATTTAACGTAGCATAATGTCCTCACGTTTCATTTACGTTGTAGTGTATGACGGGATTTTCTTTTAAAGGCTGTATGTACCTATCACATTATATTTATCCATTCATTCATCAATGGACATTAGGGCTGTTTCTACATCTTGACTCTTGTGAAAAATGCTGCAGTGAGTGTGGGTACAGAAATATCACTGTGATTTTTGTCTTCAGTACTTTTGGATTATTGCCCACTTCTATTTTTAATTTTCTGTACTGTGTCTGCACCATTCTTATAATTCCACCAACAGTGCATGAGGATGCCTGTTTCTTCACATCCTCACCAACACTTGTTACTTTCTGGATTTTTGATAGTGGCCATCCTAATGAGGTGATATCTCATTATGATTCTGATTTACATTTCCTTGATGATTAATTAATTAGATAGAGAATCTTTTTCAAGGAGATAGTTTGAAAAGAATAAGTATCTAATACCATATAGCAGCATTGAATTCCTTCTATAGTCAAATATCTTAGTATCAGATATTGTTTGATACTTTAGGGCATCAAACATGACCCTAAGCTAAGAGTGTGGAGAGGAGGTAGTGCTGAGCAAGAAGATCCCTTGAGGCAAATATTAAATCAGTAAGAAAAAGGAGAGAAAACCACAATGGCATTAAGATATTTGGCCTCATTTCAGCTGTTTCTAAACAGCTGTTCCCCTAAAGAACGTCTCTTTCCCTCACACCTTTTGCTACATCAGAGGTCTGTATGTAGGCTGTAGGAAAGGAAGAAGTGTAAGTCATGCTTGGTTATCTCTTTGTCTATCGTTTGGGGGTGGGCAAATAGAGGCACTCACATATGTTGTTTACCAATTCGTTCCTCCTCTTATTACTGTTTTGTTCACTCTGAAATATTTTAGTTCATTTCTACTTAGAAAATGATCACCTCTTCCTAATTACTGAGTCATTTATCTCTGATAATAAGTGTAAGGGTCCAGTTTTTTAAATCATCTCATCTTTTCTGTCACTCCCGATGTTTTTAAAGTAATAATTCCAGGAAAGCAGTGATCGTGGTGATTTTCATCTCAGCTTTGTTGGTAAGAAATGGGGACCCCTTAACAGCTTGTGTTTTGCCATGAGTGCATAAGTCTAGTAAAACTTGGCCTTGTGCCTTATTTAACTGTGAGTTCAGCTTTTACTCCAGGCGGGCTCTTTCCAGCATATCAGATATTGAATCCTGTTTTGTTTTCTAAGAATGTGACAGTGAAGAATAATTCACAAAATACAAGAATTGTAGTTCTGCTTATAATACTTCTCGATTAAAGACTCTGGATACCAATTAACCTTGCCCTGAGAATTGATTTTAATTTGACCTTTTTTCTTGTGGTAAAATATGCATAGCATTCATTGCTGTCCATCTCTATAACTTTTTCATCATTCCGAACAAAAACTCCTGATCTATTAAATAATAACTAGAGGCCCGGTGCACAAAATTTGTGCGCAGGGCTGAGTGTCCCTCAGCCCAGCCTGCACCCTCTCTAATCTGGGACCCCTCCAGGGATGTCTGACTACCCATTTAGGCCCGATCCCAGTAGGATCAGGCCTAAACAGGCAGTCAGACATCCCTCTCACAGTCCAGGACTGCTCGATTGCCTGCCTTCCTGATTGCCCCTAACCACTTCTGCCTGCCAGCCTCATCACCCCCTAACCACTCCCCTGCCAGCCTGATTGATGCCTAACTGCTCCCCTGCCAGCCTGATTGGCCCTAACTGCTATCCCCTGAAGGCCTGGTCACCCCTAACTCCCCTCACCTGCAGGCCTGGGTCCCCCTGCAACTGCCCTTCGCTGCAGGCCGGTCACCCCCAACTTTCCTCCTCTGCCAGCCTGGTCACCCCTAACTGCCCTCCCCTGGAGGCTTGATTGCCCCCAACTGTCCTTCCTTGCAGGCCTGGTCCCTCCCTTCTGCCCTCCCTTGCTGGCCATCTTGTGGCGGCCATCTTGTGTCCACATGGGGGCAGCCATCTTGTGTGTTGGAGTGATGGTCAATTTGCATATTACTCTTTTATTAGATAGGATTATTCACCTCTCCTCCTCCCAACCCCTGGTAACCACTATTCTATGGATTTGACTATTCTAGTTATCTAGAATAGTGGAATGATATAGTATTTACTTTCTATGAGTGGCTTATTTCACTTACTATAATGTTCTCAGAGTTCACCCATGTGATAATATATATCTGCATTTCCATCCTTTTTAAGGCTGAATCCTATTGCATGTATGTGTCATATTTTTTTTTATCTATTTATCCATCAGTGGGCACTTGGATTGTTTGCACCTTTTAGCTATTGTGAATAATGCTGTTATACACCATGATTATTTGTGAACATATATCTGTTCAAGTCCCTGCTTTCATTTGGGGGGGGGGGATCTACACCCAGAAGTGGTATTACTAGATCATGTGTTAGTTCTGTTTTTAATTTTTTGAGGAATCATCTATATATTTAAAACCCTAATATGCAAATAGACCAAACGGCAGAACTACCAAACAACCGGTCACTATGACGTGCGCTGACCACCAGGGGGCGCGCGTGGAACATGGCAGGAGTCAGCCACAGTGGGATGGTGGAGCAGGTGAGCGGGGGCGCCAGACCAAGGCGGGGCGCTGGTCGCTGTCATCAGGGCGAGACTCTGGTGGTTACTGAAAATGCTTTGCTCCTGTGCACTGCAGTCCTGCCCGGTGCTTGCATCTGCTGCTGGCGCCGGCCCCGATCAGCACTGGCCCTGATCACTTGGTGGCATCAGCTGGTGTGAGCTGTGGCTGCTGGCCCTAATCACCCCTCAGGGCTTCTCCACCTACCCCTGCTCCTGAGGGGCGATTGGGGCAGCAGCCACCACTCGCACCCGCTGACAGCGCTGGCCCCAATCTCTCCCCACCGTCAGTGGGTGCGAGCATGGCGGGCACAGTCAGCATATGGGAGCAGTGATGGCGGGAGCAGGGCTACCGGCAGAGAGGGGACTGGGGGCGTGGTGGGAAGGGCCAGGTGGGGGCGTGGAGGGTGGGCTGAGACCCGCCCCTGTACCCACCACAGCTTCCCAGCCCACAGTTCCTTTCAAGGTGCACTAATTCGTGCACTGGGCCCCTAGTTACTATACTAGGAAAATGCAAAAATATTTAAATAGATAATACTTTTGGTATTAAGAATCAGGATTCCTTGTATCCAAGGCTACTATGTGGGGATTTTTTTAGCAATACTAAAAGAATGTCATAAATATATGTAGACACACTGTTTTCAGCTACCCTTTCATCCCTTCTGGAAGATTCCTCCATTCTTTGCTCGGTCCCTGTATTGCCTCTGATCACCAGACTCCTTCAGGGTCAATACTGTTGTCTGTTTCTTAGATAAGGAAACTGATATGCAGAAACAATAGTAAGGCTCAAACTAGTCAGTGACAAACTAGAATTCCAACCCCAGTGTGCTGGTGGTTCTGAAGCTGGCATCTTTCCCCCGTGTCCATGACCTGCCCCTGAGGGTGGTGGTCGTGTCTTCAACCCAGCCTTTGTTTATCGTGAGAGAAAAGGTTGATCTACAGAGAAATTCCTAAAGCAAAACACTCAAAACCAAAATAAAGATTTATAATAGTTACTGGGGTGTCAGTTGGGGTAGTTTTAACGTGTTACTCACAGAAACCATGTGGCTTCCTCCTCCTTCCTTTTCTCTAAATTTTTTAGAGATTTTGATGGTTTAAATATCTTCAATCTTATGGAAACTGCAGTCAAATAGCTGCCCCTCGCCCAGGTCCCCGCGTGTTCTCCACGCCCATGCATTCTAACAGGGCTGCTGTAGTTACGGATGCATCTCTCCCAATATTATCCTTTTTACTGTCTCTTTCTAGTTAGCTCAGTGTAAGTCATGAAAGGAAGAGATGCTAGGGTCATTGAGCAGTGGAAAAAGTTCCTCCTAGATATGAAAACCTCTGAGTCCGTTGCTCTGATTCAGAGCCCTCACATTTCCCACGAGCCAGAGGAGTGACGGAGGGAAACAGGACATGAGTTGTGCGTTGACGTTGCGTGCCCTCAGAGGCTGGTTGCCACGAAGCTGCTGCAGCTCCGACTGCACCGGCCCCTGCGAGCGCTGGGCGTTACCACGTGTCACACGGGGAGTGCTCACGTTTACCTGTATCATCTCATTTCATCCATGCGGCGCCCCTGCCGGGCAGGTGTAGTTAGTTATTAGCTCCATGTTACACAGGGAACCTCGGGTTTAAGTGACTCGTTCAGAGTCTCACGGCTTCGAGAACTCAAATCCAGATCAAAGCCAGTGTTACTCTTGCTTTGCCTGCCCTTTGGGAGGAGTTGTCATGAGTAAATGGGTTAAGCACATGGACAAGCCCAATTTAAGATACACTGAGACACCGTGGTTTAGTTACTGGGAAGAATGTTTTTTGCAAATCCCAATGTCAGAGGATAATGTACACTTTCAAGACAGCTCAGCTTTTCCTGTCAGGAAAAAAAAATGATAAAAGATCCCAAGAAAATAGAAAGTTGCTGTCTGGGCCAAAAAAAATTCTTGGTATTTAGCGAGAAAACTGGATAACCAGCTGGTTTGAGAATAGTCATTTTGTAACCTCGTGTAAGCAGATGAGTTTTCTGTGAGAGGGAATGTGCCGTCGTTTTATGTGTCCATCATGTGGGCGCACCGTACCCTCCAGGTAAACAGCAGTCCTGGCCTCGTGAAGGTGTTCTCTCCGATTTCAGGAAATGTATTGGGAGCAAAACAGACTTTACCAATAGTCGCTGTGAGTACCCCAATGTTCTTTATTGTGGACCAGAGGTCAAGGACAGGAGTGGCATCCAAGGGCCGTGTTTCACACAGTACTGAGCTCTGCACCACCTGTGCAGTGTGTTCTAACCTGTGTTCTGAAAGGGAAGTGTGCAAATTGCAAATGTGCACCTGGGAAATGGATGTATTAGATTGCATGCATTTAAACTTGAACTTTTAGATATCCAGGGCTGTTGGAAAGGGTACTTTTGCATTATGTTTCTCATTTCTATAATTTTGAACCAAAGAAAGGTCCAATTCAACACAATCTTACAGAAAAAAATACATTAATTTTACCCAGCCAAGAAAAATTTTTCATTAAAATGGACTTAGATTCTGATTGTACAGTGTTAGAGCCTTGACCACCTGTAATAGATGAATCCTTTTGGGCCTGCCAATTTTGGAAATAAATTTTTTGTCTTATGGAAAACAACTAAAGTGAAAGAAATAATGTGAGTACTCCCACACCGTCAGTCCTGAGGTCCTTTTCACGCCCATCAAGGCCAAATGGTGGACATGATGGAATTCCTGGGCCATTTGGGGAGCAGTATCTTCTCAGTACAGTGGTGATTCCTTCCTTAAGCCTGTCCACATTAGGCAGGCATCTGCATACCCCCATTCTGTAAGATCCCAAGTGTTATGTGTTACCTTATAGATGACAGAGGGAGAAAGGAAAGAAAAAACAGCAAGCCCTATTGGAATTGACATAATTATCCATTACCACCCCTAAATTAAGCTCACCTTCTTAAAAGCTTTTTTAATTTGATAGACCATCTTCAATTTGTAGATCCTTTATGTCAGATTAGAAAAAGTTACATACAGTGCATTTTATTTGGAATGTTGCTAGAGAACTAAAATTGTCAGAGGTGAAAGAATTAAAATCATTTTTTTCTCTTTGATTAGATGGATGGATGTCTCTGTGATTGAATTAAGGGCTTTCTTAAGAAGAAGCACAGAGAATCTGTAGCTGTAAAAACCATTTCTCCCCTTGAGATTTATTTGTAAGTTAACTGTTTGGAATGGAGGATATTTTCTATCAAAACAATGCCATTTTGATGATTAGATTCCTGGACCAGTTCCATAAAGCCTATTGTAACCAATAATGCTCTAACTAGAATAGTTCTTAATATGTAAGGTTTACTAGTATACAGCTGTATTTTGAAAACAGAGAGATGGTGATAAGTAAGATACACATTCTCATAGAAGCGTTGCTAAGTATGTCATACCCTTTTCTTTCTGTTCTATGCCAGTTTAAGTGTAGATACCTTCCTGTGGGGCTCCATGGACATTATTGATAGTAAAAGGAGCCCTCTTACCCCTAAAGGTGGGAACCACTGCCCGAGTTGCTTCCAAGTGAAGGTGCTGTAGAAGCTCCATCAGCACATCCATCTATTTCCCCGGAAGGCTCTGCTCTGGATTCCCAGAGAGGCCTCCCACGTGGTTTCCTCCTCCTTCCTTTTCGTCCTGGACCCCTCCCACTCCTGGCCTCCACTTGCCAAGCAACACCAGGCAGGACTCTTAGGACAGGGGCAGAGCTCCCGAGGCAGGCCTGTGGGGGAGGCAGGCCTGTGGGGGAGGCAGGCCTGTGGGGGCCAGGAAGTTCAGACGTGGTACGTGAGAGTCCGGAGCAGGTGATACTCAGTGAACCGCAGGCTCTGGGCCACGGTCCTTTCCTTTTCCTCACAGCTCACCTGTAGCCCCTGCCACTGTCTTCCTCTAGCGGCAAACTCATTAGTCAACAGAGCCAAATATCAACAGTACAACGGTTGAAATTTCTTTTGAGAGCCAAATTTTTTAAACTTCTTCTAACGCCACTTCTTCAAAATAGACTCGCCCAGGCCGTGGTATTTTGCGGAAGAGCCACACTCAAGGGGCCAAAGAGCCACATGTGGCTCGCGAGCCACAGTTTGCCGACCACGGCCTAGCCCAAGCATGTCAAACACTAGAGTTTGACATGCTTGCCTAGCCACTTCCTTATTTCCACTAGGATTTTTCTTCTCCCCTGGTCCACTGCAGCACAGAATTCAGCTTTTTAAGTGCAGTTCTTGTCTCTGAAGCAAACATTTAATTCTGGAATTATTTAGCTAGTGAAACAGATCATGTAAAAAGGAAAAGTCACAAACTTTCAGGAAGTCTTTAAAACTCATGATAAATTAGGTTCCAGATATTCTTTGAAATATAAATGAAGCCCTAGTTCACTCTTTGTCTATATTCCCAAGTTTATCTGCAGTCTTTAGCAACCCGTAACTTTATCTCTTGATCCCACAGGAGGTGCTTGTGGTCCCCCTCACTTTATCCATATCCCCATATATCTGTCTGTCTTTCTCCCTTTCACTCTCTTCTTTTCTTGATTTTCTTAGATTCTATTGAAAAAGACAAAAATCCACCTTGGCTGGTGTGGCTGTCAGAGCATCGGCCCTTGCACCAAAGGGTTGCAGGTTTGATCCCTGGCCCAGTCGTGGGTTGCAAGCAGGAGACAGCCAGTTGATCTCTCTCTCCCTCTCCCTCCCTCCCTCCCTCCCTCTCTCCTTCTCCCTGTTCCTCCCTCTCCCTCTCTCTAAAAATCAATGGGGAAAAATACCCTCGGGTGAGGATTAACAAAAGAAAGGGGCAAAGGCCAGATAGATAGATAGTGTGGCTCATCTATATTTTGGAGGAAATATTCTAACGGAGGTGAGGCCATCTGTGTAGTTGGAGAGATTGGTAGGGATCACCTCTGTTTCTCTTGACTGGTCTAGTTCAGTACTGAGGTGCAGATCCAATCCTGACTGACCAGGTGGACATTGAGTTTTCAGTCCCTACCCTGTGGCTTTAAAGCAATAGCAATTTTATCTTTGATGCCCATCTTCTCAGTCCACTAGTTACAGTACTCAGAATTGTAAGAGTGTACTCACTGCCCATCCTTTGCCTATAGGACACAATAAAGCTATTTTCACATGTTTGAAAATTATGAACAGTTTATTCTTTTTTCCAAATTGACCCTCAAGGTAAGAGGGTGGGGGGTGGTCATCAGGAACCTGAAGGATTATGGATCCGATGTCAGGATTTGTAAAGACCTGCAATATTAAATATTCTTGTGCACACTCATAGCTACTGTGTTTCTCAATCAGTTTTTTCCTGTCAGGTGCACCCCTTAGCTCCCTAACCTAGGGTTTCCTCCTCAGAGCAATCTGTACCCCTCCCCACTTTTTCTCTTTCATAATATAGTCCCTTCGAATGTTCATCTTCTCCCAACTTTCTTTGACGTTCCTTCCTGTAAGTAGTTGATTACGATAATTCTCAATATTGCTTCTCTTCTGTATGCTAATCTGAGGAGCCCCTTACTTTCACATACTATGCTAAGTCCCCCTTTTTTGAATTGGGTTTTTGTTTTTTTTTTGAGTTCCTGATTTTCATATTAGGATAAGTGAGAGAAAAGAGCTAGACACTTATCCACAACACTATACAAGGTAATCCATTTCAGTACTTGGCAAGGTGCCTGCACCACACACAGGAGGGCAAGGCCTGTCTTTTTATCTTTGCATCCTCCCTATCTAATATCGTGTTTATGTTTCCTTGAAAACATAATGTACTACTTTTTAAAAAATAATTACACATAAAAATTAGAAAGTAAAATGTCTTATCCCATCTGTGTGCTAGGAGTCGATCCTGTCCAGCCCATACAGCCCACTTGAGCACCTCTTTCTGTTGCCTTCTCCAGAGAGTGGATCTGTTCAACTCACTTTTATTGAGTGTGCACTTGGGTCAGCAGTGCAGTAGAGGACTGCGATGCAGAGGTGGGAAATACAGTTTCTAGCTCAAGGACTTGACAGTCCTAAGGGAATTCCAAGGCCCTCCTGATGGAGTCTGATGGTTTCCAGATGATGTAGCAAGTGTTAGGAAGGCAGCGTTGTGGAGAAACAGGGTCAGAGATTGGACCCCTGAGAGTCCAGGGATTTCCTAGAAGGAATGATCCCAAGTCTAAGAAGGCCCCGGTTACAGTCTAGTCAAGGTAATGACACCCATGAACCCAGTGATGCCACCTCAGCCTGGCCTGCTGTTTTGGAGATGACTTTCATGCACTGTGTTCTTGGCTTGGGCAGGGGGACAAGAAGCAAGCATTTCCCGTCTAGGAGACAAAAGCCATTGCCCCTCCTCCAGAAAATGCAGCATTATTTTAATATTTTTTAAAAAGAAATTTATATTTGGTAAAGTACTAATATTTTATCTCATTGAAAATTAAGATTTATGTTTTCACTCTTACTTAACATTGATAACTGAAGAAAAAAAATTTTATTGTTGTATGACTGGCTTTGATTTTTTTTTAATTTAAATTTATTGGTAGAAAACCCATGGAAATGATATTAAATTAAATTAATTGATAGCAGGGTCTCAAGATAAGTTCAATAAAACGTACTCTTATAAGTTTCTGATTCAGTTGGTTTTATCACAAAGGGATGTAATTGTAGTTTTCTTTTAGTAGAAACTTGTCAAGTACTATTATTTTTCATTGCGTCTTAGCCTTATGAAGTCTGTCCATTTCATTTTTCAAACATGAATGATTTCACAGTTTTTTTGATATACAATGATTTATATTAAATTACTTAAAGTACTTGTTATTTGTAATTTGTGAACAGGTTTATTGGGTTCTTTGTAAGACTGCTTGTAATTATAAATGCAGAATGGTATTATTCCTTAGCGCCTTTCTTCTGTGGAGCTCAGAGTGCTTCACATGCATTATCTTATTAAGCCTCATAACATCCCTGAGAGGCAGGGGCATTTTGCAAGCGATTATGGATTGCTTTGCTGAATCAGCACAGACGTACAACATTATGATAAGCTTGGAATAGATTGAGGTCATGTACTAACTTGCTCTCAGGAAACCGTATATGCAGCCAAATATTTTCCTTGGCAACACAGAGCTAACAACTGCCTCCATTCTAGTCTCTGGGAAGCCCACTGTCCATTGATGCAATAAAACATAACAAAGGATACATTTTGAAAAAGCAAATTCAGGACAGTCTACCTGAGAGGCAGGTGAATTTCCTCCAGCCTGAGTGACAGCAGCATCTTCTAGTCCAGGCTTTACATCTGCAGAGGAAAGGCTACCAGTGCTCTTGCGATGTCATCTGTCATCTTCTGCCACTTTATCTGCCTCACCTCAGCCATCACATGGCAGGGAGGATTTCCAAAAACAGGTTTCTGGAATTCAAACCGGCCATCTGTGTTGAAGCTAAACCTGATTCAAAATAGCTTTGGTAGAACTTTCTTGAAGGCTTGATGACAGCATAGTCCTAAGTCATCTAGCATCTGGAAGCACAGTAGGATAATTAAAATAGAAAATAGGAATAATAAATTTTATGAAGATTTTATTTCATTATTTGAAGGGTTGTAGGATGGTGGGGAAACATCTCTTTGGCTAGTATATTTAAAACAAAACGAATTTAAGCCAGTTAATTTGATAGGGAGTAACTAAGTTATTATTACGTCTTTTTTATATTTATAATGAGGGGCCCAGTGCACGAATTCGGAAGTGCAGTAGGCACAGGGGCGGGTCTTGGCCCATCCTCTGTGCCCCCACCCGGCCCCTCCTGCCGCAGCCCCTGGTCCCCTGTCTGCCGGCAGCCCCGCTCCCACTGATGCCACTCCCATGCGCTGATGGCGCCGGCCCCACTCGCACCCGCTGAAGGCACAGAGTAATTGGGGCTGGTGCCAGCAGCAGGTGCAAGCAGAAGCTGCTGCCCCGATCGCCCCTCAGGAGCAGGGGGAGGTGGAGAAGCCCTCAGGGGTGATCAGGACTGGCAGCTGCCACTTGCACCCACTGACGGCGCCGAGCAATCAGGACCAGCGCCGGGCACCGGCTGTGGGTGTGAGTGGGGCCAGTGCTGGCAGTGGGTGCGAGTGGCAGCTCCGGCACCGGCAGTGGGTGTGAATGGGGCTGTCGCCAGCCGCGGGTGTGAGGAAGCTGCCGGCCCCAATCTCCCCTCAGGAGCAGGGAGAGGTGGAGAAGCCCTGAGGAGTGATTGGGGCTGGCAGCTGCTACTCGCACCCGCTGATGGCGCTGGGCACTGGCTGTGGATGTGAGAGGTGGCTCCGGCACTGGCCCAATGACAGCTACTGGTGTCCCGCCTTGGTCTGGCGCCCCCACTCACCTGCTCCACCATCCTGTTGCGGCCGGTGCCCACCACGTTCCGCACATGCCCCCTGGTGGTCAGTGCATGTCATAGTGACTGGTTTTTCAGTTGTTCCGCCGTTGGGTCTGTTTGCATATTAGCCTTTTATTATATAGGATTAGATAGTTAATTTTTATCTATTCTTTGGTCTATATGGGTGATCATTAGCATCCTGAGGATTTTTCTTTTTTATGTATCAAGTAACCATGACACTCGCTCTCTGCATGTCTTTCAGTTGTGGCTTAAACTTTTTCATAACCTTTACTGAAGAAGAAAATTGTTGGATTTTAAAGGAAGTCTTTTTAAAATTTTTCTTGCAAGTGGATTTGGCTGCTTAAATAGTCATTGTATTTGAGAGCACATAATGGATATAAACTTCAGGAGAATTACTACCTTACTAGAGGTGTCGGGCTATTTTTCTCCTTAACTTAAACAAAATTAGCTGGAGAACTGCAGGACCATATACACAGAAAGGAGAGGATATCGTTGGAGTAAAGGTCGTTGGGATATCAGCTGTGGGGTCTTTGTTAATTTCACTTTGACCTCATCATGCAAATGGTGATCATGTCTTGCCCACACATTTGCTGGGCTTGGCAGCATGCCTGGGGTGTGGTCCCAGGCCCTCCCTTGGATGGGCTCCGGCGCCTGTTGAGGCATGTCAGCTTCTGAGCGAAGCTGACCCTGGGTTTCCTTTCGCTGCCTCTGCTCTAAATGGTGTGCAGGGCTGGTGCTGCACTGCACTCCTGCTTAAAGTGGAGAGATTTCATGCCACACAGCAGTGAGAGGGTCACTTTGAAGAGGGGTGTATTTTTATTTTTTTGGAAATGATAGTGTATATTATTACAAATTTCAATACTAGCTTTGCTTAGTATGAAATACAATATAGCTGATATTGACATATATTTAACTTGTTATATATTGACCTTATAATGTTACTAAATATACTTATTATGCCTACTAGCTTAAAAAAATCTTCAGTATTTTCTGCAGAGATAATTGTGTTGACTGCAAATAAAGACAGTTTTATTTCTTTCTAAAAAAGAAAGGAAAGGAAGATGTATTTAAATCTATTGCTATTATTGTTTGAAACATACTAACTATTGAATGGACATTTGACAGGAACCTCTTTTCTAGAATGAATTCAATTTAGGATACTGTGATTATTATAAAGAAACTTCACATTTTAGAAAGGTAGGAAAAATTGCCCTGACCGGTTTGGCTCAGTGGATAGAGCGTCGGCCTGCAGACTGAAAGGTCCCAGGTTCGATTCCGGTCAAGGGCATGTACCTTGGTTGCAGGCACATCCTCAGTGGGAGTAGTGCAGGAGGCAGCTGATCGATGTTTCTCTCTCATCGATGTTTCTAGCTCTCTATCCCTCTCTCTTCCTCTCTGTAAAAAATCAATAAAATATATTTAAAAAAAAAAAAAAGAAAAGTAGGAAAAATCTACTTTGGGATTATTTCACAAATGCTTCCTAATCTTATTCTCTTTTCACCCAATCTTACTCTAAATAGTGATCATTCTCTGCAGTCAGACAAAATTTGGGTACATGTGTTTGAAAATCGGCAAGTACAAATCAGGCACACTTTCCTTTAAAAAGAATCTGTGGCCTCCAAAACAAGTCAGATCCTTTATTTGTCTGGAAGGGACAGGCTTCGTAAGGC
The DNA here is from genome assembly GCF_951640355.1 of Cnephaeus nilssonii. Taxonomy (NCBI): domain Eukaryota; kingdom Metazoa; phylum Chordata; class Mammalia; order Chiroptera; family Vespertilionidae; genus Cnephaeus; species Cnephaeus nilssonii. The sequence goes on along the minus strand of NC_137089.1, from coordinate 38,800,896 downwards.
TGAGTTGCAACGTGGCTTTAAGATGTCATTTTCAGGCTCTTTCCTGTAAGAGGGCTCTGGTGATCTTAGTGCAGAAGGTGCATCATTCGTAACAGCTCTGTCCCCCGCTCCCCTGGCTCGGCCTGGTCAGCCCTGGTTGCTGTCTTGGTACAGCCCAAGCTCATAAAGACTAGGGCCACTTTGAAATTAGTTGGTGGGGAGGGGTAAATACACTTTCCTGTGTAAAAATGTGAATTGAAATCAAAACTGTTTCAAGCATTTGAATAGAATAGGTTAAACTTCTGTATGATATAAAAATGATACTTTGTGCAGTTTCTCCCACACAAGTTCTGTTTTGGAGAAGATAGACCTGACAGTGAAGCTCATCTTAGACCCAGGATATTGTACACTTTTCTCCAAACTAGATTTCTTTGCAATAAGTATATAGTGGGGGTTTTTTAGGTTTTATATTTATGTTATATGTATTCATTTAACTGTTAAGTAGTCTCATTCCCATATATAGTTTCTAATAGGTTAAAAATTAAAACAATTTGTTAACTAGGCAGACCATAAACAGACATACAGAAAAGGACTAACCAAACAACAAATAATGGGTCAGAAGAAATAGTAAACATTGCCTGAGAATTGTTCAAAGTGGGCTTGAGACTAGACCTATTCTCTTAATAGTCACTTCCTTCCTAGACATTCACATAGGAATTACCTAGTGTTCTTTTATGTCTTAGTAATAAACCTGCTGAGTTGATCTGGAAAGAACCTCATTTTTAGCTCCTAGACTAGTGACCCGATGCATGGATTCCTGCCCATTGAAAGGAAGTTAATTAGAAGGTGGCCTGCGGGGGCGAGACTGGGCGAGAAGGGCCGGACACGCCCTGGAGCCAACTTCCCTTGGTCCCTTCCCAGCCCACCAAACCTGGGGCGGCGCCGTGGCTCGAAGGGTATCTGCGGAGTGAGTGGGATCCCTCTGGCAGGTGAGCTCCCTCGGCCTGCCCTACAGGGATCGGGCCAAAACCGGCTCTCCGACATCCCCCGAGGGGTCCCGGAGTGTGAGAGGGCACTCTGCAAAATTGCTGTCGTATAGGGTGTGGAATGCAAACACAAGTGTGCAGTAAACCAGATTCGGGTTGACAGCACCCCAGCAACAACATAACCCACGGCCGAAGGTGGTGTGGCCCCACAAGAAATCAGACTCGCTCCTCTCTAGTTCCGGGGTACGTCACCTGAGAACCTCCACAGCTCGGCAGCTCCTGTGTTGAGTGTCTGCTCCCTGATGGTCAGTGCGCGTCATAGCTACTGGTCGGACGGACACTTATATGTATAGATATTTTCACCTATAGGAGATTTGGGTGGTTGCAAATTGTAAGAATTTCTGGAGCCTTCCCCTGGAGACATGTCCCTTGACCCTAGGGGTAGGTGTGCGTGCTTTGGGCACTGCCCTGACGATGCAGTCACTTCCTTTGTTCTCGTGAATGCTAACAGTTTTGACTCCTGGATAGCATGCCCTTCCCTCAGCCTCAGTTTCCCTGCTTTCTGCATTTGACCAGAGCCATGTTGCTACATATTTTTATGCAAAGTGCTCGTGTTGTTATCAATGCTTTGCTTTCTCTACTAGGATGACATAACTTAGCATAGTTTAAAATGTTTCAGATCTCTAAATTGGATGATTCTGTGTTTTATTGTTGGCTTCTTGCATTAGGTCCTTTAATTGGGGGCACCTGGTTTTCGTAAAGCATGCTCATGAGGTCTCATTCAAGCAAAGACTGCAAGTGAGAGAACTTGGACTAGATGGTAGCAGGCAGAATGAATGAGGGATTCTGGCCTCCCTGCGGTGTCGTTGATATCACAGTGCGGGGAAAGGTACGTGTCTGTACGGTTCTTTAGGAGGCAGAGACATCAGGTCCTGTCTGTAGAGAAAACCCAGAAAGAAAAGACATCCAGATGGGATTAAACCACGAGGCGAGAAAGCTCGAAGTTCTGAAGAGTAGAACATAAAGTGAATCCGGGAGCAAGACGCATGTCCGTGAAAGGGAAGGGGAGCACAGAGGACCCCTGGGTATGGAAGACTGGCCTCAAGGGACAAGTGAAGGCCAGATACGGGGGCGGTTTTTAGTCCTCTGGGACGCATCCCTGGAATATCCACCGGAAGGGGAAGCGGAGGCTTGAGGTTGAAGCCCTGTGAGCGCTCCAGCGGCAGTGGGGGTTCTACCTCCTTGCCTTCTTACCGCCCCCATCCCTGCCTTCCCTGGGCTTTGTTGGACATCTGAATGGAGTAGGCCAGCTTCGCATTAGTCACTGGGCATACAGAGTTGAGTAAGACAAGAGCCTTGCCAGCCTCTCCAGGATTCCAGCCTTCCACTGGCCTGTTCTCTCTGGAGGCTCTCCTGGCTGGCTGGTGACCTTACCTTTAGAGGCTCCTGCCCGCCCGCTGTGTGGGAGGAATCCCATGCAGCAGCTTTTATACTGGGTCCCCAGGCCAGTGGGAGATTTGCAAACCTCCTCCTTGGTTAGTTTATTTTCTTAAGAGCTAAGAGCGGGAAAATCCCGGAGTCAGATAAAACTCTCAGGATGCCTAAACTATCCTTTTTAAAAGCAGGTTATAACTTCCCAGATGATAATCTGGATTAATAAAGGTGCTTGGTTTTTGTTTTTCTTCATCTCTCAGAGAGAGAGCATTGGTGACTTCCCCCTGCCCCCCAATGCTGTCCCCATTGGCCTGACCACCGTGGGAGTGAACAAATTGTCCTGATGCCCTTAGCACATATGGTCTGATCTTTTTTCTCATCCCTTTTCTACTTGGTACTTTGACTCTGTAACAATCAGTCTGTACAACTTACTACTTAAAAGTAACCACTATTTACCGATCAATACGTTCAATCGTGATAGGTAATATGCGAAATGAAGTGCCTACAGACAATGACAGGTTCTTACAAACAAAAGCACTTTCTTGCCACTAGACCCAGTCTCTCCAGGTGACTGTTTGTCTCCTGATAAGTGAAGTGCATTCGTGTCACAAGTAGGGCCTGTACCTTTCAGGCTTGTGCCATGTTGTGGGGTCAGTCTCAGTGACCGTCTTCACTGTTGATGAAAATGAAACCAAGCATGTTGCTCTCGGAAGCAGAGAGCGAGGGGGTTTCGCTGGGTGGAGGTAGCCTTGAGATTGGTTCACTTTGCAGTTTCTTCATGCTGAAGGGAAACAAGAAGTTCAGTGTCGGAAAGAGAGGGAGGCAACTTGGGGGTGGGTTCCTCCCACTGCTAAAGAGAGTGCAGCTGCGAGTTTTTAATATGCACGGCAGGAGGTTTCAGCAGCCTGATGATATATAGTGCATTAATGTTGAAAAGATAAACACATTTGGAGAGCACAGGAAGGGCCTTGTGTTTTTATGTTAGCAGAATGCTTCCTAATGAATAAGAATGTGCTGCTGGCTTCACACAGCCATATGGCAGCTTTTCTAATTTTAGTTGGGTACAGATGCATAATTCTCTGGTTTTACCTTCTAGAACCTTTGAGATGCTACATAGCTTTTCCTGTACTATCGAAACTGTAGTGCTTGGCCAGAAATGGCCTGTCATTGTCTCAATGACTCCTCTGCTCCGCATGGCATGGCCCCACCACTGCCGGGTGTGATAGTCCCTTCACCTGAAATCACCCAGCTCCGAAACGCAGGAAAAGATGACAATTGTGGGTGTACTCCACTAGAGTCTTAAAATTTGTTGTGGAGGTAACGAGACATGTGTTTGACGTCAGTCTACTGAAAAATTGAAAGATTTTTTGGTGAGTAACTTTACCCTTTTGGAAGCAGAGAAATTAATTCTATTTTTGTCAAAGATTCTGTACTTTTTTAAAGTTTTATTGATCATAGACAGAGAAAGACATGGATTTGTTGTTCCACTTATTCATGCATTCACTGGTTGATTTTTTATGTGCCCTGACCAGGGATCGAACTGGCAACATTGCTGTATTGGGACAAGGACCTAAAGATTCTATACATGAAATAATATTAAATTGCTTTTTGTAAAAGCAATTCTCAAGATTGACCAAACATAAATATAACTTTTAATAAGACGGGCAGTGCTAAAATTTTTCTATAAATGTGTAAATATCCTATGGATTATCTTTCAGTTGGTGTATTTTTAATAATTGACATTTGTTTAAATTAGAACTTTTTGTTTATTTTTTAATCCTTACCTGAGGATATTTTTCCATTGATTTTTTAGAGAGAGTGGTAGAAAGAGGGAAAGACAGAGAGAAATATCAATATGAGAAAAAGACATCCATTAGTTGCCTTCTGTACGAGTCCCAAACAGGGCCTGGGCCGGGGAGGAGCCTGCAGCCAAGGTACAGGTCCTTGACTGGAATTGAACCCAGGACCCTTCAGTCCACAGGCCAACACTGAACAAAACCGGCTAGGGCTAAATTATGACTTTTTAAAGATAGACTGATTTCTGCAAGTTTTCCATGGCCTCTTCAGATGATTTAGAAAGAAAGAAAAACACCATGAAGAAGAAAAGGAGTTAAACCTCCTCCATAATGGCCCCATCGCCCTGTCCCTCTAACAGACATTAAACAGAATTTAGGTTTCGAAGTCATTGGTGGTGGTTTGCCATTGCTGCTACTGCTGCGGGAACCATTACATGGCCGTCCGTGAGCCACCACGGCTATTGCTGTGAGGAGACTGGACTCTGTTCTGGTCATGTTTTGTGGGAAGGTCCTTTGAGTGTATGTTTTTAGTTCAGTTGCCTAATAAAAAAATCAATAAGACTTCCTAACATTACAAGATTCAATAAGTTACCAAAAATCAATAAATTTTGGTATAGAAGAACATATAAAGAAAGATCTTTTAAATAAACAACAACAACACTTTATAATTTTCATATAGCTAATTGAACTTTTTTTTTAAATATATTTTTATTGATTTCAGAGAGTGGACGGGAGAGGGAAAGAGATAGAAACATCAATGATGAGAGCGAATTGTTGATCAGCTGCCTCCTGCACACCCTCTACTAAGAATCAAGCTCACAACCCAGGCATGTGCCCTTGACCTGAGTTGAACCTGGGACCCCTCAGTCCGCAGGCTGACACTCTATTCACTGAGCCAAACAATCTAGGGCACTAATTGAACTTGTAAAAGGTAAACAAAGCCCAGCCATGGTGGCTCAGAGGTTGAGCGTCGACCTATGAACAAGGAGGTTGAAGTTCGATTCCTGGTCAGGGCACATGCCCAGGTTGTGGGCTTGCTCCCCAGTAGGGGATGTGGAGGAGGCAGCCAGTCAATGATTCTCAGCACTGATGTTTCAATCTCTCTCTCTCCCTTTCTCTTCTTCTCTGAAATCAATGAAAATACCTTTTAAAAAAGATAAATGTTTTTCTTTCTGATTTGTTGCTGTTCTCACCAGTAAACTTAAATTTTACCTTCAAGTGTTTGCCCGTAGCTGCCAATGATAAAGAGCAGTTTAATCCAGCTGCTTCAAATAATACCCGATTTTCCTTGTGTTTTTAAATCATTTCTGTTTCTAGGGATCAAATGCTTCCCTTTTCACCTTTCCTTTTGTTCTGAAAGAAATCTCGAATAATAATTACTTATAAAGAAAAGCGTATGGAATATAATATTAGTGATTTTCCTCCAGTTTGTGGTATGACTCATCTTAACACGGTCCCTGAAGAGATGGGGTTTTATTCTTTGCTTTGAAACTGGAAATCTAATTAATTGGTATTGGATTTCTGAAGTGCAGGCAAATGTCGGAGGGCAGCGGATGGGATTGCTCTCCAAGCAGCCTCCAGGAGGGAGGGGACACTCAGAGGAAGGTTACAGAGGCATCCTGGCCGTCTCTACTCAGGGTTTTGCATTGTAAAACTGCACTTGTAAAGATCATAGCCGTTTTAGGGTATTGTTTTATCTTTTGGGGAGTGAAGAAGAAAAGGGTAGGATTATTGTTTTCGTTGTTATTCTCTTAGGTCGTGTTCTTTATGTAAAAAGAATAATGGTTCAAGTGCAGAAGGAAGAAATGGAAGTCAGAGCATAGAAGAAAAGTCTCTTTGTAGGCTCTAAAAATTACATGTTATCATCTCTTTCTCCAGTGTAAGAGTTCTTTCTGAAATAATGAGATTCCCTAAGGTTTTGATCATAGGAAGCTCTGGGACAATCTTTTTACAGTTGAGTTTACTGAAGGATATATTTATAACAGAATATATTTTCTATGGTTAATGGCTGCAAAATATAGAAAAGTAAATATAATTTGTGACCACTGAGAAAACTGCCTAAATTAAAAATATTAAATAGTGTGTTTTAGTATAGTAATGTACTTACAAAAGTATAAATATATCTAAGGATTTAAGTTTATTTATATCTGCTACATAAAAATAGCATACTTTTTACTGAAATGCCTTATACTGATATAAGGCAGGGGTATTGGGGGACTGGCAGGAAGAGGTGAAGGGATTGAGAAGTACAAATTGGTAGTTACTAAGTGGCCACGCGGATGTAATGTACAACATAGAGAATATAGTCAATAATATTGCAATAACTATGAGTAGTGCCAGGCAGGTACTGGACATATCAGGGGAGGAACACTTTGTAAAGTATATGATTATCTAACCACTATGCAGTACACCTGAGACTAACACAAAATAATACTGAAAGTACACTGTAATTGAAAAATAAAAAGTAAAGTGAAAAAAAGATACCAGTATATGTGCCGTTAACATAATAATATATTGCAAAGGGGTCCTTTTCTTCCTTTTACCTTTTTTTAAAAATATATATTTTTTATTGCGTTTATTTATTTCAGAGAGGAAGGGAGAGGGAGAAAGAGATAGGAACATCAGTGATGAGAGAAAATCATTGATCAGCTGCCTCCTGCATGCCCCACACTGGGAATCAAGCCCAAAACCCAGGCATGTGCCCTGACTGGGAATCGAACCATGACCTCCTGGTTCATAGGTGGATGCCCAACCACTGAGCCACACCAGCCAGGCCTTTTCTTCCTTTCATACAATACTAGAGGCCCAGTGCACGAAGTAGGGTCCCTTGGTCCGGCGGGGATCAGTGAAGCTCTGTGCTGCTCCAGATGCTTTACCTGCCAGCTCCTCTGGCTCCAGCCCGCTGGCCACGTCGATCCCACACTCCCACACAACAGTGCGTGAAGCAGCAGCCCGCTGGGGAGGAGCCTGAACCCAGGCTGGGTGCCCAGCCTCTCCGCCATCCCAGCCCCACTGCACCTGCCGCCAGCACCACTTGGGCACACAGGGGGAGTGTCTGCTGGAGAGGCTCCTGCCGCTGCAGCTGCGCTCACCAGCTGTCAGCCTGGCATCTGGCCCCCATCTGTCAGCTGAGCAGCACTCCCGCTAAAGGAGCACACTGACCACCAGGGGGCAGCTCCTGCATTGAGCATCTGCCCCCTGGTGGTCAGTGCACATCATAGCTACTGGCTGGTTGTCCAGTTGCTTAGGCTTTTATATATATAGATCAAGGCTCAACCGAACATTGAACAGAATTAGTAATTACTTCATGAAAAATACCCAAGTAACAAAAGTTCATAGCCACTTTAATTTAGAATTCAGTTACATTGATGAAACCTTATTTCTGGCTGTTTTCTGTCACCTCATATTATTGACTTTTGAATAATAGATGACAACCTAGTTGAAAAATACATCAATTCAATCTTTTAGTGAGGACAGAAGTGAAAAGCCCTAAATTCTTTACCCTTTGTCTCTCCATGAGTAGTGAAAACTTCCCATCCTCTTAATATACAAATGGTATTTGTGTAAGTATTGCGACATTCAGAGATTTTTTTTTTCCAAATCACATATTCTACTAACTTAATTTTATATATTTTATTGATTTTTCACAGAGAGGAAGGGAAAGGGATAGAGAGTTAGAAACATCGATGAGAGAGAAACATCGATCAGCTGCCTCCTGCACACCCCCCACTGGGGATGTGCCCGCAACCAAGGTACATGCCCTTGACCGGAATCGAACCTGGGACCCTTCAGTCCACAGGCCTACGCTCTATCCACTGAGCCAAACCAGTCTCGGCCTACTAACTTAATTTTAAATTGATCTTGTGAAAATTGTTTTCACTTTTTAAAAAGTCGGGGATTTTGTCTACAGCCATACCATCCTGAACGCGCCTGATCTCATCTAAAAAGTCAGGGATTTCTACAATTTCAACTTGGACAAACTTTTTGCCAATATTCCTTAACATCGGTTTTCAGAAGCCAGGCTGAGATTTCCTTGGGGCCAGACGTCCATTCCCAGTTTCCCTGTGAGGCCATTGACTTTGCCAGCTCCTTACATATCCTGCAGGCTCCAGCTCGGTTACGGTGTATGTGAGATATTATCAGCTATGGCCAGCCATTTCTATCTCCTCTTTGAGTTTAAAGTTAGTTTCTCACAGTTTAGCCCTAAATTGACCTCAGTCTCTCACTTGACAAGAATTATTCATTCCGTTTGCACACGTAGCAGGTCACCCCAGGTACAGGCAGAGACGGTAGAACTGAACGGATCCTGGTGCTACTGGTCAGTTTCCTCATGGTGGCCATGAGTTATTCTCTGTAACTTTCTTTACTCTATATCATTAGTTTATTAATTATTAGTTCTTTCATTGCCATGCTCAGTAATTTTTTTTATTTTTAATTAAAATATGATTTTATGCCTAGCTGGCAGGGCTCAGTGGTTGAACATTGACCTATGAACCAGGAGGTCACAGTTCAATTCCCAGTCAGGGCACATTCCCAGGTTGCCAGCTTGATCCCCAATAGGGGCGTGTGCAGGAGGCAGCCGTTAAAGATTCTCTCTCATCATTGATGTTTCTATCTCTCGCTCCCTCTGCTTTTCTCTCTGAAATCAATAAAAATATATTTTTTAAATAAAAAATATATATAATTTTATATTTCACTTATTTTCATTTTTATTAAATTTATCGTGTTAACAGTTAAATAGGATTATATAGGTTTCAAGTGTGCATCTTGTTAGCTGCTTCTTTTCTCCTTTTAAAGATTTAGCAGCTGAATATTGTAAAGAGAGAAAAATACATTTTTTTTATTAATAATTGTTCACAATAATTGTTCTTATCTAGTCTTTCCAGTAGAGCCCAAACACATGTTTTGTTGGACCTACGTCATCTCCTGCTTTAAATTTTAGGCTCTTACCCTAAGTTCTATCTGACCTGTAGATTCCTAAAAATAAAAGAAAATGCCCTACAGTTATGATTCTCATTCTACATATTTTCTGATAAAAATCTAAAATTCAGGGTCTGCACATGTTGCTAGAATATTTAAAATACCCCAGCATGAAAGCTTATCAGTGTTTAGGGACCTGCTTGATTGGGTTTTATAAGTTTGCGTTTTCAAATTGCACAAAATATTAATGAATGAATTTAGGAGACTTGCGTCTTCGGAATGATGATCAGAACCTCAAAATGTAAACATCTAGCAAGGTATTGATTGTAAGAGACTTGGAACTAGACTGTCACAAATGTTGTTTATTTTTCCCTAAACTGCAGCATTATTATAGACACAACAGAAAGCAATAACTCCTTACGTTGTGATATCAGAATCTCGTATGACAAATGGCCTGACGTTTTCTAGGGCTCAGTGACAGGTAGGGAGTTTGTGTTGCCTCCTATCTCACTTTTCCCAGCATTAACCTAAATCAAGTCCATTCTTCTAAAACAGTGGTTCTCAACCTTTTTAATGCCGCGACCCTTTAATACAGCTCCTCATGTTGTGGTGACCCCCAACCATAAAATTATTTTCGTTGCTACTTCATAACTAATTTTGCTACTGTTATGAATCGTAATGTAAATATCTGTGTTTTCCGATGGTCTTAGGCGACCCTGCTAGCGGTTCTCAACCTGGGGTTGTGACCCACAGGTTGAGAACCACTGCTGTAGAGGGGTCACCACAACATGAGGAGCTGTATTAAAGGGTCGCGGCATTAGGAAGGTTGAGAACCACTGCTCTAAAAGACTAACACCACCAGTTGTGCCAGTGGAAGGACAAGAGAACTTGGGACCCTGAGAGAATATGAGATGCCCTGTCACTTACCAGATGATTTGTTATTTAAGACTGGTTCTCCTCAGGAAGACCTTTCTCCCAATATTGACCCTGCCCAGGTGTTCCGTTCCCTGCACCCTAGGGACCGGTGGGCCTAAAGTTAGAAGAAATCAGTCTTTATTTCCACCCACCCGCAATGCCAGTCACTTGTACATTTATGGGAATAAATGCCAGCAGTGGGTCTAGTCTGTCAGTCAGCCGCCAAATAGGGGCTTCTGAAGGACAGTGCTGGCCACTGTGGGTACAAAACAGTCCCCCTCCCTGAAACTTACCTCTGGTGGGGATAGTGCATCATTTCATGCACTGAGCTGCTCACTGCAGGAGGTGGGGAGACCAGGATTCCCTCCGAGGAAGATGCATCAGAATCTCATGCAAAGGCCTCTCCTATCTGCAAATTCTGCCGGACCCTCTCTGGGGAGGTCTTCTCACCTGCACCGTGCTAGTTAGTGTGAGAATCACTGCTGCCACCGAAAGGTGTCACTGATGAGAGGGAGAGGCCCCTGTGAGCAGTTAAGAGGCAGGGGAAAGGCTGTGAGTTACTCATTCTTCAGGATGTTGTAGCACATGCTCCTATACACCGACTGCCACGTGACTAGAGACAAAAGTAAGTGGAAATACCACAGGACCACATAAATATATAATGTCTATCATATGGGCTTTGAGATTGGTATTTAGTATCAGGGATCCTTAGATACTAAAGAAGCCTGTTGGGCCCTCTGAAATATAGGGCTGTTAAAATACAGTAGTTCCCCTCCTATCATACACATTCCAAGACCCCCGTGGATGCCTGAAACCGAGGATAGTACAGAACCCCACATACACTATGTTTCTTCCTATACATACCTACCTATTATAAAGTTAAATTTATAAATTAGGCACAGTAAGAGATTAAAAATAACATGATGAAATAGAACAGTTGTAAAAATATACTATACTAAAAGTTATATGAATGTGATCGATCTCTCTCAAAATATGTTATTGTGCTGTACTCCCCTTTCCACTTAAAGGAAGCACTTTACGGCTTCTCTTTGGCATATTTGCATTGCCAGCATTACTACTCTTGAGTTTTGATAAAATCAGGGTGACTGGAACACAAGCGCCATGGTGTCGCAACAGTTGATTGATAACTGAGATGACTACTAAGTGACTGGTGGGTGGGAGCGTCTACAGCGTGCAGATACTGGGCAAAGGGATGATTAACGGGAGGTGGGGGAACGGTGTGAGATTTCATCACCCTGCTCAGAATGGTGCACAGTTTAAAACATGAATTGTTTATTTCTGGAATTTTTCATTTAATATTTTCAGACCATGGTTGACTGAAACCACGGATAAGGGGGCTACTATAGGTGAACATTAGATGAAGCCACAAGTGATGGTGCCAGTCTTGTCCCTGGACTGGTGGGTAGGAAAGTGAGCAGAAACTAAAGAGAAATCTACAGCCTTCCCAAGTGAACTGGCCAAAGAAAAAAGGATGCTTCAATATGCATTTATTGGGGTTCTAGGAAAATGGGAATGGGGGTGTCATATGCAGTAATTTTCAGGAGAGCCTGAGCTATTTCGTGCCTAAATTGGGCTGAGACTAAGCCTGCAGATAGGACAAATGTTGAGGAACCTAACAGTCAGGAGCTAGGTCAGGAAGGCAGCAAGAAGGAAACACGAAGTGAAGACTGACAAATGCATTCAATCCTGAACTATAAAGGCCACCAGCCGAGTCATATCTGTGTTTATAGCTGAAGAGGTTACAATTAGATCTGAGGAGGTGAGTCAGGAATGTAGCGTAACTGAAAAAGCAGATAGTCTGCTTATGACAAGCTCTTGGCTTGGAACTTAGTAAGGAAGAGCCAATAACTACAACTATGCTAGTAGCAAGTTCCATTTGTTTACTCTTTATAGATTTTTAAAAAATATTTTTATTGCCCTAACCGGTTTGGCTCAGTGGATGGAGCGTTGGCCTGCAGACTCAAGGGTCCCAGGTTCGATTCCAGTCAAGGGCATGTACCTTGGTTGCGGGCACATCCCCAGTAGCGGGTGTGCAGGAGGCAGCTGATTGATGTTTCTCTCTCATCGATGTTTCTAACTCTCTATCCCTCTCCCTTCTTCTCTGTAAAAAATCAATAAAATATATTTTATATTTGTGTGTGTGTGTGTGTGTGTGTGTGTGTGTGTGTGTATATATATATATATATATATATATATTATTGATTTTTAAAGAAAGGGGAAGGGAGAGGGAGAGAGAAGCATCCATGTGAGTGAACACTGATCTGCTGCCTCCTGCACGCCCCCTACTGGAGATTGAGCCCGAGTGCCCTGACAGGGAATCAAACCAGCAACCTTTTGGTGCACAGGCCGAAGCAACTGAGCCACACCGGCCAGGGCACTTTATAGTTTTTCAAGTGTGTTTTACATGTCATCCCCTTTACTTCTTTCGAAGTTTATATAGAAGGCACGTACTAGGTCTTAAAAAGTTGACGTGACTTGCTTTGGCTCCTACTTCTGCTAAGTGGCTGAGCTCAGGCTTGAACTACACAGGTCATCTCTGTTTCACTGGGAAAGATACACTCGGGGGCTCTCATCACAGGAGTGGCAAGATTTGCAGCACCTGCATAATTTCCCTAATTTTATTTTCTAGGTTCTCATGTGCAAATTAAACTTTACAGGTTTTCAAAATACTGTGTAAAATACCTTTTTACAAAAAATAATAGTAGTAATAAAAGAGGCAGCAAAATTTACCAGAAAGCAGGTTGATTCTGAGTACTAAATTGATTTACAGTTTCCTTTATTTGCATTTAATTACAGTGATAACATGCAGTGTAAACAAGGGTATAATTTATTCAGGTACAGATAATTGGTACATGGTTTCCGTGTTGTTTTCTAACAAGTTGCCGATATGTATCTGCTATGCTTTAAACCTTTTTTGGTGTTCTTGAAACAACTGTAACATGTGCAGTGACAAATACGCATCTGTTTCTTCGGGGAGAATTTTCCATGTTGGAATGTTTTCCGGGCCTGCAGGCTGCCTTGCACATTTTAATCCAGGAGCACATGGTATTCACCTCTGTGCCAGATGAAAGGGTGGGCGGCCACTGGAATTCTCTGGGTGCCTGGCAGGATTCCTCTCCTCTCTGCCTTAAGTGGCTAAGCGCCTTCTACCAGACAGGGACCAAATCTTTCTGGTTACTTTAAATGTACGTGACAAGAGGTGGAGCAGGACAGGAGTCAAGGCGGACATTCTAGAGTGTCACAAGCGAGCAGCCCTAGCAGGTTAGACGCCCCCTGTTCCTTCTTCAAATGTGTGCAGATGACTGCGCTGCTGAATTTGGAACAGCGGACCCTCCGTCTTCCTAGTTTGGGGAATCTCTTGAGTAGAAAGTGATGGTGCCATAGGACATAGCAATTTCATAAACTAGAAAAAACGCTTGTCGGGGACTAGTGTAAAGCCACTAAGCTCATTTCCTCGGCAGCCTGAGAGGGAGCCGAGCTGCGGGTTCTGGAGGCGAAGAGTGAGTGTTCTGGCTGCTGCTTCAGCAGCTTCTCCCGTTCAGGGGCAGTGGGGATGTGCCCCAACTCCTTTACAGGCACATCTGATCCCGCTAGAGACCTAACATCACTGCAGTAAAAATGTTTCTGTGTCGCTCTGTCCTCATCACACTGCCCTTTAATTCACACGTACGTTTGTTGCAGAGAAAGCCGCGGCCGCCAACATAGACGAGGTGCAGAAGTCAGACGTGTCATCCACGGGGCAGGGTGTCATCGACAAGGACGCGCTGGGGCCCATGATGCTTGAGGTAGCACTCCTCGTTTGGTTCTGTAGTCTACAGTGTTGTCCATCTTTTCACATGGTTACATTCGTTTTCCGGTGGATCTAATTTAAGGATAATGCAGTTAATTTTCACTCCTGAGATCAAAGTACTGCTTACCTCTTGGGTTTATTAACATGTCTCTCTTCTGGCTCCCGATTCCAGCAGATCTACATTTCAAATGAATGATCTAGAATGAAACTGACTAGACCAGAATATAAATTAACAGGCTTTCACCGCCAGTTGAGAATTCAGTTTGGAAAATCATGTTCACAAGTCCTGTTAAATTCTGATATATTTCAGTTTGTAATTTCCCCCAAATTGTTAGATTTTATGTATGTCATATACATATGCCTTATATATATACAGGTTAAAATTTGAGGGCCAAAAATAGGTTTATGTTTTCTATTTAGGCAACTTCAAACTTGTTTATTTATCTCATAAAGATAAAAACTGAAGTAATGGGCGGAACTTTTCAGATAAGCATCACAATTGTAATGATTGGTCTTAACTGCCTGTTCTTTATTAACTTGAGGGAGTTTTATGATCAGACTTCTATCTAGAATTTGTAAAGTTCAGCTTTCCTATTTTATTAACTAGCACAGTATTAAACACCCAGTACTGTGCTGTACCTATTCCAAAATTAAAATTCAAGATGTAGGCTATGGTAAGGTGAGGGGGAAAATCAGCAAGCATATAACAAGAAGCAGAGGGGCTCTGAGACATAAATTATGTCAGTTCTCAGGATAATTCCCTCTGCTGATAGGATGAGATTGAAAAGTGCCACATGCCCAGAAGCTGCGCAGCGGCCACATACACATAAGAAATTGGGATTTTTAATGCAAAGATAACCAGTACTCACGCCTTTTTTTTTTCAATTGGTTCATAAGATGATTTTTACTTTTAGAAAATTGAATTCTGTGAATATCTACCATATAATTGGAGGGGGGGCACAGAAATAATATATATAAGGTTGTCTGATTCAGTCTTTGTAGTATTTAGAAATGACTAAGTTCACTCTCTGGAGCCGGACCTGCTGCCAAAAGACTCTAATGACCCATGTTGGCCTTTGCTTGTTTCTCTTGATTCACTGGCTTGAAATCCTCTGACTACAGTTTTCAGGGAAAAAGCAAAAACATTTAACCTGCTTTTCCAGAGTCAACAGGCAGGAGAAGGCCAGAGAGCTGTTTCCCGCTTGGTTCTTAGAGGCAAATAAGAAAATTCTAGGTGGACTGTTTAGAATTAGACGAAAGAAAGGAGATAACTTCTGTGAAAAACATCTTGAATTACAAATAAAATTGATTTGAAAATGATAGTAATCCAAGTTACTATAATTAGGAAACTTTCATATGTCTGTGTATATTCTTTATATCAGAAGAAAAATTAAGGTAGGGTGGGAACTCCTGGGAAGATTTCTGAGCTGCTAAAAAGAAATGCTTAGAGTAACCACAAGGCTGTGACTCAAACCCTTTAAGAGCACCTTCATAAGTGTAGAAATCAGATTGCTAGGTGTCGTGGGCCTTATCTCATAAAAGTAAACCAACATGTTTGCTGTTTCAAAATAGTCTTCTGAAATCCGGCACACTGAGCAAATCCCAGTGTGGCTGGGCGTTAGTGCTGAATCTGTTGGAGAGGTAATGCTTGAATCTGGTGACTTAGCGTTTGGATCTCAATCTTCATGTCTGTTAACATGTCATTATAATTTAAACAGAGAAAACGTGTTCTTGTTGAGCTGTTCCTAAGCATAGATGCACACTCATGCTTACATCATAGCGTAGTGGTTGCTAGGCAACAAAACCCAATGTCAGCTTTTTTCATCAGAGCATATCGTAGTGAGCTTTTAAAAACAACACAGTTTTACAAGATGAAACATTTTCATCTTTCAGTTATATTAAGCCACATATCAGTCTTTCTGCCAGAGTACAAAAGCAAAAGGAAGCTACACGCACTTTCGAAAATGAACTCTACGTAATATAATTATGAAAATCCCTGATGAATGTGTATCTAAAGCAGTGAGCTTACAAGGACACTTGGTACATAAGTAATCAGCTGACTTCCTGTCCCCCCTCACAGATACACATGGTTGTACACACACACATACACACACACACACAACGCGCGCACGCAGGTTTTCCAGGGTTGGTGCCAACCTATTCTGGAAGGCCATTTATATATAGTTTTTCTTTGCCCCAGCATATTGCTTATACCATTGGTAAAACCTGACAAAATTTTTAAGAAAAACGAAAAACCAAATGGTGTTGATTTGGGGGTAGGGGGAGCCTTATAGTAAGTTCTAATTTGAGAGAGCTCTTAGTTTTGTGATGAAAATTGAATTAAAGCTGGAATATACTCAAAGAACACTCACAAAATATGAGCCTGTTAAATAATAACTTAAGGAAAAAACAAAACTAGGGGAAAAGTAAACATTGCCCCGTACATTCATACTGTACCAGTATGTACATGTAATATTCATGTTAAAAACAGTCATAAATGCATAGCATGGAGAAAGTTGATACTAGTAGACAAGGTGGTGCTTTTCCAGGGATGCCTATCAATATCAAGCCTTTTCTAGTCCTGATCACTCACCTGACAGAGCTCTGACAAGCAGGGCTCAGGAAGGGAAAGGGGAGTAACTAAGAGACACTCACTGAGCTCCCAGCCTCTGCATCACTGAGGAGACATGCTGGGAAAGGGGCTGGGGTAGGGCACCCTCACCGTGCCGTCATCCAGACACAGCTCTGGAGGCAGGCGCACCTGCACTAAACCCCCGCCCGCCTGCCAATTCCTTCCAGAGGGTAATAGTCAAATGACAGTGTGTTTAAGGCACGGGAAACATGCTCCCTAGCTACCATTACTATCTTTATTTCCTGAAATGATCCTAGATTCCTCATCTCCTTCCCTAGTCTAGATTGGAATGACAAGGAAGACTGAGGCTGTGTACCCATTACAGGAAACATGCTGCTATTATCTAGGTGATGGAGGAGCGTGCATCCCGTAGACGGACACAGTGAACTTTCAGTTCTCACTATCACAAACCAGAGCCTCACGTCTCAGGGCTGTGCTAGCCACATCTGTGCCTAAGGTTCTGACAAAGACTAGTTTGTCACGTCAGAGAGATTTCTCAGACCCTTTCCCCATGTACGTCAAACAGTAAGAGACTGATGTTTCTCTAAAGGTCTGAGATCATCTGCAGTTCTTTCCATTTAAACTCGGGTAGCTTTAAAGGTAGTGAAATTGGGGGTTGGGGTCATTCTTGGCATTTATCCTTAAATTGGGGGGAATTATCAGTGACCCCTTCTTTATTGGGAGACTGTACAACATTACTTTGTATTGAGTTGGTAACAAAGTTGTTCTTGGCCCTTTGAAAATACAGATAAATACCTGTAGTTTTACTTGGCAATAATTACCTCCTGGTAAATTACCGGAGTTAGTGTTTGTCATTTAGTTTGTGACAAGCAACCCTGATCTGGGCTCTCTCCCACCTACTAAGATGAAGTAAGTTCACCAACAGAAAACGTGCTGTTTCTGAAAACTAGGAGAGCGCGAGAGAGAGCCCTTGTTTAGCCATGTGTGAATTTTATATTTCCCTTAAAGCAGGGGTCCTCAAACTTTTTAAACAGGGGGCCAGTTCACTGTCCCTCAGACCGTTGGAGGGCCAGACTATAGTTTAAAAAAAACTATGAACAAATTCCTATGCACACTGCACATATCTTATTTTGCAGTAAAAAAACAAAACGGCAAGAACACCTGCATGTGGCCCGCGGGCCATAGTTTGAGGACGCCTGCCTTAAAGGATCATTCCCTTCTTAACAATTGCATATGGTTCTATGTTGTATCCTTTCTAACACAAGCTATGTCTTTTCCCTCAGGCCCTTGATGGGTTCTTCTTTGTAGTGAACCTGGAAGGCAACGTTGTGTTTGTCTCAGAGAATGTGACACAGTACCTAAGGTATAACCAAGAGGAGCTGATGAACAAAAGTGTATATAGCATCCTGCATGTTGGGGACCACACTGAATTTGTCAAAAACCTGCTGCCAAAGTCTATAGGTAAAGGATTGTCTGCTGGGTCTCTCCTCACTCCCCTGCCCTCCCGAGTGCACACATCGTCCTGGTTAGAGGGGTGAGAGAGAACTAGAATGTCACCTGGGGATCTAGAGGTGCTGTGTTAATATTTAAGCTTAGGAGCCATGGAGAAAAGGGCATCTGCAGACATTGATCTTGATTGATCGTTTCGGTCCTATATTTAAAGTACAAGAGAATAATTCCGCTGGCAAGTACTCATGGCAACTGTTTTCATGGGGTTTGTTTTGTTGTTATTTAAGAAGCTGCCAAATTGCCTCCCACTCTACCCAGTGCCAGCGACTGTGTTGTCCTTTTCTCCATGACTGTCTAAGAAGTAGAAGGTCATGAGAAGTTTGAGATTCAACCTATTTCAAGTCCGACTGGTGAAAAAAGTATGGGCGTGGGTGCATACAGCATTCCAAAAGTAAAACGTTCAGAAAGGAGTGGGCGTCGAGGGCTCGCGTGCTCTCCGCCCCGGAGCTCCCAATGGGCTCTTCCATTTCACAGACGCAGCGGCTCTGCAGGTGTCTCCATCAGGTACTGCTTCCTTAGCCCCTCCCTGTGCCCAAACCTGCTCCCTCACTGCGCTGGAGGTGATCAGTAAGGCCCACGTTAAAGTGGGTGATTCACAGCATGGGCCCGCTCTATTTGCTGCTCTGGAGTATGGCTGTTCCAGCTTACTAAGTGGTTCTTTTTTTAATATTCTCACTTAAACTGATGATGCGAAGAACATCTTCACGGAGAAAAAGAAGTGCATATTTTAAGAGAGAATAAGGTCAAGTCCTGAGTTAGCAAGTATTTCTGTTCTTTTTCTTAAGACTGTTTATATTAACTGGTCTTATCGCTACCACAGTAGATAGGCAAAGGTCTTTTCAAATTCCATTACGACTGGCCTTTCCCTGATATGATAACCCTTTATTCACAGTGACTGCAACAGTGATACAGAATATATGAATACTAGTGTGATATTCTTCTATTATTTTGTCTAGTAAATGGGATTTTTTATTTCAAATAACTAATATTTTAAAATCTCTTCAGTAATTTTATGACTTCCTCAAAGGACCTATACTTATTAATTCACTATTATTAATTCACTTGTCTAAGGAGTTCCTTGCCTTACTTTATATTGTATTTTTTTATACTTTCAAATTACTTATTAACCTGAGTTAATAAGAACTCCTTTTCCTTTGATTACTCTGTGTAGTCCTTATTATGTAAATAAGCTTGTAAGAATGCTGGTGATGAAATTGACTTCTCAAATGTCTGCATCGATGTATAAAGTTAGCTCTTGTTCCTTCTGTAATTCTAAAATGGTTTCTTGCAGTTAACTTGATAATTGCCTTTTTCTCTCTAGCATGTGTTTCCTTTTTTACTCCTTTACAGCAGCCCAGTGGCTGTAGGATTAACATTGCATTCGCCAAAACACCCATGACATCTAGCTGGCCCGTTCGGTGCTTTCTAACCAGTGACTTTTTCTTTTTAAATACATTATTAATGATTTCAGAGAGGAAGTGAGAGGGAAAGAGAGATAGAAACATCAGTGATGCGATAGAATTGTTGATTGGCTGCCTTCTGCACAACCCCTACTGGGGATCAAGCCCAAAACCTGGGCATATACCCTGACTGGGGATTGAACTGTGACTTCCTGGTTCATAGGTTGATGCTCAACCACTGAGCCATGCTGGCTGGCTAAAAGTGAACCAGGCTTTGGGTTCAATCCCCCATCAGGGTACATTCAGGAGGTGACCTATGGATGTTTCTCTCTCACATAGATGTTTATCTCTCTCTCTCCCTCTCCCTTTCTTTCTCTAAAATCAATTTTTAAAAAATTTTAATGCATGCTATAGTTGGTGCCACTTATAAATTTTTGAGTAGGGGGCAACAAGTAAAATTGGAATACAAGTAGATTCAAATAAATTTCTAAGAAATCAAAGTTAGGAAAACCTCAAAATAGAGAACTATAGTATCCTATCTAATAAAATAATAATATGCAAATTGACCATCACTCCAACACAAGATGGCCGGCAAAGGAGGGCAGTTGTGGGCAGTCAGGCCAGCAGGGGAGGGCAGTTGGGGGTGACCAGGCCTGCAGGGGAGGGCAGTTGGGGGGTACCAGACCTGCAGGGGAGGGCAGTTGGAGGGAACCAGGCCTGCAAGTGAAGGCAGTTGGGGGCAATCAGGCCTGCAAGGAAGGGCAGTTGGGGGCGATCAGGCTTGCAGGGGAGGACAGTTGGGGGGCGACCAAGCCGGCAGGGGAGGGCAGTTCAGGGTGACCAGGCCGGCAGGGGAGAGCAATTGGCGGGGGGGACCAGCCCTGCAGGGGAGGGCAGTTAGGGGTGACCAGGCAGGCAAAGGAGGGCAGTTAGGGGCAATCGGGCCGGTAGGGGACAGTTAGGCATTGATCAGGCTGGCAGGGGTGTGCTTAGGGGGTGATCAGGCTGGCAGGCAGAAGCGGTTAGGGGCAGGCAGGCAGGCAGGCAGGCGAGCGGTTGGGAGCCAGAAATCCTGGATTGTGAGAGGGATGTCCGACTGCCCGAAGGGTCCCAGATTGCAGAGGGTGCAGGCTGGGCTGAGGGACACCCCCGCCCTGTGCATGAATTTCATGCACCGGGCCTCTAGTTCTGTTAATAGTCAAGATTTGAACTTGAAGGGAAGGGGTCAGACTGAAGAGTAAAAAGACATTTTGAAAATCCCTAGAATTTTCCCAAGTTGAAACATTCACCCAAGAATGTTTCCCCTCCAGATTATGAAATTACAATAGAAAAGGATAAGCGCTACATAAAAATAAAATGACTATATGCTTCCTGTGTTATTTTGATAATTTGGCAGTGGTGAGTCTCACGTTGGTTTCTTTATAATTTCGGATTGCTTTGCCTTGCTCAGTGAACGGGGGATCTTGGTCTGGCGAACCTCCCAGGCGCAACAGCCATACGTTCAATTGTCGGATGCTGGTGAAACCTTTGCCTGAGTCTGAAGAGGAAGGTCATGATAACCAGGAAGCACATCAGAAATACGAAACTATGCAGTGCTTTGCTGTCTCTCAACCAAAGTCCATCAAGGAAGAAGGAGAAGGTAGGATGAAATCTTTGGTATATTTTATATATTTGTGTATTTATTATTATGCTGCTTCTTCCACACTTAATAATACAAAATTAGTAGCCACACAAAGAAAAATTTAGAGACATCTTTTTTGTTTGTTTTTTCCACCTACTTAAGAATTTTTATGATAAATTTAATTTGTAAGTCTTTAAAACAACTCAGCAGACTTTTCTGCAAGGATGGCATTGTTTTGTATCGTCAGTGTCCAGCATAGCAACCACCAACTACATGTGGCTATTGATCATTTGAAATGCAATTGGGAGATTGAGTTTTCTGTTTTATTAAATTTACATTAAATAGCCAGGTGTGGTTAATGGCTGCCCTGTTAGTGGCTGAACCTCAGGGGGAGCCTGGACTCCCGGGATGAGCTGCTGCGAGCTGTGAGCCACAGCCTAGAAAAGTGCACACAGAACAAACAGCGTTTTCATGTACAGTGGACCCTTGAACCATTCGGTGGTTGAGGTGCTAATCCCTGCATCATCAAAATTCCACGCATAACTTTTGACTTCCCCAAAACAGTTTTAACTAATAGCCTAGTATTGACCAGAAGCCTTACCAATAATAGCCAATTAGCACATAATTGTATGTTGCTTTGATTCTATACTGTATCCTTGCAATAAAGTGAGCTAGAGAAAAGAAAATGCTATTAAGAAAACCATAAGGAAGAAAAAATAAGTGTACAGTACTATAAGTATTTATTGAACAAGAATCCATGTCTAAGTTGGACCTGTACAGGGGAAACTGGTGTTGTGCAAGAGGCAACTGTACTTCAAGGGATTAGTGGGTTCCATATAGTTTATCCATGGATGCTGGGTCCACAGTGATACTTAAGAGAGGATACAGATGGGAGTGGGGAATGGAGAGGGTTTCAGACTCTAAGCTCTTGGGCTCTTCCCCTTAAAGAGAAGCTGGTGTATAGTATCCACCCCTGCACCCTCCAAGCAAGCCATTCACAGCTGAGGGTCACGCTGTAATATGAGCCATGCCGTAGAGTGCGTTCTGCATGCGTAGAGAAGGGGGAGCTGAGGACCACATGGACAGAAGCATCATTCATAGGCTCTCCTGTTAGGCAGGCCAGCTCCTAATTCAGCCACTCACCACCTCTGTCCCTGGGCAAGCTCCTTGAGCTCTCTGAACAGCAGTTTACTCTAGAATCAAGCGAAGTCAGCTGTAGCAGTGTCAGAATGTAATAAGGGTTACATGGCTGTGCCCGAACCATGATTGGCATTAAGTCTAGTTATTTAGTCCTTTGTAAAAAAATACGTAAGTAATTTTTAATTTAAATTGTACTAGAATGGAAGTAATAGAGCTGTCATAGACAATACATAGTTCTTCAAAATTAAGTTTATACGTAGGTATGGAATGTCAAAAGATTTTATTCACTTGTATGTGACAGAGTAAGTACTGCTGATTCATCCATCTATGATAATATTCGAAAGTAGTATAAGCAGATATAGCTGAGCTCATTTTTGTTTTGGTGTGGTATATTTACGCATTTTTTGACATTTGAAATCTGATTCTGGATGCTAGCTCTCAGTGTGAGTAGAGTTTCTGAGCCATGGTGCGCTCGGGTTCAGGTCTTGTTTTCACCAAAGTTTTGCCTGATGCTGAGCACGTTACTTAAACTTTATGGTTGGTTTTCTCCTCTGTTAAATGGAGGTAATGCTAGTACCAACCCAAAGAGTTGTTAAGAGACTTAAATGAATTGGTAGTGTATAAAAGCAGCTGGACAGATGTCCATCTCATAGTAAGTGCTCAGAAATGTAGTGTTTATTATCTTAAGGATGAGGATTATATTTAAGTTGTGATGCCCATTATTACTGGATATGTTTAAAGAAATTTTTTTGTAAATTTAAAGGTGAATAATCATAAATCCCTAACATAAGATATGAAGAGACTCTTTTTTAACAACCTTTTACTCAGCATTTTTTGAAATTGAAAAGGGTTATGCCATGCGCTCTGCATGTTACAAAGATGAATGAAACATTTCCTGTTCTCCAGAAGTGGACATAGATGCATAAAACAGTTGCAGTGGGTGTGGAGTAAACACTTAGCACCGGCTCTGTGGGAAACAGCCATGGCCAAGATTCTGAACTTGGCACAGGCCGCATTTTCTAGGATTTGTTTTTCAATTCTGAGTCTAGACCTAGTTCATAGTCTTTATTTTAAATTGCATATTGCCATCATAGGGTTATTTACATAGTTTGGTAGGAGGTATATTTAGTTTTCCCTGTTGTTGTAAACCTAAAACTCAAGAGGCAACCCCTGACAAAGCAGTGTCAGATTTTGGTTTTCATCATTTCTCCACTTTGTTATGAATTCAGCTGGTTGTTACAGTCTGCTGTTTCATAAAAAGGATTCCATTCTTCTCCGTCATTGGGTGGACGGTTTCAGGTTGCTAACGCTAGGACGGTGGATATTCTTTTATCACATGTATCGTGTGGCTTCAGCAGTTTATCCTCAGCTCCCCGGGCTCATCCTACACAGCTCACCCCTCCCCCTCCCCAGCTGCTTCCCACTTCCGTGGAGGAGAGCATAAAGCCGGTGAAAAGCAGAGGTACCTGGCGTTTTGTCACTCTCTCCCTTGTTGATTTACAAGCTGTGCTGTCATAAATACACTTGAGTTTGTTTGAACCATTGAAAAGCCTAATGTGATAACCCTAAGTGTCTTCATTTGAAGATTTGCAGTCCTGCTTGATTTGTGTGGCAAGGAGAGTCCCCATGAAGGAAAGACCAGTTCTTCCCTCATCAGAAAGTTTTACTACTCGCCAAGATCTCCAAGGTAAATTTTCTTTGCAAAGGAGACCAAAGAAATCATTTTAGATGCTTGCTTATTTGTCATGCAAGGAACGTGCTTAGACGGTGGCAGACGCTGGGACCAGTGGCTGCTGGGTAGACTCACTGAGGAGTGGAGGACGGTCCAGGGAGGAACAATTATTTTCACTTTTTACCCTTTTGGTCCATGTGCTACTGTAAATAAATAAATTTTCATTTTTTTTAAATGTAATTGTTTCCATAAGTAGTAGGTCGGCACGTAGGTATAATGCTTGCTGTATTCACTAGGCAAGATCACATCACTGGACACAAGCACCATGCGGGCCGCCATGAAGCCCGGCTGGGAGGACCTGGTGAGGAGGTGCATTCAGAAGTTCCATGCCCAGCACGAGGGGGAGTCTCTGTCCTATGCCAAGAGGCATCACCATGAAGGTAAGCATCTCCAAAGGATAGTGTTCTTGAACTTGATTTTGCTAAACTGCTGCTTCCTGCGGGAGCTTTCTCTGAAGCAGTGCTTCCTGAAGTTCACCTCGCAGTCTAGGGTCTGGCTGCTCTTTGTGTCCGGTGTGCCTGCGTCACCGTGCCCAGACGGCCCTGCCTTCTGAAGGAAGGTTTCACGGGAGTCCCGTAGGACAGGAGAGTAGGATGAGGGACATAGGCTTGGACATGATCATTTCACAGAACAGATGAAAGGAAAGGGAAAGAGGTCGTTGTCTTTGACTCTAAGACTTCTAGATGTATAAGACAACAAGGTACCATCTGATATCAAAAGAAATGTCTTAATCGTAAGGAGGAAAGAGGAATGAAATGAAATTTGTGAATTTTTTGTTGAAATGACAGTGAGGTCCCTAGCCCTCCTTCCACATGCTGATCACTGAAGGCTACCCAGATGTTTCGGGAAGGTTCAAAAAGATGAGGTGGCTTGCCTGAAGTCATACAATTAATTAATAGGACAGCTGGAACTAAACCCAAGACTTCAGTCATGTTTCAGTGCTAATAGCCACCCTTACTGAGCACCTGATCTTGTCTGGCACTGTCCCGTTAGCTTGCGGGCCCGCCATGAAGCTGGCACAGGTGAAGTGGCGGCTCCTGGGCAGGTAGTAAGTGTGGGCGCTGGGCTTTCATCTGGCCCATCCTGTCCGTCACTCTGCTGTGCTGCCCCCAGAGTTCTTCCACAGAATCCCTTTTCCTCACGGGGTTCCTGGATGTTTGTTAAATTGGTGCAAACAAAGGAGAACTTTGTCCTCCTTGTGGGCACCTATGTCCACAGCTGGGGGCCAGGCTGCTTGTGAGGACCGGGGGCAGGGCAGGGCAGGGTGCCTCATCACTCAGTTTGGCAAATTGTCTGCAGTTTTGCAGAGAAAAGTGTAACTTATTATTGAAAATAGAGTTTTAGTTTGGCATCTTCCGTTTCATGGGCATCCGTAACCTTGGCATTTACCAGTAGTGTTTATATGTTTAAACTTGATGCTCTTAAGATCGCTGATGAAAAGGAAAAATCATAGCAAATGACCTCTCTTCTTTCCCTTAGTTTTTCTTCATCCTACTCATCCTTTTTATCTTATTTATCGTTACTTCTTCTAAAATAAGCACATAATCCAACAATTTGTGTTTTCCAGCATTTTTCTTTAAGTCAAAAAAAGAGGAAATAAAAAGGCCACATTTGATAGGAATCAATGCCATTTCACCAGATCTGGTTTAAAATAAAAAGAATAGTAACAACAAAAAATGAGAGCTCACCATGAGCAAACACATCCTTGAGCCCTGTGTAGCAATGCCCTACATTTAATTTCTATGGCTTCCTGATTCCTCACAAAGGGGTTTAGAAGATGTATTCGGTACTCTGCTAGGTTTCATTAGCTGGGACCCACTGAAAGGAAACTCAGAAATACATGAAATACATTTTATCTAAATGTACAAAGTCGGTAAGATCAAGGGTAATCATTTGCATCAAATAAAAATCTACTGGAGGGCTTTGTTTAAATGGAGAGCTTCCTAAATGCTTTAGGTGCACACTAACACCAGTCTACTTAGTAAACACGTTTGATGTAGATCAAACGGAAATGGAAAATCTTAAAGGATCACATCCAAGGTCAGATAAAATTCTGAAATTATAAACCGTTGGAAATATGAATCTTATTATAAAAATTGTATTTATGCTACCTTTTAGGAACATACTTACGTAGAAGGCAAGATACACATATGAACAGTAGTTCATTTCCAGTGGGACCACTTCAGAGTACACACCCAACAGTTGAGGCCAGAATAGAATACCTGAATCCTGCAGGTAGCAAACTGCAGAGGGGGTTTCTTTAGGGGAAGCGCTCAAAGTGAGATTTTACCACGAAATCAGATCTGTACCACGTGTCAGCCTCTCTCTCCCTCTCTTCGTCCTTGTGGAATGGTGAATGGTTTGGTCACTTTGGGGCTAGCTATTCACCCACAACATTTATACTGAAAGTTATTTGGTAAAAACACGATATGGTCTTAAAATGGTTTAAGAGGTAACTAAATTATATGGCTACTTTTTCTGAATCGAAATAGTCTTTTTTAATATGCAGTATTTGACAGTTTTAAAATACAGTTGTATTAAAAGATGAGCCACAAAGTTTTATTTTAAGAAAAATTATTTTAACCTAGTTGGTCTGTGTTGTATTTTCTGCCAGTGTCTTAAAAACGGAAACACCTGATTCTTTATAAAGACTTAAACCAATTCCATGTCACTAAGATTTGTACTTTTGTTGTTTTGGTTTTCTATTTGGCCTATTTTTTTCCTCTGAAAAGATTTTCTGATTGTTTATCTTTTACTTCCTGTTGTTTTAACCACAGAAATAATGCTTCTTACACACGGAGAAATAGAATTGGAGAATAGTAGAGTGAAATGATGGGTTGAACAGTACGTAACTGAGATGAATATTCAGGGAATATATTTACTGTCATAAATTTTACTATATTTGTATTAGCTTAAAGGGACGTAAAAGGCAGATCGTACACTTAAGAGGTAACATGTTTCTGCATTGTTTTCTAATATTTAAACAAATAATTGTAAAGCTTGTTTTGAGCTAATAAATTGCCATGGTACTGAAGATTTTTTTTAAAAACATAATTTGAGGGTCTAAACTTTATTTTTTTTTTAATCAATATATTGAATTTATTGTTATTTTAAGTGAAAAATAAACCTGCTTTTAAAACTGTGTAATGTTTTAATATCATGAAATATTACTTATAACTCTAACTGCTGGTCAGAAAATACTAAACATAGTGCAGTTTATTACTGGGATTGTGTCTTGTCCCGCCCCCACCCCATTTGCTTCCTTAACTTGTGTTTCGTTTCCTTGCTCACCCGCAGTGCTGAGACAAGGGTTGGCTTTCAGTCAGATCTACCGTTTCTCCTTGTCCGACGGCACTCTTGTTGCTGCACAAACGAAAAGCAAACTCATCCGTTCTCAGACTACTAATGAGCCTCAGCTTGTCATATCTTTGCATATGCTTCACAGGTAAGCTTAGTTCTAAGAACCTGTCGTCCCTTCCCGGGTTAAAGGAGATGTTAGAAAAGTCACAAGTCATCCCAGACCCTTTCAGATTTGTTAGACATTTCTGCTGATCACACTGTGTAAAATGTAAAGTCAAATTGCTGTTAACCTAAAGACATTACATGATACCAGCTAAGTAGGGCTATGTCTAGCCTGAGTACTAGTGGGTGTTTAAACCGGCGGGAAGAACACAGGCTCACCTGACTTTGCTCTGCCATGACTGCCTGCTACAGCAGAGAAGGGAAACTGACCAGGTCCCAGGGTGACACCCCCCCACCCCCGGGACAGGAATACTGAAACCACTAGCATGATTTCTGTTCCTACGTGTTTAAACCTAAAACTGTCAAATATATACACTTGTAAGGAATATTTTAGATTTTTCTCAGGGTTAAATTCTTGACATTAGACTTTAAATTAATGGGTAATAAACATTTCCATAAGAAATGAAAGTAAAGAAAACTAAACTAAATGTTGATTTAAAAAATAAATGTCATGAACCATATTGTTTTAGAGCACAAATTTAGGAAAATGATTGCATTTCAACTTCTATAAATATTTATGTATGTGCTATATAAAACTTTATGAGGTACTATCAGAAGATATATATAAAGTTGCTCCGGGAAAGAGTCCCCTTTTATTGCATTTCTCAATTATTTGCTTTCTTATTTTGGAATAAAAAAAAAAAAATCAGGCAGCACCGTTTGCCAACTGTTAATAAATCTGACCTCAAACTGAAACAATTTGAAAGTGATTACAGATGTGCCAGATTTCACCCCCTAACTGAAAGCTGATGTTTGACAATTTGTGAAACCTGTTTTGTTTGGATTTGTGAACACATTTGGTAACTCACGAGTGACTGCCAGGGCTGTAAATTAAAGCTCATAGGGCTTGGAAAATCATCCAGCTCAGAAAACCTGCTTTTAGTCATTAGTAAGGGAGTGGGTGGGGTTGTCTAGGAGTTGGGGAATCAGATCACAAACTAAGGTCACTTCGAAGTCCCCTCCCGTGCTGTCTGTTTTGGAGGCTCTTGCTTTGACATACAGGGGACCTGGGTGTGGGGATCTGTTTAAGTGACCTACTTCTAAACAGTTTTGGTAACTTTATTGGCTCTGGAACTTGTAGTGTTCCTAATAGTTAGGGGCAAGTTTTTACCACTCAGTTTGCTGTTCATCTTGAGCCAAGTCGTCCACATCAGAGCTCTCCAGACTTACAGATGTGTCTATTGTTAGGAATTGTAAGCTCTGGTAAATAACTGAAGACAGCTATACTTGTTTGGGTCATTTCTTTAGGATTGTTCAAGTTCTCGGTTATTCATGATAAGATAGCATTAAGTGAGAAAGATATATATAATTAATTGGAACCTCTCTAATAACTACAATTTCAGTATGGTAGTAGTCAAATTTAAACACACCCCCTCCGTCTGGAAAACCGCAGACATCTTAATGAGTTGACTGAAAAACATCCCTCTTGGTCCAACACTAAACATGTTCAGTCTTGCCCATAATTGCAGATTGTTTCATCAAAGTATTATCTTTCCTTTAAGTATAGCTCATTCTTTTAAAGAAAAGAGGCCATTTCATTTTTCAAAATTAATAACAACTTGCTAAGTGTTTTGCCTTTTATCTTATATTTTTTCCTCATTATACAGAGAGCAGAATGTGTGTTTAATGAATCCGGATCTGACTGGACAAGCAATGGGGAAGCCATTGAATCCAATTAGCTCCAGCAGCCCTGCCCATCAGGCCATGTGCAGCTCGAACCCAGGTCAGGACATGGCCATTGGTAGCAATATAAATTTCCCCATCAACGGCCCCAAGGAGCAAATGAGCATGCCCATGGGCAGGTTTGGTGGTTCCGGGGGACTGAACCATGTGTCAGGCATGCAAGCCACCACTCCTCAGGGTAGTAACTATGCACTCAAAATGAACAGTCCCTCACAGAGCAGCCCTGGCATGAATCCAGGCCAGCCCACCTCCATGCTTTCACCGAGACATCGCATGAGCCCTGGGGTGGCTGGAAGCCCCCGAATCCCACCCAGCCAGTTTTCCCCTGCAGGAAGCTTGCATTCCCCTGTGGGAGTTTGCAGCAGCACAGGAAATAGCCATAGCTACACCAACAGTTCCCTCAACGCACTTCAAGCCCTCAGCGAGGGGCACGGGGTCTCTTTGGGGTCATCGTTGGCTTCGCCGGACCTAAAAATGGGCAATTTGCAAAACTCCCCAGTTAATATGAATCCTCCCCCACTCAGCAAGATGGGGAGCTTAGACTCCAAAGACTGTTTTGGGCTGTATGGGGAGCCCTCTGAAGGTCCAGCTGGACAGGCAGAGAGCAGCTGCCATCCTGGAGAGCAAAAGGACACCAGTGATGCCAGTGGACCCCAGGGTGTGAGCAGCGAGCGAGCTGACGGACAGAACAGACTGCATGACAGCAAAGGACAGACCAAACTCCTCCAGCTGCTGACCACCAAATCTGACCAGATGGAGCCTTCGCCGCTGTCCAGCTCTTTGTCGGACACAAACAAGGACTCCGCGGGTAGCTTGCCCGGTTCCGGGTCGTCACATGGGACCTCGCTCAAGGAGAAGCATAAGATTTTGCACAGACTCCTGCAGGACAGCAGTTCTCCTGTGGACTTGGCTAAGTTAACAGCGGAAGCCACAGGCAAAGAGCTGAGCCAGGAGGCCAACAGCACAGCTCCTGGTTCGGAGGTGACTGTGAAACAGGAGCCAGTGAGCCCCAAGAAGAAAGAGAATGCACTACTTCGCTATTTGCTGGATAAAGATGATACTAAAGATATTGGTTTACCGGAAATCACCCCCAAACTTGAGCGGCTGGACAGTAAGACGGACCCTGCCAGTAACACAAAGTTAATAGCTATGAAGACCGAGAAGGAGGAGATGAGCTTTGAGCCTAGTGACCAGGTAAGTTTTATAATGTATTCCCCAAGGCTACTCACCCATATCCATTAAGGATTTTCTTCACAGGGGCATTTTGAGGCCACCGGTGATGAGATAAAAATAAGTTTTCTCTTATTTTCTCACTTGATTGAAACAGAGTTCCAAATACCCTATCTAGTAATGAGTGACATTACCATAGGGCAGGGTTGACTGCCTGTTTTTGTAAAGGGCCAAATGGTAAATATTTTAGGCTTTGCAGGCTACATAGTCTGTGCAGTGTGGACACAGCCACAGACACTGAGCACAAGCGGTGTGCTGTGCTCCAGGCCCTAATATTCGGGTTTGATCTGATTGACATTCATTCTTAGCTCGTGGGCCACACAAAAACAGGCCCCACAGGCCAGCTGTAGTTTGACCCCTGTTAGCAGGCGATGCCGAAATTGGAGATAATCACTTCCTCGAAGCGGGGGCCTTGTCAGTACAGACTGAATTAAGTTATTTATTTACCTTTCTCATTTTAAGATCAGGGTTTGACTGGTTTTTCAAACCTAATGAAAATCATTGTAACTCTGTTCTCAACCAAAACGTCTGAATCACGCTAAAGAATTTCTTAGACCATCCGTATAAAAGGTATGTAAGGGCCAATGGATAGTAAGAAAGGAGAGGTCAAGTTTGACTTGATGTTAGTATAGCTGAGCCATCATATATAAATGCAAACCTGAAATATCAGTTGTGTTACCTGCTGTTCTTATCTGAAGATTTAATTATCTGAAAAAATCCAGGGTGGCTAAGTGATAATTCAAAATCAATCCTCATAATTCTCAGGGGACATAATGACATCACAAAGAAAGTGTAAACTATTTAATATTTTCTTTATTAAAAAAAAAAGTTATTAACTGACACAGTGGCTTGGCATAAGCTGTTTCCTGAGGAATCTGTGACCAGCTGGGTTAATGTACCAAGACCCCACCCTGCTCTCTCCACTCTCCTCCAATCCCTGGCTCTGCCCTGGGCCTCAAGCCTTGTAAGACATGAATGGTTAAGAAGAGAAGGAGCTACATGGGCTTTTCTACTTAAAATGGTTCGCTAATTTGTCCTTGACACTTGTTTTGTAAGTGGATCTGATGTGTGTCACTGTCTTCGGGGACTAGGTGTGCATGGGGAGAGGAGAGGGCAGCACCCCTGCCATGTGTAGCCTTGAACCTGCTGAGTCAGCAGAAGCTGGTGCAGGTGGGTCTGGATGGAGAGCAGGATTCGGGAGAGTCGGGGCTGCACATGCTTGCAGCTGGGCTCTGTCCGGGTTTCTAAGCACTTGGCTTCCTTTATTTCTTTCGCTTCGATGTCTTGACAGCTGCTACCATTCCTATGAGGCAGAGATGATTTTCAAGCCGCTGTGTCCTTCACAAGGCAAACAGCCTAAGAATATAAACATTCTTGGTAATTAACCCTTAAACTTCGATGTTAGTGCAGAATTCTATATAGCAGCTATTTTGTAATGCTGTACAATCATAAGGTGGGGAAACCGAGGGCCCCATAGAAAGTTAATAGCAATATCTTAGATAAAGTTACTGTAAGGCCATCCTGACAACTGTGAATGTTTTAATCTTTTGAGGTTTACTAGATTAGAATATACAGAGCTAGTGGCAGTTCAGGGTGGCGGGCACACATACTGTCACTCAAGTCTCTTGACACCTGCTAGAGGGCAAGGTGACTCGAGAGGCCCACCTTAGCTTTTAGTAGCTCAGTGGTCGGCCCCTCCTTCCAGAAACACCATTTGTTTCTGTCCCAGGCCTGAGGCCCTAGGACTTAGAGGGCCAGGGAGGAGGGACACTGCTTGGCATTTCTATGTTTAGATATATGATTACACTTAAGTTCAGACAAAAGAAACTGACAAAAAAGTCCTTTCAGTTTCTAATTTTTGTTTAAGAGAAACATTTTTCTAATCAAAATTATGTCCCACCTAGGGAACAAGGCCCAGAGTGTTATCAGTATAAATCTGTTAGTATTTCAGTAGACCACAAGACAGTGTACACAAACACCACACATCTACAGTATTTTTTCTTTTTCTTTTTTTTCTTTTTTTTTTTTTTTTAATATATTTTATTGATTTTTTACAGAGAGGAAAGGAGAGGGACAGAGAGCTAGAAACATCGATGAGAGAGAAACATCGACTAGCTGCCTCTTGCACACCCCCCACCGGGGATATGCGCGCAACCAATGTACATGCCCTTGACCGGAATCGAACCTGGGACCTTTCAGTCCGCAGACCGACGCTCTATCCACTGAGCCAAACCGGTTTCGGCTACAGTATTTTTTCTAAATGAAACTAATTTGTGTCTCACCACCCCCCCCATCCCCTTCCATTTAAAACCCCACCAAAAAATACTGCTTCAGAGCACTTTTAACATCAAAAACATTGCAACTTGAAAAGAAAAGTTACCACAGGAAGTATGCATTACTTAAATTTAGATCAAAGTTAAAATGACTTTAAAAAAAAAAAAAACACTGACTTTTTTCTCCTCCTGCTCTCCTTCACTAATTCCAAACACAGATTATTTGTATCTCCTATTAACTACTATACACATTTATTGGAGACTTTTCTTTGATTTCAAGGAAACACAAGTTTTTTTATTTAGTGAGATAAACTGTTAGCAAGCCTGAGTACACAGTTAACTGTCTTGTTCTTTTGACTCAGCAAAGAGCCATTGCCCGAGTGTGTGTTTAACCGATCACTAACTGATTAAGGACAGGAAGTATTCCGGTGGTGCTGTTTTACCTAAAATAGCCTTCTTTACTGGGCAGAGTATTTAAACATTTGTTTCTACGGCACTTCATAACCTACAGGAAGTAATGACGGCAAAATTTCCAGTTTGTTTACCAGCTTGGAAGTTATATACTTATTTACACAATAGAGTCCGTTGATACCCCTCCAAATGGAACTTATGTTCTTTCTAATGCTACTGGGTTACGTAGGATGAGGGTTTAGAAATAGTCTAAAAAATTTTTCTTCTTGTATTTGGTTCCATTAGAATAGAAAACTATATCTTACACTATAGTATTTCCCTTCAAATGTGGTAAATTAGATTACCATGTTTTAATAATTTTATGTTACGCAAATATGGTAAAATAACACTTTTTATTTAAAATTTTGAAAAGGTATTTAGTAATTTATTAGAATACTTGTGTTATTAAAATGCATGT
This sequence comes from Cnephaeus nilssonii, assembly GCF_951640355.1. NCBI lineage: Eukaryota > Metazoa > Chordata > Mammalia > Chiroptera > Vespertilionidae > Cnephaeus > Cnephaeus nilssonii. Next base: position 38,767,484 of record NC_137089.1, on the reverse strand, counting down.
GCTCTTAATGTTTGCTTCAAAGAACAAGTAATTTGACACATGAAAAATTCATAAAACCAGAAAAATGAAAAATTAAAGAAATCATGTTCCATTTTCATTTTGTAGAACTTGTATGAAAATCTTTCTGACTCATTTTCTGCCTGAAATAGTTTAAACTAACTATTTCAATTGATGTGGCTAATTTGAGCATTCGAATAGATGCCTAAGCAAAACTTTGAAGTATCTTGGCAAAGCCTTATAAAGGAAGGCATCAATCTTTTTGTCTTGTGAAGAAATCATGCCTAAAAAGTGAAGAGGGGCTGACTAAAAGAACTTTGGATGATAATTAAAGCTTACAAAGTTTTAGGGAAGGAGCCCAACTGGTGTGGCACAGTGGTTGAGCACCAACCCATGAACCAGATCATAGTTCAAATCCTGGTCAGGGCACATGCCATGGTTTCGGGCTCCATCCCCACTAGGGGGGTGTGCAGGAGGCAGCCAATCAATGATTCTCTCTCATCATTGATGTTTATATCTCCCTCTCCCTTCTTCTCTCTAAAATTAATTTAAAATTGCTTTTTTAATTTAGGGGAGGAAATGTTAGATCAGAAACTTACTGTGATCAAATCCATCGCTTCCAAAGCTTGCATGACTACAGAAGAAAATGCCATATTTGTCCAATTTTATTGCTGAACAACCAAAGGAGTATAGGCATTTTGAACTTTATTTCCTTGAAGAAAAACATTTAAAGTAAACTTAAGACAATTATATTCGCATTAAATGTGTACTCCAAAAATTAACAAGAATAAACGCAAGCAAAGCGATTCTATCTCATGGGGAAATTTTCATAGTGTATCTTTCTGAGAGCACACTGAATGAACTCAAATAGTGTCAGTAATTAAACGTCTACAACCTATTCATTTTGACTCTAACACCAAGAAGTTTCTGCATGGCTTTTAAACTCTTTATATTATACACAAGAGTAGGTTACAAAGGAAGAATCCTGTCACAGGAAGTCTTTGAATCGCTGATTTTTATTTTCCTATTTGAGATGGCTTAAAGTATAATTTCATTTTAATGGGAACAGTAAAGGTAAAAATAAAAGGCAGGAGCCTAGACCCAGACTGTTGTTAATTGATAGTATAAAAACTTTCCTTTACACGTATCAGGTTGAGGGAAAATATATTTATTTACACAATAGCATTGAGGAAAATGATTTATTTTTTATGATTGTTTATATGAACCTATTTATTCTGGATGCTTCTCATCCAAGTTAGTCTGAAAAGTTTTCTCAAGAAGCACCTTTAGCCCTCCCCGGTTTGGCTCAGTGGATAGAGCGTCGGCCTGCGGACTGAAGAGTCCCGGGTTTGATTCCAGTTAGGGGCACATGCCCAGGTAGCGGGCTCGATCCCCAGTAGGGGGCGTGCAGGAGGCATCAGATCAATGATTCTCTCTCATCATTGATGTTTCTATTTCTCTCTCCCTCTCCTTCCTCTCTGAAACCAATAAAATTAAAAAAGAAGCACCTTTATCACTTAGAACAGCCACCTCATTCACCACCACGCACACGCACACGCACACGCAAACACACACAGTGGGCTTCCAGGGCTGCTTTCTGAAGTGCTCTACGAGGCAGCGGTGTCCAGGGCAGTTTTGGTTTCCTAGGGCAGCCACACACTTCCCAGGTTGTTAGGACCGCTTCTAATCATGAGCTTTTTTTTCTTTTTCTTTTTTTAAATACATTTTTATTGATTTCAGAGAGGAAGGAAGGGAGAGACAAAGAGAGACAGAAACATCAATGATGAGAAAGAATCATTTATTGGCTGCCTCCTGCACACCCCCTACTAGGGATCGAGCCCGCAACCTGAGCATGTGCCCTGACTGGAATCGAACCCAGGACCCTTCAGTCCGCAGGCCGACGCTCTGTCCATTGAGCCAAAGCAGCCAGGGTTAATCTCAAGCTTTTTCATGGCACCACTATAAGGATATCACACATTTTTATGAATAATTTATTCTGAGAAATTACAAGAATTTCTATAAGAAATGTAGTTGATCCTGGGAAAACGTTTTAGATTACAGATTAATATAGTGAAAAGAAGTCATCGGGTTGACTGAGTGGCCATTACTGTGTTCCAGGCAGTTGTTGGAGAACAATAAATGTTTACACTGTTCTTTATACTTACAGATTCAGCAAAACGTGATACAGATAGATGTGTAATGAACTCACTTTACATATCCATCTAACTTACACAAAATGGTCTGTGTGCATTCAGAAAGGAAGAAGAGGTGGCTATTAAATGGTTAAATAGTGTGAGCAGTTTTGCCACCATTCCCCCGCTGAGTACTGAGTATGCTGAGTAGGAGCCCTAGTGCAGTGATGGTGAGGGGCGTGACAGGGTTCACCCGGGTTTGGCTCCCTGTGCCTGTATCGAGTGAAAATGCAGCGTCAGGCTTTCAAGTGCAACTTTGTTACCATTTAGGATTCAGCCAAGCAACCATGTGCCTCCTCTCAGCAGGAGACACTGGCTCTGTTGCCCTGGGAGGGGACATCCAGTGAGGTGCCTTCCTGGGGAGTGTCAAGGGGTGCTAACTTTGGAACCTCACCTCACCTGAGATGTGTCTCTCTCATATTTGATGCTTCTGTCTTTTGCTAGAAATGAGTGGCTAACCTAACCAGAAAACCCTCTTGTAACCCAGGAAAATGGATCCCTATTATATTTGCCATAAATTGCAAGAACATTAACAAGTCCAACCTCTCCATGGGAAATAAGGATTGTACATAGAATAAAACTGTAAGCCCTTGTGCTTAACTGTGCCTCCTGTTGGAGGTAAGCAATTTCATTTGAGTTGCCAGTGTAGACGAAAGGGTTCGTCACGGTCAAGGATTCAAAGTCCATTCAGTGACTTCGGGGAAATTGCCTAACTTATACTTACATTTGTCCACCTACACATCAAGAAAATCATTCTTACCACTTTCTTCACTAGAAAGTAACCCTAGCGTGTAACTTAGCCATTTTCTAGTGTGGTTGGCACTGTCTGGTTTTAAATACTTGGCACATAGGTAGGTTCTACTTAAAAGAATATGAAAATTAGTTGGGCTTGCTGGAAGAAAACCACTAAGTATAACATGGTGGTGATATTTACCTTATTATTTTTATGTTGGTAACTGAAATGAAATTATATATGGCTTCTGTGAAGTCAGGTTGATAGGTGCTGTGTCTGGGGACAACCTGTTTTCATCCTGCTTCTTCCCTACATATTGTCACCTAAGCTGGTGAGTGATGAGAAAGCCAGTGTTATTCGAAACTGAAAGTACAAGCAGGAAAAACCACTAGTCAAGTTGAAAAGGCAATGCTTAGCTGTCATGGTTGCCGTTGCTGCAAGCTGATTTAGTGTTTTACTCCCCCTGCTCTTAAAAAAAAAGCCCTGCCGGCCAGCATGGCTCAGTTGTTGAGTGTCTACCTAGGAACCAGGAGATCGCAGTTCGATTCCCGGTCAGGGCACGTGCCTGGGTTGTGGGCTCAATCGGCAGGAGGCAGCCGATCAATGATTCTCTCTCATCATTGATGTTTTTATCTCTCTCTCTCCCTCTCCCTTCCTCTCTAAAATCAATAAAAAATACATATTTTAATTTTTAAAAAGTTCTAAATGGGAATCACCATTTACTAAGTACTGATGTTGTTGTATAAATTTGGATCAGATTTTCTAACAGCATTTATTACTGTTATCATTTCTTAGGGAAATTAACTACAAAACCTAGATCTGGACTGTAAGTTGTTGGTTCATTAGAAGTAAGTTGTTGGTTAATTAGAAATATGCATACTTGTGATTAATTGAATTACTAGCATAAAATAAGGGGGAATTTATAAATTGCCAATGAATCACGATGCTGGAAGAGACCTTTCTTTCTAATTCAGCTGTCTCTCTTTTTACAGAGGAGGAAATTCAGGACCTAGAGATTAAGTTATATGTTCTCTGTCAATTTAATTTTTTAAAAGGTGATCAATTGACTGTTGAGCCTGAGGTGGGCATGCATCTTGTACTTGGCTTGAGGTGCCTTGTACCAGTTAGGTCTGTAATTGCCAGCGGGCCTGTGGTGCCCACACTCACAGTGGGGCGGGATAAATTCTTCTGTCGTTTACTGCAGCCTGGCAGCGAGCTGGACAACTTGGAGGAGATTTTGGATGATTTGCAGAATAGTCAATTACCACAGCTTTTCCCAGACACGAGGCCTGGCGCCCCTGCTGGATCAGTTGACAAGCAAGCCATCATCAATGACCTCATGCAACTCACAGCTGAAAACAGCCCGGTTACACCTGTTGGAGCCCAGAAAACAGCACTGCGAATTTCCCAGAGCAGTGAGTATGAGATACTGATGGTTATGCCACATAATCACCATCACAAACGGGGATTATTAAAATCTCATGCAAACAGCTTAGTCACTTCAAGGTTTTTATGGTCAAATAGCACCATCTACTGTCCTGGTCCTTCCCAACAGTATTCAGAGTGGATTCTCGTGAACGTGGCTTCCCAGCATTCCCTGTGGTCAATTTAATCAACATAGAGTGAGGTTAGCTGACCCACATACATAAAGTTCTTTAGATGATCTTCATAGTTCCCTGCATTTCAGCCTCTGCCTTCAGAAATTGAGTTTAAATAGATTTTATGTTTTAATATATAAGTGAATACTTAAAATGTAGAAAATGAGAAAGTTATGCTGACTTTTTAGGAATAATATATTACTAAAAATTCTCAAAATATTTAATCATTATATATGAAAGGGCTAAACACATTTAAAAACATCTTGTCCTGCCCTAACCGGTTTGGTTCAGTGGATAGAGCGTCGGCCTGCGGACTCAAGGGTCCCAGGTTCGATTCCGGTCAAAGGCATGTACCTTGGTTGTGGGCACATCCCCAGTAGGAGGTATGCAGGAGGCAGCTGATCGATGTTTCTCTTTCATCGATGTTTCTTTTTTTTTTTTTTATTTTTTTTTATTTTATTGATTTTTTACAGAGAGGAAGGGAGAGGGACAGAGAGCCAGAAACATCGATGAGAGAGAAACAACGATCAGCTGCCTCCTGCACACCCCCCACTGGGGATGTGCCCGCAACCAAGGTACATGCCCTTGACCGGAATCGAACCCGGGACCCTTCAGTCCGCAGGCCGACGCTCTATCCACTGAGCTAAACCGGTTTCGGCTCTTTCATCGATGTTTCTAACGCTTTCTCCCTCTCCCTTCCTCTCTGTAAAATAATCAATAAAATAAAAAAAAATAAAAAACATCTTGTTCTAGCTCTTAGGAATCCTCATACAAATATCAATTTTACATGGAACTTTGTCATACAAATGTGTTCTAAGTGCATTTTAAGTTTGGTTAGTTTGATAGACTCTTAAGTACATTTTTATCATTTATTTTACTCTTTTTATTTTAAATTTTATTTAGGTAAGTTTAAGATGAACCTTCACTATGAACACTTAGTTTACAAACTTGATAGTTGCCTTAAGTTGCCCAATAGTTTGAATGGGAGAAAAACTTTCCCTGTTCCAGGGACATATTTTATAGGAAGATAGATAACCTCCTTAGAGTTACGTTGGTGAATGGAGAGAATGATTTTCCCCTCTCTTCTAATACAGTTTGGCCCAAAGCTTCGCATTGGTTCTCAAACCAGAAATGGCACCTATCAACCAAATGACAGGGTACATTTATTTACTAGATCTTTTCTCAAGTGATTCCTGATCATCCTAAAGGGTAAAACAAAGTCGAGCTTTTACTGTTATCTCTCAAACCTGCCTATTTCTTGGGAAATAGAGGATTATTTATGGACCATCTGAGAGCACAAGTCAAAGAGTTGAGAAGTGAGTGAGAAACACTAGAAAGTTCATGCTTATTATCCAGGGGAATTGAAGGACAAATTGCGTGTGAATTCATGGTTTCTCCTCCATCTGTACCTCCTAATAGTGTTCACATTATTGATGGGTAACCCACACAACTAACCCTGAGGAAGCCATGAATAAGCATGTATGTCATTTCTATTTCAAGCCCTAATTTTTCTAAATATTTTATTTCTGTTATTGATTGTAAAGAACCATTTCTTTTAAATTTTCTATTTCATACTATGCTTATATAATAATTCAGAAAAAGTGAAAACTTGGTATTAATACTTTAGTGCTATAAATTATCCTACCTAATAATAGACAAATATGCAAATTGACCGTACCTTCGCTATGCCCGCGATTGGCCAGGAGGCATGGGGGGGCGGGACTCGGGGTGGCCAGGGTGACCGATTGGGCCGGCGGGACACTGAGCTTGCATCGCCAGTGGCGGCGTGAGCTCAGCGTCTGCACCATGGCTGTGCTGCGGCACAGAAGGGACCTCTGGGGCAGCGAGCTCACGTCCCACCGTGGACCATCAAAAGCGGGGGAGCTGGGTGCCTGTCCACTCAGGCACCAGGCCTTTCAGAAGCCTTCACCGTGCTGGAGGCTTCTGAAAGGCCTGGTGCACCAGCGGACAGGCACCCAGCTCCCCCGTGATCGAAAGCAAAAGCGTGGGAGCTGGGTGCCTGTCCACTGGTGCACCAGGCCTTTCAGAAGCCTTCACCGCGCCGGAGGCTTCTGAAAGGCCTGGTGCACCAGTGGACAGGCACCCAGCTCCCCCGTGATCGAAAGCAAAAGCGTGTAGGGGACCCTACACAGGCATGATTCAATCATGCACTGGGCCTCTAGTAATTTATAATATCTTTATACTTTAAAAATTTTTTAATAACATTGATATCAAATAACTGATTATCTGTGTGATAGTACAATGCACTAGTACAATAAATTCTTGGGAACTAACCCTAAGAATCATTTCAAATCTAAATGTATCTGGAATTCTAAAAAGCTGTATTTGAAAGATTAAAGATTAGAGTCCTAAAGCATTAATGATTACTTCAGGTAACAGAGTTCACACTCGAATATTTTCACTTCCACTGAAATTCAACACCTTGAACCTAATTCTTCTAGGAAAATCTAGTATAGACATGTAATTGTAACATTCAAACCATATGTTTCTAGGTTTGGTGCTGTATGCAGATGTTTATAGCTTCTGACAGCAATACTACTAAATTCTAATAATATAACATGAAAAACACCATATTAGTGGTTTATTTAGCAAATACAATTGAATATTAGAAACTAGTATTGGGGGGAAAATATATGGTTACGTTCTTTTGTCTTTCTTTTTTTGCAAGAATGTGAATAATTAAATTAGTTTATTGATTAGCTTATGAGATTTTGACACTGCATGTTTTTTGTCTGAATTTGTCTTCTGCGTAGGCAGTTGGTCTCTGGCATGCATATCTTTTGTTATTTTACAGACAGCGTTTTTCCTAAACACTACTTTTGTTACAGTTATTTTCTGTTATCCGATATTAACCTTCAATTTTCATATGTTCTCTCCTTAGCTTTTAATAACCCACGACCAGGGCAACTGGGCAGGTTATTGCCAAACCAGAATTTACCACTTGACATCACATTGCAAAGCCCAACTGGTGCTGGACCCTTCCCACCAATCAGAAACAGTAGTCCCTACTCAGTGATACCTCAGCCAGGAATGATGGGTAACCAAGGGATGATAGGAAACCAAGGAAATTTGGGGAACAGTAGCACAGGTAAGGGCTCAAATGCACTGTTACTCTACTGGGTTCTGTAACTTAATGATACCTTTCATCCACATCAAACTAGTAGAATTCTTCCAATGAAATTTTTCATGTTAGAAGCTAACATTTGAATGTAAGAAAAGTGTACAGATTTTCACCATGAGAGTGGTATATGAAGATCAGAGAGCATTCCAGTAAGCTGCCCTTTTATTCTGTGATCATTACTTTCAGAGGTTGCTAATTATTACACCTATACCATAGGCTTATTTCACTTCTGTTCCCATTACTGTTCGAGACATTGTGGTGGTGTGTATAAAATAATTTGGTGGTTGCCAGCTTCTTGTGATAATCTGCTGATAATCCCAAAACTTCCTGTTCATTGATAATCTGTGTTTGGAGAATTTCAGAATAAAAGTTTAAAATTCAGCCAACCTTTCATGCTTGTAGATGATACAATTCTCATTCAGAAAAATATTCATTAAAAATAAAAACTTTAGCCCAACTGGTGTGGCTCAGTTGTTGAGCATTGACCTATTAAGGGTCGCGGCATTAGAAAGGTTGAGAACCACTGAACTAGGAGGTCACGGTTCAATTCCCGGTCAGGGCACATGCCCGGGTTGCAGGCTTGATCTCCAGTTCTTTATGAAGAATTGCTCACAATTTATAGCCTTCTTCCTTTGTTGAAATGAGGACCTAAAGAAAAAGGCACTAAAATAATAAATATTATAAAAGAACTTATATTGGTGGGTGTTGAATTTGGGGGGTTTTATTTGTTTGTTCTTGTTTTTAGCTTAGTATGTAATCCCTGTAAACATTTGCCATTTAGATAGTTAACTGAAAATAAGAGTTCAATTTAAGGGGAAAAGATGGATTTTTTTTACTTTCTGTTTTTCATAAGCAATGAAAAAGCTGTATTAAAATAGTTTGTTCATTCAACAAATATTAATTGGGTACCTATCCTAAGTGCCAGGAAGTTACTGCTTCACTAATTTGTATATTCACAGAAATAGTGCCATATAAATTTTGCATAATTTTTAAGACAAAGTATTGATTTATAGAAATAAAATATTGGTTTATGTAAAATTGTATAAGAGAACAGGAGCCAATGACTTATTAAAGGTGGCTTCTTATTAGCAGAATCCAAGAAGACCTGAGTCCTTGTGGGAGCCTGGCGTAAGAACTTGGGGATATACCTCTATTCAAATCTAAGCAGCCCAGAGACCACTGGTATTCAGGCTGTCATCATGCAATTAATTGCCTGTGCTTCGTTGAAAAAGAAAACGCTGAGAGAAACTCCCCCAGTTATAATTGCATTAATGTTGTTGAATTAAGGATGGTTTTACCTTCTGCTTTCTGGACTTTCTATAATCTCATATTGTTGTTTTGATAATAGATTTTTTTTAAAAGCTAAAATGCCTATTATATATTTGTAAAACTTAAATCTTATGTTAAAATAGTTTGTTAAATATATGTTACCATAATATTGTTCTCACTTTTTCTAAATGTCCTTCCCTCTTAATCATCCTAACGGAGCACATTCTCCAGGAAAAAACCACCCGCCATACATGGCTGCTCCGTTTATTAAATATACCCTATTTTCAGTTGTTTATTATAATTAAAGTAAATGAAAGCAAGTCATGTATTTGAAAGCAGAGCTTCTATACATCCGTCATTAAACATTTCAAAATGAAGGGTCCGCACTTGGGGCTTTTCCAGAACTTCTAGAATATCAAGTCTTGGCAAATCTCTGGCAGTTGCCAGCATCCCGGCGGCCGGGCCAGGGAAAGCAGACTCCCGATCCTGCTTACCAGTATCGTGCTCCTGTATTATGTGTGGTCAGCTAGCTATTAACATCTCAAGCATAAAAGGATTTTTACGAGTCTGCCCTAACCCATTCTAGAGCTATCCTCAGGAATGTGTGGTGCAGGCATGTTGAAGTAGTAGGAGTTCCCGGCCTTGGCTACAAAGAACCGTAGTAGAAAGATCTGGGCAATGTTAGAGCTTAACAAATTCTAATGCTCCGAAAGGGATAGGCCTGGGCTTCACGGGATAGTCTCCGTGATTTTGGTTTGTGATAAGAGTATTGATGATCAGTTTTTTACCTTGTTCCTCTTGGCCTCGCCTCCCTTTTGGAAAGTAAAGCATTGACGTGTGTATCAGCTAATGTGATTCACTTCCTGAGGAAGGAAGTTGGGGTTATCCACACGCCACAGCACCTGTTTCTAAGTACATATGGGAACAATTTTAACAGCTTTTCCGAACTATGAAGAGTGGCAAGTCCGTGTTGTAAAAAACTTTGTAGTAATTCTTATTTCTTAGCCAACGGCCCACATCTGTCCCAGTGAGGGCCTTAGCTGTTGGGCTAGCTGCGTATTGCAGACTGGTTATCTCGCTCAGAGTAAGATTGTGTGGCGTTCACACGTGGTGAGTATGTTTTCAGTTTCTGCATGTCTCTGTCTTCTCTGGCTTGCCTTCAGGGATGATAGGTAGTAACGCTGCCCGGCCCACCATGCCATCTGGGGAGTGGGCGCCGCAGAGTTCCGTGCGAGTCACCTGTGCTGCTACCGCCAGCGCCATGAACAGGACGCTCCAAGGAGGAATGATTCGGAATCCAGCCGCCAGCATCCCCATGAGACCCAGCAGCCAGCCTGGCCAAAGGCAGATGCTTCAGTCTCAGGTCATGAATCTAGGTAAGGTGGTGCTCCTGGCTTTGCTTCTGTTTTCAGCTCCGTAAGTGCTCCCAAGACAGGCTCCTAATTTGCCATTTAGGTGTCCCCCATGTCAAGCTGTCATGAGTGGGATTTTGCTGGAACTCTGTATAGAAACTCAAAGGTTTTTCAGTTACCTAAGAGAGCCAGCTACCTTTGTGATGTTTTCTTTTCATTAAATTACCTAATTTCAGCTTTCGGGGCAGTGAGTTAGTGTCCCCTATAAATGGTGTATTTTGGAGAAGCATTTCAGTGATGCAGCAGTGGTTGCTAACTCTGGGTGAACATCAGGGTCACCCCAGGACCTTCCAGTGCGGGTTCCTAGGCCACTGCTCTCCACTGTTAACCCGACTCTCCCGGGTCCTCATGAAGGTGCAAGTCTTACGGAACGTCTCACCCATTGTGAGGATCAGTAGAATTTTGTTTGGATACCGTTCACATGTTAATAAAAATTAATGGTCAGGTGTATTGCATGACTCCCTTTATATGAAATGTCCAGAATAGGAAGATCTGTAGAGAAAGTTGATTAGTGTTTACCTAGGACTGGGGGTCTGGGGGTCTGGGTGTGGGGGCAGAATGGGGAGTGACTCCCAATGGTTTTTCTTTGGGGGAGAATAAAAATATTCCAAACTTGATTGTCGTGGAGGTTGTACCATCTGTAAATATATTAAACCCACGGGATGGTATACTATAAATAAATTGTATGCTATGCGAATTATAGCTCAATAAAGCCATTATTAAAAAATATTAATGGTCAATGCAGCTCATACTCAAGATTATTTTTTTTAATCATTGACAGTAACCTTCCTCTTATACATTAGCATAGCTCAGATAAGTTGGCATTTATGTTCTGCTTCATATACTTAGATATTGTGCCATGAGGAGGAGCTAACTGATGATGGAAAGGTGCCATGGTTGTTTGAAGGAGGTGGTGCAGTCTCCTCATCCCACCTCTGGCATCTGTTTTCCTAACCAGCTACTGAACTGCTCAGTGCATTTGGGGTTATTGTTTCTGAAAGATGACATTCCTGTCACCTTTCTACAGAGAATCTACTTCAAGTTAATGAGTGGTTCCCAAACAAATTCTTGTCATTTGAGGTTGCATGAGAAATGCTAAAAAATGACCAGAATTCCATGCAAAATTAAACTGGGAAATTAAAAAAATTTTTTCTTTATTTAAAAATCATCATAATAAGTACCTTATATCCAGAAAAAGAGCTATTAAGAATGAGCATGTCTGAGCTACTGGCCTCCTTTCTGCTCCACCCTTACTCACTGGAGAGTCACTGAACCCAGTAGGTTCTAGAGCACGCGCAGACCAGCGCCTCTCACAGGACGGCCCAGGACCCCGGCGCCCTTTGGAAAGGGCGTCTGCCAGGCCCAGACTATTTTCATAATAATGCTAAGACACTGTTTTCCTTCCTCACTCTGCTCCTCTCGCGGGGGCTGGAATGTGGAAGCGAGTAGGAAATTCTGACTCTCTTCTGTCAGTCAGGACATTAAAGTGATTTTCAAAAATGTAAAACATCAGTAAAAGGTGGTGTTGGGTTTTTTTGTTTGTTTGTTTTTTCATTCAAAAAAAGTTTGTGTGAACATATACTGGGTTTATTATAAAGATTTTTAAATGAAGTGATAGTTTTTCTATTGGCCAGTTTTAATTTCCAACAAAGTAAATTTCAACAAGATACAACCCACATAGACAAGGTCTTTTTTGACAGAATATAAAGGGTCCTGGGGCAAGAAGAGGCGTACAGCTGCTGCTCTGCACCGCCCTTGAAGCGGGTGATTAGCCTTGATGTTCACTGCCCGTATCTCTGTATCAGAACAAAGAGTGTCTTATTTTCACCTGATTACTGTTCCTCCTGTCTTTTTCATTTTCTGAAGACCAGGTGTTTTGCTTTGTATTACATAGCAGAAACAGATCCTTCCCTGATTACAAGTTGTAAGATTTTTGGGCTTTTGTCTTCTTTTCTAGGGCCATCTGAGTTAGAGATGAACATGGGAGGCGCCCAGTATAGTCAACAACAAGCTCCTCCAAACCAGACCGCCCCGTGGCCTGAGAGCATCCTGCCCATAGACCAGGCCTCCTTCGCCAGCCAAAGCAGGTGAGTCCTGAGCCCCCAGGAGGTCCGGGAGAGCTGCTTCCCGAGTTCTGTACGTTATTTTACACATGCCTGTGCCCAGAGTCAGTCCCCTCCTTTTAATAGCTGGGGCCTGACCAAACTGAAGAATTCAGACTTTGTACATTAAGCCTTTGAAATCGTTTTTTGAAAAAGGATGTGGTGTCTGATCAAGTTTATTGAGTTTTTTTGGTTGTGATTATCAGTCTAATCATTTTCATTTCCTTGTAGGTGATCTTTTTCTTTCTAATGTCTTTTGAACAGTTCTTTGTATTTGCTGTGTTGTAGCTTTACTACAGTGTGTCTAGGTATGGATTTATTGATACTACCTGGTATTTGGTATATATTGTTCATTTCTAAGAGTTCTATTTGCCCGGTTATTTTTCATAATCTCTTTCTGCTTGCTTATTTTTGTGATTTTTTTTAAATATATTTTTATTGATTTCAGAGAGGAAGGAAGAGAGCTAGAGAGATAGAAACATCAATGATGAAAGAGAATCATTGATTGGCTGCTTCCTGCACATCCCCTACTGGGGGGCGGATTGAGCCCACAACCTGGGCATGTGCCTTTGGCCGGAATCAAACCTGGGACCCTTTAGTCTGCAGGCCAATGCTTTATCCACTGAGCCAAACCGGCTAGGGCTGTTTTTGTGATTTTATCTTTATATCTTTAAATATTACATTAATCATTATTTCTAAATTTTTTTATTTAATACTTTCAAAATCTGGATTTCTTGAAGTTCTAAATTCAGTGATTGACCTATTTCCCTAAGTACATTGGTAATTTCACTGGGAGTTCATAACAGATCTCAGTTAGTGAAACATCTGGGATTGAAATTGGGGGGCACTTTTATTAAGGAAGAATTTGCAGTGGTCTCTGCCAGATGTGACATCACTACTTACTTGGGTCTCCCCCAGGGTCCCTCAGCTCAGCCCAGCAGTCTCAGGGTAGCTCTTTGACTTTGCTTTGCTTTATGGATAAAAACGCACCCATCACCCGTGGCTTGGAGAATGTCTGAGTTTCAGCTCATCGCTGTTTTTTGTTTTGTGCTATTCCCGGCAAAGGCAACATCACAGTTGTGTTCCTGCAGATCTCACTGGGTTTTACAGAGCACTGGGAGCCGGTGTTGCAGAGAGGACCTGGAGGCCTGAGTGATGGCACTGCCCAGCCAGCGGAGTGGGCGAGAGCCTACGGCCGGGAGAGAGCTGGGGCCTGAGCAAGAGGCAGTGTGGGAACTCGAAGGATGCAGGCTTTGCTTTCCAGGAAGCAAACCTCTTAGAAAACATAAACTGGAGGAATGTGGCCTTGAGGCTCATATGGAAAGAGTTGGGATTGGAGGCTCCATGAAGACCTTTTTGCAGAGTGAATGTTTATGTCCTTCTGGGATTATTCTAGTCTCAAATCATATAATTCTCTTATCAAATGCACAAATGATGAAAGTCAACAGGGTTTCTGGAGCTTCACACAGGTAGGCTACATTTCCAGAGCTGCTTAAAAATGCAAATTTCTGAGTGAGTCCCTCTCTGGGATGTGATGCTTTTGTCGTAGTCGGGGCTGCACAGCGCAGGGTTGCAGTGTGTGCCCGTTTTCCTTTCTCTAAAGTGAGTAATAAAGGATTCAGAGGATTCAATGACCCAAAAAATAGCGGAAGATGAATATGAGCCCAGCAGTAGGATTGGTGAGAAAAGTAGAGAGCTGGTTATTGCACTGAAAGAAAAGATTAATGGAACTGCTTAATAACTGTCTACAAAAGGAAGGGTGCTCACCTGCTGTATGCCATTCACTAAGGGGGATATGTTTTTATTGATTTCAGAGAGGAAGAGGGGGAAAGAAGGATAGAAACATCAATGATGAGAGAGAATCATTGATCGGCTGCCTCCTGCATGCCCCCCACCAGGGATCAAGCCCATAACACAGGCATGTGCCCTGACCAGGAATGGAACCATGACCTCCTGGTTTATAGGTCAGTGCTCAACCACTGAGCCACACTGTCCCAGCAAAACAAGTGTTTTCAAGCCACACTGAGCCTGTGAACCACCTCTGGGGTCTCACGGAAAGGCAGGTCTGGGTGGCACCCAGGAGTCTGCATTCCCAACAAAGCCCAGGTGATGCCGCTACCGCTGGTCCTCCCACTGCACCGTGAGTGGCAATGAGGCTGGAAGAACAGACAGGGAGACTTTGAGTGTAATTTCACAGTGTGGGGAGGGTTGTTCTTTTCCTAAATATGTTCATTTGGTATGTTAAAACCCACCCAGCCCTAGCTGGTTTGGCTCAGTGGATAGAGCGTCAGCCTATGGACTGAAGTATCTCAGGTTCGATTCTGGTCAGGGGCACATGCCTGGGTTGTGGGCTCGATCCCCAGTAGGGGGTGTGCAGGAGGCAGCCAGTCAATGATTCTCTCTCATCATTGGTGTTTCTATCTCTCTCTCCCTCTCCTTTTCTCTCTCTGAAATAAATAAAAATAGTAAAAAAATAAAATACAAATAAATCCAACACTTAATAGTTGTTTTTGAATGAAATGTGAAAGATTAGTTTCTAGGGAACTCATCCTAAGCCCAGAATTAGGATTTTCAGTTGCCCAAACAGATGAGAGTTCTGGTTGGTTGGTTGCTTAATTGGTTTGTTTGTTTGTTTGTTTGTTTGTTTGTTTGTTTAAAAGGGAAGAATTCTGATTTTACTGAGTCCAGATGCAGAGTGAGGTGTGCTATGCAGTTTCTGGGGTTCAACGTAGCCTATGCTATCCCCTCGGTCACTGTCTCCAACTGTCTGTGTCTAAGAACTGTGTGAACAAAATATTTTCGCCACTTTAGAAGTTATTTCAGTCTTTCCAGGCACTCATCCCACGTATTTTATTTTAAATAATTGCGTTTGGAAGGAAGTGATGACCAACTTCAAGCTAATCTTAACTGCCATAGAGCCTCAGAGGTGATGGTAACAGGTTCTAACAGCATCCCTCCTGAAATAAAAGGAAAGCAGTGTTTTTCTAAAAATCCCCTCTATAACTGTCACCATCACCATTTATATTTTTACAGCCCACCTGCTTAGGCATGGGTTTGTTAGTGTTTTATGAACCAAGCATTAGTTTATGTGCATATTTCAAAAAGACAGTAGCCCTTAAATCTCTAACATATCCCCATACACACTGATTTGTAGCTGAATTTCCATTTTCTGTAGTTCCATAATGTATAGATGATTTGTTTGAAGATTTCTGTTGGATTTATAAAAGTGATTTTTTTTCCTTAAAATAGAATCGCTGTCTTTCATGAAAGATTTGCTTTCACATTAAATTCAATTTTTTTTAGTTAACTTGGTTTTCTGTTGTTTGAAATGTAAAGTTTCTTGTGTTGACTATTTCTCATCACGTAGTAGCTGCAGGATTTTGGAACACATGTGAAAAGTGAGGGCAATGGTATGGTTTCCCATGAACCTATCGCCAGTGGAGAGATGAGGGGCCGGGCGGGGGCGGGGGGGCGGGGGTGTAGGAATGAAACGTCTGGAGAAACAGGAGTTGAAAATCTTTAAATAAAGCTAGACAAAGGAAATACTTGAATGCCCCACGTGAATTGCATCTTTGGGGAATGAGGTCTCAGCCTAAAAGACCTGGTACAGGGCCAACATCCACGCTGGCTGACTTGAGCTTCTTTTTGCGTGAAATTTACCACATCCAAATGCTGGTCACTCCTCGGGAATTTCCTTCTGCCTTTGCTTCCATGACATGCAGTCCTGTGGTTTTCTCCTGGTTGCCGTGTTTGTCTGCTCCTCCCTCCCCCTCCCCAAGCAGCGGTAGAGGAGTGATCTGATCACATTTGTATTTAAATGTGAGTTCTGGGAAGGTATGGCAGGGCCGTGGGGGAGCTATTTCAGTGCCTGCTGTTTACCGAGAGCCACAGCAATGCTGGGGAGAGGAGGCAGGTGCAGGGTCCCCAGTGAGAGGAGAGGCTGAGGGTGTGGGTGGAAGCCCGAGTGCCTGGTGCGTGCGTGTAACTGGTGGTAGGCTCATGTGAAGTCTACTATGTCCTTCAACTGGGTCCAGTGCCTCGGAGGCAGTGGGGCTACAGGCTTGGAGCCAGGGACAGGGGGTGAGGGGTGTCCTCGAGGGACCTTGATTGGGTGCTTTTCTTTACAAGTAACTAGGGATCAGTGGAGAGTCTAGATTATTTTTAATGTACTGTGTTGTTACAACTTTTGAAATTGTTGGCTTTAATAATCAGCATTTCAGGATTTCTGGATTCTAGGCCACTGTGGCATATCCAGCTATCCTCAGAAAACATGGCGTGTTCAACTGGGCGAAAGAGGCAGCTTCGTCCCTGTGTTCACTTAAGAATGAAGTTACTCACCTGTAAACTTATTTCCTCCAAGACATCATATAGTAACTCAAAGGGTACAAATTTAGACTATTTTGGAAAGATAGGTATCATTTCCCCTTTGGTGTTAAAGTGACTCAGATGCTCTTTTTAAAAATCTCCCCCAATTTGTCAGTTAATTTCAATTTGGGGAGTTTTATATACCATAGAATTTGGAGTTTAATGTTATGGTTTTATCACCTATCACCTTCTAGATTAACAAACATACTTTGCAGGTTCATGATCGGCTTCTCTTGGCTAACTCAGGAGGGCTTTCATGTTCCCGAGTCCTGCTTATGGGCGACTAAGAAGGGTCCTGTTAGTCCAGTGAAGTTTAGTCTAGCGACAGCCGAGTTCAGAAATTCACGTGGCTTTATGCCTCTCGTGCTCTAGCCTCTCCCGGGTGGGTCAGCACAGCCTCCTATGAGATAAGACTATTCAATCAATCAGACTTTCCTGGTAAAGTTCAGGAAAGGTCCTTTAATCACTTCAGTGCAAAGTAAACATATATGTGCTTGTGGGGTCAGCGTCCATTTGTGGAAACACTAATGGCCAGGTGGGCCCTGGACTCGCATAGGTCATTTTGTTCTGTGTCCGGCTGGTACAGTATTTTACTACAAAGATCCCAGGAGTCAACTGAGACTTCAGTCCTTAAGGAATAATAATGTTCTGCAATCAGCTAGCTTTTCCACGGGCCCAAGCCGAAGTCTTGTCTTTGCAGGCAGCCGTTCGGCAGCTCCCCCGATGACCTGCTGTGCCCACACCCTGCCGCCGAGTCTCCCAGCGACGAGGGCGCTCTCCTGGACCAGCTCTACCTGGCCTTGCGGAACTTCGACGGCCTGGAGGAGATTGACAGAGCTTTGGGAATACCCGAACTGGTCAGCCAGGTACGCGCAGGCGGAAGCTGGCGGGGCTGAGCATCTCGTGGGCACAAAGATGTTCGTTTCCTTTTGCCCACAGATACTCTGCAGCCTGCGTTTTAGAATACCTTCTCACCTCGTGCCCCTCTAGCTCTGGTTCCTCTCTGCCCCTCTCCTTGTGACTCCCTCATAAACTCCGGCCCAAGAACGGAACAACACTGGCAATGAGCTTTACGTAGAATTTGGGTTATTCAGCTGAGAGGCAGAAACACAGTGAAGCCGCCTTTCTGATTAACTGTGTAAGGAGGAACCTAGAAAAAACGATCACGGTTGTGTTTCCAGCTCCCCTAACGACAGGGCGGGACACGCAGAATGGAACATTGGTGCCCAGGTGACCTTGAGTGCTTTCCTCAAACCCAGTACCCATGATCACCATATGAATCTTACGTGTGTGGGCCAGTGAAAGAAAGCTATTTGTTCTAAAAGAATACTTTGCACACACGGTAGCAGAAGTCAATTTAGAGGTCGCTGTAGCTCATTAATCATTTTGACCTTTGCATGGGTTTAGCCCACAACAATATTTAGGATATTTAAGCATAAGTGGGAATATCAAGAAGTTAACCAATTTTAGAGTACTCAGTTAGCTTCCTTCCTCCTGGTACCTAGTTGGTAACTTTTAAGTAAGTCTCTGCTGTAAGATTACTTTATAGCAGTAATATCATAAATTACCTCGCACAGTCTCATGAACTAACATAGCCTTTCTGAAGCTGGCTACCTAGCTAAACTGGTGTGAAGCCGCCTTTCTGATTAACTGTGTAAGGAGGAACCTAGAAAAAACGATCACGGTTGTGTTTCTGTCTTCCTCTCTTAGCAGCATGAATCATCTTTGTTTCTTGTTACTAAAAAGCACCTCCCAGTGTCGAATCGACTTCTTGCACGTCTGACGTGCCGTGAGGTCTGCGATGAAGGTGGTGCAGTCATTGGAGACTTCTGAAGCGTTAAAAACAGTCTCATCATAATCCCCATAGTTCGCAGACATAAGTGGGAGTTCAGACTTGTGAATTCATACTGAGAACAGCAGAATGGAAAGAAATGACTTGATATAACTTGAAAGGAAAATGGAGTTTAACTATTTCCTGTGTGGCTGGCTGGCTTTGCCTTGGGTGGTAGTTAGAATTCAGCATTCAGTGTTGTTGTCCTTGAGTTTTGTCTCAGTGACATTTAAAAATGTGATCCTTGGGTTTGCTGAGTGCATTGTTTTTATCAAAACTGGCGTCATTTCATCATTTAACATTTTAGTCTTGTTTTTTCCACTTCTTTGTATTACTCCTATTTTGTCTCATCAAATATATCATCGTTATATCATATTAAACTGAATTATGGAAATGTGCTTATTAGTAGGTGAGGCTGGGAAATGTGAAGTAGTAGTGGACTTTATTTGTACTCATCAGAAATGTGTTTTCTTTGAAAATGGAAATTAAATTTTCTGTTAAAGTTGGGCAAATACGTATTTATTTTTTAATTGATTTTTAGAGAGAGAGGGAGAGAAAAATTGATGTGAGAGGGAAACATCCATCAGCTGCCTCCTGCACGCCCCTGGCATGTGCCCTGACCAGGGATCAAACCAGCAACCTTTCGGTGCACCAGATGATTCCCAAACAACGGTCACACCCGCCAGGGCTAAAGATGGCCAGATATTTAAAGTTCTGAGGTAGTTTTGTGGATTTAGTTAGAATAGTAATTCAACAATGAATGGTTTCCCCCACATAGATCCATCCACATTTTCAAAACTATCATGGGGCCCTGGCCGGTGTGGCTCAGTTGGTTAGAGCATCTTCCTGTGCACCAAAAGGTCGCAGGTTCGATTCCTGGTCTGGGTGCATATAGGAGGCAACCAATCAATGTTTCTCTCTCTCTCTCTCCCTCTCCCTTCCCCTCTGAAATCAATAAAGATATATATTTCTTAATAAAATAAAGGCAGTGTATCATACTGATGAGTAGCTCAGGTCCTAAGTCACAGACTGGACTGAAACCAACAGATTGGACTGGAACCCAGGTTGGCTTCTTGCAATTTGTTTCACCTCTCCAAGTCTCAGTTTCATTATCTCAAAATGGGAGTAATGCTTGTGGGGACCCCAACACTGCTGATCCCAACTAGATACCAAGGTGGTTGCTCATTAAAGTGAACTATACAGGTATGAATAATCTATCAAGAAAACATGAAACAGGCACATTTAAAGTCCAGGTCAGCATCTGATTGGTGGAGTGAGTAGGCAGCTTTCATAGTCGTGGCCCATGGGTCCCTTCCCTGGGAAGAAATGACAGGGACGTCAGGCCTGACCCCAGCTTCCTGCCTCACACAAAGGCTTTCCTAGAAAGAAAAGTGAAGTCAACCTAAAAGTCCCTTTGTGTAGTGAGGATAGTATAAAAGGCTTCAAATCTCTGACAGTGAGAGAAACCAGCCTTACATTCCCTCTGCTGTTGTTGGTTTCTTTATTTCTTTGTTTGTTCCTTGGGCTTTGTCTTCAGAGCCAGGCAGTCGATCCGGACCAGTTCTCGAGCCAGGACTCCAACATGATGCTGGAGCAGAAGGCGCCCGTCTTCCCCCAGCAGTACGCATCTCAGGCCCAGATGGCCCAGGGGAGCTATTCTCCCATGCAGGACCCCAACTTCCACAGCATGGGGCAGCGGCCTAGTTACGCCACACTCCGCATGCAGCCCAGACCCAGCCTCAGGCCCACAGGCCTGGTGCAGAACCAGCCGAATCAGCTCAGGCTCCAACTGCAGCATCGCCTCCAAGCACAGCAGGTATGTGTTCTGTGGGTGCCTGGAAGCCCGGGGTGGGGAGTAGGGGGTGAGGGGCACAGGGAAAACAGATGTCAGATGGAGCAGTAATCGTGTGTCCTTTGGATGCCTTCGGTCTCATTCCATGCTTTCTAGGAGGGTGAAAACTTCTCCAAGATGATCCTACAATTTTCATACTCCTTTCTACTCCTTTCTTTCTTTCTCCTCCACTAACTCCAGTACAGAGTAGCTATCCTTTAATACCCTAACTCCATTCTTTACTAACTAGAGGCCTGGTGCACGAAAATCGTGCACAGGTAGGGTCCCTAGACCTGACTGGCGATCAGGGCCGATCTGAGGGGTGACCGGTGGGGTGATGGGGGGGGGGGGGCCCTGCTGGCACCCACCTTGGCCGGCCTGGCACTGCCCACTCGCCGGCCCCACCCCCCACTGCTGCTGCCAGTCGCCTCCCTCTGCAGGGCGACTGGCAGGGCGATCGGGGCGGGGGGGGGGGGGCGTGGTGCCCTGCTGACACCTCCCTTGGCTGATCTGCGGGCTGGGGGCAGCTCCTGCATTGAGCATCTTCCCCCTGGTGGTTAGCATGCATCATAGCAACCAGCTGTTCCGTTTGGTCGATTTGCATATTAGGCTTTTATTATATAGGATGGTCTAATCTTGAGCTCTCTGAGCCTCAGTTTTCATTCTGTAAAATGGGCTTGTTGTACAGTACAGGGCGGTATATGTATATTTGAGGGACCCAGCACAGTTCCGAGCCCAAACCGAGCACTCAGAACACCAGCTGCTCCTGTCAGGAGTCCTGTCTATGACAGAAATGGTCCCTGTCAGCAACAAGCCCGGCAGATTTCTGTACTACAGCCGTCATCATGTTGCGGCTTTCCAATCTCCTTTCATTTCTCTGAGTGATGAGCACCTGCCTTTTTCTAGTCTTCCTCTTGGCCTCCTTTTCTGGTCATTCGCCTCCCTTTCTCCCTTTGGAACAGTGTGTTTTCCAAACAGTCCAAAGTGAGTTCCCAGTTATGAGCAGTGTGACACCTCATTCAGAAATGGCTTCCGCGAGAATCCAGCTGCAAGCCCGGGGCTCAGTGCCCAGCAGCAGGCAGATGTTGGGTGGAAGGTGATTTTGTTAGGAAGGTGATTTGAAATAAAATATGCACTGAGTGGCCAGATTATTATGATCTCTGAATGCATAATAATCTGGCCACTCAGTGTACTTCTCTTGAGTACCTCATTTATTTGATATCAAAGATACTATAAATCGTGCACCTGATCAGCTTTCCCCTTTGCACTGGCTGATAGAAAGCTCAGGGCAAATAGGTGGTTGATCTCTAGCAAAAGTCTAGAATACTTTTGGTACCCATTTGAGATACAAATACACTGGCCAGATTATTATGTGTTCAGAGATCATAATAATCTGGCCACTCAGGGTATAGGGTTTTTTAAGTGTACTGATTCCTATGTGTATCCATTTAGAATCGCCAGCCCCTTATGAATCAAATGAGCAATGTGTCCAATGTGTCCAACCTGACTCTGAGGCCCGGAGTACCAACACAGGTAAGGGGCAGCCCCGCCATCAGCTTTTGCTGGGTCCATTTCTCCCCGCTTGATGTCCCGCGTGAAGTAACTTAGATGCCAGATGATCTGACGAACACGGGATCTGTAACATCATTCAGTCATCTTTCGTAGTTCTCCTAACCATTGCCATTGTTATTGCGGTGCAAGCAATTCCATTATTCACATGTTGTGTTCCATAAAGTTACTGCAAGCAAGAATTAGTGGACATAGAACTACTGCTCCTAGAAGTAGAGGGTTAGGTTCCTATAAGCCTCTAATCACACATTTTCAGCAACCTAGCAATACATGACCTTGTTTTAGGTGTGTTTCCATTTGAAAACAGCTCATTTAATATGTATTGTTCATTCTTTGACATTGAACTCACAGCCAATAGTCCTACAACTCACCTAATGTCATATTTCCTCTGTGAGGCACATCCGGGCCTCGTGCTCAGGAACGCTGCCCGCCCTGCAGCACTGCTCTCAGGAGCCCTCTGAAACAGCACGGCCAACAAAAAGTGCCACAGTGTGAGCCAGTGGAAGCAAGTATCCCCAAACAGGACAATTGTTTGCAGTCTGAGGGCGGGAACCAGAAGGCGGAGTCAGGAGGGAGCAGGCACAGGGGGTCTCAAATTACCCACCACTTTGCACGTGTCTGTAAATGACATGGCGGCAGTGCTGTGAATATTGATTTGGGATACAAATCCATTTTAGTGAGGAAAGGAGTGCACAGATATGGAATCCACGAATAATGAGTGTCGGCTGTATATTGCTAGGGCCCCCAAGTGCCGGCCTCTCTTCCCGTCACCTGTCGCTGCCGCCTCTCTCCCTGCCTCTGCTCAGCCTTTTCTGAAGGGCTTCAGGAATTGCCATTCTCAAAGTTGAGGTCAGAGTCCTCTGACAGGAGGGACTGGACTTACCGTGAGGTCCTCTCACCTCAAGCCCCAAGTTAATTGGTGCTTACATTGCACTTACCTATGTACAACATTGGGCTTACCTGTGTACATCATGACATGTTTCAGAATAATCATCTCTAGAACTTAGAAGCTCACGTTCTCAACCATCAGTAGTCGCTCAGCTCTAGTGTTCTTTCCATGTAAATGTATTTTCCAAATAATTTTGCACGAGACTGTACCATTTTTTATCCCATTTCTAATATACACTTTGTTTTTCAACCTGTGTCTACCCCAACGTTTCCCACCCTGTGCTGCCCCGTTTCAGGCACCTATTAATGCCCAGATGCTGGCCCAGAGGCAGAGGGAGATCCTGAACCAGCATCTCCGCCAGAGACAGATGCATCAGCAGCAGCAAGTTCAGCAAAGGACTTTGATGATGAGAGGCCAAGGGTTGAATATGACATCAAGCATGGTGGCTCCTAGTGGGATGCCCGCAACTATGAGCAACCCACGGGTCCCCCAGACAAATGCACAGCAGTTTCCATTTCCTCCAAACTACGGTACTGGACTTACATCCCCACCACCTTTCTCCAGTCCTTTCTCCCCAGTGTCCCCCAGTCCTGGGTCACAGCTCCTCTCTCACAGCTCTTTGCATGGCTCCCAGATGGCTCTGGCTAACCAGGGAATGATAGGCAACCTGGGAGGACAGTTGGGGCCTGTCAGGAGTCCCCAGGTCCAGCACAGTACCTTCCAGTCTCTCAGCTCAGGTACCACCTTTTCTCTGAGTGCAGGTCTTACTTTAAGAATGACCGAAGTCAGTGTGAGTGTTCAGTGCATCCACCACTCGTGTGTGTGCGCGTGTATGGATCTATGTGTTTATGTCCGTGTCTGTAAACACAGGTGGATATATATGTATTTGTATTTGAACCTCTGAGTCTGACTCAAACAAATCAATAGACATACACAAAATGTTGAAAGCCATATAGAAATGTAAATATTAGAGACATTCTACAACTTTGAAAAATAAAGACTTCAAAGTTTATACCAGATTTTTAATGAATAGATAATCCTTGAGAAATGCTATATAGGATCCACAATGGAAGGCCTCTTGGTTTTCTTCATATTGATTTGTTGTGTCAGCCTTAAGAGGCAAATGTGTAGTGTCATCAATGTTAATATTCATGTGCATGTCATGTTCAATTAATAGTTGAATTATTGACAAAAGTACGTGCTTACATTAATATTCAAAATGACTTTGCCTATCTTTTGCCAGCTTTATCTGTAACTATCAAGTATTTGTGTTTCTTAAAAAAAACACACACAGAAAGATAATGTGCAGCTTTTTCCTGTGTGATCTTCAACTTTTCCTTTATAGCTAATTTAAATATTGATTAAATATGCATGTTTTACATGTCTTCTGGGCAAAAACCTGCTTACCTCAACATCACCCCTGAAATTTCCCGAGAAGCTGCCTCCTTTGTTTCCGAGCTCCTCTCGTCTATTTCCTTCTTGATGGTTTAGAATAGTCTTCTCGGCATTTCTCCCCCATTTGGTCTAAATGCCACTTGATTCTTAAACTGAACAAGAAGCTTGCATTGACTTGTTCCCTCTTCCTGCTCGTCCTGGATAGCACTGCGCACCAGCGAGCCCTTTCTGCAGACAGAGGAGCTCGCCGTGAATGCAGTTGCTTATTTGTAAAAATGCATCTGCCTCATAGAGAATGACATTAATTCAGTAAAAATATCACTCAAATATGTTGACTTTTTATATATAGTGAAACTTCAATTCTGCTTAAACAGTCCTTATAGTGACATATAAAAATTTAAAGACTATTTCAGGTTAAAGAAAAGTATATGTTTGACCATTCTTGATTTGGAAAGGTTTATGGGGGAAAATAATATTTTCTCTCTCTACCTCTAGCCATGATGGTTAATATGGTTCCTAGGCACCCCTGTAACTGCTGTGAGAATTAAGACATGGAGATATTTTTCTTCACACATTTTATCCCACCTTGGAATCTTTTTAAAATATATGTAATTAACCAGTACATGAGCAGATATTTGAAAGTAATTTTCTGTGTGTATTTAACTTGAATGCTCTCTTTCTTTTTCCCTAGTCACTACAATCAAACTAACAGTCTCCTTTGGATTTCTCTTTTGGTTTTTAAGGAATAAGTCAGCAACCTGATCCCGGTTTTACTGGGGCTACCACACCCCAGAGCCCTCTGATGTCACCCCGAATGGCGCACACGCAGAGCCCCATGCTGCAGCAGACCCAGGCCAGCCCCGCCTATCAGGCCTCCTCTGACATGAACGGCTGGGCACAGGGGTCTATGGGTGGAAACAGGTATGCTGTGTTTCTGTATCTTTTTTATATAAATGATCACCAGGGAATCTTCCTATAGACCACAGGTCTCTTTTCTGTGGTTTTCTTTACACAAGCAAGCGATACCAAATAAACTGCTAAGTAAGCCAGCTTGCTTTTCCTAGGGCAGAAGTCACCAGAATTTGAAAAAGCTTAGTCTGAAGTCTTTTCCTTGGAAGTAAAAGGAACCCCCTCAGAAGGTAGCACCCCGGCAGCTTATGAACTGCTGAAGAAGGCAGTGCCCTAGAAGCCATCCTTATCAGTGCGTATGAGTAAAGGGAACAACCACAACGCTTGTCCAGCACAGACACAAAAGTGGGCAGCAGCCTTCCAGACCTTCCCGGTGCTGCGGCCGCCCCTGCAGCCTCGTTAAGCACTTCAGGCCCTGCTCTTTCTGGCCTCAGCACCTGCTGGCTGTCCCACCCTGGGTTCTCTCCGCCTCGGTTCCTTCACTCAAGTAAATGCCGGAGGAGCAAGTGCTCCAGGCCGCCCGCCTGTTTGCACTGGGCGCTGACATTGTCATCTTCCCATTGCATTCCAGCATGTTTTCACAGCAGTCCCCACCACACTTTGGGCAGCAAGCGAACACCAGCATGTACAATAACAATATGAACATCAATGTATCCATGGCGACCAACACAGGTGGGATGAGCAACATGAACCAGATGACAGGACAGATCAGCATGACCTCAGTGACCTCCGTGCCTACGTCAGGGCTGTCCTCCATGGGTCCCGAGCAGGTGAGCACGCTGAGGAGCCCGTGTCTTCCGATCATCACGTTTTGTCTGTTTCTTCATTTCAGTGAATCTTCCCTTGTACTCAGCATCTGCTGTCAACTCCCACGTTTATTTTGAGGAGTGTTTTTTCACCTATGTTAGTGTGATTATCAGGAATACTTGTTAAATGACAAAATACACATCAAAGAATTTCTGACTGCTCAAGCAACTTTGAAAACATTTCTTAACTTTCTTGTCATTTAAATTTTTCTCTTATTTGATGAATTTAGCAACAGCTAAAATGAATCTCTGAACATGGAATGGTGAATGTGCTTTCTAAATAGCTTTATTTGGATTTCTAGTTTAAGAACTGATTTTTTTTTTTCTAAATATAAAACCAGATGGATCACAGGCCAAGCTACCTGCCATCCAATTAGCTTTAAATGATACTTCACTCCTGCGAGGAGGCTGACAGGGGTGACCCAAAACTAGTTCTGTCATCTTTGGATGTGGATGCCATGGTTTTCTTGTCAGTATTTTTTTAATGGTCCTGTTTTATGTTGAATAACATTGAAACAGTTCTCCCACTCCTAAGTATACACCAGTGCCACTGGTGGGGAAGAGACTCAAAGCATCTGGTATCTCAGGAGCCAGCCTGGGACTCAAAAAGCTGGGTAGGGCTGAGCCAGGGGTAAAGGTGTGGGTTAATAATTTTAAAATTGTGTTTATAGAAAATCTTATTTTTAAGGGGCACAAAATGCTTGGCATTCTACTTCCTGAGTAGTTCATTCAAAGTGTAGATATGGCAAGGACCCTGAATCGGATTTCATATCTGGAGAAATCGGGACAGGGAAAGTTTAAATGACTTACCCAATAAGCCATTGACAGCACCATGAATTTCCGTTAGATCACAATTGTGAGAAAGGTGAAGATTAAGTTGGATTACGTCTGTTTCTGAGGTTGGTAAACCACAATTTACTAAAAATGTACAGAATTTTGCAGTGCCTCAGTGTTTTTATTCTATAAGAAGATATTAATAAAAAAGCATAGTGGTGCATGAGATGTAGTGTTGATGTTGAGTTTTCTGTAAAAATGGGCCTCTAGTGGTTCCTGATTTGCTTCCTAGGAGAAGTGATGGCTACTGAGCTGGTCTAATCTAGTATGGGTCCTAGTCAACCTACCCAAGTGTAATGGATGCATTTGTAATAGTCCATATTGCTCTGAAACTTTTGCATGGATTTCAACCTTTCGAATATCACCGTTATTTTGGATGCCCCCAAAACACAACGGCAGTGTGTGTCTCATGACAAAATCCTCTACCAGCATTTGTACATTCACTTTGTCATTGGTAAAAGACATGGACAGCCCTAACCGGTTTGGCTCAGTGGATAGAGCGTCGGCCTGCGGATTCAAGGGTCCCAGGTTCGATTCCAGTCAAGGGCATGTACCTTGGTTGCGGGCACATTCCCATTAGGGGGTGTGCAGGAGGCAGCTGATCGATGTGTCTCTCTCATCCATGTTTCTAACTCTCTATCCCTCTCCCTTCCTCTCTGTAAAAATCAATAAAATATATTTAAAAAAAAAAAAAAAAGACATGGACAAATGCTAATGAACAGCTCACTTAGTCTTGGAAGAGTCCCCAAATTCAGATTCACACTGGCTCTGACTCATCTATAATTTGCTGAGTAACCAAGGATATGAGGAGCCTCTCAGATGTCTTCAAAGTCCCAAATATGAGTCATTAGTGTAATTCAGCCCCCAAAATGAATATGATATGATATGAAAATGTTCCTAATATGATCATCTCTATTGAATTTCTATACAGAATACAAATAAAATTTAATCTGAAGGCAGCTAGTATATTAACGTGTGTTTATTTTCATGTTCCTCCATACGCTAGAGGACTGCCATTTTTACATAGTCATCTTTCCCCATCACTTACTCCTCAGTTCCAGAAGGGGGAGGTTGGTGGTTGGCTGTTCCCCACCACACTGCTGGACGTCCCGCTAAAGATGCCTGTCGCCCTGTCTTGTTGCCCGCAGGTTAATGATCCTGCTCTGCGGGGAGGCAGCCTTTTCTCAAACCAGCTGCCTGGAATGGATATGATCAAGCAGGAGGGAGACGCATCACGGGTAAGAAACAGAGAAATGTGCGAATTGGGTAAAGTGAGCATGAATGTTTTATGGACCCAAATTGGCAGAGTGATTGAAGATAGTTAGAATGCTTGTGATTTTTTTTTTAATATCTCCTAAATTTATCTGACTTACAATGGTTCTGTGTGAGTAATTATCCCTTTAAACTGATTTTAATTGAGCTGATGGTGATGTATGAATTAAGAACACTAATTTTGTCCTGGAATGATATTATAGCAAAGCAGAACATAAAGTGGCGGTGAATTAGTCATATTAGGGCAGACCATTGAATTTATGTTTGCTTACATGTTTGTCTATATTCCATTTTGTTTAGGCAACAATCTTGTGTATTCTTTCCTTGTTACCTTGACAGTTGTTCTAAGGAGAGTAATATTACCATGTTCAACATATAGTCTTGAAGCAGTAGACTAATTAGTGCTTAGAACCCAGTGCCTTGTGGGCCTAGCAGGGGCTCCGTTACAGGAAAGCTCTGTCACAGTTGCCCTGGGGGGCTCTTAAGACAAGGGATATGTGAGCACTAGATACTCTCTTTTAAGTTAAAAATTCCCTCTCAACGGAGAAAATGTAGAATTGATGTTAAATTTCCTACAAAAATAAACGGCTCCAGCAGCTCTTCCTGGGCCAGGCCAGCAGCCAGTCCCCCTTCTGTCTGCCACGACCCGGGGATTCACTTGCCTTGTCTCCCTCTGCCGCTGCATCACCTCCAAACAGAAAAGACTGGCCTGGCTGAAGCAGAGCGCTCGCTCTTCTTTAAAATCACAGACGCCCCGGTGTGTATTGAGCACTGACTGCACGCCCATTCTCGCCGAGCTTTGTTTAAGTGACCTCGTTCGAACCACACAAGTGCTGGCACAAGTACAGCTCTGCCGTGTAGAGCCCTGCCCGAGGTCCCGCACCAGCCGGCCGTGAACCCGGCCTCTGAGCTCCTGTGTGTCCTTCGCCCTGTACTCTGCTGCCCGCCTCCCAGGGGCTTTCCTCCGGGTTTAGACAGCTAACCCTGGAGAAGGCCGGAAAGGAGCAGGTTAGCTCCTTCCTGCTGCCCTCCTGCAGGGAAGAGAAAGACCCTTAGCCGAGCCCTCGGCCTCACGCGCTGGTTCTTAATCTTGGGGCGGGGGAGAGGGAATGGCCTGTGGTCTCTAACCGGGCCTCCCGACATTTTTCGATGTGAAGAGTGAAGCTCAGGATTAGGTCACCTGTCCAAGGTCACACAGCTCGGAAGCGGTGGGTCAGAGCATAGGAGCAGAGGGCCACCCGAGCAGCCCCGGAGAAAGGAGGGAGAGGCAGGGACGCCCACGCTCCACTAATTGCAGAGCTGGCGCTGGGCAGGGTGGGCCCCGAGGGCCCGGTGCCGGATGGGCACCCGCTGAACCTGGAAGGAAGAATTGTCGTTCGGATCACAAAAGGCGACTTCAGTAGTCCCGGAGGCACTCTACATCAGAGGTGCCTTCGGAACCGAGGGGTTCATTTGCACCCTCGCACTTTCTCTGTTTCTCCCAGTCCCCTCTTGAGTCTGGCTTACCCATCTGTCCTCTGTTTATGCTGAGCGTTCAGGCCAGAGAACAGTCTGTCACGGACACTCCTGTTTCCTCAGAGAAGGCTGTGTACAGTAGATCCCTTCTAATCCATGAGTAATAGCGACATCACTGCCGTGTCACCGCCGCTGACGTGGGCGCAGAGAGCTGTCACTTACCCCGTGTGCTGGGCTGTGCTCTGTGCTGTGGCAAATCAAAGAACTTCTCAGAATTTTTATTGGTAATCGGGTTCTATTTGCTGAGCTAGAAACCACTGTGATTCATTATTAATTGAATCTGTGTTCCATTTGTCTATAAGTGGAGATTAAAATTATAGCTTGCTTTAAGCAGATCTGGTATATACAATTGTGGACTTACCCAAAAAAACTAGAGAAGGACGGGTATTTTATTTTAACCAAAATTTATAGGACCTGTTATAGCATTCCTTTATATTTTCATATTTATACATATTAAAATTGAGTTCACTGCCCAGTCTCATGGCTCTTGGATAAAGCATAGTTGTAATTACTTGTATTTACTGGTGTTATGGAAACTAGGATTCGCTTTGAGTTGGTGATGATGCTGATGATGACATTTACTGAGCATTTATTATGTCCCAGGAACTATTTAAACGCTCTGTGTACATTCTTTTGTTTAATCCTCACACAGCTCTAAGGAATATTAAGTGCAAAAGGGTTCAATGACTCTCCACTCCGTGGCACAGCTGGATGGCATGCCCCACCCTGCCACTCCAGCGACACATGCCATCCGTGCTCAGCGTCTGTCACTAACCTGAGTCTGGCTCAGAGCCGC
Source organism: Cnephaeus nilssonii (assembly GCF_951640355.1). Classification (NCBI taxonomy): domain Eukaryota; kingdom Metazoa; phylum Chordata; class Mammalia; order Chiroptera; family Vespertilionidae; genus Cnephaeus; species Cnephaeus nilssonii. The sequence goes on along the minus strand of NC_137089.1, from coordinate 38,737,027 downwards.
TTACTGATGTCGGTCCATGTTAAAGAACCCTGCCTTAAAGTTCTGAAGGATATAAATCTTCTCCGTTAGCATTTTTTTCCAGATAAACTGGAATTTGAAGGATTTTTTTTTCATATTTCAGTCAGAACCTTCAAGTATTTCCATGCAAAATCATGTAGTGACACAAATTAGGGAGAAACATTACCAAGAAAGGTACACTGCGTGTTCTATAAGAGAAAATATAACCGGAGGTGTCCTGGGCTCACCTTTCAGGTTGGGGGTGGGGGGGTGGGTGGGGAATTGTGTAAGTGCCCAGGCAGGTAACTGCACCTCTGGCTCCTAGAACTCATGAGCTGGCCAGTTTCCCCATATCGCTTTCCAAGGTGCTCTGGTGAAATCCATTGTTCTGGGTTGACTTCCTCCCTGATCTTACTTAAACTAGATCAGCGTTAATGGCCCTGATGTGCTAAAATTCTGTGTCTCAGTATCTAAATCCCAGGAGCAAGCAGTTATATGTTCCCACAGCAACTAATGTTCCCCTCACATAACTCGGATGACACTCTTCTTTAATTGCCTTCCTGGCCCATTCAGCGGTGTTTTGATAGCAGTGACCAGAAATGGCTTGTTATGATTATATCCCCAGAACCTGGCACAGAGTAGGTACTCAATTAATATTTGCTTGGGGGAGAGTGTCTATCTATAGTCAATAGCCAAAGAAAAAGCATTGACAGATACACGTTCACCAGCCAGAGAAACACCGGCACATGGATCTTGCTCACTACAGTAACAAGTGTATAGCCCTGGGGATCCAGTCATTCAAATCGATTGTCAGCGCATAACCAACCAGAAACTAGCAAGAATACCTGTTGAGCAAACACCCTGGGTGATTTAGCTTGCCAGAGAGAACACACCCATGGAACCTTGGGAGTATTTCCGTAGGAGAGTCAAGAGGGTCCTTTTAGCCTGGCCATTGTGGCTCAGTGATTGAGCCTTGACCTGTAGACCAGGTGATCACTGTTTGATTCCTGGTCAGGGCACATGCCCGGGTTGCATGTTTGATACCTAGTAGGGGGTGTGCAGGAGGCAGCTGATCAATGATTCTCTCTCATCGTTGATGTTTCTCTCTCTCCTTCTCTGAAATCAATAAAAATATATTTTTAAAAGTAAATTTTTTTAAAAAGAGAGAGACCTTTTATTTTATAGGAATTGGGTTTGTACTGGGTGATGCTGAGGAAGGATTAAGAAAGTGGTGTCGCTTCTGGGTCAGATGCTGTCAAAAGGCAGGGGCAGTTCAGCCACTGGGAGTCTCGTGCTTTCTGAGCAGGCGGGAGAGATTGGGGCGGGCGAGGATGTCATTGCTGAGGGGCAGCAGTCATTCGAAGGAGCAGTCGGAAGCCCATTGCAGTGTCCTTCACTAGCCTGTGGGCTCTGCTGGCCTTTGCCAGCATCGTGTGTTCGTTGGGGACAGTGCCATCTGTCTGCTAAGTCAGGTGCACCTCGTCCAGAGGCAGCCTTTGGGGCTGGCCTTGTTTACCGCCGAATATTTTGATGTTTTTGTGGTGGGCTCTGTGATGGTTTTACCACATATTCAGAGATCTTTCTGTTTTTCTGCAGAAATACTGCTGACACTGAAGGTAGCTGGTTGCTTCTTTCTTCAGCTGACTGGGCTCACTTGCTCACAACACTTCCTGGTCTGGGATGGAGAGCTGCGTCTATTTGTTTTGACCCCACCGGCCTGCCAGCCAGGTCTGCCCAACGAGCTCAGCAGACGCGGGCCTGGCCCGGGGACTGGCAGCTGCAAGAGGGGCTGCCTCTCTCTCTCTCTCTCTCTCTCTCTCTCTCTCTCTCTCTCTCTCTCGACAGCCTGAAGCTTGTGTCCAGACAGTTGCTCAGTCTGTTCACTGCATTCACCTTAGTGCAACTTAGATCTCTCCTGCGAAGTAAATGTTGACAGGCAAAGTTCATCCCCATGTCAGATTGAATGTATTTAAATGTACGTATTTAAGGAAAACAACCGTGCTCTTGTTCTGCTCCTGTTTGGTTCCAGACACTGGTTTCCTGCTTTGTTTTCCCTGGCTAATCAGTCTTGTACAAAAGATGACGATTTCATCTGGGGAAAGAAAAGGGTTTCTAAAAAAATCAAACTGCATTTGGGATAAAAGCAGGGCAGACACCATGGACAGCGCTGTATGGACAGAGACGCCCACAAAGTGAAGACCGATATCTGCAGAAAGCTCTCAAGACCAAGTTGGGAAGAGCTTCCAGCTAATGAACAGACGAAAAGGAGCACGTGAGAGGGCTGTTCACGTAACAAGGACTTTTTCCTTTTTTTTATTTTTGTTTTTTGTTTGTTAAAACCAAACAAGTTCATCTAAATCATTAATCAAGAAGAAATATTATTCATTTTCAAATTAAGTTCCCTTTCCATTGATCAGACAGCTTGGATTAGCATCTCCTCTTCCTCCCCAGTCCTCCCCCGCCCCACTTTCATTCATTTAACAAAACAATAAAAGCAACAGAAACCAGATAAGCCCCTTATTTCCTTAAATATTTTGCCAGCCACTTAGCAATTGCTAACTTAAATTTCAGAAAAATGCATTTACTGGCAAGGAGAGGAGCAGAGTCAGCACGCCCCCGATCCCACTGATGACACCTGCTCCCAAAGCGTGTCTGTCCTGGTCCCAGCGACACAGACCCACAACACAGGAAATCTTAGCGTGTTTCACGCTGACAGCAGCAGAGACACGACAGGGGTCACCTCCGCCATGTGTTTTTTATTTTGTTTTTTTAGCAGTGCTAAGCCGAAGTTTTGTAAGGTACATAAAATCCAATTTATATGTAAACAAGCAATAATTTAAGTTGAGAACGTGTTTTAATTGTATAATTTTTGTGAGGTATACATATTGTGGAATTAACTCAAAAATGAGGTACTTCAGTATTAAATTAGATTATCTTAATAGCAGTGTCTCCTAAAGGTGTTTTGTAAAGGATATCAATGCCTTGATTAGACCTAATTTGTAGACTTGAGACTTTTTATTTTCTAAACCTTGTGATTCTGCTCATAAATAATTTATCCAATCTATATGATATGCAGCCGCTGTAGGACCCAGTTCTTGATTTTTATATGTTTATATTCTTTCTTAATGAACCTCGGGAAGACCACCTGTGCTGAGCAGGCCACTTTCATGGTTGTTTCTCTCACCCACACGGGAAGGGGAATAATCTTTTATTAATTGGTGTCAGTTTCAGACAAATGCAATACTAAGAAACTGATTACCTTTTTTGAGCTATTTCTCCCCAACCCCTAAGACTTTCTTACCTAAATTTCAGAATGGTGTCTTTTTGATGTCTAAAAAGCAAAGCATTTTATATCTCACTAAGCCAGGCTTTTTAGGAACAGAGAGGTTTTTCCTTGAAATTTGATTGATTGTTTATTTGTGGCCGGGTGGACAATGGACAGACTACCCCTATTTATATGTATATCTCTCCCTATATGTACCAGTGATGGATTATAGAGAGAGACATACCGGTAGCCCAAAGATAAATGGTAAGTAGACAGTCTGAAGGTGTTGCTCCATACTAAAGAAACTTTCTGGAAATTTGCATTTCGATACTTTTTCCACTTGAGAGGGGTCTCACTACAGGGAGGTGGCCCAGAACAGCACTGCTCGGGGCCATCAGTCCGCATGCCCCCTCACCAGGCTCTACTCTTCTCAACCAAACCCTGGGTTGCCCACCTGCGATGGATAAAACGAGCAGACGTTGGCCCAGAACTCCGTGACCGAATCCGTGTGCCAAGGCTTATGTCCTACACGATGTCATGTGACCAGTTTTAAGTTGCTTTTTAGAAACATGTGACTTAGAATGACTTTAACCTCACACAGCACAAAGGAGAAATGGAGTTTAAGCTAGATTTGTTTTGTTTTGAGTTTTAAGTCCCCTTTCACTGTAACACTGTCCAAAAAAATTTTAAAAAATCTGTGTATCTTTTACTGTTTGCCCATCTGCCCACTGTGTTTTAATGTCAACCCCAAGTCAGATAAATCTGTAAACCAGTGATGCTGGTCATTTCGAATAATTCATGATCACAGCTATTTTGAAGGAAAAGAGATTATAAATTCTCTTATGGCTCAGATCAGGGAATGAATGGGTTTTGCTTTACATCTAATTAAGAGAAGAAGAGTAAGTGAAGGAATCCTCTGATCATATTGATCACTGTGGAAGCAAAAGCCAAATCGATGCCCTTCGTTATCAGTATTTCTCATGCTGTACACAGTAAATTTGTTAGACTGAGTCCTTGGTTTTCGTTAATAGGACAAAGAATCAGTGTTTTACTTTTATTACTAAATGTGAAAAACAAATAATGTGAAAAGTATACATACATTCACTTGGTTGTAAGACTCATTTAAGTGTTCATGTAATGTGGTGAGTTGGAAAGTGAAGTGAGCTCTTTGACTACAATGAATTCGTTTGACTCAAAGATTAAAATGTCCCCTCCCACGTGTATATCCTATGGCCTGTAATAATTGAAAGCAATGTTTTTGCAGTTTATATAATGCAATTTTTAATCTGTGTTTAAAAATGGAGTTCATATGGGCTGACCACATGAAATGGGTGGCCCACATCCACTGTAGAACCCAAAGATACACAATCAATTTTGAAATGCAACTTAAGCCATTAATTGTTGGTGTGAATTTAAAATTTTCTAGTATTTGTATGGTAGTGTGCTGCCTCAGAGCAAAGCATTCTCTGCACAAACGAAAATTACTGTAGTGGCTTCGATTTTAATTAGAATTTTCTCCCTGGTGTTTCTTTATAGACTAAAACAAAATCTTTTAAGTTTCTTACTACAGGTAAAAGCTATGTGCAAGAACCTCAAAATGCTAAAATCTAGCATAATGCCTTAGATCTGTTTTTAAGTCTTGTATATTCCTACATAGCTGTCCGATGTATTATATTTGTATAGTGAATTGTGTACAACTTTTTGAATAAGTACATCATCGCTCAACCTTTACGTTGTTGGATGGTGATGATGATACATTTCTTCAAACATTTAACTGTCTCTTTTTTCCTTTGTCATTTGTGGGTTTTATTTGTACAGTTCCTCATGAAGTTGCATCTGAGATGTGTGTATATGAAAAGATTATACAAGGGTAAAATTAAGCAATATATTAACTATGGTTCTTCAGGAGAAAGCTTACCGTGTTTCAGGTTGTGGTTTATTTTCCAAATGGAGTTGACTCTGAACATCACCTTGTTCACCTGCATCGATGTTTGTATTTCTCGTGTGAGCAGTTTATGCAAAGGTAGATATATTCAGAGAAATTTTAAATACATTTATGCAAGTTAATATTGCTTTGCTGATGCTCTTTGCTTATTTGATGTTAAATAATGCTATTGTAAATAAAGAATTCTGTTGTTATTGCATCATTTAATAAATTTTAATGCCTTCGGGTTTTACATGGCTTTGGAGAGTGTATTGTGTTTATATTGTACCTTCATTCATAAATGCATTTAAATAATTTAAAATACCTGACTTGCAATTTAATAATGTCTTACATTTATGCAGGAGTGGACACTGTGTTCAGCACGTTAACATTTGATTCTCTCAGCGACCCATTTTATGGATTTTTCATTTGAAGCCAAGAAGGGTGATTTTTAAAAAATATATATTTTTATTGATTTCAGAGAAGGGAGGGTGAGAGAGAGATAGAAACATCAATGATGAGAGAGAATCAGCTGCCTCCTGCACGCCCCACACTGGGGATTGAGCCCATAATCTGGGCATGTGCCCTGACCAGGAATCAAACCTATGACCTTCTGGTTCACAGGTCCACACTCAACCATTGAGCCACACTGGCCGGGTAATGATAGTTTTAATGGATTGGTTTGTTAGATAGTTAATAAACAATGTAGGTACAATGCCTAAAACCCAGGTATACCAAAAACAAAAAGAGTGATTAGAAAACTCTGTCAATACTGTTGACTACATTAACAAGTTGAAGGAAAAAGATGCCATTTGTTAACTTTGCATAGAATAAATTTCAGCACCCATTTATGAGGAAATCTCAAGGAAAAATGAAACCTCTAGAAAAAGTAAATGTTCTAAAGTTACTTGAGTTTTCAGATAAGATGCAGTCCCACTGTGATACATTTTACTGAATAGTGAAATACTAAAAGTATTAACTAGAAAAAGACAAGGAAGCCCACTACCAATGCTGAGAAATGGGGTGTTACCACCTGAAGAGAAGAGGGAAGACATTCAGCCAATTTGACCAAAACCCACATGAATCAATTGACTGGCTCTTGGAATGAATCATAAAGCTCAGTGAGATGGATAGAACATTCAAAAACCAATACCTCTGTCCACACTAAAAAACAATTTTTTAAATCCCCATTTACAATAACAACATAATACAATGCTTATAAAATAGGATTGTACCTAACACAAAGTTTGAAAGACCTTTGTGCAGAAAACCATAAAGTTTTACTAAGACATAGAACCTGGGGGAAAAAAAAAATGGAGACAGGCCAGGAACCTAGAAAAGAAAAACCTAATATTATAAAACCATCAACTCCTTCTCCCAAAGCAATCCAAAAAGTAAAATGGATTTGGAAGATACCATGTACAATAATAGAAATTGTGGTCTGGCCAGCATGGCTCAGTGGTTGAGTGTTGACTTATGAACTAGGAGGTCACGGTTCGATTCCCAGTCAAGGGCACATGCCTGGATTGGAAGCTCAATCCCCAGTGTGGGGCATGTAGGAGGCAGCTGATCAGTGATTCTCTCTCATCGTTGATGTTTTTACCTCCCTCTCTCTTCCTCTCTGAAATTAATAAAAAATATATTTGAAAAAAAATTGTAAAGGAGGGGGGGAAAAGATGTGGGAGGGACTTTTATTGATCAGTATTGTGAAATATTTATACAGAAATGGGTAAATACATCCGAAGAACAGAATAGAACCCAGAGACAGAATGCCATATGTAGGTAAGTTTAACATATGGTGATAGATGGCATTTCTAATCTATTTTTTTATAATGGCATTGAGACAATTGGCCACATTTGGAGAAGATACCTTTTTAACTTCCTGTCTCTCAAGACTAACAAATTCCAAATGCATCGGGGTTATAAACAATGAAATGTAAAAATAGAATATGCTTACATCATTGGAAAATTGAACATTTCTTTAAAAGACGAGTTATTAAGAAAAGGATAAATTTATAAAAATTTAATATTCCACCAACAAAGTTAAATCAAAAAACAGCAAACAATGTTTTGAGCATCCTTTGAAATGTCCCTGTATTATTCCACCTATTGCATGTTTAAACTTTTTTTTCTTTCCTAGCTTATGCTTTTATTTTGGTGGCTTTTTTTTCTTTTCTAACTTCTTGACAATCATATGAATAGTTCATCAATTTTCAAGCTTTATCTTCTAGTACATCTATTTCAAGGTTATAAATTTTTCCGTGTCCTGCTTTTAGCAGCAGCCCAATCAAGTGAAATCTCCAGGGATGGCTTTGGGTTTTCTTCTCGTAGTTCCATCGGTTCTTGCTTATGGGATCCACAAGTGCTGTTACTAGGAACATGTACATTTATCCAAATGAACTGGACCTTTTATTACATACTGCCCCATTTTACCTCTGGTAGTCCTCTTTTTATTTATGTCTTCATTCATCCTTTTACTTTTCAACCTTAGAAGCAGCATGTGAGTAGTTCCTTACAAATTTTTTTTATCTAGTAAGAGAAAAGTGTTAAGGTCTTCAACGACAGTTGTATATTTGTCTCATCTTTATACCATTGCTTTTGCATTCTGTAACATTATTATTATTAGGGACATAGGTATATATAGCAGTTATAAGTCCTTTTGATGAATTGACCCTATATTCATTTGATCAGAGATCAGAAACAGGCGGCATGAAGTGTAAGAACCTTGGGGGAAGAGCCCTGGCTAGTGTGCTTCAGTTGGTTGGGTGTCTTCCCATACATGGAATGGTGCTAGTTCGATTTCCAGTCAGGGCACATGCCCAGGTTTCAGGCTTGATCCCTGGTAGGGGGCATGTGGGAGGCAGCTGATCAATGTTTCGCTCTCACATCAATGTTTCTCCCTCTCACTTCCACTCTAAAAATCGATTAAAAGTTCTATTTAAAAAAATAATCTAGCCCTAACCGGTTTGGCTCAGGGGATAGAGCATCGGCCTGCGGACTCAAGGGTCCCAGGTTCGATTCTGGTCAAGGGCATGTACCTTGGTTGCGGGCACATACCTAGTAGGGAGTGTGCAGGAGGCAGCTGATTGATGATTCTCTCATTGATGTTTCTAACTCTATCCCTCTCCCTTCCTCTCTGTAAAAAATCAATAAAATATATTTAAAAAAATAATAATAATCTGGAGGGAAGAATGCTTCAGTAGAAGGATAGCAAATACAAAGGGTTGTGAGGCAGACCAGCTTCGGTGCCTGAAGGACAGACGGTGTGGCTGGAGATGAGTGACAGGGTGAGTGGTAGGACTGAGAATGAGGCAAGGGCCAGAACACGTGAGATCTCGCAGGCCAAGGCAAGGGATTTGGAGACAGACAAAAGTAGGTTCTTGAAGGGAACAGAATGGAAACATCTGGGAAGATTTACTGCTTTTACTTGGGATTATAAACAAGGTTTGTGTCACCCTAAAATGTTTATGTTAAAACCTAATCTGGCCCTTGCTAGTTTTGCTCAGTGGATAGAGCGTCAGCCTGTCGACTGAAGGGTCCCGGGTTTGATTCCCGGTCAGGGCACATGCCCAGGATGTGTGCTCGACCCCAGTAGGGGGCATGCGGAAGGCAGCCAATCAATGATTCTCTCTCATCATTGATGTTTCTCTCTCTCCCTCTCCCCTCCTCTCTAAATGTGAGGCTACTTGGAGGTGAGCCTTTGGGGGTGATTAGGTCCTGAGCAGAGCCCTCATGAATAGGATTGATGCCCTTATAACAGAGACCCAGAGAGCTCCTTTGCTCCTCCCACCACGGGAGGATGCAGGAGAAGGCGGCCAGCTGTGGATTAGGAAGTGCATTCTTACCAGACATCCAATCTGCTGCATCTTGTCCTTGGACTGCCCAGCCTCCAGCACTGTGAGAAATAAATATTGTTTTTAGACACCCCGTCTATGGTATTTTTTACAGCAGCCGGAACAGACTAGGACACTTAACTTCATTAGGGAACCATAAGGTGAGTCACAAATGGCAATAGGCTGACCATATTTAACACACACACACACACCAAAAACAACAGCAAAAACCCTCTGGAACAATTTCTAACAGGCTTGAACAAATAACTGTGAACAAACTTTTATCCACAGTTTCTTTCCAGACTGACAAACACTCATGCAACAGCACCACTAAAGTAATAAGAGGAGAGAATGGACGAGAGGAGTTCAGCACTCACTTGGTTTAAACGTAATAGTGGAATCTATAATAATAAAAGCATAATATGCTAATTAGGCCAGACATCCTTCCGGACGACCTTCTGGATGGATGAAGCCGGGGCTGCCAGGGAAGTCCAGGTCCCGGGTGCCGGAGGGAAGCCGGTGCCGGCAGCAGGGGGAAGAAAGGCCTACGCTTGCATGAATTTTGTGCATCAGACCTCTAGTATTATAATAAAAAGGAACTTCAAGTTTGTATCACACCACGACCACCATTTTAAAAACAAGGAAACCAAGTCCGCATTTGCAAGAGTAAAAGTCCTGGACTTATTTACCAGATGGGTTTTATGTTGGTTATTGACTTTAATTCCTCTCAGCCCCGAATTGAAGTTGCCAGCTGGCGTTGAAGCTGTGTCAGTAGAGGGCGCTGGAGAGACGTTACGGGAGGCAGGAGTTTCGCTTCCTGGTCCTGGAGTCATCTCAGCTGGGTCCTGCAGGGGGCGAGGCTGAGCCAGGGCCCGGCGGCCGCCCTGCACAGCACCCTGCAACCCTCAGCAGCTCCGCAGACGGGTCCGGGGCCAGTGCCTCCAGGGGGACATCCCTGCGAGCAGCTTTCCCCAGCACGAGAGGGCTGCCTTCTGGCAAGTCCCCACCTGTGGCACCAGCAACCTGCCTGCCATTCAGTAGTCACAGCTGAGCCTTCAACAAGGTCTGCATCTCAGCCCGTGGGGTGTGGGGTGGCTAATAGATACATTTCTATGTAAATTTTTCCTGTTTTTTAGGGTTTTCTTTACTTCTTACTCCCCAATCCCTGGCCACTCCAATCCCCTGCTATTGGTAATAATTCTTTATATTAAGCTTTCCCTGCTCAAATGACTATGGTTTCTCTCTCCTGGTCAGGCCAAGACTGATAGAGAATTTAAACAAAGCTGGTTCCCTATTGTGGCTGCTGAACTGGAAGAGAGGAAATCCTACTCTTTGAAAGTAAAAATCTTGTACCTGGGAGTAATCTATTGTTCAAGTTACAAATTATTGAAACTCCAACACTAGTGAAAACCAGAGACATGGTTTACAATTTCTAGTTTTCTTATGTACTTTCTCTAAGAAAAATCAAAACGTCTTGAATTCTCCCGAAGCAGAAACTAAGGCCAAATTAAGAGAATGTGTCGAATAGTAAATAGATCTAGAAACAGTATTAGAGGTAAGCTAGAGGGGAGAAGAGAACTAACCATATTCAGAATTGCAGACATTGTGTACATTTTCTCATTAAAATTGATTTTTTTTTAATTTTTAATTGATTTCAGAGAGGAAGGGAGAGGGAGAGGGAGATAGAAACATCAATGATGAGAATCACCAAACAACTGGCTGCCTCCTGCACGTCCCACACTGGGGAGCAAGCCCGCAAACCGGAAATGCACCCAGACTGGGAATTGAACCGTGAAGTCCTGGTTCATAGGTCGACGCTCAACCACTGAGCCACGCTGGCCAGGCCAGAAAATTGATTTTTTTAAAAATATTTTTTATTGATTTTTTTACAGAGAGGAAGGAAGAGGGATAGAGAGTTAGAAACATCGATGAGAGATAAACATCGATCAGCTGCCTCTTGCACACCTCCTACTGGGGATGTGCCCACAACCAAAGTACATGCCCTTGACCAGAATTGAACCCGGGACCTTTCAGTCCGCAGGCCGACGCTCTATCCACTGAGCCATACTGGTTAGGGCAGAAAATGGATATTTTTTAGAAGAAGAAAAAAGGTGCAAGCACTGTGGAAAGAGAACTGGTAAGTAATAGGAAATAAGACAGGAAAGTCAATGATTCATAAATTGTGAAAACAGATATTTCCTTTTCCTTGCCTACCTTATAGAAAAGGTTGCAAAATTTTTAAATGACATTGTTTTAAAATGTATCTTTATTGTTAAAAGTATTACTGGTGTCCCCCATTTTATAAAATACTAGAGGCCTGGTGCACAAAATTCATGCACTGGGAGGAGGGGGTCCCTCAGCCCAGCCTGTCCCCTCTCACAGTCCGGGAGCCCTCAGGGGATGTCCTACTGACGGCTTGGGCCCGCTCCAGGGAGGAGCGGGCCTAAACCACAGTCTGGCCTCCCTGTGTGGGCTGATCAGGGGAAGGCGCCACCCCCATCATCACGCTGCTGCTGCCACTGCTGGCCGCCAAGGTGTTTTTATCAACATGGACTCCAGTCCCTTCACCACGAAAAAATGACAACTTTCTTTAGGCATTTTCAGGATGTCTCTTTCATAGGATATGACATTTCTTTCTTTCTTTTTTTATTTTTTCCTCACCTGAGGATATTTTTCCATTGATTTTTAGAGAGTGTGGAAGAGAGAGGGAAAGACAGAGAGAAACATTAATGTGAGAGGGACACTTCGATTGGTTGCCTCCTGCATGAGCCCTGACCTGGGCCCTGGCCAGGGAGGAGCCTGCAAACTAGGTATATGCCCTTGATCAGAATAGAACCTGGACCCTGTGGTCCGCAGGCTGAGGCTCTATCCACTGAGCCTGACATTTCTTAGCCCCTCCAGCAGCAGACCTTCGTTTTTTCCTCCAGGAGTGAGGTGGAAAAACCCTAGATCACCTTTTTGGATTCTTATTACCCAAGTTATCAAGAACGCTGCGAGTGGCATACTGGGAGCTTAGCCAATGAGCGGTCAGAGAAGGTGTTTCCTCTGCAGCTCACTTGCAGGGATGGGCCTGCTGGGGCCTGCTGGGGCCTGGCGGAGACGGCGGCCTGGGCACGCCCCCCTGCCTCTCCGCTCCCGCTACCCCCACCTTCCCCCTGAGATTCGACAGTCTGTTCCATGCTTCTATGTCTCCAGATCTGTTTTGTTCATCAGTTTATTTTGTTCTTTAGATTCCACTTATGAGTGAGATCATGTAATACTTGTCTTTCTCTGACTGGCTTATTTCACTTAGCATAATACTCTCCTGGTCCCTCCACGCTGTCTCAAAGGGTAAGAGATCCTTCTTTTTTATAGCTGCATAGTATTCCATGGTGTAGATGTACCACAGCTTTTTTATCCACTCATCTGCTGATGGGAACTTGGGCTGTTTCCATATCTTAGCTATTGTAAATTGTGCTGCTATGAACATAGCAGTGCATATATTCTTTTTGATTGGTGTTCTGGGTTTCTTAGGATATATTCTGGGATCACTATGTCAAATGGTAGTTCCATGTTTAAATTTTGGAGGAAACTCCATACTGATTTCTATAATGGCTGCACCAGTCTTCATTCCCACCAGCAGTGTACTGGGTTCCCTTTTCTCCACATCCTCGCCAGCACTTGTCGTTTGTTGATTTGTTGATGGTAGCCATTCTGACAGGTGTGAGGTGATACCGCATTGTCGTTTTAATTTGCATCTCTCAGATGATTAGTGACCTTGAGCATTTTTTCATATGTCTCTTGGCCATTTGTATGTCCACTTTGGAGAAGTGTCTATTTAGGTCATTTGCCCATTTTTTAAATTGATTTGTTTATCTTCCTTTTGTTAAGTTGTATGAGTTCCTTATATATTTTGGATATTAACCCCTTATCAGACGTATCATTGGCAAATATGTTCTCCCATACAGGGGGCTCCCTTTTTATTTTGTTGGAGGTTTCTTTTGCTGGGCAGAAGCTTTTTATTTTGATGTAGTCTCATTTATTTATTTTCTCCTTTGTTTCTCTTGCCCTAGATGTATCAGCAAACATATTGCTACGAGAGATGTCTGAGATTAGGCTGCCTATGGCTTCTTCTAGGATTTTTATGGTTTCACAACTTACATTTAAGTCTTTATCTAGTTTGAGTTTATTCTTGTATATGGTGTAAGTTGGTGATCCCGTTTCATTTTTTTGTTTGTTTGTTTTTTTGCATGTATCTGTCCAATTTTCCCAACATCATTTATTGAAGAGACTGTCTTTACTCCATTGTATGTTCTTGCCTCCTTTGTCAAATGTTAATCAATGCCAAGATTTTGGGTTCGATCCATCGTCAGGACACATACAAGAAGCAACCAATGAGCCTAGGCTGGGTGGCTCAGTTGGTTGGATCAATGTCCCATACACCAAAAGGTTAAGGGTTAAATTCCTGGTCAGGGAATATACCTAGGTCTTGGGTCGGGGGCGCATATAGGAGGCAACCGATCAATATTTCTCTCTCATATCCCTTTGGCTCTCTAAAATTAATAAACATATACTTGGGTGAGGATTTTTTTAAAAGCATCCAATGAATGCATCAATAAGTAGAACAATAAATCAGTGTTTCTCTCTCCCTCCCTCCTTCCCTCCCTCCTTATTCTCTCATCAATTAAAAAAAAATCATTCCTTCCAATATGCTGCTTTCCTTTAAAAAAAAACTTTTCATGATCCAAAAGCAAAGGCCCCAACAGTACACTAAACAATACATTCTGTGTGGTTCCATTACAGAACAGGCACCTCACCGTGGAGAGGGAAACACAGAACGGGGTGGTTCCATACAGGGATTACCTGGGAAGGGGCTTGGAGGACTTTCTGGGGTAATATGTTCTCTATTTTGATAGAGAGTGGGGATACACTGATTCATGCAACTGTCAAAACTCATTGAACAATTAAGATATGTGCATTTTGCCCAGCCAGCGTGGCTCAGCGGTTGAGTGTCGACCTATGAACCAGGAGGTCACGGTTCGATTCCCGGTCAGGGCACATGCCCAGGTTCCCGGCTCCATCCCCAGTGGGGGGTGTGCAGGAGGCAGCTGATGCATGTTTCTCTCTCATATCAATGTTTCTATCTCTCTCCTCCTTTCCTCTCTCTCTAAAAATCAATAAAAATATATGTGTTTAAAAGAACCGGTAAACAAACATTGAACTTGCGTTAATGAAGCGAATGCTGAAATTATTTAGGGAAGTATACTAACGGCTATAGTAGCTTCCTTTTCCCTTCAAAGACTTTCTATTACTCCTTCAGTAAAGATTTGCAAGTAAGGATATAAGGATACTTACCGTACATCTTCACAACTGTCCTTTGCAAGACCTGGCCACTGCTGATTCTCCAACCTTTCTGGCTGTCTCCTCCACACCCGGCATCCTTCTGTGTTGTGACTGAGCTGGGTTCTGTCCAAACTGCAGGGCCTTGGCACCAAATGTTCTGGAATACCACTTGCTCTCATCACCTAGTTTTTTTTTTGTTGTTTTTTTTTTCAGAGAGAGGAAGGGAGAAGGAGAGAGGGATAGAAACATCAATGATGAGAAACATTGATCGACTGCCTCCTGCACACTCCCCCAGGGGTTCGAGCCTGCAACCCGGGCATGTGCCCTGACCAGGAATCAAACCAGGACCTGCTGGTTCATGGGTGGATGCTCAACCACTGAGCCACACTGGCCAGGCTCACCTTGTTGATGTTATACAGACCTTTCAGATCCTCTAGGACAGGGGAACCTCCCTGTCCTCCCATCCTAGATCAGGACATGCTTGCTCCTCTTCCCTGTCACTGTCCCCACCACAGTTCTAGTCACACATTCATCAGGTAGTCCCACAAATATTTATCTTCCTCGTAACGCTGTTATGGGGACGAGGGCTGGACAGGGCTGCTTTGCTCACAATTGTATTCCTTGTGTCTGGCTTGGTGCCCAGCACATCCATAGCTTAGGTGCTCAGGAAGTTTGTTGGGCAAATGACTGAAAGGCATCCTACCTAATAAAATGGTAATATGCAAATTACCATCACTCCGCTATGCCCATGATTGGACAGTTGGGAGGCTGGGGGCGGGACTCGTGGTGGCCGATTGGACTGGTGGGGGGCGGGGACTCGTGAGGCCCCAATGGCCGGCGCTGTGGGAGGACCCATGGGGCCGGCAGAAGGCACTGGTGGCGGAACTCGGGGTGGCTGATTGCGTGGCTGCGGCACCAGTTTTCCACCAGCACCAGTTTTTCTCTGGCCACCCGCCAATCAGAGTGCCTCCCGCCAGCACGATCTGCCACCCCGAGTTCCTCCACAGGCGGCGCTGGCAGGAGGCGCTCCGATCGGCGGGCGGCCAGAGAAAACGGCGCTGGAGGAACTCGGGTGGCCGATCGCACTGGCAGGAGGCGCTCCGATCAGTGGGTGGCCAGAGGAAAACTGCTGGTGGAAAACTGGTGCCAACAGCCAGGTGAAGGAAGGTCTTTTGCACGAAACTTCGTGCAACGGGCTTCTAGTATTAGAATAAGATCCCACTTCTCGCATGAAAGATGGGCAGCTTTAAAGGCTTGGCAATATTCAGTATTAGGCGAGGACATGAAGAAACAGGGCATTTGCACTCCTGGGTGGTGGAGGTATGAATTGGTATGGTTTGGGCTACTTATCTATATGTTCAATGTGGCCCTAGCTGGTTTGGCTCAGTGGATAGAGTGTCCGCCTGCGGACTGAAAGGTCCTGGGTTCGATTCTGGTCAAGGGCACATGCCCGGGTTGTGTCCGCAGTGCAGGAGGCAGCCAATGATGTTTCTATCTCCCTTCCTCTCTGAAATCAATAAAAACATTTTAAAAATAAATGTTCAATGCTGATACCTGTTGATCCAGCAATTTCACATCTAGGCCTTCATTCTATAGGCACAGCGACACAAATGAGTATCTACAGGATATCCTAAAAGCATGTATTATAGACACTTTAACCAATGATAGTTCAATTGATGTTTCTTTTCAGCCAGACTAAGCTTTGAAAAAGGAAATTCACCCTAAAATGCCACTGGGAGTTTGAAAACGCAGTTGAAGAACAAATACTGCCTTTATAATGATTTTGGTGTCCTCCCAAAATGTGTACACACTTTAACAGTTGAAAACTCACTTAATTTTCACTTTTTTTCAGGTTTAACTGATTTGAAATAATGGGTGAAGCCAGACTAAGCTTTGAACAAGGAAGATTAATCCACTAGACTTTATTTTGGGGATGCATAAAAGATAGTTTACCGTACAAACCAGAAGCAGTTGATGAATTGAGGGCACACAAATACCGAACGAAATGATTCTTGATATTTGCGATTCCGTTGCTTCGCCTTATCAGCAGTGCCTGGACCAGAACAGTCATCGGTTTGAAAACAGGCATTGTCACACACAAAAAGTATTCATTTCCGTCGATTTTTTTAAATTTTGAAAACAAACTGTATATCAATAAACACTGACTTTATAATCATTCAAAATGTGTATACAACATTTTTGGGGGACTACCCTATATAAAAGAATGTTCCAAGAATTTGCTTGAAATGTTTAAAAACTGGCAACAATTTAATTCCTTTCAAGAAGAGGCTGTACAACTTAGGGAACACTCATAAGATGAATATCCGTACCACTCAGCCATAAGAAGGAATAAAGTTACTTTTAATGTACCGACAGGAATAATGACTAATAGGTAGTGAAAAAATAGTATGAGAGTATAAAGTATAGTCCCATTTTGTTTTGACACAGTGGATAGAGCATCAGCCTGCGGACTGAAGGGTCCCAGGTTAGATTCCTGCCAAGGGCACATGCCTGGGTTGCGGGCTCCATCCCCAGTAGGGGGCGTGCAGGAGGCAGCCGATCAATGATTCTCATCATTAATGTTTCTGTCTCTCTATCCTCCCTTCCTCTCTGAAATCAATAAAAAATATATTTAAAAAAACACAATTTAAAAGTATTATATACTACTATAGCCCTGGCCTGTGCGGCTCAATAGGTTGAGCATTGTCCCAAAAGGTAGCTGGTTCGATTCCTGGTCAGGGCACATACTCAGGTTGGGGATTCAATCCCTGGTGGGGGTACAGGATGGATGTTTCTGTCACTCTCCTCCCTTCCTCTTTCACTAAAATCAATAAAAACATATTTTTAAGAAAAACAAACAAACAAACTAGTACCTGCAAAAAAGAAAAAGGTGAGGGTAAGGAATAAACCAAACTGTTCATGGGTATGACCTCCGGAGAGGAGGCGTGAGCCATGGGCAGGGACTTGCATTTTTATTTTATCGATTTCTCCAAACTAGTTAAACAAGCAAGTTGGTAATGAAAGCGTTTTAAACGTTTTGAACTCGGAATTATTTGCAGAACAAGACCCGAAGGTACTCCCCGAGGGTCCAGCTTTCCAGCCTGCGGGTGCGGCCTGGGGGCCTGAAGGGCGGGGAGCGGAGGCGGGGCAGGCGGCGCCTCCGGGAGGCCGACGGCAGCCGCGCTCCCTCCGCTCTTCCCGGGCCCCATCCTCCCAGGAGGCACTCGCCCTCGGACAGGGTTCCCCGCGAGCCGGGCTAGAGGCACCGACCCGGGGAGAAGGAAAGCCGGGCTCCCGTCACCCCTCCCTGTTGAGAAAATAACGCGCCGCGTCTCATCTGAGAGGCGCCTGGCACGCGGGACACGGATCTGGACGCGGGCCGCGCGGGCCCCCACGGGTGGCGTCGGGGGAGGTGACCCGGCCCCGGCGGTGGCGGCCGCAGGGACCCCGCCGCCTCCCTCCTCCCGCTGCGCCCGTCCGAGGCGGAGGCTGCCAGGTCCCGGCCCGTGGCCCGCGGAGGGGCGCCCGCCCCGCAGTGGCTGCTCTCCCAGCCGGAGCCGCACGGGCGCCCGCACCCGCAGCGGTGGGAGCTTGGGAGGCGTCCCGGAGCTGGAGGGATGTCCCCCCGCCTTTGGTGACCTAGCCCGGCCGGACAGGGGTGTGGCTTTGCGCCTCTGCCTTCGACCCTCACAGCCCCGCCCCGAGGCAGGCAGCCCCCGCCCCACTTTGCAAAGAGGAAGCGCGACCGCGCGGCGAAGAGCCTGGCCAAGGTCACCAGCATCCCCCGGGCGTCCCCCGCCCATTGGTGTCCAGGTGTGCATGTGAATGGGCCCAAGCGCTCCTCCTTCCCTCCACGGCCGGCCGGGGGAGGGGGAGGCGGCCTTTGAGCGCCCGGTGAGGGCCTGGCCCTTGCTTTCCCCCGGGGAGCGGACCGGTGTGGCTCCGGGACTGAGCGTGACCTATGAACCAGGAGGTCAGGGCACAATCCCCAGTGTGGGGCGTGCAGGAGGCAGCCCGTCCATGATTCTCTCACCACGGATGTTTCTCTCTCCCTCTCCCGCTCTCTTCCTCTCCCAATCAATAAAAATAGTGAAAGCCCGGAGCAGGCTAGCAACCACCCGGAGCCTCGGGGGCGCTCCGAGCACCGCCAGGCCCCCCACGAGGCACAGGGACGAGCGCACCTGGCCCCGGCGTTCGCAGCGCCTCCTGCCAGGCGCGGCGCTGGGAAACTTGCAGGCGGGCGCGCCGGCGGGAGCCCCGGCCCTGCGGGCTCCGATGCCGAGTCCGGGTGCCGGCAAACGGGTTACCCAGGGACCCCGCGCGCCACCGGCCCAGGCTTTCTGAGCCCCGGGGTTTGCAGAGCTGGGCAGTGAGGAGCGCAACCCCCGGGGGCCGGGGGCGAGCCCCGCGTCGGCCAATGGCTGCGGTGGGCGGGGACGAGCCTGGCCCGGGGACCTGCGTGGGCCGCATCCCCTCCCCACCCTCTGCCGCTCCAAGGCCCGCGGCCCCGTCTGCCCGCCTCCCTCTTAAACCCTCCGCCCGGCCCGCCCGAAGCCGACGGGTCCCGACCCCGCGCCGCCTCTCCGGGTCCCGGAGGCGCCCGCCCGGCAGCGGCGCGCCCGCAGGTGGGTGCGGGTCGGGTGCCGCGGCGGGGGGGACGCGCCGGCAGCAGGCGCTGTTGGTTTGGGGGGGCCGTTTGGGACTCCGGGGCTTTTCCTCCTTAAGCGGCTCTCGGCCCCGAGTTTCAGGGCCTGGGGGCGAGGGGCGGCCGGGAGCGCAGCCCCAGGGGCGCAGGAGCCGGGCAGATGCCTTCGTGCTGCTGACCTCCCCTCTGACCCCGTGTTCTTCAATTTCTGAGTCACGACCCCGCTTGGTTTCCTTCTTGGGCTCATTGATCCTGCCCCCCAGGCCCGCCGGCCCGGAGGACCTCGGTGCTGCGGCCTCGGTGAACCTGTGTCCATTACAACGCCGTCCTGCGGGGCGGGGGGCGGCGGCGCTGGGGCTGGAGAGCCGGCCCGGCGCGCGGTTCACCTGCTCCCGAGGGGCAACCCCAGCTGGGGTGACCGGAGGGACGTGGGGCGAGTGGCGGGACTCGGTCCGCGCGGGACACCCGGCGCTGGTTGCGGAGCTCGGGGGGCGCCGAAGGTGGCGCCTTCTCCGGGCAGCCAGACCGCCTGGGTCCGCGGGGTCGAACCCGGGTTCCGGGAGCGCGTCCTGCGCGCTGCGAGCGGGCCCTGGGCTCTGCCCTCCCCCGGGGACGCGGGAGCGGCTGGGGGTGCCGCTCGCCCCGGAGGCTCCCCGGCCCTGCGAAGAGTCTGGTTGGACCGGGGAGAGCGGGAGGGGCACTTAGAACAGGTTTATTTTGCACGAGCCGGGTTTGGGGCACTTGGAGCAAGAGGGCCAAGGCGTGTGGGAGGGAAGGCGCCGGCCCTCACCCGGAACTGGCCGTCGGGTCTGGCCGGACCCAGGTTTTCGTTTTGCTTTATATATATGTATATATATAGTGGTGTATATATATATAATTATTGATTTCAGAGAGGAAGGGGGAGAGAGGAATTGAAGCCTCAGTGGTGAGAGAGGATCATCCGTGGCTGCCTCCTCCACGCCTCCCACCGGGGACGGAGCCCGCAACCCGGGCCTGTGCCCTGACCAGGAACCCACCCTGACCTCCTGGTTGGTAGGTGGACGCTCAACCACTGAGCCACACCGGCCGGCCGGGCCGTTGTTTCTGTTTTGTTTGTGAGGTGGGGCTTGCGGGATCGAATTGGGAGTATATCCGATTCCCTCCGACCCGGGGCTGGCTCTGGCGGTGGAGGCTCTGGCGGGTGGAGGCTGGCGGTGAAGGCTCGGCGGGTGGAGGCTCTGGCGGTGGAGGCTCTGGCGGGTGGAGGCTCTGGCGGTGGAGGCTCGGCGGGTGGAGGCTCTGGCGGTGGAGGCTCTGGCGGGTGGAGGCTCTGGCGGTGGAGGCTCTGGCGGTGAAGGCTCGGCGGGTGGGGGCTCTGGCGGGTGGAGGCTGGCGGTGAAGGCTCGGCGGGTGGAGGCTCTGGCGGTGGAGGCTCTGGCGGGTGGAGGCTCTGGCGGTGGAGGCTCTGGCGGTGAAGGCTCGGCGGGTGGGGGCTCTGGCGGGTGGAGGCTCTGGCGGTGGAGGCTCTGGCGGGTGGAGCCTCGGCGGGTGGAGGCTCTGGCGGTGAAGGCTCGGCGGGTGGGGGCTCTGGCGGGTGGAGGCTCTGGCGGTGGAGCCTCGGCGGGTGGAGGCTCGGCGGGTGGAGGCTCTGGCGGTGGAGGGTCGGCGGGGCGGGTGGAGCCTCGGCGGGTGGAGGCTGGCGGGCCGGAGCCGGGCCGCAGCACCCGCGCCCGCCCTCTCACCGCGCTTGCTTCCCCGCAGACCCGCCGCGCTGAGGCCCGGGATGGCTCTGCGGTCGCCGGGTGAGGCCGGACCTCCGGACAGGGTGTGCTACCCGCCCGAGAGGCTCCAGAGCAGCCCCCAACACCTGGCGCCCTACTACGCGCCCTTCGCACCCTACGGACCCCACGGGAACGGCCTGACCGCCGCGGGGGAGGACTACCAACCCTTCCCCGTCCCCGCGGTGCCTGCGCCCCCGGCCGTGGCCCCCTTCGCCCTGCGGACCGCCCCGCCCTTGCTGAGCCCCGGCCTGGCCCTCCCGAGGGAGCCGCTCTACGATCTGCCCTGGCCCGGCAAGCTGGCCCCGTGGTACCCGTTCCCGGCCTTCAAGGAGCTGCCGCCCTTCGTGAGCGGCGGCCGCGACTACGCCGGGGCCACCGGGGAAGACCTGGCCCACGCGGGTGGTCGAGGCGACAGTGGCCAGTGTTATGGACCCGAGGTCTTCCTGCCGCCGCCGCCCCCTCTGGGGGCCCCCCTGTTCCCCGAGGGGCTGAAGACCTCCCAGTTCCTACCGCACTTCCCCAGCAAGCGGTCTGAGGAGGACCCCAAACTCCCGAACCAGGAGAGGAAGCCGGCTCCTCGCTACCACTTCACCCAGGAGGACCTGCACTTAGTCCTGTACGGATTCCTTCCCGGCCTGGAGCACTCGCCGGAGCGCCTGCACCATGCAGCTTCCGGCCTCCTGGTCCCCCCAGACAACGCTGGTAAAGGCAGGACTCACTTGTTCCCGGGGTTAGGATGGATGGGTGGGTGGGTGGATGGATGGATGGATGGATGGATGGATGGATGGATGGATGGGGAATAGAGTGGGGAGGGGGCACTTCAGGGTGAATGTGAGTCCGGAAGAGGTGGGGAGCTGCATGTGAGGGCTTCTATCAGGATTTCTATCAAAGGGCAGAGCCTGGGAAGGCCAGGCTCACGTCTGAACTCTACTTGCTTAACTGTGTGACTCCTGAGGTTGGTTGTAGTGAGAGCTAAGGGTGAGGAGAGAATGGTTCCTGCCCTGGGCTTGTCCACTGGACTCGGATTCTACCAGGATGTGCCAGGTAGTTCCATGAGAGCCCCATGCAGATCATGGAGTCCCAGCTCAGCATCCATCGACCTTGACCTTAGTCAGAGTCAGCATTATCTCTGATCCTCAAGTTCTTTAAATTTGCAAGTGGGGTTCGTTTCACAACCTTACAAGGGTTGTTTTGTGTCTCAAAGGAGAAATGGTGTATGTAAAAGGAGCAGGAAAAATATAAACATCAAACTGAGGAAAATGGTTACCTCTAGGGAGCACGGAGGGTTTCATAATTCTTTGGGATGAGAAAGAAGACGTTACCCCTGCCTTTTTCTAGGGTCTGAGTGTCTTCCTCAAGCTCTGGATCAGGACGCACTTCAACTGCCAGAAGGTAGGCAGGTCTCCTTGCTTAGATTTCTTTCCTCAGCCTAATGCAGTGAGAGTTTGCTCATCCACTTCTCTGTTTGGGGTTCCCCTAGGTCTCTGCCTCAGGCAGATGCTGTTTGGTGGAGTCCCACATTTTGGTGTGTTCTGCCATAGCCTCATTGCCAAAGGAGTCAGGTTTGGACCCTTTCAAGGTAAAGTGGTCAACGCCAGTGAAGTCAAGACCTACGGAGACAATTCTCTGATGTGGGAGGTAAGTGTGTTTTTTTGTGGGGAGGTGGCAGCAGGAGGAACATCTTGGCCTGTGCCCCCCTGGGAGAGGGGACAAGGCAGTAATCTGCTGGCTGTGCTGCCTGCTTTGCAATATAAGGGGTGGGGCGTGATTCATAATCCATGACCTTGACCAATAACACCTGCAGAAATCCCAGGCGCCCTGTGGTGCCCTACGTCATTTTAGTCTGTGAACATGAGCCAGAGCATACACATTAAAAGAATCCATACATTGTGCTTAATTATAGACAAAAACAATTGCTTTAATAGCATCTAGTGATGCTGAGAAGATGCCAAGGGAAATAAACCCAAATTTAAAATGTTTTGTCACTTGTCTATGAAGTTAGCTAAAAACGAAAACTCTTGACTGTGTATGGATGTGGAAGAGGTTAATCACAGGTTGAGCCAGTGAAATTGCCAAGAGCAGAGAAAGAAAGCTTGGCTTCATTAATATGCATGAAAACTTGGTTGGGATACAATACAAAACTAATTGGTTGTTTTAATATAAATATGACTTCCGTGTGAGATTTGGATAATAAGTTTTTGACATGTAAATTTCAAATTCCATGCCTTCTACCTTTTAGATCTTTGAAGATGGTCGTCTGAGCCACTTTATAGATGGAAAAGGAGGTGCAGGGAACTGGATGTCCTACGTCAACTGTGCCCGGTTCCCCAAGGAGCAGAACCTGGTTGCCGTGCAGTGTCAAGGGCAGATATTTTACGAGAGCTGCAAAGAGATCTCCCAGAACCAAGAGCTCCTTGTGTGGTACGGAGACTGCTACGAAAAGTTTTTGGACATTCCCGTGAGCCTTCAGGTGACGGAGCAGGGGACGCAGGCGCCTGGGCCCTCTGAAGGTGAGTGCACGCCTCTGCCTCGCCAGTGAGGCGCTCCCGGTGGAAGGACACCTTCCTGCAGCTGCTGGGCAGCTGGTGGAGCTCCCCTCCCCCTGAAGGCTCGAGCCGAGACTAAACTGAGAGTGTCTCTAACCAGGGGGCATTACCCAGCTGGAGGACGAGGCCCTCATCTTCCCAAAGCTGCTGAAGCTGCTTCTATTCACAAGGACCCCTTTTCTTGTACCCCCTCACCCTCCACCCAGAGAAGACAATAAAAGTGAAATAAATGGACACGACCTCTGCCTTAGGCGAGCCAGTTTCTGAGTCCTGCCTGCTCAGGCTAACACAGCCTGGGAAGTCACTCCAGAGCAGTGTTTTCAGATGGTGGGGTGAGAAATCAATTCAGTGGTGGAGATGTGCATGGAAGGAAAAAAGAGAATAAGCATAAAGTAGGATAGAAAATATTGATGTCAATCTCAAGTAAGAGCAAGTATTGTTTGTGAAGTTGTTGTTTCGCAGGGATATATGTGTGGGGGCTGGGTCTCAGAGAATGTATTTCCTACTGTGGGGTCTCAGTCAAGTTTGACAAGCATTGAGCTAGATTCACTCTTCGATTTTAATGTGGCTGTGAATGCCTGGGCAATCTTGGGGAGCAGCAGACTCTCATTCTTGCCTGGGACCTGAGATTCTGCATTTCTGTCAAGCTGCCAAGGGGTGCTGATGCTGCTGGCCCCTGGACCTCATTTTAGTAACCAGGAGCTAGAAGACCACCAACCCACTGTCTGGGAGTGAGCCTCTGGAATTTGCATTTTAAAAAGGCTCTCAGAGTGAGCCTTGGGAATCACTGATCTTGTAGGTGCCACAGGACAAGTGCAAATTACTGTAATGTGTGTGATCGGGTAGCAGACGACCTTATGTTACAATAAGTGCCGTGAGTAGCAGGGAAAAGCCAGTGGGAATAGCATTCATCACACACTGTACTGGTTGTCTACATGCCTGTCTTCGAGCTAGACAGTCCTTCAGGCCAGGGAGTAACCCTAAACCTTCGTATCCCCTGCTCCTGGAGCCCCGTGTGGATTGAATGAAGGAGGAAGAGGCTGACTCAATTGGGAAAAGCTGCTTTAGGGATGAGAGGAAATTTGGGGCTGGGCTGGGGGGGGGGGGCGGGGGCGGGGGCGCGTGGAGAGGGAGGGTGTTAGGCTGGAAGAGAGAAGGCAGTTCAGGCTGGGGGGTGGTGAAGCCAAAGTCAAGGAACCACACGTTCTCCAGGGATTAGGAGGTGAATAATGGGAGGTATCTTTCCAGAGTCCAAGTAACAAGGGCCTGTCCGAATTGTTTGGGTGAGCTATCGTCCTCCTACCCTAACGTGGGGGTGGGAGTGAGGTGGTGGGATCTCTAAAGTGCTGGGACTCAGAGTTGTCACATACTTAGCACCACGTCACGCACGGCCTTTTGGTCATTTCCCAAAATATACCAATAGCTTTTACTTATTTTTTAAAACTTATCTTTATTGTTGAAAGTATTAGAGATGTCCCCCTTTTACCAATTGCTTTTATGTTATTTTTTTATTGTTTAAAGTATTACAAATAGTAGTATATATGTCTCCTTTTTTTCCCCCAATTGACCTTCCCCTACCTTCCCCCACACATGCCCCCACTCCACCCCCCCCCCCCAGTGTCTTGCATCCATTGGTTATGCTTATATGCATGCATACAAGTCCTTCGGTTGATCTCTTACCTCCCCCCATCCCCATTGCTTTTAAAACAAAAGTGAAAAATAGATTTGAGACAAATACATGCTTGATAACTTCCCCAAATTTATTCATTCCCCTTTTTGAAAAATCCCTTAACCTGATGTATCGAGCTATTAAAATGTTCATAACTGTTGATGTCTAAGTAATGCTGTTCTGGAAATTTATCTTCAGGAAATAGTCCAAAAGGATTTTTTTTTATCCACAAGGATTTTTGCTACAGCACCACCCGTATTAGTGAAAAAGCACAATCTCAAGTGCTCAATAGTAGAATACTTAAATAAATGAAGACGTATTCACATGGAGTAATATGCAGATAGCAGAGATCACAGCATATAAGCAACAGGGATGAGGGTTTAATGGTAAGTGTGGGGAACCGAGCCTGTAGCTACCCAAATTCTCCGTTGCTCCCGGCACTGGTAAAATGCTGTGTATTTTGGACAGTGTGTGTGTGTGTGTGTGTGGGGGGGGACTTGTAAAGGACTCCATTTGTTGGGAACAATTATGGATGAATTCATTTGTTTGCTGTTAGGAATGTTTGGGACAGGTTTTCTTCAAGGCTTTTGGTGAGGATGGGTGACAACCTTTCTCTTAAGGTCGTGGGGGGCGGGGGTCCTGGACCCTATGTGGGCGGGTTATTTGAGTATGCAGCCTGCCGAGTGTGTGTTTTGGGGGCTGGAGGTGTGGAATGTGAAAATGCTTAATCCTTCCTCTTAATCCTTCCAAAATTTGGTGTGAACTGTGGTGGGGCAAGAAGCATGGGAATCAGGGTTGGGAAAGCCCTGGCTGAGAAAGAGCAGCTGACCCAGCGGAGGGGAGGAAGAAGGAAAAGGGACTAGAATGAAATGAAGATCAATTTCCAAAGACCTGAGTCTAATTAGTAAAGGTGGGTGTCATTTCTGCCTAAGTGGTTGTTCTCTTGAGAACGCACGCTAATACCCATATTTTGCATTTTGGTGTGTTTTAGTGCTTTGATTTGTAAAGATCACTGGCCCCATCTGTAAGACCCCCTTTTCCCATCGCAGGAAGCAGGAAGGCCAGGTATTTCTGACCAGATTCTAGCTCTGAACAAAAACGGTTGCAGCACGGGGGTTCTGAGAAGATTAGCACCTCAATGAAAGTGGTAGACTGGGCTGGGCGATGGATTGTCCTGGGGGCGGCGGCTGCCTTCCTGGTTATTTACTTAGTGAATGGTTTATTTCCTTAGCCACTTGTCGAACGTGCCTGGGATGCAGTTGTTAACTAACAAAGCCCCAGATGGATAGCTTCCCTGCTGTCCTGATCCTGAAAAGATTTCCATCTCCAGATTCTTGCATATACTCACTCCTGGCTCTTTTCTCCCTCCCTGGGGCCAGACAATGAGGTCTCAGGGGAGGCACTTCTGGAATCCAATGCCCTGGCAGAGACCCCTGTAGGTGGCTCCTGTCCTCTCCCTTCCTCCCAACACGCAGACAACCCTCACCTGGCACCTCTTTGCTAGAATCTGCAGCACCCTCTCTCTCTCTTTTTAAAATATATATGTTTTTTATTTCAGAGAGGAAGGGAGAAGGAGAGAGAGAAACATCAATGATGAGAGAGAATCATTGATTGGCTGCCTCTTGCATGACCCCCACTGGGGATCAAGACCACAACCCGGGCATGTGCCCTTGACTGGAATCGAACCCGGGACCTTTCAGTCTGCAGGCTGACGCTCTATCCACTGAGCCAAACCAGCTAGCAGCAGCACCCTCTCTTCTCTCTCTCTCTCTCCGAGCTCTTCCATTGATAACTTATCTTTCTCAGTCTTATCTATCACTCGGCGATAGTATCACTCATGGCGGTAAGAACTCATTAAGTGTCAGAATTAAATTAACCATCATGAGAACTCTATGTGTTAGGGAAGGCAAGATACTGTCATCCCTCCTTTTTATGGGAAGGTTCTAGCTCTGGAATCCTCCCCCCACATTCAGAGCAGTGAACCATCAGCTGAGAGAGTGCCTAAGACTTCATAAATGGGGTCAAGGGGAACAGCCTCGGGAGGCCTGGGACGTGAGCTCTGGTGTCCATCATTGTCCTGGGTGAACAGTTTTGAACTTGTAGCTCTGGCTGGTCTGACACAGGGACACGGAGAGTAGGCATGTTTTGGTTATATTATTAACCTTGTAACAAGTGCCAGTCAATGTAAGATTATGGTGTGAGGTATTTATGAACCAAGTGATAAATCAGTGTTCCATCATGCAGGGAAGTGATATTAATGAAAACAAAATTATCCAAGTTGGTCACTGTCAAGGCTTCGTGTTGGGCACACGAGGGTTTATTATTTTATTATGTTTACTTTAGTATATGTTTAAAATTGCCAACAATGAGGGAAAGGCTTTACAGGCTGCCTTGGAGGAAGTAAGAATGATAAGGTTGCTGACCAAGCCACCGCTCCCGTCCCGTATTTGACAGAGTCTGCAGAAGGGTACAGATGTGACCGATGTGGAAAGGTGTTTACCTACAGATACTACAGAGACAAGCATCTCAAGTACACCCCCTGCGTGGACCAGGGTGACAGGAAATTCCCCTGCTCTCAGTGCAAACGATCTTTCGAGAAACGGGACCGGCTTCGAATCCATATCCTCCACGTTCATGAGAAGCACCGGCCTCACAAGGTGAGAACTTGGTTCTGTTAGCAAATGATCCCACCCATGGCCCAGACTGGCTTTCCGGTCCCTCCCAGAACCCCAACCACACTGAAGGCCTCCTGGGTGCGGTGCCTGCTGTCACTCTGGACCTGTGATTGAGAGGGAAGTAAAGAGAGATCATCATGTTTCAACTCGGTGATCCTTTAAAAATTTTACTTCCAATTTTATTTCATTTCATTTTTTTCTTTTTGTTTTTTCCCTTTTCCAATTATTTTTTAACATAAAAATATAGTGCATGCTTGGTAAATATGCTATGGAGAAAAAACAAGACAGAAGCCACCTGATAGGCTATGGCCCAAAGTTAAGACATCTTAGGTATAATTCTTTTCACTATGTTTGTATTTTTAATATACTTAGATCATACTGAAGATTATGAGGCTAATTTTCTGACCTAAGATATCACAAACTCATTTGTAAATATAATGGCTATATCGGTACATCAGATGGTTTGCACCATGATTTATTTAACCAATCCCCTGTTTTGCGCATGTCTCGCCAATGATGATGCAGTGAACAGTATTACATAGAAGTAGTTATTTCTGTTATCCATTTGTGATTATTTTTATAATTGATTGATCCCCTGTGTGTGTGTGTGTGTGTGTGTGTGTGTGTGTGTGTGTTCCTCTCTCATCCATGTTTCTACCTATCCCTCTCCCTTCCTCTCTCTCTAAAAATCAATACAAACATTTTTTTTAAAAAAGAAAAGAAAGTGATCTGACCTTCAAAAGAGTTGTTTTTCTGGTAGACTGAAGGAATAATAACGTGTCATACTTGGTGTGCCCAAGGCTTCTTTCATTATTTTCTCTTTGCAAGCCCTCCTTTATCAGGACTAAATATTGTTTAACATTGGGTTTCAAATCTGTAGCCAAGAATTCTGTCAGAGCTCAAGAAGCACACATGTAGCTACTGTCCCAACATCTAACCTGAATTTCCCATGGCACTTTGCCCTCGTGTTTGGAGTTTTGAGGTTTTTCCTGATTTTTATTGCTTAACATTTTTATTCTCTTTTAGTTTTCTTTATTTCATTTACTTTAGCTTGAGTAGTACTTAACTTTTAAAATGATAAAGTATATTTCATTTCCATTGAAGCCCAAAAGAAAACATTTAATTTAACTTTAATAGAAGAAAAAGCTCCAGTGAAGATAAAAGATTTTTAACAAAAATAATGGGTTTCTAAAAAGGAAAAAAAATTGACAAAAATAACAGAAGATGTGGGTATACAACCAACAATGAAAACCCCTGCATTACAA
The DNA here is from genome assembly GCF_951640355.1 of Cnephaeus nilssonii. Classification (NCBI taxonomy): domain Eukaryota; kingdom Metazoa; phylum Chordata; class Mammalia; order Chiroptera; family Vespertilionidae; genus Cnephaeus; species Cnephaeus nilssonii. The sequence goes on along the minus strand of NC_137089.1, from coordinate 38,708,126 downwards.
TCCTCCTTCCAGCTTTTAAGCCTAAATGCACCCCCTTTTCAAATAATTTGTCAAACAAACTTCAAGTGGGACATAGATTAAAAATGTCAGGAAACCCCTGTAGTCCAGGGGTGGGGAACCTCCAGTCTGAGGGCCATATAAGGCCCATGAAATAATTTGGTCTAACCCTGCCAAAGCTTTAGGGGTCAGTTAATTAAATGTTTGGCTAAATATAGCAGGCTAATTTTTTTTAAATGTATTTTTCTTGATTTCAGAGAGGAAAGGAGAGAGAGATAGAAACATCAATGATGAGAATCATTGATTGGCTGCCTCCTACACCCCCCTACTGGGGAAAGAGACTGCAACCGAGGTATGCACCCCTGACCGGAATCGAACCTGGGACCCTTCAGTCACGGGCCAACGCTCTAACCACTGAGCAAACTGGCCAGGGCACCAATCTGGTTCTTATTTCTTTGTAAATAACCACTTTTCTTTGTGGAAATTTTGCTTTATCTTTGGAGTTCTGAAATTTTAATAGAATGTGTCAAAATTGGATGTATTTTTCTTTCTCCTGCTTTGCACACAGTGGAATACAAGGTACTCTTTCCATCTGAAGGCACAAATCCTAAGTTCAAGGAATGATCTTGTTCTTTCTTTGGTTATTATCTGTCTTCTAGGCCTTTGTTCTCCTGGAACTCCTTTTGGCCAGGTGTTAAGTTCAATCTACCTCCCTGTACTTAACTTAATATTTTATTTTTATTTTTTGCTTAGCTTTCTCATGAAGTTTCCTAATCTTACTTTCCAAATCATGTATTTAGTCTTCAGCAGTCAGCTGTGTCTATTCAGTTATTCGGTGCTTTTTTGTTGTTTGTTTTCAGTTTCTAAGAACAGTTTCTTTTTCTAATCACTTCCCTTTTATAATTTGTTCTGTTTGCAATATTATCTCAAAACATGTGATTTATTTATTTATTTATTTATTTATTTTGCTTCAGTAACAATAATATATGCCCATTCTTTAAACTTCAAGCACTTCAGAAAAATTAAGGTATGGGGAGATGAGGACAAATATGTGATACCTTAATCAATAAAGAAATTTTAAAAAAAAGAAAAATTAGGGTATTTTTTTAAATATATATATTTTATTGATTTTTTTTACAGAGAGGAAGTGAGAGGGAGAGAGAGTTAGAAACATCGATGAGAGAGAAACATCAATCAGCTGCCTCCTGCACACCCCCTACTGGGGATGCGCCCGCAACCAAGATACATGCCCCTGACCGGAATCGAACCTGGGACCCTTGAGTCCACAGGCCGACGCTCTATCCACTGAGCCAAACCGGTTAGGGCAAAATTAGGGTATTAAGCATATTTATGGAGTGCCTACTATATGCTTAATACCATAAATTGCACAGTGATTACCCTGTAAGGAAAACAGAGTAGGTATTTTGCCCTCAAGGAAAATCAGGGAACAAAGATTCTGAGTTTAATTGACACACTGGTCACTGGTCACACAGCGGCATGTTGACAGGGCAGCACTAATTCAGGCCTCTATTAAACACCGTGATCCTATTAAATTCCCTCATTTCACACCTGAAGAAACTGACATCCAAAGATGACCTTAGCACCGTGCAGGCTCTGGACCAGAGCCCATGCTGCGGGATTCCTCCGTGTAGTTCCAGGAGGTCTATCTACAACAATAGACCCTCGGCCTGGGCCTGCTTGATTCTCTGATAACACACAAAATAAATACAATAGTTAACAATCATGGGGAAATGAACTTGTTAGGGGAAGACGTGACTCCAACTCTATTCTTTTTTGCCTTAGTGTTCTACATGTGGGAAATCTTTCTCTCAGTCTTCCAGCCTAAACAAGCACATGAGAGTTCACTCTGGAGACAGGCCCTACCAGTGTGTGTACTGTACGAAGGTAGGTGGAACCTCCTTGTAAGGGATCTGCCTTGAGCTCTGTTTGGGTGTCCATGGATAGGAACTTGAAGCATAAAGCCTGGCTTACCTAACTCCGTTTCTGCCCCCAAATATGCTCACATTTGCTTGTGATGGTCAGATACAACGACCTACTGCCAAATTGGCATTAAGGGCACGTGTGATGAGGAAATACACCCCAGATTACACAGTAGACTCCCATCATTTAATCTGGTAAAGACTGGCCATGTCTGGGTGTCTGTGCAAGGACAGCTTGTACACCTTACTGAGCAGTGATCCAACCCTACGTATGCCCAGACACCTCATTGTTCAGTGCTTCTCTCCCAGCCCCTCGAGTCTGAGGTCACTGGTTTAAACTGGTGTTTTATGTCACTGTCAGTGGACCCAAAAGCAAAGTCAATACATTTCTACCTGAAAGTGACAAAGGTCAGAGCATAGTATTGACATGAATGAGGGGATTGGTTATAAATAAGGAGAAGAAAAGAAGTGGCCAAGAAAAGATAATGTAAGAATAGCAAATACTTGGGAATCTATAATGTTAGTCACTCTGCAAACCATCTGGGCAGTTTCTTTACCCTGCAGTTGCTTATATGTTCACACAAAAACCTGTGCACAAATGTTTGTAGCAGCTTATTGCATAGCAGCCCCAGCCCAGATGTCCTCTTGGGGGGTAAGGGATGAGACTGACCGTGGTACATCCACACCATGGAATGCACTCAGCAATAAAAGGGGCATGGGCTGTATACACAGCAGCCTGGGGAATCACCAGAGAACTATGCCAAGTGAGGAAAACCAATAACCCAAAGGTTGCATCCTTACAATTCTGTGTATATAACATTCTGAGATGATGAGATTATAGAAAGGGAGGATAGATGAGTGGTTGCCACTGCTTAGGAAAGAAACGGGAGTGGGAGGGAGTAGGTGTGTCTACAAAAGGGCAACATGAAGGATCTTAATGATGAAAGTGTTCGTTATCTGAACTGTCAACATCAATAGCTGGTTGTGATACTATATTTTGTAAGATGTAACCCTTGGGAAACTGGGTAAAGGGCACACAGAATCTCTATTATTTCTTCTGAGTACATGTGAGTCCACAAGAAAAAACCAATATGGAACTGACTTATGCAAAGACATTGGCCAGTATTAGCTGCTCCTTCTGTAGTGCAGTGTATCTTGGAGTGGGGTCCTAGGATACCCCCCCTCCCCCATCAGAATTGCTGGTTTAAAAGCAGGTTCCTTCTTACCCCCAAAGAGTATACTTACTGGGCACATTCTCCCGGCTACGGCTGTCAGTCTGCATTTTTAACTAGACCCCAGGTGATCTCAGGCCCTGGAAAGCCACTGTTCGAATAGCCAGGGCTACTCGGAACCAGTCAGGACGACACATGGATCATGTCCTTTTCTATCAAGGCTACTCTTGCTGGCCGAGGGTGCTACCCCGGGTTCATCAACTGGAGAACGAAGGGGTGGCATGAGCGATAGTAACCAGGAAAGGAAACCCGTCCTTTCACTGGTCTGCCAGCTGATGGAAGGTTGCTTTTCCTTCTGCTTTCTGTCCTGGCAGAAGTTCACTGCCTCCAGCATCCTCCGCACTCATATCAGGCAGCACTCGGGGGAGAAGCCCTTCAAATGCAAGCACTGTGGCAAATCGTTCGCGTCCCACGCCGCCCACGACAGCCACGTCCGCCGCTCCCACAAGGAGGGCCAGGGCTGCTCTTGCGGCAGCTGCGGGAAAACCTTCCCCGATCAAGACGCCCTGTGCTCCCACATGAAGCTTCATGAAGACTCCTAGCCCTCAGACAGGCTGGGGACCAGGGGGAAACCAAGGACTCGGCTTCCGTCTTTATTTTTCTTGTGTGTGTGTGTGTTGTGTGAACAAGTGATGGTTCTACTGAAAAATGGGACTGACCAATTAGCTGCAATGACCAGATTTATCAACTGGTTTTAATAGCTTTCGAAGAAATGGTTTCCGTCAATTCCAATAAGAATGAAATTTTGGTGAATTTACCGATAAGTAGTGAAAGCTGGCTGTTAATAGTGCTTGAGCATCCTGGAAAAGAAAAAAACCCAGAGAGGAGGGGCCCCGTTGAATTTCTGGGGTGAAAGAGAAGCCTTTCCTTGGGCCCCCAATTATGATATGTTTGTGGCCGTCACCTGTTAAGTGTCTTCATAGAATAAATTCTTTTCAAGTTCACTCAAGCCAGAGCATCATTAGTATTGTAACTAAGTGCTCAGACATGAGTTGATCTCCCATCTTTAGTTGGATTCCTTCTAAACCCTCAGTTCTCACTTCTCCCCCATCTCATGGGCAAATGCCTGTTAATTTGGCTAGCCCAGCACAGAATCACTTGGAGGACACGGAAGTTACTTATTCACCCCACCATCTGTGTGTGACCTTTACCAATTGGGGAAGACAAATTATTACCAAACAAAGAAAGGTTAACAATTTTGCAGTAGAATGAAAAATAAATAAGTGTATTTATATTCTAGTTTTAAGGCTGATTTTGTTCCTGATGAATAGAAAAGTGGAATTCTTTGAGGTCTTTCTAATTAGGTGGTTCATGATCGTATATAGAGTATTTAAAAAGAAACCCATTTTTAAAATGTGCCATAGATGTGAGTAGTTTGGGAATAATCTCTTCTATGTGTAGGGAGACCGCAGACTCATCTCCTGGTCAATAATAGCCAACATTTATTTATTGAGTGTTAACCCCATGTGAGGGTACCACTGAGTCTGAGTTCACTACTATAAAAATGAGCGTAAGAACTGGTGCCTTACAAAGCCAGGTCCACCTGACTCCACAGCCCAGCCTGTGACCCAGCCAGTATGCTCTATATTAAGACAAGCAACAACAAACTTCATTCAACATTCATACAGAAAACTCGAGACCAGAATAAAAGTGCTTCGTAGGCAACCTAGCTACTATATCACATGGTTCTATTGACAACCTAGGATTTTTCTTCACCCTTTATCCACGGTCCACGTCTCAAACGGGAGTCAATTCAATACGGAGCAGATGCCCCTTCCAGAGGGAGGCTCCCAGCTGTGGCCCCGTCCTTAGACAGAAGGGATGCCCATGGAAAAGCAGTGACAGATTTTCCTCTGGGGAATTCTTAGCTTCAGTGACTGGGTCTGAGTAATTGATCCTAATGGGAATGTGCCCTGTTGTTTTAGGGCTGTTTTAATTCATGTTAATTAAGGCAGAACAATGGTCTTCAGAAAAGACTGGGGCTTGTCCCGTAATTAGCCTTTCTTTGCTAGTTCAAAATGTGTTTCTCCTGTGCATGGGTTTGAGCGTTATTTTAAAATCAAACACTAAAGCGAACATTAGGAAGTGGTGCGATACCGATTTTTCCCCCTAGGTGAATAATTCAAATGAACTACTTTGTGTTTTGAACCAGAATAGTAGCAAAGGAAGGTACATTTTTTTCTTTTCTAACCAGCACTCCAAGATGCATGCATGCAAAATAATAACTTCTCATGGATCATATATGCCCACACTAACTGAAAACTAGACTGTTTAATTTGACCATTTGGGTCATACTGATCAGGTTACATATGTCAATTTTTGGTTTGGAAAATACAATCAACTCGTAACATCTTTAGTAATTACCTTAAGCTCTCTTATGTTTGTTTAAAATGTATATCTCGCCTATTCCGAAAGATAATTTAGATTAATTTATAACAATAATACAAAGTAGATTAAGTCAAAGACACACCACCACATACTAGTAGAAAGTAGAATAAGTTCATATAATTTTGCTGGCTGAACTTTGCTGAAACGTAACAAATGGAATGTAGATTTTGGAGTTGGACAAACTTGTCTTTGTCTACCATGTCCTCACTGTACAATGTTAGGCAACTCATTTAACTGTTGAGGTTTAACATCCTCATTCATAAAATAATTCTTTCATTTGTGAGAATTAAAATGAAATGACTTGTATTCTGGATGAAACTTAAATCTATTTTTCTCTTAACCTGTTAAGGCAAAAATGAGACAGAATTAGGCAAATTTTATGATTGACAGATATGCTTTCTTTCAATGGTTCTCTGAAGTGTGGTTTCTGGACCAGCTGCATCAGCATCACTGGGAACTTGTTAGGAAGGCATAGTCTCTGGCCCAACTGGATGTCTGAATCAGCAATTCTGGGATTGGGACTCAGCAGTCTGTATTTAAGTTTGAAAATCATCACTTTATTTGATTTATCTTCCCAGTCCCTACACAGCGTGGGTAAAACTAAGTAGCCAGGTGAGTGGGCAAAATCACAAAGCTGTTCAGTTGGGAGAAATCATTAGAATGCAGATTGCAGGCAGATAGTCCTCTTCCTGGGACTGCGAGTTGGGTACCAGTAGAACTCCGTCATCACATGACGGTTGGAGATGTAAACTTGCAGCTACCAGCCTGGTCAATGGAACTTGGAGGCCACCTGTAAATGAAGTGTCTGCTCATCTTCCTTTCCCTGCCGGAGTCTATGTCTGATTATAAAATAGCCCTGGCTGGGTGGCCAGGTAGCTCAGTTGGTTAGAGCATTGTTCCAATACACCAAGGTTTTGGGTTCAATCCCTGGTCAGGACACATACAAGAATCAACCAATGAATGCATAAATAAGTGGGACAACAAAGTTTTGTCTTCTCCCTCTCTCATATCAACAAACATTTTTTTTAAAAAAAAAAAGAATAACAAAATAGAGATGAACTTACCCCTCATTGATACTCTCTTCATAAAATATGGGAATCTTATAGAAAACAATGTAGTTTTCTACCTTTTAAGAAGTATATATTCAGCTTCCATTTATTATTGCCAAGAATGTTCATTGCTTTGTTGGCTTCAAAGTAACTAATAAAATAAGTGATAGTATTTTGAGGTGGGGTGTTCAGCCATAATCACAGCTAAGGTACAGAATATTTAGGGAGAACATTGTGTTCTTATTTTTGCATATGGTCTCAGGATAAAATATTCTTTCACTGTCATTTCATCTTACGTTATCTCAGGATTTTTGTAATTATATATTAAAAAGTAGGATAAATTGTGTGTGTGTTGTCCGTGAAATTTGTTCCTCAGGTTTAGTGCTTTGTGTCAAAAACAGTTTGCTGTGAAGAAAATATATCAAAGGGATTGAAATTCCATTCTTGATTTTTATAAACTGTTTAAAAATGCTGTGCTCTTCCGTTTGCTTCCATGGTGTGTTCTACTTGACATCTGCTTCTCTATATCGATTATTTCTTAAGTACCAATAAAAACAATTGGTAAGATTTTAAAGCCATTTGTGTGACTCTCCCCCCTCCCCCCCATTCTTAACCAGTTAAATGCAGCAAGACAATTGAGATGCCAAACACAGTCCACAACTCACTTGAGCTTATTTTTGACAAGATTTTTCCTTTGAGAAGGTGTTCACCTCTGATGGCTGCAGGACTGTGAGTACTTGAACCTGGGAACATGAGCGAAGTCCTCTTGGAGAATTCCCCTCTCCTGGGTTATCTGATCTAAAGGTGCCAGGGCCGAATTCCCTTACATTTGATTTTGAAACTCTCTTCCAGTAAGAATGTGCAAGGTGTCCTCCAAGGTTATCTCTGCTTTCCAGTTCTTAAATACCAAATCCCAGCCACCGGCCCCCTGGGCAAGACCAAGGCAGGTCTAACTCTGTAATCTCCAGGGTGACTAGGAGTTTATGGCTGGGCAATCAAGAGCAGGCATGGGGTGGAATTCTAGTATTTTCCTTGTGCCAGAGCTGAGGACTGAAGGGTGTGGGAAGGGCAATGCTGAAGATTTGGCTTTCCAAACCAAAGCCCCCTGGGGCTGGCCACAGCTCTGGGAGCCTGGGGGTCCGGAGTCTGAGGGCACAAACGCCGGGTAGAGTTTGGAGGGAGAGGACCCTTGAGCCCAGCCAGAAACGTTGGCAATTGTTACAAATGTTACTAATGACAAAAGCCTCCCCTGGTTAACTACTTACCTGCAGTTGGTTTTTCAAGGACTGACAGGACTTGAGAGGGAGAAGAAATGGGTGTTTTAAATCGAAATTACTAGAATAACAAATCAGAATGTCAAGAGACACTGTAAAAAATGGGGTTCTGTGTGTGAGTGAATTACAAAACAGAAGAGGGGAATGATTCCCGCAACCCCAAACGGATTTTGGATGTGAATTGAGAAGAGCGGGTTTGTGGTTACAGCTGTTGACTCATTCAGCCTCTGAGACAATAGGACCCCGACTTTCTAATAATAGAAGCCGCACAGCCAGACCCAGGAGCCATCTTCGGGAAGAAATACAGCCAGCCATTCATTTTAAGTTTGCGATGTTTTAATCCCAACTAGAAGAGGCTTGCTGGCAGTAAAAGGTCCCTACCAAGCTAAAGCCCGCTCCTCACTTGCCTACGATGGGAATCCCCTGAAATGCCCAGTAAACCTCGGGTGCCCGGGATCCTCCTCCACACCACTGAACCCCCGGGTGAGGGGAGGGTGGATGAGCACCCAGGTGGCTCATCAGAAAAGCATCACTCATGTTGAAAAGATGCTATCATTGTAGTGTACACTGTTCACGGTAAATGCTGAGGATCAAGGGTGGGGTGGGACAGGAGGCTCAGGAGGCTCTAAACGAAGTTTTTTTCTAAGAATCTCTGGAAGGTTTTGGGGGCTTGGGGGCTTTTAAAAACTATCTAGGAAAGAAAATAAGTGAATTTGGAGTCAAAACGTGAGACTAGCCCTGGCCGGTGTTGCTCAGCGGTTAGAGCATCGGCCCTCACAAGCAAAGGTCTCAGGTTCAATTCCTGGACAAGGGCACGAACCGGGGTTGCGGGCTCGCTCCCCGGCTTGGGGGAGGGGGAGTGGAAAGTGTAATGGGTAGAGAGCTTCAGTTTTGCAAGATGAAGAGAGCTTTAGAGCTGGACGGTGGTACTGGCTGCACAACAATGTGCTTGTACTTCATGCCTCGCAGCGAGCTGTACACTTAAAATGATAAGATGTTAAATTTCATAATGTGCACTTTACCGCAGCTTTAAAAAATGAGACTGATGGTAGAAGCAGGTATCCCTGCCTCTAAAGCTGACTAGACACCGCTTCGCTTTTATGAAAGATCTACATTAGTACCTGTGTCTGCTAACTCAAAGAAATACGCAGAGGGTTTTTGTTTTGATGGGGGGGGGGGGAGGCAAAAGGCGGAAACAGCGTCCAGGTTTGTTTTGCAGTGAGCTCCTGCGGAGGCAGCGCGCACCCCCAGCCCCGAGCAGCCAGCAGCGAGCGCGGGCCCTCCAGCCCCTTCCCCGGGAGCCACACGCAGCGTCCAGCGCCCTGCACTTGTCTGAGCATCTGCGCTTCACCCACGGACTGTGCATCCCTCCGCAGCATTTCGGCCGCAGGGCACGCGGGCGCCGTGAGTGGACAAACGGCTGTGAATTCTGGGGCTCTAAGTACCACCCCCCCCGAGGGCCTCTCCTGAGCTCCCGGCGGCCGTGCCCGGCTCTCTAGTCCTCGTGGCTGACCTCCTCCTATCCGATCCCAGCGCGGCCTGTGAAGCGAGGGCCGGACCTCCCTCCCCCCTCCCCAGAGGAGCCTCCCTTTCAGTGTTCACCCCCGGCCTCTCTCTAAGGAGCTACCTGTCCGTTCCCATTGCAGCGCCACCTCTCCGCGGGCCGGACTGCTGGCCACCGGCTGACCCAGGGCCTGCACTGATTCTCTGAGAGCCGCCAGGGTGGGGGAAAGGCCGCGCTAAGGCAGCCCCGAGCTCTTAGCGGAGGAGTGGGGTCGTAAACGCCCCCAGTCAAGGCTCCATTCAATAACAATCTTTGCTAAAGTAAATGGACAGCAGCCTCCCCCTCCCCCCACCTAAAACAGAGGCCATTATCAACGGGCGGAGAGCAGCGCACTGCCGCAGCATCCGTGCCCACATCTCCGAATGACTCCTTTAATGAAAAGCTGCATGCTCTGCAGGCCATAAAACACCAAGGCAGGGCCTATTCATTTAGCTGTTGTACATATTAGCTTACTTACGGATGGCTAATGCTCCGAGCAGCATTCCCTGCGTGTGGGTTAACTCACTGGATGACTGGTTGAGAAACTGGTTCCCATGCACAGCACCGCGCACTGCTCTCTTACAAGGCGGTTTAAGTTTATTTTTTTTTTCATTTCCAGCACAAATGCACTGTCTTTAGACTCTATTTTAAATCATTCGTTTCCTGGAAAGCACTGTATATGCGCATGCCTCGTTCATCCAGAGCTCGCGGATGACATTTTCAACCACGTTCTTACAAAATGTACATATTGCCACCCCCTTAACCAAATCTCCTTTACTTGTTTACAGATCTTCGGCACCAAATCCTGAGTTCTTTTATGGCGAGAAACATCTTTCCCTTCTTGCCCTCGCTTCTTCCCGTCCCCTCCCTGGTCTTGCTTTCATGAACTCAAAGACGAAGGTGGGGGCAGGGGGGAGGGCACCTCGCAGTCACCAGTCTTGCACAGCAGGGACTCAATGGTTGCTGATAGAAACGATTTTGTGGGAAATAGTGCCCAAATGAGACTCCTCACTGTGGGATCTAGGAAAGGAATGGGGACCTGCACGTTGGTGTTTTCTGAAGGTTAGGGTTCAGACTTGAACCCAGCTTCTGTTAGTGCGGATCTAAAGATAGTTTTAAACTTTCCGTTGTGTTCACTCGTCAATGGCTGATACACACACGGAGTGGGATCCAGGAGGAATGAAAGTGCACGCAGAGTTCTTTCATGAAATTATCCCCCACTTTTGTTGTTGTTAGGTGAGACATAAACGTGAAAATCTCAGAGGAACTACCAAGACAGGCCCCCAAACTCTCTTCTTGCTGGACCTTCAAATTGAGTTCTGCTACATCAAACGGGGACAGCCCCACCGGAGTGAGCCAAGAAGGAGGTAAAATTATCTCCAGTCCCGACTTCCAGCCCTGACCCCTGGATAGTCTAGCCTCGCTGGGCATCTGAGAGGCGTGGGTCTGCATCTGACCCAAGCCCCCTCCTCCTCATGTTCCTGCCGCTCCCGTTCCTCTGGAACCTTCACCGCTCCCTCCCTTCCTCGCCTTCATCCGTGAGTGTTGGGGACCTGTACTTCCCTCACTCTGCGCCCCCTCCATCCCTACGCTCTGCCACATCACCTAGGCAGGCTCCCACTGCCATCTCCACCCTGACAATTCTCCATTTCCATCTGACTTCCTGTGGAGGAAGCACCTAAATGTGGGTGGGAGGCAACCACTTTGACGTGCCCAAAACTAAACTCAAGGTCTTTCTTAACATCTCTTAGCAACGGTGCCTCCACCCGCCGTCCGGGAACCTGGTTGTCACACCTCACATCCAGTTTGCATAATTCATCTCACAAGCCTAAAGCCCATCAACCTGAGGGGGACGAGACAATAGTTATTGCCTCCATTCCCAGCCCCGGCCAGAACACTTCCTTCCAGCCAGAGGCTTCTTTACAAAGCACAAATCTGTTATCTCTGCTTTGCTGCAGGCGTTTGAATAGCTTCCCATTCATAGTCCAAAATCTTTAACCTTAACCTACAAGGCCTGTGCTCTGGCCAACAGCAGCTTTCTGACAGTTTCTTTAACAGCCCAATGACATTTAGCCTCAGGACCTTCACTGATTATAGCCCTCGAGCCTGGAGCACTCCCCATTCTTCTGGAATCCAGCTTTGAGTGCTGACTGCCTGGGTTTGTATCTAAGGCTCTGCTATTCAACCATTGGTGTGACTTTTTAAATATATATATATATATATATATATATATATATATATATATATATATATATAAAATTGATTTTTTACAGCGAGGAAGGGAGAGGGATAGAGAGTTAGAAATATCGACAAGCTTCCTCCTGCACACTCCCTACTGGGGATGTGCCCGAAACCAAGGTACATGCCCTTGACCGGAGTCGAACCTGGGACCCTTGAGTCCGCAGGCCGAAACTCTATCCACTGAGCCAAACCGGTTAGGGCCATTGGTGTGGCCTTTAACTTGCATCAGTTTCCTTATCTGTAAAATGGGGGAATAATAGTACTTACCTGATGGGGCTATGATAAAGAGGAAGTAAATTCAGGTGCCTAATCTTATCCTTACTGCAGTGAGGGGCACTTTTATGTGTTCCATGAATGTTAGATATTAATACCAATATTATTTTCTTCTGTGCTTCTAACCAACATAAGATCCCGTGTTTAACAGGTGACTCAGTAACTGTTTATTGGGTAAATAAGTGAATGAACAGTGTGTGAAAGATGAGATCTGGACTTGTCCATTGTCATTCCTGTAGAACCAAAATGTGCCTATGTAAGAGTGACAGGGTATACAACAACCTGGAGAGGGAAAGACAAAGTGAGAAGCATGGCATGTGTGAAGACAAGGAGTGGTGAGACATCCTAATGATGAGCTTAGAGCTATCAGGCAGATGTCAGCCATCCGAGATCCACCAGTGGGAGTGGGGGCAGGTGGGAATTCGTTCATTCAGTCAACAGCATGCATGGTGCCGAGTGCTGGAGGCCAAGCCCAATGGGTCCAAGGTACAGAGAAAAGCCATTACTACCCTGTGATGCTTCTAGAAGATCCCATAGGGCCACCATCAGCTGCATCTAGACCTAGTGACTTTCATGACCTCAACAATTCTCAAACTCACTGGTAATGGGAAAAGGTGGGCACTATATGTAATACTTCAAACAATTGGGGGAAAAAAGGTCTGTAGTCGTTAACCTTATAGTCAGAATGCAAAGATTTGTCAACAAGGATGTTCTTGGCACTATTTTTTTTTCCAAATTATAAGGAAGTTTATTTAGAAAGTGACAGAGGTAGTGGAAGTGAGCCAGCTGGGCTGTGTGGGCTCAGGAAACAAGTTACAGAGGCAGAAGGGCCCTTGGACCTTAGGAGAGGAAAAGGCAAGGTGCAGGGGGGAGTGGGGGGGGCGGAGAGGGAGAAAGGAAGTCCCCCCCCCCTGCTCCCCAGTGAGAGAGGCGCTGCCCTTAGCACAGTTTTTGCCAATGAAAACTGATAACATAGATGTTCAGCAACAGAGCTTATGGCACTTTGATAAAATGGAGTATTGGGTGGCTGTGAAAACTGCGGTTTTTCCAAGAATGTTTGACATTCTTTCTACAAACCCAAAAAGACTCACAGTATACAGGTTGACCCTTGAATAATGGGGGGCGGGGGTTAGGGGCTCTGAATCCCCAAACAACTCTTCACTACAGTCGGCCCTTCACCATCAGTGGACTCAACCACCTGCACCTGGGGAACAGTGCCTCCCTCCCAGGTGGGAATCGGCGGCTGGGAATCTGCCGTAGGGAATGCGAAAATACTGTTTTCCACCCGCGGTTTGTTGAATCCGCAGGTGCGAACCCCAGGATAGGAAGAGCCCGCTGTATCTAATGGGGAAAAGCCGGGACCCGCAGAGTTCAAACCCTTGTTGTTCAAGGGTCAGCTGTCATGCTCAGCCGAAAAGAACACGAACTCCCTCCTGCAGGTGCGTGTCTGTGCACAGCTCATGTGTTACTCTCCATTGGAGACGGGTGCGAACCCCCGCTTTGCAGGCGCTGGTCGCTAGCCGGGCGGAGGGACATTATTAGGTAGAAACCCCCGCGAACAGGCCTTATTTTGGGGCTTTCGGGGCAGGCTTGATGCACTGGAGCTATCATGGCGTCCAGGACGGCCTGTCACGCTGCTGGGCCTCAGTTTCCTTCTCTGTCAAATGAGGAGGTTGGACTACATTGTCCCCAAGACGTCTATGAACAAATATGCAAAGCAGGCACGATCTCGGGTAACAGTTGCTATTGAACTGGCTGCAAAGCTGCAACTGAGGTGGAAAGAGAGGCGCAGAAGAGGCGTCAGGTGTGTGTGTGGGGGGAGGGGGTTGGGGGGGGCAGCGTGGCAGGTGCTGAGCAATGGGATCGCCGCTCCCAGGGACCCGCGAGCAGGTGCGTGCGAGGAAGCAGGCGGCCAGGGCGCCGTCTCCCGGGTTTCCCGGGGCCAGCGGCCGCCGGGTCCACCTCGCCCGGTTCTCCAGCCGCTGAGACCGTCCCCGCCGCGGCCCGGCAGGGGGTGGGGCTGCCCGGGGAGGCGCGGCCCCCTCCCGCGCGCAGGGATCCCCTGGGGACCAATTCCGGGTGAGGGGAACCCAGAGGTCACCGCCGCGCAGACCTCCGAGGGGCTGAGGGGCTGTTGGGAGCCTTTCAGGCCTAACCAGAGCTCTAAATCGGAGGGCATGTAATTGGCCTCGTCATTTCCGATCGATTCCCGAATTCTACACATTGAAGGGCCCTGGGGTGAGAGGGGGCGGAGACGCCGCGACCCCCGCCCGCCTCCGGGAGCCGGGAGCGGCCCGCCGCCCTGAGCCCCGGCAGAGGGTGGGAGTCCCCTCGCCCACCGGCTACCCCGCCCCAGCTCATCCGGCACCTGGGGCGCTTGGGGGGTGGGGCCTGGGGTGGGGGAGGGGGAGACTCGGAGGGAAAGCGAGCGACCTTCCCGCAGCCTCCCCTCCCCTGTCCCCCGCCCCCGAGCTTCCCCGACAGGGACCACCCGAGGGAGGCGAGAGGGAGGGCGGCTCTGGAGAGGAGCAGAACCGAGGTGTCTAAAGTGCATTGTCCTTTCTTTTTCTTTTTTTTTTTTTTAATATATTTTATTGATTTTTTGCAGAGAGGAAAGGAGAGGGATAGAGAGTTAGAAACATCGATGAGAGAGAAACATCGATCAGCTGCCTCCTGCACACCCCCTACTGGGGATGTGCCCGCAACCAAGGTACATGCCCTTGACCGGAATCGAACCCGGGACCCTTCAGTCCGCAGGCCGACGCTCTATCCACTGAACAAAACCGGCTAGGGCGCATTGTCCTTTCTTATCCTCACGGAAAACTGGTGCTTGGCATCCAGCCCCTTCACCGCTTCCGGTCTCTGTCTACCCAAATCTTGTCTGTACGTCCTCCGCATCAAACGGAGACTGTGTAAACGTGTCTCCCCCCACATCATCGTGCAGCGATCATTTTCTGTTTGGTCCGAAGTGTTTTCCGTGACGTGACTTCAAACAGGCGCACACGTCCCACCAGAAGATGCACCGCGATTTGGACATTATTAGGCGTTACTGTCGGTCATTTTAAGCAGCTTCCAATTTTCCAATATTCACAAATAGCTGTGCTCAACACCGACGTCGATACATATTTGCCGACATCCCGGATGGTTTTTCATTCGAATCCATTTCTGGGTGCGAACTAATGGGCCCGAACGTAGGTCTGGGATGGGGAGGCGGGGCGGGCGCAGGGGTGCGGCCCACCGCGCAGTGGCCGCCGGGGCGGAGCTCCAGCAGGAACCATGGTTACCACTGCCTTCAGGCTCCTTCCGTCTCCCGTTCCGCACCCTCAGCACTTACACTCTGAGCTTTCCGGGCGGCCCCGGGAGGGTGGCTGAGCCGGCCGGCCGGGAGCCGGGACCCCGGGCATCGGGGTGTGGGCGGGAGTGGCGCAGGGAGGAGGCACAGGCTGGGTGCAGAGTCAGGACGCACCTCAGGTGACATCCAGGGCCCGGCCCCGCCCCATCCCCGCGCTTGGGCGTGGCATGGGGGGGGGGGGGGTCGTGACAATGGCTGTGATGACAGGTGGCCCTCCTCAGAGCTGCTGGCCATGGGGGTGCGCAGTCTCCCCCTCCTTTCTCCTCTCCCTCCCTAACCCCACGCCTTCGGACCTCCTCCCCTGCTCCCCACCCGCCGCTGCCGGAGCCCCCACGCCTGGGGGAGTGGGCCGCCCGGTGGACGAGGAGGCTGGCCTGAGGCTAGAGGCGGGGTGGGGGAGCGTGGCTGCAGAGGTGCGCGTCCTGCAGGGAGAGCGAAGGCTCCTCCCCACGCGGCCCGGCACCCCGAGCTGCAGCTCATCCCTCCCCCTCTCCCTCCCCCCAAACAGAGGCTGGGCCAGCTCACTTCTCACTCTGGGGAGCGGCCCAGGTTGCAGGTAGAGACCAGCCTACTGAGGAAAGGTGCTAACTCGGGGCCTTGTGCCTGCTCACTAAGTGGGGCAACGGGTTTCTTCTGATGCTTTTTCTTTCCGCTGGAATGGCCCCGGTCCTGAGAGACAGAGAACTGAAACGAGGCACCCAGGCCCGCAGGCAGCCTCTCCCTCGCTCCACCACCACCCCACTCCCATCCTTGTCCTGCTGTTTCACCAGCTGGTCCCGAAGTGAAAGGGTGAAGCCTTCAATGCAACCTTGTTGCAGAACCTTCTCCTGGCATTTTGTGACGTTTTCCCATTATTCACTTGCTCTAAGTCTGGTTCCTCTGTATATATCCTTCACTACTGCTTAAACTTCTTGAATACAACAGGCTGTACATCGTATACTTCTTATGTTGGTTCACTGATAGAAGAATATACATATAATACATATTTTTGATATACTGAATATATGTGTTTGGTATATAACCTGCCTACCTGGATACTGCTATTTGGGCAAGAGATGAAGCTCGGACTAAAAGAGCAACAACTGTGTACATGGCCGTAGGCTGCCTCTTAGGCTCACTGCCCTCCAGCCATCATGAATGGAAAGGCCCCCTGAGTTCTGTGGGGTGGGGGAACATGGGTAGGTAAGCTCTTCTGCCTGGATCACTGTGGCTCACGTAGCTAAGTTCCCCATCCTTTACATCCCAGCTTACTAGTTACTCCTCTGGGAGGAAAACTCATTGGGACATTTCCCCACAAAGTAGAAAACATAAATTCTCAGGCATCCCACCGTTGAGTGGGTTAATTGAAATGAATAATCTCTTTCCGATGGTCTGTAGTCATTGAAAGTGAAGGAGTGAGAGTCAAGGGAAGTATACCAGCTGTACATGAAGTATGCATTCAGTGGTGAGCTAGAGTCGACCAGAAGGTTTTGGGATAAGATGCAGTAGGAATGCAGGAAAGCTTTATGAAAGGCAAACATTGTGAGGAGAATTTTGGGGACCTGAAAGGTCAGCGTTTAAGGAAAGGGATGAGCCTTGTCCCATGTGGCTCAGTTGGTTGAAGGTCAAACCATGCATGGAAAGGTCGCTGATTCAATTCCCAGGTAGGGCACATGCCCGGGTTGCGGGCTCGATCCCCAGTGTGGGGCATGCAGGAAGCAGCCGATCAGTGATTCTCTATCATCCTTGATATTTCTATCTTTATCTCCCTCTCCCTTCCTATCTGAAATCAATAAAAATCTATTTTTTAAAAATGGTCAAAGTAACTAATCATCAGAGAGATGCAAATTAAAACTATAGTGAGGTATTACTTCACACCTGACAGAGTGGCTACTATCAATAAATCAGCAAACAACAAGTGATGGCAAGGATGTGAGAAAAGGAAACCCTAGTGCACTGCTGGTGGGAATGCAGACCGGTGCAACCACTGTGGGAAACAGCATGGAGTTTCCTCAAAACATTAAAAAAAATGGAACTGCATTTTGACCCAATAAAACCACTTCTGGGTATATATTCTAAGAATTCTGAATCACCAATCAGAAATAATATATGCACCTCTATGTTCATAGCAGCCTTATTTACAATAGCTAAGATCTGGAAACAGCCCAAGTCCTATCAGTAGATGAGTGGATAAAAAAGTTATTGTAGCCGAAACCGGTTTGGCTCAGTGGATAGAGCGTCGGCCTGCGGACTCAAGGGTCCCAGGTTCGATTCCGGTCAAGGGCATGTACCTTGGTTGCGGGCACATCCCCAGTGGGGGGTGTGTAGGAGGCAGCTGATCGATGTTTCTAACTCTCTATCCCTCTCTCTTCCTCTCTGTAAAAAATCAATAAAAAAATATAAAAAAAAAAGTTATTGTACATTTGTGCAATGGAATACTACTCAGCTGTTTAAAAGAAGGAATTCTTACCCTTTAAGACAGCATGGATGGATCTGGAGAGTATTATGCTAAGCAAAATAAGCCAGCCAGAGAAAGACAAATACCATATGATCTCACTAATATTTGGAATCTAATAAACAAAATAAACCGATGAACAAAATAGAACCAGAGGCATGGATACAAGGAATACACTGACAAATGTCAGAGAGGAGTGGGTTGGGAGGGGGGGGGGGACTGGATAAAGGAAGGTGAAAGGATTAGCTTTTTATTAGCTATATATTAGCTACCTGATATATATACTATTCAATTTTTTTTCCTGTTTTTGTCTATTATTTTGCTTTTTTCTGTTATTACACTCAGTGAGACAGGGAAAACAGGGAGTTTGATAATGATGTCTAATATTTCTGTGAGTAGTTCCAAATTGTGTTAATATAGTCCCTCCTCTCCCCGATAGTTCTGTTCTGGATTTCACTGGAAACTGTCTCCTCCAAGGGAGGAGCAGGGAGGGGGTCTGAGAGGCAGGGCAGTGCATGGTGGCTGATGTCATTCAGGAGGAACAGGGAGCTCCTCCAGCCAGGATTCTAGAATAGCTTGACTGTATGGGGCAATGCTTGTTTTGTTTTTTTAAATAAATTCACTTTTATGTGTTTACTAGTTTTAGTTCTGAATCCCATGCTGGTGTGAGTTGTCTCAAGTGAAAATTTTACATGAAAGATCCATACTCAGGTGCCCTTCTACAGTTGTTCTTTTTGTTTTGTTGATCCTCCCTATGGATATTTTTTCCATTGATTTTTATTTTTTTAGAGAGAATGAAAGGGAGAGAGGGAGGGAGAGAGAGAGAAAAAACACACAAAACACCATATTGATGTATCTCTCACATGAATTGGTTGCCTCCTGCACCCCCCTGCAACCCAGGTATATGCCCTTGACCGGGAATCGAACCCAAGACCCTTCAGTCCACATGCCAACACTCTAACTACTGAGCCATGCTGGCCAGGGGTACCCTTCTATGGTTTTCTTATAGCAATATGGACATCAAGTGAAATCTAGACAATAATAATTAAATTAATTAGAAGTGAATCTGTAAACAAGGTAAAATTTTTATTCATATCTGTTAGTTCAAGCTACAAATAGGGTGAAATCATCTGCATCCTTCCGATTCAATCAGCTGGGTGTTTCTTTTTATTATTTAAAGAGCTCATAATTGATCTATTTCTGTTAGTCTAGTTTTCATACTCAGAGAGAATTGCGTTAATATACCTCTTGCCTTTCCACAGATGGGTTTGGTAGTCTGGTTTTATAATATGTCCTTCCATAACTTTCTGAGATTTGCTGGGAAGCATTTTGGACACATTCCCTTAAACTCCAAATCACAACTTTTATGCAGAAATATGCTCATTCTTCAGTCTTATAGCAATTTAGTTTACTGAACAAAAAACTCCAAGTTATTAAAAATATTTTGTCTAAAAGAATATGAGACAGAAAGTTTCTGAACTATCATTTGAAGTAGTTTGGTTGAGATCATAATTCATTTTTGGGGGGGTTTGGGGCATAAGTTTTGTGAGGACACACAATCTTGACCATTTCCCCCCTAGTCCTCTGTACAGATTTCTAGTGGCATCTCTTCTGAGCAAACGTTGGGTGCTGATTGAACATTTGCTCTAACTCATGCCAAAGGCTTCTTGCTAGAAATTGATTTGTTGTGTTTTAAAATGCCTCTTAGAATAAGAATCCCCATTAAATTTCATCTTGGAAAAAGAGCAATATGTTTGATTGACATCACCAGGAATGTCTGTACGCTGCATATGTACAATTTCAATACATTATATTGAACATGCCTCATTTTGAGAGTATGACCTTGAGTTGTCATTGCTTGAGAAAACATGGACTGGTTAGGACATCCATTAATGTCCTAGAACAAATGCTATAGCAGAATCCCCAAGGGAGACAGGGATTTTACTGGTCTCTGGACACAGGAATCCATTTGTTGGAGCGGAGGCAGAGTGTGATGAGCTGTAAAATGAAGTTAATTTCTGTGCCAGACCAAACTGGGTGAAAGACCGAGCAGCTGGCTAAGACGAAGGCTGCATCCCCTCCAGAGGGAAAAATAACGGCATTTTCTCAGATATTGTCACCTGCGTGTGTGGTGTATTTGACAAGGCCCCTGTAGAACAATAAGGAGGAACGTAATTTAACTAGGAGCTCCAAGTGCGTGACTAGGAAGCCCTCATGGTGAAATCTTTACTTTCAGGTTGGACTTCATGCAGAGTAGGAGAAGAAGAGAGGACAATACCTTATTGCTAAAAGCATCCTGTAAGTGACAAAGCTGTTAATACCGCTCTTGTGAGTTGTTATAGTCGGGAGTTTTAAAACAGAACTGGCATTTCCTATCTTCCATTTGGGGCACTGATTATCAAAGCTGGAACAGCATAATGCTTTTGTTTTATATTTACTAGTAGGAGTTAATTTTGTTGAAGTTTGGGGGTATTTTTCAGGATGAGATTCTCTTTAAGTTAATAATAGTTTATTATTTTCCATGGAGTTTACCCCTTCCTATTTACAGTTGTCCTATTGTTTGTAAGCACAACATACACTATATTAGAAGCAAAGCCCGCATTTTAATCGCCCCCCTCCTTCCCACCCCCACTCAGTCATAATTGTTTTGTAAGCAGAGTATTAGCCTTACCATAATGCCCAGTATGAAAATTCAGCTTGGAGATTTGTAAGTTGTTGTATTTAAAATTCCACCTATTTTTGCATATCAAGGAGCTTACCTCCTATTTTCTGACTGGTGGGTAAAAATTAAGAGCATAGACATAAGAGATCGATATCATTACTTGTATGATTCCAGACAGCAAACAGCTCTGAGCTCAGGTCCCTATTTGTAAAATGAGGAGGATAATTCCTACCACACAGGCTTTTTGTGTGTATTAAATAAGATATTTTTTTAAGTTCTTAGACTAATATCTGGTTCAAATATAGTGGTATCTTTTCCAATAACTGTATGGTTGATATTATTTCTTTTTGAAAATAGGATTCTAGTTTATTTTTAAAGCTTTAAATGCCCTGACCAAAATTTTACCTTCCACATGTAATATTTTATGTGCCTGGTCCTGTTCTAAATACTTTTTGGTGGATTTTATTATCAGCCTCGTTGCACAGATGAGGAAATTGAAGTACAGAGAGAAAAAGCAATTTGCTCAAGTGGAGGGCAGACCTATGAATCTACACAGGCATTCCATGCAGAGGTCTTTTTATTCTTAACTTTACAATTTTTTGAATAGGTAAGACGGTCACATGGTTTAAACGTAAAATAAAATATATGAAATAAAAAAAACATACAATGAAATATTTTTCCTCTTCCTGTGTCTCCCATTCTCATAAGCAACCAGTTCCTAACTCTTCAGGTGTCCTCCAGAGTTTTGTTATGCATGGGAGACAAATATCTGTGTCTTTTTCCCTCCCCATTTTCTTCTATATGAACTTCTTAAATTTATCAAAATATCTGCAAAACCGTTTCCAATCAGAACCTAGAGCATTTTCTCATTCTTTTGTAGAGCTGTGTACTTCTCCATTGTACGATACAGTATAGTTTACCTCGTTCATCTATTGATGGCCCATTGTTTCTGATCTTTGCTGTCGTAATTAATGCAGCAAATGCATAACCAGGTATGAAAGTATAATTAGATGCATCCAGATGTGGTTAAATACTGTTCTCATGTGTAATACTGATAGATATTGCCAAACTGCAGTCCAGTGTAAGAGGTTGTGCATTCCCTCACAGCCATGCCGAGTGTGTAATCCAATTTACGGAGTTTTGCTAATCTGATACATGAAAGATGGTATCTCAGAGCAGTTTCAATTTGCACCACTTATTATGTGTGGCGTTTCATAGCCTATATTCTTGACAATTGTATTGTATGGCCACTGAGTATACCGAGGGAGCCCTGGTTGAAGAGACAAATTTTTATTCTCCCATTCTAACATTTCATTTAAGATACGTGAACTCAAAGTTATTGCTTCTATTATTTTGCCCTAAAAAGGATGTCACATTCCCTGGTCTACTGTCAAGTTTCAGAGACAAAATAAGGGTAGAGATTCACCATCAGAGACCAGGTGGGTGGGAGCTGGCTGGGCCGGGGACTCCGGGGTGCGCTTCAGCCTAGGCGTGGCTGGGGTGCTCTTTTGACCTCAGCAGACTTCACCCACTGCCCACTGTTTAATTGTTTGCAGATTTGTTGCACTCCAGGGCTTGGTTGCAAGTGGAATTCCACTATATATATTTTCCATTTGAATTTTAGTTATTTCTTATCTACATACATTATTTAGATTTGAATAAAATTCCTTCTGAAAAAGTACCCCATTCAGGAGCCATGGTTTTGTGCCCCATGCCACCCCAAATAAATATAAATTCTTTGTACATTTTATTATAACTTTGAGACATGTCCCTTAGTATACCTTCTTCCAGCAGACTGCCTCCCTTAAGCCCACCCCCCGCCGTGTAGAAAATCAAAACCTGCCATTGCTTGAACCCCTTATAAACACGCCCGTCAAAGCATCACCCTGACCCTTCCCCAGCACCGTCTTCCATCTTTATGCACCTACAGGCTGTTAGGACATTTTCCTTTGTACTTAGTTGCAATGTACCTTCCGGTGGCTGCTGTCCGTTGGTGCCGCCCAAAGCATGTGGAGTCTCTAGTGCAAAACCATTTCCTTTGTGTGTTGAAGACGTTGTGTTTTTCCTGAGGATTTTCCTGGCTTTTACACCCCATACACCTTCAACCATTCCTCAAAAGGCATTTAGTCATCAGATCTAGGGGAAGCCTGTCCGTCAGTGGAGCAGAAGAGAGATTTGAAATTTGAGAACAATGCATCGGTGCTTTTCATAGTTATTAAACATATCAACATGTATGCCCCCTTCTTAGGTGCTTCGGAGGGAAAAAGCAGCAGGAATGACTGTGCACGCCCTCCAGGAATTTATAATCTAAATGGACTACAGTTTACATCCAGTACAGACTGTGGCAGCATACCTGGGAGCAGCATGTGACTGTTAGGGTTGGATGACTGATAGGAAGGCATTGGCTTTGGAATCATGTCTAGGAGATAAGCCCCGTATCTATTTTAGGTTCCGTAGAAAAGAGAGCCTGAGGCAAGGCTGGCGTGTGGGTTCTTTCTTGGGAGGTGGGGTCCCAGGGCAATAAGAGAGGAAAAATGAGGCAGGGAAGGATGGGAAGAAAATACAAGGTGATGTGTGTCTAAATCCCTGCTGTGGGAAGATACGGGAGCTCAGCCACAGGCACTTCTTCAGGAGGCGAGGCAGAAACGTCTTAGAAGCTCTCTCAGGAGGGAAAGGAAGAGGGACTTCACCTGCGGTCCGGTCCGTGGGAAGGTGGCTGTGCATTTCTGGGCGGTGTCCCCGGCCCTTGGTAGCCACTGGGGAAGCTGCAGCCTGCTGCTTCAGCTGAGGCGGGACGTGTGGGAGGCGGGTGGCCTCAGGGGGGGCAAGTAGCCACGGACTCCGGGGTCAGGCGTGGCCCAGATGAGCTGAGGTGGCCGGACAGAGGTATCCAGTGTCCAGGCGGGAGATTCACCCTCTCTGATAGCAAAGAAATGACTCTCTCTTCGTTCACTTTCCCTAAAGATGTTTGCCTGTTAGGGTTAGTGTGGAAATTAAGCGAAACAATGATAACAATAATGATAAATGGTGTATGATAATATCATCTAACATTTACTGAGTATAGACTATGCTCCAAGCATGGTGCTAAGCATTTTATATTCATTACTTTATATAATGTAAATAATAATCCAATGAGGTAATATTTATTGTTTCATTAGCAGATGAGGAAATAAAGGTTTGAAAAGGTTATGCAGCTAGTGAGTGGCAGAGCCCAGATGTGAATCTAAGTCTGGGTGACTGAAGAGTATGAACACATAACTAGTACGCTCTGTTCCCCATTTGTTCGTTTATTTCTTTTTTTTTTAAATTTCTTTATTGATTAAGGTATCACATATTTGTCCTCATGCCCCCATTCCCATCCTACAACCCTCCCCACACATGCCCCCACCCCCCTGTTGTCCTTAACCGTCGTTTATTTCTTAATTAATTTTTTCACCAAATATTTTTTGAGAACCTGTTATATGTCAGGTATGTTCCAGGTGCATGGGACACCTGTAAACCACACCACAATCTTCACTCTCATGGAACTTAAATTCTGGCGATAGGGAGTGGGGGAGACATTGGCCAGAGAACAGACATGGGGAATGAGGAGATGTGTGTGTGTCAGAAAACAGCAAGTGCTGTGTGGCCTGAGTGCACTGAAAGGCTGCCAGTTCGATTCCCAGTCAGGGCACAACCCCAGGTTGGGGCACATATGCAAGGTAACAGATCAATGTTTCTTTCTCTCTCTCTCTCTCTCTCTCTCTCTCTCTCTCTCTCTCTCTCTCTCTCCCTCCCTCCCTCCCTCCCTCCCTCCCTCCCTCTCTAAACAAGTTAATGGGTGAGGATTAAATAAATAAATAAATAAATAAATAAATAAATAAATATTAATGAAATAAATAAGAGCCAGCCGGTGTGTCTCAGTAGTTGAGTATCAACTCATGTACCAGGAGGTCGCTGCTTCAATTCTTAGTCAGGACACATGCCCAGGTTTTGGGCTTGATCCCCAGCAAGGGCATGAAGGAGGCAGCCGATCTATGTTGATATTTCTCTCTCATCGATGTTTCCATCTCTCTCTTCCTCCCCCTCCTCTCTCTAAAAAATAAATAAATAAATAAAAATAAATCAATAAAAACATATTTTAAAAAAAGAAAGGAAATAGCAAGTGCTGTGGAGAAAAGCAAAGTCCAGCAGGCCAGGGAGACCGGGATTCAGACAAGTGTAATCTGACAAAGGGCGGTCAGGCAGGCCTCAGCAAAGGTCAGGGGGTCATGGGAGGATATCCAGCAAGGAGTCTGCAGTCTGCGGAGCAGGAGTTTAAGGGAATGGGGATGTAAAGTACAGTATAAAGCGTATAGTCAGTAATATTGCAATAACTGTGTATGGTGACTGAAGGGTACTAGATTTATTGGAGGGGGATCACTTCATAAGTTATATGAATGTCTAACCACTGTGCTGTACACCTGAAACTAATATAATATTGAATGTGAACGGTAATTGAAAAATATTTCAAGTCTTCAGGGAAAACTGTGTGATAGTGGGACAGTACTGGGGGCCAGGCTGGTGGAGGCAGAGGACGGACTGGAGAGCCATAGGGTAGGAGGAGGGGGGATAGGGGTGCGAGGGTGCAGACCACACAGATTTGTAGGACCTGGAGGCCACTGGAAGGTTTTGACTTGTACTCAGAGCAACGCATGTTACGTTATAATTCTATGTGATGTGAACGCACTTATTACAGCAAAGCATTTATTCCAGTTGCAATTGATTTTCATTCTGGCTCTGTCCTCAGCACAGCATTGAATCTACTCTTGCTAAGATCATTAATAAACTCCTAATTGGCAAGTGCATGTACACTTTCCAAATCTTATCAGCTCTCTATTGCATTTGATATCTATTTGACACTTATACAAAATATACTTCTTTATACTTGAGATGCTATATATAACACATTAAATGTAAATTGATCATAAGCTGCAACCACATGTTGAAAATTGTTACATGTATGATTAGAATCAAATTCAGGAAACAGTGTGTAGGGGGAGCCTTCACAGATCTAAGCAGTGTTCTAGACCCCAGATACAGCTGGTTCAAACTTTGAATTAACTGGGTGGCTTCAGGCAAGTTAGTCAATATTTCTGAGCTTCATTTTTCTCATCTTCAAATATCTTTAAAAGATTATTGCAAATAGCTTGTTGTTATACCCATTCTGCAGATGGGCAAACAAATCCAGAGAGATAAGGAACCAACTTCATATCCCTCCTCTGAAGAGAGACAGCAATTCACCTGCACCAGTGAAAGCTGGGAATAACCATCACCCATGCTTCCATAGAGAGCCATCTCAGCTCTGCAGAGGTGGGCTAAGGCAGGGACAGCTCACGGAACAACTTGCTTTCAAAATAATTTTAGATCCACTCAGACTTACAGATAAAGGGGCACTCGAAGCCATGAAACCTATACAATCATGACTATAATAATTCTACTATGGCTTAGAAAATTTAAAAGCAAGTATAACCAAACATTCATCCATTATTTGAAAAATAGTGGTATACATGAATATCTATAAAACTTCTAGTTTTGACCAACACATGTTCTTGATACAGCCTTAAGACTAGTCCTTGTTGCAACCTTAAAACTAGTAAAATTTACATTAATGTAAATGGAATGATATTAGAGATTATAAGTTATGAAGCAGTTAGAAACTGAGGGAAGGCAGAAATCAATGAAGAAGAAAATGAAAGAAAGATTGACACATAAGTAAAATAAATATCTGGTTATTTAGAAAAACAACAACAACAAATAGACAAGTCTGACCAAGCAAAAATGAAGAGAAAATACCAATAAAAAGATTAGAAGTGCCCGGGCCATCATGGCTCAGTTGGTTGGGTATCGTCCTGTGCACTAAAAGGTTGCAGGTTCGATTCCCGGTCAGGACACATGTCCAGGTTGTGGGCTCAATCCCTGGTTGTGCAGGAAACAATCGATGGATAGTGCTCTCTCACATCAATGTTTCTTTCTCTTTTTCTCCCTCTCCCTTTCTCTCTCTCTCTCAAAATCAATTAAAAATCTTAAGTAGACCTATCCAGTTTGGCTCAGTAGATAAAGCATTGGCCCATGGATTGAAGAGTCCTGGTTTTGATTCTGGTCAGGGGCACATACCTCAGGTACCTCAGTTGTAAGCTGAATCACCTGGTTGGGGCCCATGTGGGAGGCAGCCAATTGATGTGTCTTTCTCATACCGTTGTTTCTCCCTGTGCCTCTCACCCCTCCTTCCACTCTCTCTCTCTCTCTCTCAAAAAAAAAAATTTTTTTTTCAATGAAAAAATATCTTTGTGTGAGGATTAACAAAAAAAATCTTTAATAAAATAAAAAGAAGAAAGTCCTGACAACATAGATGGACCTTAAGGGCATATGCTAAGTGAAATAAGTCAGATAGAAAAAGACAAAGACGGTATGATATATTAGATCATAATAATATGCTATAAAAATTAATGTCACTTGTGAGTTTTTAATTTTTTGAGTGTGGCTGCCAGAAAATGTAAAATATTTCTATTGAAGAGTGCTGGTCTAGAATATCGGAATATTCCCTCAATGTTAGAGAAATCTGTTCTGAGTTTGGGTTTGGGGAAGAAGAGTGTCTTATTACAAATTTGCTCAGTTTCCTGCAGAGAAGGAAAAATGGTATCATCATCATCATCATCATCATCATCATCATCATCATATTCTTCCTCTGGCCATGAGCAACACTTACCTGATCTCCTAGGTAATGGAGACATTAAGACCATGCAAGATCCCCAAATAACGCCATAAATAATATTGTTGCATCAAAGTGGCTATGCCTGGAGAATGGGTGCGGTCTTCACAGGACTGTTATCATACTGCTATATTCTGACCTGGCTGCACTAAAAAGTAAGATAAAAAGAAAAGACGGTTAAAAAGCAGTAGGGACGCTGTCCTGAAATAAAATTGCCTCCTTACTTTGTCCTTGCCCAGTTTAGCATCAGTGCCTTATTGATCAGGATTAGGAAGTTAATAAGGTTTGGGCTAATTAATCAGGTGGGTAGGGACTGGAACAGCATTGCACAGCTTAATCAAGTCATCAGAACTCCCAAGCCATGAAGCAGGTAATTAAAGGAAAAGGATGCCTGTTATATAGTAACAGGAAACCAGGAGCGGACAAGGGCAAGATAGAGAACCTCCATTTTCCTTTGTACACTTCTCTGATGTAAATCAGACCCAATGACCAGAGCTCATTGCTCAGCTTCCTATCAGAGAATTAGTTGAATGCATTTGTAAATCACCTCATTGGGTAATTTACTTGCCCTAGACCAAATGTCAATGAAACTATTCTTATTTATAACTAAGTTTGTCTTGGCTAGGTTCTGCAGGAATGAGCTCTTTCGGGTAACCTGCAGTTGTCATTCATGGGCGCAGCCATTTTGATTTATAAGCAAGAGATAATTCAGTAGTTGATTATTCAATGGATACTGAGAATCTGAGCTTCCAAACATTGTGCTAGAGCTAGACACTGTACCATGCACCTTATAAACTGTAGAGATCTACTTATTCAGATAAATTATGCCGTGAGGCAAATGCTGGAGAATCTTGGGGAATATTGCCTAATCCCTGGGCCTCCCTCTATTGGTCCCCACCCAGCCCTCCCTCAAAATAACCCATTGTAAATAAGAACGATGGAGGAGGCTGAGGGGAGGAAGAAGATGAGAAAGTAAAGGCAGAGGTTACTGTGTGTAATGGAGACATCGTTATGTGTGAATTGGACTCTCTTGGCCTGGGGAAATTGACTAAAGAAGCTGAGGTTTGCAGCTCTTCACGCTGGGTCTGATCTTGCAGCCTAATGAGAGCATCAGCAAAGCACCCCTGTATATGGGGGGTAACCAAAGGAGGCCAGGAGGAGAGCCCATTGCGTTGAGGAACCAGAATGCCTAAGGTCCTTGTCAAGAGCATTGCAGTGGAGTGGAGAGAGCAGAAGCCAGATCACAGGGAAGCAGTGTGACCCTCATCTTCTAGTCTTCCCCTACCTCTCTCCAAACTCTCTCTTCCTCCTCCACTTTTTCCAGGACCTCTAGGGTCTGTGAGGGCCCGCTGAGCTAATTACGATCTGAATGTTCCCTGTTTTTCCTGCTGCAGTCTAGTCTCTGATTCCTTGAGTTCCTCCAGTTCTTAGTAACTCTTATTAGCGTGTGAATGAGAAGTGTCTCTAAATTAATTCATCTGTTCACTACAATGTAATTTCCCCAGATTAACCAGGAAAATCCTGAAAATAAATAAATGAGGGAGTCCTATCCTTAACAGATATTAAAATGTTTCATAAAACGACAGTAAGTGAAACAGTGTGGTGTTCACAGCTGACTGTGTGGATCAAGAATATACAGATATTATATTAAATTTTAGAAAACATCACTGCTTAACACAAAACAATAAAAATGTATGTTGTGATTTATAATGTGTATTAAAGTAAAATATATGACGAAAACTATATAGACCAATGGTACAGAACAGGAAGTACAGAAATAGAGCAAAATTCATTTGAGAATTTATTATGGTATAAGAGAAAGGTGAGGTAGCATACAGTTTAGTCAATTAATGATGCTGGAGTAGATATCTAGCATTCTCATCCCCAAATAAGATTCCAGATGGAGACAGGCATATACGCAAGGGTGATTATTACTGTTATTTGTAGTAGAAAAAGATGGGAAACAACCTAAAACTGTTGTAGGGTTAAATCATTTATGGTATCCCCAGGAAGCATAGGCTGTCTGAAGAGGAAAAAGGGGTGCTATGTCAAACTTTTCAAGCTGTTGCCTCGTATGAAAAGGAGTGTGTAGACCAGTTCCTGACAGACTTTATGTAAATATATGTACACACATATGACTGTGTGTGTAAGGAAGTATTCTAGAAGGATATTTAAGAAACCAAAAGTGGAAGAGAAACACCTACTTTGCCTTATCATATCCATTTTTCTGACTTGAATTTTTTAAAAATATGTATTTTTATTGATTTCAGAGAGGAAGGGAGAGGGAGAGAGAGATAGGAACACCAATGATGAGAGAGAATCATTAATTGGCTGCCTCCTGCATAGCCCCTCCCCCCCCAGGGATTGAGCCTTCAACCCAGTCATGTGCCCTGACCAGGAATTGAACCGTGACCTCCTGGTTCATAGGTTGACACTCAGTCACTGAGCCACGCTGGCCAGGCTTCTGGCTTTAATTCTTCAATTAAAAAAAAAACTAGTTGGAAAAAGATATGAAAGAGGTTCTTCTTTCTAGCAACTTCTGGGGGCAGTTTTAGAATTAAAAGATTGGGATGTGAGGGTAAAACCAGAGTTTGACCCAAGCTGAATTCTTGATAAGCTGTGTGACTTATGGGCACATATTGAATTTTCTTTAATAAGAAATAATAATCCCTGACTTTTAGGTTTATTTTGAAGGACAAATGAATTAATACTGGTATACAATTCATAACATAATACCCGACACTTATTATGAACTGATACTCTACGCCATTTTCTTCCTTCCTTCCTTCCTTCCTTCCTTCCTTCCTTCCTTCCTTCCTTCCTTCCTTCCTTCCTTTCTTTCTTTCTTTCTTTCTTTCTTTCTTTCTTTCTTTCTTTCTTTCTTTCTTTCTTTCTGTCCCCCATTTTAGAAATTTCTTCCTGGCATGGCTGTGAACTTCAGCTTCTGAGATCAGATAAGATGTGGGACTCTCACTTGCCCAGCACTTTTTCTCAATCTTTCCTGCCTCTGGTCTTTCCTTTTTCCTGGTCTGGCTTGGCTTCCATGGGGACTCTCCTGCCAGATCCTTTCACCCATTGTCCTTTTGTCACATTCATCAGGCAAAACCCAAACACTGGATCCCCTCAATTCTGCCTTTTACAGCCTGAACCTGAACACTGCTCAGAGTCTGCTGTGTCCGACCTCAGGTGAACCCTCAATCATTTATGGTATATGGCAACGTGCCCTTTGCCCCGGTGAGCTTGTGTTCCCATTCATGACAGTGGTCACTTCAAACCCCACTTTGAAAACTTTTCTTCCAATGCTGTTAGCAAATTTACCTGATCTCCAACTTCACAGAGAAAATAGAAGCCACAGGAAAGGAATGCCTTCAAATTCTGGCCCACTCCACGCTTAAGTCACAAAACAAGGGAAAACGTGCCCTTTATTCTATAAAAAATCCATGCTCTAGATTAGCTTTCTCTACAAGTTCCTCCCTCCTCGGAATCAATGACTTCACCCTCCTTCTCTTCAAACACTCCCTATCTCAGAGTACAAGGACAGTAACATTATCACCACTGTTATCAATAACCTCCTCACCATCAACAACCCTAAATCCTCCCTCTAAGCCATAACAGAACAACACACCTGAAACTCCTCCAACTATCTCCCTTCTCTATCTTTCACCACACTCCCCTCCTTTTCATGACCAAAGGTTTGGAAGGAATTTTGCACACTCACTGTCTCTATCTCCACACCTCCCACCCTTCCCCCTCTCTCCACTCCATTTAAAGGTTCTTCCTTGGACTGGAGAAACCATCTTCTTCTGGTCTTTCCCCTGCGTGTTGGCATCTGTAGAACTCTGTCCCACCTGACCTCTGTGCACACTTCTCCAGATCCATGGCTTCCACCACTATTTGCTAATGAGTCTCTCATCTATACCTTCAGCCCAAATCTCTCTCCTGAACTTCAATGCATCTGGCCATTCATTCATTGAACAGCTCTTTACTGAGCAGTGACTATGTTCCTGGGAACATAAAAGGCAAACAAGATTTGACTCCAGTGTTTCCTCCTTAAAGTCAGTGTTCGAAAATGTAATCATATTTCCCTTTAAATCTCATCTTTCTTATGGGATCTCTGTTTAAGAACCACCACTGGGCACACCATCTGTTCAAATCTATCCAAACTGAAGTCTATTTGTGACTCTTCCATCAACCTCCTTCCTAAGTTAATCAATCTCCAAGATCTCTGTTTTTTACCTCCCTTGTCTGGCTGGCAGTGTTCTAATTCTTCCAGATTCAGCTTCCCTGACCACCTTCCTCCAGTAGGAAGGTTAGAGACCTTTGGGATCTTTTTTTTAATTTTTTATTTCAGCCACTTCCCTTGGGATGTCTTATAGCTCTACATACCCATTATCAGCAGCTGTCTGTCCATCATCCATCCATCTATTGGATGTAGTTATATCCATATCCATATTTACGTCTCAATTTCTTTTGTTGACATAGCTAACTTCCCTCAGTAGATATTTTCTGTCTGATCATCACGTATCCTTAGCATGTAGCACAGAAAATGTTTGTGGAATGAATAAAAGAACAGCAAATGAGTAAATAAATAACGAATGAGTGTTCTAGAAAGAAAGGGAAGGTTGGCCTCACTGCAGATCCATCCATGTTTCCCGAGCACGGAGTGACAGTACACACACTGACGTGTCATAGTAAGTTGTAAGGTAATTCACAAATACTTGTGTTTTTTGTGGGTTTCCGCCCCCCCCCCCCCCCCCCCCCCCCATAACATATCCAAGTTAAGCAAGTTGTTAAAAAGGAAAGCAGGGCTGATTTGAGGTTCTCCATACAATAACATCACTTTTACTCACTTGCTTTCTTGAGTATGGGGAAAAAGGGTAAAGTTGTAAGTGGCCAACCAGGACTGGTACCTGGACTTGGGGATGCTCAGACATGTGCTATAAAGCTGGACAGCATCTGTTAGGAGTCACGGTAGAAAAGAGGACATCATTTTGAGGCTAGAAAATCATGATGAAGCAGCCTGTGCGATGTTGATTCCAGAGGCTCCTTCCCTGACCCTGAATGAGGCAGGGGCAGTCATGAGAAGGATGCCCGAGGAGGATGGTGATTTCGCAAGATTCTCCTCCTTGGCGTGTAGAGTAGATACAGCATGCATGCCTTCTTTTCCCTGAAAAATATGGCTGACTGGTAGTCATATTTTTGGGAGGTGGGGGTGGGGGATGTGAAATCATATTTTCCTAAAACAAGGACCTGGGCTCTCTTGGAAAACAAGAAAGTTTAGGAAGATTTCTATCTAAACTGATTAAAAATGATGATGAAAGCTTCCATGACCTGGAAAACTCAGTTGTGTTTTACTTCCTTACAGTTCGAATACAAAGGCCCATTGTCTACCCATTCCTCTTAAAGTTCAATTATTAGCAAATTGATCACATGTCAAAGCGTGACAGATTAATTGCTTCAGAATTCCGAATGTGTAAGAGCCTGGCATCTGCAGTCCCATTGGTGCTTGCAGGTTTGGCTCAAGTAGAAGTGACCAGGCTCATAAACACGTATCCTTTTGACTGTTTAATAACTAATAGGTATCATGGATTTGGTGGGGGGGGGGGTACAGTGTGAGTCAAAAGTGACAGCCAAAGACGGCAATGTTTATTGTATTTATATAGGCCTTAATTCTAATGAAAGATATTAATGAATCTTTGTGGGATTTTTTTCCGCTAAGATTTATTTATAAATTAATACCCTTAAGAATGGCCACTTGTCTGTATTATAATTTCAGTTATGCAAAATAGACATTCCCTATGATATAGTAATAGCTAATACATTTCACTCTCGGGAGAAAGCGCATGTGATCACTCTACTCACTGAGCACTTATTTTGTACTCTGTGCTCTTCTAAGTGCTTGATATGGACTCATTTTTATGTAGTCACGGTCCCATAAATCATAAGGCCAGACCTTCAAATTTTGAAGACAATTAACCACTTGGCATTAGTAGATGATAGTGTGCAAGCTCTTAATAGACTCTTATCAGCATTTTCATTAGTCAGGGTGTAATTAATGGTGCTGGGAAAATCTAATAATAAAGGTAAGCAATGGTAATTGGTTGTTATGGATTAATCAAAGAGTATATAAAGCAGAGCATATAAATTTTGGATTTAATCATCACTCTTTGGAAGTGTTCTGTGTCCTTTCAGGGCAGATGAATGAGCATTGAGAAAAACTGATTTTTTTTTCTCAATGACATTTCTTTTCATTAAAGATGAGTTTATCACTGGTGATTATCCTCTTTCCTTTTGGCAGGCTTGTATAGACTAACACACACATAATCAAGTGGGAATTATTGGTTCTTTCACATTTGCTCTCCTGTATAACAAAGTTTAAATGTTAAGTCCCTGACAGCTCCGTGAGTATACTAAAAACCATTGAATTGTACACTTTAATTTTTTTAATTTTTTTTTTTGCCAATTCTCACCTGAGGATATTTTTCCCCCATTGAGGATGGGATAGCCAAAGCAGTGGTTCTCACCCTTCCTAATGCCGTGACCCTTTAATACAGTTCCTCATGTTGTGGTGACCCCAACCATAAAAGTATTTTCGTTGCTACTTCATAACTGTAATTTTGCTACTGTTAATGAATCGTAATGTAAATATCTGTGTTTTCCTATGGTCTTAGGCGACCCTGCTAGTGGTTCTCAACCTGTGGGTCGCGACAGATATTTACATTACGATTCATTAACAGTAGCAAAATTACAGTTATGAAGTAGCAATGAAAATAATTTTATGGTTGGGGGTCACCACAACATGAGGAGCTGTATTAAAGGGTCGCGGCATTAGGAAGGTGGAGAACCACTGGCCAAAGGGAAGGGCTGCAAGCGCCGAGCCAAGGGGACATTGGGTCGTTGATGGCAGCCCCCAGGAGCTGGAGTTTCATCCTTACATACAGTCACTGGGGGGAAACTTTTGTCCTCAGTGTGTGTGTGGGGGGGGCTGAGGTGGTGGGCTTGGAATGTGGATGGAATGCAGGTGTGTGGGCAGGTACCTTCGGGATAGTTTCAATTCCTTATATGGCCTGATTCCATGTGTCCGGCAATGTCTCTTCCTGGCTTTGGTCTCCTGTGGTGGGAAGTTTACGAAAGACGTTAATAAGGATTATTCTGTCCTATCGTCCTAACAAGAGCCACACCAATTTCCATTTGTTGAAGTTTGTACATGAATCCATGTTCTTGTACCCTGATTTGGCTTGAAAGAGGATTATATAATATGGGCCTTGGATGTTGCGTACAAGGATGAATTATGCTTCATTCAGGTAGATAGACCATAATGTCAGTTGAGCAATGGTTTCTATAAATATCGCAAATGCACCAATCATAAAAAGTGGAATCTGGCCCAGTCATACCCACACCTATGAGATCAGAATCTCTCCCAGTGGGATTGTTGTATCAGAGTTTTAAAAGCTTGCCAGTGGGTTCAATGTGCCACCCAGGTGGAGGGATACCAGTTTAGCTGAACACGGCTGGGGCAAGAGCGCTGGGTGACAAGCACCTTCTTTCAATCGGATGTGCTAGAAATGGGCTTCCTCTGACAGCAAGAGCGGCTTTCCTTACGTAAATGTACTCATGGATGTTTGTAAGCACTAACTTTGCATGAGCTCCGGAGAGACTGAGTGGACAGAGTAAGAGGCAAACAGCGGGAGTGGGGTTTGGGGGGTTGGAAGCATGAATTAAAAAAAAAATTAAGAAGGAGCAAAGGAAGTAAATGAGAAACTAGAGGCCCTTCAATTGTTCTTACATCTTAACACTAGAAAGGGCATTAAGAATCTAATCCACTATCTACGTTTTTCCTGCGAAGGTAAGGGATCAGAAGTTAAGCATTGGGCTGAAGGACACACGGCGAGTTTGTAGAGGCCAGGACTGGTCATGCCTGTCCATTCTAGCTGTAATACCCTTCCAAACCTTGTCTGCTGCTGAAAGAATGTTATACTTCCAGAAAAGCCGCAGAAATAGTATAAATAACTCCTATCAAACGGTCACCCAGCTTTCCCTGAGGTTACCCTCTGACAAAGCCCACGTACTTAGTCACCAAGTCAGGACATTAACATGGGTACAATGCGATATTCTCTTGCAAATGAAGAAACTGAGGCCTAGGGAGGTCACACAGCTTGCCCCAGGGCACACGGCACTTAGCTGCAGAATCCGCATCACCTTCAGGGCCACAAGCACCCAGCTGCCCTGGTTTCATCTGAAGTCGGCCTTCTAGAAGAACGAATTTCTAGAGGCAAGGCTGGTGGGAACTTCACTTTGTCCTGCTGACACCACGGATGCAAGTCATTGACGGGCATTTGAGAGACACCACCCCTCTGCCCCCCAGCCCCATGCCAGGGCCCAGGAATTTGACTCAGCGCTTTGTTGCTGTAATAATTTTATCTGGGAACTCGTGTTTTGTAAGTAAAGGCCGATTTATAATAAAGCGATAAACCTGGCCGCGGGGTGGGGACTCCGGCCTGCGGGCACCACATTGCTGGCTCCGAACAGATTGGCCTGGTGCCCAGTGCGCACGCGCAAGCCTGGGGCTGGCCAGCCCCGCAGGGCGGGGAGATTAGAGGGGCGACTGGGGCGGCGGCAGATGCAGGAGAGGGGCGGGGCTCCGCACACCTGCCCCCGGAGCACCCCCTGCAGCACCCCTCAAGCCTGCAAACTTTGTCAGTAAATCGTTACTGGACAGAAGTGTAGGCTGGACGTTGTAATAAAGCA
The DNA here is from genome assembly GCF_951640355.1 of Cnephaeus nilssonii. Classification (NCBI taxonomy): domain Eukaryota; kingdom Metazoa; phylum Chordata; class Mammalia; order Chiroptera; family Vespertilionidae; genus Cnephaeus; species Cnephaeus nilssonii. The sequence goes on along the minus strand of NC_137089.1, from coordinate 38,672,263 downwards.
CCTCAGGGGATACTAGACATGCTCTGGTTTTGAAAACCGCTGCCGCATTGCAAGCCAATATCCACAGCCTTAGAAATAGAGATTAAATGTAAAGATGGTCCCAGCCCATGGAAAAGAACACTATTTTCTTTCTTAAAAAAAAAAAAAAGATTTCAGAGAGGAAGGGGAGGGAGAAAGAGAGAGAAATATCAATGATGAGATGGTGAGGCTGCATCCTGCGCGCCCCCTACTGGGGATCGAGCCCACAACCCCCCCCCCATGTGCCCTGACCGGAATGGGTTGATCGGTGGAGGCTCAACCACTGAGCACGCCTCCCGGCAGAACACTGTTTTCATGAGATGTTTCAGATGAACCAGTTCTTAAAGGAAACCATTTTTTAGATTCATTTTCCTCTTGCAATTGAAGATACAGAGGTAGAATGCATAAACAGGCAATTGGAATTATGTACAGATCATGAAGCCACGTTCGGTTTCTTGTAAACCACGGGTTACAGGAAATGTAAGAGGAAATATTAAAATACCACTGCATACATTTGCACTTAAAAATTAATCTTATAGCTCTAGCCAGTTTGGCTCAGTGGATAGTGGATAGAGTGTCGGCCCTCGGAATGAAGGGTCCCAGGTTCAATTCCGGTCAGGAGGAGTGCGGACCAGTCAAGGGAGGGAGGAGAGACAGAGAAAGAAACATCAAAGTGAGAGAGAATATAAATAAAATAAAATAAAATAAAATAAAAATAAAACTTACATCGACCGATTTGTGTGAAGAGCTAAATCTTTTTAGAAAAATTATTCCATGAGAACCATCACCTATACCTGTACTAAAATTTACTTATTTATTTATTTTAAATATATTTTTATTGACTTCAGAGAGGAATGGAGAGGGAGAGAGAGACAGAAATATCAATGATGAGAGAGAATCATTGATTGGCCGCCTCTTGCATGGCCCCTACTGGGGATGGAGCCAGCAACCCGTGATGCCCTTGACCAGAATCGAACCTGGGACCCTTTAGTCTGCAGGCCAATGCTCTTATCCACTGGGCCTAACTGGCTAGGGCTAAAATTTATTTTTCAAAATAATTTACCAGAAATTTATCTCAATAAACTATAGGTTGCCAGTCTATAAAATACTCTTAACTCTTCTAATAGTTACATCATCAGAAAAGTCCTCAAAATTAAAAATCATAAAAATTGTTTTGTCATCTTGCATTTGCTGAGAGTGATTTTCAATTATACCGACTGAAAGTGAGGTTAGAAGCCCTGGCCGGCGTGGCTCAGTTGGTTGGAGCATCCTCCCATACACCAAAAGGTAGCAGTTTGATTCCCAGTCAGGGCACATTCTAGGTTGCGGGTTTGATCCCTGGTCAAGGTACCCATCGATGCTTCTCTCTCACAATGATGTTTAAAAAACATATCCTTGGGTGAGGATAAAAATAATATTAATTAAAAATGTTTTTAAACCTAAAAAAAAAAAAATGAGGTTGAAAGAGTGTAAGTTTTGGCCCTAGCTGGTTTGGCACAGTGGATAGAGCGTCAGCCTATGGACTGAAGGGTCCCGGGTTTGATTCTGGTCAAGGGCACATGCCCGGTTGCAGGCTCGATCCCCAGTAGCGGGCATGCAGGAGGCAGCCCATCAGTGATTCTCTCTCATCATTGATGTTTCTATCTCTTGCTCCCTCTCCCTTTCTCTCTGAAATCAATAAAAAAAATTGGAAAAAGAAGAAAAGGTAAAATTTTGATGATGTAATAAATGAATTTTCAGAAAAGTGAGCCAGAAAAATCTTATACTCAATCAAGATATCACATTAATAAGATATAATTTATTGTGTTTATAAAATTATGACACCAAAAATACTTTCTTTTGCAATCCTAAATGTGTTTTTACTCATATATTGCTGTTATCCCTATTACATTTTATATGTAATAAGATCTTTTTAAAGGGAAGAGCTTCATTTGTTAGTATTTGTAATAGCACTTTTTCCTCCATCCCTTTTGAACAAGAACTCCCCACTTTCATTTTGCATGAGGCCCTCCAAATTATGTAGCTGGGCCTACGTTTATATATATATTTAGATTCTTTTGTAAGATGTGGCTTTGTCTCATAACATAGGGGATTACTTACATAGAAGGTTCAGATACTGGACAGAAAAAAGAAAATGAGGACTATCCATTGAAAAGGGATGCCCTAAGACTGAAATGGGAATAGCTGTTATACACGACCCATTGAGTTAAAACAAGTGCATTTAGTGGGATGATATTATGGACTTAAACTTGAATTTTGAACACTCAAACATGTCATTTGACTAAGCAGGTCCGTACTTTCGGTTAACCAGTGAAAACATGGCTATGAGTGAATGGCAGCATTATGGAACAGAGAGACCCTGTCAGGAGCTTGGAAGCTTGGAAAGTAGCATTGTCAAATCTGAATGATAGTTTTGGGGTTGGCTTTGGGAGTGAAACTGGCCACATGCTGTCTTTTCAGTTTGAGGAACCTGATTACCAGTAAAAATGCAACTCAGGGCTCAGGGAGTGGTAGACATTGAGGTGCATTGGGCAGAGATTCACAAAGGGACAGGGGCCTGAAAAGATGCTACAAAAGTTGAGTCAAGGACAGAGATTTTCCCAAAGATTTGTACACTCAAAGTAACTTTTGGTTATCATGGCTTGCTCTAATTTAAGTTAACCTACAGGATTTGGCCTTCTGACAAATAATCATGAAAGAACTAGCCAGAAAATTCAAGTAAATGTAAGCAAGGCATGTGCCCTAGTGTCTCCCTGATGCCCCCATAAGGTTAGCCTTTGTTTTTTTTTTTGTTGTGTTCCGTCATCACTTTAATGAGAGGATATTTAACATCCAAAGGAGTAACATTCAGACTCAGTAGTTGTGGTGGAGTGAATGGTGGACCCCCAAAAGATAGGACCCCATTCTAACTTCTAGAACCCATGAACATGACCTTTGGAAAAGCGGTCTTTGTAGATGTAATTAAAGATCTCCCTGGTTTATCCAGGTGGGCCTAAATCTAATGACAACTATCTTATAAGAGGCAGGAGAAAGCCTTGTGAAGACGAGGCAGAGATCCGAGTGATGCAGCCATAAGCCAAGTCACACCTGGAGCCACCAAATGCTGGAAGAAGCCAGGAAGGATCCTCCCCTAGAGCCTTGGGAAAGAGTGCAGCCCTGCAGACACCTTGATTTCTGACTTCTAGCCTGCAGAACTGTGGGAAAATACATCTGTTGTTTCAGGCCACCCAGTTCTTGGGGCTTTGTTACAGTGGCCCTTGGAAAACTGACACAGTAGTCTCCCAGAGGGTAGTGAAACTGAAACCTCAACGTTTATAAGTTCTTGTTAAGAAGATTTCTTAAACTTGTTATTTATTTATTTATTTGTTTGTTTTTAATATATATTTTATTGCTTTTTTACAGAGAGGAAGGGAGAGGGAGAGAGAGTTAGAAACATCGATGAGAGAGAAACATCGATCAGCTGCCTCTTGCACACCTCCCACTGGGGATGTGCCCGCAACCAAGGTACATGCCCTTGACCGGAATCGAACCTGGGACCCTTGAGTCCGCAGGCCGACGCTCTATCCACTGAGCCAAACCGGTTTCGGCTATATTTATTTTTTATATATATTTTATTGCTTTTTTACAGAGAGGAAGGGAGAGGGAGAGAGAGTTAGAAACATTGATGAGAGAGAAACATCGATCAGCTGCCTCTTGCACACCTCCTACTGGGGATGTGCCCGCAACCAAGGTACATGCCCTTGACCGGAATCGAACCTGGGACCTTTCAGTCCGCAGGCTAATGCTCTGTCCACTGAGCCATACCGGCTAGGGCTACCTTGTTATTTATGAAAGTGACATTTCAATTGCATCGTCCAGAACTGTCCTATGGCTCTTTGATCTTGCCACCAACATTATCTAACACCCATAAACACCTCCCCTGCTTTCCACTCCCCCCGCCACAGGTAATACCCTAGGTGGCTTATTAGTAAGACAACCACCTAATTTAGTGTTCCAGCAGCTGAAAACATACATTTAATGAAGGATGATTTTTACACACATGAATGTCAGGAAGGTAATTATCATGTTGATTTGGGGGTGAAGTAATGCCCATGGTTTCCTCAAGGTATTACTTCTCTGTGTTAACAGGGCTACCAGGGCTTTAGAACACCTTGTTAAGAGAGGAAAAGATACTTTCTCCTAAAGCTGCAAGCTATATTTTTCTTTGTATTTTCCTTTTGAGTTAAAAAAAAAAAAAAAGCCACAAACTAGCCCTGCTGGTATGGCTCAGTGATTGAGCATCGACCTATGAACGATGAGGTCATAATTTGATTCCTGGTAGGGTACACGTCTGGGTTTTGGGCTTGATCCCCAGTGGGGGATGTGCAAGAGGCAGCTAATCAATGATCCTCTCTCATCATTGATGTTTTGATCCCTCTTTCCCTCTCCCTTCCTCTCTGAAATCAATAAAAAATATATTAAAAACAATCAATAAAAAAAAACACAGAATACAGTTTAACACGTAAGCAATCAAATTCTGTATTTTTCTAAAATAGCATTTTTAGAGCAAAATATTAACTGTACTTGATAGTATTTTTACTTCAGGCAGTGCTCTCATGTAGCAGGGTAGCTTTTCCTTAATCAGAATCCTGAAGGCATGCTCATGTCTCTCTCAGGCCAGTTCTCTTCTGATCACATCTCATTTATTCTCCTTAGGTCCCCTTTATCTAACAAGACCATTCTCCTGGGATTGAAGGGAAACAATTTTTTAAAAAATATATTTTTATTGATTTCAGAGAGGAAGGGAGAGAGATAGAAACTTCAATGATGAGAGAGAATCATTGATCAACTGCCTCCTGCATGCCCCCTACTGGTGATTGAGTCTGCAACCTGGGCATGTGCCCTTGACTGGAATCGAACCTGGGACCCTTCAGTCCACAGGCTGATGCTCTATCCACTGAGATAAACCCAAGGGAAACAATTTTTGAGCAGTTCCAAGAAACAGCCAGGTGACCTACTCTGATTGGTTAATTAAATTAAGACAGTTCCTTTCAACTATGTGAAAGTTAGAGTTTTATCTTTAATTTATGTTCCTCCTTGACTTCTCAGAGAGAAGGAAAGCAATTTGAAGTCAAATGCAATTTACCCTATGAATATATTTTAGGAAATATTTGAAGTCCTCTCATTGTAATGTTTTCCTCATTCAGTTTGTAAATTAATGTGGGTTATTGAAAAATGCTACATAATCCCACTAATAAAAGCATTTTTTAAAAAATACCCGGGGCTTTATATTATAACTAGAGGCCCAGTGCATGGATTCGTGCACCGGTGGGGTCCCTCAGTGTAGCCTGCGGGGATCGGGCTGAAATCGGCAGTCCAACGCCGCCCGCCGCTCCTGCCTGCCACTCCTGCTCATCCTGGCTCTGCTGCGACTGCCGCTGTCACTGCTCGGTAGGATTGCTGCAGCTCCACTACAGTCTCTGGGCTGTGGCCGCCAGCCGTGAGCCCTGTGTCTGTTGGTCAGCTGAGCGTCACTCCTGCTGTGAGAGCACACTGACCACCAGGTAGCAGCTCCTGCATTGAGTGTCTGCCCCCTGGTGGTTGTCAGTGCGTGTCATAGCGACCGGTCAACTGGTCGCTCGGTCATTCAATTGTTCAGTCGCTTAGGCTTATATATATATATATATATATATATATATATATATATATATATATAAATAATTCTAAAATCTACATTTATATTAAAGAACTTAGTCTCTAAATTGTTAACTAGTGGATTACCTAGATTTGTTTTCTTTTTAAGAAATACTTATTGTATTTTCTACATAATTTATTATCTTTTAATTCTTAACAAAGCAACATGCCTTTATCAGTGTCATAATTTAATGAAGCTCTATAACCTGAAAATGACTATATATATAAATGACTCTTCTCATATAACTTGACATACGATTATATTAGTATAGGAGTCATTTATGTATTTAATTTGAATATGGCTAAATGTACTTATTGGTTAAAAAGTACTTTAGCCTGGCCAGCATGGCTCAGTGGTTGAGTATTGATCTATGAACCAGAAGGTCACAGTTCAATTCCCAGTCAGGGCACATGCCTGGATTGCGGTCTCAATCCCCGGTGTAGAGCATACAGGAGGCAGCTGATCAATGATTCTCTGTCATCGTTGATGTTTCTCTCTCTCTCTTCCTCTGTGAAATCAATAAAAAAAAAAAAATGCATTCATTGGTTGAGCCTTCAACTCTGGAGTATGGGGATGATATTTTAACCAACTGAGCTACCAGGCCAGGGATGAAACCTATATAATTTTATTAACCAATGACACCCCAATAAATATTGCGTGTGTGTGTGTGTGATAACTCCCCTGCTCAGAATGTTTTTAAATGCATATATATATATATATATATATATATATATATATACACACACACACACACACACACACACCACACACCCACTGCAATGGCTAAAAGATATATGCAACAATCCTATATAATAAAGAGGGAATATGCAAATTGACCATCACTCTGCCACAAAGATGGCGGCGCCCACAGTGGAGGCAGGGTTTCCATAACACAAGATGGCTGCACCTACAGTGGAGGCTGAGTTCCTGTAATGAGCCTTAACGAGCAGTCAGCAAGCCATGGGGCTTGACAGGGGACCTCAGGCCACACCCCTCCGTCTTGGTGCCAGGCTCGGGGACCTCAGGCTGTGCCCCCCACCCAGCAGGGCTTGACAAGGATGGGACTGGCCGGGTCTGGATCTAGCCCAATGGGGGGTGCCAGCCAGGTGTGGGTCTTGCATGATTTTGAGGCACACGTGTGTGGGCAGAGACTTGACTCTGGGTCCCGTGGTGCGCCCCAGACTCTGACAGGAGGAAGATTTTCATATACATTTTACTAATTTTCTTTCATCTCTGACACTTCTATTATAGAGAAAGGGCAAATAGCAATATTAAAATATTTTCTCTAATTCATCCCCTTTTTATGTGCACGAATTTCGTGCACCGGGCCACTAGTGGTAATATAATATGTAAAACCTATGGTTTCTCTTAGTAATAGTCAGATGCTGAATATTCAACTATCATTTGTTGCCTGCTTCTTCTATTGTCACTATAGGAAATGATAAGTCTCAGCTAGAGACCAGGTGTGTTTATTATCCCACCCAAATTCATGGATCCCCTGATTCTATCCACAGACTGTGTTTGAATATAATTGTGTTTAATACCTTTGTTTTGTTTTGTTTTTTAGTAATGCCTTGTATTTCATACCTTTAACAATATTACTGAGAAGGAGGGGCATGGGCCACACTAGGCGAGGTCTTGGTGGCTATCTAATGGTGGTGGCGGTGACAGTTGTAGTTAGTGACACGAAAGAGGATAAGTTTAGGTAACACCATCCTAAAGCTCCAGTTCTCAGGAGAACAGGGAAAACCTGCAGTTTTGTTTCGCTTCAGCTTCTTTGAAATCTAGAACAGCACATCCTGTTGGGCTGCAGTTTTTCTAGGAGAATGAACGCTCCATTGTATATTATTTCAATGAACATTCCTAAAATAATTTTTTGTGTGATTGGATTAAGAAATATAATTACATAGATCCCAAGATAATATCATTTAAAGACCATAATAGATCATTTTGATAACTCCATTTCCAAAGAGAGCAAATCATTATAGGGGGTCTTATGAACACACCTGACCATATCATTCTTCAGTTTGATATGGCAACAAGTTGGGAGTAAATACTGTATTTGGGAAAAAGCATCTGAAGAAAGATCACTTTGGGGCCCAGATTTCCTTTTACATTTTACTTTTCCAGAATAAGATAAGTAGGTATTCTCTAGCTTGTTATGCCAACAGAAAACTCATTTAACAAACTGCTTTTCAATTATGAGTGAGTTCACAAATCCCTGGGCAGCTTGATGAAGCTATTACATAACACCTTTAATGACTTTTAAAATTCGCTCTCATTGCGGCATGGTTAAGTGATCTATAGCTCTTTCCTCGAATTTGTTTTCTGTTCGATACACACATGCATTTCTCATTACCCTCAGTCCTGGAGCAGGATTCTCAGAAAGGATGCCTTCAGAACTGTACGCAAGCCCCAGGAAGTCAGGGAATACTCCGGAAGGAAGCAAGATTTCAGCTGAGAATTAAAGGATGAGTAGAAGTTAGCCAGGTGAAAAAGAAAGAATGTGACTCAGAGGAAATTGTTCGTACAAGGACCACAGGTGAGAAGAAACTGAGAGCTTTGGAAGTAGTGGGAAAGGTCTAGAACAGCTATTGCTCAGAGAGCTATGAAGAGCAAAGAGATTGCAAAAGAGCCGAGACACAGCTAATGTGATATCTTAGACTCTAGAGCAGTGGTTCTCAACCTTTCTAATGCCGCGACCCTTTAATACAGCTCCTCATGTTGTGGTGACCCCCAACCATAAAATTATTTTCGTTGCTACTTCATAACTGTAATTTTGCTACTGTTAATGAATCGTAATGTAAATACCTGTGTTTTCCGATGGTCTTAGGCTCTACAGCAGCGATTCTCAACCTGTGGGTCACGACATAGCATGAAAAGATAGTATTTGTTGATTTAAGAAAATTTAAGCCCTAGCCAGTCTTGCTCAGTGGATAGAGCATTGGCCTGCAGACCAAAGGATCCCGGGTTCGATTCTGCTCAAGGGCATGGTTGCAGGTTCCTCTCCGGCAGGGGCCTGGTCAGGACGCAATCGATTGATGTGGTTTTCTCACATCCATGTTTCTGTCTTTCCCTCTCTCTTCCACTCTCTCTAAAAAGATCAATGGAAAAATATCCTTGGGAGTGAGGATTCACAAAAAAAGAAAAAAAGAAAAAAAAAGAAGCAACATCGATTTGCCCTAGCTGGTTTGGCTCAGTGGATAGAGGGTCGGACTGTGGACTGAAGGATCCCGGGTTCGATTCTGGTCAAGGGCACATGCCCTGGTTGCGGGCTTGACCCCCAGTAGGGGGCATACAGGAGGCAGCCAGTCAATGATTCTCATATTGATGTTTCTATCTCTCTCCCTCTTCCTTCCTCTCTGAAATCAATAAAAATATATTTAAAAAAAAGAAACATTGATTTGCTGTTCCACTTATTTAAAAAAAAAGAAAATTTACATTCTGTATCCTACTCTTCAGAAGAGAACAACAAATGGTTATTTCTCATCAATGTTCTTTTTCCCTGTGATTACACAGAGACATGAGAAGGGGCAGAAAGTTATTCTTTTTAAAAAATATATTTTTATTTATTTCAGAGAGGAAGGGAGGAGAGAGAATCATCGATTGGCTGCTTCCTGCATGCCTCCCACTGGGGATCGAGCCTGCAACCCAGGCAGGTGCCCTTGACCAGAATCAAACCAGGGACCCTTCAGTCTGCAGGCCAACGCTCCATCCACTGAGTCAAACCAGTTAGGGTAGAAAATTATTCTTTTTATTTTTTTTCTTTCTTATTTTTTTAAAATTTTGTTTATTGATTAAGGTATTATATATGTGTCCTTATTCCCCTTTACACCCCACCCCCCACTCATGCCCTTACCCCCCTGGTATCTGTGTCCATTGGTTAGGCTTATATGCATGCATACAAGTCCTTTGGTTGATCTCTCCCTCTTA